>NC_137152.1:71598694-73077591 GCF_951394435.1 Stenella coeruleoalba | reverse complement strand
ATTTATAGGACACTCCATCCAAAAACAACAGAATACACATTTTTCTCAAGTGCTCATGAAACATTCTCCAGGATAGATCATGTCTTGGGTCACAAATCAAGCCTTGGTAAATTTAAGAAAATTGAAATTGTGTCAAGTATCTTTTCCAACCACAACGCCATGAGACTAGATATCAATTACAGAAAAAGATCTGTAAAAAATACAAACAAATGGAGGCTAAACAATACACTACTTAATAATGAAGTGATCACTGAAGAAATCAAAGAGGAACTCAAACAATACCTAATAACAAATGACAATGGAGACACGATGACCCCAAAATCTATGGGATGCAGCAAAAACAGTTCTATGAGGGAGGTCTATAGCAATACAATCCTACCTTAAGAGACAGGAAACATCTGGAATAAGCAACCTAACCTTCACCTAAAGCAATTAGAGAAAGAAGAACAAAAAAACCCCAAAGTTAGCAGAAGGAAAGAAATCATAAAAATGAGATCAGAAATAAATGAAAAAGAAATGAAGGAAACAATAGAAAAGAACAATAAATCTAAAAGCTGGTTCTTTGAGAAGATAAACAAAGTTGATAAACCATTAGCCAGATTCATCAAGAAAAAATGGGAGAAGACTCAAATCAATAGAATTAGAAATGAAAAAGGGGAAAGAACAACTGATACTGCAGAAATACAAAAGATAATGAGAGATTACTACAAGCAACACTATGCCAATAAAATGGAAAACCTGGAAGAAATGGACAAATTCTTAGAAATGCACAACCTGCCAAGACTGAATCAGGAAGAAATAGAAAATATGAACAGACCAATCACAAGCACTGAAATTGAAACTGTGACTAAAAATCTTCCAACAAGCGAAAGCCAAGGACCACATGGCTTCACAGGCAAATTCTATCAATCATTAAGAGAAGAGCTAACACCTCTCCTTCTCAAACTCTTCCAAAATATAGCAGAGGGAGGAACACTGCCAAACTCATTCTACAAGGCCACCATCACCCTGATACCAAAACCAGACAAGGATGTCACAAAGAAAGAAAACTGCAGACCAATATCACTGATGAACATAGATGAAAAAATCCTCAACAAAATTATAGCAAACAGAATCCAACAGCAGATTAAACGGATCATACACCATGATCAAGTGGGGTTTATTCCAGTAATGCAAGGATTGTTCAATATATGCAAATCAATTAACGGGATACACCATATTAACAAATTGAAGGAGAAAAACCATATGATCATCTCAATAGATGCAGAGAAAGCTTTCAACAGAATCCAACACCGTTTTATGATAAAAACCCTGCAGAAAGTAGGCATAGAGGGAACTTTCCTCAACATAATAAAGGTCATATATGACAATCCCACAGCCAAAATCATCCTCAATGTAGAAAAACTGAAAGCCTTTCCACTAAGATCAGGAACAAGACAAGGTTGCCCACTCTCACCATTCTTATTCAACATAATTTTGGAAGTTTTAGCCACAGCAATCAGACAAAAAATGGAAATAAAAGGAATCCAAATCAGAAAAGAAGAAGTAAAGCTGTCACTGTTTGCAGATGACATGATACTATACATAGAGGATCCTAAAGAAGCTACCAGAAAACTACTAGAGCTAATCAATGAATTTGGTAAAGTAGCAGGATACAAAACTAATGCACAGAAATCTCTGGCATTCCTGTACACTAACGATGAAAAATCTGAAACTAAAATCAAGAAAATACTCCCATTTACGATTGCAACAAAAAGAATAAAATATCTAGGAATAAGCCTACCTAAGGAGACAAAAGACCTGTATGCAGAAAATTATAAGACAATGATGAAAGAAATTAAAGATGATACAAATAGATGGAGAGATATACCATGTCCTTGGATTGGAAGAATCAACATTGTGAAAATGACCCTACTACCCAAAGCAATCTACAGATTCAATGCAATTCCTATGAAACTACCACTGGCATTTTTCACAGAACTAGAACAAAAAATTTCACAATTTGTATGCAAGCAATAAAGACCCCGAATAGCCAAAGCAATCTTGAGAATGAAAAATGGAGCTGGAGGAATCAGGCTCCCTGACTTTGGACTATACTACAAAGCTACAGTAATCAAGACAGTATGGTACTGTCACAAAAATAGAAAGATAGGTCAATGGAACAGGATAGAAAGCCCAGAGATAAACCCATGCACATATGGTCACCTTATCTTTGATAAAGGAGACAGGAATGTAGAGTGGAGAAAGGACAGCCTCTTCAATAAGTGGTGCTGGGAAAACTGGACAGCTGCATGTAAAATTATGAGATTAGATCACTCTGTAAAACCATACACAAAATAAGCTCAAAATGGATTAAAGACCTTAATGTAAGGCCAGAAACTATCACACTCTCAGAGGAAAATATAGGCAGGACACTCTATGACATAAATCACAGCAAGATCCTTTGTGATCCACCTCCTAGAGAAATGGAAATAAAATAAAAAATAAACAAATGGGACCTAATGTAACTTCAAAGCTTTTGAACAGCAAAGGAAACCATAAACAAGACCAAAAAGCAACCCTAAGAATAGGAGAAAATATTTGCAAATGAAGCAACTGTCAAAGGATTAATCTCCATAATTTTTAAGCAGCTCATGCAGCTTAATAATTAAAAAACAAACAACCCAATCCAAAAATGAGCACAAGATCTAAATAGACATTTCTCTAAAGAAGATGTACAGACTGCCAACAAACACAATAAAGATTGCTCAACATCACTAATCATTAGAGAAATGCAAATCAAAACTGCAATGAGATATCATCTCACACCAGACAGAATGACAATCATCAAAAAATCTACAAACAATAAATGCTGGAGTGGGTGTGGAGAAAAGGGAACCCTCTTGCACTGTTGGTGGGAATGTAAATTGATACAGCCACTATGGAGAACAGTATGGAGGTTCCTTAAAAAACTACAAATAGAACTACCATATGACTCAGCAATCCCACTACTGGGCATATACCCTAAGAAAACCATGATTCAAAAATAGTCATGTACCACAATGTTCATTGCAGCTCTATTTACAATAGCCAGGAGATGAAACAACCTAAGTGTCCATCATTGGATGAATGGATAAAGAAGATGTGGCACATATATACAATGGAATATTACTCAGTCATAAAAGGAAACGAAATTGAGCTATTTGTAATGAGGTGGATAGACCTAGAGTTTGTCATACAGAGTGAAGTAAGTCAGAAAGAGAAAGACAAATACCGTATGCTAACACATATATATGGAATTTAAGAAAAAAAATGTCATGAAGAACCTAGGGGTAAGACAGGAATAAAGACACAGTCTTACTGGAGAATGGACTTGAGGATATGGGGAGGGGGAAGGGTAAGCTGTGACAAAGCGAGAGAGAAGCATGGACATATATACACTACCAAACTTAAGGTAGATAGCTAGTGGGAAGGAGCCGTATAGCACAGGGAGATCAGCTCGGTGGTTTGTGACCGCCTGGAGGGGTGGGATAGGGAGGGTGGGAGGGAGGGAGATGCAAGAGTAAAGAAATATGGGAACATATGTGTGTGTGTATATATATATATATATATATATATATATATATATATATATATATATATATATATATATATATATATATATCACTGATTCATTTTGTTGTAAAGCAGAAACTTACACACCATTGTAAAGCAATTATACTCCAAGAAAGATGTTAAGAAAAAAAAGAGCTTGTTGAGGGTCTTCCCTGGTGGTGCAGTGGTTAAGAATCCGCCTGCCAATGCAGGGGATACGGGTTTCAGCCCTGGTCTGGGAAGATCCCACATGCCGTGGTGCAGTGAAGCCCGTGCACCACAACTACTGAGCCTGCACTCTAGAGCCCATCTGCCACTACTACTGAGCCTGTGTGGCACAACTACTAAAGCTCACATGCCTAGAGCCCATGCTCCACAACAAGAGAAGCAACCGCAATGAGAAGCCCGCGCACCACAATGAAGAGTAGCCCCCAATCACTGCACCTACAGAAAGCCCGTGTGCAGCAACGAAGACCCAATGCAGCCAAAGATAAATAATTTTTTTTTAAAAAAAGAGCTTGATGAACATATTCTAGTGTAATTAATATTACTAATTCAGTATTAACTTCTGGTTGAACATTTAACTGATCGATTATTACTAAAGCTCAACCAGTATTACAGATTTGGGGAATTCTTATGTATAGTGTAGAATACACTTCACACTCTTTTACCCTTTTTGGCCTTGGATTGGATCTATATTAAGATGATTATTCAGTGTCCTCAATCTATTGCATTTTGGCTGACCCTACCTAGGGGGAAAATAAACAATTAGTGTCTTTTAAAATGGCGTCATCTTATAAATTATTTGCTTGTGTGACTGGGGCATATTTGTTATTTGAAATAAATTTAGCATCAAACTATGGGGTTTTTGTGTTTCTGCCAACATTGAAATATGCTTCTGAATTCTCAAAAAAAAAAAAAAAAAGAAATAGCTTCAAATGTCTTCAGTGACATATGAACCACATTGTTGCCTTTAATTTAAACGTCTTTCTATTAAGAAAAAGAGAATCTTTATGCTTTTGCTATTTTCAGAAAATGGGGCCAGTTTAGAGATTAACTTGATTTGGAAATTTAGAAAATAATTATCTTGATTAATGATTTACCTGAATCTATTAAGTCATTATTTTAGTTATGCTTAGAGTATAGTTATAATAATTTACGCAGGGTGATTCCTATAGATATTTATTATAAACATTGAAAAAATGTTTCAGTTATTGAATTTTTGCCCAAATATTTTTTTTTTTTTACTTAAAGTATTATAGCTTTTAAGAAAATGGCATGAAGAAACAGATTGCCAGTTTGAATCCTGTCCCACTTTTTTTGCATGCTTTTTCTCAGTTAATATAGGGCATGATAATAGTACCAATTTCATAGTTTTGTTGTGAGGATTAAGTTAATTAGTACATGTGAAATGATTAAATATACTTGACATATATTAAATGCGCTATAAGTATTATCTATTATCATTACTGTTTGATTTTAGAAAATTATCATACTTGAGTGTCTTTTAAAAAAGTCTCTCACTTTACATTGTGTGTGTGCATGTGCATCTGTGTGTCTGCCAGTAGTATAAGTAGCTATTTCAGGATGCCATTTTTTGACTTGCAGCTTGCTTTTGAAAGGCTACTTAAAACATATATGAAATGAATTTTCAGTGTTGAAGACTGAATTTCCATATATCTTATGGACTTGACAGATTTCTTTATTCATTCTAACAACTAGAGACACTAGATTCCTCCTATACTTTCCTTACTTTAGAAAATTCTTAAATAATATAAGACTACCTAAAGATATTATTTATAGATGTCTATGGGTATTGAGACAAGAGGTTACTTTTTCAAAGAGGTGGTCATTCTCTTTAGTTGAATAGCACGTTACTTATTTTAAATAATCTTATATCTTTTACTTGTGTATAAGAAGACCATTTATATTTTAGACTGTAGGCTAGATGAGAGGCTATCCAACTTACCTTTATACTGAGGAACAGATATTTCGAACCTCATAACTGATTGTGTCAAAAGATTGTAATAGATTGTAAGCTTCAATTTCCTATGTATGATTAGTTTTGCCACTATCCTTTACAATAGTTATGCCTGATTCTTGGACTGGTGGCATTTGTCATTTATTATACTGAGGCTGATTTTGGCTCTTAAAACGTCATCTTTTTGGTGAATAAGTATTCTCTAGTATGGTTTCTCTTCAGTTTTCTTGTTTCTATTACAGCCAGTTCTTCTTTCCCATGTGTTTAGAATTTATTTTAATCACAAAGAATATATTCATAATCGTAAAATATTTTCTTTGTAAATCCATTTTGCATTGTATTTATCATCAGAGAAGAAAAGGTTTATTTTTTCAACTGATAGAAATAGATTTACTTTAATAATTTCAAGTCGAATATACACATTGATAGCCAATAACACAATTTTAAGTCCTCTGTCATCCACTCGGTTATTTATTTATTTTTACATTTATTTAATTAATTAATTTATTTATTTTTGGCTATAGTGTGTCTTCACTGCTGTATGTAGGCTTTCTCCAGCTGTGGCAAGTGGGGGCTAATTTTTAGTTGTGGTGCACGGGCTCCTCATTGCTGTGGCTTCTCTTTGTTGCGGGACATGGGCTCTAAGGGCGTGGGCTTCAGTAGTTGTGGCATGAAAGCCCAGTAGTTGTGGCTTGTGCGCTCTAGAGCGCAGGCTCAGTAGTTGTGGTGAATGGGCTTAGTTGCTCTGCAGCACGTGGGATCTTCCCAGACCAGGGCTCAACCCCGTGTTCCCTGCATTGGCCGGTGGATTCTTAACCACTGTGCCACCAGGGAAGTCCATCCACTCGGTTTTTAAAGCATTCAGTAATTTGTAATTTTTAGTTTAAAATTTTTTATTGCATAAAATACATAAAACAACTCAATGTATTATTTACAGCTATAAACATGTTTAACCATGATTTTCACTAAATGTGTATGAAATACATAAACACCTTAATTTATGTATATATGATAATTACATAAATTAAAAATGCAATACATTATTCCCTGTATTTATTTTAAAATTCACACTTGGGCCATTGATTTAATATGTAGAATACTCCGTAGTTATTGAAGTTTTATTTTCCTTTTTGCAGATATTCAGAATTATTACCACTAACTTATTTATCATGACATGATTTTAGCAAACACAGCCTATGTTTCATGTAAAACAGGAAAATTATTCTTGATGAAAAAACACCATTAGGGAACTTTACTTCATTAACAATGTATTTCCTGACATTGCCTAGATTTTAATTTCAGCTTTTCTCTCTTGTGTCTCAATTTCCGTTTTGTTTTAAAACATCTAACTGTGGGGTCTGCCAATCAAGATCAATTTTCATTAGTAATTTTTGTTTTATATACAGCACAAATAATTTGAAAAAATAATGCATTTCTGTAGGCTAAGTAAAGAATTTTCAAAAAATTGAGTAATCATGATTACCTCTAAACCAGGGAAATCGATTACAAAAGGAAGTTCATGTTTTTGCATTTGATGGGAATGCAATACATGCTGAAATCAATTGATGTGGGAAAGTGAAGCTGAAATGGTTTTACTTTATTCTTGTTCTTTCCATAAATTACAGCCCTAACTCTTCTCCAGGCTTGAAGATACAGAAGGAGAAATGTCTAGGAGAGTTAAAGAAGAGATAGAAGGAAAGGGTCTGTGGCTGGGTTGACTTAGACTCAATCTCACAAATGTAATTACAGAGTCAAAAATAAAAATCAAAAATTTGTTTTACTTCTTCGCATGTACTTACTTCTCTATTATGCCCTTAACACTAGGCCTAGATCATACATGTCATGTTTTTCTATACAGTGGATACATTTAGATTGCTAGAGATTTTTTTTTTCTTTTTGCATATTAAGTGATAGCTTTGGGTTGTTATAATGCTCTTTCCTGAGATGACTGTGTTCTAGTAAAGCATAAATGTGATCACTTAAACTCAGTCCTTGAACATTTTGAGGGTCATCTGATTTATATGCCACTGCATTAATCAGAAACCCTGGTTAATTAGAGCCACTGGGTTAATAGAAGTACTAGCATTCATGTAAGATATTATTTTTTGAAAAATACGCCAACACATATTATTCTGTTTTATTAGATATTCATAACTATCCTATGGAATATAGAAATTTTAGTAGCTCTACTTTAAAGATGAGGAAACTGAGGCTTGGTAAGCATAATATGATAAGAAATAGGATTGAAATTAAAACTTTTATGTAATCTTAAATATTATTTCATCTGAATGACCAGAGTTTACTGAAGTTACCTAGATAATTGGCTGATGTATGTACAATATGTCATATGTCCAAAAGTTTAACAAGCTGTTGTATTATTTTCTGCAACTTCATCCATTGCAATAGCCAGTTTTTAAATTGTTTTTCATAATTATTGGAAATAATATTGCTATGTATTTCCAAGATGTTAGATTATGATAAGTGAATCTATTTTGAAATTATTTATAATAAAATAAACAGTTGATAACGTATAACTGAAGTTGATTCTAATACAGTCATAACATTGAATATAAGAACGATTATAGATAAGAAGGGAAACACGTGTGGGTGTGCACGCACGTGTTTACACACATTGTTGAAAGAAGGCTGTCAAATGAAGACTATTTACCTTGTTTCCCTTACTTAATTCTCATATACTCTACCACAACTTTTTCTGTGTTCTTTGGCTTTACTGTACTTAGGAAACCCCACACCATGCCCTTATTTAATTTCCACTGATTTGACTATTCATCTGACAGCCTTAAAACAGGAATGTAGCCTGGAGGGGTGGGATAAGGAGGGTGGGAGGGAGGGAGACGCAAGAGGGAAGAGATATGGGAACATATGTATATGTATAACTGATTCACTTTGTTATAAAGCAGAAACTAACACACCATTGTAAAGCAATTATACCTCAATAAAGATGTTAAAAAAAAAAAAAACAAGAATGTATCAGATATAGAGAATTCCCATGAAGTCAGCAAGAGGTTTCAACTATAGTCCTCTTTTCCTCAATATCCCTCCATTTGTCATTCTCTTGGTGACACTTTTTTTGTGAATGTCATATCCATATGTAACAGAAACCCCCTGTGTAGCTCGTAGTTTCAACCAGCCTGATTTACTACCAAGACTTTACAAGAGTGCTAATGAAGCATAATACCGATTTATTTGTAAAGGTTTTATTGAAAGTTCCAACAGGGAGTAAAATGAAAGGAAAAATAAAGTGAAATTATAGTAATTCATTGCTCCAGGGTCACCTCAAACTGATCATGTGTTTAATATTTTATTTTATTAAAATCAAACAAAATAGTATAAATTTATATATTAAATTGAGAAAAATTAAAATATAAAATTATCTGTGCCATCAGCAAATTAATCACTGCTTCTGCTTGAAGTAATAAGCATATATCCTTAGAGTTACAAAATGCTCAGTCCTAATTATCATTTGGATAAATAATTCACTAATTTGATCAGTAAAGTAGCCCCTGTGAGGTCCTGCTATCTGAAAGAATAGAAAAGTTTCTTTCTGTCTCATTTATAAACTTGAATAGTAAAAAATTATAATATTACTATAAAGTTTTAAGTGTATCAGCCAATAGCAGATGTAAATTCCATTTTGAGGCACCTTAATTATGTCTGCTCCACAGTTTCCCTTTTTAGTAAATAACTATGGAATCAATTTCAAGTAAAACTGCTATTCAGAGGTTTAGGAAATCTAAAACATTAACTATAATTGAATCAAGGTATTGTTGAATAATGGCTACCCTTTAAATGGCATCAAACAAATACCCAAATAACTAAACTCCCTGTGTCTTTTCAGAAGTAACAGCCATTGAGTTTATAAATACTGTAAAATTTCTGACTCCCTTCTGATTTTTTTCTTTTAAAAATTGGGTTGCCCAACACAACGTTATTGAAGCTTTCTTAGCCATATGGATACATTAAAGTTTAAATACTGGTTTCCTCTTTTAATGTGCCAAATTTATTTCAGATATGGTACACTGAAATTAGATTGCCTTAGGCTTAGTTTCCTTTTTCTACTTTGATAGTGCTTTTTCCCTCTTCCTCCTGTCATTTCATCTTCTTTATATTTTCCTAAATTGTGAATAATTGTGAATTATAAAGAAGTGGACAGAATGATAAGTGTACATCTTTTGTTACTTTAGAAAATTTACTCTGAGCCTCCAAGACCTCTCTACTTCCAAAATTATTCCCTATGCAAAATGATAAGTAAATGCAACATTATGCCTTTGATTCCAAATTCCTCAGTCAGTTAAACAATAATTATTAAAAATATTTTCTGAACAATATTCTCTGGCTTCATTTAATCTGGCCTCAGACCTCTGTGATTCTAATGTCCTTGTGCTTTGAAATTAAGTATAAAATTCCTCCCATCTACTAAGTGAAAATTTTACAATGTTTCAAATTAATATTTGCTTTACAATCCAAGCATAAAACATCATTAAAGAGTGAAACATATTTGCTGCTTGTCTTGTTAACACCAAAGTCAAGTACAGATTTTCTTCCCAGGGTAAGAGGTTATGAACTCTGCTTTATAGAAAACAATAACTATGCCTTTAATCATTTAATACATATCATTAAAAGAATTGGCAGTGTATTCACTGGCAGTCAGAAAACAAGCTTTAGAATTTCTGTGAATAACAGAAAATTTATTAAATATACCAGGGATCATTCCAATACTTAAACAGCATATCACCTCTTATTTAACACTGGCAGACAGAAGAATTGTTTTGGTTATTTATTTCATTTCTTATGATAGCAATTAAGTAAAAAAAAATTGGAAAGTTGCAAAATACTGTGACGACTTCTGATAGGAATGATTACACTCAGGTAATTACATTCGTGTCTGTATAAAGAGATGACTGACATAATGGGCCATAAAATACAGTGAAGACAAGGGTCAAACTGGGTGAGCCAGGAGATCAGCTGGTATGATGAACACTTCTCCCATTCACAATATACAATCTTCATTCTAGCTACACCAGTTCCTATTGTTTCCAGGAATATCTCTGCCCATTCTTGTCTCTGCAACTTTGCTCATGTTATTCCTATCCCTGGTAATTCTCTTTCTAATTCTGACTTTTTATGCACTGCTTTCCATTGCAAGTTCAGGGAGTCTTCCTTAACTGCTTCAATTTTTAAATATCTACCTTTTATTTGAAGTATTATTACAATATTTTCAGACTACACCACATAGTTCACCATACAGTTTATATTATCTCATATATATATATATATATATATATATATATATATATTTTTTTTTTTTTTTGTGGTACACGGGCCTCTCACTGTTGTGACCTCTCCCACTGCAGAGCACAGGCTCCGGACGCACAGGCTCAGCGGCCATGGCTCATGGCTCACGGGCCCAGCTGCTTCGTGGCATATGGGATCTTCCTGGACCGGGGCATGAACTCGTGTCCCCTGCATCAGCAGGTGAACTCTCAATGACTGTGCCACCAGGGAAGCCCTATCATATTTTTTTTTCTTATTGTTTCACCACTTAATCTATCCTCAATAGCTACATTGTAAACTGTTTGGGTATATGTTTGAATATTTGTATTTTTGGTGTCTACCACAGTTCTAAAAATAGTTTTTGATATTTTCTAAATGAAATAGTCCAATCTATATATTCTACCATGAAAACTGCTCACTGAGTTTTTAATTTGGATCTTTGAGATTTTATTCTATTCTCCAAACCCACCTACAAGGTTTTGGAGGATTTGCATACATATAATGGAGCTTTCATTTTTATCAATGTATAATATCACTTTATGTGACATTCATACAACTGATAAATATTTGTTGAGCACCAGACTCTGTTGCAGACTTTGTATTAGATATCGGAATTAAAAGAATAAGAATACATAGCAGATGTCCTAATATATTTTATGATTTAGTAGGGAAGAAACCTCATGGGCCCCGGAAACTAGATCCATGAATCCTAGGTATTCATGGACCTCATTTTGGGAAACCATGATAAAGCAACTTTAAAAGATGTATTTAGATTTAAGAAGAGAATACAGAGAGAAAACTGCCTCTAAAGTTAAAATAAAAGATA
This sequence comes from Stenella coeruleoalba, assembly GCF_951394435.1. Taxonomy (NCBI): domain Eukaryota; kingdom Metazoa; phylum Chordata; class Mammalia; order Artiodactyla; family Delphinidae; genus Stenella; species Stenella coeruleoalba. The sequence continues at coordinate 73,065,916 of NC_137152.1, read as the reverse complement.
ATTAAAGAATTAGAATATGGTCAGAGCATTACATTCTGCGATGAGGTTAAGGGAAATGAAAATGAAATTGTCCACTATATTTGGCAATTAGGCTACTACTGACAATTGTAGAGCAGTTTAATTGGAATGGCAAGAGCATAAACAAGACTGCAGTGATCTAAGAAATGAAGGTTAAGTGAGAAAATTTCTCTTACTGGAGAAGGGGATTAATGGAAGGCAAGATATTAAATTATGGAAACATGAGGTTTTCAATGAGGTTTTAAAACATGAGGTTTTAGTGCAACATGTGCACTAAAAAGTAACTAAGGGGCAGGGCTCACAGAGCCCATTCACCTGGCCCAGCCACTGTGCCAGGCTGAGGAGAAGCCCGCTCCACATGCACCTGCTGGGGCGGCTTCAAGACGGTGGAGGAGTAAGACGTGGAGATCACCTTCCTCCCCACAAATACATCAAAAATACATCTACACGTGGAACAACTCCTACAGAACACCTACTGAAGGCTGGAAGAAGACCTCAGACTTCCCAAAAGCAGCCTCAGGAGCAGCAGATTAAATCTCCACAAGCAACGTACCCTGCATCTGTGGAATACCTGAATAGAAAAGGAATCATCCCAAAATTGAGGCGGTGGACTTTGGGAGCAACTGTAGAATTGGAGTTTGTTTTTGCATCTAATTTGTTTCTGGTTTTATGTTTATCTTAGTTTAATATTTAGAGCTTATTATCATTGGAATATTTGTTTATTGATTTGGTTGCTCTCTTCCATTTTTTAATATATAAATATATATTTTTTTCCTTTTTCTCTTTTTGTGAGTGTGTATGTGTATGCATCTTTGTGTGATTTTGTCTGTATACCTTTGTTTTTGCCATTTGGCCTGCAGTTTGAACTGTCATTTTTTTGTATTTATTTAGTTTAGTACTTACCGGTTGTTATCATTGGTGGATTTGTTATTTGGTTTGGTTGCTCTCTTCTATCTTTCTCTCTTTCTTTATTTTAATTATTTTTTATTTTTAATAACATTTATCTATTTTAATAAATTTATTTTATTTTATTATTTTTTCTTTCTTACTTTCTTTCATTTTTTCCCCCTTTTCTTCTGAGCTGTGTGGTTGACAGGGTCTTAGTGCTCTAGCTGGTGTCAAGCCTGAGCCTCTGAGGTGGGAGAGCTGAGTTCAGGACATTGGTCCACCAGAGACCTTCCAGGCCCATGTAATATCAAATGGCAAAAGCTCTCCTAGAGATCTGAGTCTCAATGCTAAGACCCAGCTCCAGTCAATGACCAGCAAGCTACAGTGCTGGACACACTATGCCAAGCAACTAGAAGAGAGGAACACAAACCCACCCATTAACAGAGAGGCTGCCTAAAATCAAAACAAGGTCACAGACACCCCAAAACACATCACTGGACACAGTCCTGCCTACCAAAAAGACAAGATCCAGCCTCATCCACCTGAACACAGACACCAGTCCCTCCACTAGGAAGCCTACAAAACACACTGAACCAACCTTACCCACTGGGGGCAGATGCCAAAAACAATGGGAAATACGAACCTTCAGTCTATGAAAAGGAGACACCAAACACAGTTAAGCAAAATGATGAGACAAAGAAATACACAGCAGATGAAGGAGCAAGGTAACAACCCACCAGACCAAACAAATGAAGAGGAAGTAGGCAGTCTACCTGAAAAGGAATTCAGAGTAATGATAGTAAAGATGATCCAAAATCTTTGAAATAGAATGGAGAAAATACAAGAAACGTTTAACAAGGACCTAGAAGAACTAAAGAGCAAACAAACAATGATGAACAACACAATAAATGAAATGAAAAAAATCTCTAGAAGAATTCAATAGCAGAATAACTGAGGCAGAAGAATGGATAATTGACCTGGAAGATAAAATAGTGGAAATAACTACTGCAGGGCAGAATAAAGAAAAAAACATGAAAAGAATTGAGGACAGTCTCAGAAACCTCTGGGACAACATTAAATGCACAAACATTTGATTACAGGAGTCTCAGAAGAAGAAGAGAGAGAAAAAAGAGATTGAGAAAATATTCGAAGAGATTAGAGTTGAAAAATTCCCTAATGTGGGTAAGGAAATAATCAAGTCCAGGAAACACAGAGAGTCCCACACAGGATAAATCCAAGGAGAAACATGCCAAGATACATATTAATTAAACTATCAAAAATTAAATACAAAGAAAAAATATCAAACACAGCAAGAAAAAAGCGACAAATAACATACAAAGGAATCCCCATAAGGTTAACAGCTGATACTTCAGCAGAAACTCTGCAGGCCAGAAGGGAGTGGTAGGACATATTTAAAGTGATTAAAGGAAAAACCTACAACCAGGATTGCTCTACCCAGCAAGGATCTCATTCAGATGAAACAGAGATATTAAATCTTTACAGACAAGCAAAAGCTAAGAGAATTCAGTACCACAAAACCAGCTTTACAACAAATGCTAAAGGAACTTTTCTACACCAGAAACACAAGAAAAGGAAAAAGACCTACAATAACAAACCCAAAAGAATTAAGAAAATGGTAATAGGAACATACATATCAATAATCACCTTAAATGTAAATGGATTAAATGCTCCAATCAAAAGAAATAGACTGGCTGAATGGATACAAAAACAACACCTATACATATGCTGTCTACAAGAGACACACTTCAGACCTAGGGACACATACAGACTGAAAGTGAGGGGATGGAAAAAGATATTCCATGCAAATGGAAACCAAAAGAAAGCTGGAGTAGCAATTCTCATATCAGACAAAGTAAACTTTAAAATAAAGACTACTACAAGAGACAAAGAAGGACACTACATAATCATCAAGGGATCAATCCAAGAAGAAGATATAACAAATGTTAATATTAATGCACCAAACATAGGAGCACCTTAATACATAAGGCAAATGTGAACAGCCATAAAAGGGAAAATCAACAGTAACACAGTCATAGTAGAGGACTTTAACACCTCACTTTCACCAATGGAAGATCATGCAAAATGAAAATAAATAAGGAAACACAAGCTTCATATGATATGTTAAACAAGATGGACTTAATTAATATTTATAGGACATTGCATCCAAAAACAAGAGAATACACTTTCTTCTCAAGTGCTCATGGAACATTCTCCAGGATAGATCATATCAAGCCTTGGTAAATTTAAGAAAATTGAAATCGTATGAAGTAACTTTTCAGACCACAATGCTATGAAACTAGATATCAATTACAGGAAAAATTCTGTAAAAAATACAAACACATAGAGGCTAAACAATACACTACTAAATAACCAAGAAATCACTGAAGAAATCAAAGAGGAAATCAAAAAAATACCTAGAAACAAATGACAATGAAAACACAATGACCCAAAACCTATCATATGCAGCAAAAGCAGTTCTAAGCGGGAAGTTTATAACAATATAACCCCACCTCAAGAAACAAGAAACATCTCAAATAAACAATCTCACCTTACACCTAAAGCAATTAGAGAAAGAAGAACAAAAAAAGCCATAGTTATCAGAAGGAAAGAAATCATAAAGATCAGATCAGAAGTAGATGAAAAAGAAATGAAGGAAACAATAGCAAAGATCAGTAAAACTAAAAGCTGGTTCTTTGAGAAGATAAACAAAATTGATAAACCATTAGCCAGACTTATCAAGAAAAAAAAGGGAGAAGACTCAAACAGAATTAGAAATGAATAATGAGAAGTAACAACTGACACTGCAGAAATACAAAGGATCACGAGAGATTACTACAAGCAAATATATGCCAATAAAATGGACAACCTGGAAGAAATGGACACATTCTTAGAAAAATACAGCTTCCGAGAATGGACCAGGAAGAAACAGAAATTATAAACAGACCAATCACAAGCACTGAAATTGAGACTGTGATTAAAAACCTTCCAACAAACAAAACTCCAGGACCAGATGGCTTCACAGGCGGATTCTAACAGTAAGAGAAGAGCTAACAACTATCTTTCTCAAACTCTTCCAAAATATAGCAGAGGGAGGAACACTCCCAAACTCATTCTATGAGGCCACCATCAACCTGATAACAAAACCAAAGATGTCACAAAGAAAGACAACTACAGGCCAATATCACTGATGAAGATAGATGCAAAAATCCTCAACAATATACTAGCAAACAGAATCCAACAGCACATTAAAAGTACAATACACCATGATCAAGTGGGGTTTATCCCAGGAATGAAAGGTTTCTTTAATATATGCAAATCAATCACTGTGATAAACCATATTAACAAATTGAAGGAGTAAAACCATATGATCATCTCAATAGATGCAGAAAAAGTTTTGACAAAATTCAACACCCAATTATTATTAAAAAAAAAACCCAGAAAGTAGGCATAGAGGGAACTTACCTCAACATAATAAAAGCCATATATGACAAACCCATAGCCGACATCATTCACAATGGTGAAACTGAAACCATTGCCACTAAGATGAGGAACAAGACAAGGTTTCCCACTCTCACCACTATTATTCAACATAGTTTTGGAAGTTTTAGCCACAGCAATCAGAGAAGAAAAAGAAATACAAGGAATCCAAATCAGAAATGAAGCAATAAAACTGTCACTGTTTGCAGATGACATGATACTATACATAGAGACTCCTAAAGATGCTACCAGAAAAGTACTAGAGCAAATCAATGAATTTGGTAGAGTAGCAGGGTACAAAATTAATGCACAGACATCTCTTGCACTCCTATACACTAATGATGAAAATACTGAAAGAGAAATTAAAGAAACACTCCCATTTTCCCTTGCAACAAAAAGAATAAAATACCTAGGAATAAACCTATCTAAGGAGACAAAAGATCTGTAGGCACAAAACTGTAAGACACCGATGAAAGAAATTAAAGTTGATACAAACAGATGGAGAGACATACCATGTTCCTGGATTGGAAGAAATAACATTGTGAAAATTACTATACTACCCAAAGCAAGCTACAGTTTCCATGCAAACCCTATCAAACTACTGATGGCATTTATCACAGAACTTGAAGAGAAAATTTCACAATTTGTATGGAAACACCAAAGACCCAGAATAGCCAAAGCAATCTCGAGAAAGAAAAACGGAGCTGGAGGAATCATGCTCCAAGACTTCAGAATATATTACAAAGCTACAGTAATCAAGACAGTATGGTACTGGCACAAAAACAGAAATATAGATCAATGGAGCAGGATGAAAAGCCCAGAGATAAACCCACGCACATGTGGTCACCTTATGTTTGACAAAGGAGGCAATAATATACAATGGAGAAAAGACACCCTCTTCAATAAGTGGTGCTGGGAAAACTCTACAGCTACGTATAAAAGAACGAAATTAGAACAATCCGTAACACCATCCACAAAAATAAACTCAAAATCGATTAAAAAACTAATGTAAGGCCAGACACTATAAAACTCTTAGAGGAAAACATAGGCAGAGCATTCTATGACATAAATCACAGAAAGATTCTTTTTGTCCCATCTCCTATAGAAATGGAAATAAAACCAAAAATAAATAAATGGGATCTAGTGAAACTTAAAAGCTTTTGCACAGCAAAGGAAACCTTAAGCCAGACGAAAGACAATCTTTAGAATGGGAGAAAATACTTGCAAATGAAGCAACTGACAAAGGATTAATCTCCAAAATTTACAAACAGATCATGCAGTTCAATATCAAAAAAAAACCAAACAACCCAATCCAAAAATTGCCAGAAGACATAAATAAATACTTCTCCAAAGAAGATATACAGATTGCCAACAAACACATGAAAGTATGCTCACCGTCACTAATCATTAGAGAAATGTAAATCAAATGTACAATGAGGTATCACCACACACCTGTCAGAATGGCCATCATCAAACAATCTACAAACACTAAATGTTGGAGAGGGTGTGGAGAAAAGGGAACCCTCTTTCACTGTTGTTGGGAATGTAAATTGATACAGCCACTATGGAGAACAGTATGGATGGTCCTTAAAAAAACTAAAAATAGAGCTACCATACGACCCAGCAATCCCACTACTGGGCATATATCCCAAGAACACCATAATTCAAAAAGAGTCATGTATCACAATGTTCATCGCAGCTCATTTACAATAGTCAGGGCATGGAAGCAACCTAAGTGTCCATCGACAGATGAATGGATAAAGAAGATGTGGCACAAATATACATTGGAATATTACTCAGCCAGAAAAAGAAATGAAATTGAGTTATTTTTAGTGAGGTGGATGGACCTAGAGACTGTCAGACAGAGTGAAGTAAGTCAGAAAGAGAAAAACAAATACCATATGCTAACACATATATATGGAATCTAAAGGAAAAAAATGGTTCTGAAGAACCTAAGGGCAGGACAGGAATAAAGAGGCAGACATAGAGAATGGACTTGAGGACATGGGTAGGGGGAAGGGTAAGCTGGGCCAGAGTGAGAGAGTGGCATGGACATATATATACTACCAAATGTAAAAAGATCACCAGTGGGAAGCAGCCACATAGAATAGGGAGAGCAGCTCAGTGCTTTGTGTCCACCTAGAGGTGTGGTATATGGAGGGTGAGAGGGAGGCACAAGAGGGAGGAGATATGGGGATATATGATATATATGTATAGCTGATTCACTTTGTTATAAAGCAGAAACTAACACACCATTGTAAAGCAATTATACTCCAATAAAGATGTTTAAAAAAAAAGTGACCTAAATTTTGTTATGTTGGCAACTGCCAAATAGCATCCTAGAAGCATAATTTTTAAAAAAGTAAAATATCTTTCTGGAAGTAAAGGAGAGCAAATACTGAATTTATCATGGTGTAAAAAAAAAAAAAAAAAAAAAAAAAACAAGAAATACATGATATAGGCTCATAGGCCTTTCCCAGGGAAATTATGAGGAATATATCAACTCATAACCTTCTTAAGAATAGGGGCAGTATGCAATTCTTTTTTTCTGTATCCTGGAGCCACCAGAGCTAAGATCACAAATGTTCGTCCATAGTAAGTACTAGGTAAACTGAATTGAGACAATAGAGCAGAATGCTTAAGAGCATAAGAGAAAGACCAGGTTTCACGCTCTGGTTCCAGCTCTTATCAGACAAATAACTTGTCCTTAGTTTCCTTTAGATGTATTATATTTCTGGAATATAACTCTATGGTCAAGAAACTTACTACAGTATGTTACTGATAACTGTGAAAATAGATAAAATTTTAAATGGGTCACCCAAACCTACCAGAAATAGTGCAGGATGTATTACATCAAGGTGGTTAAGAACAAAAACTTGGGCATAAGGTAGACCTAGGCTAGAATACTGCCTCTTGTCCTTACTGTTTCTTAGTTTCCTCATTGGTAAAGTGTGGAGAGTAATTGTATCTTCATTAAATAAAATAATGCATTACATTGCTTACTCCAGTGCCTGACACTGAGTAAAAATTCAACAAATGTTAAGTCATTATCATTAATGGAAAAAAATCTCAGGTTTCATTATATGCTTGTGATGTATTGCTTTGTCACATTTGTGTAGATATTGATTAACTCTAAAACATTGGGGTAAAATCCTGATTTAAATTATTCACTCTTGTATTAATCTCAGCAATTCAAATCTTTGGATTGAATTTTAAAATGTAGATCTTGTACTGAATATAATTTCATTCAAATGCATCAAAGATGTATTACACTTTCAGTGGGAATTTAGGGGGATACCCAGTTCAATTCTATTAGCTAACTCATGTTGATAACTATATCTTATCTTTATTTTACAAATGTAATCAATTTGATTTTTAGAGACTTCAAGATACTGAATGTTATATTCAATACTTCAGAGAACAATGTTGTCCATAAAAGCACGGGGCACATGTTGTTGTTGCTTTTTGTTGTAGTTGTTACTTTGTTTGCTTTAGTTTTAGAAAATGGATATTTAGTATTTTATCTAAAATACTGAAATAGTCATCATGGGATAAATCCAGAAATGTGTTGGGCTTCCCTCTCTTAATCTTGATGTTAATATTCTTTTTATTTCAATTCATATAGAACAGAGTGCTCCCCCATATATATACATATTTTTGTTGTTTTGTTTGTTTGTTTAAGGTTTCTAAAGGCACTAATGGATTCAAATTGAAAACATTTAACTGTGGTGGGGGGGCATTGGGAGTTGTGTGGTGGGACAAGGATACATTCATGGGATCTGTTTCTTGGATCATCCAGAAATTGGGATGTTGATTTTGTTTATCACATATGTCCCATGTATGACTAGGTGTGAATGAATTGAGTTTATGTGTGCATATAGAAAACCATTAAATGACTATCCAATATTTTTATTAATTATTATTTTCATAATCATTATCATTGATTATGCAGTTTTGAGGCATGTCAGTTATTGCTACTGAGGTTTTATTTTTTCCACATAAATACTGTCTGTGACATCATAACTCCAAAGTAAAAAACATTTTGTGGTAAATATCTGTGCTCATGTATTAATTTTCTATTCTGCTGTAACAAATTACCACAAACTTACTGCCTTAAACAACACAAATGTATTTATTATCTTACAGTTCTAGAGATAATAAGACAGAAAGAAAGTTTCACTAAGATGAAACCAAGGTGTTGGTAGGGCTGTATTCCTTCTGGAGAACATAGGGGAGAATCAATTTCCTTGACTTTTCCAGTTTCTGGAGGCCACCTACATTTCTCGCATGTGGTCCCACATCAATCTGACCTCTGCTTCCGTAATAGCATCCCTGTCTCTATTTCTGACCGTCCTGGCTCCTTAGGGACCCTTGTGATTACATTGAGCTCACTCAGATAATTCAGGATAATGTTCTCCTATTAAGATCACATTGCAAAATCCCTTTTGCCATGTAAGGAAACATTCCCAGGTTCCATTGTTTGGATGTGGACATACTAGGGAGGCCATTATTCTGCCTACCACAGCTTGTGTGTTTTCAGGGGATAAAAGTTTAATGGCTTAATATATGAATGTCTTCAATTTAAATACTTGTACTTTGATAATGGTACAGGGTGATTTTCTGGTTTCCAGTTATAAGTAATAGGAAATTCATTTTAAGACACTGATTGACCTTAACAATTATAATACCAGTTAAAAATGAAACACTGTTCCATAATTTAGTGTTGTTCATCTGTAGATTAGATATAGTCAAATATTTCTAATGATTTATTAATTAATCTTTAGCCCTTTTTTGCCATACGTATTTTTAAGTAATTTATGTCAATTACCTTACCCAAAGTGTATTTCAGAAGCTTAGGCTTTTGTTTTATTCAATAACTTGGTCTGAGATTGGGTTATCTCAGCAGAACAAAATAATTTTGCCTCAAAATAGTAAAAAATTTAAATGTATGGAAGTATCCCTTTCTGTTTCAAGAGGATGAGAGACATGTTTTTCTCTTTCTTTTAAATGGCTAAAACTGGCTTTTTTTTGTGGTTGTTCCCTATCAGCTTCGAAGGTCATGGTTGAGACCAGGACTAAGCCTCTTGAATAATGTTTACAGTGTTCTCAAATGAGTTAAAAATGGACTAAATTGTTTTGATTCTACAGTAGTAAAGGTCAGAGAAAAAATCAGTTTAGCCAGTCTTGTCTAGTTCCTAAGTACACATAGTAAAATATGCTATAAAGTACAGTGAGGAATTTTTAACTTTAAAAGAAATTGGTAGCATAGTGATTAGAATGCTTGTCATGTGTATTTAAATTGCTGGCCAAGGACTTTGAAATAGGGGCTATTATTAAAGGTTTCAGACCAATCACTCTTTCCTTTTTATGTTTGCACTCTTAGTCACATTAGACTACATTATTTATATGAAAAATATTTAAATTTATCCCCTTTTCAAGTTACTGGGCATAGTTACTTGAAACTATGTATTTTCTGTGTGTGGGAGAGTAGGGAGAGAAAATACTCATGATTTCCAGCTGTTACATACATGATCTGAAAAGCCTATATTTACTCTGGTTTAGGATTTTATTCTCCTTCTCAGGAATCACTTAGGAACAAAATAAAAAAATAAACTGTTCTCTCCTGTGGCTTAATCCTAGTGAACTTGACACAATTTGTGCAACTGTAATCCAATAAAATGTCAGTTCAGAAATACCTCAGAAGGATTGTTAGCATTAGTCTCCTCTAGCAGATTTCTGCTGCTGCATCTGCAGAATCTATGAAAATAGGATTTCTTAATAGACTTGTAACTTGTTCATTAGTCAGAGTGCTACTTATTTAGACTGTCAGCAATTACACAAATTTTCAAGTAAAGTTTAAGCCAATGATTAGTTATAGTTGAAATATACAAGTGAGGAACCTTTATTATGAGCTCAGCTCAGAATATTTTAATGATGATTTTGGTTTTGAGGATGGGCCAAAAGCAATGATTTTCTTCCTGCAAATCACCCCATTGTAATATAAGTTGAACATTTGAAAAACATAATAGGAAAGAGGTAGATTCTTTTATTAACTCCCTCTGTGGCTTACTAGGTCCTTTCATCTAAGACTGAGACCAGAGGAATTGCCTTTAACACATCAAAATGATGTCCACACATGCATATAGTGGTACCTTACTATAGCTAAGACATGTAGTCTTGGAAAAAATTCATATTGTTTCCATGGGTAAATATCCCTATTGGGGAATGCCCTTTGCACTCCCTTCCATATATTCCAAATTATGACTTTGTTTCTGTTCAGTTCCCCTTTTCCATCAAGATTTTCCTCTAGTCCACTGCCCAGCTTAAAAAATAAAAATGTACAAAACTACTGGAAGCACCCTCTCTGTAAGCCTCTTACTGAATATATTTCCTCTCTACCTACCAACATGAAGTAACTCCTATGCTGAATTAACAGTTCGCATCAATAAACAATATTTATCCTTTTAATACACATATATGCATTACTAAATAATTTTATATTTTTTCCAAAATTTTTATGAAATATTTCAAACATTCAGCAAATCTGAATGAATTATATAATCAATACTTGCATACACACTTTCTAGATTTTACCCTTGACATTCTACTCTATATGCTTTTTCATATGTCTATCCATTTTAGTATTGTTTTATGTTTTGAAACTTTATGTAAATTGTCCTTTGTTTTTCAGAGAACAGAGTCATACCTTAGTGCTAGTACTTATTATTATTATTACTACTCCATTTTAGTATACTTCAGCTTGTTTAAGAAAGAGTTAGATTATCTTAAATGTAGATACAAGATAAAATAAAATTTAAAAATAGTGGAGTAATAACATCTGTACTAAAGGAAAATAGGATAGAAAAGATACAATGCAGCAACAAAATATGTGCTATGAAGTCCTGTACACTTGCTAGAAAACATTCACAAATTTGACTCTCTGTATTTTAACAGCCAAAGTGGAGAAGGAAACACAGTTAGTTTAAAAGACACATTTATTCATTTAAGAGTATTCATTGAGTTCTATTAAGACACTCCCTTGAAAGTCTCAGTATACATAAAAATAAAAGCAAACTAGTTTTTCAAGAGAAGCATAATTCTTCCTGGGCCTGAGGCCAGAGTGAAATTCCTTTTGTGGGTCACCATAAAGAGAATACTGTGTAATGTAGTGAACACCATACCCACCAACATTCTCACAGTAAATAGAACTATGAGTTTCAGAGGATAGTTTCTTATAATGTAGTTGATTACCAATGGCCAAAGAGCCATTTTGAGAAAGCCATTATTTGAGAAATCAAAATGGTTTGGCTCCATCACACAGCTCTCTGGTTATCTGGCTTCCTCTAGGGATAGATTTTAAAGTATAGTCAGTTCTGGTATCACAGGACTTATTGTACCCTAAAACTCACATTTTTCAAAATTGCACAGTATAAATCACAGGGCTCATGGCAAAAAATTGGGTTGGGGGCACAACATTGAAACACTTTGTTAATAACACATTTAAAAAAACAAACAAATAATAGGAACTTAATAAATATGGTAGCACAGTTTTACATAGGTTAAATGGTTAAAATATAAAATACATAAATGCTACAATAAATATGGCACCTTACCTTGAAAAAGATCTGAAGTTTTCTTGTGGAAATGGGTTTCAGAAGAGTTGCAGCTTGTGAGTCATTGTGAGGTTGCATGGAGGGATTATCTGAAATCACATGGAAAGTTGTAGCATCAGATTTTGATGGGTATGACTCATTTTACTGAGTTTGGAATTGTTGCCAAACACCACAGCTAAAAATCTTTTCCAGTCTTACATCCTGACCATGTTGCTCGGCATTTAAGTGTTCTTCAAACCCTTCCTGTAGCTCTTTAAGGCATGAGTTTATAATACTCATTTATCCAAAATTGAAAATTTGGTCTACTGTATAGATTAACTTATGTATCACTGCTGGAAATTATTTTGTAGATTTCTCATCTGCACTCATGGCTTTGTCTGACAGCTAAAGGCTTTGAGAATTGTAGATATGCTTCAAACCATAAGGTTGCCACCACTAAGATTAAAAGACGTCACATCTGCAGGATTTGATGATTTCTATTTAAGGCCGTTGTGTATAGATAGTCTGTTCTCTTTGTGAGAAAATTTATTCCCAGTTGTTGTGTTTTTTGGTCTATTATACACTTGATAATATTTTTCACTTTCTCAGTTTCTTTAGGCCTTGTTGTTCCTGACTCTATAGCAGTACTTGAAGTTTTTCCAGCCTGTATGAGTTTTTTTTCCATACTGACAACCAATTCTCTGATTCTCCAACACTAACTGGGGGTCCAACAATTCAATTCAATTCTGACACTACCTAGAGTTAGAATCAGATCCCACAAGACTTTCTCCACCTCTGATGCCAGTGATAAGTCGTAGGGACCAGCCAGACTTCTGACTGACCTGCTATAAGTAGGGGTTCCCATGACCTCATCCTCAGGTTTGACAATTTGTTAGAATAGCTCCCAGAACTCAGGAACACACTTTACTGGTTTATTATAAAGGATACAACTCAGGAACTGCTAAATGGAAAAATGCTTAGGAAGGTTTGGGGCTGTGTGAAGTGCAGCTTCCATGCCCTCTTTGAGTGCACTACCCTTTTAAAACTTTGATTTGTTCATCAACCTAGAAGCTTCTTGAATCTAATTGTTCAAGAGTTCTTATAGAGCACGATCTCCAGTCCTCCCTGTACCCCAAAGTCAAGGACTGGGGCTGAAAGTTCCAACTCTCAAATCACTTGGTCTTTCTGGTGACCTGAACCATCTTGAGACTATCTAAGGACCTCATTCTAAGTCACTTCACCAACATAAACTCAGCTGTGATCAAGAAGAGCTCATTATGAATAACAAAATACACTACTATTACTCAGTAAATCCCAAGGGTTTTAGGAGCCCTGTGCCAGGAATCTTGGACAGAAACCAAATATATTTTCTATTATACAACACAGCATAGACATTTCTTTTGTTTTTGCACTTAGTCACTGACGGGTGACAAAGTGGATTCCTTTCTCACTGTTGCTTGGAAGACATCACATGTTCTTTCAGTTATTTTCTTTCTAAACACTTTATAATTTCAAACTTCTCCTCAATACTTAAAATTTTCCTTTTCATGCACTGCTTGGTGTTTTTGAACTAAGACACTTATCCATGCTGTGGAAGTTGATATTTTAAAATATAAAGATGCTCACAATTTCAAAAGAATGCCAAAACAAAATATTGTAGGATGATATATGTGGTGAACTAAAGTAGCTGATCGATTTATGAGACGTGTGCCTATGTATTTTTACACTGAGCACAGTTTTCTGTGTTCACCTAATGACTTTTGGACTATAATCAAATGTGAAATTCTCTCAATGCTCAAATTGTTCCTTAATATACCAATTGTGTTGGAACAAATTCATGTCTTCAAAAAAATGTTATGGCAGAACTGACCACATCTTGAGGAATGAATGGACAGCATAGTCTTCAGACAATACTACCTAAATAATGTATATATTTCTCACCTAAAGTTGTTTTATAATATTGAACAATAGAGCTCAAGATGATCTTCCCTAATAAGTAGCTGGAGTGCAGTTATTCTATGCTGGTATTTATATGAACTACTACATGCCTTAACCTGGAAAATCAGAGCTAAGATTCAGGACCCAACACTCTATCTTCCTTGCCAAAATTAGCTAATTAGCTATAAGATCAACCTTTAGCAAAAATAAATAAATACAATTTAAAAATAAGATAAAATACAAATTTTAAAAAGGTGAAAGGCAGTAATTTCTGATACTACTACCATCCTTTAGTATTTTAAAATTTAATGTAGCTTATGATGCAATTTCAAACACTTAAGTCAGCATTTATCATGTTTTTACAAAGTCCATGAGAGCAAGCCATTTACCCAGTTAATCAAGCAACAAATATCTGAGTCCAAGTATAGGCAATAAGTTTAAACTCCTTCAGGAAGCATATATCATTCTTTCCATTTTACTTTCTTCATACCCTATTTATTTGCTGCTGCTGCCACTATATTACTACTACGAAGTTTGTTTCTATCACCATTAGAAGTTGCCCCATAATTGACTAAGCGCAACTTAGCTCAAGGATGCTTTATATGAAAACTACTGTAGAAATCTTTACCTTGGAAGAAGGCACAATATTAAAGTTATGTCATACTTTATCAGCTAGTCTCCCGTAAGAGAAAAGTACTTTGAGATGTTCTCTTGCTTTTTGGCATTGTATAATTTATCAAATAAAATGAACAGCATCATCCACAAGAGATATGTGAAAAGCTGAGTGACTGATTTGAACATTAGGCTCAAACTATTCCCTTTCTTGTCATTTCCAGCAGACAGCATGAAACAAATTTGAAAGCTTTCTTTTAGTGGAGTTTTGTTTTGTTTTTTTCGGTACACGGGCCTCTCACTGTTGTGGCCTCTCCCGTTGCGGAGCACAGGCTCCGGACGTGCAGGCTCAGCGACCATGGCTCATGGGGCCAGCTGCTCCGTGGCATGTGGGATCTTTCCGGACTGGGGCACGAACCCATGTCCCCTGCATCAGCAGGCGGACTCTCAACCACTGTGCCACCAGGGAAGCTCTAGTGGAGCTTTTGAAATAAGTCAGCCACCCTTAGGGTGTGGGACTATAACTTCTGGTTCTACCTAGTGGGAAAGCACTATAATATGAGAGAAGACACTGTTTTGAACAGTTTGTAGTATAAAGATAAATGCTTACTATTAAAAAAGGAAAAAAAAAAAGAAAAGTACACCATTTGAAATGCTAGCCCACCAAAAAATGGTGACTTTTTAAAACTTTTTATTGGAGTATAGTTGCTTTAAAATGTTGTGTTAGTTTCTACTGTACAGCAAAGTGAATCAGCTATACATATACATATAAATGGTGACTTTTTTCAAGGAAATTCATAATATCATGAATCAGAGTATAGGACAGTGTTCTCCACTAATTTCTAGTTGGAAGGGGTACCTTCTTTGAAGCCCTTCAAAGTGTTAATACAAGAGAAGTACACTTGTGAAATGTGAATTATAAAGATAAATGAGAGATGGAGAATATTACTTAAACCTAGATCCTTCTATTATTATTCCTGGTAGGAAATAGCAAAATATTTCCTGTTTTTATGTTAAAAGAGAGGAAAAATAAAATTGACAAAAATTATTATTTTTAATGATGAATGTTGCCTTGAATGGGAGCAGTGTTAAAAAAAGAATAATATTTAAACACTGTAATTAAAGGAATGTGTTTTCTCTTACAATTCTGTAGCATAATAAGTCAATATGTTAATATGTTTAATTATACCTTTTAACACCTTTGAATGAGATATTTACATAGTGTATTTCAAAAGACAAATAACTGACCCATAGCCTATAATTTATTGGATATTCTTAAGGCTATTTTATTTTGATATTTAGGTCTTATTATAATTTAATATTTTTATTCAATAAACATTTTTTTAAACAACTATGTGCTAGGGACTCTGTTAGGCATTGGGGAAAAATAAAAATAAGATATACAGTATAGCAGGAAGTTCTTTAGACTCTATGACATATCCTAATATTATCGATCAAATACAAACTATCTTTTTGACTTGAGTAGTGTCAATATAAAGAGATGATGCAGCAGCTTTCTTACAATCATCATTAGCATATTAATTAAATTAAAGACATTATAAATAGGAAAATCCATTGTCTCTTTGAGGTATAGTTGACTTATATATTAGTTTCAGGTGTACAACATAGCAATTCGATCTTTTTATAGATTATACTCCATATAAAGTTACAAAATATTGACTATATTCCCTGTGCTGTACATTACATCTTTGTAACTTATTAATTTTATACCTCGTAGTTTAGAAATCAGTTATATTCATACTGTTTCTATTTACTTAAAAAAAAAGGTCCAGTAGAATGAAGCTGCTTTGAGCAATAGAGCATGTAATAATTCATTTGTGAAAAGTTCCATTATCCATAAACTTGCTACAATATTCTTATCTGTTCAAAACTGAGTCCTTTTCCTATTTCATTCATTCATTCATTTATTTATTCGTTCATTCATTGTGGTGATAATTCATTTATCAAGCAAAGCCTCAGCCCTAGGCATAAAAGGAGAAGTCAACATGGTTGCTGTTCTCAAATAGCTCAGTCTCTTAACTTGTTCTAGCCCTCTATACTCATTTTTCCTAAAACGACTGCACCCCTGAAAGATTTTTCAATAGTAATATAAGATCAAGTAGTTCAGGACAAAGGTTTGAAGCAGGGAAACAAATCAGAGTAGAGTAAAGATCTGATCCCTTACCTTCTTCAAAGCCCTTTGGCAATAAGCTCAATATTCTACTATAATAATAGAAGAGAAAAATTGGTCCAGGGATACCCCCTAAACTTCAACTCTTTCCTATACAAGACAGCTTATTTTATTTATTTATTTTGCAGACACTTAAATAGTACTTAACACTTGCAGTGTTCCAGGTGCTGTTTGAAACACTTCAAGATCACAAAGCACTTTATAAGTAGGCCCTGGGTAGTAGAAAATATACAGTATAGAAGCTGGTAGAATTGAAATTTCTGGTGAAAAACTAATCATAAGGTTAATAATAACGACTAATACAACATGTGCCTGGGATTTATATACATTTACTTTTAATACCAATTGAAAGCCTATAGACACAACCTATTGCCATCCCAGTTATACTGTTGAGTAAAACAGAGGTTAAATAAATTGAAGGTCATAAAGTACTTGATGGAGCCTGGATTCAAATACACATCTGTTTGACTCTAAAGCATAAGTTCATACACATCACACTGAACTGGTTCTGTGTGAATTTGGATGCACAGTTAACAACCTTCTGGCCGTAAAAATTCTACCTCATAGCTTCTCAAATATTCTGAAACTCTACCATTATTGATTCATTTTTAGGGATCTCTTTCATTTTTTAATTGAGCTATTTTTTTTATTGGAACTTTCTTTTTATTTTATTTTTTTAACAACTTTACTGGCTTATAATTGCTTTACAGTGGTGTGATAGTTTCTGCTGTATAACACAGTGGATCAGCTATGCATATAAATATATGCCCATATCTCCTCCCTCTTGTGACTCCCTCCCACCCTCTCTATCCCACCCCTCTAGGTGGTCACAAAGCACTGAGCTAATCTCCCTGTACTGGGTTGCTGCTTCTCACCAGCTACCTGTTTTACATTTGGTAGTACATATATGTCATGCCACACTCTCACTTCATCCCAGCTTACCCCTCCCCCTCCCGTGTCCTCAAGTCCATTCTCTTCATCTGCATCTTTATTTCTGTCCTGTCCCTAGGTTCTTAAGAAACTTGTTTTTTTTTTAGATTCCATATAAATGTGTTAGCATACGTTATTTGTTTTTCTCTTTCTGACTTACTTCACTCTGTATGACAGTCACTAGGTCCGTCAACCTCATTACATATAACTCAATTTTGTTTCTTTTTGTGGCTGAGTAGTATTCCATTGTATATACGTGTCACATCTTCTTTTTTTAATTCTTTTTTTTAACATCTTTATTGCTTTACAATGGTGTGCTAGTTTCTGCTTTATAACAAAGTGAATCAGTTATACATATGCATATGTTCCCATATCTCTTCCCTCTCGCATCTCCCTCCCACCCTCCCTATCCCACCCTTCTAGGTGGTCACAAAGCACTGAGCTGATCTCCCTGTGCTATGCGGCTGCTTCCCACTAGCTATCTATTTTACGTTTGGTAGTGTATATATGTCCATGTCACTCTCTCACTTTGCCACAGCTTACCCTTCCCCCTCCCCATATCCTCAAGTCCATTCTCTAGTAGGTCTGTGTTTTTATTCCCATCGTACCCCTAGGTTCTCCATGACCTTATTTTTTTTTCTTAGATTCCATATATATGTGTCAGCAGTTTTGTTTTTCTCTTTCTGACTTACTTCACTCTGTATGACAGACTCTAGGTCCATCCACCTCACTACAAATAACTCAATTTCATTTCCTTTTATGGCTGAGTAATATTCCATTGTATATATGTGCCACATCTTATTTATCCATTCATCTGTTGATGGAAACTTAGGTTGTTTCCACATCCTGGCTATTGTAAATAGAGGTGCAATGAACATTTTGGTACATGACTCTTTTTGAATTATGGTTTTCTCAGGGTATATGCCCAGTAGTGGGATTGCTGGGTCGTATGGTAGTTCTGTTTTTAGTTTTTTAAGGAACCTCCATACTGTTCACCATAGTGGCTGTATCAATTTACATTCCCACCAACAGTGCAAGAGTGTTCCCTTTTCTCCACACCCTCTCCAGCATTTATTGTTTGTAGATTTTTTGATGATGGCCATTCTGACCGGTGTGAGATGAGATCTCATTGTAGTTTTGATTTGCATTTCTCTAATGATTAATGATGTTGAGCATTCTTTCATGTGTTTGTTGGCAATCTGTATATCTTCCTTGGAGAAATGTCTATTTAGGTCGTCTGCCCATTTTTGGATTGGGTTGTTTGTTTTTTTGTTATTGAGCTGCATGAGCTGCTTGTAAATCTTGGAGATTAATCCTTTGTCAGTTGCTTCATTTGCAAATATTTTCTCCCATTCTGAGGGTTGTCTTTTCATCTTGTTTATGGATTCCTTTGCTGTGCAAAAGCTTTTAAGTTTCATTAGGTCCCATTTGTTTTTATTTCCATTTCTCTAGGAGGTGGGTCAAAAAGTATCTTGCTGTGATTTATGTCATAGAGTGTTCTGCCTATGTTTTGCTCTAAGAGTTTGATAGTGTCTGACCTTACATTTAGGTCTTTAATCCATTTTGAGTTTATTTTTGTGTATGGTGTTAGAGATTGTTCTAATTTCATTCTTTTACATGTAGCTGTCCAGTTTTCCCAGCACCACTTATTGAAGAGGTTGCCTTTTCACCATCATATATTCTTGCCTCCTTTATCAAAGACAAAGTGACCATATGTGCATGGGTTTATCTCTGGGCTTTCTATCCTGTTCTATTGATCTGTATTTCTGTTTTTGTGCCAGTACCATATTGTCTTGATTACTGTAGCTTTGTAGTATAGTCTGAAGACAGGGAGCCTGATTCCTCCTGCTCAGTTTTGCTTTCCTAAGATTGCTTTGGCTATTCATGGTCTTTGTTGCTTGCATACAAATTGTGAAATGTTTTGTTCTAGTTCTATGATATATGCCATTGGTAGTTTGATAGGAATTGCATTGAATCTGTAGATTGCTTTGGGTAGTATAGTCATTTTCACAATGTTGATTCTTCCAATCCAAGAACATGGTATATCTCTCCATATGTTTGTATCATCTTTAATTTCTTTCATCAGTGTCTTATAGTTTTCTGCATACAGGTCTTTTGTCTCCTTAGGTAGGTTTATTCCTAGGTATTTTATTCTTTTTGCTGCAAGGGTAAATGGAAGTGTTTCTTTAATTTCTCTTTCAGATTTTTCATCATTAGTGTATAGGATTGCAAGAGATTTCTGTGCAGTAATTTTGTATCCTGCTACTCTACTAAATGCATTGATTAGCTCTAGTATTTTTCTGGTAACATCTTTAAGACATTCTATGTATAATATCATGTCAACTGTACACAGTAACAGTTTTATTTCTTCTTTTCCGATTTGGATTCCTTGTATGTCTTTTTCTTCTCTGATTTTTTGTGGCTAAAACTTCCAAACTATATTGTATAAGAGTGCTGAGAGTGGGGAACCTTGTCTTGTTCCTGATCTTAGCAGAAATGGTTTCAATTTTTCACCACTGAGAACGATGTTGCCTGTGGGTTTGTCATATATGGCCTTTATTATGTTGAGGTAAATTCCCTCTATGCCTACTTTCTGCAGGGTTTTTTATCATAAATGGGTGTTGAATTTTGTCAAAAGCTTTTTCTGCATCTATTGAGGTGATCATATGGGTTTTCTCCTTCAATTTGTTAATATGGTGTATCACATTGATAGATTTGCATATATTGAAGAATCCTTGCATTCCTGGGATATACCCCACTTGATCGTGGTGTATGACCCTTTTAATGTGCTGTTGGATTCTGTTTGCTAGTATTTTATTGAGGATTTTTGCATCTATGTTCATCAGTGATATTGGCCTGTAGTTTTCTTTCTTTCTGACATCTTTGGTTTTGGTATCAGGGTGTTGGTGGCCTCATAGAATGAGTTTGGTAGTGTTTCTCCCTCTACTATATTTTGGAAGACTTTGAGAAGCATAGGTGTTGGCTATTCTCTAAATGTTTGATAAAATTCACCTGTGAAGGCATCCGGTCCTTGGCTTTTGTACGTTGGAAGATTTTTAATCACAGTTTCAATTTCAGTGCTAGTTATTCGTCTGTTTATATTTTCTCTTTCTTCCTGGTTCAGTCTCAGAATGTTGTGCTTTTCAAAGGAATGTGTCCATTTCTTCCAGGTTGTCCATTTTATTGGCATATAGTTGCTTTCATGATCCTTTGTATTTTGGCAGTGTCAGTTGTTACTTCTTTTTCATTTCTAATTCTATTGTTTTGAGTCCTCTCCCTTTTTTTCCTGGTGAGTCTGGCTAATGGTTTATCAATTTTGTTTACCTTCTCAAATAACCATCTTTTAGTTTTATTGATCTTTACTATCATTTCCTTCATTTCTTTTTCATTTATTTCTGATCTGATCTTTATGATTTCTTTCCTTCTGCTAACTATGGCTTTTTTTGTTCTTCTTTCTCTAATTGCTTTAGGTGTAAGTTGAGATTGTTTATTTGAGATGTTTCTTGTTTCTTGAGGTAGATTGTATTGCTATAAACTTCCTTCTTTGAACTGCTTTTGCTGCATCCCACAGGTTTTGGGTCATTGTGTTTTCATTGTCATTTGTTTCTAGGTATTTTTTGACTCTCTCTTTGATTTCTTCAGTGATGTCATGGTTATCTAGTAATGTATTGTTTAGCCTCCATCTGTTTGTAGTTTTCACAGACTGTTTCTTGTAATTGATATCTAGTCTCATAACATTGTGGTCAGAAAAGATACTTGATGCAATTTCAATTTTCTTAAATTTACCAAGGCTTGATTTGTGACCCAAAATATGATCTATCCTGGAGAATGTTCCATGAGCACTTGAGATAAAGTGTAATCTGTTGTTTTTGTCTGAATGTCCTATAAATATCAATTAAGTCCCTCCTGTTTAATGTATCGTTTAAAGCTTGGGTTTCCTTATTTATTTGCAATTTGGATTATCTGTCCATTGGTGAAAGTGAGGTGTTAATATTCCCTACTATTTTTGTGTTACTGTGATTTAACAGTTTATGGCTGTTAGCATTTGCCTTAGATATTGAGGTGCTCCTATGTTGGAAGCATAAATATTTCTTCTTCTTGGATTGATCCCTTGTTGATTTAGTAGTGTCCTTCTTTTTCTCCTGTAATAGTCTTTGTTTTAACATCTATTTTGTCTGATATGAGAATTGCTACTGTAACTTGATTTTGATTTCCATTTGCATGGAATATCTTTTTCCATCCCCTCACCTTCAGTCTGTATGTGTCCCTAGGTCTGAAGTGGGTCTCTTGTAGACAGCATATATATGGGTCTTGTTTTTGTATCCATTCAGCCAGTCTATGTCTTTTGGTGGGAGCATTTAATCCATTTACATTTAAGTTAGTTATCGATATATATGTTCCTATTACCATTTCCTATTACCATTGTTTTGGGTTTGTTTTTGTAGGTCTTTTCCTTCTCTTGTGTTTCCTGCCTAGAGAAGTTCCTTTAGCATTTGTTGTAGAGCTGGTTTGGTGGTGCTGAACTCTCTTAGCTTTTGCATGTCTCTAAAGGTTTTAATTTTTCCATCAAATCTGAATGAGATCCTTGCTGTGTAGAGTAATCTTGGTCGTCGGTTTTCCCCTTTCTTCACTTTAAATATGTCCTGCCACTCCCTTCTGGCTTTCAGAATTTCTGCTGAAAGATCAACTGTTAACCTTATAGGGATTCCCTTGTATGTTATTTGTTGTTTTTCCCTTGCTACTCTCAATATTTTTTCTCTGTATTTAATTTTTGATAGTTTGCTTAATATGTGTCTTGACGTGTTTCTCTTTGGATTTATCCTGAACGGGACTCTCTGTGCTTCCTGGAATTGGTGAATATTTCCTTTCTCATATTAGGGAAGTTTTCAACTATATTCTCTTCAAATATTTTCTCAATCCCTTACTTTTTCTCTTCTTCTCCTGGGACCCCCATAAGTCGAATTTTGGTGCATTTATTATTGTCCCAGTGTTCTCTGTGACTCTCCCTAATGGTTTTCATTGTTTTTTCTTTATTCTGCTCTGTGATAGTTATTTCCACTACTTTATGTTCTAGGTCACTTATCTGTTATTCTGCTTCAGTTATTCTGCTATTGATTCCTTCTAGAGAATTTTTAGTTTCATTTATTGTATTGTTCATCAGTTTTTGTTTGCTCTTTAGTTCTTCTAGGTCCTTGTTAAATATTTCTTGTATTTTCTCCATTATATTTCCAAGATTTTGGATCATATTTACTATCATTACTCTGAATTCCTTTTCAGGTAGACTGCCTATTTCCTCTTCATTTGTTTGGTCTGGTGGCTTTTTATCTTGCTCCTTCATCTGCTGTGTATTTCTCTGTCTTCTCATTTTGCTTAACTTACTGTGTTTGGGGTATCCTTTTCACAGGCTGCAAGTTCGTAGTTCCCGTTGTTTTTGGTGTCTGTCTCCAGTGGGTAAGGTTGGTTCAGTGGGTTGTGCAGGCTTACTGGTGGAGGGAACTTGTGCCTGTGTTCTGGTGGATGAGGCTGGATCTTGTCTTTCTTGTCAGTACTACCATGTCCAATGGTGTGTTTTGTGGTGTCTGTGAACTTACTATGATTTTGCACAGCCTCTCTTCTAATGAGTGGGGTTGTGTTCCTGTCTTGCTAGTTGTTTGGCATCGGGTGTCGTTTTAGCTTGCTGGTCGTTGAGTGGAGCTGGGTCTTAATGATGAGATGGAGATCTCTGGGAGAGCTTTTGTCATTTGATATTACATGGTGCCAGGAGGTCTCTGTTGGACCAATGTCCTGAACACGGCTCTCCCTCCTCAGAGGCTCAGGCCTGACACTGGCCAGAGCACCAAGAGACTGTCAACCACATGGCTCAGAAGAAAAGGGAGAAAAAATAAGATAGACAGAAAGAAAAAATAAATATAATAAAGTTATTAACATAGATAACAATTATTAAAAATAAAAAGGTAATTAGGGCTTCCCTGATGGTGCAGTGGTTGAGAGTCTGCCTGCTGATGCAGGAGATACGGGTTCATGTCCCAGTCTGGGAAGATCCCACATGCCACGGAGCAGCTAGGCATGTGAGCCATGGCTGCTGAGCCTGTGCATCCGGAGCCTGTGCTCCACAATGGGAGAAGCCACAACAGTGAGACGCCCGCGTACCGCAAAAAAAAAAAAAAAGTAATTAAAAGAAAGAAAGAAGAGAGCAACCAAACCAGAAAGCAAATCCACCAATTATAACAAGTGCTAAAAACTATACTAAAAACAATAAAAATTAAAAATAAAATGGACAGCTGGAACCCTAGGACAAATGGTAAAGCAAAGCTCTACAGACAAAATCATAGAAAGAAGCATGCATGTACATACTAACAAAAAGAGAAAAATGAAATATATATATATATATATATATATATATATAATGATGAGAGCGACCAAATCAGTAAAGAAATCTACCAATGATTATAAGCTCTAAATACTAAACTAATATAAACATAAAACCAGAAACAAATTAGTTGTAGAAAGCAAACCCCAAGTCTATAGTTCCTCCCAAAGTCCACCGCTTCAATTTTGGGACGATTTGTTGTGTATTCACATATTCCACAGATGCAGGGTACATCACTTTGATTGTGGAGATTTATTCCGCTGCTCCTGAGGCTGCTGGGGGAAATTTCTCTTTCTCTTCTTTGTTCGCACGGCTCCTGGGATTCAGGTTTGGATCTGGCCCTGCCTCTGTGTGTAGGTCGCCTGAAGGTGTCTGTTCCCCACCTGGAGAGGAGGGGGTAAAGTAGCGGCTGATTAGGTTGCTGTGGCTCACTTAGGCTGGGGTGAGGGAGGGGTACGGAATGAGGGATGAGCCTGTGGTGGCAGAGGCTGGTGTGACTTGCAACAGCCTGAGGCCCGCCATGTTTTCTCCAGAGAATTTGTCCCTGTGTCACAGGACCCTGGCAGTGGCAGGCTGCACAGGCTCATGGAGGTGAGGTGTGGATAGTGACCTGTGCTTACACACCGGCTTCTTGGTGGCTGCAGCAACAGCCTTAGTGTTTCATGCTCGCCTCTGTTGTCCACGCTGGTAGCTATGGTTCACGCCCATCTCTGAAACTCGTTTAGGCAGTGCTCTGAATCTCCTCTTCTTGGGCACCCCAAAATAATGGTCTCTTGCCTTTTAGGCAGTTCCAGACATTTTCCCAGACTCCCTCCCTGCTAGCTGTGACACACTAGCCCCCTTCAGGCTGTGTTCACACATCCATCCCCAGTCCTCCCTCTGGGATCTGTCCTCCAAAGCCTGAGCCTCAGCTCCCAGCCCCCACCCATCCCAGGGGGTGAGCAGACAAGCCTCTTGGACTGTACCAAGTTACATCCCCATCAACAGTGTATGAAGGCTCCATTTTCTCCACATCCTCGTCAACATTTATTATTTCTTATTTTTTGTTGATAGCCATTCTGTCAGTTTTGAGGTGATATTTCACTGTGTTTTTTCTTTGCATTTCTCTCATGGTTAGTGATATTGAATATCATTTCACATGCCTGTTAGTGATCTGTATGTCTTCTTTGGAAAACTACCTATTCAGGACCTCTGCACATTTTTTTAAAAATTGAGGTATAGTTGATTTACAATATTATAAAAATTTCAGGTGTACAATTCACAATTTTTAAAGATTATACTACATTTATAGTTATTTTATTACTTATATTCCCTGTGCTGTACAATAAATCATTGTAGCTTATTTATTTTATACATAGTAGTTTGTACCACTTAATCATTTACCCCTATCTTGCCCCTGCCTCTTCCCTCTCCCCACTGGTAGCCACTACTTTGTTTTTTATATCTGGGAGTCTTTTTATCTTTTGATATATTCACTAGTATGTTTTATTTTTTAGATACAGCATATAAGTGATTATATACAGTGCTTGCATTTTCTCATCTGATTATTTCACTAAGCAAAAATACCATCCAAGTCCATTCATCTTGGGGCAAATGGCAAAATTTCATTCTATTTTTATGGCAGAGTAGCATTCATATATATATATATATATATATACACACACACACACAAAAACACATCTTTTTTATCCATTCATCTGTTGGTGGACACTTCGGCTGCTTACATATTTGGCTATTGTAAATAATATTGCTATGAACATTGGGGTGGATGTATCTTTCTGATGTTTTCATTTTCTTCAGGTATATACCCAATTATTTGTTGTCTTTTTTATGATCTCCACTCTGACAGGTGTGAGGTGTTATCTCATTGTGGTTTTGATTTGCATTTCTCTGATGATTAGCAATGTTGAGCATCTTTTCATATGCCTGTTGGCTATCTGTATGTCTTATTTGGAAAAATGTCTATTCAGGTCTTCAGTGCATCTTTCAAAGGGTTGTTTGTTTGTTTTTTTGATATTGACATGTATGAATTTTTTATGTATATTAGATATCAACTCCTGGTCAGTCATATTATTTACAAATATTTTCTCCCATTCAGTAGGTTGTCTTTTCGTTTTGTCAGTGGTTTCCTTTGCTGTGCAAAACTGTTAAGTTTAATTAGGTGTCCTCAGGAGACATATCCCAAAAAATATTGCTAAGGTTTATGTCACGGAGTGTTCTGTCTGTGTTCTTTACTAGTTTTATGGTTTCCAATCTTACATTTAGGTCTTTAATCCATTTTGAGTTTATTTTTGAATATGGTTTGAGAAAATGTTTTATTTTCATCCTTTTACATGTAGCTGTCTAGTTTTCCCAGCACCACTTTTTGAAGAAACTGTCTTTTCTCCATTGTATATTCTTACCTCTTTTGTCATAGATTAATTGACCATAGGTGTGTGGGTTTATTTCCAAGCTCACTATTCCGTTCCATTGATCTATGTGTCTGTTTTGTGCCAGTGCCATGCTTTTTCAATTACTGTAGCTTTGTAGTATAGTTTGAAGGCAGGGTGCATGATTCCTCCAGTTCTGTCCTTCTTTCTCAAGATTGTTTTGGCTAATCCAGGTCTTTTGTGTTTCCATACAAATTTTAAAATTATTTGTTCTATTTCTGTGGAAAATGCCATTGACATTTTGATAGGGATTGCATTGAATCTGTAGGTTCCAATACTATGCTGAGTGCAAGTGAAGAGAATGGGCATCCTTGTCTTTTTTCTTATCTTAGAGGTGGTGCTTTCAGCTTTTCACCATAGAGTATGATGTTACCTGTGGACTTATCACATATGGCCTTTATTACATTGAGGTATGTTCACTCTATACCCATATTCTGGAGAGTTCTTTTTAGTCATAAATCAATGTTGAATTTTGTTAAATGCTTTTTCTGCATCCATTGAGATGATCATATGTTTTTTATTCTTCAATTTGTTAATGTGATACATCACATTGATTTGTGGATATTGAACCAACCTTGCATCAATGGGATAAATCCCACTTGATCATGGTGTATGACCTTTTTAATGTATTGTTGGATTCAGTTGCTAATATTTTCTTGAAGGTTTTTGCATCCATGGTCACCAGTGACAGTGGCCAGTAATTTTCTTTTTCTGTGGTATCTTTTTCTGATTTTGTTGTCAGGGTGATCCTGGTCTCATAGAAGGTGTTCCAAAGTGATCTTTCCTCTATAATTTTTTGGTATAGTTTCAGGATAGGTATTAACTCCTCATTGTTTGGTAGAATTCACTATGAAGGCATTGGGTCCTGGACTTTTGAATGTTGGGAGTTTTCTTTTTAAATTACTGATTCAATTTTATTACTGATAATTCACCTGTTCATATTTTCTATTTCTTCCTGGTTCAGTCTTGGGAGATTTTACAATTCTAGGAATTTGTCTATTTTTTCTAGGTTGTCCATTTTATTGGCATATAGTTGTTTGTAGTAATCTCTTATTCTCTTTTGTATTTCTGTTGTGTCTGTAATTTCTCCTTTTTAATTTCTGGTTTTATTGATTTGGGTCCTCTATCTCTTTTTCTTGATGACTCTGGCTAAAGGCTTATTGATTTTATCTTTCCAAAGAACCAGTTCTTAGTTTCATTGATTTTTTTTCTTTACTTTCTACTTCATTTATTTCTGCTGTGATCACTAGGATTTCTTTCCTTATACTAACACTGGGTTTTGTTTGTTCTTCTTTTTCTAGTTACTTTAGGCATAAGGTTAGGTTGTTTATTTGAGATTTTTCTTGTTTCATGAGATATCCCTATAAACTTCCCTCTTAAAACTGCTTTTGCTGCATCACACAGATTTTGGATTTTTGTGTTTTAGTTTTCATTTCTCCTCAGGTATTTTTAAATTTCCTCTTTGATTTCTTCAGTGATCCACTGGTTGTTTAGTAGCATACATTTTTAGCCTCCAAGTGTTTGTGGGGGCTATTTTTTGCTTTTTTTTCCTTCTAGTTGATTTCTAGTCTCATAGCATTGTGGTCAGAATAGTTGCTTTAGATGATTTCAATTTTCTTAAATTTACCAAGGTTTGTTTTATGGCCTACAGTGTGATCTATTCTGGAAAATTTTCCACGTGTACTTGAATTGTTATATCTTCCTGATGATTTGACCCTTTTTTGTATATCTATTGAGTCCATCTGGTCTAATGTGTCATTTAAGGCCAATATTTCCTTATTGACTTTCTGTTTAGATGATCTGTCCATTGATGTAAGCAGGGTGTTAAAGTTCCCTACTATTATTGTGTTGCTGTCAATTTTTCCCTTTATGTCTGTTAATATCTGCTTTATGCATTTAGGTGCTTCTATGTTGGGTGCATATATATTTACAATTGTTATGGTTTCTCCTTGGATTTATCCCTTGATCATTATGTAATGTCCTTCTTTGTCTCTTGTAACAGTCTTTGTCTTAAAATTGGTATTGTCTGATATAAGTATTGCTATCCCAGCTTTCCTTTGATTTCCATTTTTGTGGAATATATCTATCAATCTGAATTGAGTCCTTTATAGGTAGCATATACATGGGCCTTGTTTTTGTATCTCATCAGCTGGTTTATGTCTTTTGATTAGAGAATTTAGTTCATTTTCATTTAAAGTAATTATTGTTATATATGTTCTTATTGCCATTTTATTAGTTTTGGGGAGGTTATTTTTGTAGTTTTTTGGTTCCTTTTCTCTTTGTTTGTTCTCTTGTCATTTGATTATCTTTTGTGTTACATTTGGATTCCTTTCTCATTTTTGTGTGTGTATCTATTATAGATTTTTGGTTTGTGGTTACCATGAGTTTTATATATAGAAATCTCTCTCTCTCTCTCTCTCTCTCTCTCTCTCTCTCTCTATATATATATATATATATATATATATATATATATATATGATTGTTTTATGTTGTTGATCTCTTAATTTCAAGTGCATTTTAACAACCTTGCATTTGTACTCTCCTCCCCTCACAGTTACTCATTTTGACATCCTATTTTCGTCTAATTATTTTGTGAATCCCTTAACTGCTTATTCTGGATTTAGATGATTTTACTACTTTTGTCTTTTAACCTTCCTACCAGCTTTGTATGTGGTTGATTTTCTACATTTACTGTATATTTGCCTCTACTGGATGAGATTTTTCCTTTCCTAATTTTTATGTTTCTAGTTGTGGCTTTTTCTTTTTAACATAGGTAAATACCTTTCACATTTCTTGTCAAGCTGGTTTGTTGGTGTTTTGCTCTTTTTGCTTTTGCTTATCTGTAATACTTTTGATCTCTCTATCAATTTTGAATAAGAGCCTTGCCAGTTAGATTATTCTTAGTTGTAGGTTATTCCTTTTCAACACTTTAACTATATTATGCTACTCTCTTCTGGCCTGCAGAATTTCTGCTGAAAAATCAGCTGATAGCTTTATGGGAGTTCCCTTGTATGTAACCTGTTGATTTTCCCTTGATGCTTTTAATATTCTCTCTTTATCTTTAATTTTTGCCATTTTAATTACAGTGTGTCTTGGTGTATTCCTCTTTGGTTTGATCCTGTTTGGGACTCTCTGTGATTCCTAGACTTGGATTTCTGTTTCCTTTCCTAGATTAGGGAAGTTTTCAGCTATTATGTCTTCAAATATGTTCTTTACCCCTTTCTCTTGCTTCTCCTTCTGGGTCCTCTATAATATGAATCTTAGCATGTTTGATGTTGTCTCAGAGATCTCTTAAACTGTCCTTATTTCTTTTCATTCTTTTTCCTTTTTTCTGTTCAGCTTCAGTGATTTTCACTACTCTATCTTCCAGCTCGCTGATTTGTTCCTCTTTATCATTTAGCTTACTGTTGATTCCTTCTAGTGTATTTTTCATTTCAGTTATTGTATTCTTCATCTTTGGTTGTTCTTAATATTTTCTAACTCTTTGTTAAAAACTTCTAACTTCTTGCTCTGTGCATCCATTCTCCTGAGTTCTTTGATCACCTTTATTTTCATTACCCTGAACTCTTTCTCAGGTAGATTGGTTATCTCCACTTCACTTAATTCTTCTTCTAGGGTTTTATCTTATTCATTTGTTTGGAACATGTTCCTCTGTCACCTCTTTTTGCCTAACTTGCTGTTTTTATTTCTATGTATCTGGTAAGTTAGTTACGTTTCCCAACCTTGGAGAAGTTGGAGACCTCCTATGCATCCCAGTAGTGGACTCCCATCTCATCACCAGAGCTATATGCTCTAGGCTTAACACCTCTGTGGGCTGTGTGCGTCCATGTGTTTTGTTATGCTACTACTGTGGGTTGTTTGGTAGACTTATTTGGCCCCTGGCCCAGTTGATTGCTAGGCCCTGCCTTGTGCAGTGACTGCTGTCTGTTGGTTGGTGGAGCCAGGTCATGAGGCAACTGGCTGCATAACCCTGGAGGGCCTCAAGGCAGTTCTGGCTCACTTGTGGTTGAAGCCAGGTCCTGGAGCTAATGTCAGCCCACTGGTAGGCAGAGCCATGTCCTGGGGTCTGGTTGCAGGGCCCTGGGGAGTCTTAGCTCTAGTGCCTATACACTGGTGTGTGGGGCCAGCTCCTGGGCTCTCTGATGGGCATGGCTGTATCCAGGGGCAGCTGTGGGCTCATGAAGGTCTTAAATCAGGCTCTCTGCTGGTTGATGGGGCTGTGTCTCAGCCCAGTTATTTGCTTGGCCTGAGGCATCCCAATACTTGTGCTTAAAAGCTGTTATGCCGATGCAGGGATGGGTCTTGGGGCTAATAAGGTAGAGGGAGGATTCCAAAATGGTGCTCACCAACACCAGTGTCCACATGGTAGAAAAAGCTCCCCAAAATGGCTGCTGCCAATATCTATGTTCCTAGGGTGAGCTCCAGTTTCCTCCTGCATTTCTGGGAGACTCTCCAAGTTCAACAAGTAGGTCTGACCAAGGCTCCTTTCAAATTAGTTTCTGTCCAAGGTCCCAGAGTCCGTGAACTTTTGTGTGCATCCTTTAAGAATGGATTCTCTATTTCCCACAGTCCTCTGAGTCTCCCAAATGTAAGCCCTGCTGGCCTTCAAAGCCAAACATTTTAGGGGCTCATCTTCCTGGCTCAGGACCACTGGGCTGGGGAGCATGATGTAGAGCTCAGACCCCAACTCCTTGTGGAGAACCTTTACAATTGTAATTATTCTCTCATTTGTGGACCACCTACCCATGGGTATGGGACTTGACTATATCACATCTCTGCCCCTCCTACCTGTCTCATTGTGGTTCCTTCTTTATATCTTAATCATAGAAGATATTTCCTGATAGGTTCCAGTCTTTTTCATTGATGGTTATTCTGTAAATAGTTGTAATTTTGATGTGCCCATGAAAATAGGTGAATTCCATTTTTAAATCAGATTGCTTTGTTGATACTGAGTTGTATTGAGTCTCTTTCTTAAAAATTCAAAAAACAAGAATCCTAGTAGTATATTGAAGGAGTTTTGATAATGAGTTGTCAGCCATGCACAGTGAGACCTGGGAACAGTAGTTGGCAAAGTCCATGAAGAAAATGACCTGGCTAGATAGAACAAGGAAGTTGATAAGAGCTGGTGACTTAATTGACTTAACAGTTTACCTGTCCACCTCTGTCTACCCAACTCTGATTGCCAAATGTAAGAATGAAACATGAGATTATATTTGTAGCATCATTTAATTTGCAGCATGCATTCCTTCTTTTTTGTGGATTTAAATTAAAGTAATAAGTTTGTGGTAGACATCTGCTTTAACAGAAGAGTATCAGTTTTGGCACACTGGATTTTCTTTTTAAACCAGAGACTAGATTAATAAAAGTATTGCCTCCGGAAAATAAGTCTTAAAATTTTGTATTCAGGACTTAATTCATCCTTAAGTGGATTCCTTTCTTTTTCTTCTTTCTTTTAGGTCTTTCTACTCATATCAGAGTCCCCATTCTTGTCAAAACATGCCTTATTGAAATTTCTTTCCATCTACTGTTGTAGTTTTAGCTATTTATCTGACATATAAGCATACAGTAGTGCCTGGATCTTTCTCTCTTTTTAAATTTTTTTTTCAATTCAACCCTGATATACACATTTAATATGTATACACATTACTCCACTGCTTGAAATCCTTCAATGCCTTCCCATCTCAATATGCATAAAAGCCAAAGTCCTATAAGGCTCTATACAATGTAACTATTCTGAATGTTGATATAATAAGGAAAAACAAAAGTGAAAGATAATCCCATGTTACATCTTCAAGTCTTTCAGTATTTTTTTTTTACTCTTCTGATGGTTCTTGAAAAATTTAACAGTTTATTTAAAAAAAATCTTTAAAAGTAGCTGTCATAGTGCAGCCCAAACACAGTACTATCCCATTAACCAAATCCTGAAGAAAATCTTTGTGACATCAGCAAAGGTAAACTTCCCACACAATTTATCTTAATTTGGTGTTAATCATGGAGCTTACATTAAAACACTTACATTTCAAAATAACTCAGAACTGGCAGAAATCTTTCCTTTTTCTTCACCTTCTAAAATGGGAAAATTTTAAAACTTCTGGCAATAAGAAAAAAGTTCTTTATGCCTTATGGCATCACTTATCCACACTGCTGATGATAAAGTTTGAAGAGAAATTGAATTACATTCTATACAAGGTTGAATTCTACAAAAGCCTGTGACCACACAATAATGAGCATCATAACAATATGAGCCTTTTGCTCATCATTATAAAATTTGAATTCATAATTTTAATAGTGTGTTATTATGCATTTGTATTTAATTTGTCTATGCTGCTCACATACAACATAAAATACAATTACAGAGAAGCAGTGGGAAGAAAAAAAATAATGACCATCCCAACAGGGATATGAACAGAGATTTCAATTTTACTGAAAAGACAGAGAGATAACACTGAGGATGGGAAACATAAGAAATATACTTCAACTAGTAAGTTTTTCCAGCTTTTGCTTTTATCATTTGGGGCATATCAAATCATGTTACCCCTCTGTCTTAGTCTGTTTGGGTTGCTGTAACAAAATTCCACAGACTGTGTAGCTTATAAACAACAGAAATTTTTTACAGTTCTGGAGGCTGAAAGTTCGATATCAGGATGCCAGCATGGTCAAGTAAGGGTGCTCTTCAAGATTGTATCCTTACATGGTGGAAGGGGCTAGGGAACTCTGAGATCCATTTTTTAAGGGCACAAATTCCATTCATGAGGGCTCCACTCTCATGATTTAATCACCTCACAAAGTCCCAACCTTCTAGTACCCACACATTGGGCATAAGGATTCCAAACATGTGAGTTTCAGGGAGACACAAACAACCAAACCATAGCATCCTCTGCTTAAAATCCTCCAGTGTCTTCCCATCTCAGTAAGGGTTAAAGCCAATGTCCTACAAAGCTCTACACAATCCAAATCCCTTACTTCTCTGACTTCACCTTCTCCTTTGCTCTTTCCACTCCATCAATATTGTCTCCCTCATTATTTCTCCACAGTCAAGCTCAGAACTGTTGTATTTGCTTTTCCTTCTGGTAGGAATTATCTTTTCCCAGATATCCATATGTTTCAATCCATTGCCTCTAGATCATTGCTCAGATATTGCCATCTCAGTTAGCTTTTCTCTGACCATCCTATATAAAATTACAAATCCCACCCATTCCTCTTTCCTGCTTCATTTTTCTCTTAACAATTATCCCTTCTAACATGATATATAATTTACTTATTTATTTTGTTTATATTCTGTCCTCCCTCACAAGTATGTGAGCTCCATGAGGGAGCTCTTTTCTATTTGTTCACTCCTCTTTCCCCACTGCTTATGACAATGTCATGCACATAGTAAGTGCTCATAAATACTTGTAAATGAATGAATAAACGGTGGATAGTCATATAAAGGAAAACAACTCTCTGTTACACTTATAGTGTATGGACCTTGAAGCTTGCTCACAGTTAAATATGTGCGATATTCTTACAAAAAGTTTTGCATAAGCCACCTCCCCCTCTTTTGTTTCTAACTGAAACTTCCTTTTTACCTTCCTAAAACCAACATGATGTATATTTTCAAACATGATTTTCATTTTCCATTGGAGAGCAAACTGGATTTTTTCAAAGGGAAAGATAACCTCATAAGCGAAAATATATTTGAAACCCAGAGCATAAATAGCATTTCAATGCTCTTTGATAGGGTACACTATTACAGGAAGCTAAATATCAAAGTATAGAAGTTCTTCCTTTCCTGTCATATAATACAGCAGTAAGAATATGCTCTCTTGTAAGTCTGAAAATTGAGGATTATTCATATTCTAAATGGAACTTCCAGGAAAGTGTGTGTATATTGGGGGGTGAGTAGACAAGATGGGGGATGTCCTTAAAATTAACAGAAGCCCATGAGATCCGATACAGGATCAATGCCTTTTATTCTTATAACTTTCAGTGTAGAATTTATATGAAATATTTATTTAGCAGTATATCATCAGCTGAAAAGGACTGGTAAGTACAGTAAATTATTAATTTACAACCCCTTTGAACAAAAAGCTAGCTTTTTAATCATGAGGCTGCTAAAGAATCCCTTAGCATAAAAAATAATAGGTATCATTGCTAACATGGGAAATGTCACTGTGATTTTTAAAATAACCCTTCTATTATCACCCAGATCTTTACAGAAAAAGCATGCTAATTCATCCTTGAAAATCGATTCACCCTCTATCAGTCACATATGCTAAAAAAGACTGCAAAATGATTGTGAGAAAGGAGTAACTATTGTCTGCACAATGTGAATGAGTAGATTTAAGCTGCTATTAAAAGAAATAAATGACCTAATTTGGGTTAAAATGTTTTTCATGGTGAAACTTTATTATACAATACATTATTAAAACATGTTTTGGGCTTCCCTGGTGGTACAGTGGTTGAGAGTCCGCCTGCCGATGCAGGGGACACGGGTTCGTGCCCCGGTCTGGGAGGATCCCACATGCCGCAGAGCGGCTGGGTCCGTGAGCCATGGCCGCTGGGCCTGCGTGTCCGGAGCCTGTGCTCTGCAACGGGAGAGGCCACAGCAGTGAGAGGCCCGCGTACCGCCAAAAAAAAAAAAAAAAAAAAAGCCTTATTTTCCCAACAGACTGCTAGCATTCTAGTTAATAAGTGAAATCACATGGACTGTGCTGCAGTCCTGTGCATCACACTTGCTGCGTACAAGCCACTTAAATTAATCATTCATTGTTTTTGGTTATGAACTTCAATAGATTGACCAGTAGGATGTACAATAGCAAATTAATCCCCTTAAGATAAAATATGAAAAGGAGAGATTATAATTTTAATATTATATAGAGAATTACCTGTGTACTGTAATCTCTTGTTTTATAATACGTGGTTCTTTTCTGAGTTTCTAAATCAGGAATTTAAACATCTCAGATTAGTTAATCTACTATACTGTCTAACAAAATTATATTCTTCTCCAGATTACACTGGGCACATTTTGACAGAGCCAAGCTATGTAATCAGAGTACTTGGGCTGGAGCAACTGCAGGGAGGGGATTTTGAGAGCACTATTAATGATTATACTGTAAATACACATTTGCATATGCACTGCCCCAGAAAGATTAATGATTACTCATTTACTCATTCAACAAACATTTACTGATATTTAATATACTGAAATCCAAAATACAGCCATACTTTCAAGGACCTCACTATCTGATTGGGGAGCAGCATGCAACACAAATAACCTATACTCATAATATATTGTTCTATGTGAAATTATAGAGATATATTTTTAGGTTTAGTGTAAGAGGACTGATAAACTCTGCTTACTTAAGTCAGAGGAATTTGATTTGGATCTTGAAGGAGTGACATATAACTATTTATGTGGAAGTTACAATGAATTTATAGTCTCCAAGTTTAGATTGGTACACAACACTTTTCAGTAACTCTGCCACCAAAAAGATAGATAAACCCTCAGACTCCTTTCCAGTGCTCCCCATTGTCTATTCCAGACTTACGTTTTTTTCCCTCAAATCTATCATTCCACCTTCTCCTTTAAGTCTCAACAGAAGACGGCCTTTCACTGCACTGAGGAATTTGAAGCCACAAGGCAAAACTTCCTACAACCTTCTTCCTTCCTGCCTCCTATGTTTCTTCATATCCATGTATCCTTTTCTTTCTTACTCATAATTCAAATGGAAGAGGGGTTCTTTTCTTCCCCACATGGCTAATTTCTCCCCTTTTGCTTCTCTGAGGAACTTGTTCCATCAGATACCTTCTTTATATCCGTTGTCAATAACATAAATCTCTCTAACCATCAAGCTGTTTCATTATAACTAACAGTCATCACAAGAGCAGTCTATATTTACTGCCTCTACTTAGTTGCTGCCCATTGTCCCCTACATACAACCATCTGGATTCCCAAAAAACCCTACCATTCCTTTGAAAGAAGTCTTCCTAATTTACCAAAGGGCTCAGTATTCTCAAAGGCATCACTTTCTTTTTCTTATTTCATATTTCTTTGATGTTTGAGACTTTTGGGCCACTGTCTCCTTCTTGAGACTGTCCTTCCTCAGCTTCTCTGACACCCTTTTCTCCTGGTTTTCCTCTACTTCTCTGGCTTTAAAAAAATCTTACTCTCTTTTCAAGTAATTCTGCACGTACATCCCTAAAATATTGATGATGTTCAGAGACCCAGCCTTACCTCCTGCTCTTTTGACTCCTTAGCCTCTTCCTGGATAACCACAGATATGCCCATGTCTACACTTCACTTCTATGCTTATAACTCCAAAGTTTCTACCTGAACTCACTACAGAATTCCAAATCATATACATTCTTACTTCCAACTGCACAACTACATTGTAATATTCCAGTGGCATATCATTAAACAAACTTCCTCCCTCCAGTTTTTTCTTCCTGCATCCCATCTTTCTTCTCTCCCCAAGCACTATCTGGTGCCCACTAAAGTTTAGGCTTAAGAAAAAAAAACCTCCATGCTCTTATTGCATGCAGCCATGCCTCCAAAAGTAAGAAACAATGCAAGCTAGGATATGAAATACAGGAAATAAAAGTGACCTCTTTTAAAAACATTCTAGAACATGCTGGCATCATTCTAATAATTATAAATCATGGATGGATAACATACAAATATAATTATAACTAATAGAGTGTCTTATGACCTTCAAAACATCCTAGTTTAATGAAAGTCTTTAAGTGACAACATATTGGCTAGATACATGTTCACTTCAGAAAGCTATAAGGAAAAACCTTGGAATTATAGTAGCAATTTAATATTTCATTTGGGATAATCTGAGAGCATGTTAAAGTTTACATTTAAAATAGATTTCTAAGAATACCACTAATTATCATAAGCTAATAAGCAAGTATAACTTATAATTATTTTCTTAGACTTCCTCCCAAGTATTTTCTCAAAGCAAGGGGAATACGTTGAGAGTAGTATTATCATTTTAAGCCAAATGCATGTTTCAGCTTAGGTCATAACTGAAATGAAAGTGGAATTTACACCTAGAGGAAGAGCAATATCCTCTCAGTTTGATTGTGAAGATCTGATCAGGTTAGTGTGTTCTGATTTCATTTTCTAAAACAATCTTCAGTTTCTTATTCCTACTTCTTACTAATACAGTATGTGTCCTCAGGTTCCCCATAATCAGCATCGAATTTATGGGGGATGAAAAATAGAAAATAGTCAGTTTAGCATGATTTATTCTACGTAAAATAACCGGCTTACTTGTTGGTTTTATATTAGCTTGTTTATACTGAATTAATTTCCTCACATAAATGTTTGAATTTTCTATTTACATTGGTTTCCAATCTAGAGAAATCTGAGAATATAAAATAATTCTCTGATTGAAACGTCCCCAACTCATGTCAACAAGTGGAAACAAAAGTTAAGGTATAAAATGGAGTCAGCAAAAATTTCTGCCTATTAGAAATTAAAGTACAATACCAGTTTTCATATCAGCTATAGCCATTACTGGTGTTCACCTTCTAGCTGGCCAGTGTGTATAGTAGCCTGTGCTCTTTTATACCATATAGTACATTTTAAGTTGTTTTTCAAAATAGCATACAGCTTATTTTTTGCATATATTAGCAGATCTTTAAGATATGAGCAAATAGTGTGCTTAAGCCTGCATCCATTGTTTTTAATGCATATTTTGGTATCACTATGTTTTTGTTTCTTTCATTTACATTATTGTCAAACATTTATTGAGTAACTGCTTTGACAAGTACTGTTCTCTGGGAGATACAAAATCGAAAAACAAGGCAGGGTCTCTAAACATAAAGTTATTACAGTCCAGTGGAGGAGAGAGATGTACCAACAACAATAATTCTTTTTTTTTTAATAGTAAAATGATAGTGGATATTCCAAGGACAGGAATGGTTATTTCTACCACAAGCTTAGGTCAGGAGAAGTGTCATGGAGGGAGTTTTTTAAAAATTTTAAGCTGGAAAATGACATTGTCAGATGGACATTATATATAGATTACTTTGATGGACAAATAAAAATCATTGGATAGGTGCAAAATTGGATCTGGGAAAACCAGTTAGGAAATTATTTCACTTATCTACACAAAAGAATATGAAGCCCTGACCTCAGGTGCTGAGGATGGAGAAGAAAAGACATATACAATGTGAAGGATGTTGAATCAGTTGGGTATGAGGAGGTTGAAGTAGATATTGGAAATGATTCCTAAGTTTCTGACTTGACATAGTGAGACATTAATCAGGATATGAGATACAGGAAAACACAGGTCTAGGGAAGGAATTTATGACGATGAAATTAATTTTGGTTATTTTAACCTTGAGAAACCTGTAGGACATCCAAGTGAAAATGTCCCATTGAAGTTGGTTTTGTTCATCTTAATCTCAGCGGCAAGATCTGGGAGGGGGAAGGATTAAGATTTTTGAGTTGTTAGCATATTGATGGTAATTGAAGCACTAATAGTGAATGAATTTATCCAGGGATAGTAAGATAAAAGAACTGAAGATAAAACCCTAAAGAACACTTGCATTAAATGGAAAAAAAAAAGGCAAGCAGTCAAGGACAGAAGCCACTCCTCAAATGGTAAAACACAGGAAAAGAGCCAGGGCAATGTGTTATCAAGGAAGCCTAACACAAGAGACAGCTTAAGACAAAAAAAAGAGTAGTTAGTTGTGTCAAATA
The DNA here is from genome assembly GCF_951394435.1 of Stenella coeruleoalba. Lineage (NCBI taxonomy): Eukaryota > Metazoa > Chordata > Mammalia > Artiodactyla > Delphinidae > Stenella > Stenella coeruleoalba. The sequence goes on along the minus strand of NC_137152.1, from coordinate 73,026,753 downwards.
TCTTATTCTGCCTGAGACTGCTCTTCAACAGGAGTTGAAAAGGAGTATTTGCAGTTATTTTTTTCATATTGGCTCAGCTGATATTTGAACGAAAATATGTAATTAATTCTTGCCCTTTCTCTGTTTATGGGAAATTTTAATGGAGAGAGAATAAGCAAAAAGAAAACAAGAAGGATTGGCTGGACTTATGTCAATGTTTCCTGTCAAACTAAGGAGCAGACTGGGATGGGTTGTGAAGTTAAATTTTGATGTTAACTAATTTACTACCATGAGTTTCTAGGTTCAAAGGTGAATATGATATGACTCATCCTCAAGGAGCTTATGGTTTAATATAGAAAACAGATAAATATTTAACTCTGATACAACACAATGAGAGATAACTAGAAGTATTACTTTCTTGGAGAATTTACTCTTTAGTTCTCTAGTTCTCCCTGATTTGAGTGTTTAGATCACATTTCCATGTTCTTTGAAGTATTAAAAACACCAAAAAAAAAAGAATATCATATTTACACACAAGTTTAAATGACTTTTGGAATTTTCACCATGGATATTAATTTCTTGATATGGGAGCATCAGTTTCCTAATCTGTTATACAATACAAACACTTCAAAATAGCATCTATATATATGTAGACAGCAAATAGCCTGCCTGAATTTCTCCCTACTAAAAAAAAAAGAGAAAATGAAAATAATCATTCCAAATTTAATAATTGTGTTTCTCTATAGATACACTCTCTCCTCTGGAGTTGGAGCTTTGCACATCAAAACATTTGACAGCAGCAAAATATATACATTATGTACTTTTAAGCAAAAAATGTAAAACAGACAATGCATTATATTGGTATGTAAGCCAACAAAATAATATCATTAAATTACATTAAAAGAATAAGAATAATAACAATTTAAAAACTAAATTGTTTACAGACATATGATCTATGTAGTGTTTACACTATCAAAATAATGTGTCTGGCAAGATAATCACCCAGTCCCACCAATTCATAATCAGCTGTATTTAAAGAATATTCTCCAAACTATAATTTTCTCATTATTTCCCTCATTTCAAGAGTCCAAATTTTTCTTTATCTTGGGAGCCATAAACTAAAAGATTGATATTAAAATAAAAAGACAAGTTCATGTAGTGGAGAATATAGCCTATCTATGGCTATAAAAACCTGGAAGATTTAGAGTAATATTTAAACTTCAAGCCAACGGCCTTGATTAAAACATATTTTGTGAATTGGAATAGATTTTGACTGAGAACCTTTTGGCTTGTTGTTTCTGTAGCATTAAGGCTTTCTCTTCTAGTCTTGCAAATTAGACCTTGGTTAAACATTTCCTTTCTATGGTTAGATTTCCTTTTCTCCTTCTTAAATGTCTGACAGCCATCTATTCCAGCGAGCTTTCAATTTAATAATTTATCTGGGAAAATATTTTGAATCTTATTTGTAGAAGTTTTTAGTCTATAATTTATTTTCCTTTGGATGTGATTCAGAACTTAGTGTTTCAAGGTGAAGGATACTTTTAGTTATTATGCTAGGGATTAAAAGGCGACTTTGTTTCTGCTTTGATCAACATATCATTTCCTTTGAAATGTGGTAAATCCAAAATCTAATAAGAATTAATACCCATCCACTGGCGCTTTTACATGAAACCATCTACAACATGAACATGGGGCTATCAGAAAATAATAAATCAATGAAAGGGGTAAAATACACTTCTGTATTTATAAATCAAATCTAAAAATGAAGCTGAGCATTAAGACATCCCAATATAAAAAAGATTTTGTGGTTAGTTGTGATTGAATTCAGTCATTGTTAAATATGATTATAAACCCTTAGACAGATGATTATTTCATGTTCAAGTCACTGTCTAATAACATGAAAGATTTAAGCTGTGACTCTCAAGCCCAGAGGGATGCAAAGAAAAGAACCATCTAGAGCACAGTAAGGGAAACCATCACATTCTGCAGTCCTCTCTTATATCAACCCTTGGAGGGAACAGAGTCCTCAGAGGCTTCTAGAAGCTGTTCTTCCAAGCACTCAATAGGAAAGTTGCAAAGTGAGACTGGAATCAAATTATAAATTTGCATTTAAGGTTTTACGTTTTACATACCTACCACTCCAAGGATCTATCATATGTTTTTAGCTCAAATTAATTTACCATTTTATTCAAAAGCTATAACAACTGTATTTCTTCATGCTAATTAGGACAAGTTTAAGCTGCCAATAAATATTTGTTTACTTACACATTCTTTAACATTGTTTTAATTGGAAAGTTGGAATAGAAATAGCACAAGAGCAAGGGATATTGGATAGATAATTAATTAACAAGTAATACCATGGAAATAATTATAAAACCTGTTACTCATCTCCTAAATCGACATATGAATGTGTATGGTGTGTGTGTGTTTGTGTGAATGTGTATGTATGAAAATGAAACATTTAGTTGATAAGTTAGGAATATCTATCCAACCTTTAATTTTAAACAGATGGCTCATACTGTCTAGACAGTATTTATTGAATAATCATGCATAATCACAGAAATGGTTCAATAACAATGAAATGCAAATGTTAAAATATTTGCACAAATAATTACTAAGATTGATTTTATAAAACTGATTTTTAAATCACTGTGTTGTGTTTCACATCTATTTTAGACTCTGTTTTCACTTCAGTATATTTCCCCTAACTCTGTATATATTCCACCAGCTGTTCTTTATAGTTAAGTACTGTACTTCATGGCTTCCTTCACCCTGACCCCTCTAAGTCAGGTTCTCTCCTTCACTGGGTTTGCACTCTTCTGAATATCCCTTCTCTTCTTTACCTATTTAACTTGTACTTCTCCTTTGTTTCTGGACTCCAGTAAAATTTCCTTGAGAAAACCTTCCCTGGGCTTTCTGACTAGGTTAAATTCCTATTATATGTTCCCACAACACTACCTTGCTCTCCTTCATACCAGTTTTCACAGCTCTAATTTTATATTTATTGGTGTGATAATTTTATTAATGTCATTTCCCCTAACAAGATGGTCAGCTACATGAAACACTGTGCTCATTTTGGCTCTCCATTCCTTATTCTTCCTTCTCCTGTCACAATGCTTGATATCAAGGAGGTACTCAATAAGTGCTGAAGGCAGGAAGGAAGCAAGGAAGGAAGGAAGGAAGCAAGGAAAATATGAGTGGAAGGAGGGAGGAAAATACCAAAATAAAGTTTATTCAGCTGAAGTAAAATAGAGGAGAATTTGTCTTTCTTCTTTGATAACAGAGATAAATAGTTGTGACATCTCTTTTCCTCTTTCATTGGTTAATCACTTGAAATCTGTACGGCAGGTCAGTTATCCAGAAAGAACTCCTGAACTAAGGGGAAAGATTCTACCTCTTGATGTCAGATTTTAATGATTGAACAGGAATTCAAGTGCGGTTCATATATGTATTGTATACATTTTAAAACAGGGTTGTGAAAGTCATTCACTATTTCACTATTCTGGTCAGACTGATCCTCAGAAATATGTATTTTGGGTGCAAAGGTCATGACAATATTTCTCTTCCTCTTTTTTATGAAAACATCGTGGAATGATGCTAACTGGAAGCACATAGATAAATGAGACAGCCAATACATTTCCAAATGCTCAGCAGTGCCTCTACTTTACTTGGGGATTAGTGGTTTGCTCCACTAAAAATCACAAGTCGGATGGAGATTGAACTTTTTGTTTGAATATCTTTTCATGTTGTTCAAGCACCCCTTAGGTTAAAAAATTTTTACTCAGTTGTCACCTTGACATTGTTACTGTTATTTCTTTCCCAATTGAAATCATAAATCCTGTTTTAAGAATCATTTAAACTTTCTGCATTTATATGTTATTTTCTTTTTAAAAAATAAATTTATTTATTTACTTTTGGCTGAGTTCTTTCTTTCTGTGTGCAGGTTTTCTCTAGTTGTGGAGAGTGGGGACTACTCTTCATTGTGGTGTGCAGACTTCTCATTGAGGTGGCTTCTCTTGTCACAGAGCACGGGCTCTAGACATGCGGGCTTCAGTAGTTGTGGCACTCGGGCTCAGTAGTTGCGGCACGTGAGCTCAGTATTTGCGGCACATGGGCTCTAGAGCACAAGGACTTAGTTGTCCACGGCATGTGAGATCTTTCCGGACCAGGGATGGAGCCTGTGTCCCCTACATTGGCAGGCGGATTCTTAACCACTGTGCCAACAGGGAAGTCCTGTTATTTTCAATGTAACTGAAAATCTTTTTACCTTCATCAATCATAACAGCTGTGTTTCCTTTAAAAAGTATAGTAAAAGATCAATTGGATGTAGAGGTGGAGGAGGAGAATGAGTGATGATTAAGAATAAAGATGCATAGTGTATATTTTATTGATGATCAGATTAAATGGAACTTGAGAAGGAGGTTCCAAGATGCATTGCTCACTTTACCAAACATTCCTTTCATATGGTCTCTTTCTATTTTAGATGTAATTTGACACAGAGATGGTTACAAAGTGCAGGGAAACACAGGCTCTCTAAGCAAAACCAAACGATATTGACTAAGTGTTGTGTCACTGGAAGCAGACATTCAGACTCCCCGATGTTTTAATTTTTGATTTAATTTTTTGATAATGCATATAGTTGCATCTCTGTGTCTCAGACAGGAAAGAGAAAAAAAATGACAAGCTAAACCATTAGGGGGTTTGCATCTACTTACCAGGTTTTTTATACTTTCTCTATTTTTAATATCCCAAATCCTGAGGCCTCCCAGGATAATAAAAGAGATGTGATTGGGTTATTATCTGTCAAGGATAAAATACAGTGACTCATACAAAATTAAATCAAAGAGATTTGTAAAGTCTAAAATGATATCATGTTCCCCCCATTCTCATAATCAAGTTCTCATTTACCTTGGGTATATAAATATGCAGTTAGATGCTCTATTTTTTCCTATTTCCTGCACTCTGATCAATGCCTCTATGACCTATTACTATGTAGAACACATCTACTTCATGAGCATGTATTTGGATCATAAAATGAAGCAAATAGAAAAATATATTTTTTTCTTCTAAAAGCATCTAGTTGATCATACAAAAGTCAAACCTACTGAAAAGTTTCCAATTGTTTGATTTCCAAAACTAAGGCCAAGGTTCAACTCCTCCACAGTTTTAGCAGCTTAGGAAGTTTTCTTTTGTCTGTATCAATTTAAATCACTTGATTTTATAACTCAAATTCTCAGATTGGAAAGTTGTATGCTTTGATATTTTTATTTCAACTAATAGTAAGGGGCTCTTAAAGCAATGTTTTTATGATTAATCAAAATGACTCTGTTAGCTTTGGGGTTAGAACTAATGAGTGTGAGAAAGAGATAAGAGCTAGAAAAGGGAGTAACGGCCACTTTTTAAAATTATCACATACACAAAAAAATAAAAATAAAGTTTGTCATAACATTTTTTTGCCTACTGTGATGATAATGAACATAAAATGAATAGCAATTTTTTTATTCAATGCCTATGTGCCATGAACTGTGCACTCAGTATCCATTATAGATAGGTTTTATAATTTATAGTTTACATACAGATCAAGGATCTAGGTAATTAGACCTCAAGTCCCTCAGATAAAATTGGCTAAGATTAAATATGATTCAATTAGACATCAAGACTTGCTCTCATTGTTTCTGCACAGAGTAAGGTATAACCTATTCTTCATATACTGGTGAAATTCAACTTACTCCTTTAGCACAAATCAGATGAATCTGTTACTTTGCAGCAAAGGATTCTGCTTCTGCTTTATCAATCTGCTAACATGGCCAGATAAAACTGTATATTTTTATACTTGGAAACATTCAAGGAATGACTTGATTCTTAATTAGCAGGTAAAGGATTCTTACATGAAAGGTATTTTCTCCCACCATAACAGAGAATATATATTTATTCCTAGTAGAGTGGTAAAAACCAAGGGGAGGGGTGTGTGTTTGTGTGTGTGTTATAGAAAAATGTTGTGACGCTCATATATAATTTATTTAGCACAACGCTAACAATCTCTCTTACAACAATGTTACAGGGAAGTATCTGCAGGCAACACACTGAGAGAGCTTGCAATTTTGACCTATCTTGACTGTGGATTTTGATAACTCTTCCTATTAGCAAGCTTTGCTTTAGTAAGTAACTCCTTACAAAATGTTAGTGACTTTTGAGTAGCTCAAGTCCCAGGTCGCCTAGACATCTGTTATGAAAATCGTGGGTAGGTGTTGATTGATTCTGCAAGGAGTGAAAAACTAGGAGGCACAGAGTTGTCTAGAGATCTAGATAACTTCTTGCAGTGCATTCTGATGCTATGATTTCACAATTCTTTGGTAATGGTGATGAGGATAATTTCTGTGCTTCTTAGCTCTCCAAACCCGTTGCAGAACACATTCTGAAATTTCCCAGATGATGGAAGTTAAAGTTTGATTAAATTGAGAGTTGTGAAATAGTGGCTAGAGGGCATTCAGCACAGTTAGAAAAAGAATAAATCTCAAGTGAGAGTTTACTGCCTTCCTCAAAGAGGACCTAGTGTTATGGTTCTGTTCTTGCTCCATGAGTACCTATAGTGCCGGGTCTTTTTATTCTCCTGATGCTTGGTTAGTACCTTAGAGTGAAATGTGAAGATTATTGAACAAGAAATTCAGAGTCATGAAATGATTCAAGTATTTCATCTATACATTTGACATTTAACTAAAATAAGGAAAATAAATGATCTGGACTCTGAGTTAGGCAATTCTTTAAAGAAGAAAGAACATGGGAAATGATTCAGTTTTTTTCTATCAAAAAGTCTTAGCCTTAGATTGGAAAAATTTTCTCTGAACAAGGAAGAAAATAAACTTAATTTAACAAATATCTGAGTGCCTAATATGTGCCAGTGGGGGCTGGGGGGAATGCATATATGAATTAGAGGAGACCTTTACTTTTGAAGAGGTCACAGTACAGCCAGAATGACAATTAGCAAAAAATTGCATTTTTTCACACACCTTAGTGAACTTTTAGATTAGATTATTTCATTGTGCACTATCTGTTAATAATCTTGGAAAGCACAGTGAAACCATTTATGAATTTATTTCCAGCATATTAACTAAAAACTATACCCAGAAAAAACTGATTCAATATTCCTTTAAAGGCCCAGGTAAATCTCACTTCTTTCACAGAGTTTTCTCTGTTTGCTTCAAAGTACACACCGTTTTTTTTTAACTACCATATTTCATACTGCCTAAAATATCTACATAAATTCAGTGGTATACTGTGTCATTATTTAAAATCTTTATGAATGAACTTTCCTGTATTAGAGGGTAAGCTATATGAAAGTAAAATATTTTTTGTCTGTTTGGTATACTATTGTACCTATAGCATAGTAAATATTCAACAACATTTGTTGAAAGAATGCATAAGTTAATTAAAGGAAGTGTTTTGTTACTCATTAAGTAGCTTGACAAATAATTCATTCTGGTTTTCTATTTTAATTGTCCAAGATACTTCTTACAATTGGCTAATTCTGTTTTTCCTTTTTGCTTCCCTTTGCTTTTGTTTTGTTTTTGCTTTTTGCTCATTGTGGTTTTGATTTGCATTTCCCTGAAGAATAGTGATGTTAAGCACCTTTTCATATACGAGTTGACCATTTGAATGTGTTCTTTAGAGAATTGTCTATTCACACACTTTTCCCATTTTTTAATGATGTTATTTGATTTTTGCCATTGAGTTCTAAGAGTCCCTTATATATTGTGGATTTTAACCCTTCATCAGATATATGGTTTGCAAATATTTTCTCCATTGTACAAATTGCCTTTTCATTTTATTAATTGTGTCTTTTGCCATGCATAAACTTTTTTGTTTGATGTAACCCCACTTACCTATGTAGGCTTTTGTTGCCTGTGCTTTTGGCATCACATTCAAGAAATCACTGCCAAGACCAATATAAAGAAGGTTTTCCTCTCTGCTTTCTCCTGGGAACTTTATGGTTTCAAGCCTTACATTTTAGTCTTGTTCCACTTTGACTTCATTTTTGTGTCTGTTATAAGATAAGCATCCAATTTCATTCTTTTTTTTTTCAATTTCATTCTTTTACACATGGACATCCAGTTATCACAACATCATTTATTGGAGAGATTATCCTTTCTTTATTGAATGATCTTGGAATCTTTGTCAAAAAGTAGTTGAAAGAATTTGTGTGAGTTTATTTCTGGGTTCTTGATTCTGTTCCATTGATCTATGTGTCTGGTATTATGTCAGTATCATAGTGTTTTAATTACTATAGCCTCATAAGATATTTTGAAATGGGAATGTGCAATGCCTCCAGCTTTGTTATTCTTTCTCAAGATGGTTTTGTCTATTTTGGGTCTTTTCTGATTCTATATGAATTTCAGAATTGCTTTTTATATTTCTGAAAAAAATGACATTGAAATTTTGGTGCAGATTGCATTGAATCTGTAGATTGCTTGGGTAGTATGGACATTTTAACAATATTAAATATGCTGATCCATGAACAAGGTATGTTTTTCCATTTATTTCTGTTTTATTTCATTCCTTTCATTAATGTTTTGTAGCCTTCAATATACAGATCTTTACCTGCCTTGGTTAAGTTTTTTTTTTTTTTAGCATCTTTATTGGAGTATAATTGCTTTACAATAGTGTGTTAGTTTCTGCTTTATAACAAAGTGAATCAGTTATACATATACATATGTTCCCATATTTCTTCCCTCTTGCGTCTCCCTCCCTCCCACACAACTTATCCCACCCATCCAGGCGGTCACAAAGCACCGAGCTGATCTCCCTGTGCTATGTGGCTGCTTCCCACTAGCTATCTACCTTAAGTTTGGTAGTGTATATATGTCCATGCCTCTCTCTCTCTTTGTCACAGCTTACCCTTTGCCCTCCCCATATCCTCAAGTCCATTCTCTACTAGGTCTGTGTCTTTATTCCTGTCTTACCCCTAGGTTCTTCATGACATTTTTTTTTCTTAAATTCCATATATATGTGTTAGCACACAGTATTTGCCTTTCTCTTTCTGACTTACTTCACTCTGTATGACAGACTCTAGGTCTATCCACCTCACTACAAATAACTGAATATCATTTCGTTTTATGGCTGAGTAATATTCCATTGATTATATGTGCCACATCTTCTTTATCCATTCATCTGATGATGGACACTTAGGTTGTTTCCATCTCTGGGCTATTGTAAATAGAGCTGCAATGAACATTTTGGTACATGACTCTTTTTGAATTATGGTTTTCTCAGGGTATATGCCCAGTAGTGGGATTGCTGGGTCATATGGTAGTTCTATTTGTAGTTTTTTAAGGAACTTCCATACAGTTCTCCATAGAGGCAGTACCAATTCACATTCCCACCAGAAGTGCAAGAATGTTCCATTTTCTCCACACCCTCTCCAGCAGTTATTGTTTCTAGATATTTTGATGATGGCCATTCTGTCTGGTGTGAGATGATACCTCATTGTAGCTTTGATTTGCATTTCTCTAATGATTAATGATGTTGAGCGTTCTTTCATTTTTTGGCAGTCGGTATATCTTCTTTGGAGAGATTTCTATTTAGGTCTTCTGCCCATTTTTGGATTGGGTTGTTTGTTTTTTTGTTATTGAGCTGCATGAGCTGCATATAAATTTTGGAGATTAATCCTTTGTCAGTTGCTTCATTTGCAAATATTTTCTCTCACTCTGAGTGTTGTCTTTTGGTCTTGTTTATGGTTTCCTTTGCTGTGCAAAAGCTTTGAAGTTTCATTAGATCCTATTTGTTTATTTTTGTTTTTATTTCCATTTCTCTAGCACGTGGGTCAAAAAGGATCTTGCTGTGATTTATGTCATAGGGTGTTCTGCCTATATTTTCCTCCAAGAGTTCGATCATTTCTGACCTTACATTTACATCTTTAATCCATTTTGAGCTTATTTTTGTGTATGGTGTTAGGGAGTGATCTAATCTCATACTTTTACATGTACCTGTCCAGTTTTCCCAGCACCATTTATTGAAGAGGCTGTCCTTTTTCCACTGTACATTCCTGCCTCCTAAATCGAAGACAAGGTGACCATATGTGCATGGGTTTATCTCTGGGCTTTCTATCCTGTTCCATTGACCTATCTTTCTGTTTTTGTGCCAGTACCATACTGTCTTGATTACTGTAGCTTTGTACTACAGTCTGAAGTCAGGGAGCCTGATTCCTCCAGCTCTGCTTTTCTTTCTCAAGATTGCTTTGGCTACTCGGGGTCTTTTCTGTTTCCATACAAATTGCGAAATTTTTTGTTCTTGTTCTGTGAAAAATGCCAGTGGTAGTTTGATAGGGATTGCATTGAATCTATAGATTGCTTTGGATAGTAGAGTCATATTCACAATATTGATTCTTCCAATCCAAGATGATGGTATATCTCTCCATCTATTTGTATCATCTTAAATTTCTTTCATTAGTGTCTTATAATTTTCTGTATACAGGTCTTTTGTCCCCTTAAGTAGGTTTATTCCTAGATATTTTATTCTTTTTGTTGCAGTGGTAAATGCGAGTGTTTTCCTGATTTCACTTTCAGATTTTTCATCATTAGTGTATAGGAATGCCAGAGATTTCCGTGCATTAATTTTGTATCCAGCTACTTGAACAAATTCATTGATTAGCTCTAGTAATTTTCTGGTAGCATCTTTACGATTCTCTATGTATAGTATCATGTCATCTGCAAACAGTGACAGCTTTGCTTCTTCTTTTCTGATTTGGATTCCATTTATTTCCTTTTCTTCTCTGATTGCTGTGGTTAAAACTTCCAAAACTATGTTGAATAAGAGTGGTGAGAGTAGGCAACCTTGTCTTGTTCCTGATCTTAGTGGAAAGGCTTTCAGTTTTTCACCATTGAGAATGATGTTGGCTGTGGGTTTGTCATCTATGGCCTTTATTATGTTGAGGAAAGTTCCCTCTACGCCTACTTTCTGCTGGGTTTTTATCATAAATGGGTGTTGAATTTTGTTGAAAGCTTTCCCTGCATCTATTGAGATGATCATATGGTTTTTCTCCATCAATTTGTTAATATCACATTGATTGATTTGTATATATTGAAGAATCCTTGCATTCCTGGAATAAACCCCACTTGATCAAGGGGTATGATCCTTTTAATGTGCTGTTGGATTCTGTGTGCTAGTATTGTTTTGAGGATTTTTGCATCTATGTTCATCAGTGATATTGGCCTGTAGTTTTCTTTCTTTGTGACATCCTTGTCTGGTTTTGGTGTCAGGGTGATTGTGGCCTCGTAGAATGAGTTTGGGAGTGTTCCTCCCTCTGCTATATTTTGGAAGAGTTTGAGAAGGATAGGTGTTAGCTCTTCTCTAAATGTTTGATAGAATTCGCCTGTGAAGCCATCTTGTCCTGGGCTTTTTTTTTGGAAGATTTTTAATCACAGTTTCAATTTCAGTGCTTGTGACTGGTCTGTTCATATATTCTATTTCTTCCTGATTCAGTCTTTTCAGGTTGTGCCTTTCAAAGAATTTGTCCATTTCTTCCAGGTTGTCCATTTTATTGGCATAGTGTTGCTTGTAGTAATATCTCATGATCTTTCGTATTTCTGCAGTGTCAGTTGTTACTTCTCCTTTTTCATTTCTAATTCTATTGATTTGAGTCTTCTCCCTTTTTTTCTTGATGAGTCTGGCTAATGGTTTATCATTTTTTTTTATCTTCTCAAAGAACCAACTTTTAGTTTTATTGATATTTGCTATTGTTTCCTTCATTTCTATTTCATTTATTTCTGATCTTATCTTTATGTTTTCTTTCCTTCTGCTAACTTTGGGGTTTTTTTTGTTCTTCTCTCTCTAGTTGCTTCAGGTGCGAAGTTAGATTGTTTATTCGAGATGTTTCCTGTTTCTTAAGGTAGGATTGTATTGCTATAATCTTAGAACTGCTTTTGCTGCATCTCATAAGTTTGGGTCGTCGTGTCTCCCTTGTCATTTGTTTCTTGGTATTTTTTTTATTTCCTCTTTGGTTTCTTCAGTGGTCACTTCGTTATTAAGTAGTTTATTGTTTAGCCTCCATGTGTTTGTATTATTTACAGAACTTCTCCTGTAACTGATATATAGTTTCATAGTGTTGTGGTCGTAAAAGATACTTGATACAATTTCAAAGTTCTTAAATTTACCAAGGCTTGATTTGTGACCCAAGATATGATCTATCCTGGAGAATGTTCCATGAACACTTAAGAAAAATGTGTATTCTGTTGTTTTTGTGTGGAATGAGCTATAAATATCAATTAAGTCCATCTTGTTTCATGTATCATTTAAAGCTTGTGTTTCCTTATTTATTTTCATTTTGGATGATCTGTCCATTGGTGAAAGTGGAGTGTTAAAGTCCCCTACTATGAATGTGTTACTGTCGGTTTCCCCTTTTATGGCTGTTAGTATTTGCCTTATGTATTGAGGTGCTCTTATGTTGGGTGCATAAATATTTACAATTGTTATATCTTCTTCTTGTATTGATCACTTGAGCATTATGTAGTGTCCTTCTTTATTTCTTCTAATAGCCTATATTTTAAAGGCTATTTTGTCTGATATGGGAATTTCTACTCCAGCTTTCTTTTGGTTTCCATTTTCATGGAATATCTTTTTCCATCCCCTTACTTTCAGTCTATGTTTCTCTGGGTCTGAAGTGGGTCGCTTGTAGACAGCATATATATGGGTCTTCTTTTTGTATCCATTCAGCCAATCTGTGTCCTTTGGTGGGAGCATTTAGTCCATTTATATTTAAGGTAATTATCGATGTGTATGTTCCTACTCCCATTTTCTTAATTGTTTTGGGTTTGTTATTGTAGGTCTTTTCCTTCTCTTCTGTTTCTTGCCTAGAGAAGTTCCTTTAGCATTTGTTGTAAAGCTGCTTTGGTGGTGCTGAACTCTCTCAGCTTTTGCTTGTCTGTAAATGTTTTAATTTCTCCACCAAATCTGAATGAGATCCTTGCTGGGTAGAGTAATCTTGGTTGCAGGCTTTTCTCCTTCATCACTTTAAGTATGTCCTGCCACTCCCTTATGGCTTGCAGGGTTACTGCTGAAAGATCAGCTGTTAACCTTATGGGGATTCCCTTGTGTGTTATATATTGTCTTTCCCTTACTGCTTTTAATATGCTTTCTTTGTATTTAATTTTTGACAGTTTGATTAATATGTGGCTTGGCATATTTCTCCTTGGATTTATCCTGTATGGGACTCTCTGTGCTTCCTGGACTTGATTGACTATTTCCTTTCCCATATTAGGGAAGTTTTCAACTATAATCTCTTCAAACATTTTCTCAGTCCCTTTCGTTTTATCTTCTTCTTCTGGAACCCCTATAATTCGAATGTTAGTGTGTTTAATGTTGTCCTAGAGGTCTCTGAGACTGTCCTCAATTCTTTTCATTATTTTTTCTTTATTCTTCTCTGCAATAGTTATTTCCACTATTTTATCTTCCAGGTCACTTATCTATTGTTCTGCCTCAGCTATTCTGCTATTGATCCCATATAGAAGATTTTCAATTTCATTTATTGTGTTGTTCATTGTTGTTTGTTTCATCTTTATTTCTTCTAGGTTCTTGTTAAATGTTTCTTGCATTTTGTCTATTCTATTTCCAAGATTTTGGATCATCTTTACTATCATTATTCTGAATTCTTTTTCTTTTGCCTATTTTCTCTTCATTTATTAGGTCTGGTGGGTTTTTATCTTGATCCTTCATCTGCTGTGTGTATTTCTGTCTTCCCATTTTGCTTATCGTACTGTGTTTGGGGTCTCCTTTTTGCAGGCTGCTGGTTCGTTCTTCCCGTTGTTTTTGGTGTTTGTCCTCAGTGGCTATGGTTGGTTCAGTGGGTTGTGTAGGCTTCCTGGTGGAGGGGACTAGTGCCTGTGTTCTGGTGGATGAGGCTAGATCTTGTCTTTCTGGTGGGCAGGTCCATGTCTGGTGCTGTGTTTTGGGGTGTCTGTGGACTTATTATGATTTTAGGCAGCCTGTCTGCTAATGGGTGGGGTTGTGTTCCTGTTTTGCTACTTGTTTGGCATAGGGTGTCCAGCACTGTAGCTTGCTGGTCTTTGAGTGAAGCTGGGTGCTGGTGTTGAGATGGATATCTCTGGGAGATTTTCGCCATTTGAGATTATGTGGAGTTGGGAGGTTTCTTCTGGACCAGTGTCCTGAAGTTGGCTCTCCCACCTCAGAGGCGCAGCACTGACTCCTGGCTGCAGCACCAAGAGCCTTTCATCCACACGTCTCAGAATAAAAGGTAGAAAAATTAGAAAGAAAGAATTAGTAGAAGAAGAAAGAAAGAACGAAAGAATGAAATAAAGGAAGAAAGAAAGAAAGAAAGAAGGAAAGAAAGAAAGAACAGAGGGAGGGGGGGAGGAAGGAAGGAAGGAGGGAAGGAAGGAAAAAAGAAAGAAAGATAGAAGATAAAGTAAAATAAAATAAAGTAAGATAAAATATAATAAATTTATTAAAATAAAAAAATATTAGGAAAAGAAATTAAAAAAAGAAAAAGATGGATAGAACATTAGGACAAATGGTGGAAACAAAGCTATACAGACAAAATCTCACAAAGAAGCATACACACTCACAAAAAGAGGAAAAGGGAAAAAATCCTAAATCTTGCTCTCAAAGTCCACCTCCTCAATTTGGGATGATTCGTTGTCTATTCATGTATTCCACAGTTGCAGGGTACATAATGTTGATTGTGGAGCTTTAATCCACTGCTTCTGAGGCTGCTGGGAGAGAGTTCCCTTTCTCTTCTTTGTTCTCACAGCTCCCAGGGCTCAGCTCTGGATTTGGCCCCGACTCTGTGTGTAGGTCGCTGGAGGGGGTCTGTTCTTCGCTCAGAGAGGACGGGGTTAAAGGTTCAGCTGCTTCAGGAACTCTGGCTCACTCAGGCTGGTGGGGAGAGAGGGGCACGGAGTGCGGGGCGAATCTGCAGCGACAGAGGCAGGCATGACGTTGCACCAGTCTGAGGCGCACCGTGCGTTCTCCCAGGCAAGTTGTCCCTGGATCCCGGAACCCTGGCAGTGGCGAGCTGCACAGGCTCCCTGGAAAGGGGGTGTGGATAGTGACCTGTGCTCGCACACAGGCTTCTTGGTGGCAGCAGCAGCAGCCTTAGCATCTCATGCCCATCTCTGGGGTCCGTGCTTTTAGCCACGGCTTGCGCCTGTCTCTGGAGCTGCTTTAAGCAGCACTCTTAATCCCCTCTCCTCACGCACCAGGAAACAAAGAGGGAAGAAAAAGTCTCTTGCCTCTTTGGCAGGTCCAGACTTTTCCCCGGACTCCCTCCCGGCTAGCCGTGGTGCACTAACCCCACGCCACCAACCCCAGTCCTCTCCCTGTGCTCCGAGCAAAGCCCGAGCCTCGGCTCCCAACCCTGCCTGCCCCGGCGGGTGAGTAGATAAGCCTCTCGGACTGGTGAGTGCTGGTCAGCACCGATCCGCTGTGCGGGAATCTCCCCGCTTTGCCCCCCGCACCCCTGTTGCTGTGCTCTCCTCCACGGCTCTGAAGCTTTCCCCCTCTGCCACCCGCTGTCTCCGCCTGCAAAGGGTCTTCCTAGTGTGTGGAAACCTTTCCTCCTTCTCAGCTCCCTCCCACTGGTGCAGGTCCCGTCCCTATCCTTTTGTCTCTGTTTATTCTTTTTTCTTTTGCCCTCTCTAGGTATGTGGGGAATTTCTTGCCTTTTGGGAGGTCTGAGGTCTTCTGCCAGCGTTCAGTAGGTGTTCTCTAGAAGTTGTTCCACGTGTAGATATATTTCTGGTGTATCTGTGGGGAGAAAGGTGATCTCCGCGTCTTACTCTTCCGTCATCTTCCCCTCGTCTGCCTTGGTTAAGTTTATTCCAAAGTATTTTATTCTTTTTGATGCTGTTGTAAACTGGCTTGTTCTCTTAATTTCCTCTTAGATTGTTTGTTTTTAGTGTATAGAAATGCAAATGATTTTTTAAAGTTGATTTTGTATCTAGCAACTTTCCTGAATTTGTTTATTGGTGCTAATATTTTTTTGGTGGAGTATTTAGTTTTTGCTACATATAGGTCATATCAGCTGTGAGCAGAGGTAATTTTCTTCTTTCTTTCAGATTTGGTTACATTTCATTCCTTTTCCTTGCCTAATTGCTGTGGTTAGGGCTTCCAATACTATGTTGAAAATAAATGGGGAGAGTGGGCATCCGTGCCTATTTCCTGTTCTTAGAGGAAAAACTTTCACTTGTTCCATGTTGAGTATAAGGTTATCTATGGCTTTTCTCCTATATGGCTTTTATGATGCTGAGGCAATTTCCTACAGTTCCTAACTGGCTGAGTCTTTTTTTTTTAACAACTTTATTGGAGTATAACTGCTTTACAATGTTGTGTTAATTTATTCTGTATAACAAAGTGAATCAGCTATACGTATAGATATATCCCCATATCCCCTCCCTCATGTGTCTTCCTCCCACTTTCCCTATTCCACCCCTCTAGATGGTCACAAAGCACAGAGCTGATCTCCCTATGCTATGTGGCTGCTTCCCACTAGCTATCTACCTTACGTTTGGTAGTGTATATATGTCCATGCCTCTCTCTCACTTTGTCAAAGCTTACACTTCCTCATCCACATATCCTCAAGTCCATTCTCTAGTAGGTCTGTGTCTTTATTCCTGTCTTACCCCTAGGTTCTTTAGAAGCTTTTTTTTTTTAGATTCCATATATATGTGTTAGCATATGGTATTTGTTTTTCTCTTTCTGACTTACTTCACTCTGTATGACAGACTCTAGTTCCATCCACCTCACTACAAATAACTCAATTTTGTTTCTTTTTATGGCTGAGTAATATTCCATTGTATATATGTGCCACATCTTTTTTATCCATTCATCTGTCGATGGGCACTTAGGTTGCTTCCACGTCCTGGCTATTGTAAATAGAGCTGCAATGAATATTGGGGTACATGACTCTTTTTGAATTCTGGTTTTCTCAGGGTATATGCCCAGTAGTGGGATTGCTGGGTTCTGTGGTAGTTCTATTTTTAGTTTTTTAAGGAGCCTCCATACTGTTGTCCATAGTGGCTATATCAAGTTACACTTCCACCAACAGTGCAAGAGGTTACTCTTTCCTCCACACCCTCTCCAGCATTTATTGTTTGTAGATTTTTTTTTCAGAAGCTACATGATTTTTTTTAACATTTTTATTGGAGTATAATTGCTTTGCAATGGTGTGTTAGTTTCTACTTGGTAACAAAGTGAATTAGTTATACATATACACATATCCCCATATCTCTTCCCTCTTACATCTCCCTCCCTCCCACCCTCTCTATCCCACCCTTCTAGCTGGTCACAAATCACCAAGCTGATCTCCCTGTGCTAGGCAGCTGCTTCCCACTAGCTATCCATTTTACATTTGGTAGTGTATATATGTCCATATATACACTACCACTCTCTCACTTTGTCGCCGCTTACCCTTCCCCCTCTCCGTGTCCTCAAGTCCGTTCTCTAGTAGGTCTGTGTCTTTATTCCCATCTTGCCCCTAGGTTCTTTATGACAATTTTTTCTTTTTAGATTCCATATATATGTATTAGCATACGGCATTTGTTTTTCTCTTTCTGACTTACCTCACTCTGTATGACAGACTCTAGGTCCATCCACCTCACTACAAATAACTCAATTTCATTTTGTTTTATGGCTGAGTAATATTCCATTGTATATATGTGCCACATCTTCTTTATCCATTCATCTGTTGATGGACACTTAGGTTGCTTCCATGTCCTGGCTATTGTAAATAGAGCTGCAGTGAACATTGTGGTACATGACTCTTTTTGAATTATGGTTTTCTCAGGGTATATGCCCAGTAGTGAGATTGCTGGGTTGTATGGTAGTTCTTTTTCTAGTTTTTTAAGGAACCTCCATACTGTTCTCCATAGTGGCTATATCAATTTACATTCCCACCAACAGTGCAAGAGGGTTCCCTTTTCTCCACGCCCTCTCCAACATTTATTGTTTGTAGATTTTTTGATGATGGCCATTCTGACTGGTGTGAGGTGATACCTCATTGTAGTTTTGATTTGCATTTCTCTAATGATTAGTGATGTTGAGCATCCTTTCATGTGTTTGTTGGCAATCTGTATATCTTCTTTGGAGAAATGTCTACTTAGGTATTCTGCCCATTTTTGGATTGGGTTGTTTGGTTTTTGTTATTGAGCTGCATGAGCTGCTTATAAATTTTGGAGATTAATCCTTTATCAGTTGCTTCATTTGCAAATATTTTCTCCCATTCTGAGTGTTGTCTTTTGGTCTTGTTTATGATTTCGTTTGATGTGCAAAAGCTTTGAAGTTTCATTAGGTCCCATTTGTTTATTTTTTATTTTATTTCCATTTCTCTAGGAGGTGGGTCAAAAAGGATCTTGCTGTGATTTTGTTGAGTCTTTTTATCATGAAAGGTTATTAAATTTTGTCAACTTTCTTTGGTATCTGTTGACATAATCACATGATTTTAAAACTTTCTTCTGTTAATGTGGTAAATCTCACCAACTTATTTTCATGTGTTGAAACATCCTTGCATTCCAAGAACTTATCCCAGTTATTCTTGATGATTGATCTTTTTAATATGCTGTTGAATTTGGTTTGCTTGTATTTTGTTGAGAATGTTTGCATCTATGTTCATCAGGAATATTGATGTATAGGTTTCTTTTCTTGTAGTGTCTTTGATTTTGTTATCAGGGTAATGCTGGCCTCACAAAATGAGTTTGGATGTATTACCTTCTCTTCAATTTTTGGAAGAGTTTTGAAATTATTGCTATTTATTATCCTTTAAACATTTGATAGAATTCACCAGCGAAATCATCTGGTCCTGGGCTTTTCATCATTAAAAGGCTTTTGATTACTGGTTCAATCTCTTTACTAGTTATGGTTCTGTTCAGATTTTCTCTTTCTTCATTATTCAGTCTTGATAGCCTGCATGTTTTGAGGAATTTATTCATTCTTCTTAGATTATCTAATTTTTTGATGTTTAGTTGTTCACAATAATCTCTTATGATTATTTTTATTTCTGACATATTTGGAATGGCTCCTCTTTCATTTCTGATTTCTTAAATTTGGTTCTTCTCCCCTGTTTTCTTAGCCTATCTAATTTTTTGTCAATTTTACTGATATTGTCAGAAATCCAACTCAGTTACATTGATTTTTTTCTATTGTTTTCTATTCTCTATTTTGTTTATTTCTACTCTAGTCTTAACTATTTCCTTCCTTCTGATATATTTGGGCTCAGTTCATTTTTATTTTTTCTAGTCCCTTGAGTTATTATTTAGATTCTTTATCTGAAATAATTCTTTCTTTTTAATATAGACATTTATCATGATAAATTTCCCTCTTAGTACTTCTTTTGTGCTTCCTGTAAGTTTTGATATGTTATGCTTTCATTTTAGTTTCCCTCAAGATATATTCTAATTCCCCCTTTGATTTCTTATTTGATTCACTGGTTATTCAGGAGTGTTTTGTTTAATTTCTACATATTTGTGAATTTTGCAGTTTTCCTTCTGCTATTAATTATTAATTTCATTCCTTTCTGGTCTGAAAAATAGTTGGTACAATTTCAGTCTTTGTAAATTTTTTAAGACCTGTTTTGTAATCTAACATGTGATCCATCCTGGAGAATTTCTATATATGTATAAAAAGAATGTGTATTTTGCTGTAGTTGTGTGGAATATTCTGTATATGTCTGTTGGATCCATTTTGTCTATAGTGTTGCTCAAGTTCTCTGTTTCCTTGTTGATCTTCTGTCTCAATGTTTTATCCATTATTAAAAGTGAGGTATTGAAATACCCAAGTATCATTGTTTCTGTTTAATTCTCCCTTTAGTTCTGTCAATGCTTGCTTCACATAATTAGGTACTTTGAATTTGCTTACATATATATATATATTTAGAATTGTTATATCTTCCTGATGAGTTGACACTTTTATCATTGTATAATGTCATTCTTGGTCTCTTGTGAGAGTTACTGATTTAAAAACTATTTTGTCTAGTGTAAGTAGGGTCACCCATGTTTTCTTTTGCTTACCATTTCCAAGGAATATCATTTTCTATCCTTTCACTTTCAGCCTGCATGAATCCTTAAATCTAACGTGAGTTCCCTGTAGACAAAATATAGTAGGACCTTGTTGTTTTTGCTGTTGTCATTGTTTTATAATCCATTAAGCCACTCTATGTCTTTTGATTGGGGAATGTAATTCATTTACACCTAAAGTAAATTATCTGTAGGGAAGGATGTACTATTGAAATTTTATTAGTGTTTTCTTTCTGTCTTGTAGCTTTTTGTCTTTTGGTCTTCTTTCCTCTCTTGCTCTCTTTGTTTGCATTTTGTTGATTTTTTTAAAATGATCTGCTTTGATTCCTTTGTTTATCTTTTATGGGTACTTTTTTGTGGTTACCATGTGCTTACATAAAATATCTTTTATTTACAACAATCACTTTTAAGCTGATAATACAAATACTATACACTTTTCCTTCTCCCTTCCCTCACTTTGTCATTGATGTCTTGAATTACAACTTTTTATATTGTGTATCCATTAACATATTGTTATAGCCATTGATTTTTTATATTTTTGTCTTTTAACTTCTATACCTGAATTAAAAGTGATTTACACACCATTGTTATATTATTAGAGTATTCTGTAGTTGTCTGTATATTTGCCTTTACCAGTGAGCTTTACACTTTTATATTCTTCCAAGTTGAGCTTTAGTGTCATTTTCTTTCAACTTGAAGAATTCCCTTAACATTTGTTGTAAGGCATATCCAACGATGATGACCTTAGCTTTTGTTTGGGAAAGTCTTTATCTCTCCTTCATTTTCAAAGAACAATTACTGGGTATGTTATTCTTTGTGGGTATCTTTTTTTTCAGCAGCTTGAATGTAGCACTCCATTCCAGACTTCAGGGTTTCTAGTGGAAAAATCCACTGATGGTCTTATGGGAGGATTATTTCTGTGTGACAAGTCACTTTTCTCTGGCTGCTTTCAAAATTCTTTTTATATTTGACTCTTCACAATTTGATTGTAATTTTCTCCATGTGGATTTCATACTTTGGGGGCTCATTAAGTTTATTGAATCTAGTTGCTCAGCTCCTTCCTCACATTAGGGAGGTTTTCAGACATTATTTCTTTAGATAATATTTCCATCCCTTTCCTGTTTCTCTCTCCTGGTGGGAATCCCATAATGCATCATTAAATGACATTCCCTAAGTCCCTTAGATTTTTTAAACTCTTTTTCCATCTTTTTTTCTTTTTGCTTTTCTGAGTGTATTATTTCAAATGATCTGTCTTTGAGTTTGCTGATTCTTTCTTTTGCTTGATGAAATTTGCTGTTGAATCCCTCTAGTGAATTTTTCAGTTCAGATGTTGTGTTCTTCCACTCCAAAATTTCTATTTAGTTCTTTTTTTTTTAATTAAGGCTTTGGAATTTTTTAGAGCAATTTAGGATTCACAGAAAAATTTAGAGGAAGGTACAAATATTTCCCATGTGCCCTCTTCCCCCACACATGCATAAGCACCCCCCAGCCCCCACACATGCATAACAACCCCTGTAAATAATCCACACCCAGCAGAATAGTACATTTGTTAAAGTTGATTAACCTACATTGACATATCATAATCACCCAAAGTCCATAGTTTACATTATGGTTCACTCTTGGTTTTGTACATTCTGTAGTTTGGACGAATGTATACTGACATATATGTGTCATTATAATATCATTTATAGTATTTTCACAGCCCTAAAAATTCTCTGTGCCCTGCCTATTCATCACTTCTCCCACACACACACTCCTTAGTAAACACTGATATTTTTACTGTCTCCATAGATTTACCTTTTCTAGAATATTATATAGTTGGAATAATATAGTATGTAGCCATTTCAGATTGGCTTCTTTCTCTTAGTAATATACCTTTAAGGTTCTTCCATGTCTTTTCATGGCTTGCTAGCTCATTTCTATTTAGCTATTTGCTTCTTTTTAATATTTTCTATCTCTTTGTTGAAATTCTCATTTTGTACATGCATCATTTTCCAGAGCTCATTGAGCATCTTTTTGATGGCTATTTTGAATTCTTTGCCTGGTAATTCATATACTTCTGGGTTTTTTGGGGGGAGGGGGTTGGTTTCTGGACATTTATTTTGTTCCTTTGATTGGACCATTTTCCCCTGTTTCTTCATTTTCCTTGTCACTTTGTGTTGGTATCCACACATTAAAAAAGCAAACCAAAACAAAACAACAAAAACTTTCCCAGTCTTTATGTATTGGCTTTCTATAGGGAAAGACCTTCATCAATCAGCTTGGCTCTTGATTCTGGGGGCCTCTCAAACCTTTTCTATAGATTTATCTTCTCTGGGACTTGTGCATGTAAGTTCCTAGTTAGAGAGATTTGATGGTTCCTTTTTTCAGAAGCTCATAATCTCTTGCTCTTTCTGGTTTTCTCTGCTGTGCCATAGGTTCTCTGAAACAGCAATATGCCCCTCAATACTTTTGTTCTCTGTGATGCCCAAGCATTTAGAGTAGAGTATGCCAGTTTCTATCTGCCGTCTGAGACATTTGATCTACCCATTAGTCATGTAAGGTGATCCCATTTATCTATATCATTTCCAGAATTTGTTACTGACACTATATTTTATTTTTACCATTCTCATAGATGTGTATTGATATCCCATTGTGACCTTAATTTGCCTTTCATTGATGGCTAATAACATTAAATATCTTTACATATGTTTATTTGCCATCTCTGTATCTTCTCTGGCTAAATGTCTCCTCTTGTCTTTTGCTCATTTTGTAATTGGACATCTTTTTAGTTGAACTGTAGGAGTTCTTTACAAATTATAGAAAGCAGTCCTTTATCAAATTTGTGGTTTGCTATTATTTTCTCATAGTTTGTCACTTACATTTATCAGGTCAAAATATTTTCATTTTTATGAAGTCTTATTTATAATTTTTTTCCTGTTATGGAACATTGTTTTGATGTCAATTCTAAAAACAATTGCTTAGTCTTTACTACAAAATTTTTTCATTGTTTAAAATAAATGTTTTATAATGTTATGTTTTAGTTTTGTTTTCTAAATAATTAATTTCTGATTTTATCTACTCTATAACTTTTGTGTATGTTCAAAATTTGCCACCTAAAAGTAAAAAAGAATTAATGGAACTACAAAATGTTAGAGATGGTTTAGTAATCCTTATTTGCATTCAGGACAAAATATACAAAAGTGAAAGACACTGATGTTTCTGATAAACAACAGACAAAAAATGCAACATATCACTAAACAACCTCTATATCAAAGAAGGGTATTAATAGTATAAAATGGGAAAGTAAGGGTGTTTCTTCCTTAAGTAACTATTACTTTGCTTCTGTATACATTTTAATTAGTTGCATGAAAGGGATTGTGACAAATAAGAAAATACACCTCACAGATTTCCAACTGCAGGATATGATTGACTCAAAGCCCCAAGTACTGTGCTGTGAAGCCACATTACCCATGAACTGCTGTCAGTCGATGAGCAGGTTTACTAAGGTAGACGGGTACCTCAGAGAACTGAGACTCCTCATAGGGGCAACTGCTCTGCAGATTGACTTTGGCTTGAGTACTCTGAATTGGCAATGATGAACATTCTTAGAATGTGCACCTCAGTCTACAAAATTTTTATACAATCTTCTATCCTTCCCGCTCTTCTTCAGGAGAGTCAAACCTACATCATGGCCTGGCAGCATTCCCAACCTCTCCAGGTTCTTTCCCTCCCTCCAGGAATTTACCCTAATAAATCTCTCATATGTTTGACTATATTTTGGCTGCTGTTTCTTGAAAGAACATGAGCATCAAATAAGTCTACTGGTGGAAAATAGCCAAAATGTATTTCAATTTGATATTTTATTTTTTATTTTATTTTTTTATACAGCAGGTTCTTATTAGTTATCTATTTTATACATGTTAGTGTATATATGTCAATCCCAATCTCCCAGTTCATCCCACCAACACCACCACACCCCAGCTTTCCCCAATGGTGTCCATACGCTTGTTCTCTACATGGTACAGGTGAACAAGTTTGCAAGGCAGAAATAGAGTCAATTTGATATTTTAAATGAGCACTACATTTTGTTTTGATTTGCACATGTGTTCCTTCCCTTCCTTGAAGGGAAGATTAAGGTGTGAGAGTAACATTAAATTGAGTAATTGTCATGACCAGAACTATGATATGTATTTGAAGTGCATTCATGTGAAGTGCTTCTCTTCAGTGTCTTTGAATTTTGTAACACATGGGTGAATTTTCAGTCAATTCCTATAGCACTTGAAAAATATTTCTAATATAATAGTTATCTAATAGGATTATGATAAATTGTTTACGTACATCTCTCCTACTATATTGTGAAATTTCTAAATTGGGAAAGGGTGTCTTATTTTTATGTATACCCTGAATGCCTAGCAGAGTCCCTAGGACATAGTTGTTCTTCAAAACTGTGTATTGAATGAAAAAAGAATTTTAAGCCTCAGTAAGAACTAAATAATAAGGCAAAAATTGTCTTTAGAATATTTAATACAGCATAAATTGTGGGTAAGTTGTAGAAATTGAGTATGTATAAATTATTTTTATTTTGATATCCCATATATAAATATCTCACTCAAATATGTCAAAATATATGATTAAACTTATTACATATTGGCTTATCATCCTACAGAAGTGTAACAGAAACAAATGTCCTTTAATTCCCATGTGTAAATATTCTTCCCTTTTATACTGCCTCCAGTCAAAGAAACATTCATTCTTAATATTATCAGTCCTGTCCTTTTTTTTCCATTTAAAGATAAAGTAAATATTTTTCTGTTTACCACAAGGAATAAGAATGGAAGATTCTAGGTTTAGATCTTTATAAATGAAATTTTATATGTCTATTCCTCTTGTCTCAACATCATGAAGTATTACAAATAAGGTACTCTGTTTTTTTTTTAAACACCTTTATTGGAGTATAATTTCTTTACAATGCTGTGTTAGTTTCTGTTGTATAACAAAGTGAATCAGCTATACGTATATATATATGCCCATATCCCCTCCCTCTTGGGTCTCCCTCCCACACTCAATAACTCACCCCTCTAGGTAGACACAAAGCACCGAGCTGATCTCCCTGTGCTATGTGACTGTTTCCCATTAGCTATCTATTTTACATTTGGTAGTGAATATATGTACATGCCACTCTCTCACTTTGTCCCAGCTTACCCTTCCCCCTCCCCATGTCCTCAAGTCCATTCGTTACATCAGTACATCTGAGTCTTTATTCCTGTCCTGCCCCTAGGTTCTTTGGAACCATTTTTTTGTTTGTTTTTTGGGTTCCATATATATGTGTTAGCTTACTGTATTGGTTTTTCTCTTTCTGATTTACTTCACTCTGTATGACAGTCTCTAGGTCTATCCACCTCACAACAAATAACTCAATTTCTTTTCTTTTTATGGCTGAGTAATATTCCATTGTATATATGTGCCACATCTTCTTTATCCATTCATCTCTTGATGGACACTGAGGTTGCTTCCATGTCCTGGCTATTGTAAATAGAGCTGCAATGAACATTTTGGTACATGACTCTTTTAGAATTATGGTTTTCTCAGGGTATATGCCAAGTAATGGGATTGCTGGGTCATATGGTAATTCTATTTTTAATTTTTTTAAGGAACCTCCATACTGTTCTCCATAGAGGCTCTATCAATTTACATTCTCACCAACAGTGCAAGAGGGTACCCTTTTCTCCACACCATCTCCAGCATTTATCATTTGTAGAAGTTTTTGATGATGGCCATTCTGACCGGTGTGAGGTGATAACTCATTGTAGTTTTTATTTACATTTCTCTAATGATTAGTGATGCTGAACATCCTTTCATGTGCTAGTTAGCAGTCTGTATATCTTTTTTGGAGAAATGTCTATTTAGGTCATTTGCCCATTTTTGGATTGGGTAGTTTGTGTTTTTGATATTGAGTTGCATGAGCTGCTTGTAAATTTTGGAGATTAATCCTTTGTCAGTTGCTTCATTTGCAAATATTTTCTCCCATTCTGATGGTTGTCTTTTTGTCTTGTTTAAGGGTTCCTTTACTGTGAAAAAGCTTTTAAGTTTCATTAGGTCTCATTTGCTTATTTTTGCTTTTATTTCCATTCCTCTAGCAGGTGGGTCAAAAAGGATCTTGCTGTGATTTATATCATAGAGTGTTCTGCCTACGCATTCCTCTAAGAGTTTTATAGTGTCTGGACTTACATTTAGGTCTTTAATGCATTTTGAGATTTTCTTTGTATATGGTGTTGGGAGTGTTTTAATTTCATTCTTTTACATGTAGCTGTCCAGTTTCCCAGCACCATTTATTGATGATGCTTTCTTTTCTCCATTGTATATTCTTGCCTCCTTTATGAAAGATAAGGTTACCATATGTGCGTG
This sequence comes from Stenella coeruleoalba, assembly GCF_951394435.1. Classification (NCBI taxonomy): domain Eukaryota; kingdom Metazoa; phylum Chordata; class Mammalia; order Artiodactyla; family Delphinidae; genus Stenella; species Stenella coeruleoalba. Next base: position 73,000,372 of record NC_137152.1, on the reverse strand, counting down.
GGTTTATCTCTGGGCTTTCTATCCTGTTCCATAGATCTATCATTCTGTTTTTGTGCCAGTACCATACTGTCTTGATTACTGTTGTTTTGTAGTATAGTCTGAAGTCAGGGAGCCTGATTCCTCCAGCTCCATTTTTCTTTCTCAAGATTGCTTTGGCTATTCGGGGTTTTTTGTGTTTCCATGCAAATTGTGAATTTTTTTGTTCTAGTTCTGTGAAAAATGCCAGTGATAGTTTGATAGGGATTGCATTGAATTTGTAGATTGTTTTGGGTAGTAGAGTCATTTTCACAATATTGATTCTTCCAATCCAAGAACATGGTATATCTCTCCATCTGTTTGTAGCATTTTTAATTTCCTTCTTTGGTGTCTTATAGTTTTCTGCATACAGGTCTTTTGTCTCCTTAGGTAGGTTTATTCCTAGGTATTTTATTCTTTTTTTTGCAATGGTAAATGGGAGTCTTTCCTTAATTTCTCTTTCAGATTTTTCATCATTAGTGTATAGGAATGAAAGAGATTTCTGTGCATTAATTTTGTATCCTGCTACTTTACCAAATTCGTTGATTAGTTCTAGTAGTTTTCTGGTAGCTTCTTTAGGATTCTCTATGTATAGTATCATATCATCTGCAAACAGTGGCAGCTTTACTTCTTCTTTTCTAATTTGGATTCCTTTTATTTCTTTTTCTTCTCTGATTGCTGTGGCTAAAACTTCCAAAAATATGTTGAATAATAGTGGCGAGATTGGGCAACCTTGTTTTGTTCCTGATCTTAGTGGAAATGGTTCCAGGTTTTCACCACTGAGAACAGTGTTGGCTGTGGGTTTGTCATATATGGCCTTTATTATGTTGAGGTAAGTTCCCTCTATGCTGACTTACTGGCACAAAAACGGGCACAAAAACAGAAATATAGATCAATGGAACTGGATAGAAAGTGTTGATGGACACTTAGGTTGCTTCCATATCCTGGCTATTGTAAATAGAGCTTCAGCGACCATTATGGTACATGACTGTTTTTGAATTATGGTTTTTTCAGGGTATATGCTCAGTGTTGGGATTCCTGGGTCGCAATGAGCAGAAGACCTGAATAAACATTTCTCCACAGAAGATATATACATTTCCAACAAACACATGAAAGAATGCTCAAAATCATTAGAGAAATGCAAATCAGAACTACAGTGAGCTATCACCTCACACCAGTCAGAGTGGTCATCTTCAAAAATCTATAAATGATGAATGCTGGAGAAGGTGTGGAGGAAAGGGAACCCTCTTGCACTGTTGGTGGGAATGTAAATTGATACACCCACTATGGAGAACGGTACGGAGGTTCCTTAAAAACTAAGAAAAGCTATTGGGTTTTTTAGCTGGTGAACTTTGAGTGACATAGTACACTTTAGAAGGGCATGTGAAGGATTTACAGAATGATGTGGGTAATGAGGTTATGGAAGTATAGATTATTATTTTAAGAATTTTGAAATGAAGGAATTGAAAAAGACATTGCAGCTTCAGAGCTATCAGGATTTAGGGACTTTTTTGGTTTTATTTTCTTTTTTTTTCTGTGAGTGGGAACATCTTGAATTTGTTTTTATAATGAAGGGAAGAGATTTGGTGTCAAGTGGGAGATTGAAAACAAATGAAGGAAAAGACTGCGGTGAGAGAGATGAAAAAGAATGTAATGTAAATGTAAAAATTTTAAAAAGAAGATGAAGAAGAAATCTAGGGCCTTAGAAAGAAAAAGACCAAATGTTTTCTCTGAAACAGGAAGAAAAATGTATGTTTGGTATAAATATAGATAAATTTTGAAATCAAGAAGAGAGACATTGAGGAAGTTCATGCAGTGATGCTTCCAACATAGATTACATCCTGGTCCTGTTTGATAATATTAAATTCAAGGAAAACTAGTAATACATATTAGTATACTAGTATTACTAATACTAGTAATACAATTAAACATCAAAAGAATATAATTTGAACATGTTTCATAAAAGTTTTAACTATACTAACCATTTTCTAATTAACAGGTAAAGTTAAATTTAACAGCTTTAATTATAATGACTAGAATTGTATTCAATATAGTTCTCAATACTAAGGTATATTTAATCCTTATTTGTAAAAAAATGCCTTCAACCTAGAAAATAAAGAATAAAACAAAACTCCAGAATATATTTTTAATTGAAGTATAGTTGATTTACAATATTGTGTTAGTTTCAGGTGTACAGCAAAGTGATTCAGTTAAATATATTTTTTTCAGGTTATTTCCCATTATAGGTTATTACAAGATATTGAATACATTGGGTTGGCCTAAAAGTTAATTTGGGCCAACCCATAGTTCTTATGTTATATAGTAAATCCTTGTTGCTTATCTATTTTGTGTGTAGTAGTTTGTATCTGTTAATCCCATACTCCTTATTTAGCACCCCCATACCTCTACCCTTTGGTAATCATAAGTTTGTTTTCTATGTATGTGAGTCTGTTTCTGTTTTGTAGATAGATTCATTTGCATTACTTTTTAGATTTCACATATGTGATTTCATATAATATATGTCTTTCTCTGTCTGAATGACTTCACTCAGTATGATATTCTCTAGGTCATTCCATGTCACTACAAGTGACAATATTTCATTCTTTTTTATGGTTGAGAATATTCCATTATATATATATATATATATATATATATATATATATACACACACACACACACACACACACACACACACACACACACACGCACACACACACACACACACACACACACACATATATATGCCACATCTTCTTCATCTAGTCCTCTGATGATGGACACTTTTGTTGCTTCCATGTCTTGGCTATTATAAATAGTGCTGCAATGAACATTGGGGTGCATGTATCCTTTTGAACCATGGTTTTCTCTAGATATATGCCCAGGAGTGGGATTCCAGGATTACATGTAGCTCTATTTTTAGTTGTTTTTTTGTTTTGTTTTTTATTGGAAGTATAGTTCTTTACACTGCTGTGTCAGTTTCTGCTGTACAGCAAAATGAATCAGCCATACATATATTTATATCCCTTCTTTTTTGGATTTCCTTCCCATTTAGGTCACCACAGAACACTGAGTAGAGTTCCCTGTGTTATATAGTAGGTTCTCATTAGTTATCTATTTTACACATAATAGTATATATATGTCAATCTCAATCTCCCAATTTGTCCCACCTCCCCCTTTTCACCCTTAGTAACCATAAGTTTGTTTTCTACATCTGTGACTCTATTTATGCTTTACAGATAAGTGCATCTGTACCATTTGAGCTATTATACAATACTTGTCTTTCTCCATTTTATACATAGTAGTGTATATATGTCAATCCCAGTTTCCCAATTCATCCTATGCCCCCTTTCCCCCTTGGTATCCATACGTTTGTTCTCTGTCTGTATCTCTATTTCTGCTTTGCAAATAAGATCATCTATAACATTTTTCTAGATTCCACACGTATGCGTTAATATACAATATTTGTTTTTCTCTTTCTGACTTACTTCACTCTGTATGACCACCTCTACATCCATCCACATCTCTGCAAATGACACAATTTTGTTTCTTTTTATGGATCAGTAATATTCCATTGCATATATGTACCAAATCTTCTTTTTCCATTCCTCTGTTGATGGACATTTCAGTTGTTTCCATGTCCTGGTTACTGTAAATAGTGCTGCAGTGAACATTGTGGTTCATGTACCTTTTTGAATTACAGTTTTCTCCAGATATACGCCTAGGAGTGGGATTGATGGATCATATGGTAGCTCTATTTTTAGTTTTTAAGGAACCTCCATACTGTTCTCCATGGTGGCTGTACCAACTTACATTCCCACCAACAGTGTAAGAGGGTTCCCGTTTCTCCACACCATCTCCAGCATTTATTTGTGGATTTTTTGATGATGGCATTCTGGCCAGTGTGAGGTAATACCTCATTGTAGTTTTGATTTGCATTTCTCCAATAATTAATGATGTTGAACATCTTTTCATGTACTTTTTGACCATCTGTATGTCTTCTTTGGAGAAATGTCTATTTAGATTTTCCCCCATTGTTTGATTGGGTTGTTCTTTTGATATTAAGCTGCATGAGCTGTTTGTATATTTTGGAGATTAATCCCTTGTCAATTGCTTTGTTTACAAATATTTTCTCCCATTTTGCGTGTTCTCTTAACAATTTTTGACATTGGTTCTCTTAGTTGATGCAATATATCCCTATTGAAAAAGTAATAAATCGCCAAAGAGTTATTGCTATCCTGTTGTACATTCACCTCTTAGGTATCATAGAGGGTCCAGACAGCATGTTCCTTTTCTCTCATGAGATTTTTTAACAGCTTTATTGAGGTATAATTGACACATGAACTATGTATATATTTAACATGTACAACTTGGTGTTTTGTTATGTATACATTGTGAATGATCACCACAATCAAGCTAATTAATATATCCATAAACTCTACATGTTTACAGTTTTCGTTTGTGTTAGTGTATGTGTATGTGTGTGGGATGAATAAAAGACTTAATATAAGATCTACCTTCTTAGCAAATTTCAAGTATACAATACAGTATTGTTAACTATATTCTCCAAGCTTTACATTAGTACATATTCACCTTGAATAACTGACATTTTGCTGATGTTCATCAAAGGATACATAGTTGCACAGGATTTTTGTTTAATAAATTTATTTATTTATTTTTGGCTCTGTTGGGTCTTCGTTGTTGCATGTGGGCTTTCTCTAGTTGCAGCGAATGCTGGCTACTCTTCGTTGTGGTGCACGGGCTTCTCATTGCAGTGGCTTCTCTTTGTTGTGTAGCATGGGCTCTAGGTGCGCGGGCTTCAGTAGTTGTAGCTCACAGGCTCTAGAGTGCAGGCTCAGTAGTTGTGGTGCACAGCTTATTTGTTCTGTGGTATGTGAGATCTTCCCGGACCAGGGTTCGAACCTGTGTCCCCTGCAATAGTAGGCAGATTCTTAACCACTGCGCCACCAGGGAAGTCCCTGCAGACGATTTTTGATCAAAATTTTTTGATAACTCTGATACCTAGAGCTGCTTTTGAAGCAATGGATTGATAATCCTTTATGCCAATGGAAGATAAAACTTGCAGCTTATAAATGTGAACATATTTTTTAATTCAACAATGTGATTTTCTTCTTCTGTATTCTTTTTTCCAAATATCTTTATATATTTACATTAATATATCCAAAAAATGTGTGATTATGGCATAAATTATATACTCTGTGACTAAGAGTTTGGAGTTTAAAATAAAATATCTCTAGGGATCTCAGAAGGACACTTTTGTTGTACTTACTGTGCACCATGGTGTGATGTTCGTCTTATGGAACTCAAATTCTATGTTCTGTTTCAGAATATTTGATCATGGCAAAGCTTTGAAAGGTGTGTTTATTATATATTTCAAGACCTGTGTTGAATATTCAAATTCCTCTTTATGGATAGAACCAAATACAATGTGCAAATGCAAACACTTCTACCACTCCATTTTTTTCCTCTATGAAATAAATAAGTAGATGTGAAATCATTTCTCCTAACTTTTCAAAAACACCCATTTTGTCTAGAACTCATTTAGTAATTATACTCTATTATCTAGATAATATGATTTTAATGAAAAAGAATCTAGTTCTAGGCATAAAACCATGACGTCATTATGTGTGAAATCTCTCGAGAGGAACAAAAACAGAATTGATCCTCAAACAGTGTTCCTGAAAACTCTGTATAAAGTAAGGTATATTGAAGACCTAGACTCTTATTCATTAAAATAGAAGTGCCAGAGTCATGCTGACATTATGGAGCGCTGCTGCTAAATACTGGTACATTTGCATACAACACCTGAGTCGTTAGAAGTCTCCAAACTATTGTTCAAACAGGATGAGAGCAATGTATTGTACATAACTAGGTTTTGTACTGCAGTGCAAAATAATCTTTCTATAAAAGGGTAATCACACAAAAAAGTACTTTGTTGGAAAGACCTTTTTGATTGCAGAGAAATAATAGAATACTTTGTGATAATATAAAAACTGCTCTGTATATTTCAAATTACATAGAGAGGAAAGAAAAGATGTGCTTTTGACTTCATACCACCCAAAGAGGGCTTTTATAAATAAACTTCATGTACTTCAAAAGTTAACAGTTTCTGTTAACAGGCCACCTTTGATAGCCATTTCGAGTTATAAGCTACTTCACAATATTCATGTGAATTAAAATGTGTTTCATTTTTGAATCAATAATTAATTTTTAAATTTACATACCAAATGCATATCTAAAGCTCCTACATACCCAAATGTTCTAAAGTACAGCTGATTTACGAAAACAACAATCTCTACCTCTACCACCAGTATAATTTTCAAGTAATTTATATTTGCTTTTATGTAGAATATTTACCTCAAATTAGGTTCATTTCCTTGATGATCTGTGATGGTGTTTGTTTCCCTAAAGTTATCTAAGAAAACAGAAAGTTGATTCATAAAAACCTTAGTGAGGTCCCAATGATGACAGGCCATCCTGATTGAAAGGTATCCTAATTGATAAAAATTAGCCATTTTGAATCTAAGAACTCAGCTCTAATATCTTTGCATCTGAATTATTTAAACAATACTTTGAAGACTATTTTGTGAGAAAGTCGTAGAATCTTATCACTTGAACCTGTGTCACTAAATTCTTATTTTGAACACAGAGCAAAAAAGAATGCTATTAACTTTTAAGTACCTACTTGCTCTCACATCTGCTGTCAGCACTTCTGAGTATTCTCTAGGCTTTCAATCGCGTGGTCCTTAATTGGCATCTTACTTGGTCAGTTAATAAAGTTTGTCTTAGATCTTAATTGTGGAAGAAGCTCCTAATTTAGCTTGTGATATCAAGAACTTACTGGATAGCAGATGTGAGTTATATTTGGCTCAGCTCAATCTGCTTGAATTGCAAGCTCAGCAAGAACAATGAGTGGTGGTAAGGAAAAGTTTTTATGCATTCACAGTATAGAGTAATGGTTAAAGAGCAAAAACTCTGGAGTCACATTGCTTTGGTTCAAATCCCAGGTCCACCACTTAATAGCTGTGGGATCTTGGGCATGTAAGTAGTATTTGATGTGCGTTGTTTTCATCATCTATAAAATTGGATCAATCAAAAAGCCTTACTTATAAGATTAATATGAGGATTAATGAAAATATTTTATGTCAAATGTTTGTTATCTGTCATATAATAAGCCTTCAGTATTTGAACTTTTAGATTTTAGTGTTCATTAGACTATTGAATATGTTCAAACTTTGTAATTATATTGAGTATGTTACTGCATTCTTGCTCATTTTGTCATTTCCTCTAGTAACTGATCTTAAGGTCTCTTTGAAACAGCAACTTCTCAAGTGAAGTAGAGGCATGCGTGTAGAGCAGTTAATTTTATGGAGAGATTACTTGCAATAAAGATTTTGACTCTGCATCCTAGAACCATGGGAGGGTGTTTCACTGTTCATTGGGTGATTAGGCTGTGCCACAAGATAGAGTTTAACAGGAGTGCAGCCAAGGTTAAAAGGTTATGTTATTTAGACTATAACATAGTGCCAACCAAGAAAGAGATCAATGCATGAATCGAGGTCACTGAGAACAGACAACATGCACACCAGTCTCAAGTGGTATGTATTAACTTAGAGCAAGAGGAGAGAGTGCACAAGATCCAGCCCCTTGCAATGCATTGGTCCCTCATGGCCAGCAGAACCACTCCACAGCCAACATGGGCAGTATACCCACGTACATCCTGCATTGTGCTGCAATAGAAAGACCCTGTTCCCTCCGCACTGAGAACAGATATAGCAGTGGGGTTGGCCAAGTGCCACATGATGCATACTTAAGCAGAACAAATAAGTATACATCAAGCCCTGAACAGAGAAAGAAATTCCCAAACAATAAGATGTGCCCAGCACAGGCTGTGAGGGCTCTTTATCTCTTCGCAAGGAAATGTTTTAGGCCCCAGGCTGCTCTTATGTGACCATGAAAAGGCTGACAAGCTGAAATGATTGTCTTTCCCAACAGAGGGCTTTTTTTTTAATGGGAAATATTATACTATGTTTGTTCGTTGAAAGGGGATGATTGTAGGCATGAGGTTTTTGGGAAGGAGAGGGTAAGATTCAGTGAACAAGTAGAGACCTTCACTTATGACAGGGACAAGGCAGAATATATGGGTCTAGGGGAAGATAGGATGGTCAATACAGGGAATATGAGGAAAATCACTTCTGTTAGTACTATGCAGTGAACAAGAAGCAAGGACTTTAACCAAGAATAAGAAGAGGGAAGAGGTGTTAGATGTTTGAGGAGAAATAAGAAGGTGATATACAGTCACCTCAGAGAGTTGAGAAAGTTAATTGACAAGCGAATCGAGTATGATTGGCAGACTGCACTAAGAAGCTGCTTGAGCTTTGTGCTCATAAATTTAAAGTAAAAGCGATCAGCATGATTGGATATTTTCCTCTTTTGTATTTAGCTCATCAAGCTTGGTACAGAGAAGGGATACAGTTGGATTTAGCTATATGAGTATGTTAGAGGCATAGAAGGTCAAGGTACTTCAAGATGTAGGTAAGAGAGTAATTATAATAGTGGTCCATGGAATCCAAGATGGAAGGTCAATTACTTTTCTATTTGGATTTCAGGTGCATGTCTTTTAAAATTCAGGTTAAAACTGTTGTTACTGTAGCTGTTATTATGTCTGTATAACTTTGGACAAGTTAATTAAATTCTCTGAGCCTCAGTTTCTTCATCCAAAAAAGTGAGGAAAAAAATAAATTGTTCTAGGTATTTCAAGCAGAAAGAGATTTACACAGGGAACTAAACGTACAAAAACTGTAGGACTGTCTAGAAGAACAAATATCAGAGGGTTTCCGCTAGCTTTCCTGTGTCATTGAGGAACATTGGGTCAGAAATATGTTCTTCAATTCAGAAGAGATCAGGAAACTCCAGTAAACCACTACTGATGGAGCTTGCCCATAACTATGGGACAACTGAGAGGAAAAATCTCATATTAATTATCTTCCAAGGCTGGGAAAATTCACAGGGAAAATTGGAAAATATACATGGAAGACAGAAGATTGAGGAGAGGATAGAGGGAGTAAAGTTGATGAGCTATAGCAGATATTTTGGGGAGCAGGAGACCAAGATGCAATGAGGCACACTGATAGATGGGCTGCCCTCTTCTCATACCTCAAATTCTGGGAATTAGTCTCTTTCTTGTTATTGACTTCTCTCTCCCTCTCACCCTTTATATCCAATCAGTTTCTTAAGCCTGTTCCTCTTTCTCAAAATTAAGTTCAACAAATTGTTATGTAATATTTACTGATCATTCAACTATTCAATCATTTACTCATTCATGTAACAAATATTTATTGAGCACTTAATATGTGCCAGACACTCAGAGCAAAATGCTGGTCTTTGCCCTCATGTGCAAATGAGTGTACTAGTGTTGTGTTTGAGAACACCAGTTGTGTATTAGAACACGTTGAATGGCAATTGACAATACATGTAGGCATAATCAAGGCTCTGGGAAATGTTGGATCACTTAATCCAGCATTTTCCAAATATATTGGACCACAGAATCCTCTTTCTTTGATCAAAACACCTATAAACATCTCATAGAATATCACATCCCTCTCTTCAGTATAAAACCTAATTAATTAGTTTAGCATACTAAGCCTATTAGTCTAGTCCAAGCTATTTATATCATTTATTTCTTTGCCACTCCCCCCCCACAAACCATATACTTTGGTTAGAGTTCTCAACTACTCAAGATCCACCCCTCTCCAGAACACAATATTCTTGTCTCTACACCATAGTGATTCTCAAAGGGATATGGGCTGGAAATCTAATGAGATGAATCTCTGGGTATTAGTGCCTTTTATCCATCATTAAACTGATATACTTCTTATCTGTGAATCTGAGAAATGCTGAGTATAAAGAACAATGTCACAGTGTATTTTACCTGTGAGTATTCTGTACATATCAGCACCATGTCCTTTTTTCAATGTCCGATGTCCTTTTGTCTTTTCCTTTTGAAGGGCCAATAATTAATTTCATGTTGCTTTCAGTTAACTATACCTTTCAGCAAGAAAATTCTAGAGAAAACTTTCATATCCAATTCACTCTACTCTGATCATCCATATTTGAGTCATCTAAGTTCTGTATATCTCAATCTTTCCATCTGTGAAAAGGAGAGAAAAGTACTGAATATATATCATTAGCTATTTTTGACAAAAGTAATGTGTTTGAATATCAAATGCTTGAAATGAATATATATGCAGCACTATTCATTATTCTCATGCTGATTTTGTACCACTAATTAAGATCATATATATGAAATCTCTTTTTAAAACTGTAAAGCATTGTATACAAATATAAGGTATCATAAAAGAACAATATGGTATTTGCATCTTTGCTAAGTACCTTATGTACATTATCTCATTTAAAGTTCTTAGCAAAGTTGTATGCAATTAAGTTCATGGGCACTATACTCAATGAATGTAATGACTCTAAATAATAATAATAATTGCTATATACAAAATATATTATCATATATGAAATGTGCTTAGTTTCAAGCAAGTGTTCTAGAAATTATAGAATTTTTCAAGTGGTTAGGGAAACCTAAACATAGGTAGAACGATCTTGCCCTAAGTATAAATGGCTATATAATTTTAATATGTTGTCATATAAACCCTAAGATAGTAACATCTTTAGAAATTTAGTGACTAGAAAAATAAAACCACTTCCCTGACTTAAATGGTTAGATGGTTTGTCTCTATGTTTAAATGTAGACAAAATTATACCTACTGGTTCTTATTTCAGTAAGTTAAGGGTAAATCAGTGTAGCCCAAAGTGGACTACATCTTGATCGACACCCAAAGAAATCCCATAATCTGCATACTTAGACTTGTTTGTTTGTATTTTAAGGAGTATAGCCTTTCAAATATGAATACAGTGTCACTGGAAGATACTCCATAGCAATGATAGCCAGTTTACTGAGAAAATAAAACTACAAATATGATACAAAGCATTATTTAGATATTATTTAACATATGTATATTAGTATATGTATGTGTATAATGCATGTGTGTATACATATACCTCTGTTTTTTATTGATTTGCAGTAATTTATACACACACACACACACACACACACACACACACATATGCAGCATAAGAAGAAAGAACACAGGGCAGGAAGATGAGACATTTCATTAGTCAACTGAGGGAGTTGAAGATTTCTGAGCCCCTTTCTAATCCTTGATTTGAAAATGATAGTAATAATGACAATGATAATAATAATAGCACCACTTATAAGTATTTACTGCATCTCGGGATTTTCATATTTTATCACTTCACAATAACCTTGCATATTTGATATTATTTATCCCTCTTATGCAGATGACGAAAATCGAAGCTCAGAGAGGCTTAGTAATTTGCCTAAATCCACACGACCGGTAAATAGGGGAGCCAAATAAGTTTTTTTGCGTTGCACTTTTTAATGACATCATATTTTTATATTGATATATAACTTACATAATACAAAGTTCACTTCTTTAAAGTGTACAATTTTAAGTAGTTTTATAGTATATTCACAAAGTTGTGCATCCATCACCACTATCAAATTCCAGAACATTTTCATAGCAATCACTTTCCATTCCCTCCTCCCCTCAGCCCCTGGCAACCACAAATCTACTTTCTTTCTCTGTAGCTTTGCCTATTCTGGACATTTCATATAAACAACAGCAAACAATATGAGACATTTTTGTGCCTGGATTCTCTCACTTAGTATAATGTTTTCAAGGTTCATTCATGTCATAGCATGTATCAGTAGTTCATTACTTTTTAACATTATTGATATTCCATTACATGGATATTCCATATATTTTTATCCATTCATCAGTTGATGGATGTTCAGTTTTATCCAGTATTTTTATTATTATGACTAATGCTGCTATGAATATCCAAGTACAAGTTTTTATGTTAACTTATATCTTCAGTTCTTGTGGATATATACTTAGGAGTCAAATTGCTTGGTCATACTGTAATTCTATGCTTAATTTTTTGAAGAACTGACAAGTTGTTTGCGAAAGCCCAGCTGAGTTTTTAAAACAATTTAATACTTAAGAAATAGCACTATAAAGTAGCATCCAAAATTCATAGCAACAAGATGAAAAAAAAAAACCCTACAGTTCTCCCTTTTCATGAGTGAAAATGCCCAAGGGTAGCTCAATGAACTAAATGATAAATGATTATTCTACTCACTAGTATAAATATTGACCAAACAGCCTTAGGGGGATTCAAAGTTGTACAAGAAAGGAGAAACCTCTCTAGTGAAGATCTGTTTATTTTCCTAATTACACTCTTTTTTTTTGGTTTTGTTTTGCACTTTTAATGTAAATGTGCATGCTATCTTAAATAATTATACATGTAGTATTAAAAATCTGCATTAACTCAGTTACTGATTACTCTCTATAATTAAAGCTGCGTGTTTGAAAAGCCAGCATTACTTTGCAACATTCATGGATGGAAAATCTATATTCTGTTATTTACTTGTACAAAATCAAAGAAAGAAAAGTCATTGTAAAAGGAATTTATAACTGAGTGGTCTGTGGATGTTAGCAGTACCTTTCTGTAGTTTTGTGAGTGTGCAGTTTATTGTTTCTGAATGACAGTAGAGCACATATTTTCTCTATAAGTCATTTTGTTTAATGTTATTTCTCTTAAAATTTGCCAATTGAAAGCATTAATATCTACAATAACCTATATTTCTTCTCTCTGTGCTTTTATTAATTGGACCCACCAAGATGTTAAAGAACTGGTAGTTAAGTGACTAACCCAAGATCCCAAAACTAATAAGCTTGATGAAGGACTTGAACTTATTCCTCTATATCGAGATGTGGACCTGTATGCTTTTAAAAATTTGTTTATTTTATAACTCTTTTAGGAGGGTGATTTAGAGTGGTGATTGGGAACAATAACCAGAAGAAAAGCAAAATCTTTCATGCTTTCAGTACTGGAATGTCAAAGACAGAAAGAATAAGTCTTATGGTACCTAAAATAACTCTCTGGGAAATGAAAGTAAGCTTGGGGTTGAAGTCTCCTCATTTGGAGGATGTAGAGAATGTGAGCTTTGAATGGATTTGGGGATTTTTTTCTCTTTCTTTTCTAGTTGTTTTAAACTGAATTGAAAGTATTAATATGCTATGCACTGTGATTACTATGGTTTACCATATACACTCATGTACGATTGAACTGAAAAATGTATATGCAAGAAAAAGAAAGTGGACAAATTAATATTAAGTATAACATTAAAGAGAAGGATGTCAAAATACACAGTTGAATGAGCTACTGAAGAAAGGGAACTAATTTATCCCAAAATTCAAAACACTCCTGGATCTGATAATCTACCCTCAAGGGTTAATGAGAACAATTTCAAGTTAAGCATGAATAACAAATAGAACTCCATGCATTATTGATAAGTACATAGGGCGATCTCAAAGACTGAACTTTTTAGAGCCTTCCTTTATCAGAGCTCAGTTGATGAAAGGGGGACTTTTACAGTGATAACTATCTCGTCAGATAGTGTCATTGCATGGCATAGGCAAGCTACTCCCAAGTGTCTTTTACTGCAGTGCTACAATAATTTGTCCCTTAACATCGAAAAATAACAGGCTATTACTTATTAGGTTTTTTCTGTAAAAGAGCTTGAAGGTATGAACCTGATTCAATTTTAGTGAAACCATTTCCTTGGTATATTTTCTCATTACTTTTTAGGAACCATGTGAATAGATTGTAAGCTCCACTGAGGGCAGTGTTTTTGTTTCATCCTCTTTTACTGACTGCTAGATCCCCAGCACCTATAACAGAGTCTGACACATAGTAGGTATTCAATAAATATCTTTTGAATAAATGATTTTATGGCTAATTAATCAAAATTATTAAGAATGATTTTTACTCTGAAATATCTGTAGAATCACTAATTGAAAACTGAGATTCCTGGCAGGATAAAAATGCTGTACATTTTTCTAAATTGTGACTAAGGTAAACTTAGCTAGAATTATGTCAAAGATATTTACTTTTATAAATGAATTAGTCAGCTATTGAGGCGACATCTAAACACAAAAATACATTTCTACTCCAGGATGAAAAAAAAATCACCCAATCAAAAAATGTACAGAAGACCTAATTAGACATTTCTCCAAAGAAGACATACAGATGGCCAAGAGGCACATGAAAAGATGTTCAACATCGCTAATTATTAGAGAAATGCAAATCAAAACTACAATGAGGTATCACCTCACACCAGTCAAAATGGCCACCATCAAAAAGTCTACAAACAATAAATGCTGGAGAGGGTGTGGAGAAAAGGGAACCCTCTTGCACTGTTGATGGGAATGTAAATGGGTACATCCACTATGGAGAACGGTATGGAGGTTCCTTAAAAAACTAAAAAATAGAGCTACCATATGACTCTGCATTTTCACTTCTGGGCATATATCCAGAGAAAAACATAATTCAAAAAGATTCATGCACCCCAATGCTCATTGCAACACTGTTTACAATAGCCAAGACATGGAAGCAACCTAAATGTCCATCGACAGAGGAATGGATAAAGAAGATGTGGTACATATATACAATGGAATATTAGCCATTAAAAAGAGTGAAATAATGTCATTTTCAGCAACATGGATGGACCTAGAGATTGTCATACTGAGTAAAGTAAATCAGGCAGAGAAAGAGAAACAGCGTATGATATTCCTTATATGCGGAATCTAAAAAGAAATGAAACAAATGAACTTATTTAAAAAACAGAAACAGACTCACAGACTTAGAGAACGAACTTATGGTTACCAGGTGGAGGGGACAGTTAGGGAATTTGGGATCGACATGTACACACTGTTATATTTAAAATGGATAACCAACAAGGACCAACTGTATAGCACAGGGAACTCGGCTCAATGTTATGTGCCAGCCTGGATGTGAGAGGAGTTTGGGGGAGAATGGATACATGCATATGTATGGCTGAGTCACTTTGCTGTGCACCTGAAACTATCACAACTTTGTTAATTGGCTATACTTCAGTATAAAATAAAATGTTTAAAATAAATCTCAAGATGGATTAATGAGAGTAAGAAGCACGGTTTTTATCAAGGCCAATATTATTTGCAGGATTTTACTTTTTGCATTTATGCTAAACACTCATTGTTTATTTGTTTTTGGACTGCACCTCTGAGAACAAATACCTATTATCTGTGTGGGCTTCTTGTATTTTGGGTTTCCTTTGTACATTTGGCTATTCCTCCCTATTTTGCCTCTCTTTTCCCAACATGGACAGCTTAGATGATTTCCATATACTGTTGATTTTCCAAAGAATGTCACATTAATACATTATTAGGGACTTTCTTATCACAGAAGGGTTCCCATTATTTGGGGAAATGGGGTTTTTCATTTATAAGAGTGGTTGTTGTGTTATAAGGCTGTTTTAGACTGTTTGAGCTACTATAACAAAATACCACAGATTGGATAGTTTGTAAACAATAGAAATGTATTTCTCACAGTTCTGGAGGCTGGAAAGTCCAGGATCAAGGCACCAGCATGGTTAAGTTATCTGATGAGGGCCCTCTTCCTGATTCATAGCTCATGCCCTCTGACTTTGTCCTCCCATGTGGAAGAGGCTAGGGAGTTCTGAGGGATCTCTTTCATAAGAGTATTAGTCCCATTTGTGGAGACTCCACTCTCATGATCTAATCACCTCCCAAAGGATCCACCAACTAATACTATCACCTTTCAGGGTTGGGATTTCAACATATGCATTTGGAGAGCATACAAACATTCAGTTAATATGAAACTTTATATTTTTAGAGCAGTTTTAGGTTCCCAGAAAAATTGAGAGGAAGGCACAGAAATCTCCCCTATATTCTTGCCCCATGCATAGCCTCCCCCATTATTAACATCCCTCACCAGAGAGGTATGTTTATTACAATTGATGAGCCCACCCACATTGATGCAACATAGTCATCAAAAGTTCATAGTTTACCTTAGTGTTCACTCTTGCTGTTGTACATCCTAAAGGTTTGGACAAAGGTATAATGACATGTATCCATCATTATAGTATCATATAGAATATTTTCACTGTTCTAAAAATCTTCTGTGCTCTACATGATCATCCAACCTTCCCTACCATCCTTGGTAAACACTGGTCTTTTTACTGTTTCCATAGTTTTGCCTTTTCCAGAATGCTATATAGTTGGAATTATGCAGTATGTAGCCTTTTCAGATGGGCTTCTTTCACTTAGTAATAAACATTTAAGGGTTTTCCATGTCTTTGCATAGCTTGATCGCTCGTTTCTAGTTAGTGCTGAGTAATATTCCATTGTCTAGATGTACCACAGTTTATTTTTCCATTCACCCACTGAAGTATATCTTGGTTGTTTGCAAGTTTGGAAATTAGGAATAAAGCTGCCATAGACATCCATGTGTAGGTTTTTGTGTTGAAATAAGTTTTCAACTCCTCTGAGTAAATACCAGGGAGCATAATTGCTGGATCTTATGGTAGGAGTATGTTTAGTTTTATAAGAAACTGCCAAACTGTCTTCCAAAGTGTCTGTACCATTTTGCATTCCCACCAGCAATAAATATGAGTTCCTGTTGCTCTACATCCTTGCCAACATTTGGTATTGTCAGTGCTCCAGATTTTGGCCATTCTAAGAAGTGTGTAATTATATCACATTGTTTTAATTTGCATTTCTCTGATGACATGTGATGTGAAGCATCTTTTCATATGCTTATTAGCCATTTTAAAGAAAACTGTATTTATTTATTTTTGCTGTGTTGGGTCTTCGTTTCTGTGCAAGGGCTTTCTCTAGTTGTGGCAAGCGGGGGCCACTCTTCATTGCGGTGCATGGGCTTCTCACTATTGCGGGCTCTCTTGTTGTGGAGCACAGGCTCCAGACTCACAGGCTCAGTAGTTGTGGCTCACGGGCCTAGTTGCTCTGCGGCATGTGGGATCCTCCCAGACCAGGGCTCGAACCTGTGTCCCCTGCATCTGCAGGCAGATTCTCAACCACTGTGCCACCAGGGAAGCCCATTAGCCATTTTTATATCTTCTTTGGTGAGGTGTCTTTTAAGGTCTATGGATCATTTTTTAATTGAGTTGTTTGTTTTCTTATTGTTGTGCTTTAAGTGTTCTTTATATATTTTACATAACAGCTCTTTATCAGATGCGTCTTTTGCAAATATTATCTCCCAGTCTGTGAGTTGTCTTCTCTTTCTATTTTCTCTTGCAGAGAAGAGGTTTTTAATTTTAATAAAGTCTATCTTATCAATGATTTCTTTTGTGGATCATTATTTTGGTGTTGTATCTCAAAAGTCATTGCCTGACACAAGGTGGTTAAGATTTTCTCCTATGTTATCTTTTAGGAGTTTTATAGTTTTGCATTTTATATTTAGGTCTGTAAGAATAAGTTTTATATAACTAGTTTATTTTGGAATAATTTTAGACTCATAGAAAAGTACAAAAATAATAGAGTTTCCTATACCTCCCTTAACTAGTTTCCCTCATTGTTAGCTTCTTACATCACCATGGTACATTTGTCAAAACTAAGAAATTAACATTGGCTCATTAATATTAACTAAAGTCTGTGATATTTGAATAACTCTGTGAAACTTATTTGATAAATAGGAAATGATTTTGAAGATAGACCCTTCAAAGCCACATAATAAAAACTCAGTTGATAAGACATTTTTGCATATATTTTCAATGGATACAAATCCTTTTAAACAAATTAAATGGAACTCTCCAGCTTTATATATCAAGATTACTATGGGAAACACAAGCAGACTTATTGTTAATATTCAAAATATATGAATTCTGTGGGATACTCATTTTGCTTTCCTTTGAGTTGCCTTATAGCTGGCGGCATTTGTAGATTTGAATTTAATTGCAACATTCTGGTTTTTCCTTATAATTTTTGGAGTTCAAGAATGAATCTGCTGATTTTGTTCCAATTTGTGTTTAAGAACTAAGCTAGGAATCCCATCTCTGCTTAGTAGCTGTCAACTACAAATTGGCACTTGCCATTTACCTCTATGAGGATTAAATCATGTACTGCTGCAGCTGTTGACTTTCAACACCCCCTGAAAAGAGCTCAGGGTGGAGAGAAGAAGTGAGGCACTCTGTGCTCTGGAAAAACTGGCAGAGCAGGTCTTCAGATAGTTAGATATTTTCAGGAGACAATTTTATGAGCCCAATCCTTTTATCTTCTCATATCTAGAAAAGCACTAAAATCCTTCATGGTAACGTCTGCTCCTCGTGACTAGCAGTAACCTTCACGAGACTAGCAGTAACCTTCTCCAAAAAATATGTGATTGATTGCATGTATTCCCCCTTCACCAAAATCACATATATACTGACCCCACCCCCACCTCTTTGCAGCCGTTTCTCAGAGCTATCTGAGATTCTGTCTCCCGGGCTATAGTCCTCATTTTGCCCCCAAATAAAACTTAACTCACAACTATCACATTGTGCTTTTTTTTTTAAATTATTAAACTTGTCCAATATCCATTGAACTTGTCCTCAGAGCTATGACTGGACTATGATGATATAATAATTAAAACCTGAAGTTTGCAAGCTGCTTTAGGAAGGATTATAATATTCTTTGCTTTCTCCACCAGCTGAAGGGATTTATTTTTGTACAGTGAAAAGATAGGTTTCTAGAATAAGGCAAAGATATTTGAGAAAAATAACAAAATCTATTATATCTGAAATTAAAAATGTCTACCAGAGCAGGCATAATTTTTCTTTCTTTGGCTGGGTTGAGTCTTTATTGCTGTACACAGGCTTTCTCTAGCTATGGAGAGCCAGGGCTACTCTTTGTTGAGGTGCACGTGCTTCTCATTGTGGTGGCTTCTCTTGTTGTGGAGCACAGGCTCTAGGCGTGCAGGCTTCAGTAGTTGAGGTGCGTGGGCTCAGTAGTTGTGCACACGGGCTTAGTTGCTCTATGGCATTGTGGGATCTTCCCGGCCCAGGAATTGGACTCGTGTCCCCTGCATTGGCAGGTGGATTCTCAACCACTGCACCACCAGGAAAGTTCTGGAGCAGGTATGAATTTAAGCAAACAACTTGTTTGCTCTGATATTTAATGTACTTTGGAATTCTTTAAAAAAATGTAATGCCGTCATATCATTTGGAGACTTGGGGACCAAATTTCTCATTGGATTCTGGTTATTCAGTAAGTACCTCCCTTAAAAATATTAGTGTATTTGCTCTTATAAACTATAGTTTTTCAGTTGTAATATTTTGTATTTCTGGTTATTAAATATACTGTAATGCTATATATAGAAATCCTCTTTATTTCAGCTAAAATCAAATGGAGGTAAATGCTTCTGAAAAAGATAGAAAGGTTTAAAATTGAGCACTGGACATGACAAGCTAAAAGACAAATTATGAGAAGTACAATTCTAAATATAGATTTATGTGATGTGATAAGCCAAGTGCCCTCTAAAACAGATAACTAAAATTATTAATTTAAAATTTTTTCTAGTATAAAACCTCTTAATGATCTATTTGTCCAACATGATTCTAACATGCTAAAAGAAAGGATACTTATTTTTTAATTCAAAGTGAGAGCAAAATCGTTTATTCCTAAAACATGTTCATAAAGAACTTGTAATGTATGTGTGTGTATCTTTATTTTTACTAGAGAAGGAAACTGTTTCACTGCAACCTGAGCCAAAACATATTTACAATTTTTAAAATAAAATTTTCCACTTGAATACACTCATGGAAAAATAACTTGAGGAAATGAACTTTCTTAACCTCTAAACATAGTTTGACTGTTCTTTAAATATTTTAGAATAGAAAGCAAATTATTGAGTATTTCAATTGGTAGTTACTTTCTGTACTAAAGAATAAAAGACACCATCCTTGTGGAGGAGGACACTGACTTTCTCAGTAATGTCACTAAAAGCCATTCCGTATAACATGAATGTATTGACTAACTGGTAATCTATCTGCCAGAATGTTCATTCCAAAAAGTTTACATATATTCCTTTGGAGAACTTCCCAACTGCCTCCTACTCTTCCCAACTAAAATAGACATGCAAAATATGACCTTAGTCTTTTTTTCAAACACAATATTTCCAAGTTTGATTTCCATTCTCCTCTTGCAGTACATCTTCTGAGAACTGTTTCTCAAGGGTAAACACAAATGGGAATATATATGAGAAGTGTGAAATGAATCATGCCATAAGTTAAGATTAATCTAGTGGTGATTTATCTAGTCTACAGATTCATATAATTAATTATATTAATTTTAATATATTCTACTTCTGGTCATTTTATTAGCACTTCTGTGAGATAGCAGATAAAATTCAGTGTTGTCAAACATATTTCAATTTCATATGTTTTTTTTTTTCCTATGAAGGTAATAGAAGAGCTTGTGTAGTGGATCGGCCAGAGGCTTCAGATCATGTCTAACCTCACCTTCCTCCCTTGGGCTAGCAGAGACAATTAAGATTAAGCTATACATGAAAATATATCACAGTATTTACTTAACACCAGCTTATTTATTAATGTCCGGATAATCAGTTAAAGCAATTACTGGAACACTGAATTGTGGCCAATTTTTCTGAATCATAAAGATAATTAATTTGGAGACAGAAATATGAGGCATTTCTAAATCCTAGATAATATATATATTCTTTAGAACAATACTTTACATCCTTGATAAAGTATGGCTTGCTAGATGAAATTTCCATTTTCAATAAGTTGTTTGCCTCAAAGGCTTCAGTAAACGTGTTGTATTACATTTCTATTTTTCTAAAATAGTAATTTTGTTTGACTTCAAACTTTGAGTTACAAATGTTCCATTTTTCCTCTTTCCTTCAGATATTATAGGACTTCATAATGTCTTAGCCTTTTATATGATGAAATGATAACATGTGGAATTACTCTAATACAGAACTAAAAATAAATATCAAAAAGAAACTTAGAGTAGTAGATGAGAATAAAAAGACAGCTAGAACCTCATACATGCATTTCAGTATCTGTGTGCTCTCTATTTAATTACTTTTATCATCCTTAGGGTCAGAAGCCTTACTTGTACATAATGGGATGAAACAGCGAAGTCATTGAATTAAAGTGAAATTGACATGCCATATATATGCTAATAATAATTCTTTGAATTTTAATGAAGATATGCTAAATCTAGGAACAAATTACTGTAATTGTAGGCACCAGTCATTAAATAGAGTAGAAAAATCACTGGAAAAGAAGAGAGAACTCAATCTTAGTTTAAAAGAAAAAAACTAAAGAACATAAAAAAACACTGAAAAACCCAGAACTTCTAAATTAAAAATGAATATAAATTTAAACACTAGTAGGGAAAAAATAGTTGTGACACAGCTGAAATTTTACCTTCCTTTAGGACAACCTTGTGTGCTGATTGCTTTATTTAGTATGCACTGGAAAACAATATATTTGTAATAGCTTGCCCACAGTTTAATTATAAAACATGTTCTTTCTCATCCTCTTTTCATTTGAAGGAACTATTGCCACTGCTAAATTGCAGCTCAGCTGTTAATATCGTTTCAGTGACTTATAAGACCAGTCACAGTACCTGAACTACTATTAGACAGATTAAAAAGAAAAAAAAAGTACACATAATTGGAGAAAAAGAACGCATGGTCATACCATTAGTACAATTACAAAAAAAGATAAGATTCAGGTTCTCCAGCGTTTTTAAGGAGATATACAGGTGTTGCTGAAAATTGTTACTCCTCCTTTGGGGTGTTAAGTTTGGGATTCTCTTTGCTCAAGTTACCTTCATGTTGATCTATGCTTTTCTTCTCCCAGAGGTAACATGTGGTCCTGAACTGCTTGTGAAACACTGAGTGAATTTTCTGAGTCCAGATTTATACAGAGAGAATTTGTTGTATTTTAGTGGTAATTAGATTTTCATTTATTTTTAAGTCACCGGATAGGTGTATCAAGTTCATTTTTAAATTGTTTAGGGATGATTATTTTACTTAAACATGACCAAGAGTCTCCATTACATTTGAAATGATGGGAAATGTGTGCCATTTTACATTAGGTGCCTCTCAGGAAAACAAGAGAGAGGAATTTAATAGCCACATGAGACACTGTAATCACTTCCCCCACCAACACAAATTTTTTGTGGTTATTTTGGGACTATAAATAATTAAGACTATGGAGAAGTTTGTCTTATGACATGTATATTGTCAGAAAGCTAAAAAATGTTTTATTTTATGTCTTTCAATATTTCATGCAACATATAAAATTAAGACTATGTTCATAATTCATTAGGTATCAAAAATAAAAGAGACACTGACTCCAGTAAAGTTTAATAAAATGAAACTATCTTGTACCTTAAAAATCAAAATAGCACAATTAATTCTACTTTCTCTAAACTGACTATTGTTTCTTTATATATACTCCTAGCCTGTTAGAAACTAGTGTGAACTTTTGCAACATTTTAATTTAAAACTCAGGCATTTCTTTGGGTGCTGCAATACAAGCAATCAGTAAATTATCCAATAAAGATTAAAGGAGGCATGCAATACAAAATTCAGTTAAATTGCATATGATTGCTTAATATGTTGAGAGCTGTTTCTACAGGCAACCAAAATTATAATTATGCATTGCTAATGAAGTATTGTTTTATCTTCCATATCTGTATCTCTCATTGACTCACAGAGTTTTTGCTCCATTTTCATGTGATCTCTTCCCAGCTGCCCTAAAAAGCTATTGCTATAGTCATCCTCTTAGTTATTTTACTGTAATACTTGCCTGGATGGTTTTATTAAATCGGAGGTCAATGTTTAATAATCAGGATATTTCTAAAGTAGTTTAATTACCAACATTGAAGATAACAGAGATACACACAAGTCATGTTTATGCCCCTGTTTAATTGAGCACCCAACACGTTTTAGACACAGAATACTTTGTTCTTCAATGAAGCTGCAGATTGCTCTGTATTCTCTGCCTATGTAAAAGAATATGATGAATACCAGATTTTAGCATTTTACTGACTTTCATGTTTTAGGGTTTCCTACCTGTGATTAAAGGATAAAGGTAACACACAGTGCTAATTTTATAGGTAGAATGGTCAATAGGCAGTTGTGTAAATGCAGGAGACTTTTCGTAACAAGATTCTGTGTTTGTAGATAAATTCAAAAGTCTACCAGCTGAAATACTATACGAAATCCAAACTATATAAAATGGCAGTTACCTCTTGGGGTTAGAATTAAGAGAGGGAATATGGCCTTGAGGATTTCATTCTTTTTTTTTTTTTTTTACATCTTTATTGCAGTATAATTGCTTTACAATGGTGTGTTAGTTTCTGCTTTATAACAAAGTGAATCAGTTATACATATACATATGTTCCCATATCTCTTCCCTCTTGCATCTCCCTCCCTCCCACCCTCCCTAACCCACCCCTCCAGGCGGTCACAAAGCACCAAGCTGATCTCCCTGTGCTATGCGGCTGCTTCCCACTAGCTATCTACCTTACGTTTGGTAGTGTATATATGTCCATGCCTCTCTCTCGCTTTGTCACAGCTTACCCTTCCTGCTCCCCATATCCTCAAGTCCATTCTCTAGTAGGTCTGTGTCTTTATTCCTGTCTTACCCTTAGGTTCTTCATGACATTATTTTTCTTAAATTCCATATATATGGGTTAGCATACAGTATTTGTCTTTCTCTTTCTGACTTACTTCACTCTGTATGACAGACTCTAGGTCTATCCATCTCATTAAAAATAGCTCAATTTTATTTCTTTTTATGGCTGAGTAATATTCCATTGTATATATGTGCCACATCTTCTTTATCCATTCATCCGATGATGGACACTTAGGTTGTTTCCATCTCTTGGCTATTGTAAATTGAGCTGCAATGAACATTTTGGTACATGACTCTTTTAGAATTATGGTTTCCTCAGGGTATATGCCCAGTAGTGGGATTGCTGGGTCATATGGTAGTTCTATTTGTAGTTTTTTAAGGAACGTCCATACTGTTCTCCATAGTGGCTGAACCAATTCACATTCCCACCAGCAGTGCAAGAGTGTTCCCTTTTCTCCACACCCTCTCCAGCCTTTGTTATTTCTAGATTTCTTGATGATGGCCATTCTGACTGGTGTGAGATGATATCTCATTGTAGTTTTGATTTGCATTTCTCTAATGATTAATGATGTTGAATATTCTTTCTTTTACACCTTGCTGCATTGCTAGAAATTGTTACAATGAACACACCACTTATAATGATTCCCTTTATGAAAAGCAAACTAATGAAAGAGTTTACTAGTCACAAAATTTCACTCTCCACCAAATCCAGTCTAGGCAGTGTCTTAATTGTTTTGGTTTTCCTGTACTTCCCCACCATTTCTCCAAAATTTACCAACCTACAGCTACATTTCTCCTAAATTGGCAATGTATACTTTTGGGTTAATTTGCTAAATTAACACTTTCTACTGTGTCACTAGTAGTGCTCTATAGTTCTCTAAATTTATCTCATATATAGACTCAGGTAACTGACAGCCTAAAGCAAGAGCCTTAAGGTGTCAGAATTTTTTAGTCAGGAGTGAAGCTTGGGTGGTGAAATATTTGGTAATGCTCAAATCAAACCATGTAATTATTTTCTTGTTTCTGGCTGCCTCTAAGGTTAGCCTTGTTACTATGTGGCAGTTAAAATATACCAAGTACACAGAAAATATAAAAACTCTAGTAGACTCACTTGTGAGTTGTATTTTTACTTTTTTTTAAATGATGATTTTCTAATATATAGGATTTTCATCCATGCATGATTGATATACTTGTTTGGGGGGTTTTGGAGAAATACATGCCCTTTTCCTTCTAGGGAATGACAGAATCTCATTATATCAAAGGAGAAATTTTCAAATGCAATTACTGAAGGGAGAGATAACATATTAACACATTAACACCTTACTAAAATTAGATTTTATTAGCTCAAAGATTTTGGTGAAGAAGAAAAAGAACGTTGGTCTCATATATTAATCGATTCTCTTCATTTGTAGAACAGAAATGTGTTGCTGTCTTTTCCAAACTGGATTTGATTTTGCAGTTTGAAAAAAAGTCCTTTGGCATTAACAAGTCACAGTTACCAATTGCTCTATTACAAGTTACACTATCTTGAGAAAGCTTGTTACAAGTATCCTCATGTTTTCATACATTCTTTGGCAAACAAGAGTTAACACAGTACAAGTTTCTTAAGTACTAGTAATAAAGGAAGCTTTGGGAATATTTGAAAGAAGTAAAATATGGTTTAGTTTACAATGTTGAAGGATTTTTTTTTCTTCTTATCAACATATTTGTGTTCAATAGAAAAGTTACATGAATCTTATGAAAATTGCTGCCGGCATTGGTGCCTATCCTAGCTCCTGCTTTTCAATAGCCTAGGGGAATCTCCAAATTGTTATCTGTATAAAGTGCCTTTAGATGTATCACACCAAATTCTAGAAGGGCCTTAAAACAAAAATATGGGGAAATAGTGACAAATGGCATAAGCTTCATTGTTTTCTCAAGGGATAAATGACAATGCTAATAAACATGGGTGGTTTGTTTTAACCCTAACCTTCTTGCTGCTTCCTGCCTTCTCAGTTGTCCATGATAATATTTCTGTTTTGCTTCTTTGTGTTTAACTTGCCCAAGGTCTCCTGGTACTTTTGCAGAAAAACATTCACATCTGATTCCTCAGATAGTACTCTTTCTGCTGACCTATGCTGTTTTTCTCAGTTCTCTGTTCATAAATGATATGTCAGAAAGGATTTCATTGCCATTTGTTAGCTCTCTAAAGTACTCTGTAAGAGCTGGACTTTAGGAGATTTGAGGCAACTTACTTTCTCTCCCTCAATATTCAATCATGAAGAAGATGAAAAGACGTGGTTGTGAATAAACTAAAATTAGCTGTGATATGTAGATTTATATATTACAAAGCATATAATCAACCTTTCTTCTATTCTACATTGTTTGGTCCTAGCCATCTAACAATTAGACTAATATGAATTAGAATAATAAGAATTGAGGGGGAACCTTCAAGATGGCGGAGGAGTAAGATGTAGAGATCACCTTCCTCCCCACAAATACATCAAAAATATATCTACATGGGGAACAACTCCTACAGAAAACCTCCTGAACACTGGCAGAAGATCTCACACTTCCCAAAAGGCAAGAAACTCCCTGCACCAGTGGGAGGGAGCTGTGAAGGAGGAAAGTTTTCCACACACTAGGAAGCCCCTTCACGGGCGGAGACTGTGGGTGGCGGAGGGGGGGAGCTGCAGAGCGGCGGAGGAGAGTGCAGCAACAGGGGTGCGGAGGGCAAAGCGGAGAGATTCCCGCACAGAGGATCGGTGCTGACCAACACTCACCAGCCCGAGAGGCTTGTCTGCTAACCCGCCGGGGCAGGTGGGGCTAGGAGCTGAGGCTCGGGCTTCGGTCGGAGCACAGGGAGAGGACTGGTGGCGTGAACACAGCCTGAAGGGGTTAGTGCACCACGGCTAGCCGGGAGGGAGTCCGGGGAAAAGTCTGGAACTGTCTAAGAGGCAAGAGACCATTACTTTGGGGTGCACGAGGAGAGGGGATTCAGAGCACCTCCTAAATTAGCTCCAGAGATGGGCGCGAGCCTCGGTTATCAGTGCGGACACCAGAGACATGCATGAAATGCTAAGGCTGCTGCTGCCGCCACCAAGAAGCCTGTGTGCAAGCACAGGTCACTATCTACACCATCCCTCCTGGGAACCTGTGCAACCCACCACTGCCAGGGTCCCGTGCTCCAGGGACAACTTCCCCAGGAGAACAAATGGCACCCCTCAGGCTGTTGTAACGTCACGCTGGCATCTGCCACCGGAGGCTCACCCCACATTCTGTACCGCTCCCTCCTCCCTGGCCTGAGTAAGCCAGAGCCCCCTAATCAGCTGCTACTTTAACCCTGTCCTTTCTGAGTTAAGAACAAATGCCCTCAGGTGACATAAATGCAGAGATGGAGCCAAATCCAAAGCTGAACCCCAGGAGCTGTGCGAACAAAGAAAAGAAAGGGAAATTTCTCCTAGCAGCCCCAGGAGCAGCGGATTAAATCTCCACAATCAACTTGATGTACTCTGCATCTCTGGAATAACTGAACACACAATGAATCATCCGAAGATTGAGGCAGTGGGCATTGGGAAAACTGTAGACTTGGGGTTTGCTTTCTGCATCCAATTTGTTTCTGGTGTTATGTTTATCTCAGCTTAATATTTAGAGCTTATTATCATTGGTAGATTTGTTTACTGATTTGGTTGCTCTCTCCCTTTATTTTTTATATATATATACATACATATTTTTCCCTTTTTCTCTTTTTCAGAGTGTGTATAGTATGCTTCTTTGTGTGATTTTGTCGTATAGGTGTGTTTTACCATTTCTCCTAGGGTTCTGTCCATTTTTGTTTGTTTGTTTATAGTATAGATTTTAATGCTTGTTATCATTATTGGCTTTGTTTATTGGTTTGGTTGCTCTCTTTTTCAATACTTTTTATTTCTTTTACTTTAATAATATTTATTTTTATTTTTTATTTTAATAACTATTTTTTTCTTCTTCTTCTTTCCTTTTTTTTCCCTCCCTTTTCTTCTGAATTGTGTGGCTGTCAGGGTCTTGGTGCTCTGGCCGGGACTCAGGCCTGAGCCCCTGAGGTGGGAGACTTGAGTTCAAGACATTGGTTCACTAGAAAACTTCTGGTGCCACATAATATCATTTGGTGAGAACTCTCCCAGAGATCTCAATCTCACCGCTAAGACCCAGCTCCACTCAACAACCAGCAAGCTCCAGTGCTGGACACCCTAAGCCAAAACACTAGCAAGACAGAAACACAACCCCACCCATTAGCAGAGAGACTGCATAAAATCATAAGTTCCCAGACACCACAAAACACACCACTGGACGTGGTCCTGTCCACCAGAAACACAAGAGACAGCCTTATCCGCCAGAACACAGGCACCAGTCCCCTCCACCAGTAAGCCTACACAACCCACTGAACCAACCTTACCCACTGGAGACAGACACCAAAAACAACGGGAACTATGAACATGCAGTCTGTGAAAAGGATACCTCAAACACAGTAAGTTAAGCAAAATGAGAAGACAGAGAAATACACAGCAGATGAAGGAGCAAGATAGAAATCCACCAGACCAAACAAATGAAGAGGAACTAGGCAGTCTACCTAAAAAATAAATCAGAGTAATGATAGTAAAAATGAACCAAAATCCTGGAAATAGAATGGAGAAAATACAAGAAACGTCTAACAAGGACCTAGAAGAACTAAAAAGCAAACAAACAATGATGAACAACACAATAAATGAAATTAAAAATTCTCTACAAAGAATCAAAAGCAGAATAACTGAGGGAGAAGAATGGATAGGTTACCTAGAATATAAAATAGTGGAAATAACTACCACAGAGAAGAATAAAGAAAAAAAGAGTGAAAAGAATTGAGGACAGTCTCAGAGACCTCTGGGACAACATTAAATGCACCAACATTTGAATTATAAGGGTTCCAGAAGAAGAAGAGAAAAAAAAAGGGACTGAGAAAATATTTGAAGACATTATAGTATGAAACTTCCCTAATATGGGAAAGGAAATAGTCAATCAAGTCCAGGAAGCACAGAGAGTCCCATACAGGAAAAATACAAGGAGAAACATGCCAAGACACATATTAATTAAACTATCAAAAATTAAATACAAATAAAAAATATTAAAAGCAGCAAGGGAAAAGCAACAAATAACATATAAGGGAATCCCAATAAGGTTAACAGATGATCTTTCAGCAGAAACTCTGCAAGCCAAAAAGGAGTGGCAGGACATATTCAAAGTGAAGAAAGGGAAAAACTTACAACTGAGATTACCGTACCAAGCAAGGACTTCATTCAGATTCGACTGAGAAAATAAAACTGTTACAGACAAGCAAAAGCTAAGAGAATTCAACACCACAAAACCAGCTTTACAACAAATGCTAAAGGAACTTCTCTGGGCAGGAAACACAAGAAAAGGAAAGACCTACAATAGGAAACACAAGACAATTAAGAAACTGGTAAAAGTAACATACATATTGATAGCTACCTTAAATGTAAATGAATTAAATACTCCAACTAAAAGACATAGACTGGCTGAAAGGATATGAAAAACAAGACCCATTTATATGCTGTCTTCAAGAGACCAATTTCAGACCTAGGGACATATACAGACTGAAAGTGAGGGGATGGAAAAAGATGCTCCATGCAAATAGAAATCAAAAGAAAGCTGGAGTAGCAATTCTCATATCAGAAAAAAATAGACTTTAAAGACTATCACAAGAGACAAATGACACTACGTGATGATCAAGGGATCAATCCAAAAAGAAGACATGCAAATTGTAAATATTTATGCACCCAGCATAGGAGCACCACAATATATAAGGCAAATGCTGACAGTCAAAAAAGGGGAAATCAACAGTAACACAATCATAGTAGGGGACTTTAACACCCCACTTTCACCGATGGACACAACATCCAAAATGAAAGTAAATAAGGAAAAACAAGCTTTAAACAATACATTAAAGAAGATGGATTAAATTGTTATTTATAGGACATTCCATCCAAAAACAACAGAATACAATTTCTTCTAAAGTGCTCATGAAATATTCTCCAGGATAGATCATATTTGGGTCACAAATCAAGCCTTGGCATATTTAAGAAAATTGGAATCATATCAAGTATCTTTTTCTGACTACAAAGCTATGAGACTAGATATCAATTACAAGGAAAAACTATTAAAAATACAAACACATGGGGGCTAAACAATATGCTACTAAATAACCAAGAGATCACTGAAGAAATCAAAGAGGATATCAAAAAATACCTAGAAACAAATGACAATGGAAACACGACAGCCCAAAATCTATGGGATGCAGCAAAAGTAGTTCTAAGAGGGAAGTTTATAGCAATACAATCCTACCTCAAGAAACAAGAAACATCTCAAATAAACAACCTAACTGTACACCTAAAGCAATTAGAGAAAGAAGAACAAAAAAACCCCAAAGTTAGCAGAAGGAAAAAAAATCATAAAAATCAGATCAGAAATAAATGAAAAACAAATGAAGGAAACAATAGCAAAGATCAATAAACTAAAAGCTGGTTCTGTGAGAAGATAGACAAAATTGATAAACCATTAGCCAGAGTCATCAAGAAAAAAAGGGAGAAGGCTCTAATCAATAGAATTGGAAATGAAAAAGGAGAAGTAACAACTGACACTGCAGAAATACAAAGGATCATGAGAGATTACTACAAGCAACTCTATGCCAAAAAAATGGACAACCTGGAAGAAATGGACAAATTCTTAGAAATGCATAATCTTCTGAGATTGAACCAAGAATAAACAGAAAATATAAACAGACCAATCACAAGCACATAAATTGAAACTGTGATTAAAATCTTCCCACAAACAAAAGCCCAGGACTAGATGGCTTCACAGCATAATTCTATCAAACATTTAGAGAAGAGATAACACTGACTTTCTCAAACTCTTCCAAAATATATCAGAGGGAGAAAAACTCCCAAACTCTTTCTCCAAGGCCACCATCATGCTGATACCAAAACCAGACAAATAATTCACAAGAAAGGAAACTACAGGCCAATTTCACTGATGAACATAGATGCAAAAATCCTCAACAGAATACTAGCAAATAGAATCCAACAGCACATTAAAAGGATCATACACTTGATCAAATGGGGTTTATCCCAGGAATATAAAATTTCTTCAATATATGCAAATCAATCAATGTCATAAACCATATTAACAAATAGAAGGAGAAAAACCATATGATCAACACAATAGCTGCAGAAAAAGCTTTCAACAAAATTCAACACCATTTATGATAAAAACCCAGCAGAAAGTAGGCATAGAGGGAAATTACCTCAGCATAATAAAGGCCATATATGACAAACCCACAGCCAATGTCGTTCTCAATGGTGAAAAACTGAAACATTTCCAGTAAGATCAGGAACAAGAAAATGTTGCCCAGTCTCACCACTATTATTCAATATAGTTTTGGAAGTTTTAGCCGCAGCAATAAGAGAAGAAAAAGAAATAAAAGGAATCCAATTTGGAAAAGAAGAAGTAAAGCTGTCCCTGTTTGCTGTAGACATGGTCCTATACATAGTGGATCCTAAAGATGCTACCAGAAAACTACTAGAGTTAATCAATAAATTTGAGAAAGTAGCAGGATACAAAATTAATGCACAGAAGTCTCTTGCATTCCTATACACTAATGATGAAAAATCTGAAAGAGAAATTAAGGAAACACTTCCATTTACCATTGTAACAAAAGGAATAAAATACCTGGGAATAAACCTACCTAAGGAGACAAAAGATCGGTATGCAGAAAACTATATGACACTGATGAAAGAAATTAAAGATGATACAAACAGATGGAGAGATATACCATGTTCTTGGATTGGAAGAATCAACATTGTGAAAATAACTATACTGCCCAAAGCAATCTACAGATTCAATGCAAATCCTATCAAATTACAATGGCATACTTCACAGAACTAGAAAAAAATTTTTCACAATTTTTATGTAAACATAAAAAACCCAAAAGAGACAAAGCAATCTTGAGAAAGGAAAACTGGGCAGGAGGAATCAGGCTCCCTGACTTCAGACTATACTACAAGGCTACAGTAATCAAGACAGTATGGTACTGGTACAAAAACAGAAATATAGATCAATGGAACACGATAGAAAGCCCAGAGATAAACCCATGCACATATGGTCACCTTATATTTGATAAAGGAGGCAAGAATGTACAATGGAGAAAAGGCAGCCTCTTCAATAAGTGGGGCTCAGAAAACTGGACAGCTACATGTAAAAGAATGAAATTAGAACACTCCCTAACACCATACACAAAATGAACTCAAAACGGATTAAAGACCTAAATGTAAGGCCAGACCCTATAAAACTCTTAGAGGAAAATATAGGCAGAACACTCTATGACATAAATCACAGCAAGATTCTTTTGACCCACCTCCTAGATAAATGGAAATGAAAACAAAAATAAACAAATGGGACCTAATGAAACTTGAAAGCTTTTGCACAGCAAAGGAAACCATAATCAAGACGAAAAGAGAACCCTCAGAACTGGAGAAAACATTTGCAACTGAAGCAACCGACAAAGGATTAAGCTTCAAAATATACAAGCAGCTCATGCAACTCAATATCAAAAAACAAGCAACCCAATCCAAAAATGGGCAGAAGATCTAAATAGAGATTTCCCCAAAGAAGATATACAGATTTCCAACTAGCACATGAAAAGATGTTCAACATCACCAATCTTTAGAGAAATGCAAATGAAAACTACAATGAGGTATCACCTCACACCATTCAGAATGGCCATCATCAAAATATTTACAAACAATAAATGCTATAGAGGGTGTGGAGGAAAGGGAACCCTCTTGCACTGTTGGTGGGAATGTAAATTGATACAGCCACTATGGAGAACAGTTTACAATTTCCTTAAAAAACTAAAAATAGAACTACCATACGACCCAGCATTCCCACTATTGGGCATATACCCTGAGAAAACCAGAATTCGAAAAGAGTCATGTACCACAATATTCATTTCAGCTCTATTTACAATAGACAGATCATGGAATCAACCTAAGTGTCCATTGACAGATGAAAGGATAAAGAAGATGTGGCACATATATGTAATGGAATAATACTCAGCCATTAAAAAACCAAAATTGAGTTATTTGTAGTGAGGTGGATGGACCTAGAGACTGTCATACAGACTGAAGTAATTCAGAAAGAGTAAAACAATACCATATGCTAACACATATATATGGAACCTAAAAAAACAAAATGTTCTGAAGAATGTAGGGCCAGGACAGGAATAAATATGCAGACACAGAGAATGGACTTGAATACACAGAGAGGGGGAAGGCTATGCTGGGACGGAGTGAGAGAGTGGCGTGGACATATATACGCTTCCAAATATAAAATAGATAGCTGTGGGAAGCAGCCGCATAGCACAGGAAAGTCAGGTCGGTGCTTTGCGACCACCTAGAGGGGTGGGATAGGGAGGGTCGGAGGGAGACGCAAGAGGGAGGGGATATGGGGATATATGTATACGTATAGCTGATTCACTTTGTTATACAGCAGAAACTAACACACCTATGTAAAGCAATTATACTCTAATAAAGATATTAAAAATAAAAAAATAATTTAGAGTGGAAAGGGTTTTTCCTGGCTCAAATCCCCATTTTAGTACTGTCTTCCCATAATAAGTTCTTAATTTACTGGTAAAATTGCCTTTTTTTTTCCTGCATTGGCTTTTGCCTAGAATCTTAGACATTCAGCATCTTGGAAACATTCCCTTTTTCCAGTCATAAACTGTAATCATGAAAGTGTTCATATTTCCCCCGTATTTAATACTGAGTTGTAAGGGAGAGGGGATAGTAAAAAAAAAAAAAAAAAAAGGAAGCAAATTAGACAGAAGTGATAGGTTAAAAGAGATGTTTCAGAGTAATCTCTGCATAGTGACGTTTGGTGAAACAGACTTAAATTTGCCACAAGAATAACTAAGTTTAAGAATAACTAACTACCCTTTCCTTTTATCTCCAGCTTCTTTGTTTCCTTAATGATTTCCAAAAAGTTTTAAATTAGAAAAGAACTTTTGTCACTGTCAAATATAATACTGCGGAAGCAGTATTTTGTTTATAAATCAATTACTACACCCAAAGTCAGGTAGAATTGGCTTTGAGTCCCAGACCCTCCACTGTTGGTTTTAGGAGCTAGTATGAATCATTGCACGTCTCAAAGCATGCATTTCCTAATGTTCAAGCATGCATGAAGAGAAACATTTCCTAATGTTCAAGCATTAACCACTCATAAGAATGATGTGGTTAATACATGAGATAATCTATATGAGAATGCTTTCTAAACAGTAAAAAGCCATTCAAATGTGAAGTATTTAATTCAACATATTTCGGACTCTGTTTATCTCTCCAAGCATATCTTATTACTTTCTTCCTTACTAAATTTTCTCCGTTCCTACTGGCTTTCCTTCTGCTCCTTAAACCCACTAAATTCTTTTCTGCCCCAGGTCTTATGCACAAGCTGTTTCCTCTTCCTGGTATGTTCTTTCCTCTGATCTTTATGTCGCTGGATGCTTCTTGCTATTAGATGTCAACTTGATCGAAATTATAGTCAACAATACTGTATTATAAACATCAAAGTTGCTAAGAGACTAGATCCTAATTGTTCCCACCACAAAAAAATAAATATAATTATATGGTAGAGGTATTAGCTAATGCTATGGTAGTAATCATTTGCAGTATATAAGTGTATCAAATCAACATGTTGTACACGTTAAACTTACACAATGTTATCTGTCAATTATATTTCAATTTAAAAAAAGCAACAGAGCATTGACTGCGTGCTGTGCAGCCTGGGTTCAAAACTCTGTTGTAATTCTCACTTAGCTCTATGACCTTGGGGAGGGGTCAGTTCAATTCTATGCATTTTAGTTTCTTCTCCTATAAAATTTCTGCAATAGTATATACCACATGCAATTGTTTGGGAGATTACATTGTTAATATTAGGACACATAGAAGCTGTATATAAATGGTTGCCATTTTTAAATGTCACTTCCTCAGAGAGGCCTTCCCAGACCACCCAATCTAGAGTAGCCACCCATTCAAGCCCTTTGCACACATTTTAATTATTGGCATAGTACTTATTATTCAGCAATATATTTTGTATACCTGTCTGTTTATTTATTCATTTTTCTGTCTGTTTGCCTTTTCTCTCCACTAGAATCTAAGCTTCCTGGAGTTATAGACAATGTATCTCTTGTTCAATGCTATAACTCCAATGCTCCCAAATTGCCTTATACATAATAGGCATGCAATTAACATGTGTTGGCTGAATTAATGACTCTTTTAAACTGCCTTCACCCCCATTTTATGCTTCCCTCCCTTCAAAGGAGGGAAGTAACTTAACCAGGAGCAATAAGGCTAGTTAATGTCAGAATTGAGTTTTCTTGATTCATGACCCAAGCCCAGGGCCAGAAGTAAGGAGTCTTGTGTTTAAATCCCATTTCTCATTCTCATTCATCTTTGTGGAAATGGGAAAGTAATTTAAACGTACTAACCTTCATTTTTCTTATCTTTAAAAGTAGAAAAAATATGAGATGACCCCTCAGGATTCAAAAGCCAAAACCAAAGAGGGCTTTTAGTTTTCAATTTAGCAAAGCAGTAAGAAGCTTTGGACAACAGATATAAATGTAGGGATTCTGCAAGTTTCCTTTGAACTATTAAGAATCCTTGATCCAGTCTTTCTACTTAGGAAAGATGATCGCATTCTGCATCAGTGCTAAAGTCATCTCTTGGTATGTTTAAACATTTCTTTCTACAACAGTCTTGACAATCAATCTTTTCTCTTCTTTTTTTCTCCTCAAAGTGTGTTCCTTCCAGTCATTTTAATCTGACATGATCATTTTAATCTGACATGATCCCTGATCCCATGTCCAGTCATTGTACCTATGAAACTGTCATGTAAGTTAAAAATATTATGAATATAAAGACTGTAATTAACAAACCATTGTAGAGCCTCCTTGATATTTTTGGCAGCTCTTGGTATTCTAGTTTCTCTTTGAATCCTTCAAAGTAGTCACTATTCCCTAATACCTGGAATGTATCTATGCCTTAATTCCTGGAATGCATCTATTGAAGTTAAATATTGATAGATATATTGATAGATAATATATATGTCAAATTATCTGGCTAGTTTATATTTTTGTTCAGTCTGTAGGCTATCTATATGCTTGGTACAGTCATATTTTCCTATCTTGGAGTACAATATAATTGGCAGTTCTGTGATAGGCATGGGCCCTTTTTGATGATGATATTTACTTCTTTCTCTACGAAACTTAGAGACCATGGCAATTAGGTGCTGTGTAAGTTAAAGGTGGAATGAAGTGTTTGGAAAGATAATTACTCCTTTTATTCATAAGTCTGCATGCTGGAGGAAAAAAATCTATTAAAAAACTGCATTAGGTGTTTTTTTCTTCCTGTTTTCAGTATTGGAAATATTTCTTAACTTATGTTCAAAGGTAAAAGACATATTTCCAAATGATCAGAGAAAAACAGGTTGGGGAACTTATTGCTTCTGTAAGAAATGTAAAGCTCATGTCCTCATGGATATTATTAAATCAAATTCAGGTGGTCTGTGTGCCTGGTGGCAGCAGGGTTTTGACCATCAACTTAGGTCATGCTAAATTACATAGTGGAGTGAGATGTCTGGCCAAGAAGCCTGGTCAGAATGAGCCTTGGAATAAATCTCAAAACCATTTGGCCTCCATGTGAGTATTGTCTTGTCTTAAAACAAGAGGAAACCAGGCTACTAGGTCAGCAAGCTAAGAAATGATTCTGAATGCTGGAGCACAGTATTGTAAAATATTGAAATAATTAAGTCTTCTCTTGTGTTGTGGATTCCTTCCAGGCAAGAATTGGTTTCTTTTACTTCCATTAGACACAGTAACATATTTCTGAATGATGATGAATTGTGAAGACAGTGGTACACAGTAAGAGAAGTGACTGAAGTCTTGAATGCTGATTATTTTATATTTCATTGAGGAAGGTGATGCATGAACATACTGACTTATTTTTAATGATGATTTCACAGATTGTACAAGCCAACTGGGGAAGAGCAGTTTAAGTGGAAATGTATTTTTCAGATAAATGAAAGAAATAATCATTCATTTTCACTTTTCAGTTGTAACCATAAGAATATAAATATGGGCAGTAAGGGAATTATAATAAAAATGTGGCAAATTTCCTAATTTTTTAGCACTAATGGAATAAACACATGAAAATAAAATCATTTATAGTTTTATAAAATAAAACTGATATTTATGATATTGAGTTTAAAATGGGAAATTATATATGTATGTATATGAAATAAATAAATATATATATATATATATATATATATATATATATACCCATATAAAAGCTGCTGTAGAGTGTCCCAAAGGAATCCCAAATATATTTGGTAAGATTTGGTGAAATCGTCTAGCTTTTTTAAAAAAGTGATGCAGTATAATAATTTGCAGTATAAATAGAAACTTAACATTTTAAAATTAATAGTAATAACAATGTCTAATTTCTACTATTCTGAAGTCCTCTTGTGGGACTGTAAACTTTGGGGAGCATTCTGAGAATCTGATGAAAGCTATGGTCTGCATCTCTAGAAAAATTAGAGATACAGAGACATATATTTTTGCATATCCTTTCAAGTGTCTGTGGGGGCCCTCTTAATACTTGCCTGTGGGTTCCTAGGGCAGAGATAGACCCCAGTTAAGAACTCTGGTAGTAAGGCAACTGGATATCCTTGTCTAGTTAGAGTTGATATCAGTTTTGAAAATCTCTACCAGGTGAAAATTTGTCCTGGGTAATGCCTTCATTAGAGCAGGTTGAGCTTTAATTCCCACTATGGTTCAGGTGTGTGATGTTATAGATAACTTTCTGTGCATTACCTGTGATACGTGGAGAAGTAGTAATTTACAAAGTCATCCCCAATCCACAGTCTACAACTTGAAATTCTAGCTCAGATTTTGTTTTGGCATAGAAGCTGATGTGCTCCAATGTTGTTTGTTTTAACAGTGAAGAAGCACATATTTGGGGAATATATGGGGCTATAGAAACTCCCTGGGAAGATGTTTCTCAGTCTCCCTTCACCATAGGGCCATGTGAGAAGCCTAGCAGTATAGTGGAGAGGATCCTGATTCAAGTGTTAAAAGACCTGAGGTCAAGCCCTGTTCTTTATCTTATCTTGGGTAAGCCACTTAATACTGCTGAGACTCACTTTCTGTTTTAATAAATTGAAAATAGCAATACTTGTCCTCTCTTTTTACTGGACATTGTGAGAATCAGTAAAATAATATATGTGACTTTCTAAATATAAAGCTATCAATTGAAAGATAAAGGGACAAATAGCATAATAGATACAACAAATTGGAACCTCCATTCATTCACCATGTATTTATTCATCAGTAAATATCTATAACCTAGGATGCACAAGAGCATCTTTAATTTCCCTATGCTTCTGATTGGAAACATTGCATTTCTACCCCTCAAAGATTTTTTAGAATCTATTCATCATGTTTAGAAAAAGAGAGACTAAAAGGAGGTTTAGTGATAGAGAATGAGGAAGTCAAATAATTTGTGTAATATTTAAATTGGAAAAATCAGTGACTGAGTAGTTTATATTACCTCTCAAAATGATAGTCAAAGGAATCAAGATGCTTTTAGGTTCTTCTGAAAATAGTGAGATCTCAGCCTGCTCCAGATCCTGACCTGCAGATGACTTAGTTATGGGGAAATTATAATACCTGCCATTTTCTGAGAGCTTCCCTCTCTTTACATATGCCCTATGTCATTTAATCATCACTTGCCCAAGGTCACACCACTGTTGCTCCCAGAGCTGAAATTCCAGCCCACGTTCTTTCACCTGCACAGTCCATGCT
The DNA here is from genome assembly GCF_951394435.1 of Stenella coeruleoalba. Taxonomy (NCBI): domain Eukaryota; kingdom Metazoa; phylum Chordata; class Mammalia; order Artiodactyla; family Delphinidae; genus Stenella; species Stenella coeruleoalba. The sequence goes on along the minus strand of NC_137152.1, from coordinate 72,961,802 downwards.
CATAGACACCTAGAAGCAGAAAACTGGGGCTGAATTAAAATGAGATGAACTGACATTTGCCTTTTCTGAGATTCATAGGGATCAGTGTTAATTCACATCCTTCAATCTTCAAAGTCAGAATAACCTTTGATCTTGCTCTTCAGGACTTCGCAATAATGGTAGTTGCCATCTGAAAGCAAGGTGGGACTCAGATGGAATCAGGTTTTAGCCTTATGAAACAAGGTTCTCACACATAAATTTTTTTTTTTTTTTTTTTTTTTTTTTTTTTTTTTTTGCGGTACGCGGGCCTCTCACCGCTGCGGCCTCTCCCGTCGCGGAGCACAGGCTCCGGACGCGCAGGCTCAGCGGTCATGGCCCACAGGCGCAGCCGCTCCGCGGCATGTGGGATCCTCCCGGACCGGGGCACGAACCCGCGTCCCCTACATTGGCAGGCGGACTCTCAACCACTGCGCCACCAGGGAAGCCCCACATAAATTTTTTTAAGTGGAAAATTTTAAGTGGAAACTTTGTAGTAGGAAACTTGGCACTTTAGTCTATGGCACAGACTAAAAATTTGGTGAAGTTGATAATCAAATAAGGTGTACCACTCTCAAAAATGTTTTTACAGTACTTAACAGGGGTGTACTGAATACACATTTTGGCTGAACTCCAAGTGGCCAAGTACTAAAGTCAGTATTTGGTCAATGTTGGATATCTGCATCATTGAATGAAGTTCTAAGATAGAAGAATAAAATAATTTTATATTTTAAAATATGAAGCATTACATTTTTATAACTAGTGGTCCAGAATTTCTTTACAATATTATATTCTTTAATTATTTTCTGATTATACAACTAAAGGGTGTGAATAAAACATTATGAATTTGTAATTTCTTAATCACTAAAGTCTTCACAATGTTTGCTCTATCATCAGTGATAATTACATAGCTATTTTTAAAATTGACATTCCATTCTATAAATATTTCTTACCATACTGATGATTGTGGCAAAAGCAACAACTGAGTGCCACATTCAACTTCTGTCCCTGTTTCAAAGTACATTAGGGATATCTTTAGAAGGAAAAGGCTTGTGTGCTCTCTTGCATGCTCTCTTTCTCTGTTTCTCCCTCATTATTTCTCTCTTCTGTCTCTCTCCCTCTGTCTCTGTCTCTCTCTCTCTAACTCTCTTTCTCTCTGTTTGTCTCTCCTCTCCCCACGATAATGATGTCACTTGGTACTTTTCATATTTTGGTATGGGCACTTAGACTAAGCCAAATTTAAGCCAAAGATTTAAATATTTCTAAATTAGTGCTGAAATTGAAATTTTGTGGAAAATAACAGTCATAGTGCACACACACATACACAGGCAGAAAGAAAACAAATGAATAGCCATATAAACCTTGTCATAACAGAATCACTAACCTGAAGAAAGAAAACTAGTTTGCTAAATATAGTACTGCACTGAATGAAGGAGAATATATGATGGTCAGTTTTGTGAAAGAATCCGATTTTGATTTGATAAAATAAATTTTACTTTAACAACTTGTGATTTACTTCATTCTAAACTGTAGTTATATTAACTTGGAAGATTGATAAGGGATAGTAGCTGATGCTAGTTGTTTGTAACATGTCTAAGAAAACAAGTTTCAATGTATAGGTTGGTCGATTTCCAGAAAGAATTTTCCCACTGATAAAGCAAATATATAAAGAGCTGAAGATAAGTGACAAGAGCACATTTCAGAAAGTGAATTAGAAAAACTAATTTGAAAAAGTGCACAGACAAGCAAAGGGAAGTATAATCAAGAATGATTGAAAAAGAATTCATGATATTGTCTTTTAAGTTGATAGTTTGTGACACACACAAAATACAATAAGTGAAAAGAAATACTTTAAATGAAAGCTAGAAAGTTTTTTTCCCACTTGCTGGAACAAGTGTTCTAAATCTATGTAAAATTTGAAATAGAAATTAACAAACATTTAGATCTAGGTGCACAATGAGTAAATTCTACTTGCTTTCTATTAAAAGAAGAAAGAAGTATATAGAAACAAAATGCCTCACTGAAATTGTTAGATAATTTTTCCAAAGTATTTTATTTAAGATGAAATTTTGCTGGTAAAATTGGGACGGGCGGGGGCATGGGGTCCCTATTTGATAGTCAGAGGGCAAGACTGCCTTATTCTAATGGGAATTTTGCTTTCAATTTTGTAGTTATATATAATCCCAGGCACAGTCTGTAGCCTTCATGGACTTATTTACTCTTTCAAAATATCAGAAACTGCTTACATAATAAATTCAGCAAAATACTGAAAGAATGAAAAAAGTAATGTACTCTAAATCTATACTTGTCAGATCTAGTTCTTCAGTTTTAGATTATTAAATTCTTTTAAAAATTGAGATGCAATTGATGTATAACATTGTGTAAATTTAAGGTGTACAAGAGTTGATTTGATGTACTTATATATGGCAATATGGTGCAGCATTAACCAACACCTCCATTACATCACATAACTGTCATTTCTTCTTGTGGTGAGAACATTTAAGATCTAGTCTTTAAGAAACTTTCAAGTGTATAGTAAGGCATTGTTAACTATAATCACAATGTTGTGCATTAGATCTCCAGAATTTATTCATCTTCTAACTGCAAGTTTGTACCATTTGACCGACATCTCCCCAATTCCACAACCCCTCAGCCCTTGGTAAACATCATTCTACTAACTGTTTCTATGAGTTCAGCTATTTTATATTCCACTTGTTTATTTTTGCTTTTGTTGCTTGTGCTTTTGTCATATCCAAAAAAATCATTGCCCAGTCCAATGTCAAGGAGTTTCTTCCCTATGCTTCCTTCTAGGAGTTTTATGGTATCAGGACTTATGTTTATGTTTTTAGTCATTTCAAGTTAATTTTTGTGAGCTGTATCAGATAGGGGCCCAATTTCATTTTTCTGCATGTGGTTGTCCAGTTTTCCCAACACCATTTTATGAAGAGACTACTCTTACCCCATGGAGTGTTCCTGGCTTCCTTGTCAAGTATTAGTTGACCACATACACATGGGTTTATTTCTGGCCTCTGGATTCTGTTCCATTGGTCTATGTGTCTTTTTTTATGCCAGTACCATGCTGTCTTAATTACTATAGCTTTATAGTATAGTTTGCAATCAAGAATGTGATGCCTCTGACTTTGTTCTTTCTCATGATTGCTTTGGCTATTTGTGGTCTTTTGTGGTTCCAGGCAAAGTTTAGGATATTTTTTTTCCTATTTCTGTGAAAAATGTCTTTGGAATTTTGATAAGGATTGCATTGAATCTATAGATGGCTTTGGGTAGTATGGATGTTTTAACAATATTAAATCTTCTGATCCATGAATATGGATAACTTTTCATTTGTTTGTGTCTTATTCAATTTATTTCTTCAAGGTCTTACAGTTTTCATTGTACAGATCTTTCACTTCCTTGACACATTTTTTCCTAAGTATTTTATTGTTTTTGTTGTTATTTTGAATGGGATAGTTTTTTTTTAAAATTTCTCTTTCAAATGTTTCATTGTTAGTACATGGAAATGCAATTGATTTCTGTATATTGATTTTATATCCTGCAACTTTACTGAATTTGTTGATTATTTCCAACAGTTTTTGGTGGAGAATTTAGGATTTTTCTCTATATAAAATCATAAAATTTGAAAATAATTACAATTTTACTTTTTCTTTTCTAATTTGGATGACTTTTATTTCTTTACCTTGCCTAATTGCTCTAGCTAGGATGTCCAGTACTATGCTGAATAAGAGTGGTGAGAGTGGGGAGCTCTGTTTTGTTCCTAATCTTGTATGAATAGCTTTCAATTCTCCGCTGTTGAGTGTACTATTAGCTGTGGGTTCATCACATTTGGCCTTTCTTATGTTGAGTTATGTTCCTTCTATACCCAATTTGTTGAGGGTTCTTAATCATGAAAGGAGAATGCATTTTATCAAATATTTTCCACATCTATTCAGTTACCTTCCATTTATATTAACATTGTGTCACATTTATTAGTTTGTGTATGTTGAACCGTACTTGCATCCCAGAGATAAGTCCAAATTGGTCACAATGTATAATCCTTTCAATATATTGTTGAATTTGGTTTCCTAATATTTTGTTGAGAATTTTTGCATCTATATTCATCAAAGATATTGGTCTATAATATTCTTTTTTTGTAGTGTCCTTATCTGACTTTGTGATCACGATAGTGCTGGCCTTATAAAATGAGTTTGGGAGTGCCCTTCTCTTCAGTTTTTTGGAAGAGTTTGGGAAGAATTTGTATTAACTTTTCTTTAAATGTTTGGTAGAATTCACCAGTGAAGCCATCTGGTCTTGGGCTTTTTTATGTTAGGAGGATTTTGACTACTGATTCAATCTCCTTGTTATTGGTCCATTCACGTTATCTCTTTCTTCCTGATTCAGTCTTGGTGGCTTGTAAGCTTCTAGTAATTTATCCATCTCTTCTAGGTTTTCTAACTTCTTGGCACATTTTTTTAGAGGGGTCTCTTATGATTCTATGCATTTCTGTGGTATCAGTTGTAAAGTCTTCTCTTTCATTTCTAATTTTATTTATTTGTGTCTTCTCTCTTTTTTTTTAGTTAGTATAGCTAAAGTTTTGTGAATTTTGTTTACCTTACCTAAAAACCAGGTTTTAGTTTTGTTGATATTTTCGATTGTTTTGCTGGTCTCTATTTCTTTTATTTCTTCTCTAATCTTTGTTCTTTCCTTCTGCTAACTTTGGGTTTAGTTTGTTTTCTTCCTAGTTCCTTGAAGTGTAAAGTTAGGCTGCTTATTTGAGATCTTTCTATTTTCTTAATATAGGCATTTATTCTTTGCTCTCAAAACTGCTTTTGCAGTCTCTAATAGAACTTGATATGTTGTGCTTCCAGTTTTCATTTGTTTCAAGATATTTCTTGATTTTGCATTTGATTTCTTCACTGATCCATTGGTTGTTCAGGAGTGTGTTGTTTAATTTCCACATATTTTTAGATTTTCCAGCTGTCCTCTTGTTGTTGATTTCTAGTTACATACTACTGTGGTCTGAAAAGATACTTGATATAATTATAATCTTAAATTTGCTAAGATATATTTTGTGCCTTATCATATGGAAAATATTGTGTGTGCACTTGAGAAGAACATGTATTCTGCTTCTGTTGGATGGAACATTCTATAAATATCTGTTAGGTTCATTTGGTCTAATGTGTGGTTCAAGTCTATCATTTCCTTGTTGATTTTCTATCTGGATGATCTGCCCATTGCTGAAAGTGGGGTATTGAAGTCCTCTACTCTTATCATGTGTTGTCTATTTCTCCCTTCAGATCTGTTAATATTTGCTTAAAATATTTCAGTTGGATGCATATATATTTATAGTTGTTATATCTTCTTCATGAGTTGACTCTTTTATCATTATATAGTGACCTTCTTTGTCTCTTGTTACCATTTTTGGCTTAAATAAGTATAACTACCCCCACTTTCTTTTGGTTTCCACTTGCATGGGATACTTTTTCCATCCCTTCACTTTGAACCTATGTGTGTCTTTAAAGCTGAAATGAGTCTTTTGTAGGTAGTATGTTGTTGTGTCTTCTTTTTTCTTTAGCCATCCAGCTACTTTATCTTTTGATTGGTTAATTCAATCCATTTACATTTAGAGTTACTATTGATATGTGAGGACTTATTAATGCCACCTTATTAACTGATTTCTGGTTATTTTGTATTTCAATTGTTTCTTTCTTCTTCTGTTTCTGCCTACCTTTGTAAATTGGTGATTTTTCCTTGTGGTATGGTCTCTTTCCCCTTTCTTTATCTTTTCTGCATCTGCCCTAGGTTTTTGCTTTGTGGTTAATATGAGCTTTACATAAGACATCAAGTTTTGGGTTAGCCAAAAAGTTCATTAGGATTTATCCATTACATCTTATAGAAAAACCTGAACAAACTTTTTGGCCAACCCAATAGATAAAACAGTTAATTTTAAAGTGATACCAAGTTAACTTTGATGATCAACAAATATTTCACCCTTTTACTCTCCCCATTTATATTTTGATGTCATCAAGTACCTGTTTTCGTATTGTGTATTTGTTACCACATGATAATAGCTATAATTATTTTTAATACTCTTTTCCTCTGACCTTCATATTATGGTAAGTGGTTAACACATCTTCCTATTACATATGTAGAGTTTTTCTAAGTCTGAGTATATATTTATCTTAACTAGTTTGTTGCATACTTTTGTGTTTTTTATGTCACTAATTAACTTGTTATTTCAGCTTGAAGAACTTCTTTCAACATTTCTTGCAAGGCAAGTCTACTTATGGTGAATTTCTTCAGCTTTTGTTTATCTAGGAAAGTATTTATTTTGTTTATCCAGGAAAGTATTTCTCCTTCACATCTGAAGGGTAACTTTGTTGAGAGTATTATTAGCTGGGATTTTTTCCCCCAATACTTTGAATATGTCATTCTACTCTCTCCTGGCCTGTAAAGTCTCTAGTGAGAAATCTGCTGTTAGCCTAATGGGAATTCCTTTGTAGACTACAATTTTCCCCCTGTTTTAAGAATTCTTTCTTTATCCTTGATTTTTTGACTGTTTTGTTATCTATATCTTGGAGAAGATCTTTTTGCATTGAGATGATCAGGTTATCTGCTAGCTTTGTTAAATTGGATATCCAATTCTCTCTCCAGGTTTGGAAAGTTCTTTGCTATTATTTTTTCAACTAAATTTTCTGTTCCCTTCTCCCTCTATTCCACATCTGAAATCCAGATTATTTTTATATTTGTTCTTTGAAAGGAATCCCATAGATCATGTCGACTCTCTTTGCTCTTTTCATTTTTTTTCTTTGTTCTCTTCTAACAGTGTCATTTCAAAATTCCTATCCTCTGATTCACTTATTCTATCTTCCATTTGCTCACCTTTACTGCAGATGTTCTCTATTGCATTTTTCATTTCACTTATTGAATTCTTCAACTCCAGAAATACTGTTTGATTCTTTTTTATAATTTCTATCTCTTTTAAAAATCTTATTTTTATCGTGTATTTTTTGGAATTTTGTTAAATTCTTTGTTACTTTTCTTGTAGCTTGTTGAGTTTCTTCAAAACAGCTACTTTGAATTTTTTTGCCAGCTAGATCACAAAATTTAGTGCTTTTGTGCTCAGCATCCACCACTCCAGACAAGTTATAGACATTTCCATCCATCCTGTAAAGTTCCCACATGCACCTTTGCAGTCAATCCCCAACTCCCACCCCACTTCCCATCTAGAAAGCTGCCGGTCAGTCTTCCTTCACTGTGGATTGGATTTGTCTTTTCTGGTGTTCACACAAGTGAAATCTGTCTTCTTTCACTCAGCATAACACATTCATCCATGCAGTTGCATGTTAGTTCCTTCTGATCAGTGAGCATCCCATGGTATGGTTGTCCATGTTTTGTTTATTCATCCAACCTATTGACGGTCATCTGGGTTGTTTCCATTTTTGGGCTATTACGAATAAACCTGCTATGGATATTCATGTACAACTCTTTGTGTGCACATATATTTTCATTTCTCTTGGGTAAATACTTGGGAATGTAATTGCTGGGTCTAGTAGGAAATGTATGTGTAACTTTATTAGACATGAGAATTGTGCTTTTAAATAGGGTGTTGAGGGCAGGCTTCACCAGGTGACATTTCAGCAGAGGCCAGAAGGAAGTGAGGGGAGCCTTGTGGGTGTCTGCAGGGAAGAGTATTCTAGGTAGAGGGAACTGGGGGGTGATGTGTCTGAAGAACAGCGTGGAGGGCAATGTGTTGGAATCAGAGTGAGTGAGGCGGAGAGGCTTAGGAGGTGAGTTCAGTGCATAACAGGGCTGTATGGTGTCTGGCCCTGTAGGTCATGGTGAGGACATTGGCTTTTACTTTGAGAACTCATGGGAGGGTTCTGAGCAGAGGTGGGACAGGATTGGGCTTGTATTTTAACAACCCCCTTCCCAGATTTCCAAGTGGAGAATGGGCTGTAGGACAGGGAGCAGGGAGGCCAGCAAGAAGGCTACTGCAATAGTCCTGGTGGGATATGCAGGAGCTGACTGGGGTTAAGGTGGCAGAGGGTGAGGAGTGTCAGATTCTGGGTCTACTCTGAAGGTGGAGCCACAGGGGAAGCATTGGTTATGGGAGGTGAGGGAAATAAGGACATGAAGGATGGCTTGGCCCCGAGGTGGCCTTTAGGAGCTGAGATTTACTGCCAGCCAACAGCCAGCAAGGAAATTTGTATCTCAGGCCAGCAACCCCAAGGAACTGGACTCTGCAGATCACCTCAGATGGGGTATTTTGTTCAAAGGTGTTATTATTTGGGGTTTTCTCTTTGTATGGGTACGCCTGCTCCACTCTTCTTGCTCCCTCTTGTGGCAGAATTCTTAAGCTCATTCTTTTCTCATTCTTACAACCCACCAGGCTGGCTACAGGAAACTTCTTTTTCTTTCCAGAAGGTGGCAGTATAGCTCAAGTTTGTGGTTTCTCCTTTGCCCCTAGACCTTGGCCTGTTTTCTGAGCATGCTCCCTGTCTACTGGAGCTCTCTCACTACAACACGTGGAAATATGCACAACGAGCTGGCAGCAGAGTAAGAGGTGAGGGTTTAACACTCTGGGCATTGGAAGTGCCTCTGGACCTGGTAGGGAGATTCCTCAGGTGTGGTACTCCCAGAAGCTTGTGGGTGGACTTCCTGCTGCACACAATCCCTTTAATGCCCTTTGAAAAAAAAATTATTTGCCTCTTTCCCAATCTCCTTCCCCCTCCAACTCATGCAGGTCCTGCCAAAGTAGTCTGAGTTCTACTGAAGAGAAATGGGTTTCTCCAGTCATATCCCACACCGCTGGGGTAGCCAGGCACTCACTCACTGCTGTCCTTTTCTTGCATGGGAGAAGTCACTGCTACCGGATAGATCAACACCATGCAGTGTTTCCTTAGGAAAGGGGGTGGTACTGGGAAAGTTTCTCTTACCATCACCTCTGCTGCTACCAAACTCATTTATTTACTCATCACTTTTACTTCAATAGCATTCTGGACTCTTCCTTAAGGGAGGCTGGCCTTCTGTAAATTTTCTCTCCTGCATGATTACCTGCCCATGTCAGTACTCACCAGGTTTTTCCCTGATCATGTCAAGAAGGGTTTGGGGAGGTTTGCTGGCTCTTCTGTTTCTGCAACCTATAGTGATGTCTGTCTGCCTAGTTACTGGATGCACAGGTGGGAGAGACTCCTCCTGGGTTCCTTGACTTATGGTGCTAGATTGCATAACCCTACAAAGGTGTTTTTGTCTGTGGATGGCTTCATTGTTTAGAAACAATTCATTGTTCAAATTCATTGTTTATTTATTTATTTATTTTTTTCTGGTACGCAGGCCTGTCACTGTTGTGGCCTTTCCCGTTGCGGAGCACAGGCTCCGGACGCGCAGGCTCAGTGGCCATGGCTCACAGGCCTAGCTGCTCTGCGGCATGTGGGATCTTCCCGGACTGGGACACGAACCCATGTCCCCTGCATCAGTAGGTGGACTCTCAACCACTGTGCCACCAGGGAAGCCCAAATTCATTGTTTAGAAAGAGAGATAACAAGGAGGAATGTCTTATGCAACATTGATAGTGACATCACTCCTTTTTGATTGTTTCTTTTTCTGTGAAAATACTTTTTAGTTTAATGTACTCCCACTTGTTGATTTTAGCTTTTGTTGCTTGTAATAAATTATTATAATCTTAAAGTTTTTGTGGTTGTACCATATAGTAGTTTATAAAATAAGAAAATATCTTGATTGGTTGTCAGCAGAAGAGTATTTAATATACTGTGTATTGTCAATGTATAGTTATAGTATTTATGAATGTTTCAAGTTGTTTTAAGCTGACATCTTTAAATCTGATTAAGAAGATATTTTTTCTAATAGTGTTCTTAAGCCAGCACGTTTCAGTTTTCTCCTTTTCTCTCTTCTTTACCCTTCTTTCTTCTCTAACATTCTGACTTTCTCCTTTCTGTCCTTTGTTGTTTTCCTGTCTTATATTTTGCCATACCAAATTGCTTCTATTGGCCACATAAAATCATTTTCCAAAAAATAAAATCAATAAATGTTTCTTTTTCATGAAACAACCCACTAGTCAACTAGCCACAGATAGTATGAGTTATAGAATATTGTTTTTAATCTCATAACAAATATCATATCTGTGAAAGCTATTTTCTTTAAAAATAAATGTGTAGTTAAAAATGCATATATTCTCAACATAATCTGCAAAAGTAACAAATTTTTTTGTAAAAATAGCTTAAACACTAAGTTTATAGTAAATCAATGCAAATAGGCACAAACATCACTAAAGTAAAGTTATTTTAATATACTGATTGGTTATAAACAGCGTTAGCAGTAATAAAAGCAAACTAGACTTTCAGCAACAATTATAATGGGAAAATTACAGTGAAAATTGTCTTCTAAATTTTACTGGAAGTTCTGTTTGATAACTTGGTAAAGGAGGGAAGTAGAAGATCCAAAGTTTCTTTGTTTATAATAGATGGCGTAGAAACCCCTATGCCATTAAAAAAAATGTTAGCTAAATAATAATATGTCCCATTTTTTCTTACAGCATTGCCACTTACTCATTACGCTGTTGTAGGTCAAGTCTAGAGGAAAAACTATTGAGAATACAATACAAATTGAGATTGATTCAAGATATTTAAGGATAATTTTCCAAGAATGAATTTTATATTTTTTACTGAACAAAAGATCAAATATTTTGGGTAGTATTGAAGCCATGTCCTCCAAATTTACTCCTGACTTATTCCTTGGGCTTCTGCTTCAAAAATGTAGGATTCATCTTCCCAAGAATATGCTATTTGTTAATAAAATACTATGGTAAAATATAACCAAATCATGTTTTTGATCATATGAAATTTTAACATACTGACATGCTGACTAAGCAAAATGAAAGATAAAAATTTGCTTATGCATTTAGTGCATGCACATATATTGAATTCATACATGTAAATTCATGTTTTAAAAATTATGCATAAATATTTTCTATACATTTCACAGGAAGGTTGATAAAGTTACATCACAGTGTAAATAAAGCACTTATGTATTCTCATGTTAAATGTTAGTGAGGTCTTTGTACAGTTGATCAAGACATATATGTCACAAGTAGGAAACTAATATGAATACTCTAAGCACTTTAAGGGAGGGTTGTAACACATTTACTGGGAGGAATAGCAAGTACATTATTCGTCTTACCATTTTAAACAGACTGATATTGAAGTTTATGAAAATGTCATCTCTCTAAAATCTATGAAAATCCATAACTCATGAACTCTCTTTGGCAGGGTAATAGCAGTTTCAATTACTTGCCTTTTAAATGTCGAATGTCAAGTCTGAACAGTGAAACTGTCAAACTGTCAAAAGTATATATCATAGGCATTTCTTTCTTATCATTGTTATGAAGTATGCAAATATAGCACAGCAATTCTCTTCATAGAGCTAACACTATTTCTTCCTCCTGAGTAATAACATTTTTCAGAGTGAAAGACGCTGAAATAAATTTTGTACTTAAATGCAGTTTTTCTGGGATTGGTGCAAAGAAGATTTCAGATCTAGTGGTGGATTTATTTATTGATTTGGCATTTCTTTTTCTAAGCATATAAAGAAGTCAGGAAGTGTTCACTTTGTTGATGTTGGGAGACAACAATTAAGATTAGGAAAATTATTCAGCCTACAAACAACTTTCCCAATGCAGCACCCATTATCCTAAAATTGACATGTCTCATGGCTCAAATAATAATTATGTGAAAAGAAATCATATGAACATCTAGCTTGTTTCAGTTTGCACCAAAGTTCTATTAGACACTAGTAACTTGAGCTGAGGCCAATTTCACTACCAATAGAACTACTTAAATTTTTATATTCTGAGCTAAAAAATGAAAATAGTTCATTGTTTTAACAACATTAGACAGCATAGAAATGGAAAGAGGTATGAAAGAGTTCGAATTCCTCTGCCTTCTTTTGTACTAGTTGTGAATTTTAGAGTTGCATTTTTGTCATTATTTTTTTAGAAATTCAGAGCACATAATATACATGGGCTTCTGCATAGAATGTTGGTGCTATCACACATGTTATGTGTGAATAACATGTAATAAATGATAAGAATATACCCAGTACTAATACAAGCTACTTTCTCAAATATAACCATCAGAGAATGTTAAGAATGAAAGCTCCACTGTCACCAGAGCCAAGAATAGGCTACTTAATAGTAAATGGATCCCGATCATGATTGCTATGAGTGGGTTGGACTTGAAAACTTGTAAATGAACATTTGTAGAGTGCTAATGTTCATATTATGGGAACTATGCCCAGAGCCAGAATATTTAACTTTAATTCTATCATTAGCCGCTCAGTCAATTGGCTTTTATTACACTTTCATTCCGAAAAGTGCTATTTCTTCACTTCTCTATTTCATAATTCACCTTCTTGTCCTGCCTGCTCAGGAAGCTATGTTATAATACTGTGTGTAACATTCTTTTTACTATAGTTCTGATTATAATTGTAATTCTGTAAACTGAGATTTATGAACAGTGATCAGTATAGTGTTCAGGATGAAAAGATGAATTAACAAATACATTTTTAAAAAGTCATCAATAAAAGTTCTATAATTGTGAAGTTAAATTAAACATAATTAATGACATTATATAACTTTTTCATATTATAAAAGAAAGCCCTTGAGCATCTGTAGCTTTTCTATCTAAGATATTGACTAGATCTAAAACAGTACTTATTAGTTATAAAAATTACCCATTGTTAAAGTGTTACAAGAATTTGCTGGAAACATGTTTGTATGTCAATGCTAGATCAACCCCCTATTTTAAAAGTGTCAGTGGGATGGGAATGGTCAGGTCACTTAGATACTTAGTCTCACATATATTCTTTGATTTTCTGAAATTCTTAGGTTTTTTTGGTTTGGTTTTTTTAACTTGACCATACTTAAAGAAATAAATAAACAAAAATATATGTATGTGCATGTGATGTATCCAACAAATCATTTCTCTAAAATTGACAGTGTCTTTTGTCTTTCTGTGCATTCCCATGAAAGAGAAGATAAATTAAAACAAACAAGAATACTAGTGATTACTCAAATAACAAATATGGAAATTATGTGTTTCTCTTCTCAGGACAGTTTCCTGCTCAGGTAACCTATCTCTCACACAGACCCTCACAAGAGATGTATTTGATTTGTATCAAAAGACATTCATTTACATATTTAAAGTAACTAAGTCACCATACAGTTCAATCTGTTTAGAAAACCACTAGAACCATTAATAGGATTATTGACACTGTCTTATTAAGTGAAGCAAGTTTCACTACCATTGGATCTACTTCAAATGTTATATTTCTGAGCTACAAAAGGAAAATATTTCATTGATTTAAATAAAATTATTCATTTAGGCAATTATTAAGCAAGTAATTCATCAAATTGTTAAGTAAAATAGTCTTTATAACACGGTTGACTCCTCTGGCTTGAACAGATTTGAAGTATAATCAGAGAACCTATTTTTTACTACTTCAGTCAACTTCAATTGTATATGCTGGACAGTCTCAAAATTATCCAATTATCTACAAATGGCAAACTATATTTGCTTAAATCAGGCACAGGAGCTTATTCTTGTGAGAAAGTAAGAAGTGTTGGGTGAAAACCACTCTGCAAAATAATATAGTTTGGGGTCTGACCAAACGATATGGAATATAGTGATTTCAACAGGCTCTTTGCAATCGTTAATTTATAAAAACAAACACAAACACATACTCATTCACACAGGAGTGACTTTAATTAAGAAAACATCTAGTCTTCCCCCACCTCAGGACCACACTTGAAATCGAAATGACTGAAAGAAACTAATCTGTTTTCAAAAACACTAGAGATGTATAAATTTCAGAGAGAATGCTAACCAGTTTAGATTTCATGCTATAACTGGAATCTTAAACTCTTTTTCTATCTTCATTGGAAGTAAGAACAGCTTACCATTTTCTTCTGGTTATAATTTTTCATTTGGTCATCATGATCAATATTATGCTACCTCTCTTTTTTTATCTCCAGGCTGAATAATTGCAAGTTTTTAAACATGCTTTGTTTTCCCTATTTTTCTAGTTCTTTCCTCAGATATGGAACTGTTCTTCGAACTGTTTTCAAATCCACTAACTCTTTACTTAAAGAATCTTAGCAAGTCCTTGCTTGTATTTTCAGGGTTTGCCAAAGGATGAAAAAATTGAGGGTTGGCTAATATGGATTCTTTCATTCAGCAGATGAATACATAAAATCTACTGTATGCTGGGAAATATTTCAGGGGCCAAGGATACAATAGTGTGCAAGACAGACATACGCACGGTGTTTACAGTTGACTGGGACTTACACGTAAAGTAGGTCTTAAAAATTCTTTATTAAAATGGCAAAGTTGGTGATTACAATCCAGTTTGTCATCCATATGATCTCCCAGTTGCCATTCCCTATCTTTAATCTATGATGATAGTTAACTGAGGGGAGGGAAGGGTGACACCACTGAGTTTACCACACAAAGTTATAGTTGAAAATTGACTGGTGGTAATAGAAAATTAGTATCATGCGAAGTCTGAAGGTCATATTCCTTTATGTTTGTCAGCCATTGCCAATCCTCTCCATTACGGAACTTAAATAATAGTATATGTTCTCCGAAACCATGGCCGACAGAGTCAGGGAGGAAAATCTAGTTTTTCCAAAGGGGGAAAAATTAGCATTAGAAACAATTTTTGTGCATGGTTTTAAAACTGCTACCTGGAATGATTGCTCCAAGCTACTTGAAGACACCATCCTGAGAATCTCAGTGAAAGCTAGTATAAGGTGCCATGCATTTTCAAAAATGTTATTTTGAAAATATCTTTATAAAATAGGAAGACCAAGAATAACAGTGCTTTAGTACAGGCTTTTTGGAGTAAAAAAAGTTCAAATGCATTCAGATAGCAGTCGCTCAATTGTAAAGCTTTATGTCTTTATTACTGAAAAATAAATTAAGGGAAATATGTATATATGAAAAGAAATGTGATTCAAAAGTAGTGTAAAGAACCAGCTTCCTCATATTCTCTAATACAGGCTGGTAGATGGAGGAATTTGAAAAGAGGAGAATGTGAAATTGCATCTCTAAATCATTTATTCAATCAATTAATTACCAAATCAATAATTTTTATTTAAAATTAAGCATAGTATTTTACAGAGCTTAAATAATTACTGTGAGAGAAAACTAGATGGATTGAAGGATTCATGTAAAAATGTGTTTTCTCTATATTTTATTATGCGTTTATATCACAACAAAATTAGTATGTTAAAATAAAATGCATTTAGCATTCTCAAAGGTATCATCAAGCATAAAGAGTAAGAAATCTGAACTATTGGGGAGAGGGGACATAAATTATTATAAACAAAAACTTAACCACAATAATATTAGTTACAAATGCTTTCAAGAAAAGAAAACGAGGCAAGGGATAACTTTAGATAAGTTGTTTATGGAGCAAATGCCACAATCAAATGAGATAGTAAGTCATGCAGGTACTAGGAGGACATTGCTCATGTGCTCAAGGAGTTTGAATTTAGTTGCCTTGGTAGAGCATGGCAAGTCAAATAACAGTGCAAACCATTACTAATTCACAAGACTGTCAATACCTAGTCAGTTATACTTTTTGGTTTTCATCACAATCATCTAAAAAGGAAGAATTCCCTGAAGTAAGACAAGAAGAAGCATAATGTGCAGCCTAGTTTTTAGATTCTGAGCCTAAACCTCAAAGCATACCAGACTGACCTGAAGCAGATACCTCAGAAGTACGAAATTCACACTGAACGTATGCACACATCCATTCTGTTTTGTTTCTGTCCTTCCTGTCCTAGAAAGACACTAGTCTTTCTAGTCTTTCTCTGGTTCCTCTATTGTCAAGAGCTCTGGTCCTAGCATCTACGTTATAAAATTTCCACCATCTATTCTTAGCTGAAGTCCTGTTAAACTCCTTTTATTAGTCCTAATGCTAATAATAATATCAGCAGTAACTGACATTTACTAGATGGCTATTATATGGCAAAGTGCATTTACCCATATTATTTCATTCAATCCTCACAAATTTCAGGCAAAATAGGTATTGTTTTGATCCCAATTTTTTTTAACATCTTTATTGGAGGATAATTGCCTTACAATGGTGTGTTAGTTTCTGCTTTATAACAAAGTGAATCAGTTATACATATACATATGTTCCCATATCTCTTCCGTCTTGCATCTCCCTCCCTCCCACCCTCCCTATTCCACCCCTCTTGGTGGTCACAAAGCACCGAGCTGATCTCCCTGTGCTATGTGGCTGCTTCCAACTAGCTATCTATTTTATATTTGGTAGTGTGCATATGTCCATGCCACTCTCTCACTTTGTCACAGCTTACCCTTTCCTCTCCCCATATCCTCAAGACCATTCTCTAGTAGGTCTGTGTCTTTATTCCCGCCTTACCCCTAGATTCTTCATGACCTTTTTTTTTTCTTAAATTCCATATATATGTGTTAGCATACGGTATTTGTTTTTCTCTTTCTGACTTACATCACTCTGTATGACAGACTCTAGGTCCATCCACCTCACTACAAATGACTCAATTTCACTTCTTTTTATGGCTGAGTAATATTCCATTGTATATATGTGCCACATCTTCTTTATCCATTTATCCAATGATGGACACTTAGGTTGTTTCCATCTCCTGGTAAATAGAGCTGCAATGAACATTTTGGTACATGACTCTTTTTGAATTATGATTTTC
The DNA here is from genome assembly GCF_951394435.1 of Stenella coeruleoalba. NCBI lineage: Eukaryota > Metazoa > Chordata > Mammalia > Artiodactyla > Delphinidae > Stenella > Stenella coeruleoalba. The sequence continues at coordinate 72,945,025 of NC_137152.1, read as the reverse complement.
TCAGGGTGTATGCCCAGTAGTGGGATTGCTGGGTCTTATGGTAGTTCTATTTGTAGTTTTTTAAGGAACCTTCATACTGTTCTCCATAGTGGATGTATTTGATCCCAATTTTACAGTTTCTGAAACTCAGACTTTGAGAGATTAGATAAGGTACCTTGAAGTCAAACAGCTAAGTAAGTGTAAGTGTCCATGTCTCCTTGACTCTGAAACCCATGTCCTTTTATGTCACCCTTTTTTCTTTTCAGCTCAGTTCTGATAAACTCCAACATCTTTGTACCACTGCACTGACAAATGGGTGTGTCCCATTTTCAAAGTTTTATCTAAGAAATGTACAGTATATATACCCTTGAAGTGTGGTATGATTTGATTTGGAGAAAGGGAATGATGAAGACATTTTGAGATATGAAGAAGGGGAAGGTTCAAGCAGAGGGTAAGTTGGGAAAAATTATGGAGGACCTAGAATGTGAGAGTAGAGAGTTTACATGATTTTAGTGCATGTGGCATAATAACATTTTATTTTATGCTGGTGTTCTATAGGAGAAATTATAAGAAGTAGAGTGGAAAGAAGTTAGGATGCAGAAAGAATAGTTGGGAAGCTGCTAAGAAAATGTAATGATGGGAGGTCTCATGTAAATTAATACTAGTGGAATAACAATGAAACAAAACATGAAAATGAAAGATACTTTGAAAAACGAATCAGGAGGGCTTGATGACTGGATAATAATTTTTATAATTCTTTGATTAGCGTAAAACAATTATGACTTTTTGCTGAAAAAGGGTAAGCAAAAAGGAAAGATCAGAGAACATTTTAATATATTTAGTCCTAATAAATTTATTTATAGTAACAACATTCCAAAGATGTTGTGGGATTATACTTAATATTGAAAATATATTGATCTAGTTCTATTAAGTTTGTTCATTTTAATTGAAGTATAATTGACTTACGATATTATATTAGCTTCAAGTGTACAGCATAGTGATTCAGTATTTTTACAGTTTATATTCCATTGAGTTATTACAAGATAGTGGTTATATGAAGTTGGACCCTTACCTTCTACCATTAAAAAAAAAAGCTCAAAATGAATCAAACCCTAAATGTAAGAGCAAAAATGTAAAACTCTTAGAAGAAAACATAGAGATAAATTTTTGTTCTCTTGTTGAGTAGAGTGTTCTATAGATGTCTGTTAAGTCTGGTTGATTTATAATGTTGTTCAAGTCCTCTATTTCCTTGTTGATCTTCTGTCTAGTTGTTCTATTTATTATTGGAAATAGAATATAGATGTCTCCAACTTTTATTATTAAATTATAATTTTCACCTTCATTTTTATCCATATTTGTTTACACTTTTTGGAACTCTATTATTTGGTATGTCAATGAAAATTAATCAACAATCTATGCAAGAAGTGGAAAATTTTATCCGAGCCAAATTTGAGGACTATACCCTGGGAACAGCATCTCAGAAAGCTCTGAGTACTGTTCTACTCATTAGAAGTCAAGACACAGTTATATAAGTTTTTTGAGACAGAGAGCTGGACATAAAATGATGTATTTTGACAGTTTAGACAACCCAGATCTAAGTGTCCTCTTGACCCCTTACAAGATCAAGAAGGAATTTTATCTTTTAAGGAGTTGTCTTGTTGCTGTTAGGAGAATGTTGCTCTTTAAGGTTGAGCAAGTATTTCTGCTGATGGGGGAGTTCTGGTTGATGAATAATGCAGATACACAATGCACAGTAGGAAGGAGAAAGGAGGCCAAAGGGCAGAGATAAATTTTTATGTTTAAATTTTTGTCTTGCCATAAAATATGAATTTTATTTCACAAGTACATATATATTTATAACTGTATATCTTTTGATGCATTAACTCTTTTATCATTATAAAATGTCATATATCTCTAATAAAATTTGGTGTTTTAAAGTCTTTTTTTGTCTGTTATTAATATATCTACTCCAGCTTTCTTGCATTTGCTATTTGCATATCTTGTACTATCTTTTTACTTTCAGTCTATTTATAACTCTGAATATAAAGTGTCTCCTGTATATTTAGTTCATAATTTTTTATGTCTTACAATCTCTCCTTTTTTATTGGATTGTTTAATCTATTCACATTTAATGTTGTTATTAATAAAATTGGAGTTACATCTGCCATTTTACTTTTGGTTTTCTATGTGTCCCATGATTTTTTTTTTTTTTTGCTACCCTATTTCTCCTTTGCTGATTTTCTATTCACTGAGTTATTATTTATTGTACTTTTCTACTCCAGAATTTCCACTTGGTTATTTTTGATAATTTTCTACTTTTTTATTGATGTTCTCTATTTGATGCAACATTGTTATCATGTCTTCTTTTATTTCTTTAACAATGCTTTCCTTTAGTTCTGTGAACATATTTACAGTGGTACTTTGAAATCTTTCTCTGGTTACTGGTGTTCCTCTCTGCCCCTGAGCTTACTATTGTTATTTGCTTGTTTATTTATTTAGTGACTAACTGGACTATTTTTGGATTATTTTAGCCAAGTCTTTTGCTCACCTCCTCCATGCCACCTACACACCCACAGTGTTGTCTTTGAAATTGCTTCTCAGGAAGATACAGCTTTGGGCATAGTCACAGTCAGCCTGTGATGGCAGTGATACTAATAGGGCTCTCTTCTAAGCTTTCTCTAACCACACACAGCTGTTACACTGCATTAATTGCTGGTCAATTGCTCTTTTCTTTTCAATAAGGCCCTGAGGCATAAAGTCCTCTACAGACTAATCTAATCATGTAGTGGCCCCCTGCATGGTTATTTTCTGAGGTCAAAGTCTGCTACTTGTTCTCATCCCAGGAGTGTTCCTCTCAATCATCTTATTCCTCTGTTATGTCTTGCAGGCCTACAGTCTAGGCTTTACATTCATTAGATCCATAAATCTCTTCCCAGTTGCTTTTCATTACAACTTCTACTGTGCTTGAGAGCACCTTTAACTTTAAACTTCTCCAACCTCTGTTACAAATGAGGTTAGTTCCTTAGAGAAGAGATTAGGAACTATCTGTTTTATAGCCTGCTTCTCTCCCTAGGCAAAAATCTCTCAACCAGGGTTTTGGAGTTGGTAGTGGGGACAGTATCAACCTTTTCTCTGAGTGACCCCCCCACCCTTGGAGCTAAGTACTCAGTGGAGAAAGGAGTAGTAGCCTGAGATGCTCTTGGTTTGCCTCTACTAGTGTGAAACCACTGCCTCACCAGTTACGGGAGAGCTATCTGGGGTCTGGAATTTTCAGCATGCCATGCCCAAGGTTCCATTCCACCAGTAGAGGAAGGGAGCCCCCTACCTTTTGACTGACCTTACTTGTGTGTCAGCAACCAGCAGCTGGGATCAGGATGAGAAAAGCTGACATTCTTCTCCTGGGAAGAAAGGTCTGGGCTGAGAGCTCGAAGAGAGATAGCCTTTTGCTCTTGGCTGCAACAGTCTGAAATGAAGTCTCTGCCTCACTTAGCTGGGAGTGGGGAGGAAGGGAGTAGTTGTACGAATTCCACAGACTCTCTCTCATCTTTTCCCCAACTTTTCTTAGATTTTCTTGAATAGATATGTGTTCATTTTCTGTTTGCCCTTAAGACCATTTCCAGAAGCTTTAAATGGTTGTGTGTGTTTTTAAAATATTTTCCACCAGATTCAATGGTGAGTAGATCAGCTGTTTCATATGCTGTCAATCTGGGACTCAATCTAGGTGCTAATGACCTTAGCCTTTCACAGAACGGGATTTCTTGCTCTTCAACTTGCTCCTAAACATCATGGATATTACATAAATAGGCAATGTTTTATCATATGTTTTATTGTAATGGTCATAGAATGAGGCAAAATACAAGCTTTGCTTTTATTTCTGGTAGGAAAATTGCTTTCCATTTTGTTGGCATAATTTGTGGTAAAATAATTCCTACTACCATACTGCAGTGTGCCGAGTAGTGTGGTAAAGAATGTTTTCACACTGTAGTGGTTAAATCAAGAACAAATTACCATTCTTTCATTTACTAATTGACAAAATATTTAGTGAGTGCATATTATAGCCAAAAACTAGTCTAGGATCTAGGTTTAACCTCAAAATGAAAATAGACAAGATTTCTGCCAGCAATAGCATTAGTATTAAATTCAAAGAAATAATTTGCCAATTATAAAACAGTATGATAAGTGGCTATGATAGGGAAACAAGCTCACATGAATGATACCTAACATATAGTGAGCAAACAATTCACAGGGAAAGAGGTACAAATGAGAAAAAAAATATGAGCAAATGTATAATCTTAACTGTAATAAAGTAAATGCCAATCAAAATAATATGATACCAACTTCCAGTCTGAAAAGATGAAGTAGTGTTGGGCTGCACCCCGCAGGCCTGCAATCCCTGTACTTTCCCAGCTTCAACACCAAAGAAAGCGCCCAAAGTCAAGAACAGAGACATCAATAGTTTAATAGATAGGAGATCTTACATGTCTGGAGCACAAGGGTCCTGGAGCAACACCCCACCATGAAGGGCAAAGAGTGGGGAGGACTCAGCAGCAGTCTTCATTCCATGGGGGAATAGGAGACAGGTTATAGGGGGAATAGATGTCAGATAGGCCCATAGATTACCAGGGAGACCAGCAAAGAGGCTCGGCCCTCATGGCCCCGGCTAAGTGCCTTTATGAGGTGGAGGTCTTCTCTTTGTTAAACCATCAAAGGGGAGCCATTATGATCTAAAGATTAAAACAATCACTAGCTGGGGTGGGGGTGGGGGCATGGCCAGAATGTAGGTATTTACTGATTAGGCTGTACAGTTAATGGGAAAGGTCAGTCATGTGAGTGGGGTGTAGGTGAAGCAGGGACTGGAGGGACTGTTTGAGCAGTGGATGTGCAGAGAAACAAACAGCTATCTTGGGTGGCCTGATCATACAGGTAGACCCATTATTTCTTGTTTCCCTTCCACTAAGTCCTAATATAAACCCTGGGCATGTACAAGAGGCAATCAAAAACTGAAAAGGTGGTGAGATGATGGTGTATTGGTTTGGAACCCCAGGATTTCTCAGCCCCAGACCTAGTAATAGAAGACAGACTAGATAGGCTCATTCTTCTATCCAGCAACACAAGACAAGGTGAGGCTGGCACCACCAGCAAGGAGGGGATTGATTGGGAGACCTGCCAACAATAAGCAGCCAAGGGAAGTGCTATCTTTTTTGCAGGGCCACTATTCTGAACAGCAGAGAGAAAGTAGACTGAAAAAAAAAGAAAAGATAAAGGACAAAACAGAGCAGAGCATCAGTGTCCTATGGGGCAATAACAAAAGATCCAACATTTACATCATTGGAGTCCCCAAAGAGGGAAGAAGCAAGGGCTGAAAAAAAAAATAGAAATAATGGATTAAAACATTAATGCTGAAAAACAGTAACTTACAGATTCAAGAAGATGAGTGAACTTTAATAGGATAAACTCAAAGAAATCCACATACAATAATTAGACTTCTGAAAATGAAATAAAACTAAAGACAAAAAAAAATAATCTTGAAAGCAGCCAGAAAAAACTGATACATTACTGATAGGAGAATACCAATCCTAATGATAGTGGATCTCTCATCAATAAATCATTGAGACAAGAAGTAAAGTGTCACAACAGCCTCGAGGTGCTGAAAGAAAAGAACTATCAACCCTGAATCTTATATCCAGTGAAACTATACTTTGCTAATGAAGGGGAAATAAAAACATTATCAGATTAAGGAAAACTAAAAGAATTTGTCTTTAGGATACCTATTCTTAAAGACTACATGAAATTTATCAAACAGAAAGGAAATTATATTAAAAAAAATCTTGGAACATCAGGAAGGAAGAACAAAGGAAAGAGTGGAAATATGGATATATAAGTGGATTATTGCTTTTCTCATAAGTTTTCTAAATCAAGTCAATGATATTTAAAAGTGGGGAAGGTAAAGAAACCTAAATGAAGTGAGATTTCCATACTTTAATCAAAGTAGTAAAATGTTGATATCAGTAGATTGTTATATATTTATATTGTAATACCCAAAGCAACCACTATGAAAAGTGTACAAAGATACACACTCAAAAACAATATAAATAAATCAAAAAGAGAAAACAATGTGATGCCCAAATGAACACGTGAGGGAAACTCTCCGCAGATCTCCAGAGTTCACTTTCTGTATAGCTCTCTCCTCTTGAATACTCTGTCCTGTGAATTCCAATAGCCTTGATATCTTCAAATTCTCAGTTCTAACTCCCTGACTCAGGGAGATCACCAGGCTTCACCTGGGTTCCTTCTCCCTATACCATGGCCTGGAAACTCTCTCCAGGCATCTGCTCAGCATTAGTTGGGCTTAACTCATTTGTTTACTATCTCTAAGGAATAAGTATTTTGTTGCCTGATGTCCAATGTCTTGAGAGCCATTGTTTCATGTAATTTTTTTCTGATTTTTTAGTTCTTTTAGGAATGAGAATTAATCTGGTCTCTGTAAAAAAAATGGCAAGACCTATGCTGCAGTACCACTGTTTCTCATGGAATTTCCTTTAGAAAATTTAAGGGAGTCTATATTAGACAGCATAGCAAGAAGTTTTTTTGTTTGTGTAAAACTTTCCATTTTAAAGGGCTACTTTCCGCTTTCTAGGTTATCTTTTGAAAATCATTTTCATGTTTTTATGTTGAAATAATTTTCAAATGATTTTCATATTTTAGTTGATATGTGGATGGTTTTATTATTTGATTTTCAGTCTATGCAGAATGTCAAGTGGAGTTTTTGCTTTGTTTTTATTATTGCTCCAGCCCACTCAACAGCCTTTCATTCAAAAGGAGATTTCATTTAAACTTTTAATAAATATTGGTAAATGGTACTTAAGACTTTATTAGGCAGAACAATGATAGGGCTCTGCCTAATTACACTGTAACTACCACCATTTACAGATAATTTATTACAAGCTAATATATTCCTTAAAAAATAGTTATGTCACCAAACACATTATAGCTAATAAAATATATGCAAAATGATGGATATGCATTTCTGTTGTTTTTTTGAAGATGACTGCTGGAAAGCTGGCTATAGTTATAAGGTTGCATATTACTCATTTAATGAGCATTGAGTAAATATGAACTCCTTCTATGACTTTTGATGAATCATGTGGAAATTATTCATGGTGGAAGAAGGCAAAACCATATGGCACATAATCTGTTAAGTATATTTGTGTTCAATGATGCCCAGAGTCATATCCATAGCAAATCATTACATGCTGTTAATTATTCAGAGACTAAGTAAAATGAGCTGGTAGTCTCACTCTAATGCCCAGTAGAACTTTGTTTACATCACAGAATTACCTGGTAGATCCTCCTTGACTGATTTATATTTAAGCTATGAGGTTAAAACAGACTAAATGAGAGATATTTAACCCGTTCTATATATAGTGTTCTGAGAATAGTATCAAGGCTGTAAAAAAAAGAATACACTTTTTTCTGACTTACTATATCTACCAAACAGAGCAATTAGAAAATGTCATTAGCTAATTGTGTCATTTTCAGTCACTAAATTCACTTAAAGATATAACCTTTCATTTCTGCTTTACAGATTTTAATTAGTTTTAATTATCCAATTTTGTTCCATTTATAATATTTATGGCCAAGACAGTGAGAGTAGGCAAATGTTTGAGAATTTTTTAGAAAAAATGTCTTTAAGCAGGAGGGAGGCTACTAGAAATTATGTTTGAACATGACCCTGAAAATAATCAGCACTCTTTACTTTTTGTCCAAAATAAAATCATATGAAACAGGCTCATTAAAACATCAAACTGTACCTAACATATGAAAACTAAGAAGTTAATTTTGAGTTACTAGTTAATTGAGAGTATTGTCTCATTGATTGTAAACCTAATAACCTGACAATTGAGGGAATTCTAACAAGAATTACTGAAACATAGAAAAACATGATCATTTACTGTTTTCACTAGTTTATATGTAGTTTATTCCTTCATTCATCCATATGAATCCATATGTACGTTCATTCATCAAACATTTATTAATCACTTACTTCATTGCAATGCATTATTGTATCCATTGGGGATTGAAAAAAATAAAGACAAGATGTTCAAAGTTTAGTGAAGGAAACTCAAATTACTATAAACTGAAGCCTAATGTAGGTACTACAGCAGAGGAATAGGCAAAATATTGTGAGAACGTAAAGAAAGTTAGCTGAATTCTGAGTAGGCAGATCTAGAGAAGATTTCACACAGAAGTTGGCATTCGATGAACCTTGAACGATATGTAGGATCCTTCAAGTAGAGAATGGATGGAAGTACAGTCTAAGCAGAATAAATAGTATTGGAAAAGGCAGGAAATCCTGAAAATTCAAGACAGAAAGGAAGGCAAAATAAGTAGGCATTCATTATTATGGTTTAAATACTCTTTATTTAATGAGAATAAAATTTAGTCAGTGAGAATGAGGGTAAGAGAGATGATATATTGCCTACTTGTGGAATGAGAAAAACAAGCAAACAAACATGCATTTAGAAAATAGTTTAGATTCTGAAATGAGCCTTTTAAAAACATATGCTCCAAATTTCTTACCTGGAAGGGTGATTTTAGATGGTTTCTAAATAGCTACATCAAAATAATAGTCATAGAAATACAGATAATTTTTGAAAGTCTATGTACTAGTCCTCAGTTTTGAGATGACAGGTTGTACATAGAATGCATTCTATCTTTCTCCCTAAGATTTCTTGTGCTAGAAAGCTTGACTTGTGTTTTAGTAGTTAGTTTGGGCTGCCATAACAAAAATACCACAGATTGAGTGGCTTAAACAACAAAAGTTTATGTTTTCTCACAGTTCTAGAGGATGGGAAGTCCAAGATCAAGGTGCTGGCCAATTCAGTTTCTAGTGAGGTCCTTCATCCTGGCTTGTCTATGGCTGCCTTCTTGTTGTTAATTCAGGTGGTGCACATACGTACACACACAGAGACACAGAGCTCTATGGTGTCTCTTCTCATAAGGGTACTAATCCCATAGGACTAAGGCCTCACCATCACCTAACACTGATTACTTTCCAATGGTCCCATCTCCAAATACCATCACACTGTGGGGTTAGAGTCTCAACATAAGAATTTGGTGGGTACAAAGTTATTCAGTCCATAACAACTGGTGACCTGGGATACTGCATCTGGATTAGTACCAGAAATTATCAGCAAACTTATAGGCATCTCTATATATGCATTTTTCTTTTGAGTGTCTAGAAATTCCATCATATTTTCAAAAAGACAAGTGACTCAAAAATACAGAAAACACTCTAATATAGGATTTGGATTGTACCTTGTGAAAAAAATAACCCCTAGCATATTTAGACCAATGAACACTTAGAATTATCATATTTCATTCTTCCATGCTCCGTCCAGCTCACTCCATCTCATCCTTCAAGTCTCAGCTTAAATGTTACATCTTCAGAGAGGCCTTTTCTAATTGCTCAAAATAAAATATTTTCCTCAAATCTTGTTCTCTGTTTTATTGCCTTGTTTGTTTCCTTCACGGTACATAATCCACATCTTGAACTTCTTTTATCTACTTTATAAAATATTTTGTTTTAGCATTGTTTCTAAAATCAGTGTCTGTCTTCTTCACTCTTATATCACCAGTGTCTACACATAGTAGTTACCATAAAAAGTTTTTAAAAAATTAATTGATAAAACAATGAATGAATGGATGGAAGAAATGGCTAGGCCTTTACAAAAATCAATTAGATTTATTTGACTCCAAATATTTCTTCTGCCCAGTTCTCTCTTTCTTATTCTGGTACAGTTTACACACATGTTTTGTTGTTGTTGTTGTTTATTTGTTTGTTTTTATTAACTTTTATTGGAGTATAATTGCTTTACAATGTTGTGTTAGTTTCTACTGTACAGCAAAGTGGATCAGCTGTACGTATACATATGTCCCCTACTTTTTGGATTTCCTTCCCATTTAGGTCACCAATGAGCACTGAGTAGAGTTCCCTGTGCTATACAGCAGGTTCTCATTAGTTATCTATTTTATACATAGTATCAATAGTGTATATACATCAATTCCAATCTCCCAATTCATCCCACCCCACCTCCCACATTTCCCCCTTGGTATTCATACATTTGTTCTCTACGTCAGTGTCTCTGTTTCTGCTTTGCAAATAAGATAATCTATAATATTTTTCTGAATTCCACATATATGTGTTAATATATGATATTTGTTTTTCTCTTTCTGACTTACTTCACTCTGTAGGACAGTCTCTAGGTCCATCCACATCTCTACAAATGACCCAATTTCATTCCTTTCTATGGCTGAGTAATATTCCATTGTATATATGGGTCACATCTTCTTTATCCATTCCTCTGTTGATGGATATTTAGGTTGCTTCCATGTCCTGGTTATTGTAAATAGTGCTGTGATGAACATTGGGGTGCATGTAAGACACATGTTATACCTTTGATATTGGCCCACAGTTCTTAGATGTTCTGTTTTGTGATTTTTCTTTTTCTCATATATTTTTTTCATTCTTTTTTTCTCTCTGCATTGCAGTTGGAAAGTTAGTACTGGAATAGTGAGGAATTTCCTTCCTCCATGTGGGAAAATGTTTTAGTACTGTCCTCTATGAATATCTTTCTCTAGAGAGTAGGCTTTTGTTATGGAGAATGACCTAGTGAGGTTCTATAATGGGTACTCTCACTCACAGCCTGCCAGGGCCCTGAGGGGAATCCTCCTCTGATCCATACTGTGAGAACCTAGTAAGGTTTCTGAAGGGAAATGATTAGGAAAGTGCTGGGGTCGGGGATGGGGTACCTGTTGTGTTTGGGATCCCCCAGGAATTTCTCACTCTCTGCTAGTCCAACAATCAGCCTCCAACAATTCATCACAATTACTAGGCAAGTAAGTGGTTCCCAAATATGACCTCTAGAAGTTTCTGTTCTAGATGAACAAATGCTTGGACACTTTATCTTTCCCATTGACCTTTTTTTCTCCATATTTCAGAAAGGCAGTTTGCTCTGCAACCTCAGTTTGCTAACTGGTCTGAGAAAAGTTGTTGATTTTCTGTTTGTTTATCTTTTTCTTGCTTTACAGACAAAAGAGATGATTTCCTAGGTCTTTATATGTCAGGGCAAAGCCAGAAGTCTAGGTTCACTTTAAATTTGATTTGTTCATTGGCCCTTCTGATGTACGACAGCACTGCCACATCCTCCACCTGTTTGTCTTAACTCTACTAAGGAATCTTAAACATTTAGTGATCACTAATAAATTATTTCTCTCTTTTTGGCCCTGTCAAAGTGAAAACAAGTGAACTTGTAAGGTAGTTTTCTCTGGGGCAACTGAAAGAATTATCAAAAAAACCTTTGCAATGGTTTCTCTTTCATCATTGGTTGTAGGCCACAGCTTATTTTTTCTATGTGAATTACAGCAATATTCTCAGAAGATGAAAATTGCAAGCTATCATTTTCCTCTATAGGGTTCATTTCCACAATTCTAGCCTAGTAATTTTAATCACTGATGATGAAGAAAACATTGAGAGGTATTTTGGGAATAGTGAAACAATTTTATAAGCTTGATGAGCACTGTAACAATAAAGTAATCAATACTTCTAAACTACTGATAATTTTTCAATGAATGAATTACTAGACTAGCAAGAATTACATCATTAAAGTGATCACAGTATTTTTGTTCAAGGAGTCAATTTTTTCATAGGAATATTTCTTCATAAGATAGACAGTATTGGAGAGACCTTCAAGATGGCAGAGGAGTAAGACATGGAGATCACCTCCCTCCACACAAATACATCAGAAATACATCTACACGTGGAACAACTCCTACAGAACACCAAATGAATGCTGGCAGAAGACCTCAGACCTCCCCAAAGTCAAGAAACTCTCCCCATGTACCTAGTTAGGGCAAAAGAAAGAAGAAAACACAGAGACAAAATAAGGAAGGAACCTGCACCTCGGAGAGGGAGCTGTGAAGGAGGAAAAGTCTCCACACACTAGGAAGCCCCTTCACTGGTGGAGATGGGGGTGGGTGTGGGGAAGCTTCAGAGCCATGGAGGAGAGCACAACAATAGGGGTGCAGAGGGCAAAGCAGAGAGATTCCTGCACAGAGGATTCCTGCTGACCAGCACTCACCAGCCTGAGAGACTTGTCTGCTCAGCTACCGGGGTGGCTGGGGGCTGGGAGCTGAGGCTCAGGCTTTGGAGGTCAAATCCCAGGCAGAGGACTGGGGCTGGCTGTGTGAACACAGCCTGAAAGAGACTAGTGCACCACAGCTAGCCAAGAGGGAGTCCTGGAAAATGTCTGGAACTGCCTAAGAGGCAAGAGACAATTGTTTCAGGGTACGCAAGGAGAGGAGATTCAGAGAACTACCTAAACAAGCTCCAGAGATGGGCACAAGCCTCGGCTATCAGTGCGGACACCAGAGACAGACATGAAACGCTAAGGCTGCTGCTGTAGCCACCAAGAATCCTCTGGGCAAGAACAGGTCACTATCCACACTTCACTGCCCAGGAGCCTGTTTAGCCCGTCACTGCCAGGGTCCCATGATCCAGGGACAACTTCCCCAGGATAACACACGGCACGCCTATCACAACGGCCTCTGCCACCTCAGGCTCACCCTGATTTCCATACCCCTCCTTGCCCCCAGCCAGAGTGCTCCAGAGTCCCCTAATCAGCTGCTACTTTAACCCCGTCATATCTGAGAGAAGGACAGATGTTCTCAGGAGACCTACATTCAGAGGCGGGGCCAAATCCAAACCTGAACCCCAGGAGCTGTGCAAAAAAAGGAGAGAAAAGGAAATTTCCCCCAGCAGACACAGGAGCAGTGGATTAAATCTCCACAATCAACTTTACGTACCCTGCATCTCTGGAATACTTGAATAGACAATGAATCATCCCAAAATTCAGGCAGTGGACGTTGGGAGCAACTGTAGACTTGGGGTTTGCTTTCTGCATCTAATTTGTTTCTTGTTTTATGTTTATCATAGTTTAGTATTTAGAGTTTATTATCATTGGTAGATTTGTTTATTGATTTGGTTGCTCTCTTCTTTATATATATATATTTTTTTCCCTTTTTATCTTTTTGTGAGAGTGTATGTACATGCTTCTTTGTATGATTCTGTCTATATAGCTTTGCTTTTACCATTTGTCCTAGGGTACTGTCTGTCTGCATTTTTTGTTGTTGTTGTTTTTAGTATAGTTGTTAGCGCTTGTTATCATTAGAGGATTTGTGTTTTGGTTTGGTGGCTCCTTTCTTTCTTTCTTTCTTCCTTTTTCCTTGTTTTTATTCCTTTTTAATTTTTTTAATTTTAATATTATTTTTTATTTTAACAACTTTATTTTATTTTATTCTTTCTTTCTTTCATTTTTCTCCCTTTTCTTCAGAGTCGTGTGGCTAACAGGGTCTTGGTGCTTTGGCGGGGTGTCAGACCTGTGCAACTGCAGCAGGAGAGCTGAGTTCAGGACATTGGTCCACCACAGACCTCCCGTTTCCATGTAATATCAAATGGCAAATCTCTCCCAGAGTTCTCCATCTCAACACTAAGACCCAGCTCTACTCAATGACCAGCAAGCTACAGTGCTGGACACCATATGCCAAACAACTAGCAAGACAGGAACACAACCCCACCCATTTGCAGAGAGGCTGCCAAAAATCATAATAAGTTCACAGTCAACCTAAAACACACCACCACATGTGGTCCTGCCCACCAGAAAGACAAGATCCAGCCTCATCAACTGGAACGCAGACACCAGTCCCCTCCACGAGGAAACCCACATAAGCCACTGCACCAAACTTAGCCACTGGGGGCAGACACCAAAAACAATGGGAACTGGCAGCCTGCAAAAAGTAGACCCCAAACACAGTAAGTTACGCAAAATGGGAAGACAGAGAAGCACACAGCAGGTGAAGGAGCGAGGTAAAAACCCACCAGATGAAACAAATGAAGAGGAAATAAGCAGTCTACCTGAAAAACAGTTCAGAATAAAGATAGTAAAGATGATCCAGAATTTTGGAAATAGAATGGAGAAAATACAAGAAATGTTTAACAAGGAACTAGAAGAACTAAAGAACAAACAAACAATGATGAACAGCATAATAAATGAAATTAAAAGTTCTCTAGAAGGAATCAATAGCAGAATAACTGAGGCAGAAGAATGGATAAGTGACCTGGACAATAAAATAGTGGAAATAACTACCACACAGCAGTATAAAGAAAGAGGAATGAAAATAATTGAAGACAGTCTCAGAGACCTCTGGGAGAACATTAAATGCACTGACATTCGAATTACAGGGGTTCCAGAAAAAGAAGAGGAAAAGAAAGAGACAGAGAAAACAATTGAAGAGATTATAGTTGGAAACTTTCCTAATACAGGAAAGGAAATAATCAATCAAGCACAGGAAGCACAGAGTCCCATACAGGATAAATCCAAGGAAAAACATGCCAAGACACATATTAATCAAACTATAAAAATTAACTACAAGGAAAAAAAACATTAAAAGCAGCAAGGGAAAAACAACAATAACATCTGATGGAATCCCCATAAGGATAACAGATGATTTTTCAGCAGAAACCTTGCAAACAAGGTGTGACAGGACATATACAGACTGATGAAAGGGAAAAACCTACAATCAAGATTACTCTGTCCAGCAAGGATCTCATTCAGATTTGACAGAGAAATTAAAAACTTTACAGACAAGCAAAAGCTAAGAGAATTCAGCACCACAAAACTAGCATTACAACAAATGCAAAAGGAACTTCTCTAGGAAGGAATCACAAGAGAAGGAAAAGACCTACAATTACAAACCCAAAACAATTAAGAAAGTGGTAACAGGAACATACATATCGATAACTACCTCAAATGTAAATGGATTAAATGCTACAACCAAAAGGCATAGACTGGCTGAATGTATACAAAAACAAGACCAGTATATATGCTGTCTACAAGAGACTCACTTCAGACTTAGGGACACATACAGACTGAAAGTGAGGGGAGGGAAAAAGATATTCCATGCATAATGGAAATCAAAAGAAAGCTGGAGTAGCACTTCTCATATCACACAAAATAGACTTTTAAATAAAGACTATTACAAGAGAGAAAGAAGGACACAACATAATGATCAATGGATCAATTCAGGAAGAAGATATAACAATTGTAAATATTTATGAACCCAACATAGGAGCACCCCAATATATAAGGCAAATGCTAACAGCCATAAAAGGGGAAATTGACAGTAACACAATCAGAGTAGGGGACTTTAACAGCCCACTTTCACCAATTGACAGAGCATCCAAAATGAAAATAATTAAGGAAACACAAGCTTTAAGTGATACATTAAACAAGATGGACTTAATTGATATTTATAAGACATTCCATCCAAAAACAACAGAATACACTTTCTTCCCAAGAGCTCATGGAACATTATCCAGGATAGATCATATCTTGGGTCATAAATCAAGCCTTGGTAAATTTAAGAAAATTCAAATTATATCAAGTATCTGTTCCAACCACAACACTATAAAAGTAGATATCAATTACAGGAAAACATCTGTAAAAAATATAAACACATGGAGGCTAAACAATACACTGCTGAATAACCAAGAGATCACTGAAGAAATCAAATAGGACATCAAAAAATACCTAGAAACAAATGACAATGAAAACACGACAACACAAAACCTATGGAATGCAGCAAAAGCAGTTCTAAGAGGGAAGTTTATAGCAATACAGTCCTACCTCAAGAAACAAGAAACATCTCAAATAAACAACCTAACCTTACACCTAAAGCAATTAGAGAAAGAAGAACAAAAATACACCAAACTTAGCAGAAGGAAATCAATCAAAGATCAGATCAGAAAACAATGAAAAGGAAATGAAGGAAATGATAGCAAAGATCAATAAAACTAAAAGCTGGTTCTTTGAGAAAATAAACAAAATTGTTAAACCATTAGCCACACAAATCAAGAAAAACCGGGAGAAGACTCAAATCAATAGAATTAGAAATGAAAAAGGAGAAGTAACAAGTGACACTGCAGAAATAAAAAGAATCATGAGAGATTACTACAAAAAACTATAGGCCAATATAATGGAGAAACTGGAAGAAATGGACAAATTCTTAGAAAAGCACAACCTTCTGAGACTGAAGCAGGAAGAAATAGAAAATATAAACAGACCAATCACAAGCACTGAAACTGTGACTGTGACTAAAAATCTTCCAACAAACAAAAGCCCAGGACCAGATGGCTTTACAAGTGAATTCTATCAAATATTTAGAGAAGAGCTAACACTTATCCTTCTCAAAATCTTCCATAATATAGCAGATGGAAGAACACTCCCAAACTCATTCTATGAGGCTACCATAACCCTCATACCAAAACCAGACAAAGTTGTCACAAAGAAAACTAGAAGCCAATATCACTGATGTACATAGAGGCAAAAATCCTCAACAAAATACTAGGAAACAGAATCCAACAGCACATTAAAAGGATCATACACCATGATCAAGTGGGGTTTATCCCAGGAATGCAAGGATTCTTCAATATATGCAAATCAATCAATGTGATAAGCCATATTAACAAGTTGAAGGAAAAAAACCATATGATCATCTCAATAGACGCAGAAGAAGCTTTCAACTAAATTCAACACCCATTTATGGTAAAAACCCTCCAGAAAGCAAGCATAAAGGGAACTTACCTCAACATAATAAAGGCCATATATGACAAACCCACAGCCAACATCATTCTCAATGGTGAAAAACTGAAATCATTTCCTCTAAGATCCGGAACAAGGCAAAGTTGTCCACTCTCACCACTACTGTTCAACAAAGTTGGGAAGTTTTAGCCACAGCAATCAGAGAAGAAAAAGAAAAAGAATGCAAATCAGAAAAGAAGAAGTAAAACTGTCACTGTTTCCAGTTGAGATTACACTATACATAGAGAATCCTAAAAATGTTACCAGAAAACTACTAGAGCTAATCAATGAATTTGGTAAAGTAGCAGGATACAAAATTAATGCACAGAAATCTC
The DNA here is from genome assembly GCF_951394435.1 of Stenella coeruleoalba. Classification (NCBI taxonomy): domain Eukaryota; kingdom Metazoa; phylum Chordata; class Mammalia; order Artiodactyla; family Delphinidae; genus Stenella; species Stenella coeruleoalba. The sequence goes on along the minus strand of NC_137152.1, from coordinate 72,928,014 downwards.
TTGCATTCTTATACACTAACAATGAAAAATATGAAAGAGAAATTAAGGAAACACTTCCATTTACCATTGCAACAAGGAATAAAATACCTAGGAATAAACTTATCGAGGGAGATAAAAGACCTGTATGCAGAAGACTATAAGACACTGATGAAAGAAATTAAAGATGATACAAACAGATAGAGAAATATGCCATGTTCTAAGCTTGGAAGAATCAACATTGTGAAAATGACTGTACTACCTGAAGCAATCTACAGATTCAATACAATCCCTATCAAGCTACCAATGGCATTCTTCACAGAACAAAAATTTTGCAATGTGTATGGAAACACAAAATACCCCAAATAGCCAAAGCGATCTCGAGGAAGAAAAATGGAGCTGGAGAAATCAGGCTCCTGGACTTCAGACTATACTACAAGGCTACAGTAATCAAGAAAGTATGGTACTGGCACAAAAACAGAAATATAGATCAATAGAACAGAATAGAAAGCCCAGAATTAAACCCACACACATACGGTCACCTTATGTTTGACAAAGGAGGCAAGAATATACAATGGAGAAAAGACAGCCTCTTCAATAAGTGGTGCTGGGAAAACTGGACAGCTACATGTAAAACAATGAAATTAGAACACTCCCTAACACCATACACAAAAATAATCTCAAAATGGATTAAAGACATAAATGCAAGGCCAGACACTATAAAACTCTTAGAGGAAAACATAGGCAGAACACTCTATGACATAAATCACAGCAAGATCCTTTTTCACCCACCTCCTATAGAAATAGAAATAAAAACAAACATAAACAAATGGGACCTAATGAAACTTAAAAGCTTTTGCACAGCAAAGGAACACATAAATATGAAGAAAAGACAACCCTCAGAATGGGAGAAAATATTTGCAAATGAAGTAACTAACAAAGGATTAATCTCCAAAATATACAAGCAGCACATGCAGCACAATATAAAAAAAAAACAAATAACGCAATCCAAAAATGGTCAGAAGACCTAAATAGACATGTCTGCAAAGAATATATACAGATTGCTAACAAACACATGACAGGATGCTCAGCATCACTAATCATTAGAGAAAAGCAATTCAAAACTACAATGAGATATCATCTCACACCGGTCAGAATGGCCATTATCAAAAAATTTAGAAACAATAAAGGCTGGAGAGGGTGTGGAGAAAAGGGAACACTCTTGCACTGTTGTTGGGAATGTAAATTGATACAGCCACTATGGAGAACAGTATGGAGGTTCCTTCAAAAACTAAAAATAGAGCTACCATACAACCAGCAATCCCACTACTGGGCATATACCCTGAGAAAACCATAACTCAAAAAGAGTTGTGTACCAAAATGTCCATTGCAGTTCTTTTTACAATAGCGAGGACATGGAAACAACCTAAGTGTCCATCAACAGATGAATGGATAAAGAAGATATGGCACAAATATAGAATGGAATATTACTCAGCCATAAAAAGAAACAAAATTGAGTTATTTGTAGTGAGGTGGATGGACCTAGAGTCTGTCATACAGAGTGAAATAAGTCAGAAAAAGAAAAACAAATACCACATGCTAACACATATATATGGCATGTAAAAAATATGGTCTTGCAGAACCTAGGGACAAGACAGGAATAAAGATGCAGAGGTAGAGAATGGGCTTGAGGACACAGTGAATGGGAAAGGTAAGCTGGGACGAAGTGAGAGTGTGGCATTGACATGTATACACTACCAAATGTAAAAAAGATAGCTAGTGTGAAGCAGCCACATAGCACAGGGATGTCAGTTCAGTGCTTTGTGACCACCTAGTGGTGTTGGATAGGGAGCGTGGAAGGGAGACAGAAGACGGAGGAGTTATGCGGATATATGTATAACTGATTCACTTTGATATAAAGCAGAACCTAACACACCATTTTAAAGCAATTATACTCCAATAAAGATGTTAAAAAAAACTGAAGACCCCTTTTGGGAAAAAAAAAGACAGTATTAAAGCAGAAATGTAAGAATTTTATCAGATAGAAAAAGCAAGCCACAAACAAAAAGTATACAGTCAAGTATAATTTTCTCACCTGGAAAACATAATTTTTCTTTTTGTTTGGTATCATCTAGTCCTTCTGCCGTGAAAATTTTACTATTATTGGACATCTTTTTGCCATACACATGTGAGCTGATCCAAGTCCTTATTTATAAGCTGTTTCTCCTCACAGCAAACTGACAGAAGAACCAATTTTTTTCCAGATAGACTGTTTAAGGAGAAATATTATAGCTTGACAAAGTGATTACACACATGGGCTATTATTGCAAGGTTGACTGAAGTTTTTGCTCATCAGCAGATGCCTATAATGGCAATCAATGAAAGGGGGTTGCTTAGAGGAATGTCTGGCTATTGCCAAATAAACAACAAATCCAGGCTTAGGTAAGGAGGTATTTTATTTGAAAAGACTATTTCATAAATGGGAGAGAGATTATTGCAATTGGGTGAAAAGGGTTTGCAAGCATCAAGTCCCTCAATGGTCAGGCACAAATGTTGTTCCCTTTTAAAATTTAGTTGTTAGTATTTTATTGAGGTGTATTTGACAATTAAGAATTATATATATTTAAGGTATACAATTGATGATTTGATATACATATACATTGTGATATAATCACCATATTCAAGCTAATTACTATATCCATCTCTTCAGGTAGTCACCACATTTTTTGTGGTCAGAACACTTAAGATATACCTTCTCAGTAAATTTCAAGTATACAAGAAAGTATTATTTACTATGGTCACATTATTGTACATTAGATCTCTAGTACTTATTCATCTTGAATAACTGAAACTTAGTACTCTTTGACCAACATATCACCATGTAACTCTCCCTCCAGTCCCTAGTAAGCACCATTGTACTCTGTTTCTGTGACTTTATTTTAGATTGCACATATAATGAAACTATCCAGTGCATGTCTTTCTGCACTTGACTATTTTAGTTTGCATATATAAGTGAGATATTGCAGTACTTGTATTTCTGCATCTGTCTTCATTTAGTATAATGTCCCACCAGGCTTATCCATGTTGTTGCAAAGAGGATTTCCTTATTTTTTTAAAGCTGAATAATATTCCATTCTGTATACATAACACATTTTATTTATCTGTTCACGGATTGACAGACATTTAGACTATTTCCATATCTTGGCTGTTTTTTTTTAAATGCTGAAATGAACATAGGAGTACAGATATCTCTACAATATACCGATTTCATTTCCTTTAGGTATATACCCTGAAGTGGGATTGCTGGATCATAAGGTAGTACTATTTTTAATTTTTTGAGGAATCTTCATACTGTTTTCCATAATGGCTGAACCAGTTTCCATTCCCAGCAATAGTGTACACTGGTCCCCTGTTCTTCACATCCTTACCAACATTTGTTATGTTTCATCTTTCTGATAATAGCCATTCTAAGAGGTGTGATGTGATATATCACTGTGTTTTTGTTTGTTTGTTTTGTTTTGTTTTGTTTTGTTTTTGCTGTACGCGGGCCTCTCACTGTTGTGGCCTCTCCCATTGCGGAGCACAGGCTCCGGACGCGCAGGCTCAGCAGCCATGGCTCACAGGCCCAGCCGCTCCGTGGCATGTGGGACCTTCCCAGACCGGGGCACGAACCCATGTCCCCTGCATCGGCAGGCGGACTCTCAACCACTGTGCCACCAGGGAAGCCCTCACTGTGGTTTTGATTTGTGTTTCCCTGATAATTAGTGAAGTTGAGCACTTTTTCATATATCTGTTGGCCATTTGGATGTCTTCTTTTGGAAAATTTCTATTCAGGTCCTTTGCCCATTTTTCAATCATCTTATTTATTTTTTTCAATTCAGTTGTTTGAGTTCCTTATGTATTTTGGATATTAACCTCTTATCAGATATATGGTTTGCAAATATTTTCTCCCATGCTGTGTTGTCTTTTCACTCTGTAGATCACTTCTTTTGCTGTACAAAAGCTTTTTAATTTGAAGCAATCCTCTTTGTCTATTTTCACTTTATTTTCCTGTTCTTTTGGGGTCATATCCAATAAATAATTTCACAAACCAACTTCAAGAAGCTTTTACCCTAGTTTTCTAGTATTTTTTTTTTTCAGTTTCAGGGCTTATGTTTAAATCTTTAATCCTTTTTTTAGAGAATAATTTTGCCAGATGTAGTATTCTTGGTTGGCAGGTTTTTTTGTTTTGTTTTGTTTTGTTTTTCTCTTTCAGTACTTTAAATATATCATCGCACTCTCTCCTGGCCTGCAAGGTTTCTGCTGAGATACCTTTGATAAATTTATGGTGGTGATGGTGGGGGGCTGTTCCTTTGTTTGTGAGAGTTACTTTTCTCTTACTGCTTTCAAAATTCTCTCTTTGTCCTTGACTTTTTTTTTTTTTTTTTGCGGTACGCGGGCCTCTCACTGTTGCGGCCTCTCCCGTTGCGGAGCACAGGCTCCGGACGTGCAATCGTCCCGGACCGGGACATGAACCCGCGCCCCCTGCATTGGCAGGCAGACTCTCAACCACTGTGCCACCAGAGAAGCCCTGTCCTTGACTTTTGACATTTGGTTATAATGTGTCTGGTGTAGTCTTCTTTGGGTTGATCATGTTTGGAGACTTTTGACCTTCACGAATGTGAATGTCCATATTCCTCTCCAGATTTGGGAAGTTTTCAGCCACTATTTCTTTAAATAAGCTTTCTGTCCCTTTCTCTACTTCTCCTTCTGAGACTCCCATAATGTGTATATTGATTCTTTTGATAATATACCATAAATTCCATAGGCTTTCTTCACTCTTTCATTGTTTTTTCTCCTCTGACTGGGTAAGTTCAAATATCTTGTCTTTGAGTTCACAAATTCTTTCCTCTGCTTGATTGACTTAGATGTTGAAGCTTTCTATTGCATTTTTCATTTCATTTGTTGTATTCTAAAACTGCAGAATTTTTTTTGTTCTTCTTCTTTTTTTAATTTTTATGATTTCTACCTCTTTGTTGAACTTCTCATTTTGTTCATGTATTATTTTCCTTATTTTGTTGAGTTGTCTATCGTGTTCTCTTGTAGCTTGTGGAGCTTCTTTAAAACAATTATTTTGAATTATTTTTCAGACAATTTGTAGATCTTCATTTCTTGGGATCAGTTACTAGAAAATATTTTGTTCCTTTGAAGGTGTCATGGTTTTCTTGTTATTTTTGTGTGTGTGTTTTTTGTAGTCTTTGCCTGGATGTCTCTATATTTGAGGGAGCAGTCACCTGTTCCAGACTTTATGGAATGGCTTCAGTGAGGAAAGTCCTACACCTAGGGATGGGTGTGAGACTGCCATCTGGGTTAGTTCTGGCAGCTCCAGCTCAGTGGGAACACAGTTGCTGGTCTAGCACAGTGGCATAGTCTCCCTCAAGCTCTGTCAACTGAGGTCTGTGTTGTCAAAGATTGCAGGGGTCCTCATCAGCCAAGTCTGTAGGTGGTAAGTGTTGTCAGTATCCTCAGTGGTGAAGCCTACTGTGATCTTCCTGCTCTCCTTTTCCCTGTGAAAATAATTTGTGGCTGAAAGATATACAGGCACATATGCGGCAGAAGTGGTGGGATCTGGGGAACATGTGCATTTACTGCAGTGGTTGCACTGGTTTGTGAGTTGGGGGTGCATACTGAGTGGCTGTTGAGCTGGGGCCTGGGGCATGGGCATGGTTTTGGGAGTGGGAGTCATCTCTGACCCCAGAGGAGGTGGAGTACAGTGTAGTTCCAGCCTTGGGGGCAACACACAGCAGCTGTCCGGTTTATTCTTTCATTGGGAGAAGTAAACAAGGCTAGAATAAACTCGGTATGAGGGAAAGGAATAAGCAGGTGGCTTGTTGATATAGCTCTTCAGGCAATGTTTTTCCCAAGTTTAGCTTATTTTTGGGAGGAACTGTCAAGGAGGAGATGGCTGTTCCACACTTTGAGGTTGGCTCTGGATGAGGGTGGGTCAAAGTTCAGGTGCTTTAAGGGAGGAGAGAAGCCTGGCTAAAGTTTGGTCAAGTCAAATTAATGGATGTTTTGTACAAATTTGTCAGTAGGGACAAACAATTCAGTCAATCATTTGAAAGAAAGAATGGTAATTTGAAGTATCTGTATCTGGCCTTGTCACAGATAACCAAGGAATTTATCTGCCAGTCTTATCTAAGTCATAATAGGGAAGGGTAGGACTGTGTGATAAGCCATTTTCTAGAACACAAAAGTTTGGGGGAACTTTTATCTGTTTTCCAGGAGCATAGGACTCTGGTAAACTTTAACATTGTCACTATTTTTCAAGGTATCTCTAGTATATAGTAAAAAGGGCCCAGACTTGGTGACAGATTTCTTGTGAAGGAATACTTGGAATAATTTATTCCTGTAGTGTTCTTGTTTAGTCTCATTGAATGCTAAATTAACAAATAGATTATCTATAGTTTCTCTGGACTGTTTCATCTTTAAAATCAGAAATAGAATATTCTAGAAGTTCTTTCTATAGAGGAGACAGAATCTTTCATTGTTACCATATACTATAGGAATAAAAATGTTATTTTGCTATAAACAGCAAATCTGTATGGAAGGACACAGAATACCATGGGCTTAAATATAACGATGATAATAAATCTTGGGGTTCATTACTCATGGTAGGAGACTTGGGGAAAGTGAGGGTCTGGAGTAACAATTTTGGTTTTGATTTCTATTAGGGTATGGATCTTTGGAGTAGTGCATAGAATGAAAATATCTATTGTTTAGAAGTTGTTTCCTCTCTGCATGATCACTTTATATTTTGAGCATAATCTTAGGTTGAAAAACAAGCACACAGTTTCTATCACAATTTTAATTTACTGCTTGCCCTAGTAATTCAGACTCTATTATGTCCTCAGTGTAGATCATGAAGAATATATATGTGGCAAAATTTGTGTTGTGTTAACCTTGCATTGGCAGTAAACCCTTGTGTTGGAAGCTTGCTTAGTTTACCAGAAACAGGCATAAGTCTGAGTTGCATTCTGAACACATAGAATTTTATGATGTTGCAAGTTTTTCCTTTTTCAGATGTGCTGGCACACATGTGTCGGTTTAAATTCTGCACAGGTCCTGTATTGATTGCTGTCACCCATGTGATAATATATTTTCTCTTTATAAATGACTTATCAGACTGTACAGACCTCGTGATCCGCTTCATTTAATTTCTTGTTAAATGCTTCCCCTACCGAAAGCTTAATGGCATGAGAATAAATGATTCTTTTTGTATACCTTAAATGTACTGAATAGCCCGCTGATTTAAATTCCATAAGGTTATGTTTCTTTCTGTTCTGCCCTGTAAACATGATTGTGTTGGTTGAAATGATATTTTCTGTTGATGTGGGAACTTTAACATAAACAATGTATTTTGTAATAGAGAATCCTAAATTATATATCAGACAGTATTTTGATGTATGTTGAATACTTTTATTTATCCCATTTTCTCATAAAAATATTTCAGGACAAAATTCTGGTATACATAAGCTCCAAACAATTACTCTTTACTTTATCAGTGGCTAAAAACTTTTGGAAAAATGGGATATTGAGTAGAAAACTCTTTACTATAGGAATATTATCAACTGTTTAAAAAAATTGGGATATCTTATCTCATTTATGTTATTCTTGTTCATAGGTGCCTTCAAGTATTATAAAATTGCCAGTTATTTCATAATTATATCTTACCACACCCGTAGGTTGAATTTTATTTATTTGGCTATGAAAACAAAGTGGCATAATCATAGATACGCTGTGACTGTCAGAGTTAAAAATGTAATTGTTTTATTTATTTTAAACACTAAAACTTGCTGCAACTAAGCTAGTTTGTGAATGTATCCTCTGCAGAACAAAAATTGCTATCTGTCTTTGCTTTGAACCCTTGTAAACCAACATCTTTTGAAAACCACAAAATTTATGTTGAATCATGTAAAATATGACTAGTTAGAGTGCTATAATGAAATTAAACCCACTATAATTCACTTAAATGCAAACCAGATATTATTTTGCCACATTTTCTTTTTTTATCTTGTGTGCTTCCCAGAAATCTATTAGAGAAAGATTTTAACACAACAAGGATGTTGGATAACATTTTAGTAACTGTAGTATTGTGTTTCTAACTTTATAAACTACCAATTACTGCAGAAATTTCACTCTATTGTTTAAAAGCCTGCATCTAGGATGTTGTCTAACGATGGAAACATTTCATTTACTAAAGTGAGGCCTGATATCTGATTTAGTTATATATAAGTATTTTTGAATAATCTAGATTACAATGGCAACCTGTAGTATTCTTTTTTATTCTACTTTTCACAGAACAAATTGCCTATAAATGTTTGGATCTTGTTAGAGTACTGGATGAAGTAGTAACTTGGATTACTTTCTCATCCACAATATGTATTTAGGAAAGTTTTTTTTAATTATTAGAAAAGCATAAAAACATCTTTTTTTTCTTCTTTTTCTAAATTTTAGATAAAGCAAAGTGGAGACCACTGAGGAAGCAAATGTTCATAAATATAAAATTGAAAATAATTGGACAAATAATTGTGTGACTGCTAACTGACTCAGGTATAATAGGGTTTCTTGCTCAGCTACAACACATATTTATGAAGAACAAGGAATAAGAAAGTGGCCCAAATCCGTGTATATTTTCTCCCTGTGGGCATTGAAGTTTGTGAGGGTCTTTTAAAAAATGCTTTCTCAAGACTTTTAGAAATGTAGAGACAAGTAACCTAATCTCTTTTGGGAAAGACATTGTTTAACTCCAAGATAATAATACAGAATCCTAGAACTGAAAATTACCTCTGTTTCCAGAAATTATTTTATTAAAACCATAATATAATTTCTTTTAAAGACAGTAAAAGACTGCATATCACTTTACATATGTGTTGATGCTCTTGTAATTCTTTTCCAAAATATTTTAACTCTCCTCACATTTGTGTTGCTGTCAAGAACCACCACCTCCGTGGGTAACTGAAGCATTTAGTTACTGGAGGAACGTAATAATATATATATATATATATATATATTTTCAAGATGTTTAGGATCAGTGCAGGTCTTTATAATCCTATAGGTTCCTTTCTTGATTATGTATTAAGCCATCCACAGTCCTTGCTTATAATACTAACTACATCTTTACAAACATTCTCAACTATCTTATAATACCCTGAGGCAACAGTAGAGACCAAGGAGGAGAGCTTCCCAAAAAAGTAGATATGCACATTAAATCGATAACATTGATCTTTGTGCAAAATTCGATGGTTAATTCATGTATACTTTTTGCTCTTTCATCCTCTGTTCTCTCATGCTCGTTTCTCTGATCATTTTATATGTGTTTTGATTTAAAATAATAATAATATATAATATATAAATAATGACTTAAAATTATGAGGTACACATTCTTTTTTTTTTAACATCTTTATTGGGGTATAATTGCTTTACAATGGTGTGTTAGTTTCTGCTTTATAACAAAGGGAATCAGTCATACATAAACATATGTTCCCATATGTCTTCCCTGTTGCATCTCCCTCCCTCCCACCTCCCCATCCCACCCCTCCAGGCTGTCACAAAGCACCGAGCCAATATCCCTGTGCCATGCGGCTGCTTCCCACTAGCTATCTACCTTACTGCGTTTGTTAGTGTGTATATGCCCATGACTCTCTCTCGCCCTGTCACAGCTCACCCTTCCCCCTCCCCATAACCTCAAGTCCGTTCTCTAAGAGGTCTGCGTCTTTATTCCTGCTTTACCCCTAGGTTCTTCATGACATTTTTTTCTTAAATTCCATATATATGTGTTAGCATACGGTATTTGTCTTTTTCTTTCTGACTTACTTCACTCTGTATGACAGACTCTAGGTCTATCCATATGAGGTACACATTCTTACCTTATCCATCCTTAACCTTTTTCCTTTGGCCTAATACAAAGTATTAACCCCATAGACTAGCCATCAACTCAGGGAAATGAGAAGCCAAACATGCCATTTTTACTGATGAGACTACTGAGGAATAGAGATTTGATTGTACGCCTATGGTCGCAGAACTGGTTAGTAGCAAAGTGGAAGCAAAAACTCTTAATGTTTCCACTTCTAGCCATTTCTTTGATGTTATCTTCTTTGTTTTATTTACTATTAGGAAGTATGACTCAACTTTAAAATGCTTATTCTGCCATTTAAACCTCCCCTTCTTTTGTTCTTCCTTGAATGGAGATCAGGCAAATTGATAATAAAAAGACTAAGTACAATAAAGGTAATATTAAATGTCATTTCTGGCTCAGGTAGCAAATATATAGAAAGTGAATAGATCAGGAAATGCATGATAATTTAAAACATTAACATCAAGAACACCTTAATGATAAAATTGAAATAGCATTTCAAGAAATCTTTTATTTCTTCTTATTTTCTGAAGTAGTAGCTTGTTCTGACTTTAATATGTACATATTTATTTACAATGAAAAGTAGTAAAATAACTGAGATTGAACAGACTAACAACTGTTCTCCTAATTACCAATATATTTGATTGTTACTTGCGCTTATGAAATGTGCTACTAAAGGCTTAGAATGTGTAAGATTGTTGCATCTCAATGTCTTAAAATATACAAATATTATCATTATTTTAAATAACTGAAAAAAACATTTGATGTGTTTCTTTTTGGGAGGTTCAATAGTGGATGATTACTAATAAGAATGTGGCAGCATGAACAAACTAAATGTATTGAGTTTTTAGAAATCTTGTAAGTTAATGAAGCTTTTCTAATAAGAAGTGACCTATAGGCCCAGCTGCAATAATTACCACATTTATGTGCATGACAGAGATTACATGATACTTAGCCTAAATTCAGAAAGTGTTTTTCATTTTCTTAAAAAAAAATAGGCAAATGACTCCACTGACCCATTTTCTGAGGTGTGGGAGGCCCACGTGGTCAGTGAAACATTGCAGGGATTTGTGTAAAAGACATATGTGACCACTGGGAGCCACTGGGGGATTAGTTTAGCATGGATTTTGTGAGCAATTTATTCAAGACCTTATTCTCATTCACACAAGACTGTTCAACAGGACACCTTTTATTCTCTGGAATCAAAAGGTGAGTAGCATGTGAATGGTATTTAGTGCTTAGGCAGTCTGTTCCCTGGAAATCCCCTATATCCTACTATTTGATTAATATGGAGGAAAACCATAAAAAACATATGCAAAGACAGTGAATGTTTTTAAAGAGTGGAGGAAACTGGGTCATTCCTGGTCTAATTTAACTCATCTATTTTACAAATTATTTTTCTTCACCTTTTAAGTTTTTGATAAAATGTAAACTAGTGGTTTACATTTTGAAGCTACTAAAGGTCAAATTTCAAAATAATGAATGGTTTAATTGTAGGGCATACATTTCTGTGTCATAATGGGCTACACTGTTCCCTCCATGCTTTTGTTAACTAATCACAGCCATGTTCCCAAGATTTGAATTCTACTCCTTTCCTAGATAACTAGTATGAAAGAGAGAAAACAGACTCGGCCTTGAGCCCTTGTTCATTTATGTTGCTTCCTATTTATTTGTGTTACATTAATAATCAGAAATGTATTTTGCCATAATTTAATGTGCACCTACTCTGTGTTGAACACTCTACAATGAAGATGAGTCAAATATGGTCATTGCCTTCAAAACTCTTAAAGTCTAATAGGAGATAAACATGTAGAAAATTGAAATACAGTGTGATAAAGTCAATTTACAAAGGGCTCAGAGCCTTTTGTATTTTTTGTATCCCAAAATATGGGATATGTATATATGCTTGAGTGAAGGCAGTACCTGGGTAACCTCCATATAGTAGACAATGCTTAAGCCCCCAAACAAAAGACAGTTGGTGGATGGTTCATTCTGGAAAGGGAGAATAGTGTACATGAAGGCACAGAGATATAAAAAAGATTATGGTGTCAGGCAGCAGTTAATGGTTCAGTACAGAATTCATGAGAAAAGTGGTGTAAGAGGAGATGAAAAATTAGTCAGGGTCTTGTCTGTCTCTCTAAGTGACTTTGCATACCACTCTAAGTGTTTTATAATTTATCCTATAGGTGATAGGGTGCTACAAGTGAGTAATTTAAAGCAGATAACCCAAATAGGCATTTGAGAAAGATTTCCTTGATGTCAATGAGCAGGGTAGATGCATGGGGTGGGGTGGGAGGTAAGGGTTGGAGGCCTGTGTGGGCAGGCAGTAAAACTGGTTTAGGAAGCTGTCAACACTGTCTACTAGATCTGTGTCACTAATGCAAAGGCAGTGGGATGGAAGAGGAAATGACAGAATTGAATATTATTTCAGTATAATTAACCCATCTTCGTTTCTTTTCCATAATAGTGTATGGTCCAATATGATTTTAAAGTATCTTTGAATGGAATTCTAGAGTTTCAGGCTATAAGTACATATCTACATTCCCAATTCACAACTCCCTCCCACTGCAAACCAATGTTAGAATGTTAGTATGGTTGCAGATATTAACTATTTTTCCATTACTTGTCACTAGGACAAGGCACTAATATTAGGCAAATGGGTTTGCATGTCCCTACTTGACTCCATTAAGATATCACATATTTTAAACTTTTATACAATTATAAAGATGAAATATTCCTCTGATATCTTTCTTTTTTAAAATATATATATATATTTAAAAATATTTATTTATTTATTTGTCTGTGTCGGGTCTTAGTTGTGGCACGTGGGATCATCATTGCAGCATGCAGTACCTTTAGTTGTGGCATGCGAACTCTTAGCTGCAGCATGTTGGAGCTGGTTCCTTGACCAGGGATCGAACCCACGCCCTCTGCATTGGGAGTGCAGTGTTAGCCACTGGACCACTACTGAAGTCCCAATACCTTTCTTTTTTACCAATCATTCACATCACCTTCTTAAACACTTGGCTTAAAATCCAAATCTAGGATAAATTTATCTCTTCTTTTAGATGCTCTTTACTCTGCATCTCTCAGTATGTAGTATCAAACTTATACAGACATAGAGAATGGACTTGAGGATGCAGGGAGGGGGCAGGGTAAGCTGGGACGAAGGGAGAGAGTGGCATGGACATGACATATATACACTACCAAATGTAAAATGGATAGCTAGTGGGAAGCAGCCACATAGCACAGGGAGATCAGCTTGGTGCTTTGTGTCCACCTAGAGGGATGGGATAAGGAGGGTGGGAGGGAGATGCAAGAGGGGGGAGATATGGGGATATATATATATATATATATCTGATTCACTTTGTTATACAGCAGAAACTAACACACCATTGTAAAGCAATTATACTCCAATAAAGATGTTAAAAAAGAAAAGAAAAAACAACCTTATACTAGTATTGTGCTTATTGATTTGTTGGGTTTTGTTTCTTACTACAGTTGAGATCACAGAATCTAATAATCTGTTCATCACTAACCATCATTTACAGGACCCCCATCTAATGAAATGTATAATTATCTAGATTGAGTTAGATTTGTTTGTAATTACTTTCAAAACTTGCTTTTATTTTATTTTTTCTCTTCAACTGGATTTTAACTTTCCTAAGTTAAAGGGCTAAATTTTCTGTTTCTTTGGAATTCACTACTGGTCATAATACATGTCTCTAAATTTCAATGATTTAGTTTAAAACTAACTTCCTTTTGACTTTCTTGGATTGATAGGCAGTTTTCTAGTAAACCTTCATGGTGTGGAAAGAGCTTCCATAGTACTGCTTTTTGAAGATCTTGAAATGCACAGGTTATTTTTGCTTGCAAACTGGCCAATTCCTTTCTAAGCTTATCTCTTTTAATACTTTCTAAAAACAGCAAATAAAAACAAGGCACAGTATGATTCTGACTCCAACTCTTACTCTTTAGAGTTATAGGCTCAGTGAGCATATGGTTTGCCTTCCAAGTTATAGCAAGCAACAATTTTTTAAAAAGATGTTTTGCCACCGTGTATCATGGGTCTTCATCTTTTCAACCTCCAAATCAGTTACCGTACTGCTCACTGTCTGACTGTTAAAGTAATGAAATTTTAGGTTCTGTTGTGGCAGCTTGCCATTTCAAAGAACTAATTTCTGTTAAATAAGATTTGGTAGCTATGGTAACAGACAAATCCCCAAATATAAGTGGCTTAACATCTATGTAAAGTGAAAAACATAGGTTTCAGATTAGCTGACAGCTTTCATCTAAGTGGTGATTCAGGATTCGGACTCCTTCCATCTTGTGGCTCCTCTGTCTTCAACACATAACTTCTAAAGTCACTGCAGAAAACAACATGGCTGATCACAGTGGGAGGTTTTTATTGGATAGCTTTGGAAGTAGTGACCAACACTGCCACCCCCATTCTATTACCCAGAAATCAGACACAAGATCACACTTAAATTAAGCCAGGAAGGCTGAGAAATGTAGATGTGTGCCAAGAAGAAAGTAATGAGTTTGGTGAACTTACATTAGAATCTGTCACATTGGGAGAATTGTTTTTTTATGACTCAAAAACATCCATTTTATTACCTTCCTTTCTCCCATTTGCTCCATTTTTCCAGCTAAGTACTGCAACAAAATATTTTTTATCTAACATTATATATTAATGATAATGCTTATGCAGTTTTATCAACCCATTTTTAAGGGAAAAATCATAGACTAGATGCATTAAAGTGAAATGTATTTACAGAAATCTGAAACAACCTACTACACAAGAAAATATTTTTTTCTAGCATTTCAGTTTGGGAGTAGCTCAGTTGGTCATATTTCTAGAACCCTCCACATAGTGCTCTACATGGTAGATGTTTAGTAAATGACTATTTCTCCATTACTGAAGATAACATCTTGTGCTGATATCAAAGGACAAAACTGAAAAAAAATGTCTGTTTACATTATATCCATTATTTCAACAAATACATATCGATCACCAGTTATGAGCCAACTATTCTTTTTCTAGGCATGCTCCAAATTGCCTGTGTCAAACATTTAGTATGGCCTGAGAAAGTGAATAGAATTCTCTAACCTTGCTTTATCCATTATAGAGTGGAGATTGCTGTAGAAATTTAAAGAACCTTCACTGAATAGCTGTTTTAAATAGAATTTCTTTTACATCATCTTAGCCTCTAGCACAGTGACTTTAAATATTTAGTGAGCATAAAAATCACTATGAGCACTGTACTAAAATGCATATTCTTGAGTACTGACTACAGAAATTCTGTTCCAGCAGGTCTACTGCAGTGAGGCGGAAATAGCGTTTTTAACAAGCTCACTACATACTATTGCAAAGTGTTCTTAGATGACCCTTTGAGAAAACAACTATAGAATCCTTTAGATACCTTATTTTATCATAATATACTACTGTTTATAAAACAAATGTCATAGCTAATTATTTAAAAATTCTAATTACTTATAATGTTCCCAGCTGAGTCAAGTGATGATTGCAGAGTTTGCTTCACTTGTGCTATTTTATAGTTTACTTTATCTAAATAGATATTAGGCATGTGGGATGGCAGAGGGTGCCTTCATCCATCAGAAGAACACATTTCATGAACTAACTATCCATAATAATTAATAAATAATTATCTCTTTCATTTGAAAAGTTTATTCTTGAATATTTTAGTCACAGGATGGAAGATTGTTAATTTACCTTTTCTACAACTAAAAAAGAAATAAAAAATGCAATAGTTATGGGCTCAAAAGTTTTAAAGATACAAATATAATTAAGGTTAAAATGAATAAAGTTGTTGAAATATATTTCTAGTTTATAGTAAAATAAGCCTTGCTTTTTAATTTATTTTTTAAAAGCATACCATGGGGTTTGGTACTATTAGGTTTGATGTGGTTATCACAGCAGAAACTAAATAGGTAAAATAATCACGATATGAAAACCAAGTCCATCCAGATTCAACTTACAGTTTTAATCATTTTATGTATTGTTCTGGCAAATTGATTTGAATGTATCAAAGATCTGACTTCGAATCATGACAATGTGTGTAAAATTAGCCTATATAAAATTCATGAGCACTTAGATGCTGTATTCTTTTTTTCCTTATGGGATACTACTTTTTTTTCCCTCATTTTAACAAATCCATTTATTATATATTAGTACGTGGTTTCTAAACACCATTCTATACTTAGAAAAACAAAAACAAAACATGGGCTCCTTGGAGACACAGAGAAGTTACTTTCTTGTTGTGTTTACATACTTTTAAAACCACGTAAGTGTATTTAAAAACCTACTCTTGTGTGTTATTCGCCTTTCCATGTCAGACCGTACTGGTGCAGCCAGTTCTGTAAGGGGCTCCACGTTATCAACACACATTCAGGTAGAGTTTTCGCTTTCTCCGATGCTGGCAAAGCTGCAAAGAGTAAACTCATGCAGGTACCTTCACGTGCGTGTGAAGCCTCTCTGTGGAGAGGTTCCCGTGAAAGTTCATGTCTCAGTAGGATCGACCTGAGTCCCTCATGAGTGGGGACTTTGGGCTCCTCTTCATGGCCATCACCCTGTGTGTTTCTTCTGGGTATTTCCCTGTTATGGGAGACTACTTTTAACCATCATCCCTTAGGAACCTCTTTTATTTAGTAACTGCTGATCAATGGTTAATATTAATTTTCCACAATTTTCATTTTAGTTAATGTTTACGGTGCATTTTATATGTGCAGGATTACTTATAATATTTTAAACTTTTTATTATGGAAAGCTTCAAACATATATAAAAATAGAAGAGACTAACGAACTCTAATGTATTCATCATCCAGTTTCAAAGCTTGTCAACTCACCGCAAATCTAGTTTCATCTATAACACTACATGCCACTTTCTTTCTCACTGGATTATTTGAAAGCCAATTCCACATTATACAACGTTCACAATTTAGAAAATTATTCCTAAGTGAAAATCTATTATTTTTCTATGTTTTGAGGAAAGGGACTAGTCAGAGATTATGTAAATGCCTCTATGAAAATGGACTAGCAACATTCTATCATCAGACTAGGCAAGAGTCAAAATCAAATCAGTATTTCATATTGAATGTTTGTTTAGTGAAAGAAGACATGTACTATATTATACAGTATTACAAAAGAATAAAAATTATAGCATAATATAGAACAAAAAGTATAAGAAGTAATCAAAACATAAGCAAATTTCCTCCTAAATGGCAACAGATACTCCTGTTACTGTCTTTTTTAAAAAAGAGGGTTATTTTTTCTCTCCATTCACAACAGCTATGACACCAGCATAGCACCATGTAATCTCATCTGCAGCCATGAATTCAACGAGAATCTAAAGGCAAATGACTCTTAAGGTGATTTCTCTCCTGAAGTTTCTCCTGAGATGACTTTTTTTTTTTTTTTTTTTTTTTTTTTTTTTTTTGCGGTACGCGGGCCTCTCACTGTTGTGGCCTTTCCCGTTGTGGAGCACAGGCTACGGACGCACAAGCTCAGGGGCCATGGCTCACTGTCCCAGCCGCTCCGTGACATGTGAGATTCTCCCGGACTGGGGCACAAACCCGTGTCCCCTGCATTGGCAGGCGGACTCTCAACCACTGCACCACCAGGGAAGCCCCGTGAGATCACACTTTTATTTGCAGTATATCCACTGGCATGTCCCACTTGCATTTCCATATAATGGTTACTAAATCAAATTTACCATCGTCCCTCCAGATTTTACAGTTACTACTACTCAGGATAGATATCTGGTAGTTTCCTAGCCTCTTTTCTTTCTTTCATCTCTCACATTATTTGTTCAACATAATTGATAAATTCTTCATTTAAACATTTTCACAATCTGTCCTGTGATTTCCTTCTTCACTGACATTGCCTTAGTATAACTACTCTTACCTAGATCATGGTGAAACATGCCTAACCAATGTTTTATCTCCAGTATTGATTCCCTTCAATCAGGTTTTCACTCTGCTACTTTAGTGATTTAAAAAATATATATCAGGCAATGTTAGTACTACTAAAAATTATTCAATAAGCTCCTTAGCTTAGCATGTGAGGCCTGGTGTGATCTGGCATTGGCTGCCATCCCAGTCCCATATAAAAGCAATTTCCTTACGGAACACTTCCCTTGCCATACCTAACTACTTTATCATGAATATCTTAATTTTTCTCATCCTCATATCTTTGTATACGTCACTTTCTCTCCAATAAATGTCCTTCTTTATCTGTCTTTCTGCTTCAATTCTCTCCTCAGAGACTTCAGTATTGAGTCATGAACTTTAGTCTTCAGGGAAGAGTTCACACTGCTACAACCACCTCCAATAGCAATTTTAGATTTTTTAGGAAAAAGACAAGTTCTCATCTTGGTGAAAAAACTCAAACACCTCTGACATTGAACATTATTGAACAGTGACAAAATGTAATTTCTCCTTATACAGATATGTTGCTATTGAACTAGTAGAAATGTAATGCCTTTTAAAAATCCACTTTCTTTCAAATAGTTTGACACGTGAAACATTTTCTGAAATTTATGATTTAGCCAAATTTCTTTCACATTGTGAACCTTCTTTTTTTTTTAACATCTTTATTGGGGGAAAATTGCTTTACAACGGTGTGTTAGTTTCTGCTTTATAACAAAGTGAATCAGTTATACGTATACATATGTTCCCATATCTCTTCCCTCTTGCATCTCCCTCCCAACCACCCTCCCTATCCCACCCCTCCAAATGGTCACAAAGCACTGAGCTGATCTCCCTGTGCTATGTGGCTGCTTCCCACTAGCTATCTACCTTACATTTGGTAGTGTATATATGTCCATGCCTCTCTATCACTTTGTCACAGCTCACCGTTCTCCCTCCCCATATCCTCAAGTCCATTCTCTACTAGGTCTGTGTCTTTATTCCTGTCTTACCACAAGGTTCTTTATGACATTTTTTTCTTAAATTCCATATATATGTGTTAGCAAATGGTATTTGTCTTTCTCTTTCTGACTTACTTCATTCTGTGTGGCAGACTCTACGTCTATCCACTTCATTACAAATAGATCAAATTCGTTTCTTTTTATAGCTGAGTAATATTCCATTGTATATATGTGCCACGTCTTCTTTATCCATTCATCCGATGATGGACACGTAGGTTGTTTCGATCTCCAGGCTATTGTAAACAGAGCTTCAATGAAGATTTTGGTACATGACTCTTTTTGAATTATGCTTTTCTTAGGGCATATGCCCAGTAGTGGGATTGCTGGGTCATATGGTAGCTCTATTTGTAGATTTTTAAGGAACTTCCATACTGTTCTCCATAGTGGCTGAACCAATTCACATTCCCACCAGCAGTGCAAGAGTGTTCCCTTTTTTCCGCACCCTCTCCAGCATTTATTGTTTCTAGATTTTTTGATGATGGCCATTCTGACTGGTGTGAGATGATATCTCATTGTAGTTTTGATTTGCATTTCTCTAATGATTAATGATGTTGAGCATTCTTTCATGTGTTTGTTGGCAGTCTGTATATCTTCTTTGGAGAAATGTCTACTTAGGTCTTCTGCCCATTTTTGGATTGGGTTGTTTATTTTGTTGTTATTGAGCTGCGTGAACTGCTTGTAAATTTTGGAAATTAATCCTTTGTCAGTTGCTTCATTAGCAAATATTTTCTCCCATTCTGAGTGTTGTCTTTTGGTCTTGTTTATGGTTTCCTTTGCTGTGCAAAAGCTTTGAAGTTTCATTAGGTCCCATTTGTTTATATTTGTTTTTATTTCCATTTCTCTAGGAGGTAGGTCAAAAAGGATCTTGCTATGATTTATGTCATAGAGTGTTCTGCCTATGTTTTCCTCTAAGAGTTTGATAGTTTCTGGCCTTACATTTAGGTCTTTAATCCATTTTGAGCTTATTTTTGTGTATGGTGTTAGGGAGTGATCTAATCTCATACTTTAACATGTACCTGTCCAGTTTTCCCAGCACCACTTATTGAAGAGGCTGCCCTTTCTCCACTGTACATTCCTGACTCCTTTATCAAAGATAAGGTGTCCATATGTGCATGGGTTTATCTCTGGGATTTCTATACTGTTCCATTGATCTATATTTCTGTTTTTGTGCCAGTACCATACTGTCTTGATTACTGTAGCTTTGTACTACAGTCTGAAGTCAGGGAGCCTGAATTCTCTAGCTCCGCTTTTCGTTCTCAAGACTGCTTTTGCTATTCGGGGTATTTTGTGTTTCCATACAAATTGTGATTTTTTTTGTTCTAGTTCTGTGAGAAATGCCAGTGGTAGTTTGATAGGAATTGCATTGAATCTGTAGATTGCTTTGGGTAGTAGAGTCATCTTCACAATGTTGATTCTTCCAATCCAAGAACATGGTATATCTCTGCATCTATTTGTATCATCTTTAATTTCTTTCATCAGTGTCTTATAATTTTCTGCATACAGGTCTTTTTGTCTCCTTAGGTAGGTTTATTCCTAGATATTTTATTCTTCTTGTTGCAATGGTAAGTGGGAGTGTTTTCTTGATTTCACTTTCAGGTTTTTCATCATTAGTGTATAGGAATGCCAGAAATTTCTGTGCATTAACTTTGTATCCTGCAACTTTACCAAATTCATTGATTAGCTCTAGTAGTTTTCTGGTAGCATCTTAAGGATTCTCTTTGTATAGTATCATGTCATCTGCAAACACTGACAGCTTTACTTCTTCCTTTCCTATTTGGATTCCTTTTCCTTTTCTTCTCTGATTGCTGTGGATAATATTTCCAAAACTATGTTGAATAAGAGTGGTGAGAGTGGACAACCTTGTCTTTTTCCTGATCTTAGTGGAAATGCTTTCAGTTTTTCACCATTGAAGATGATGTTGGCTGTGGATTTGTCATATATGGCCTTTATTATGTTGAGGAAAGTTCCCTCTATGCCTACTTTCTGCAAGATTTTTGTCATAAATGGGTGTTGAATTTTGTCAAAAGCTTTCTCTGCATTTATTGAGATGATCATATGTTTTTTCTCCTTCAATTTGTTAATATGGTTTATCATATTGATTGATTTGTGTATATTGAAGAATGCTTACATTCCTGGAATAAACCCCACCTGTTCATGGTGTATGATCCTTTTAATGTGCTGTTGGATTCTGTGTGCTAGTATTGTGTTGAGGAATTGTGCATCTATGTTCATCAGTGATATTGGCTTGTACTTTTCTTTCTTTGTGATGTCCTTGTCTGGTTTTCGTATCAAGGTGATGGTGGCCTCCTAGAATGAATTTGGGAGTGTTCCTCACTCTGCTATGTTTTGGAAGAGTTTGAGAAGGATAGGTGTTAGATCTTCTATAAATGTTTGACAGAATTCTCCTGTGTGGCCATCTGGTCCTGGGCTTTCGTTTGTTGGAAGATTTTTAATCATAGTTTCAATTTCAGTGCTTCTGATTGGTCTGTTCATATTTTCTATTTCTTCCTGATTCAGTCTTGGCACATTGTGCATTTCTAAGAATTTTTCCATTTCTTCCAGGTTGTCCAGTTTATTGGCATAGTATTGCTTGTAGTAATCTCTCATGATCTTTTATATTTCTGCAGTGTAAGTTGTTATTTCTCCTTTTTCATTTAATTCTATTGATTTGAGTCTTCTCCCTTTTTTCTTGATGAGTCTGGCTAATGGTTTATCAGTCTTGTTTATATTCTCAAAGAACCAGCTTTTAGTTTTATTGATCTTTGCTATCGTTTGCTTCATTTCTTTTACATTTATTTCTGATCTGATTTTTATGATTTCTTTCCTTCTGCTAACTTTGGGTGTTTTTTGTTCTTCTTTCTCTAATTGCTTTAGGTGCAAGGTTATGTTGTTTATTCGAGGTGTTTTCTGTTTCTTAAGGTGGGCTTGTATTGCTTTAAACTTCCGTTTTAGAAGTGCTTTTGCTGTATCCCATAGGTTTTGGGTCATCGTGTCTCCATTGTCATTTATTTTTAGGTATTTTTTGATTTCCTCTTTGATTTCTTCATTGATCACTTCATTATTAAGTAGTGTATTGTTTAGCCTCCATATGTTTGTATTTTTTACAGATCCTTTCCTGTAATTGATATCTAGTCTCATAGCGTTGTGGTTGGAAAAGATACTTGATACAATTTCAATTTTCTTAAATTTACCAAGGCTTGATTTGTTATGTAAGATATGATCTATCCTGGAGAATGTTCCATGAACACTTAAGAAAAATGTGTATTTTTGAATGGAGTGTCCTATAAATATCAATTAAGTCCATCTTGTTTAATGTATCATTTAAAGCTTGTGTTTCCTTATTTATTTTCATTTCAGATAATCTGTCCATTTGTGAAAGTGTGGTGTTAAAGTCCCCTACTGTGATTGTGCTACTGCCGATTTCCCCATTTATGGCTGTTAGTTTTTGCCTTATATATTGAGGTGACCCTATTTTGGGTGTATAAATATTTACAATTGTTATATCTTCTTCTTGGTTCGATCCCTTGATCATTATGTAGTGTCCTTCTTTGTCTCTTCTAATAGTCTTTATTTTAAAGTGTATTTTGTCTGATACGAGAATTGCTACTCCAGCTTTCTTTTGGTTTCCATTTGCATGGAATATCTTTTTCCATCCCCTTACTTTCAATCTGTATGTGTCTCTACGTCTGAAGTGGGTCTCTGGTAGACAGCATTTATATGGGTCTTGTTTTTTGTATCCATTCAGCCAATCTGTGTCTTTTGGTGGGAACATTTAGTCCATTTACATTTAAGGTAATTATCAATGCGTATGTTCCTATTCCCATTTTCTAAACCGTGTTGGGTTTGTTATTGTAGGTCTTTTCCTTCTCTTGTGTTTCTTGCCTAGAGAAGTTCCTTTAGCTGTTGTTGTAAAGCTGGTTTGGTGGTGCTGAACTCTCTCAGCTTTTGCTTGTCGGTAAAGGTTTTAATTTCTCCAACAAATCTGAATGAGATCCTTGCTGGGTAGAGTAATCTTGGTTGCAGGTTTTTCTCCTTCATCACTTTAAGTATGTCCTGCCACTCCCTTATGGCTTACAGAGTTTCTGCAGAAAAATCAGCTGTTAACCTTATGGGGATTCCCTTGTGTGTTATTTGTTGTTTTTCCCTTGCTGCTTTTAGTATGCTTTCTTTGTATTTAATTTTTGACAGTTTGATTAATATGTGTCTTGTCATATTTCTCTCTGGATTTATCCTATATGGGACTCTCTGTGCTTCCTGGACTTGATTAACTATTCTTTTTCCCATATTAGGAAAATTTTCAACTATAATCTCTTCAAATATTTTCTCATTCCCTTTCTTTTTCTCTTCTTCTTTGAGAATTCCTAAAATTCGAATGTTGGTACATTTAATGCTGTCCCAGAGGTCTCTGAGACTGTCCTCAGTTCTTTTCATTATTTTTTCTTTATTCTGCTCTGCAGTAGTTATTTCCATTATTTTATCTTCCAGGTCACGTATCCGTTCTTCTGCCTGAGTTATTCTGCTATTGATCCCATCTAGAGTATTTTTCGTTTCATTTATTGTGTTGTTCATCATTGTTTGTTCCATCTTTATTTCTTCTAGGTCCTTGTTAAATGTTTCTTACATTTTGTCGATTCTATTTCCAAGATTTTGGATATCTTTACTATCATTATTCTGAATTCTTTTTCAGGTAGACTGCCTATTTCCTCTTCATTTGTTAAGTCTGCTGGGTTTTTATCTTGCTCCTTCAACTGTTGTGTGATTTTCTGTCTTCTAATTTTGCTTATCTTACTGTTTTAGGGGTCTCCTTTTTGCAGGCTGCAGGTTTGTAGTTCCCGTTGTTTTTGGTGTCTGTCCCCAGTGGTAAGTTCGGTTCAGTGGTTTGTGTATGCTTCCTGGTGGAGGGGACTAGTGCCTGTGTTCTTGTTTATGAGGCTGGATCTTGTCTATCTGGTGGGCAGATCCACGTCTGGTGGTGTGTTTTGGGGTGTCTGTGGACTTATTATGATTTTAGGCAGCCTTTCTGCTAATGGGTGGTGTTGTGTTCCTGTTTTGCTAGTTGTTTGGCATAGGGTGTCCAGCACTTCAGTTTGCTGGTCGTTGAGTGAAGCTTGGTGCTGGCGTTGAGATGGAGATCTCTGGGAGATTTTTGCAGTTTGATATTATGTGGAGCTGGGAGGTCTCTTGTTGACCAGTGTCCTGAAGTTGGCTCTCCCACCTCAGAGGCACAGCACTGACTCCTGGCTGCAGCACCAAGAGACTTTCATCCACTCAGCTCAGATTAAAAGGGAGAAAAAGTAGAGAGAAAGAATTAGTAGAAGTTGGAAGAAAGAAAGAAAGCAATAACGAAAGAAAGAAAGAAAGAAAGAAAGAAAGAAAGAAAGAAAGAAAGAAAGGAAGGAAGGAAGGAAGGAAGGAAGGAAGAAGGAAAGAAGAAAAGAAGGAAAGAAGGAAAGAAAGAATGAAAGGAGGGAGGGACAGAGGGAGGCAGGGATGGAGGGAGGAAGGAAGGAAGGAGGGAGGGAAGGAAAGAAAAAAGAAAGGAAGAAGATAAAGTAAAATCAAATAAAGTAAAATATAATAAATTTATTAAATTAAAAAAATAATTAGTAAGAAAAAATAATTTAAAAAAACGGAAAGATAGAACCTTAGGACGAATGGTGGAAGCAAAGCTATACAGACAAAATCTCATACAGAAGCATATACATACACACACACAAAAGGAGGAAAAGTGGAAAAAATCATAAATCTTGCTCTCAAAGTCCACCTCCTCAATTTGGGATGATTCGTTGTCTAAAGGATGGAAGGAAGGATGGAAAGGAAGATAAAGTAAAATAAAATAAAGTTATTAAAATAAAAAATAATTATTATAAAAAAACTAAAAAAAACCCCAGAAAACGGACGGATAGAACCCTGGGACAAATGGTGGAAGCAAAGCTATACAGACAAAAGCTCACACAGAAGCATGCACATACACACTCACAAAAAGAGGAAAAGGGGAAAAAAATCCTAAATCTTGCTCTCAAAGTCCACCTCCTCAGTTTGGGATGATTCGTTGTCTATTCATGTATTCCACAGATGCAGGGTACATCAAGTTGATTGTGGAGCTTTAATCTGCTGCTTCTGAGGCTGCTGGGAGAGATTTCCCTTTCTCTTCTTTGTTCTCACAACTCCCAGGGGCTCAGCTTTGGATTTGGCCCCGCCTCTGCGTGTAGGTCGCTGGAGTGTGTCTGTTTTTCCGTTCAGACAGGACGGGGTTAAAGGAGCCGCTGACTCGGGGGCTCTGGCTCACTCAGGCCACGGGGAGCAAGGGGCACCGAGTGCAGGGCGAGCCTGCGGCGGCATAAGCTGGTGTGACGCTGCACCAGCCTAAGGCTCGCGGTGCATTCTCCTGGGGAAGTTGTCCCTGGATTCCGGGAACCTGGCAGTGTCGGGCTGCACAGCCTCCCGGAAAGGAGGTGTGGATAGTGACCTGTGCTCGCACACAGGCTTTTTGGTGGCGGCAGCAGCAGCCTTAGCATCTCCCGCCCGTCTCTGTGGGCTGTGCTTTTAGCCGCGGCTCATGCCCGTCTCTGGAGCTCCTTTAAGCAGCGCTCTTAATCCCTTCTCCTCGTGCACCAGGAAACAGAGGGAAGAAAAAGTCTCTTGCGTCTTTGGCAGTTCCAGACCTTTTCCGGGACTCCCTCCCGGCTAGCCGTGGTGCACTAACCCCTTCAGGCTCTGTTCACGCCGCCAACCCCAGTACTCTCCCTGCGCTCCGACCAAAGCCTGAGCCTCAGCTTGCAGCCCTGCCCGCCCCAGCGGGTGAGCAGACAAGCCTCTCGTGCTGGTGAGTGCCGGTTGGCACCTATCCTCTGTGTGGGAATCTCCCCGCTTTGCCCTCCGCACCCCTGTTGCTGCGCTGTCCCCTGTGGCACCGAAGTTCCCCCCCTCTGCCACCCACAGTTTCTGCCCGTGAAGGGGCTTCCTAATGTGTGGAAACATTTCTTCCTTCACAGCTCCCTCTCACTGGTGCAGGTCCTGTCCCTATCCTTTTGTCTCTGTTTATTCTTTTTTCTTTTGCTCTACTCAGGTACGTGGGGAGTTTCTTGCCTTTTGGGAGGTCTGAGGTCTTCTGCCAGCATTCAGTAGGTGTTCTGTAGGAGTTGTTCCACATGTAGATGTATTTCTGGTGTATCTGTTGGGAGGAAGGTGATCTCTGCGTCTTACTCTTCTTCCATCTTCCCCTCGTCCCTTGAACCTTCTTTTACCATCTGAGATGGTGGTGGTTTCATATTGTCACTGCATGACCATAATTTGGTCCTGTCAGAACAAATATTACTTGCCTAGTCCTCTAATTCATTATACCTTGTTTTAGCACCAAGAAAACACCATAGCAACAATGTCTCCCTGTTTTTCATAATAATACACTATTCATGAGATAACTCATCATCCCTTTCATGAAACTAATCAGACTAGGATGCTTACGGTGTTTTGCAACTGCATTATTCATTAGAGGTGCTCTTGTTGGCAATTTTCTAGCCAAATGAAGCTGCAGTAACAACTGTGTTCAGGGCTAATGGAGATTATATCAGAAGTAGAGATTTTACAACACAAACATGAAACGTTCTGTCATTTTATATTAAAATCTCATAGCTACTGATTATAGTTAAGTTTGTAACTACACAAAAGACAGTAAATAATTGAGTTGCTATTCTTATTTTAAAAAATAACCTCTCAAACCTAAATGGCAATATTTATTATACAAAATCTAAAGTCTACCCATCTTGACGTCTCATTGGTCTTTCTCATTAATAACTACTAAATACTGAGTATCAAAAACAACTGTGCTAAGTATTGTTTAAAGGCATTAAGCACTAATGAGAATTAGCGAATCATATTTGAAGGGAAATTTTACTCAAAGTTTAGGTGGATGTATACATTAGAGAATCCACAAATTTGGAGGCTCAGATTATACAGTACTTAAGTTTTCATTTCACCTCAAGTGTTGACAGGAAAGTATCAGTTATTACATAGCTGAGTGATTATTGATCATCCTCATATTTGTATCTTAAACCAGGTGAACTAATATTAAATACACAAAGATCACAAATTGAGAATTTTCAATATTCTAAAGTGATCTGTAAGAAAAATAAAGATTAGTAGTTTCTCTTGAAGCATTTATGTGACTGAACCAAACTTTCTTTATTCTGATAACAAGAGTTGAGCTAGACCTCTTAAGGGTAAAACCTTATATGTAGAGCCCTTACCTAAAAGGCCACACTACTTTTTTGTTTTTAGATACAGTAAAGTCATGATACAAAAATTAGGGCTAAATAATTTTTCTCATTCTAAATGGTGACCATATTAAAATATGTGTATTAATTTACGTGGTTGCCACAGCTTTATGCTTAATATCCAAATTATTCTTCTAGTAATGTATTTGGTATCACAAATAAAAGAAGTTTTGTCCTGATTGAAAATATGCCATTAATGTAAAAGTTCTTATTAAAGCAAAAGTTGGACATAATAAGAAAAATATTCATTTAAAAATGTGTTTAGTTATTGTACTTTGTAATAAATAGTCCAGAATGTGTTTGAGCACTTGTTAATGAGATGTGGAAGTAGTAAAATAAATTGTAGAATATGTTGAGTGAAAAACTGAGCATGAAAGAGATCTCACATCAATAGTTTTATAACAAGGAAATAGATTTGGTTTAATATTGTTTTCTATTGCTTTCTTTTTCCTGGAAAATATTATTTTCCAATGAAAGTTTATTTATGACATTCAATAAGTGATGAATAACAATATAGGAGACTTATAATAACCTCTCCAACCTTCAGTTGAAATTGTAGTCTTCTAAATCTCAGAGGAAGAGAAACCATCCTAATAAAATGCATCATTTTCAGCTCTACAAGATGATTTGTTGCATTAAAAAAATCTAATCCTTATGGGAGAAGAATGTAAGATGAACTTTATTACTATAAAGCAATTAAGTGAAAATTAGATAATCACAAGGTGAGAAAAGCTCATTAATTAGAAGACCAGAAAAACACAGCAGGTTGTCAAAGTTGAATACTTATGAAAAAGCAGATATATGCAATAGTCATTATGACAGAGTCAATATTAATTGCAAAGTTACTGAATATTAAAGTAATGACATCTTTTTGAAAACATAAATGGATACATTTTTGGAAAAGGATTACCTTGTAAATCTTAGATATGAAGACTTTATTTCCTATTCACTTTGTTTTCAACCCCCTCTTTTTCTGCTTCCTTTAAAGGTCTCAAGCAATAAAATTTTTTCCCCTCCTTATGGCTATTAAAGAATATATATGTATTCCATTTTACATTAATCCATTTTTTAATAGAACTAAACTCATTTCAGAATAAAAGGTCATATTTAAGAAACCAAAATGAGCTCTAAAGTGGTTATGCCCATGAATAATTCCAGACGGTAGTTCGAAGGCTGAGAAAGGAAATGCATTAGTCTGTCAAATTTGTGCTATGTCTTATGCTAAAACCATATGGTGACAGTTTTTGAAGCTGTTCTAATATATATTTACAAGATAGTCCTATGAGTTTCATTAGCTATTAGTGAAATTATGTTTTGAAAGGCATTTAATTATTAGCATTATTAGTATCATAAGAAAGCTCAAAATGTAAATTATTTAAAACTCTTATTGTGAAATAAGCAATATTTAACGTTTTTGAAAACACTGGATCCTTTCCTGGAATTCTAATCCCATGTCAACAGTCTGGCAAAATCATCAAGTTGGTATCTGATCACTAATTTTATTTTAATAAATTCCTTTTTGGAAAAAAAATAAAATTTTCACATAATTAAAATCTAATTTCTAAAATCTAATTTCTAAAATCTAATTTCTAAAATCTAATTTCACATAATTAGATCTCAATACTGATCAACATAGTGTCCCATAAGAAATAATTAATTTCCAGCAATTTAACTATCATTAGTTTTGTGCTTATACAATAATCTCCTATTTAGAATAGTGCCCTCTATTGGAACACTGGTGTTGTGTGTTACAAATTAATTACTGTGAGATTGACTTAGGAGCTTTTTATAGAGATTGACTTAGGAGCTTTTTATAGGAAGGACATAGGTAGGAAAAAATACCTAAAAGTGCAATTTGCTTTGAGGAGACATTTTGAAAGAATACCTAGATACGGATTTTATTTCCAAAGATGATTATAAATAATTTATTCATCCCCACATTATGGAAACAATACATTTGGAAGAGTTGCTAAGATGTTTATGAATAATAAAACTGGAATTTATTCTAACTATAGGTTAGGAACTTTGTTGTTGCTAACAGTTGGTTTGTTCCATAGTCTATAAGAAAAACATGCAGATAAAATAGTCAAGTGTAGAGCAGTGTTTCTCTCATTCATTCATTGTCAAGCTAGCACTGTCATTACCTAGCATTTTTATCAAAAATTGCTACTAGATAAAAAATAAATTGCCATTAGACCGTGTATGTGGAGATTGTTGCACTTTAGTGGTGTACCACAAAATAGCTATAAACCAAAATACTTTAAGACAAGTTGCCGTAAAATAATAACAGCAAAGGCAACTGTGTGCATAATCCTTGGGAAACCCAGGACTTGTCTAGAAGAACCATTCAATGATGAAACAAACAGATTGTCAGTGTTTTAAGGTACTTCTCAGATACCTAGACAGAACTTGTGTTGTATCATATCCAGAACTTTAAAAAGTAAACCATATCAAAATGCTCTCCCTTTTGACATTTTCTTTTTACCAAACTCTAGCTAAATTTTGGTATGTATTTGAATGTGAATGTGGTATGCAAAAATTTCCTAGATAATCTTACTGTATATATATTCATCAGAGGGTGTGGGAATTGAAGAAATTAATCGTATATTTTACTTGGCAATATCTTGGCCATGTATAATGTCTTAATTTTTATAAAAATGTGCATTATTGTGAATGCATTTATAACCATTTATTTGAAAGCAACTCCATTTTCTTGGAGTCCAAATATAGTATTTTAGCCGAGCTTAATTATTTTCAGATTTAAATACCATAGTGAAGAGCTGCCTCTGAATTCAGCAAGAGTACTTTCCATCTTTTCATTAAGCCATAGTTAAGCACTTCCTATGCATTGGGAATTGTATTTAGTAGTAGAGATAGGGAGATGAATACACACCCAATTCCGGCACTGTAAAATACACAGTAGTAAGGTAAACATGAAAATATAATTTCAGGGCAGTGTGTGAATTGTTATGGAAAGCATGAAGAAATTGCTTTCAGATAAAAGGAAAGATTGACAAACACTCTCTAGGAGGGTCGAGGAGCCATTTATAGAAATGTTGGGGTTTGTGCAGTACCGCGAAGGATAAACACATCACCTAGTAGACAGAGAAAAATAGCGTGTCCTTGAATTTTTTTCATGAAGTAATTCCCCCAATTTTGTTCAGGGAGTGCTTTTTTCTACTTAGTTTTTCAGTATTTTAAATCAAGTCTAATGAAAGTGGAAAGTATATTTTCGAGAAAAAAGGAAGTATTTTAAATTGATTAAGTAAATATTGGTTATATTAATTCAATTCTTTTTTAAAAAATTCAACTTCTCACATAACTGACGCCCTAGTGGAAAAAGCGTTCCTGGCAAACAATCATTATTTTGGGGCAGTTGTTCACGGGAATGCAAGCCAACATGTTGGTCATCATGTCTAGAGCCAGCACACTTGTTAAACACAGTTTGTTCCTTCATTTGCCTGACTTCCTTTCTTAGTATTAAACAAATGAAAGTCTTCCTACATCTGTGAGGCAGTGTAGTATTGTGGATAAGAGAAGGCATCAGGAATCAAACTACATTTAAACACTTTACCATTTGTTAACAGCATAAACTTGGAGAAATCACTTTAAGTATCAGAGGTTGAGATTCCTCACTTCTGAAATAGGGATACTATATGTCTTTATATATATTAAATGGTATTATATCCATAAAACCCATGGCACTATATCTGGCACATGGTATCATCCAAAGTGTGCCATATTCTCTATTTGAATAGATATAAGCATTCATTTTCCTTTTGTCTTCAACTTAAAACTTACTTCATTCTCAGAATTCTGTTAATATTTTCAACCAGATTTAATATGTTTCATATTTTTCTGCCACTACTGAGCCAGTTTCTCTAGAGATGAGTTTAAAAACATGACAGCACAAAAGAAACAATCAACAAAATGAAAAGACAACCTATAGAATGGGAAAATATTTGCAAACCATATATCTGGTAAGGGATTAATATCCAAAAATGGATAAAACCATACAACTCAATGCCAACCCCGCCCAAATAATCCATTCCAAAATGGGCAAAGGACCTGAATAGACATTTTACCAAAGAAAATATACAAATGGTCAAAAAGTACATGAAAATGTGCTTAACGTCACTAATCACCAGGGAAATGCAAGTCAAAACCACAATGAGATTGCACCTCACATGTGTTAGAATGGCTATCATCAAAAAATAAGAGATAACAAATGCTAGCAAGGATGTGGAGAAAGGGGAACCCTTATATAATGTTGGTGTGAATGTAAATTAGTGCAGCCAGTATGGAAAACAATATGGAGAGCCCTCAAAAAATTAAAAATAGAACTGCCATATGATCCAGCAGTTCTACATCTGGAAATATATCCAAAGAAAATGAAAACAGTATGTTGAAAAGATATCTGCACTGCCATATTCATAGCAGCATTATTTACAAAGGCCAAGATATGGGAAAAGTTAAGCGGCCATTGACGGATATATGAATTAAAAAGATGTGGTACATTTATACACTGGAATATTATTCAACCACAAAAGAAGGAAATTCTGCCATTAGTGACAACATGGATGGATGGACCTTGAGGGCATTTTTTTAAGAGAAATAATTTGGACAGAGGAAGACAAATACTATATGATCTCACTTATGTGGAATAATTTTTTTTTAAAAAAAACCTCATAGTAAAAGAGATTAGATTTGTGGTTACCAGAAGTGGGGGGAGGGAGAGTTCAATGAGGATAGTCAAAAGATACAAACTTACAGTTATAAATAATTATGATGAAATGAAGAATTCATATTTTGAGGGAAGACAAGAAAAATTTAAACATATTTTTTTCTTTGCCCATTTGGGCCTCCTTCCTCCCCTCTAAGTGCACATTATGCCTCTGCATTATGTGTTAATGCGGCCTCCCCAGTAGCAGAAATACCTGCTCAACCATAAAGATCAATTTTTCATCTTCTGACACCAGCCATGTAACTCCTTACAAGATAACATTCCTTTCTCAATCCTGTAAGGGGTCATGATGACCCACCACTCACCTTGTATGTGCAGACATCTTTGGTGAACTTTATGTACAATGCCAGTAGATCATTTCCCTTACTGATAGCTATTGGTGCAGAACAGACTAGTCAGATGACCTGGGGAGATACTGGGCCACACCTAATGGAAGTTCTTAGCTTAAATACTTACTTATGACCTTGTTAATGTTACTGGCTATGTTACTTGTTCTGCCTATTTTACAAGATTATTGTTTCTTGCATTACCAAGTGGTGACTGAGACTCAGATAAAATTAATGATGATTAGCTGACTTGAAACGACTGACCTAATATATAGTTCTATAAGACCAATGATTGTAATAGTGTAACTCTAGATATGAGAAGAAGGAACAAGAGGGAACAGTCTTGTGGACCATGACAGACTAATAAAATAGGCGATCCAGAGGCTTTTGGCTACTGTTAACAGGGTCTAGTCCAGTAAAAGCATATTGAGTGCCCATCAGCAAAATCCTCGTTTGGCCTGGGAATGAGCATTCTTAGGGCCATGGGAAATACTGATCAGAAAATGCCTCTCAAACCTTGGTCAAATTTAAGACTGAAAGGGAGGAGATTGTAAAACAAATAATTTTGTCCACCATCCAGTTCTACAAGAATCAAGTCATTAGCCACTCCAGTTCCTGACCTACAATACACCCTAAAAGGAATTCAGGGTGAAGATCAGGATGAGGCATTTTGTGCTCTGGGAAAACTGGCAGAACAGGCCTTCAGATAGTTAGATATTTTCAGGAGTAAATTTTATGAACTCAGTTTCTTGCATCTTTCTATACTTAGAAAAGCACTAAGACCATTAACTAAGATATCCGTTCCTTGCTAATAGCAGTAACCTTCTACTAAGATGTGTGCTTAATTGCATGTATCCCTTCTCTAAAATCACATATATACTGGCCTCCCATGTTACCTCTTTGGAACAGTCCTTAGAGCTTTCTGAAAGACTGTCTCCCAGGTTATAATCCTCAGGTTGGCTTGAATAAAATTTTCCATTTCTCTCTCAGATTGACTATTGATTAATTTTTTGGTACACAAGTACTAGGGATATAATGTACAATGTAATGAGTATGGTTAACTCTGCTGTATGGTATATTTGAAAGTTGTTAAAAGAGTAGATCCTAAGAGTTCTCATCACAAGGAAAAAAACATTTTTTTTCTTTTTTGTATCTATGTGAGATGGTGGATGTTAACTAAACTTTTTGTGGCAATCACTTCATAATATATGTAAATTAAATCATTACATCGTACACCTTAAAATTATA
This sequence comes from Stenella coeruleoalba, assembly GCF_951394435.1. Lineage (NCBI taxonomy): Eukaryota > Metazoa > Chordata > Mammalia > Artiodactyla > Delphinidae > Stenella > Stenella coeruleoalba. The sequence goes on along the minus strand of NC_137152.1, from coordinate 72,894,604 downwards.
CAGTGCTGTATGTCAATTATATCTCAATAAAACTGGAAAAAATACATTCACTTGAATTAGAACTCTTGAAAAATGAAAGAAAATTGTTAAATTTACTACTTAAAAATAATCTGGAGATCAAATTCTTTTATATTTGACTTTTTAAATATGATATAACTGTGAGGGCCATCTAAATTCGGGAGAGGTGTGACATTATTTGGTAGTTCCACTATTCCCAGTTGTAGAAATAAGTTCAGATGACAAAGAACACTTGGGAACAGTGCACAGATCTTCATTCTAACAAATTCCAGTGACTGTGCAGCTTTCCATATGATGATAGCAATTATATTCATGCCATACTGATGGAAATCTCTGCAGATAAGGATGTTGTCAACAGACTATTGCTATTTTAAAACATTCAGCACTTCTAAAAACATTAACAGCAGTTGTTGTTAGCTTACTTTTCATTGTCTCGTTCCCTTTGTAAACCCCAGTTTAGGATCCAGTGTAATTCAAGATAGTAGCATGCTTATAATAAACCTTGGGTCTTCCTTCACAGGAAAAAAAGGATTGATTTCCCAGTTTTCCTCAAATAATAGGTTGGTGCAGTTACTCTGAGTGTTATGAATAGGAAGTGATCCCTTAAAGGGATGTAGCTGGCATATTGAAATTCTTAAGCAAAGTATGAAGGTCAGTATAAAATCTATTCACTGGGAAGAAAAGAGGGATGCAGTTTTTTTTAAAGAACTTTTTGCCCTTTTAAAAACAAGTTTAGCGAGTCTACCATCGTAGCAGAATAGTGCCAGAGGAAACTTTTCTATCTCGAAATCTAATGATGCCCATCAAAGAAACCATGGAAGGTATCCACTGAGGACATTTAGGTAAGAATATAAAGGAATATTTGATGTTTTAAAGATATGTATACTTATTGTTAAACAAAATTTTAACCTGTGTAAAATATTACGTTTCATTAAAGCATATTGTTATCCCTAGAGAATGGCTTGTCTTGCTTAGTGAAGTATTCTGGAGATTTTTCTTTGAAAACATTTCTTCATTCACTTAATCTTTATTTGAATTGTATTAAAAGTTGAAGTTGTACAACTGAAAAAAAAACAGCACAAAATTATTTCTATTGGCAAAAGTTTAAAGAAAAACAATGCATGCTGAAATTACAGGTCCAATGTAATTGTCTCAACAAGTAGAAATAATTCACCCTCAGAATACATAATTACTCCTCAGTCATTCCTTACTGCCAAACAATTTAAGCTTAAGCTACTTAGGAGCATGTTTGTTTGCTTGTTGTTGTTTCTTTTAAAATGGAAATATGTACAAATAAGATACAGGTAAATGCTTAAGACATGCATTAAATAGCTTAAATGGAGGTAATATCAATATACATTATCAAATGTATTATCAAAATATGATATCAAATTTAATATTAAATTTCATTTTAAGAACAAGGGAAATAACTATTTATTGCATGTATGTAACCACTGCAAAAATCACATAACACACATCAAAGAAATGAAAAAATAGCAAAAAAGTATCTACAGCTACAGATATGTATTTCTCACATTCCAAATCTTTTATTGTCTCTGATTTTTACAAAAGAAAGCAGCATTTGATATCTCCATGGTGTGTAGCTACTGACACATATCTAAATATCAAACATATGCTAGAAGATTTTATCAGATAGCAACAACTAGAGGACATGGTAACAACTGCTTATGAAAAGTGTTGTACATTTCAACTGAGGTTCTCAACAGGACTGTAGGGGCACATGTTCATCTATTATGTAAATGAAAAGATCTATTTCTTGAGTTAATCATTAAGGGGGCTATAGACTTTACAATTCATCGACAGAGATATACTGAAATATTCTATACAGTTAGCTGACTTTATGAGGTTTAATTCTCAGTTCAGAAGCTAACAGTAATAACTTTGGCACATATACTAAATTAGCATAAATGCTCATGGTAGCAGCACTAATGTAAAAGTGACAATGATGCATACTGGACTACTAAAAGTCAGGAACAAGTGAGGCTGAATAAGGAAAAGAAAAACCTATAGGACCTTAACACAATATTCATACTTTCCAAAGGCAAACACTACTTTACTACTTAATCTATATATCAGGTCATGAATAGTAAAGAATCTACATAATACACCAATTCTGTTTCAAAAGTTTTACATGTTGGGGGAAAAAAGCCACATTAATAAGATGGAAGTGCTGGCTTATTATAGCCAGTAATGTTAGTAAGCCTTTCATAACTTGTCCAGGGCACTAATATGACTGCCAGTAACAAAAAATTAGGAACTGAATTTCTCTGAACAGCTATCGTTTACTATAATACTTAACCAAAATATTGCCTTAATTTTACTGCAACACAGAACTTTCTATAACAATCTGTGAAAACTTAGAAATACCCATTCTATTTTTCAAAGAAAAATAATAGACTTTTTAAAGTTTCTCAATTATTAGTTCCTTGGGAGGTTAACTGCAAATATGACACAGGTATTTCTGAATTATTTTCTGTTAAAAATAAAGAATACTTAGGTATTATGGAGATCATATTACTTACTCTGGATATATTCTAGAGAATCCCCGTCACCTACTCTGTACCTTTGTGTCCAAGAAACTTAATAGGCATAATTTATGAATTACTCTAGAACAAATAATGTCAGTGACCTCAGAGGTAATCCCCTGATTTTCCATGAGTCAGTTACTGAATGAACACAGAGTATGAGGATGGGACTTTGTCAAGGCCAACTGATTAAGTCAGGATAAAGAAGTAAGTATGAGAAGGAAAGGGTACTATAGTACACAAAGGGTTATATAGTGTACATAAGGATAAAGTGTAGAATGAAGTAGGCTGGTGAAAAGGGTGAACAAGTCTTTAGTGGAAAATACAAGCTACACCAGAATGTTTATGGATCCATGAGTTGAAGATTTTTATAAAAAGTAATAGACTCTTAAATATTGTTAATATCAACATTTATTATGAACTTGCTATTTACCAGGTACTATCCTCAGCATTATATATACAAAAATATATAACCCTATGATGTTAATATTATTTTATCTCTGCTTTACAGATGAAGAAACTGAGGCAACAGATCTACCAAAAGTCACACAGTTAATAGTGTTAGATATGGGATTCAAATACATAAGTTCACCTTGAGAGCTTTCATTCCTAATGCATGTAGGATGTAGCAGAGTGAAGGTATTTGTGTGTAACTTTACCACATAAAGGAGAGATGAACAAAAATGAGAATGCTTGTGGGACTAGAGGTTAAAGTCCAGAGTTGGAATATGTGAATTTTCCATAAGCAGAAATGAAGAACAAAAATGATCATGTGGGTAGAATTAGAGACTAGAGTCTGGAATTGGAAATACTGTAAAATAAAAGTGACCAATGTGATATCGTATTTAATGTTTATAACAGCCTTGTGGATTAGGCACTGTTAATAGTCCCACATAAAGGAATGGAGGTTCAAGGTGGTTATGCAACTCAGTCACACAGCAATTAAGTGTTAGAACTGGAATTGGACCCATATCTGATTATGCTCTATGAGATTATTTTTCATTGCTTCTGTATACATGCTTAAAAGTACAGAATGGGTAATATGGCACCTTTCTGATATAAAGCATATTAAGTGTAAATTTTAAATCATGGGACTTCAAGAGATTTCAGCTTTGCTAACAACCTGTTTTCCTGTGGACAATTTCCTTTCATTGAGGGGAGGTATTTTTTAAGTTATATTGAAGCTGACCTGTTTAAAGTGTACAATTCAGTGGTTTTTAGAGTTTTGTGACCATCATCATAAACTGATTTTAGGATATTTTCCTCATCCCCCAAAGAAACCTGAAACCCATTAGTAGTCACTCCTCATCTCCTCCCCTCCCAAGTCCTAAGCAACCACTCATCTTTCTGTCTCTATATTTCAGTATTTTGGACATTTCATATCCTTACCTTGACCTTGGGATTTTTAAAAACCCATTTTTCTTCAAAGGGTTTCTCTTAGTTTCTATATTTTACTTTGGAATATCTTACAGCATCTTGAAGAAGCTGAGGCAAACAGAACTATTTCAGTAGAAAAAACAATTTCCACATAGGTTATGTAGTTTTATTTTCAAATAGATGTAAAAATGGAATTAGAGAAGTGGCAAAATAATGTTGTGGAAAGAGCCATATTGTCAAACAAGTAGCATCTATTGCCTATTATCAGGAGTAGAAGTCTGAGCACTTCTTCCAACTGTATCTTGATATCAGAGTCACCAAGGAAAACAACACAGCCAAGCATTGGGAGGAAAAATGCTTTACTCACATAGAGAAGAAGCAGAAGAAGATCAACTTCAGTAGTGGACATAGTCTCTCATGACCAGCGAGTCCCTCTCAGCAGTAGGCATAGGGCAATTGGCTTGTGTGCATCCATCTTGTGCTGCAGCGGAAGGACCCTGTCCCCTCCCAAAATGGGACAGATATAGCAGTAGGATTGGCCAGGTGACATATAGTGCACACACTTAAGCCTAACAAAGGAGTATACTTGAGTATGAAACAGGGAAAGATATTCTCACACAAGGTGACAAGTCTAGCACAAGCTGTGATAACTTATCTCTTAGTAAGGAAGTGTTCCCAGGCCAAGGCCTATTCTTATGAAACCAAGTGGGGATCAGAATTCTGTGCATATGAGACTGCTTTTTCCCAACACATATTCATAAAGCCTAGGTCTAGCCCTATTCTTTCACTTAATAATTTTGTTCAGGTAATAAACACTTTTTTTTTGAGATTTACCAAGCACAAGGTGTGTTTGTGTGTGTTTGTGTGTGTGTGAATGCAAACTTGAATCAAAAAAATCTCTTCTTTCAAAGTGATTATAATCAAGTAAATGGACTCAATTAAATAAATTTAGTAAAAGATAGTGCAGAGATAAAAATATGCATGCAGTGGTTTGAAAGGACAAATAGGCATTTAGTTTAACATTTGAAGGTGGGAAGAATGTTAAATCAAAGATTATTAGGAGAAATGATGATTCCCTGTATAATCTCCAGGATGTCACTTTACCTCTTTACAGATCTGGGCTTTACTTTTTTAAGGTGAGATGCTTAGAAAAATGATCTTCAAGATTGTTTTCAGTTCTATAATTCTGAGTGAGGGGAAGGAATGTTCTTATCTACATCCTTCACTCCCAACAAAAACAAAATAGAAACCAACCAACAAAGATTACTTATTTAGAATGTGTTTGGGCCTGAGGGATTTGAGATGAAATATTTTAATTAGGACTTTTTCAGATTACTTCTATCATACGTTCATTCATTCACTCAACAATCTTAAGTACTTACTATTACCAGGTGCTATTCTAACTGCTGGTGTTACAAATTGACAAAAATTGAACAAATTGACCAAAAACTAGATTATTTCTCTACTTTGATGTTTGTCGACTTTGTGTAGCTTTCAATAAATTAGGGTATATTTCATATATTAGAGGCTTCAGTTTTCTAGTGTTCCGAATTTCTCATGCTTGGAAAAATTGTAAGCACACTTGTATTTGATTCACAGAAATATGAGGATTTTAAACTTATACTAAATTAATCATCAATAACACTCGCTTGAGAATTTATAACAGACTTCTCTAGTTCATCAACTGCTCTGTTGACTTCAGATAAACAAATGTGTAAGAACTATTTCTATACTCAGCTTCACTTTATTTAGTTACTGTTTGTGTTCTAGATAATAGTCTACAAATCTAAGAGAAAGATTTCTAGAGGTGCTCTGTCAAGGGGTAATTTAGGAGGTGATAGAACGTGGCTCCGTGGAAACTCCTAAAGAGTATTACACTCCCTAAACAAATACATAATTAGTCTGTCTTATTCAGGAAAGCACCACATTAGTTCATGGAGGCACTGTGGCTTAGTGATTAAAGACATTGGATTTGTAGTCAGATGGGCAAGGGTTTATTTCCATCATAGATCATAGCCCCTTAATAGCATTTTGACTACCTTTGGGCAAATACATTTTCTTATTTGAACAATTATTTCACAGGGTTGTTTTGAAGATTAAATTGTATAAAGTATATAAAACACTTAGTATTGGGCTTCCCTGGTGGCGCAGTGGTTGAGAGTCCGCCTGCCGATGCAGGGGACACGGGTTTGTGCCCCGGTCTGGGAGGATCCCACATGCCGCAGAGCGGCTGGGCCCGTGAGCCATGGCCACTGAGCCTGCACATCTGGAGCCTGTGCTCTGCAACGGGAGAGACCACAACAGTGAGAGGCCCGCGTACCACAAAACAAACAAACAAAACACTTAGTATAGGCACTGGCATATACTAAAACTTAAAACCATGTTAAAATAGAATGGGAGCTAATATTACTATAAGGCAATAAGGTTATAACTGTGACATTTAAAGGAAAGGCTATGTTGGTTTTTCCTACATAAATCCCATGAGATGTTCAATGCAAAACTGACCTATGTTCAAAGACATTTGGGACACTTTATACTGTATATGTTGTATAAGATTCATAAAGTACACTAATTTATTAAACTTCTACAAAGTCCTATGGTAAAGAATCCAGTTTAATATTTTTAATAGAGCATTCTCTAAACTTACATGAACAAGACTTTGGAAAAATACCCTGGATAATACTGGGTACAGTGTAAGGTTATGATGAATTTGCTATAAAATAAAATATGTAAGAGAGCTAACCACATGGCCTAATAAAGTATTTTTTACTATCACGTAAAAGAGAGGGTACTAAGAAAATGATTTTTGTATATTTTGACTTTCATGTTAATGTTATCATTACATTAGTCTCCAATATGGCCTAGTGTCAAGTATGTAAAAAGACATATGATGCTAATTTTATTTTTCTAAGTCATCCTCTTTTGTCTCACTTGCAGTACATTAGTGTGAAAATTGAGTAAGAGGAAAGAGGCATTACAGCTTTTATGGATGTGTATTAAAACTTCATGGCAGATAACTTTTTAAAAATTTTATTGAAGTATAGTTAATTTAAAATGTATTAATTTCTGCTGTACAGCAAAGTGACTCAGTTATATATATATATATATATATATATATATATATATATATATATATATTGCTTTTCATATTCTTTTCCATTATGGTTTATCACAGGATACTGGATATAGTTCCCTGTGCTACACAGTAAGACCTTGTTGTTTATCCATCCTATATAAAATAGTTTGCATCTGCTAATCCCAAACTCCCAGTCCTTCCCTTCTTCACACCCCCTCCCCCTTGGCAACCACAAGTCTGCTCTCTATGTCTGTGAGTCTGTTTCTGTTTCATAGATAAGTTCATTTGTGGCATATTTCAGATTCTACCTATAAGTGATATTATATGGTGTTTGTCTTTCCCTTTGTGACTTACTTCACTTAGTATGGTAATCTCTAGATCTATCTATGTTGCTACAAATGGCACTATTTCAACCTTTTTAACAGCTGAGTAATATTACATTTTATATATATATATATATTTATATATATATTTATATATATATATATTTATATTATATATATATATATATATATATATATATATATATATATACCACATCTTCTTTATCCATTCATCTGTCGATGGACATTTGGGTTGTTTCCATGTCTTGGTTATTGTAAATAGTGCTGCAGTGAACATGGGGGTGCATGTATCTTTTTGAATTATTCTTTTGTCTGGGTATATGCCCAGCAGTGGGACTGTTGGATCATATGGCAACTTTATTTGGTTAATTTTATGAGAAACCTCCTTACTGTTTTCCATAGTGGCTGCACCAATTTACATTCCCACCAACAGTGTAAGAGGGTTCATTTTTGTTTTGGATTCTAAACTTTTTATTTTGAAATTATTTTAGATATATAGATGAATTACAAAGAAAATACAGAGTTCCCACATACCCTTCATCCAGCTTCCTATAGCGTTAATATCTTAAATTACCATGGTACATTTTTCAAAACTAAGAAATTGACCTTGGTACATTATTATTATTCACTAAACTCCAGAATTTATTTATATTCACCAGTGTTTCTGCTAATTTTTATTTTCCTTTCCAGGATCCAATCCAAGGTACTACATTGCATTTAGTCATTATTTCTCCTTGTTCTCCTTTAATCTTTGACAGTTCCTCAATCTTACCTTGTTTTTCATGATCTTGACACATTTGAAGATCACTGGTTAGTTATTTGTAAAGCATTCCTCAGTTTGTGTTAGTCTGATGTTTTTTTCATATGAGACCAAAGTTATAGATCTTCAGGAAGAATATGACGGAGATAAAGCACCTTTCTCATAGCATTATAGGAGTTGTTACATGGTATCAACAAGACATTACTGTTGATGTTGACTTTGAACACTTGGTTAAGGTGGTAACTTCCAAGTTACTGATATATTATTAAAGTAACTATTTTTTTTCATCCCATACTTCACTCTTTAGAATGAGTCACCAAGTACAGCCCATACACAAGAAGAGGGGAATTAAGCTCCATTCTTGAAAAAAGAGTATCAAAGGAGTGTGGGCTTATGTTAAAATCTACCACAATAATTATTAAAAATTCAGGGGAAAATTTTTCAAGGCTATGCAAATATGCAAATTTCTTCTTAAATTTTCACCCACTAATTTTAGTATCCCTCTGTGGATCTAACCTGCAGCAATTATTACTCTGGTGTTTTAATTGTTATTTTCTATTTTTTTCATTCCTTTTAGTATCCCTCTGTGGATCTAACCTGCAACAATTTCTTCTTAAATTTTCACCCACTAATTTTAGTATCCCTCTGTGGATCTAACCTGCAGCAATTATTACTCTGGTGTGTTAATTGTTATTTTCTATTTTTTTTATTCCTTCCACATTTATTAACTGGTATTCTTTGAAGAGGAAGTTTTGTCCTTTCTCCCCTAATTATTTAGTTATTCAATTATTTATTTATATTATTATGGACTCATGTATATTTACTTTATTTTTTGATTTACCGTCCAACACTACCTTTATTTTGCTGCTCAAAACTCTTCAGCTTTGGCCATTAGGAACTCTCTCAAGTTGGTTCCTTTTGTCCTTTTGACAGGCCCCATTCTTTTTTTAAGCAATTCTTTAATTTCTGGTAGTATAAGATTATCATATTATATTTTATCTACCTCAGCCATTTGTCCAAGGCTGATCATTTTAGAAATCATTTTTTGATTATTATACCAAGGGTAAGCAAAGTTTTTTCTGTAAATAGCCAGATAGTAAATATTTTAGGCTGTGTGAACCATGTAATCTCTGTCACAGCTACTTAACTGTGCTACGGTAACAGAAGAGTGTGCTGTGTTACAATAATCTTTTATTTACAAAAACAAGTGGCAGACCAGTTTTGGCCCCTGGGCCATAGTTTGCCTATTCTTGATTTAGATACCAGAAAGTCTAAAGTCAAAGTAGAAAGGACAATGATCCAGGAGACATATTGAAAATCAGGTAAGTTTTATTTTAGACCTAATTTTGAGTCTTGAAACCAGAAGGACCTACCTATTTTTAAAAAAAATATACCTAGATAGTAATACCAAAAAATGCTGGAATAAGAGGTCCCTAGCTTGCATTCCCCCATGGAAGCAATGATCTGGTAACCATCCATGGACAAAAGTGCCTTTGTGGGAGTTTTCAGATCTAGGCAAGAGATTACACATTCCTGGTAAAATCCAAGACTGAGGAGAGCCACTCTGAGAAGGCAGTCCTACACTTCAGTGGCAAGATTTGCCAAATGTGGTCTCAGCTGCAGACTGAAAGCAACTCCATCACACTAAAAACTGGGTTGCAGCCCTCCTTGGCTATAGTCCTGCCACCAATCCTGTCCACCAATGGACCTTGGAGGAGCCACATGCATCTGTGCCCTCTGTAACAGGCCCACCTACCACAGACCTGACTGCAGATTTTGAAGCAGCCCTGTGAACCAGCTCCAGCTCTGATGTGCTATGATCAGGAGTCAGTCCTGCATGCCCAGAGACCTGGCAAGGGACACATCCAACCATGCCCTCCAATAACAGGCCTTGTGACCCAGTTCCAGTCCCATTCTATGGCGCTCCAAAATCAGTCCTACGTATTCAGGGACCCACCCAGGGACTTGCTGAGAGCCCATTCAGGGAACTAGTGGAAGCCACACACATCTGGGCCCCTAGAAACAGGTCCATCACCTGTGGACTCAACTGTGAACCCAGAAATGGTCCCATGATAGAGCTCCAGCACTGTTAGACTGTGATCCCAGAAACAGTCTTGTCCACTGGGACCTGGCACTACAGTCACCTGCTGCCCAGGTAACAGACCTGCAAGTCATGTATCCAACTGCAGAGCTGACAGCAGACATGTCACCTGGCCTCAGCCACACTTTATGGCAATCCTGAAAGCAATTCCATGTGTCCAGAGACTTAGCAGCAGAAAGTCTTTACCTGTCAAAGATATGAAAAGGAATTTGCTATTTCATATGCATAGACATCAACCTGAGGTGACACAGATCACAAAGAATCAGGCAAACACAGCACCATCAAAAGAAACTAATAATAATCCAGTAATAGATCCCAGAGAACTGGAGATCCATGAGTTGCTTGACAAAGAATTCAAAATAATTGTTTTAAGGTAGCTCAATCAGCTACAAGAAAACACAGATAGACAAAAAAATGAAATAAGGAAAACAATGCATGAACAAAATATGAAGATCAAAAAAGATATAGAAATCATAATAATAAAGAACCAAACAGAAATTCTGGAGCTGAAGAATACAATAAATGAAATAGAAAATTTCAACAGCAGATTTAATCAAGCAGAAGAAAGAATTTGCAAACTCAAAGAGAGATCATTTGAACTTACCCAATCAGGGGAGAAAAAAGAAAACTTGACAAAGAGTGAAGAAAGCCTACAGGATTTATGGGATTCTAGCAAGAGAATCAATATAAACATTATGGGACTCTCAGAAGGAGAAGAAGGAGAGAAAGGGTCAGAAAGTTTTTTAAAGAAATAGTGGTTGAAAACTTCTCAAATCTTGGGAAGGATATAGATATCCAGATTCATGAAGGTAAAAAGTACCCAAACGGGATCAACCCAAAGAAAACTATGAGGCATATTATAATCAAATTATCAAAAGTTAAAGACAAAGGGAGAAGTTTGAAAGCAGTTAAGACAAAAAGTGACTCATCACATATAAGGGAACCTCCATAAGGCTTTCAGTGAATTTCTCAGCAAAAATCTTGAAGGCCAGGAGAGAGTGGGATGATGTATTCAACGTGCTGAAAGAAAAGATCCTGCCAGGCAAGAATACTATACCCAACAAAGCTGTTCTTCAGAAATGAAGGAGAAATAAAGACTTTCCCAAACAAACAAAACCTGAGGGAGTTCATCACCACTAGAGCTGCCTTGCTCAAGAGTTTTTTCAAGTTAAATGTAAGAATGCTAATTAGTAACATGAAAGCATATGAAAGTATAAAACTCACTGGTAAACATAAGCATACAGTCAAATTCAGAATATTTTAATACTGTAATGGTGGTGCATAAATCACCTTTAAGTCAAGTATAAAAGTTAAAAGTCCAAAGTATTAATAATAACTACATATACAATAATTTGTTAATGTACACAACATAAAAAGATCTAAATTATAATGCCAATAGCATAAAATGTAGGAGAAGAAGAAGTAAAATTGTTATCATCTTAATATACACTGTTATAACTATAAGATTTTTATATAAGCCTCATGGTAACCGCAAGGAAAAAAAAAAAAAAGAAACCTCAAGCAGATATACAAAAGGCAAAGAGAAAGAAATCACATAATACCACTGCAAAAAAAAAATCATTAAATCACAAAGGATGACAGCAAGAAAGGAAGTTAGAAACAAAAGATTGACAAAACAGTTAGAAAACAGTTAACAAAATACAGAAGAAAGTCCTTACCTATCAATAATTACTTTAAGCATAAATGAATTAATTCTCCCAATTAAAACACATAGAATGGGCTTCCCTGGTGGCGCAGTGGTTGAGAGTCCGCCTGCCAATGCAGGGGACACGGGTTTGTGCCCCAGTCTGGGAGGATCCCACATGCCGCGGAGCAGCTGGGCCCGTGAGCCATGGCCGCTGAGCCTGCGCGTCCGGAGCCTGTGCTCCGCAATGGGAGAGGCCGCAACAGTGAGAGGCTGGCATACCGCAAAAAACAAACAAAACAAAAAACAAACAAACAAACAAAAAACCCACATAGAATGGCTGAATAGATTAAAAAAAAATCCACCAATATTCTGCATATAAAAGATTCTCTATATTTAAAGGCAAATATCAGATGAAAGTGAAAGGATGGAAAAAGATATCCATGCAAATGGTAATCAAAAGAGAACAGGGGTCACTATACTTACAAGAGGTAAAGAAGGTCTTAAATAATGACAAAAGGGTCAGTTCAACAGGAAGATCTAACAATTATAAATATATATAAACTCAACATCAAAGTACCTAAACATTGAAAAATCTGAAGGAAGAAATAGCAATATAATAATAACAAGAGACTTCAATATCCCACACACTCTATAATGGATAGGATCTCCAGACAGCAAATCAATAAGGGAACAACAGAACTGTACAATACTATAGACTAAATGGACCTAACAGGCACATAACAATACTTTCCACCCAACAGCAGAATTATATAAATTCTTCTCAAGTCCTCAAGAAACATTCCCCAAGATAGATCGTATGTTATGTGGAAAAAAAAGTCTTAACAAGTTAAAGGATATTGAAATCATCACAAGTATCTTTTTTGACCACAATGTAATAAAACTAGAAATTAATAACAGTAAGGAAATGGGGAAATTTACAAATATGTATAAACTAAACAACACACTCTTGAGCCACCAAAACCATTGGATCAAAGAGAAAATCAAAAGAGAATTTTGGAAGTATCCCAAGACAAATGAAAATAAAATATGCCAAAGAAGATTCAAATTATACAAAATTCAGGAATCTACTTTATGCAAAGAAAATAGAACTATAAAGTCGGAGAGGATCATAAGGCCTAAGGGTCATGAGGTACAATTCTTCATTGAATGAATGCCTCACAGCATCTCTGAAAGGGAAGAAAGAAGTGAACATTTATTGAGCCCTATGTGGGTGCAGTATTCCTTTTAAAATATGTCACCCAATGTCATTAGCTATTTCTCCAGGCTTTGTGTCATACCCAGATTTAATAATAATGAGTTGCATGTCTTCATTCAAGTTAATGATACACATATTCTATAAGACTGATAACCTAGTTCTAGAAATATCCCTCTAGTCTGGAGTGGATCTATTCATCTTTGGGTAGAGTTATTTTACCAGCAGTAGCTAATGTCAAGCAGTTATTGTGTCATGGTAATGTACATAGGTGCTAAAGTCAGACTTTCAGGGTTCAAGTCAAGTCCTGGCTGTATCACTTACCACTTATATGAACATGTGCAAGTAATTGGTCCTTTTTATACCTCAGTTTCCTCATCTGTAAAATTGCACCAAGTATAATACCTGTCTCTTAGAGAAGTGAGAATTAAATGAAGCAATGAAATACATGCATAGCAAATATAGTGGCAAACAGTTCAGCTCCCAATACATGTTAGCTATTGTTATTTATAAATGAAGCCCATGTTTATCAGTCTTGCCTATAAATAGTTGATGATTATCATTGTCAGATGCCTTGTAGATGTTTTAATTAATTATGTGTATCAGCTGTAGGGATCTATGAGTCTAATGAACAGACATGAACTCTGATTTTCTTGAACAAATAGAGACTTAACTGGTAGGAAATGATATGGGTCACAGATATAAAGAAATAAGTAACTGTTCGCAGAAAGCCTGGAATCAGAACATTTCCAGGGATTCAGTTTGTAGATAAATAGCTCCTATTCCCCCATTTTTTATTCCTCCACTTTGGATTCAATTTCAAAAAGACAAAGAGAATATGATGGGCTTGGTTAGGTTGCTTGCCTATCCCTGGGCCAGGTAGGATGAAGCACACTGGTGGTTCCATCTAGCCTGTATGCAATAACGAAGATGCAGCTTCCAAAGGAAAGGGAGAGGAATACTGGGCAGACAAAGCAGCAGATGTCCGGTACAGTATGTCTATGACATTTTTCTCATTTGATGGTCACTTTGAAAAATGGAAATGTTTTGAATTTGACATGACAATAAGATTGATTTGATATGATAAGTGTAAAAAGGACAATCCTCTTTTACAATATTAAGTGCACAAAGTTGAGCAGTGAGGAAGCTTGGAGGAATTTAAGCTCAGGGCACTCTTGATTAAAGGTTACCTACATTTATTTATTAAGTCACAGATTATGTAATCATTTAAAGATTTTGAAACTTGTATAGCTTTTTAATAATGATGTTTTGTAGAATTTTCTCTCTTGAAAAATACATAATAATCCTCCCTCTCTGAAATATGAAACCATGAGGTTATTATAGTTTTCCTTTTGTCTTCTTACACTTTTACACCTTATCATTTATCTAGTCTTGGGTTACTTCATAATCCATTTCACATGTCAGATCTGAGAATCTTGAGAACAAAGAGAATAGGGTAAGACTATAAAATTAAGATCTGTGGAAAGTAGTGGATTAGAATGAATTTGTTATTGCCCAGAGAGAAGTTTTATGGCTTACTGGACACAGGATATTATTTAAATTTATAGTCTAATTTGTTTTAAAACACACACACACACACACAGTCACAAAAGATAGAGAAGGAGAGAGTAGGTATTGAGTGCTTTCCGTGCAGCAGATTCAGTGCTAGGAGCTTGGGAGTTGTCATTCAAGAATAAAATTTGAAGAACAGATGTTTCGTTTTTGTTTAATACTCTAACTTAGAGCCTCACTATGTAGTTCTTTGACAAAATTTTACAATTTTGTAACTGCTACAAATGGTGAGTTATACTAAATCACTCTTCCATAAGGAGTTTTTTATTCGAACCAAATACCTTTCATTTTAACTGCATTATATTTGTACATGAAACTTAATTAAAAGAGTATAATCTTAGGTATGAGCCAGTCATAGAATTCAGCTTTCCTGTTGGACTGTGAATTACTTAGCCTCTAATCTTCACGCATGCAACATGGAAATAACAATTCCTCTCTCATAGGGTTATTGTGAAGATTGAAGCAGATATTATATGTAAAGTTCCAATCACAGGGCTTGACACAGTAAAGGGAATCACAAAATTTATTTCCCTAAGGAAAGTAGATTCTGGGCATTGAATAGTTAATAAATAAATGAATCTTCAGCAACAGTTGATATATTCTTTCAATCTTAACTCTCCAATCATCATAGTATTAAGTTTGCATTATCCTAATAAAAGTAGTAAAGTCATTTGAAAATAGCCAAGAATACTACTTTTAACAGAACTCTGAATCTAAGTACTCTCTTGAAAGTGAAAAGGTTTTCTATTTAGCTCATGTAGGGGAGAAGGATTCTTATAAAAACAAATTTCAATCTTCCATAGTAGTTATTGGCTACACTTTTGTTTATAATGATAATTTAATTTTTCCAATTTTTAAAAAGTAAAGCATGTTGATTCTTTTTTCCTTACCTTTGTTTCACACATTCACAGACCGTATCCTCTACACACTGATTCCTGCATTTTTTGTTTTTGTCTTTAAACATATTAAATATTTTCTCTTCAAATATTTCTATTAAAGGTTCTCAAAATTCTGTATAAATGCTCCACAATATAATAGTAAGTTAATCTTTAAAAATGGCTCTAGCCTGCATGTTATGAACATGAATGAGAATGACAGTGCTATGTTTCCAGATGCAGGAGGCTTACAGGTGTTTTTTCTAATAGCCGGAAGAAAATGTTGATTAGGTTTGGAGTGTATCCAGCTACTGAAATTAACCAGACTTAATTTGTTTCTTTCACAAATCTCATAATGTTCAGAAACCAGCTAATGTTTTAATTTTCACCATGTTACCACATAAGAAACATTTCCATTATGTTCCAAGTCACCTGAAAAAAAATGAAAGGATTTGAAAATTATGGAGATACTTATTATAAACCTATTGAATTAATGTGATAGAATAAATTTATGGTCAGAGCTAACGGTAGTTTCAAACTTGGGCTTACCACAACCATGAATATATTCTTTATACTGTTTTTATTATTCTGTGTGTGTGTGTGTGTGTGTGTGTGTGTGCATGCGTGCATGCCTATGCACACGCACATGTGTGCTTTCAGGAATTTTGTTCTGTAATCCTGAACTAGAGAGAAATCACTGAAAACATTAATATGTTGGAACACCATTAAATGCCAGCAGAATTGAGCATTTCCAACTTATTGATGAATTCCATGTATAAAAGATCTCTTTGGTGATGTTTTCAAAAAAAAAGAATAAGTTTGAAAAAGTAGACCCTCCAGAGTATTTCTTCAACTGCACATGTAGTATGCAAAACTAAGGAAAGGAAGCAAATAATAAAATAGAAAGAAATGTGACAGACGTTCAATATACCAGTGATAAAATAAAACTTGATTTTATACAATTTCTTTTTTAAAGTTTAAAAAAAATGTAACCTTTGAAACAATCACAAATTTATAGAAAAAGTTACAAGTACACTTCAGGGAATCTTTTTTTTTTTCTGAACTACTTGAGAATAGATTACCAACATGATATCCATCAACCCCTAATACTAGTTTAATGTATATTTCCTACAAACGAGGACTTTATTCAACATAACCACAGTACAACTATCAAAATCTTATATTCTCCTTGACCAGCCCCAGAATCACTCATTTCTTCAAGCAGCTCTGGTCCCTTTTAGTGCAAAATGGTATTTACAATCAGGATCTGAGTACTACATGTGTTCATTGGTATTGAGATGTTGCTGAGCCAAGGCTAGGGTATGTATATGTGTGTGTATGCAAACACAAACAAAACTTTAGTTATATATTTATTTGCATATCTATCTCTATATTTTTTAAACCATGAGCTCATATCAATATCTTCAATTTCAATCTACACTATCGGGTTTTATCCTAGTTTTATCCTTTTCCATATTTTATTTCCTTTTTTCTGACAGTGAAAAACCTGGCTTCTGTTATGTTTAATATGTTTACTTATTTGATCAACCCCTTCTGTATATAACTAATCTCTTGACTTTGTCCCCATTCCCCTCCCCTGTGCAGCCCTCTTATGTAGATGTCCTTCTCACCTTGCTTGGACCCTAAACTCAAACCAGGCTTCTCCTCTCATGGAAGCCTCCCTCACCCTGCCTGGGCTATGACACCCAGTGCCAGACCACTTCCCTGCATATGCCCTCCTTAGTTATGAAGATGGAACCCTCATGAATAGGATTAGTGCCCTTATAAGAGTCATGAAGGAGGTTGCTTCCCCTTTCTGCTCTCTCATGTGAGGCTACAAAAAGAAGTCAGCAGTCTGCACCCAGGAAGAGGATCCTCACCATAATTCGACCATGCTGGCACCCTGATCTTGGACTTCCAGCCTCCAGAACTGTGAGAGAGAAATTTCTGCCATTCATAAGCCATCCGGTATATGGTACTTTGTTATAGCAGCCCAAACTAAGATGCTTTTCTTATTTCAGTTGGATATGACTTTAAACATACTTTGTATGCAGGACTCCTATGGAGATGTTCTTCTTACCCAACTCTGACACCCTAATTTGGGCCACTGCTGCTTACATATCCTCCAGCATGATTACCTACCTTGCTTTGGCTTACTGAATAGCTTTAGGACTGATTTTTCTGGAAGGAAAGGAGATGGAAGGGGGGAAAATAGGGAAGAATAAGAGCTAGAATTTAACTTAGAAGTTGACTTGGGAAAAATGAATGTGTTAAGTTTGCGTCTTTATCTAAAAAGTGGTAGTACATAAAAACATACAAAAGAATATATAGTGAAAAATAAATCTTCCTTCTCTAAGTTCCATGCTCAGGAGGCAATCATTCTAACCGGATTTTTGTGTGTACACACTTCCAGACATAATCTATGCATTTACAAACAAATGCATGTGTATGTATGTGCATGCATATCAGAATGCATTTAACTGATATTCAGTCAACAGAAACTTGTTTCCATTTTTTTCTGTTAAAAAAGACTTTACAATGAATATTTTTTCTGTATATGAATCATTTTGCACATGTGTATGACTATGAAATAGAGTATCTGAGTCATCCTTGCTAGCACAATATGTTACCAAAGTTGTTGATATTTGACAGTTTTATAGTTGAAATCTGATAGCTCATTGTAGTTTATATTTTATGTCACATATAAGTGATATTTAGCATTTTTTTCTGTTTTTTTAAGTGTCATTGGCAGTTCTTTTTCTGTGTACTATTTGTTAATCTGATTTGTGCACTTTTATCATGAGTTTTCTTTCTTTTTGAATTGAAAGAGCGTTTTATATGTTAAGGAAGTTAGCCTTTGCCACTTGTGATTTGAGTTGCAGTATTTTTCTCAGTCTGTTTTTTTTAAACTTTATTTTTAATTTTTTTCTCCCATAGAAAAATTCCCAATTAAAAAAAAGGAGTTGCATATACAATTTGTCACATTAGCAACAATTGTGCTCTGTCATCCAGAAATCTATGAAGACTTGCTAAACATCTTTGCAATTTCCTGTTATACTGAAATAAAACATAGCAAAGTAAGTCTAACATTTACTCAATAATGCACATATTATTGTCATGCTTCATGGTAATTAGGCCTTAATCATACAGTTCACATAAATGAACTTTTGTATTATTTTTACAAAACCAGAAAAATTAAGTGTAAGATAATATTTTCTTTTAATTGAATTAGATTTTCCCTCCTGTAATAAGCATCATTGAGGACTTTTTATCTTATCATGGCACATATTTTCTAATTGACTTGAATCCTCTTGTTACTTTCTTCTGAGTCTACAACATGTCCTGCAGGACCCTAAAAAAATCTGTTTTTTTTTTTTTGACTCATCAAGTAAAAGAAAAGCTGTCAGGAGCTGTAGAACTTGAGAAAGCATGATCTCCACACACTGTATCATGAGATATTTGCTGAGAAGAGAGAATGATCACTGAGGTTTAAGAATAAGGGTGAACAAAATGATTTTGAAAAAAAATAGAGGACTGAGATGACTTAATTTCAAGACTTAGTATAAAGCTTCAATATGGAAGCCAATGTGGTATTGGAAAAAAGATAAGTAGATCAATGGAATGCATAAGGGATTTCAGAAATAACCTCACACATATATAGTCAATTGATTTTTAACAAAACTGTAAGGAGAATTCTAAGGAGAAAATAGAGAAAGAATAGTCTTTTCAATAATGGTGTTGGGACTTCCCTGGTGCTCCAGTGGCTAAGACTCCATGCTCCCAATGCAGGGGCCAGGTTCGATCCTTGGTCAGGGAACTAGGTCCTACATGCCACAACTAAAGAGCCTGCATGCCACAAGTAAAGATCCTGCATGCCACAACTAAAGATCCCACATGCTGCAACTAAAAAAAAAAGGTCTTGCATGCTGCAGCAAAGATCCCACACGCAAGAATGAAGATGCCACATGCCACAACTAAGACCCAGCTCAGCCAAATAAATAAATAATCTGTGCTGGAAGAATTGGACAGACATATGCCAAGAAGGGAAGAAGAAGAAGAGGAGGAGGAGAAAAAGGAGGAGGAGGAGAGGAAGAAGAAAGATAAAAAGAACCTTAATTCATAAATTTCTCAAACCATATACAAAATGGATCATAGGCCAAAATGGAAAATTTTAATCTATAAAACATAAAATATAAAACCTAAGAGAATATATTTGTTACCTTGGCTTGTGTTAGGTAAACTTGTATTTATATATGACTCAGAAAGCATGACACATAAAATAAATAAACGATTAATAAGACATCAACAAAATTAAAAATTAACATTCCTGATTCTACTCCTGTTGCTTTATAACCTAGTTCATGGTTCAGACAAACTTGAATCTCTACTTTCCACTTCTATGCATTTGTTCACACTGTTCTCTCTGTTTGAAATGCCTATTACTCAAAATTTGACCCATTCTTCACAGCATAGCTCTGCCTTTCTGGAGCTCTCCAGGCACAGGTAATAATCTTACCTCATTGGTGCTTCTATGCCATATGAATATATATATATATGAAAACATATATGTATAGTATGTGACATATCAATTTTATTGATTTTATTGGATTAAAAATACTTTGAGGGCAAACATTACATCTTCATCTTTTCTTACCCTTAGATCCAACTGAAAACCTTATACATAATAGATACTTTAAAAATGTTAAAATGAATTCTATTACATGGGTAATGTGTAAGCACAGAGTTGCTTTAGTTCATAAACTATATTTGTGCCAAATAGAAGCTATGGGAAAACCTTCTATCCTCTATAATTGGACATGTCTGATCTGTAGTAGAAATTATGCATGGAACATCAGTTGTCATTAGGTAACAAATCCAAATGCAGCCTGCTCTTCCACACACCACTGTATCTGGACTTTTGGGGCTTCTTTGTTATTGCTCTCCATGGTGGATTAGCTAATTCAAACAAGGCCCACATCATTTCTATACCTAATCAGGAGAGGAAAAGATAAGATCAATTAGGATTAAGGAAAATAAGAATATACTTCCTTAATGATGTTCTAGAGAGGGAACCTTGAAAAGCTGAAGGTGTAATATGAAAACCTCAGCAATTCTTGGTTCTCATTTTTAGGACATCGATTTACTGCATATTAATTACAGCTTTCTCCTTTACAAAATACTGAGTGTATTGGATAATCCTGCTCCAGTAGTAATTAGATTGTATTTATAATTTCATCTTAATTAGATGTTTTAAAGTAAACGAATAAGAATTGCTCTATTCAGTAGGACACTTTAGCTATTGTTATATCAGATAGAATTTTGTAGTGAAGGATGCCTTTTTGTATTGAGGGCCCTAGGAAGAGAATAGGAAGAAAGCAGTGGTCTGGGAATAGTGTTCATAAAGTGACAAAAAACAAGTATTTTTCCAATTCATACATACTAACTGTATGTTTCACTTCATATATGTATATATGAAGAACACACAACTGTGCTTTCACTGTAGATATATACAGTAGAAATAGATACAGATACAGATTGCATGGAAAATGGTCTAAATTCACAAGGTTTAACTTTGTTTTCCAATTTTACATATTCATCTTTTATTAATTGAATGGAATTGGACAAAGTGTTTTCTTGAGTTTTGGTAGTGCTGATATATTACTTGTGACTCTGTGAATATAATAAGAAATGTTATATTTAATTCCTTATAATTTGGGTGTATGATTAAAATTCATGTAATTCCCCACAATCTAATATCTTATTTTATAGAAATAAATTTGGAATATATATAATCTAAAGTGAGTAGAAATATAAAAAAGAACATGATATTCAGCATATACAAGCTCATTTTTAATCCTAAGAATATTTTGCACTCAATGATAATTTTTTTCTAGGTTATCTGACAGAGCAGAGTTTATAAATTTCAAATATGAGCTGAACCAACTAAGTATTATAAGTGAGAAGTGAATCAACTTAAATGAGATGAAATTGGAAAAGTGTCTGGACACTTAGTTAACTTAATAAGCAGATTTTCTGTAGTGGAAATGTGTGCTTTCAAGAGGAAAAAAATTGTGTAAAAAATAGAAAGCATATTTTTCTTCCCCTTTTTTTTTAAAGATTTAATTTTATTTATTTTTGGCTGCGTTGGGTCTTCACTGCTGCACGCAGCCTTTCTCTAGTTGCAGCGAGTGGGGGGCTGCTCTTCGTTGTGGTGCACAGGCTTCTCTTTGTGATGGCTTTTCTTGTTGCAGAGCGTGGGCTCTAGGCACACGGGCTTCAGTAGTTGCAGCACATGGGCTCAGTAGTTGTGGCACGTGGACTCTAGAGTGCAGGCTCAGTAGTTGCGGCACACGGGCTTAGTTGCTCTGTGATATGTGAGATCTTCCCAGACCAGGGATCGAATCCATGTCCCCTGCATTGGCAGGCGGATTCTTATCCACTGCACCTCCAAGGAAGTACCGCATATTTTTCTTAATTAATGCATTCCCCCAAATTAAATACAGTAATCTAAATATGATACAAGACCCTTCACAAACACACAGATATTTATTGAGCACTTACTGGGTACAAGGCACTGTGCTAAGCACAGTCTATGGAACTGTTCTGAAAAAGCTGGAGCAATACTGAGATCACTTCAGTCACTTTGTGTATAGTCATTCTTTCCATCGTTAAAGATGAGTTTATAGCTTTTGAAAATCTAGCTTGTATGTTGAAGGCAATCCAGGCTCCTCCCCAGCTTACTGCCACCCATGCCATCTTTTGGGGTTTTCCCTGTTCTCTTATCATCCCATTCAAGCAAGTTTCCCTGTTCTCTTATTGTCCCATTCAAACAAGTTTTCCCCTGACCTAGGCTTCTATTTATTTTACTCCAGGTTCCTGGTCATCTCCCACTTGGCTCTGAAGAGCTTCTCTGCTCACTTGTACCTAAATAAACTTGTCAGAAAAGGAAAGGAGGATGTAAAAATTATGTCCTAAAAGGTACTGTAACTAGAATGTATCTCCATCAAGGCCCAGAAGTGCCCCAATAAATACCTGCTGAGTGAAAAAAGAAAAGAAAAGAAAATCTAGCTTGTTTTTATATTTTTATAAACTCATATTTTATACTTACTTTATTTTAATCTATTTTTGATGTGTTGAAGTTACAGTACGACTATCAGGGTCCCTAATGCATGCTATGTTTTCTAATCACTTCTCCAATCATAGTTGAAATACTGTTAAGCAAATTTTAAAAAGGTTTGAACAGACACTTCAAAAAATAATATATGTTAGAAGATATTCAACTCCATTAGTCAGGGAAATGCAAAGGAAAACCATCGCTACACACTCACTAGAATGGCTGAAATTAAAGTGACCATGCCAAGTGTTAGCAAGGATGTGGACCAACTAAAACTCTCATATATTGCTAGCAGCATTGTGAAATCACACAACCACTCTGGAAAACAATTTGATAGTTTCTTATAAAATTAAAGGTACACTTACTGTATAATCTGGCTATTTTCCTCCTAGGTTTTCATCCAAAAGAAAGGAAAGCATATGTCCACACAAAGAGTTGTACATGAATGTTCATACTAGTTTTATTCATAATAGCCCAAAACTGGAAACAGTCCAGGTTCCTTCAATGTGTGGATTGTTAAAGAAATCGTAACACATCCATATAATGTAATGCTACTTTGCAAGAAAAAGAAAAGAACTACTGATACATACTACAACATGCGTGGATCTCTAAAACACTATGATGAACAAAAGAAACCAGATACAAAAGAGAGTATAGAGTATGATTCTATTCATGTGAAACTCTAGATATGGCATATCTAACCTATAATGACAGAAAGTACTGTTTTCCTGGGACTGATGGTGGAAATTAACTACCAAGTGGCACAAGAGAACTTTTTGTGTGATAGAAATATTACATAACTGGTTTGGAATTGTGTTTACAAGGGTGTATATATTTTTCAAAACCCACTGAACTGTGTACTTAAAATGGATGTTTTTTGTTGTATATATATTATTCCTCAATAAAGTTTATTTTAAAATGAAAAAAAATTACCATTATTAAATATGCCCATTTAGGAGAATGAATGTTTTAAATAAATTACCTCTAACACAACTGAATTAATTCCTTAAATTAATCTAGATAGGGTGACCATATAATTTATTATCTAAACAAAGATACTTTCAGGAGTGAAAGGAGGATGCCTCCAGAATAACAGGCATAAACCAAGACTGTTCCAGGCAAAATGGGACATATGGTCACTATAAATACGGGTAATTTTGATAATGTGACTAGGTGTCAGTGACATGGTGTCATATACTCATTATAAAGTTTCTCTTCCTTCCATCCTCTTTTGTTCCTTAATTCTACATGTCTCTTAGTCTACCTATTATTCTCTCTTCCTAGGCCATCTTTATGTCATGACAAATAACATATTTTGATAATTTTCACTGAAATATGAAACTACTATTTTGTCCTTAATTATAAACAGTGCTTCTTTACACATATTCAAATTAGTGCACATTTAGGTTACTTGTGAGATAAGTATTGCAGTTAACTAGATAGAATAGTAACCACAAGGCTAAAAGTATAAAGTAATATGCTGCTTAAACATAATATGACACTCTTTGAATTTCATATCATTTACCTTGATTTTAGTTTAGAAGTGTATAGTTAGCCCATCTTTGATGAGATATTTGAATGTTTATAAAACTCATCTAGAAGATTATGTGCTTTCTGACCTTTCTAAATGTGCAAAGTTATAATTACAAGGAACAATATTTTTATATTGTTTTCACCACATAAATTAGTTTTATGAAATAATTCATGTGAAAAAAATTCTTGGTTTCTATGGCCATTAGCCCTTTCCACCTCATTCCTGAACTTATTCAAAAAAAGGTTGGAAAACCACATGTCAAGGGTAGTTGGAGTGATTACTACTCCTCAAGACAAGTTGGTTAGCTGACCTCTTAGGTCCCTTGTAACTTTCAGTTCTATAATTCTGTTAGAGAGGAGAAAGAGAGGCAGCTGGGTAAAGCAGAGATGTAAAAGATTACTAACCAACAGCCTAAAATATTGTGTCTTCATTTATATACAACCTGAATACAAATGCAATTCAATGCATATTTTCCATCATGTCATACATGTAAAATTTTATTTACAAGAAGAATGTTAAGTATTAAATAAGAAGTCATACAATACTTGGGGTATTACACACTTTTGGAGATTCCATGTCTATCTTAATGTAAACTTTGACCCCCTTTAGTTGATAAAAGAAAATTGTTTCTGCTTTTTAGGGAATACATGTGATTTATCTCTAAGATTTCTTTCAACTATGATTTGTGTCATTATTAATGTTTTATTTTAATGAAAGGTTAGAGGTTCTTTTCTATATAATCTAAGGATGATTAGGACACAGAACTTTGAAAAGTATAGTGACTTATAACTGAATTAATATATTTAACAATACTCTCATTTATCTTATTTTTTACCAATACATATGAAAAATAAAGCAAAAAATAAATATCTGCCTTCTAATTTTTTTTCTACTTTGAGTAATCTGGGAAAACAGTGAATTAATTAATTTCTGAATTATGAACTCACTTCTGTTTTTTCTAAGTCCCAGAATCACATATTTGTGAGTTGATTTCTGAACAGTAGGAAATTATTGATATTGCCATGTTATGTTATTGTTATAGCAAAATACAGCATCTTACAATTTAGATGACATTCCTCTCCATAATGGAATATTTTTGAAACCTTGTTAGTTATAGCAGTAACTCAAATATTATATCACCAGTGTAAGATATGGTTACTCACACAATTTCTATGAGAACAAAATGCATGGTTAGTATTTTTTTTAATCTCTATGGAAATTTCCTCCAAACTGTTTCCACACACAATGTAGTGTTCTTAGAAAGAAGCTAAAAATCAGGTTCCATGCATGTGTAGGATTCAACAAAATAAGCATGACAGGAGGAGAAAAAGTGCTTTCCCCCGTTAAACCCAGGAGTACAGAAAATAGCTGAAATTTGATCTAACATAATATCTTTTCTTTTTAAGCTGCAGATATAAAACAGCATTGTCATATGCAAAAGAAATAGTAAGTTTGTATTTTTTTAAATGTATGTAAGGCACACAACTATAACCTCTTCTACCATGAACTAAGCATTTTTCTTCCACATTCTCATAGAACAGAACTGTTCCGTATGGAGTAAGTCATTATTTCCTAAAGCATCAAAGTGTCAGACAACTGTCTATGAACCCATTAGTATAGGAACATAAATGTATCTGGCTAGGTTTTCCTCTCAACTAATCTTAAAATAGACTGAAAGTGCAGGGGCAAATGAAAAGAAATTACAAAACAATTTAATCATTAAATTAATGGAAAAAATAATGTTTGAATAGCATTAGCTACCTAAGCAGACTACAACTGGCGATAATGAATTTGCACTAGGAAAAATTGAATTAATACATTCATTTAAAACACCTTTCTAAGACAATGTTGCCTAGAGGTTGTTTCTTCTTCTTCTTTTTTTTTTTAACATGAAAGAACGAACCTATGAGTGTGTCCAGAACTTTGAAGGATTTGAGATTTTATTCTACTTACAAGCTAATGAGTTATCCTACTGCAGTTTTATAGAGGCTGGCTGACAGGAAACTTGAGAATTCTGGATCACAAAAATAGGAACTTTATTACTCATGGTAACAGCATTAACCAGAGTGCCAGTACTTGTGCCACTACTCAAAGCCTCAATTTCTGTAGAGTGATGTTAAGAGGGCCAGGTGACAACTGTGCATGAAATGGTTTACATTACAGGAAAGGAAAGGAACCCTGAGCTTAGGGAACTTGAACCTTTAAAATGGTCAGTAAGCCTGTCTGATCTTTGCCCTGGGTGAAGACACTATCTTTATCATATTCAACAGTAAACAAAATTTCTCTGTGCTCTGGGGGGAGATATTGTCTCTATCTTCTAAAGCAATTCACTATGCAAACATTTTTGAAAAAAATAGTCTGGAAGAAAGGCAAACAATGCTACTCCTTGCAAGACTTGCAGAAATGTGAGACCCATGGAGAATTGTTTCTTACTGGTGTGTATCTTTTAGCTAACACTAATGAGAATAGAAAAATGTTGGATGAAAGAAATCATTAGAAACTTGATTCAAAAGGGTATTTTGATATTTTGCAATTTGAGATTATTTTCTTTTCATATAAGTATTTGAAAGGATTATCAAAAATTTTCACTTTTGTAGCCAGGAAGTTTTTTACTAGCCTATGATCCAAAGACAAACCCAAAAGAAAATAGGTGAGAAAACATGTCAAAGAAGACCTACTCTGTCAGAAAGGGAGCATGTCTAATCAAAGAGAATTGCTCTTCAGCTCTATATTCATTATTCTGTATACACTGTCACTAAGGTCTACGAAATAATTAACAAGGTCTATTCGTGGCTTTGGAGGTTGCCCTATAATGTTGAAAGCCCAGATGTATAAACAATACAAACAGTTCCTAAGAATGATTTTCAAATTATGGCATTTAGAGTACGTTGAAGTACATTATGAATGTTAAACCCATGTCCCAAAGATACTATTATTCCCTAGGTCAATGTGATTGAAAATATAAGTGAATGATGAATATATTCTTTCTTCTAGGCATGAATCAAATTTAGTATATGTCATTTGGTTTGTGGTAAAGGCCAGTAGCTGTCTATGAATGATGTATTGCTTTGTTCCTGTTGATATTCAATGCTTTGTCAAAGGTATAATTTTACCACATTAACATGATGTTGGTTGTAGTTGGTTCGCATTATAATTTATTTTTCTTACTATTTAGTGGCAATCTCACTACCTCCATAATTATCTCTTTGTACTACATACTCTGTTGCTGTAGTGAAGGAGGATTTGAAAAATTATCTTGATGAAACTGATTTAGAAACCATATTTAACATATAGTATGTTGATGTCTTAGAAAGAAACATTTGAGCAATAATGATTATTTTGTCACCATGAAATTGGTTAGAAGATAATTCATGTGTGATTTCTAAAACACATTCCATCTCTCTCAGTTTCATGATCTACTTCTTTGTCTGTTAGTGTAACATTAAATATTTTCCTGCCCAAATAGTATATGTATTGTTAAAGGACTTAAACTCTAGGTAATAATCAAACATTGTTCAGTGTATATACACAGTTTGTAGTACACTGGTTTATTTATTTTGGGTTCTAGATATTTTAGAAACTACCAAAGTGTAAAGAAGAACATAAGTACTATAACTGAGGTAAAAATAAAATGTTACAGGAATATAGAAAAAGAAGATACTGATTTTAAGTGACAGAAAGCTTTATGGAAGTGGTGATATTTTAGCTGAATCTTGAATATTGAGTAATTTTTGTATCATTGAATACTGGGCATATGAATGGATGAAAAATCATAATGGCCATAACATAGGTTACATACAGGGATATAGTAGAAAATGAGACTGGAAATTTTGTTGGATCAGGACACATTGAATGCTTTGCTAAAGAATGTGGATCTATTTTCCTATGTAGTGGAGAAACTCAAAATAGTTCTGAGCTGAGTAGTGGAATAAATTTACCTATGGAAATAACTCTAGCAAAAATAATGAAGAAAAGAAAAACAATTAGGAGCTTTGGTAACACTTTGGGCAAGAGTTAATAAAGACATGAAGTATGGCCATAGATAGGAAGGAAAAGATATATATATATATATAAAAGACATTGTGAAAGCAGGATTATAAGGTCTCAAAACTGTTTGAATGTGAAGTGAAAGAAAGGAATGAGTTAAAATTGTCTATGAGGTTTCTAATGTAAGTGATTTTAAAGGTGAGAACCAATTAATAAGGATTTGGAACATAGGAGAAGGAACAAGTTTGGTGACTCAGGTAAGTTTGGTATTAAAAATGTCAGGTTTAAGATCCTAGTGGGATATTTGCTTGGAGACACACGCCAAGCCATATGTTTAAAATGAGTCTGGAGTCTGAAGAGGGCAGCAGTGCCAGAATTATAGATATGGTAATCAACAGCCTGTATGTGATAATTCAAATCATCTGGGGAAAATGTAGCATGGAAAGAGACAAAGCACTAAAGAATACTTACAGTTAAAAGATGGAGAGGGGCAAGTTTTACAAGCAGACAAATCAGGAGAGTGCAACGTTATGACAGGCAAGGAAAGAGAGCTTTGAAAATGAGATGGTGTTTACAATGCTGTTGGTGAACAATGTCAAATGCCCAGTGAGGATTAAGAATAAGCATTTGAATTTGAAAGTTAGGAGATGACCAATTGCCTACACAAAACCCCACTTTCATTTAGAACAGAAACTAGATTATGAGGAACAAATGAAATGCCTGTTAGAAAATGAAGACAGTAATTATAGATTACACTTTTTAAAAGTTTTGCCTGTGAAGGAAGGGACGATGTAACACCATAGTATAATCAGAAAACAAGATTTAGTGGGGTTTATTTTGTTTTTATTTTTCAGGAGATTTGAGTTTGCTTATAAAACTTTTAACTAAATAGTCTGACTACAAAAGAGGTTAGACTATCACAAGTAATTACTTATTGAAATATCTTCCCAAATTAAAGTGCAATGATTACATCACATGCTTAAAAATTTAACAGAAGACTGGCATTACTTTCCAAAGAATCATGTCAGAGAACATGAATTAATTGTAGGAACTGATTCATGAATAGTTGTCTTATTAGAGCAAATGAATTAGCAATGTTTAGCTTTAAGATTCTGTCCCCTAACTTTTTATAATATCTTCATCTTTCATTAGCAACTATTTCATTAATATATAATTCTATTCATATTTAACCCATAACCAGACAGAAAGTCTTATTAATGTCTGGGGACCAAAGAAAGATGAAAATTTGCAACCTATATCGTCCTAACAGATATAATTTCAAATAACTTTAAAGCATATTGTTCAGAAGTATTTACTAGGAGGAAATAATAGTAACTCTAGGCTGTACAATTTTATGTTCTTATTGGAATACCTGCATTATTACTGCCTTTTGGGCTATTTTAAAACCAGACATTTTATTGTTTTCACTGGCCCTTTCTTCTTTGTTAAAATCTACCTTCAACTTGGTTTCTTAGTAAAATTTACCAATATCAGTAGGGCAGATAAGAGATATCTATCAAGTAAATGCAAAAGAGAATCAGTGCACTAATGAAAATATATTATGGAAGATTCATATGAAACTGAATTGTTTAAGTTTCAAAAATAGAAATTAAAACATTCTACTCTAAATTAGAAAAATAGTCTTGATTTCAGAGTTCCAAATAAAAATTATCCATTGTACACATGTTGCCAAAATCTGATGATTCTCCCATATTTCTGGTATTATCACTTTCTAGTCTTCATTATGTATTCTCTGTCTCAGTGAATTACACACTACCGATTCACTTGCCTTATCTACATACCTAGGAATCATCCTTGACTGCCACTGTTCTCTACATCTATTCAATCACTAAACCTGTCAATTATAGCTATTCAATATTAAATAGTTCAGACCACCATAGACTGTCAACTGGATTACTTCAGTTTACTAACTCACTTTCCCATCTCTGATCACATCATTCTGTAGCTTGATATCAATGTTTCCTCATTGCTCTTAAAGTCCAAATTCTTTATAACGACTTACCAAGCTAGTAAATATGTGGTCCCTGTTTACTTTCCCAGCTTCATATTCCTTTGATCACTCTCTTTTTCCCACTCCATACTCTCTAGCTTATATCTTCAGACATACAGAACAATCAGTTCCTCCCTCTTTATCTAATTTCCTTTCTTAAATATTTACACGTTAGAAAATGTGACTTGAATACACTTTCGCCTAAATCCATCTTCCCTTCATGTAGCTAACACCTTCCCAAATTGAGCATCATTTTTTCTATGAATATTTCCCTCGCTATCTCTCTCCTAAGTTTTGGTTAGATATCCCTTCAAAGTTTCCTCTTAGTACTCTGAATTTATTATTATATGATTTAAAACTGAACTATTACTATTTATTTGTCCATATCTTCCACTAGAATGTGAGCTTCATGAAGACTGTAACTAGTGTCTACCTTGACAGATGCTCATTCATGCATTTCTTATTGCAGTAAAAAACAAATAACATGATATCAAACCTTTAAAAGATTTTAAGTGTACAGTACAGAATCGATAACTGAAAGTTGTACAACAGATCTTTTAGAAGTTTCCATCTTGCATAACTGAAACTTTATACTCATTTCTCACTTCCCCTAGCTCCTGGCAACCACCCTTCTCTCTGCTTCTAAGAGTTTGACTACATGTAAGTGGAATAATGCAGGTTTTGCCCTTCTGTGACTAGTTTAATTCACTTAGCACAATTTCCTCAGGTTTCATCCATGTTGTCACATATGACAGGATTTCCATCGTTTTTAAGACTGAATAATATTATGTTGTATGTATATACCACATTTTCTTTATCCATTCACCTGTTTGTGAATTTTTTTAATTTTATTTTTTTAACATATAGTTGATTTACAATGTTGTGTTAGTTTCAGGTATACAGCAAAGTGATTCAGTTTTATATATATGTATTCTTTTTCAGATTCTTTTCCATTATAGGTTATTACAAGATACTGAATACAGTTCCTTGTGCTATACAGTAGATATGTGTTGGTTATCTATTTTACATATAGTCATGTGCATATGCTAATCCCAAACTCTTAATTTTCCCTCCCCAACCTTTCTCCCTTTGGTAACCATAAGTTTGTTTGCTATGTCTGTGAGTCTATTTCTGTTTTGTATATAAGTTCATTTGCATTTTTTTTTTTTAGATTCCACATACAAGCCACATGATATGATATTTGTCTTTCTCCACCTGGCTTATTTCACTTAGTATGATAGTCTTCAGGTCCGTCTATGTTGCTGCAAATGGCATTATTTCATTCTTTTTAATGGCTGAGTAATATTCCATTGTACCACATCTTCCTCATCCATTTATCTGTTAATGGACATTTAGGTAGCTTCCATTTCTTGACTTGTTCATGGATATTTAAGTTGCTTCCACAACTTGGCTATTGTGAATGATACCACAATGAACATGGGAGTGCAAATATCTCTTCAAGATACCGATTTCAATTATTTTGGATAAGTACCCAGGAGCCAGATTGCTGGATCATATAGTATATTTTTAATTTTTTGAGAAATTGCTATACTGTTTTTCATGACAGCTTAACCATTTTACATTTCCAGCAGTAGTGCACAAAGGTTTTTATACCCACACATTCTCACCAATGTTTGTTATTTATTTATTTTGATAATGGCTATCCTAACAGGTGTGAAGTGATATTTCATTGTGGCTCTGATTTGCATTTCTCTGATGATTAGTGATATTGTGTGTCTTTTTATACACATGTTGACCGTTTGTATGTTTTCTCTGGAAAAATGTCTATTCAAGATTCCTGCTCATTTTTAAATCTGTTTATTTGTTTTTTTCCAGTTGAGTTGTAGAAGCTCCTTATATATTTTGGATATTGATCTCTTGTCAGGTATATGGTTACCAAACTTTTTTTCCCATTCATTATGTTGACTTTTCACTTGTTTGATTGTTTTCTTTGCTGTGCAGAAACTTTTTGCTTGAAGTCCCACTTGTCTATTTTTACTACTGTTTTCTATGCTTTTGGTGTTATATTCAACAAATTATCATCAAGACCAATGTTATGAAGATTTCTCCTATGTTTTCCTCTAGGAGATTTTACAATAACAGGTTTTACATTTAAGTCCGTAATCCATTTTGTGTTAATTTTTGTCTATGATGTAAGATAAATGTCCAAGTTTATTCTTTTGCATATGGCTATCAAGTTCTCCCAGAACCATCTGTTAAAGAGACTATCCCTTCCCCATTGTGTATTCTTGACACCTTGTTGAAAATCATTTTACTGTATATGTGTGGATTTATTTTTGTTCTCTCAATTCTATTCCATCAATCTATATGTCTGTCTTTATGCCAGTACCATACTGTTTTGAGTACTGTAGCTTTGTAATATATTTTGAAATTAAGAAAAATGAGGCTACTAGCTTTGTTCTTCTTTCTCCAGATTGTTTTAGCTATTTGGGGGTTCACTGTGGTCCCATGACCTTATGAATGCTTTTTCTATTTCTGTAAAAATAGTTATTGGGATTTTGATAGAGATTTTAATGAATCTGTATGGATATTTTAATAATATTGTATCTTCAGTCAATGAACTTGGGATGTCTTTTTCCTTTAGTTGTGTCTTCTTCCATCAATTTCACAGTTTTAATGTACAAGTCTTTCACCTCCTTGTTTAGATTTATTTTTAAGTATTTTATTGTATATGATGTTACTGTATATGGGATTTTTTTCTTAATTTCCTTTTCATCTTGTTCATTGATAGTGTATAGAAAGACAAATAATATTTGTATGTTGATTTTTGTAATCTTCAACTTTACCAAATTTTATTGAATTTTCTTAATTCTAATAGTTTTTTTTCATATATGGCCTTATGTTGAGATAATTTCCTTCTATTCCTAGTTGTTGAGTTTTTATCATAAAAGAGTATTGAATTTTGTCTAATGCTTTTTTACATCTATTGAGCCAATCATGTACTTTTATACTTTGTTGCATTAATGTGGCATATCATGTTGATAGATTTTCAAAAGCTGAAACATCCTTGCATCCCAGGGATATATCTCAGTTGGTCATGGTGTATGATCTTCTTGAAGTAATGTTGATTTTGGTTTGCTAGTATGTTGTTGAGGACTTCTGCATCTATGTTCATCAGGAATATTGTCCTGTAGATTTTTTTTCTCATAATGTCTTTCTCTGATTTTGGTATCAAGGTAATATTTATATCATAAAATGAGTTTAGAAATGCTCTTTTCAATTTTTTTGCAAGAGTTTGAGAAGGATTGGTGTTTATTCTTTTTTAAATGTTTAGTAGAATTCACCAGGGAAACCATCTGGCCCTGGGATTTTCCTTGTTGGGAGGTTTTGATTACTGATTCAATCTCCTTACTAGTTATAAGTCTGTTCAGATTTTCTATATTACATGATTCTATCTCAATAGATTGTATGTTTTAGAAATTTATCCATTTCTTCTAGGTTATCCAACTTGTTGGCATATAATCATTCCTAGCAGTGTCTTATGATCCATTTCATTTCTGTGGCATCAGTTGTAATGTCACCTTTTTTATTTTGTTTATTTAAGTGTTCTCCTTTTTATTACTCCAGCTAAGGGTTTGTTGATTTTATGTATTTTTTCAATAAAAACAACTCTTAGTTTCACTGATTTTTCTACTGTTTTTCTATCCTCCATTTCATTTATTTCTGTTGTAACTTTTTTTCCCCTTCCTTCTGCTAATTTTGGGCTTAGTTTGTTCTTCTTTCTCTAGTTTCATGAGGTACAAATTTAGGGTGATTATCTGAAATGTTTCTATTTTTAAATGTTAGCATTTATCAGTATAATCTTCCCTGTTAGTGCCACTTTTGCTGCAGCCCATAAGTTTTGGTATGTTGTGTTTACATCTTTCTTTGTCTCAATATATTTTCTAACTTCCATTTTGATTTCTTCTTTAACCCATTGGCTGTTTAAGAGTGTGTTCGATTTCCCCATATTTGTGAATTTTCAAGTTTTTCTTCTGCTTCTAATGTCTATATCATTTCACTGTGGTCTGTAAATGTACTTGGTATGAAATAAATCTTCTTAAAATTGTCACGACTTATTTTGTGACCTAATGTGATCTATCCTGTAGGATACTTCATATGCCCTTGGGAAGAATGTGTATTCTGTTTCTGTTGAGTGGAATGTTTGTATAGATCTCTTAGGTCCATTTGGTCTATAGTGTTTTCTTTTTTATGTTTTTTGTTTTTTTTTTTTTTTTTGCGGCACGTGGGCCTCTCACTGTTGTGGCCTCTCCCGTTGTGGAGCACAGGCTCCGGATGCACAGGCTCAGCAGCCATGGCTCATGGACCCAGCCACTCCACGGCATGTGGGACCTTCCTGGACCGGGGCACAAACCCATGTCCCCTGCATCGGCAGGTGGACTTTCAACCACTGCGCCACCAGGGAAGCCCTGGTCTATAGTGTTTTCTTCCTCTGTTTCCTTATTTATCTCTGTCTGGATATTCTATTCATTATTGAAAGTGGGATACTGAAATCTCCTACTATTATTGTATTGCTGTCTGTTTTTTTCCCTTCAGTTCTGTCAATATTTGCTTCATGTATTTGGGTGTTCTGATGTTGGAGATATATATATATATATATATATATATATATATATATATATATATATATATATATATATATAATTTTAATGTCTTCTTGGTATGTTGAACCTTTTATCATTATATAATGTCATTATTGGTATTTTTTGATAGTTTTTGGTATAACATCTATTTTGTCTGATATAAATATGGCTGCTTCTGCTCTCCTTTGTTTAACATCTGTGTGGAATATTGTTTTTCAACCTTTCCCTTTTAGCCTATGTGTGCTATTAAATCTCAAGTCTCTTATACTCAGAATATATTTGGTTCTTGTTATTTTTAACCACTCAGTCACTCTATTGATTGGGAATTTTAATCCATTTACAATTAAAGTAATTATTGATAGGGGAGGACTTACCATTGTCATTTTATTATTTTCCATTTGTCTTATAGCATTTTTTTTTTTTTTTGCGGAATGTGGGCCTCTCACTGTTGTGTCCTCTCCCGTTGTGAAGCACAGGCTCCAGACGCGCAGGCTCAGCGGCCATGGCTCACAGGCCTAGCTGCTCCACGGCATGTGGGATCTTCACAGACCGGGACACGAACCCCTGTCCCCTGCATCGGCAGGCGGACTCTCAACCACTGCGCCACCAGGGAAGCCCTGTCTTATAGCATTTTTGTCTCTTCTTCTCTCTTGATGTCTTCACTTGTGTTTTGTTGCTTTCTTATAGTTACATGTTTTGATTCCTTCATTTTCTTTTGTGTGTTGTCTTTATGTATTTTCTTTGTGGTTACCAAATGGACTTAAAATAAAAAAATCTAATAGTTATAAAAATTTACTTTAATCTGATAACTTCAATAGAATACAAAAACTATACACTATGTTAGTAATGTCACAAATTACATCTTTTATATTGTGTTTCCATTAACATTTTTATAGTTATATTTTTTATAATCTTGTCTTTTAATTTCTCTACCAGAATTAACAGTGATTTACATGCTACTGTTACATTAGTACGATATTCTGTGTTTATCTATATATTTACCTTTACCAGTGAGCTTTATACTTTTATATGCTTTTGTGTTCTTTTTTATCATCCCTTCACTTCAACTCAAAAGACTCCCTTTAACATTTCTTGCAAGGCAAGTCTAGTGGTAATGAACTCTCTCAGCTTTTGTTTACCTGGCAAAATCTATTTTGCCTTCATTTTTGAAGGATAATTTTGATGGATATTGTATTCTTTGTTGGCAGTTTTTTTATTCTTTTGATTCTTTGACTATATCAACTGGCTTCCTTCTGGCTTGCAAGGTTTCTATGGAGAAGTCTGCTGATGGTCTTTGGGTACTCTCTTATACATGAAAAGCTCTTTGATTTTATCTTGCTGTTTTTGAAACCCCTCCTTTTGTCAATTTGATTATAATGTGTGTCAGCATGGATTTTTTTGGAGAATCTTGGGTTTCTTGAATCTGAATGTTCATTTCCTTCTCTAGATTTGGGAATTTTTTGGCCATTATTTCTCTAAAGTTTCTGCCCCTTTCTCTCTCCTCCTTCCAGGATTTCCATATTACATATATTTGTCTGTTTGCTAGTCACTCATAAGTCCCTTAAGCTTTTTTCTTTCTTTTTCAGTCTTTTATTTATTTATTTTTTGTCTTGTCTTCTGATTGGATAATTTCAAATGACCTGTCTTCAATATTGCTGATTCTTTCTTCTGCTTGATCAAGTTTGATGTTGAACCATTTTTTCAAATCTTTCAGTTTAGTTATTGTATTTTTCAACTCCAAAACTTGCTATTAAAAAAACATTTTTCTTTGTTGAAATTCTCAGTTTGTTCATGTATCATTTCCCTGAGCTCATAGAACATCTTTACAATGGTTATTTTAATTCTTTGTTAGGTAATTCATATATTGATACTTACCTTTCTTTAA
This sequence comes from Stenella coeruleoalba, assembly GCF_951394435.1. Lineage (NCBI taxonomy): Eukaryota > Metazoa > Chordata > Mammalia > Artiodactyla > Delphinidae > Stenella > Stenella coeruleoalba. The sequence continues at coordinate 72,857,939 of NC_137152.1, read as the reverse complement.
GATGATTTTTTTGAGATTTATTTTGTTACTTTGGGCAATTTTTACCCATTTCTTTGTGTTCCTTGTAACTTTGTGTTGATATCAATGTATCTGAAAAACAGCCACTTCTCTCAGTCTTTATGGACTGGCTTCATACATGGAAAGCACATCCTCAATGAACCTGGCTAGAGATTCTGGGAGGCCTTTCAGATCTTTTCTGTGGATGTGTCTTCTTTGGACTTCTGCATGTAAATTCCTAATTAGAGGGAATTTCTGGTTTCTTTTTTCAGGAGTTTATAATCTCTTGCTCCCTCTGGTGTTTGTCTGTGATACTGCATGTCCTCTGGAGCAACAGCAGAACACCACCCAATTGCTTTTTCTTTCTATTTTTTTTCCCCCGGTGGCCCTTTGGCATTGGGAGTATACTGGGTTTTATCATCACTGTGAGACATGCTAGACTGAGACCAGTCCTTCGTATAGCCCACTGAAAAGTCTGAATGTCGGACATGTGTTTCAGTCTTCTTTTTTCCTCCCCAGAGAGAAGCCATGGGCTGTGAGTTTTCCCAAATAAGTTGTGCTGAGCCAGGAGAAGGGGCCCTGGCAGTGAGTGTGTAAGACTCCAAACATTCACCTTTATTTTCAGCATTCTGCAGGCATCTAGAGTATACCATATGTCTTCAGTGTTCTGAAACTGGCAGCAAACAAGCTAGTTCCATGGGCAGCCCTCTAAAAATCCTAAACATTGTATAGATGCTCCAACTCTTTCCCTCCCAAGGGATAAGCTAGGATTTGGGGGTTTTCACCAACGTGTTCTGTGCCAGTTAGAGGGAAGGACTATGGCCAGTGAGTGCACACTTATCCATACCTTTGCCTTTGTTTTCAGCAGCTCCCAAACTGGGCCTTTTCCTGTCAGTGTTCAGACAGAGGCAAGACAGAAACTAGTCTTTTGGGAAGCCTCCTTAAAATTCAGAACATTGACACATGGACATATGCTCCAGTTCTCTCCTTCCTTCCCCAGGGAGAAGCTGAGAGATTGGGTATTTCCTTTTAATCATAGGGTACTGTGCCAAGTGGAGGGATTATGGTAGGAGGGCTCCAAAAATTCTCCTACGGGCTTCAAGGCAGCTAGTTTCATGCTGACCCAGGGTGATCTCTGGATTCCTCCACAGGAAATGTGTCCTTTTATTGTAGTTGAATTGTGTCTGTGGGAGGAAAAAAGGCTCTGGGAATTCTTATCCCACCACCTTGCTGACATCATCCTCATGCATACATGCATTTTCTGAATTTTTAAATTAATGACCATTGTATATACCATTACAAAGACCAACTAAATGTTCTATTATAAGCCTCCAATCACTCCACGCACCAAATCAACCCCCACACTATACACACAGCTATATTTTTAGAATATAGCTCTGATAATATCACTCCCATTAAAAAAGAATCTGGGTGTTTCTTATTGGTATAGTACTGAATTATTAAGTCTGGTAGATAAAAATGTCTGAATTCTGCCCAAAGAATATCTTTCTATCCTCTTTTCCTACTATACTACTCTTATATTCCCAGCAACACCAGATGACTGTAACTACCCTGAATATGCTCTAAAGTTAACTGCCTCTCTTCATTTGTACATATTAATTTTATAGTTTGTGAAGTTCTCTCTTTTTCTATCTAATTATCTAATCTTCTCACTGCGTGGATCATTTAATTTGTCTAATTTCTTTCTACTTTTCTAGGTTCTGCTCAAACCGTTTTCTCTCAGAGACTTTTGCAGTTATGCTATACTTTATTTAATTTTTTCCTTTCTTCATATTCCATTGAATTTTAATTGTGGTGAAATACATTACATAAAATTTACCATCATAGCAATTTTTAAGTGTACAATTCAGTAGTGTTAATAAAATTCACATTGTTATGCAATGAATCTCCTGATCATTTTTATTTTGCAAAACTAAAACTCTATACATATTAAATAACAACCCTCCATTTCCCCTTATTCCCAGGCCCTGGAAACCACCATTCTACTTCCTGTGTTTATGAATTTGACTATTCTATGTAGCTCATACAAATGATATCACAGAGTATTTGTCTTTTTGTAACTGTCTTATTTCACTTAGCATACTGTCCTAATGTTCATCCATGTTGTAGCATGTGTCAGAATTTCCTTCCTTTTCAAGGCTAAATAATATTCTGTTGTGCATATATGACACATTTTCTTTATCCATTTATCCATCAATGTACACTTTTTAACCCTTGTGAATAATGCTACTATAAAGAGATTTACATATATCTTGTCAAGGCCCTGCTTTCAATTATTTGGGGTATATACCCAAAAGTAGAATTGCTGGATCATGAGGTACTTCTATTTTAAAAAAAATTTTAAGGAACCACCATACTGTATTCCATAGTGGCTGCAACTTTTACATTCCTAGCAATAGTATGCAAGGTATCCAATTGCTCCACATCTTCATTAACATTTGTTATTTTATCTTTTTTTGATAGTAGACATTATAACGAGTATGAGGTGGTATCTCACTGTGATTTTAATTTGCCTAATAATTAGTGAAGCTTAGCATTTTTCAGGTACTTATTGGCCATTTTTATATCTTGTTTGAAGAAATGTCTATTCGAGACTGTTGCCTATTTTAAAAAAATGTTTTGCTATTGAGCTGTAGGAATTCGTCATATATTTTGAATGCTAACCCCTTTGCTGATATATGATTTCCAAATATTTTTCCTATTCTATGGGCTGTCTTTTCACTTTGCTGATTGTGTCCTTTGATGCACTAAAGTTTTAAACTTTTACATAGTCTAAATTATCTATTTTCGGGGGTTGCCTGTGCTTTTAGTCACATGTCCAAAAGACTCATTGCCAAAACCAATGTTGTAAAGATTTCCCCCTATATTTTCTCTTAAGAGTTTTACAGTTTTAGCTTTTATCTTTAGGTCTTCAGCTCCTTTTGACTTAATGTTTGTATATGGTGTCAGGTAAAGGTACAACTTCATTATTTTGGATATTGATATTTTGTTTTCCCAACATCGTTTTCTGAGATTAATGCCTTTACCCTATTCAATGGTCTTGGCAGCCTTGTCAAAAATCATTTGTCCATTTATGCAAGAGTTTACTTTTTGACTCTCTATTCTGTTATATCGGTTTGTATGTCTGTCTTTATGCTAGTACCACTATTTTGAATACTGTAGCTTTGTAATAGTTTTGAGATCAGGAAGTATGAGACCTCCAACTTTGTTCTTCTTTTTCAAGATTACATCAGCTATTCAATATACCTTGAGATTCCATATGAATTTCATAATGGATTATTCTATTTCCACAAAAAATTCCATTAGGATTTTGATAGGGATTGTACTGAATCTGTAGACCACCTTGGGTAGTATCGACATCTAAATGATAAGTGTTCCAACACATGTATACATAGTGTATATTTCCATCTATTTGTGTCTTTTTAATTTTTTAACCAGCATATTATAGTTCTCAGTGTATGAGTCTTTTGCCTTCTTGGTTAAGCTTATTCCTAAGTATTTTATTATTTTTGATGAATGGAATTATTTTTTTATTTCCTTTTTGGATTGAGAAGGACTGGTGTTAGTTCTTCTTTAAATATTTGGTAGAACTCACCAATGAAGCCATTTCATCCTGAGATTTTCTTTATTGGGACTTTTTTTTTTATTAATGATTCAATATCCTTACTGGTTACATATATATTCAAATTTTCTATTTATTCATAAGTTAGTCTTTGTAGCTTGTGTGTTTCTAGGAATTTATCCATTTCATCTATGTTATACAGTTTGTTGGTGTACAATTGTTCACAGTATTGCCTTACAATCTTTATTATTTTTGTGAAATCAGTTGTAATGTTCCCACTTGCCTATATGACTTAGTTTTTAAATCTTTTCTCTTTTTTCCTTGGTCAGTACACTTAAAGCTTAAATATGCTCATCTTTTAGAATAAACAACTCTTGGTATCATTGACTTTCTCTATTGATTTTCTATTCTCTATTTTGTTTAATTCTGCTCCAATCTTTATTATATTTTTCTTCTATGAGCTTTGGGTTTGGTTTGTTCTTTTCCTAGTTTCTAGTTGATGTATAAAGTTAGGGCACTGATTTGAGATCTTCTTTCTTTTTTTATATTAGCATTTACAGCTGTAAAGTTTTCTCTTAGTATGTTGTGTTTTCACTTTTATTTATCTTAAGACATTTTGTACTTTCCCTTGTGAGTTGTTCTTTAACCAATTTGTTGTTATAGAAGATGTTGTTTAATTTCCACATATTTGTGAATTTTCCTATTTTCGTTCTCCTACTGATTTCTAATTTCATCCCACTGTGATTAGAAAAGATACTTTATATTATTTCAATCTTTTAAAAATTTATTAAGGCTTGTGTGTAGCTTAATATATGGTTTATTATGGAGGGTATCCTGTGTGTATTTGAGAAAAATGCATTCTAATATTGTTGGGTGGAGTATTCTATACATATATATTAGGAAAATTTTGTATATTGTGTTTTGCAAGTTTTCTATTTCCTTATTAATATTCTGTGTGGGTTGTTCTATCCATTAATGAAAGAGTAGTTGCCTACCATTATTGTAGAATTCTGTATTTCTCCCCTTAATTCTGGTAATGTTTGCTTCATATATCTGCAAGTTCTGTTATTTGTACCACATATATTTATAATTGTCATATCTCCTTCATGAATTGACCCTTTTCTCATTACATAATGTTCTTTGCCTCTTGTAACAGTATTTTTTGATTAATGTCCATTTTGTCTAATATTAATATAGTCACCCTTGCTCTTTTGTTTGCTATTTGCATGGAATATCTTTTTCCAGTATGTGTCTTTAAACTTATGTGTGCCCTTAGATCTAAAGTGAATCTCTTGTAAACAGCATATACTTTGGTATTGTTTATTTTTTCATATCCATTCTGCCAATCTTTGTCTTTTGATTGGGGAGTTTAATCCATTTAAATATAACATAATTACTGATAGGAAAGTACTTAATTTTACATTTTGTTATTTGTTTTCTGAATATCTGATAGCTTTTTTGTACCTGATTTCCTTCTTTCCTGCCTTCCTTTGTGTTTGACTTTTTGTATTGACATTTTTTAACCCTTCTCATTTAATTTGTGTATATTCCATAGATATTTTCTTTGAGATTACCAGAGGATTACATAAATCTTTCTAAAGTTTTAAGAATCTAATATAAACTGATAACAATTTAACTTGAATTGCATAAAAAACCTCTACTCCTTTACATCTCTGTCACTCTCATTTTATGTTATTTATTTATTTTTAACATCTTTATTGGGGTATAATTGCTTTACAATGGTGTGTTACTTTCTGCTTTATAACAAAGTGAATCAGTTATACATATACATATGTTCCCATATCTCTTCCCTCTTACGTCTCCCTCCCTCCCACCTTCCCTATCCCACCCCTCCAGGCGGTCACAAAGCACCGAGCCGATATCACTGTGCAATGTGGCTGCTTCCCACTAGCAATCTACCTTACGTTTGTTAGTGTGTATATGTCCATGACTCTCTCTTGCCCTGTCACAGCTCACCCTTCCCCCTCCCCATATCCTCAAGTCCATTCTCCAGTAGGTCTGTGTCTTTAATCCTGTCTTACCCCTAGGTTCTTCATGACATTTTTTTCTTAAATTCCATATATATGTGTTAGCATACAGTATTTGCCTTTCTCTTTCTGACTTACTTCACTCTGTATGACAGACTCTAGGTCTATCCACCTCACTACAAATAACTCAATATCATTTCGTTTTATGGCTGAGTAATATTCCATTGATTATACATGCCACATCTTCTTTATCCATTCATCTGATGGTGGGCACTTAGGTTGTTTCCATCTCTGGGCTATTGTAAATAGAGCTGCAATGAACATTTAGGTACATGACTCTTTTTGAATTTTGGTTTTCTCAGGGTATATGCCCAGTAGTGGGATTGCTGGGTCATATGGTAGTTCTATTTGCAGTTTTTTAAGGAACCCCCATACTGTTCTCCATAGTGGCTGAACCAATTCACATTCCCACCAGCAGTGCAAGAGTGTTCCCTTTTTTCCACACCCTCTCCAGCATTTATTGTTTCTAGATTTTTTGATGATGGCCATTCTGACAGGTGTGAGATAATATCTCATTGTAGTTTTGATTTGCATTTCTCTAATGATTAATGATGTTGAGCATTCTTTCATGTGTTTGTTGGCAGTCTGTATATCTTCTTTGGAGAAATGTCTATTTAGGTCTTCTGCCCATTTTTGTATTGGGTTGTTTGTTTTTTGTTATTGAGCTGCATGAGCTGCTTGTAAATTTTGGAGATTAATCGTTTGTCAGTTGCTTCATTTGCAAATATTTTCTCCCATTCTGAGGCCTGTCTTTTGGTCTTGTTTATGGTTTCCTTTGCTGGGCAAAAGCTTTGAAGTTTCATTAGGTCCCATTTGTTTATTTTTGTTTTTATTTCCATTACTCTAGGAGGTGGGTCAGAAAGGATCTTGCTGTGATTTATGTCATAGAGTGTTCTGCCTATGTTTTCCTCTAAGAGTCTGATAGTTTCTGGCCTTATATTTAGATCTTTAATCCATTTTGAGCTTATTTTTGTGTATGGTGTTAGGGAGTGATCTAATCTCATACTTTTACATGTATCTGTCCAGTTTTCCCAGCACCACTTATTGAAGAGGCTGTCCTTTCTCCAGTGTACATTCCTGCCACCTTTATCAAAGATAAGGTGTCCATATGTGTGTAGGTGTATCTCTGGGATTTCTATCCTGTTCCATTGATCTGTCTTTCTGTTTTTGTGCCAGTACCATACTGTCTTGATTACTGTAGCTTTGTAGTACAGTCTGAAGTCAGGGAGCCTGATTCCTCCAGCTCTTTTTTTTGTTCTCAAGATTGCTTTGGCTTTTCGGGGTCTTTTGTGTTTCCATAGAAATTGCGAAATTTTTTGTTCTAGTTCTGTGAAAAATGCCAGTGGTAGTTTCATAGGGATTGCATTGAATCTATAGATTGCTTTAGGTAGTAGAGTCCTTTTCACAATGTTGATTCTTCCAATCCAAGATGATGGTATATCTCTCCATCTATTTGTATCATCTTTAATTTCTTTCATCAGTGTCTTATAATTTTCTACATACAGGTCTTTTGTCTCCTTAGGTAGGTTTATTCCTAGATATTTTATTCTTTTTGTTGCAGTGGTAAATGGGAGTGTTTTCTTGATTTCACTTTCAGATTTTTCATCATTAGTATATAGGAATGCCAGAGATTTCTGTGCATTAATTTTGTATCCTGACACTTTACCAAATTCATTGATTAGCTCTAGTAGTTTTCTGGTAACATCTTTAGGGTCTCTATGTATAGGATCATGTCATCTGCAAACAGTGACAGCTTTACTTCTTCTTTTCCGATTTGGATTCCTTTTATTTCCTTTTCTTCTCTGATTGCTGTGGCTAAAACTTCCAAAACTATGTTGAATAAGAGTGGTGAGAGTGGGCAACCTTGTCTTGTTCCTGATCTTAGTGGAAATGCTTTCAGTTTTTCACCATTGCAGATGATATTGGCTCTGGGCTTGTCATATATGGCCTTTATTATGTTGAGGAAAGTTCCCTCTATGCCTACTTTCTGCAGGGTTTTTATCATAAATGGGTGTTGAATTTTGTCAAAAGCTTTCTCTGTATCTATTAAGATGATCATATAGTTTTTCTACTTCAATTTGTTAATATGGTTTATCACATTGATAGATTTGCATATATTGAAGAATCCTTGCATTCTTGGAATAAACCCCACTTGATCATGGTGTATGATCCTTTTAATGTGCTGTTGGATTCTTTTTGCTAGTATTTTGTTGAGGATTTTTGCATGTATGTTCATCAATGATATTGGTCTGTAGTTTTCTTTCTTTGTGATATCCTTGTCTGGTTTTGGTATCAAGGTGATGGTGGCCTCGTAGAAGGAATTTGTGAGTGTTCCTCCCTCTGCTATATTTTGGAAGAGTTTGAGAAGGATAGGTGTTAGCTCTTCTCTAAATGTTTGATAGAATTCGCCTGTGAAGCCATCTGGTCCTGGGCTTTTGTTTGTTGGAAGATTTTTAATCACAGTTTCAATTTCAGAGCTTGTGACTGGTCTGTTCATATTTTCTATTTCTTCCTGATTCTGTCTTGGCAGGTTATGTATTTCTAAGAATTTGTCCATTTCTTCCAGATTGTCCATTTTATTGGTATAGAGTTGCTTGTAGTAATCCCTCATGATCTTTTTTATTTCTGCAGTGTCAGTTGTTACCTCTCCTTTTTCAGTTCTAATTCTATTGATTTGAGTCTTCTCCCTTTTTTTCTTGATGAGTCTCGCTAGTGGTTGATCTATTTAGTTTATCTTCTCAAAGAACCAGCTTTTAGTTTTATTGATCTTTGCTATTGTCTTCTTCATTTCTTTTCATTTATTTCTGATCTGAGTTTTATGATTTCTTTCCTTCTGCTAGCTTTGGGGTTTTTTTGTTCTTCTTTCTCTAATTGCTTGAGGTGCAAGGTTAGGTTGTTTATTCGAGATGTTTCCTGCTTCTTAAGGTGGGCTTGTATTGCTATAAACTTCCCCCTTAGAACGGCTTTTGCTGCATCCCATAGGTTTTGGGTCATTGTGTCTCCATTGTCATTTGTTTCTAGGTATTTTTTGATTTCCTCTTTGATTTCTTCAGTGATCACTTCAGTATAAAGTAGTGTGTGTTTAGCCTCCATGTGTTTGTATTTTTTACAGATCTTTTCCTGTAATTGATATCTAGTCTCACGGCGTTGTGGTTGGAAAAGATACTTGATACAATTTCAATTTTCTTAAATTTACCAAGGCTTGATTTGTGACCCAAGATATGATCTATCCTGGAGAATGTTCCATGAGCACTTGAGAAAAATGTATATTCTCTTGTTTTTGGATGGAATGTCCTATAAATATTAATTAAGTCCATCTTGTTTAATGTATCATTTAAAGCTTGTGTTTCCTTATTTATTTTCATTTTGGATGATCTGTCCATGGGTGAAAGTGGGGTGTTAAATTCCCCTACTATGAATGTGTTACTGTCGATTTCCCCTTTTATGGTTGTTAGTATTTGCCTTATGTATTGAGGTACTCCTATGTTGGATGCATAAATATTTACAATTGTTATATCTTCTTCTTGGTTCCATCCTTTGATCATTATGTAGTGTCCTTCTTTGTCTCTTCTAATAGTCCTTATTTTAAAGTCTATTTGTCTGATATGAGAATTGCTACTCCAGCTTTCTTTTTGTTTCCATTTTCATGGAATATCTTTTTCCATCCCCTTACTTTCAGTCTGTATGTGTCTCTAGGTCTGAAGTGGGTCTCTTGTAGACAGCATATATAAGGGTCTTTTTTTTTTTTGTATCCATTCAGCCAATCTGTGTCTTTTGGTGGGAGCATTTACTCCATTTACATTTAAGGTAATTATCGATATGTATGTTCCTATTCCCATTTTCTAGATTGTTTTGGGTTGGTTTTTATAGGTCTTTCCCTTCTCTTGTGTTTCTTGTCTAGAGAAATTTGTTTAGCATTTGTTGTAAAGCTGGTTTGGTGGTGCTGACCTCTCTCAGCTTTTGCTTGTCTGTAAAATTTTTAATTTCTCCATCAAATCTGAATGAGATCCTTGCTGGGTAGAATAGTCTTGGTTGCAGGTTTTTCTCCTTCATCACTTTCAGTATGGCCTGCCACTCCCTTCTGGCTTGTAGGGTTTCTGCTGAGAGATCAGCTGTTAACCTTATGGGGATTCCCTTGTGTGTTATTTGTTGTTTTTCCCTTGCTGCTTTTAATATGCCTTCTTTGTATTTAACTTTTGACAATTTGATTAATATGTGTCTTGGCGTATTTCTCCTTGGATTTATCCTGTATGGGACTCTCTGTGCTTCCTGGGCTTGATTAACTATTTCCTTTCCTATATTAGGGAAGTTTTCAACTATAATCTCTTCAAATATTTTCTCAGTCCCTTTCTTTTTCTCTTCTTCTTCTGGAACCCCTATAATTCGAATGTTGTTGCATTTAATGTTGTCACAGTGGTTTCTGAGACTCTCTTCAGTTCTTTTCATTCTTTTTTCTTTATTCTGCTCTGCAGTCGTTATTTCCACTATTTTATCTTCCAGGTCACTTATCCATTCTTCTGCCTCAGTTATTCTGCTATTGATCTCATCTAGAGTACTTTTAATTTCATTTATTGTGTTGTTCATTGTTGCTTGTTTCATCTTTATTGCTTCTAGGTCCTTGTTAACTGTTTCTTGCATTTTTTCCATTCTATTTCCAAGATTTTGTATCATCCTTACTATCATTATTCTGAATTCTTTTTCAGGTAGACTGCCTATTTCCTCTTCATTTGTTAGGTGGTGCATTTTTATCTTGCTCCTTTATCTGCTGTGTGTTTTTCTGTCTTCTCATTTTGCTTATCTTACTGTGTTTGGGGTCTCTGTTTTGCAGGCTGCAGGTTTGTAGTTCCCACTGTTTTTGATGTCTGTCTCCAGTGGCTAAGGTTGGTTCAGTAGGTTGTGTAGGGTTCCTGGTGGAGGGGACTATTGCCTGTGTTGTGGTGGATGAGGCTGGATCTTGTCTCTCTAGTGGGCAGGTTCACGTCTGGTGGTGTGTTTTAGGGTGTCTGTGGCCTTATTATGATTTTAGGCATCATCTCTGCTAATGGATGGGGTTGTGTTCCTGTCTTGCTAGTTGTTTGGCATAGGTTGTCCAGCACTGTAGCTTGCTGGTCGTTGAGTGAAGCTCGGTGCTGGTGTTAAGATGGAGATCTCTGTGAGATTTTTGCCATTTGATATTATGTGGAGCTGGGAGGTCTCTTGTTGACCAGTGCCCTGAAGTTGGCTCTCCTACCTCAGAGACAGAGCCCTGACTCCTGGCTGCAGCACCAAGAGCCTTTCATCCACACGGCTCAGAAAAAAAGGGAGAAAAAGTAGAGAGAATTAGTAGAAGAATGAAGAAAGAAAGAAAGAAAGAAAAGAGGGAAGGAAGGAAGGAAGGAAAGAGGAAGAAAGAAAGAAAGAAGCATAGAAGGAAAGAATGCAAGAAGGAAAGAAAGGAGGGAGGAAGGAAGGAAGGAAGGAGGGAAGGAAGGAAAAAAGACAGAAAGAAAGAAGATACAGTAAAATAAAACAAAGTATAATAAAGTTATTGAATTAAAAATAATTATTTAGGAAAAAAAAGACAGATAGAACCTTAGGACAAATGTTGGATGCAAAGCTATACAGACAAAATCTTACACAGAAGCATACACATACACCCTCACAAAAAGAGGTAAAGGGGAAAAAATCATAAATCTTGCTCTCAGAGACCACCTCCTCAATTTGGGATGACTCGTCTATTCATGTATTCCACAGATGTAGGGTACATCAAGTTGGTTGTGGAGCTTTAATCCTCTGTTTCTGAGGTTGCTGGGAGAGATTTCCCTTTCTCTTCTTTGTTCTCACAGCTCACAGGGGCTCAGCTTTGGATTTGGCCCTGCCTCTGCGTGTAGGTCGCTGGAGGGTGTGTGTTTTTTGCTCAGACAGGACGGGGTTAAAGGAGCTGCTGATTCGGTGGCTCTGATGCACTCAGGCCGAGGGGGAGGGAGGGGCACTGTGTGCGGGGTGGGCCTGCGGTGGCAGAGGCCAGCATGACGTTGCACCAGCCTGAGGCCAGCCGTGCGTTCTCCTGGGGAAATTGTCCCTGGATCCGGGAACCTGGCAGTGGCAGGCTGCACAGGCTCTGCGGAAGAGGGGTGTGGATAGTGACCTGTGCTCGCACACAGGCCCCTTGGTGGCGGCAGCAGCAGCCTTAGCATCTCCCGCCTGTCCCTGTGGTCCGTGCTTTTAGCCACAGCTCACGCCCCGTCTCTGGGGTCCGCGCTTTTAGCCGCAGCTCGCGCCCGTCTCTGGAGTTCCTTTAAGCAGCACTCTTAAACCCCTCTCCTAGCGCACCAGGAAACAAAGAGGGAAGAAAAAGTCTCTTGCCTCTTCGGCAGGTGCAGACTTTTCCCTGGACTCCCTCCCGGCTAGCCGTGGTGCACTAACCCCTTCAGGCTACGTTCCAACCTCTAACCCCAGTCCTCTCCCTGCGCTCCGACCGAAACCGATACCCGAGCCTCAGCTCGCAGCCCCGCCCACCCTGGCGGGTGAGCAGACAAGCCTCTCGGGCTGGTAAGTGCCGGTTGGCACCCGATCCTCTGTGCGGGAATATCCTCGCTTTGCCCTCCACACCCCTGTTGCTGTGCAATCCTCCGCGGCACCGAAGCTCTCCCCTCTGCCTCCCGCAGTCTCCACCCGCGAAGGGGCTTCCTAGTGTGTGGAAACTTTTCCTCCTTCACAGCTCCCTCCCACTGGTGCAGGTGCCGTCCCTATTCTTTTGTCTCTGTTTTTTCTTTTTTTCTTTTGCCCTACCCAGGTACTTGGGGAATTTCTTGCCTTTTGGGAGGTCTGAGGTCTTCTGCCAGCCTTCAGTAGGTGTTCTGTAGGAGTTGTTCCACGTGTAGATGTATTTCTGGTGTATCTGTGGGGAGGAAGGTGATCTCCACGTCTTACTCTTCTGCCATCTTCGAGGTTCCCCCCTCATTTTATGTTATTGATGTCACAAATTATGTCTTTAATAGTGTGTACCCATTAACATAGATGATTTATAATTATTTTTATCATTTGCCTTTTAAATGCTATAAAATAATAAAAAAATAAAATGATGAATAATATAGCTTAAATTACAATAATATAGCTTTTTATGTCTGTCCACCTATTAAACTTCCCTAGAATACTTTATATTTTCATATGATTTAAGTTACATCTGCTGTTTCTACTTGAAAGACTCCCTTTAGCATTTCTTGTAGGGCAACATTAATGGTAATGGACAGTTTTGCCAACCAAATATTATATTCTCTGTTGAAAATTTTTTCTTTCAGCACTTTAAATGTATCATTTTACAGCCTTCTTGCCTATAAGGTTTCTGCTGAGAAAGCCACTAATAATATTATTGAGGACCCCTTGTGTGTGACAAGTCACTTTTTTCTTGCTGCTTTCAAGAGTCTCTCTTTGTCTTTGATTTTCAACAGTTTGATTATAATGTGTCTCTGGGTGTGTCTCTTTGGGTTCTCCTACATGGAGATAATTGAGCTTCTTGTATTTGAGTATTCATGTCTTTCCTCAAATTTGGAAGGTTCTCAGCTATTATTTATTTAAATGAGATCTCTGCCCCTTTCGCTCTTTTCCATCTGGGATTCTGAAAATGTGTATTTTGATCTTCTTGATGCTGTATCATAAGTCCCTTACACTTTATTTACCCTCTTCTTTCTTTTTTTTTCTTTTGTTTCCTCAGATTGGATAGTTTCAAACAATCTGTCTTCATATTCACTAATTCTTTCTTCTGTCTGTTTGAATCTGCTGTTGATCTCTAGTGATTTTTTTCAACTCAATTACATTCTTCAGCCACAGAATTTTTGTTTGGTTCTTTTTTATAATTTCTACTTCTCTACTGATATTCTCATTTTGTTTATATATCCTTTTCCTGATTTGTCTGTCCATGTTCCCCCTCATTGGGCACATTTAAGATGACTATTTTGAAGGTTTTGTCAAATAAATCTAAGGCCTATTTCTTTTTAGGGTCAGTTTCTGAAAATGTATTTCTCCTTCACATGGGCCATGATTCCCTCTTTCTTTGTATGTCATCCTTTGTTGACAGTTGGCATTTGAGAAAACAATGACCTTCCTTAGTCTTTACAGACTTGCTCTATGCAGCAGAAGACCTTCACTAATCATCTCAGCATGAAGGCTCAAGTTCCTCTCAGCACTTTACCTGAGGCTGCATCTTCCCTGGGGCCGTGAATGTGATTTTAACTCCAACTTTTTATACATAGCTGATTTTACATGTCTTAATTTCCCTAAGAATCTCATCCCTGCCTCTTCTCAGGGTACATGTTCTATTGTATTCCTCTGCCTGTAATCTCTTGTCTTTAGGTGCCTACAAGTATGCATTCCCCTTGCAATGCTTTTGTGTTGTGGTGCCTGACACTTCTTTCAGCAGCCTCTGACCTAATATCCAAACTATGCCAACATTCTATTCTGTGCTCTGACTCACAGGAGACAGAAACCAGTCCCTTGAGCTGTCCCCAGACAAGCCAGAACATTGTAAGCAAGTTTCATTCTTTTCGTTCTATCTCAAAAGAGGAACTGGAAATTGTGAAGCTTCCTCCTGAAAGCACTGTGCTGCACTAGAGGCAGTGAGAAGGATAACTCAAGCAGTATGAATTTTTCTACTGTTTTCAATATAGATTTTTTTTGGTTAGGCATTTCCTTGGTTGTTCCAAGTTTTTACCTGGTTTCTAAATTCTCATAAAGCTACTTTGGTCCATATTTGTTGTTAATTTGGTATTTCTGTGGAGAAACAGGGTCTGGCAACTTCTAGTCTACCATCTTGCAGATACCATGCCCATTGAATTTTGAAACTTTATTGTAACTCTATACAGAATCTGTCTATTTTGGTACTGTAATAAAAATTTCTATGATGAAGGAAATGAAGCTAATGAGCACTTGAAGTGTTGCTACCATGTTTAAGGAACTGAATTTTAATTTTTATTTAAATTTAATTAATTATAATTAAATGACAATGTGTGACTAGTCATATTGGGCAACACAAGTCTAAGTTCTTACCAGGATGAGGGCAGGATAGAAAAATCCAGGAACCTTTAGGAAGAAGAACCTTTGGGATTCTTTCATACACCAATATATTGATAATACTTTGTCTTGGGGTCTATGACATCATCATGAAAAATCACTATCCTACAGAGCCACTGTATCTATTGAGACTCTATTGTGTCCCTTAATAACATTGTAATAAGAAAAAAAAAGCATTGAGAACTTATTGTTATAGAGGGAAAATACCACACATGTTTTTATTACCCATTAACCCTAAGAAAACACTTTGAAATATTATCTCTTTATTGAAAGTTTGTAGAATTATAGAGGTTGGTATATTCGGAAAGTAATTTAAATATTTTAAATCCATTTGACTGTCATGCCCTTGCTTTAATATGAACTCAGATTCAAAATAGAGATGAAGTTAGGTCCAACAACTGGATTGGATTTATACTACTCAAAATATTGATGAATATTTCTATCTTCATTTTGTTTTCTTGCTTGCCATTTAACAGAATTTGCATAAATCAAACTTTACTGCTTAAGTGGTATTAATCATATTATATTTTCATGATAGTTTTTAAAGTATAAATCATGGTTACTGCAGTATCTAGTCTGTTATTCACAGCAGTCCAATGAAATAGGTAATTTTGGTGATATTCTCATTTTACTGATGAGCAAATATGAGTATGGAAAATTAAGTGAACTGCCTAATGAAACAATACGAAGCATTGGAAGAGTTAGGATTCAAACCCAGGTCTGTTGGACTCTAAAACCAATGTTGCCTCTCAATACCATTTTTTAAAAATTTATTTTATTTATTTATTTTTGGCTGCATTGGGTCCTTGTTGCTGTGAGCAGGCTTTCTCCAGTTGCAGCAAGCAAGGACCACTCTTTGTTGTGGTGCGTAGGCTTCTCATTGTGGTGGCCTCTCCTGTTGCAGAGCATGGGCTCTAGGCACACGGGCCTCAGCAGTTGTGGCACACGGACTCTAGAGCACAGGTTCAGTAGTTGTGGTGAACAGGCTTAGTTGCTCCATGGCACATGGGATCTTCCCTGACCAGGGCTCAAACCTGCATCCCCTGCATTGGCAGGTGGACTCTCAACCACTGCACCACCAGGGAGTCCCCTCAATACCATTTGTATTGATTGAAGGCAGTAAAGAATTTTATCTCAAAGTCAGACTGGCTTTATTCTAAAGATTTAGAAAGCATCTTGGCTTTTCACATAGATAAATTGTTTTTAGTTTGTGGATTCATTTACAATTTTACCATGAAATTGTAAAGGAATATTTCTCAATGTATAAATACCAATATAGACAAAGTAATTTGATCTTTAAATTCTAATGCAATTTTACCTTCAGATTTTATAATATTTTTATTTCTAAATTGTTTTATATTTACCAAATTGGAAAGATAGCAATGATTTCCTTAAATGGGCTACTACTAGAAATGTAAATCCAAGGAAATAAAATCATATTGCTTGTTTATGGTTGGAAAAAAGCAAACAAGACAAACAAACAAAAAACATAATGAGGAGATCTGTAGAGTAGATTGACAGGAAAAACTGTCATAATGTCAGATATAACTTAGAGGGAAACATGCAGATTCTTTTCTTGTTTTGCAGTATAGGTCTCCCCTCTATATATCATTCCCTAAATCTTATTGTGATGCTCAGTATATAAAACAGGTGACACTAGAGTGGATTTAGTTGAAGTAAAATATCGGAATCCTAGCTCTTCTCTGTCTGCAAACTTCACTACTCTCTTTTTACTGAAAATCCTCTTTGACAAAAGCTATGGCTTTTTTAAAAAAAAAATTTATTGAAGTATAGTTGATTTACAATATTGTGTTATCTTCAGGAATACAGCAAAGTGAATCAGTTATACATTTACATACATCTGCTCTTTTTTTTTATATTTGATTCATTTTACATATAGGCCATAACAGAGTATTAACTGGAGTTCCCTGTGCCATACAGAAGATTCTTCTTCTTTTTTTTTAAACATCTTTATTGGGGTATAATTTCTTTACAATGTTGTATTAGTTTCTGCTGTATAAAAAAGTGAGTCAGCTATACACATACATATATCCCTATATCCCCTCCCTCTTGTGTCTCCCTCCCACCCTCCCTATCCCACCCTACTAGGTGGTCACAAAGCACTGAGCTGATCTCCCTGTGCTATGCAGCTGGTTCCCACTAGTTATTTTATGTTTGGTAGTATATATATGTCCATTCCACTCTCTCACTTCATCCCAGCTTACCTTTCCCCCTCCCTGTGTCCTCAAGTCCATTCTCTATGTCTGCGTCTTTACTCCTGTCTTGCCCCAAGGTACTTCAGAACCTTTTTTTTTTTTTTTTTAGATTCCATATATATGTGTTAGCATATGGTATTTGTTCTTCTACTTCTGACTTACTTCACTCTGTATGACAGACTCTAGGTCCATCTACCTCACTACAAATAACTCAATTTTGTTTCTTTATATGGATGAGTAATATTCCATTGTATATATGTGCCACATCTTATCCATTCATCTGTCGATGGACACTTAGGTTGCTTGTATATTTTGGAAATTAATCCTGTGTCAATTGCTTTGTTTGTAAATATTTTTCCCCTTCTGAGGGTTGTCTTTGCGTCTTGATTATGGTTTCCTTTGCTGTGCAAAAGGTTTTAAGTTTCATTAGGTCACATTTGTTTATTTTTATTTCCATTTCTCTAGGAGGTGGGTCAAAAAGGATCTTGCTGCGATTTATGTCATAGAGTGTTCTGCCTATGTTTTCCTCTAAGAGTTTTAGAGTGTTGGACCTTGCATTTAGGTCTTTAATCCATTTTGAGTTTATTTTCGTGTATGGTGTTGGGAGTGTTCTAATTTCATTCTTTTACATGTAGCTGTCCAGTTTTCCCAGCACCACTCATTGAAGAGGCTGTCTTTACTCCATTGTATATTCTTGACCCCTTTGTCAAAGATAAGGTGACCGTATGTGTATGGGTTTATCTCTGGGTTTTCTATTGTATTCCATTGATCTATATTTCTGTTTTTTTTGTGCCAGTACCATACTGCCTTGATTAGAATAGCTTTGTAGTATAGACTGAAGTCAGGGAGCCTGATTCCTCCAGCTCTGATTTTCTTTCTCAAGATTGCTTTGGCTATTCAGGATTTTTTGTGTTTCCATACAAATTGTGAAATTTTTTATTCTAGTTCTATGAAAAATGCCATTGGTAGTTTTAAGATGATTGCATTGAATCTGTAGATTGCTTTGGGTAGTATAGTCATTTTCACAATTTTGATTTCTCTTTCAGATTTTTCATCATTAGTGTATAGGAATGCAAGCAATTTCTGTGCATTAATTTTGTATCCTGCTACTTTACTAAATTCATTGATTAGCTCTAGTAGTTTCTGGTAGAGTCTTGAGGATTCTCTATGTTATCTGCAAACAGTGACAGCTTTATTTCTGTTCCAATTTGGATTCCTTTTATTTCTTTTTCTTCTCTGATTGCTGTGGCTACAGCTTCCAAAACTATGTTGAATAATAATGGTGAGAGTGGGCAACCTTGTCTTGTTCCTGATCTTGGTAGAAATGGTTTCAATGTTTCACCATGGAGAATGATATTTGCTGTGGGTTTCTCATATATGGCCTTTATTATGTTGAGGTAAGTTCCCTCTATGCCTACTTTATGGAGGGTTTTTCTCATAAATGGATGTTAAAATTTGTCTAAAGTTTTTATGCATCTATTGAGGTGATCATATGGTTTTATCCTTCAATTTGTTAATGTGGTGTATCACATTGATTGATTTGGGCATACTGAAGAATCCTTGCATTCCTGGGAAATACCCTACTTGATCATGGTGTATGACCCTTTTAATGTGCTGCTGGATTCTGTTTGCAGGTATTTTGTTGAGGATTTTTACATCTATTGTCATCAGTGATATTGGCCTATAGTTTTCTCTTTCTTTTGACATCTATGTCTGGTTTTGGTATCAGGGTGATGGTGGCCTCATAGAAAGAGTTTGGTAGTGTTCCTCCCTCTGCTATATTTTGGAAGAGTTTGAGAAGGTTAGGTGTTAGCTCTTCTCTAAATGTGTGATAGAATTTGCCTGTGAAGCCATCTGGTCTGGGGCTTTTGTTTGTTGGAAGATTTTTAATCGCAGCCTCAATTTCAGTGCTTGTGATTGGTCTGTTTATATTTTCTATTTCTTCCTGCTTCAGTCTCAGAAGGTTGTGCTTTTCTAAGAATTTGTCCATTTCTTCCAGGTTGTCCATTTTATTGGCATATAGTTGATTGTAGTGATCTCTCATGATTCTTTGTATTTCTGCAGTGTCAGTTGTTACTTCTCCTTTTTCATTTCTAATTCTATTGATTTGAGTCTTCTACCTTTTTTTCTTGATGAGTCTGCCTAATGATTTATCAATTTGGTTTATCTTCTCAGAGCAGCAGCTTTTAATTTTATTGATCTTTGCTTGCTTCCCCTCATTTCTTTTTCATTTATTTCTGATCTGACCTTTATGATTTCTTTCTTTCTGCTAACTTTTTTGTTGTTGTTCTTTCTCTAATTGCTTTTGGTGTAAGGTTAGGTTGTTTATTTGAGATTTTTCTTGTTTCTTGACTTAGGATTGTATTTCTATAAACTTCCCTCTTGGAACTGCTTTTGCTGCATCCCATAGGTTTTCAGTGGTCGTGTTTTCATTGTCATTTCTTTCTAGGTATTTTTTGATTTCCTATTTGATTTCTTCAGTGGTCTCTTGGTTATTTAGTAACATATTGTTTAGCCTCTATGTGTTTGTATTTTTTACAGTTTTTTTTCCCTGTATTTGATACCTACTCTCATAGCATTTGATTGATACAATTTCAAATTTCTTACATTTACCAAGGCTTGATTTGGGACCCAAGATAAGATCTATCCTGGAGAATGTTCCTTGAGCACTTGGGAAGAAAATGTATTCTGTTGTTTTTGGATGGAATGTTCTATAAATATCATTTGAGTCCATCTTGTTTAATGTATCACTTAAAGTTTGTGTTTCCTTATTTATTTTCATTTTGGATGCTCTGTCCATTGGTGAAAGTGAGGTGTTATAGTGCCCTACTATTATTGTGTTACTGCTGATTTCCCCTTTTATGGCTCTTAGCATTTGCCTTATATATTGGGGTGCTCCCATGTTGGGTTCATAAGTATCTACAATTGTTATATCTTCTTCCTGAATTGATCCAATGATCATTATGTAGTGTCTTTTTTTCTCTCTTGTAATAGTTTTATTTTAAAGTCCTTTTTTTCTGATACGAGAATTGCTACTCCAGCTTTCTTTTGATATCCATTTGCATGGAATATCTTTTTCCATCCCCTCACTTTCAGTCTGTGTGTGTCCCTAGGTCTGAAGTGGGTCTCTTGTAGATGGCATATATACAAGTCTTGCTTTTGTATCCATTCAACCAATCTCTGTCTTTTGGATGGAGCATTTAATCCATTTACATTTAATGTAATTATCGATATGTATGTTCCTATTACCATTTCCTTAGTTGTTTTGGGTTTGTTATTGTAGGTCTTTTCCTTCTCTTGTGTTTCTTCCCTAGAGAAGTTCCTTTAGCATTTATTGTAAAGCTGGTGTGCCTGTGCTGAATTCTCACAACTTTTGCTTGTGTGTAAAGGTTTTAATTTCTCTGTCACATCTGAATGAGTTCCTTGCTAGGTAGAGTAATTTTGGTTGTAGGTTTTTCCCTTTCATCACTTTAAATATGTCCTGCCACTCCTTTCCGGCTTGCAGAATTTCTGCTGAAAGGTCAGCTGTTAACCTTATAAGGATTCCCTTGTATATTATTTGCTGTTTCTCCCTTGCTGCTTTTAATATTTTTTCTTTGTATTTAAATTTTGATAGTTTGATTAATATGTTTCTTGGTGTGTTTCTCCTTGGGTTTACCCTGTATGGGACTCTGCACCTCCTGTACTTGATTGACTATTTCCTTTCCCATGTTAGGGAAGTTTTCAGCTATAATCTCATCAAGTATTTCTCAGTCCCCTTTTTGTTTCTCTTCTTCTTCTGGGACCCCTGTAATTCCAATGTTGCTGCGTTTAAAATTGTTCCAGAGATCTCTGAGACTGTCCTCAATTCTTTTCATTCTTTTTTCTTTATTCTGCTCTGCAGTAGTTATTTCCAGTATTTTATCTTCCAGGTCACTTATCCATTCTTCTACCTCAGTTATTCTGCTATTGATTCATTCTAGAGAATTTTTAGTTTCATTTATTGTGTTGTTCATCATTGTTTGTTTGCTCTTTAGTTCTTCTAGGTCCTCGTTAAATGTTTCTTGTATTTTCCCCATTCTATTTCCAAGATTTTGGATCATCTTTACTATAATTACTCTGAATTCTTTTTCAGGTAGACTGCCTATTTACTCTTCATTTTCTTTTTCTGGTGGGTTTTTATCTTACTCCTTCATCTGCTCTGTGTTTCTCTGTCTTCTCATTTTGCTTAACTTACTGTGTTTGGGGTCTCCTTTTCACAGTCTTCCTGTTCGTAGTTCCCATTGTTTTTGGTGTCTGTCCCCAGTGGCTAAAGTTAGTTCAGTGGGTTGTGTAGACTTCCTGGTGGAGGGGACTGGTTTCTGTGTTCTGGTGGGTGGGGCTGGATCTTGTCCTTCTGGTGGGGAGGACCACATCCAGTGGTGTGTTTTGGGGTGTCTGTGAACTTTTTATGATTTTACACAGCCTCTCTGCTAATGGGTGTGGTTGTGTTTCTGTCTTGCTAGTTGTTTGACATGGGGTGTCCACCACTGGAGCTTGCTGGTCATTGAGTGGAGCTGGGTCTTTGCATTGAGATGGAGACCTCTTAGAGAGCTTTCCCTGTTTGATTATACATGGAGTCCAGAAGTCTCTGATGGTCCAATGTCCTGAACTCGGCTCTCCCACCTTAGATTCTCAGCCCTTTCACCTGGCTGGAGCACCAAGATCCTGTCAGCTACACAATAAATTTTTAAGGTTGACTAGAAGTCCAGTGAATTTCATTCATGGGTGTAAAAGTTATATATTCAGTTGGCAGGAGGTATCAGAGATGGTACAGTCACCATCCAAGGTCCAAGTCTGCTGCTCTAGGAGAGTCCCCTGGAGATTTGGGCCAGCTGTGCTCAGGCTGGGGTGTGTGCACTGGCAGCAGTCATATTCGGGAGCTTGTTCTCTACAGTAGGTTCTTATTAGTTATCTATTTTATATATAGTAGTGTGTATATGTCAGTACCAATCTCCCAATTTATCCCTCCCCCCCGAATCTAAGGCTTTAAGAAGCACAATTTGAAGTTCTTCTTTTAAAACCACTTCCATAGGATAGCTCTTTTTAAAATATGAATATAGTTATCATACTCATGCTAATTCTGCTTTTTCGAAGTCTTATTCTGTTCAACAACATGTCATTCTGTTCAGACCCTTTTATACTTGGTTATAGTGTCCTAGAACCTTTCTAATTTTGGCAGTTTCTCTCTTAATATTTGGTAGTCAGAAATGAGCAGACTAATTCATACGTCAAGTGTGAAGTGACCTGAACAGAGGTTTGCCACTTCCATTGTTCTTAATTATACACTTTATTGTTTGAAATTCCAGGCTGCAATAGCTTTGGGGTAGATCCTCACACTATTGACTCATATTAGAATCTAGATTGATCAAAACTCCAAATATATTTTCTTAAATAGAAGTTATTTTTAAAAATAACAAGTTCTTTATTTTTTACTAATGGATGCATTTCTGATCTAATTATAACAATGGTAGCAATAGAAATGATGATGACAATAATAATAGCAGCCACATTTACTTAGTTCTTATTATGTGTCAAGTTCTGTACTAAGCATTACACATGTATTAGATACTTTGAAATAAATCATATGAGATATAATTACTAATATTATTCCCACATTACAGGTAACGAAAATGAGGGAGAAAAAGTTAAATAACTTGTTCAAAATCACACAACTAGGAATGCTATAGCTTGGACTAATACAAGTTATGTCTGTCCTTACAGTTCAAGCCCTTCATTACCAATATTTAGAGTAGAAATATAAGGGCACATTGAAATACCATAAACAATGAGGATGAGTTATAAGCTACTAGGAAGCTAGAAAAAAAGGGGGTATTACAGATAAACTAGAGAGTACATTGCTTGTAGAGAGAAGAAACATTGACTTTACTGGACAAATGAAGGGTGAGACAGGATTGCAACTATTACTATAAATATTAGTGACCATAATTTGACAGTACAAAACACTCCACACTCATCATTCCACCATAAAATCTCTTGCTAAGGTTGCTAATGTAATATGAGCTACATCTAGTGATATTATTCAGTATTTACTTTACCTCACATCTCAGACTCATTCAAAATAGCTGTCCAGTCTCTTCTCAAAATACTTCCGCCTCTTGGGCTTTGTGACCTTAAGTACAGAGCTTTACCCCTATCATATTTATTTTTTTTTGTATGGCCTATACTTTCAGCCTACAAAAATTATTCTGCATTGTAATTTTTCCTCTAATTTATTTTATATCACTTCTAGATGCTTGACTTGAACCAATTTAAAAGTCAGGCACTTATGTTCCTGTTTAAGTACTGGATTTTAAAAAGTGTGTAAGACAGAGTAAAGAATAGAGCTCTTTGGGTAGTAGAGTCATTTTCATAATGTTGATTCTTCCAATCCAAGAACATGGTATATCTCTCCATCTATCTGTATCATCTTTAATTTCTTTCATCAGTGTCTTATAATTTTCTGCATACAGGTCTTTTGTCTCCTTAAGTTGGTTTATTCCTAGATATTTTATTCTTTTGGTTGCAATGGTAAAAGGGAGTGTTTCCTTAATTTCATTTTCAGATTTTTCATCATTAGTGTATAGGAATGCCAGAGATTTCTGTGCATTAACTTTGTATCCTGCAACTTTACCAAATTCATTGATTATCTCTAGTAGTTTTCTGGTAACATCTTTGGGATTCCCTGTGTATAGTATCATGTCATCTGCAAACAGTGACAGCTTTACTTCTTTTCCAATTTGGATTCCAAGCAATCTACAGATTCAATGCAATCCCTATCAAACTACCACTGGCATTTTTCACAGAATTAGAACAAAAAATTTCACAATTTGTATGGAAACACAAAAGACCCCAAATAACCAAAACAAACTTGAGAATGAAAAATGAAGCTGGAGGAATCAGGCACCCTGACTTCAGACCATACTACAAAGTTACAGTAATCAAGACAGTATGGTACTGGCACAAAAACAGAAATATAGATCAATGGAACAGGATAGAAAACCCAGAGATAAACCCAAGCACATATGGTCACCTTACCTTTGATAATGGTGGCAAGAATATGCAGTGGAGAAAAGACAGCCTCTTCAATAAGTGGTGCTGGGAAAACTGGATAGGTACATGTAAAAGTATGAAGTTAGAACACTCCCTAACACCATACAAAAAATAAGCTCAAAATGGACTAAATATCTAAATGTAAGGCCAGAAACTATCAAATTCTTAGAGGAAAACATAGGCAGAACACTTTATGACATAAATCACAGCAAGATCCTTTTTGACCCACCTCCTAGAGAAATGGAAATAAAAATAAACAAATGGGACCTCATGAAACTTCAAAGCTTTTGCACAGCAAAGGAACCCTTAAACAAGACCAAAAGAAAACCCTCAGAATGGGAGAAAATATTTGCAAATGAAGCAATTGACAAAGGATTAATCTCCAAAATTTACAAGCAGCTCATGCAGCTCAATGCTAAAAATACAAACAACCCAATCCAAAAATGGGCAGAAGACCTAAATAGACATTTCTCCAAAGAAGATATCCAGATTGCCAACAAACACATGAAAGAATGCTCAACATCATTAATCATTAGAGAAATGCAAATCAAAAGTACAATGTGATATCATCTCACACTGGTCAGAATGGCCATCATCAAAAAGTCTACAAACAATAAATGTTGGAGAGCGTGTGGAGAAAAGGGAACCCTCTTGTACTGTCTGTGGAAATGTAAATTGATACAGCCACTATGGGGAACATTATGGAGGTTCCTGAAAAAATTAAAAATAGAACTACCATATGACCCAGCAATCTCACTTCTGGGCATATACCCTGAGAAAACCATAATTCTAAAAGAGTCATGTACCACAATGTTCATTGCAGCTCTATTTACCAGAGCCAGGAAATGGAAGCAACCTAAGTGTCCATCGACAGATGAATGGATAAAGAAGATGTGGCACATATGTACAATGGAATATTTCTCAGCCGTATAAAGAAACAAAATTGAGTTATTTGTAGTGAGGTGGATGGACCTGGTGTCTGTTGTACAGAGTGAAGTAAGTCAGAAAGAGAAAAACAAATACTGTATGCTAACACATATATATGGAATCTAAGGGGGAAAAAAAAACAAAAGAAAAGGTCATGAAGAACCTAGGAGTATGACGGGAATAAAGACACACACCTATTAGAGAATGGACTTGAGGATATGGGGAGGGGGAAGGGTAAGCTGTGACAAAGTGAGAGAGAGGCATGGACATATATACACTATGAAACGTAAAATAGATAGCTTGTGGGAAGCAAACTTATGGCACAGGGAGATCAACTCGGTGCTTTGTGACCACCTAGAGGGGTGGGATACGGAGGGTGGGAGGGAGGGAGATGCAATAGGGAAGAGATATGGGAACATATGTTTATGTATAACTGGTGCACTTTTCTATAAAGCAAAAACTAACACACCATTGTAAAGCAATTGTACTCCAATAAAGATGTTTAAAAAGAAAAGAAAAGAATATAGCTCTGTGTCATTCCATCAGTCCCCTCACTACATATATATATATATATATATATATATATATATATATATATATTACATATATATATATAAACAAACAAGAGAACACAAGATAAAATAAAAAACAATGGCATTTATCTACTAGTCTACATTCTTTCCATTTAATTAAAATTTTATCAATTTGTTCAATATCTTCTTTTCTATATCTAACACTAAAGGATATCTTAAAACACTATCACATTAAATGTTTTCTTGTTATTTAGAGATATTATAGCCAAGGGGATCCTCTGATTTATTATTAGTCTAGTGACCTTATTTTTCAATGAGTTTGGTAAGGTATGTGGCTTTGGTTTTTAAACTCATGTTAGCTTTGAGTGATTTTCTCTGTCTTTGCTAACTACACAAGAGCCATCCATTTGAAAATAATTTTGGGTGATCGATGTCAAGCTCACTCATTTATAGTTTCTCTTCTTCCTTGTCCTTTCTTTTGGTATTAATCTTATTCTCTAGGATTCTTCTAAGATCATGGATATCAAATAAACAATCTCACCTCTAAATCATTATAGTGTTCAGGGATCTAAAAAAATTCATCAAGCTAGGAGTGTTGACATTATTTAGAGCTGTAAGAAATTTCATTACACTTTAATTCCTTCATATTTAAATTTTTCCTTTTCCAGCCAATAATGATCACTGATGGATACATAAAAAGAAATGAGTAGCTAGAACATTTCTGCTTCCTAATTCATTCATTCATCTAATACATATTTATTTAACACCTAGTTTGTGCTAAGCACTCTTTTAAATGCTGAAGATACTTCAGTGAACCAAATAAGCCTTCCTGCCTAATGTGATAATTTATTCACATTAAATTATCCACCTCAATCAGCATCTCTATCTTCTTTCATTTTTTCATTGCAAAAATATTTTATTTTGATTTTTCATGTTTTTTCAAAATGTTTAGCTATGTGGAGTTTTGCCTCTATCAGACCCTCCTATGGGTTTTCTCTACTTTCTTGTATTTGTGTTTGTTTGTGTGTCTCTCCACACATCCCTTGGACATGCATTTTAAATATATTAGCTCCTGTGCAAGCTATCCTCTTCTCTTTCTTCCTAATCAACATAATTTGCTTCTGCTCCTAATGAATCTCCTGTAATCTTCTGAGGAACATTAAATGAAAATTTCCATGACTAGGTTTCTGTCTTTGCTCTTTCTCTTGGAAAGCATTTTGTTTAAGTTAGAGTTGAGTCCAAGGCCAAGTACATGTTTTGGCTCTTCTAGGTATTTTACAATGTGGTTCTCATACAATATCAGTGTAGTAAGTTGATATTTTACAAGAGCATTCTGCTTTATACTTACAAGAAAAAAAAAAGAGTAAGGCATTAATTGTAAAATATATAAGGAACAAAGCATATAGATCTAACCCCTTCTCAGTAACAATCAAGAAAATAGGATTTTATATAATGGTAGCTGCTCTTACAAATGA
Source organism: Stenella coeruleoalba (assembly GCF_951394435.1). Lineage (NCBI taxonomy): Eukaryota > Metazoa > Chordata > Mammalia > Artiodactyla > Delphinidae > Stenella > Stenella coeruleoalba. Next base: position 72,831,041 of record NC_137152.1, on the reverse strand, counting down.
AATCAATGGGAAAAACTCATTAGGAAAATTTGATGGAATATTTAGATCTTATGTGTCTAGGTTGTGCACATTTACAATCCACATGCAAATGGTCACCATAAAATGTTTTTAGCTGACTATTGTATGAGTAAAGGATTACAATGGGTAGTTGAGCTATCTAATTAGACAGATTCTAAGGAAGATATGTAAGACAATGAACAAAAAAGCAGAACTTTAGCTATTAGAGAAGAGTTTGTTGCAAATGTAATCATGAAAGGCAATTTAGAAGATAGGGATCATGAAATAGTAGGAATACAGATTTTAAGTAAATGAAGAAGAGAACAGGGAGGAAAAAAATAAGCCAAATAACTCATTTTAAAATAGTCTTTGTTGAGAAACATAACATGGATTGTAAATCTAGCAGGGAATGTCTGGCTACGTCTATTCTGTCTTATAGCTAGCTATATGTAAAATGTGATGGGAAAAGTTTAAAAGACGTAATTTATAATAAAACAATGCCAAAATTGGATGCTGAAAATATCATTTTAGTGAATATAAAATAGAGATGAAAAAGTAGACTAAAATCTCCTTTTAGAGAAATATTTACAATCTATACACATAATCATTTTTATGGTATGTTACATAAAGCCTGGTGTGAAAATGAACTAATACTTTAAAAATATTTGCTCAGATTAGGATGACACTGAAGTATCTGGGTATCCATAAGAAAAAATGGAATTAGAACTCAAATTATACCATACATAACAGTAAATAGCATATGGTTTAAAGATTTACATTCAAAAAAGAAAAGTCAAATAGTTTTAGGGTAAAAAGGTGGGTGTCTTTATGGTCTCAAGATACGGAAGAATGTATTAAATATGACATAAAAATATTTATATTTGACTACTTTTTAAAAATAGCTCTCATTTACAAAACCACTGTAAAAAGACTCATTAAAAATGAGTCATAGACTGAGAAAAGACATTTCAATGACATATTATCAAGAAAGGATTAGTATCTAGTATATATAAAGGAGTTATAAATAAGTAATAGAAACAGAAAAAATCAGTAGTAAAATGGGCAAGTTTAAGTAGGTATTTCACAGAAGAGGAAATCTAAATAGTCAATTAATATATGAAAATATACTCAGCCTCACCAATAATCAAGAAAACATAATTTAAACTGTAGTGAGATATTGTTACAAACCTAGCAAATTGGAAAAAGTTTCTGACAAAAAGAAATCAGGCAAGAATAAAAAAAAAATTGCAATTTTCTGGCATGGCTATCAGACATATATGTGCACTATTTAGGACAAATTTGCAACATCTGGTAAATTTGAAGGTGCTCTCACCATTCAACCCAGCATTTCTATTTCTAAATATATTCTATGTAGCACTACTTATAGTTTTGTAGTGGTACATTATCTGAAATAACAAATGCCTACATTAGGAAAATACACTGTATTATGGAACTATAATAGAAGTTATGATGACAAACTAGAGCAGCATATACACACATGGTTAAAACTTTAAAATGTAAGTTTCAGCAAAAAGAAATGATATATAGAGTATCATGATATTAATATAAATGTTTGTTTCTCTTGTTTATTGCACATTTGGGTCTTGCTTATGAACTTAATTGATAATTTTTCTTTTAATAAGTAAGTTAATCTCATTCATGTATATTGATGTGAGTGATATGATTAGTTTCAATTTTGTTATATTACTTTTGCTATATTTATTTATTCAAGTCTTCTCTTTTTCCCTTTAGAGTAGCTAAAGATTTGTCAATTCTGTTTATCTTTTTAACAAAACCAGCTCTTAGTTTCATAGATATCTCTACATATATTTTGTATTCTGTATTTCATTTATTTATTCTTTGATCTTTGTTATTTCCTTCCTTCTACTAACTTTTGCCTTAGCTTTTTTTTTTCTACTTCCTTGAGGTGAAAACTTAGATTGCTTAATCTGAGATCTTTCCTTTTTCTTAATGTAACTTTGGTATGCTGTGTTTCCGTTTTCATTTGTTTCAAAGTATTTTTTTTTACTTCACTCTTGATTTTTTCTTTGACCCACTAATTGAGAACCAGAGGCCACCGGGGTTTCCTGGGTTTACGTGAGCCAGTGAGCACTGGAATGTGCAGGAAGTCTGGGTTCACAAGAGCTTGCAGGGCACCATGTGTCAAGGGAGCCATTCAGCACCAGTGTGAACTTGGAGTCTGGATTTGCAGGAGCCCACCAGGAGCCTGAGTTCCCAGGAGCAACCTGGGTCATGGGAGCAAGCCAAATCTGAGGTGAGCTTCGAGCCTGGGTTTGCTGGAGTCTAACTGGAACCAGTGCCACCTGTAGCCACTGGAACCAACTGGTGCTGAGGTGGACTGAAAGCTTGAGTTCACGGGAGGCCCCAGAAGCCTTGTGCCACAGAAGCTGCCTGAGGTTGCAGGAGCCTCCTGGGGCTGTGATAGCTGCATGTGGTTAATAGAGCCAGCAGGCACCTGGATGAGCTGGGGGCCTAAGTTTTCAGGAGTCTTCTGGGAGCCTGGAACCACAGGAGTCACCCAGGGCTATGAAAGCCAGCCAATGCTGGGGTGAGCTGTGAGCCTGGGTTTGCTGGAGTCCACTTGGAGCTTGCTGTCATGGGAGCCACCTGAGACCATGGGAAGCAGCTGATGCTGGCGTGGACTGAGAGCCTGGATTCATGGAAGCATTCAAGGGGCCTGGTGCCACAGAAGCTGCCTGGAGCCAAGCACATGGGTGAGCATGGGGTCTGGGTTCACAGGAGCCTTCCAGGAGCCTGGTGCTGGGGGTTCCTCCTGGGGTCATGAAGCTGGCAGGCACTAGGTTTGGTCGAGGGCCTAGGTTCATGGGAGCTTGCTGAAACCACCTAAGGCCATGAGATTTGGCCTAGTGCTGGGGCAGGAAGCCACTGGGATATACAGTGAAGTCAGGTGCTCACTTCACTCTTCTCCCATGGGGAGTGCCTCTCTCCACATTGGTACACCTAGTCTTGGGGGAGGGATGATGGAGGCAATGTGAGTACATCTTTCTTATTTTGCTCAATGCATCTTTTCTTATTTCTGTGCTTCACCCAGGTGCTGTAATCTCTCACCTGAAATCCTTGGATCTTGTGAAAGAATTTGTGTACATGGATGGCAGTTCAAGTTGATGTTTCTGTAAGGGGATGGGAGCTAGAAATTTCTATACCACCGTTTTGCTGAGTCATTCCTATAAAATGTGTAAAACAAGGAAACAATTACATATTTTAACTGATACATAAGTATTAATAGTATAAGAACATGTCTCGGAATGATAAGCATTGAATAAAGGATAGTAGTTACCATTGGTGAGGGAGAGATGGAATAGGCCAGTGAAGATTGCACAGCCTGCTTCAGTGTATTTGTAATACATATTTACTAAAAACACATGTGAAGAGAATATAGCAAAATATTCAGATTTGATAAAGCTGGGTAGTGGGTAAGTAGGTTTTCTTAAAAAATTAATCTCTATACTTTATGTGTAATTGAAGTATATTAAATAAGAAGGTTTAAGTTATATCAGTTAACATCTTCTGGAGCTTGGATCTTTAAACAATTGTTAATTTATAAGGACACAAAAGAGTAGGGCATTATATATGGTTCTGAGCGAAGCTAGCACTATTTGTTACATTACAGACTCCTCCCTAAGTCATTTATAGTAGCAATTGGTCTGTTAGAAACCTTACTATTAAAAACTTAGAAATAATAGATGACATATTTACAGGTTTTAAATTGCTTACTGCAAAAACAAACCTTCTCAGAAAAGTTGAAAAACTGTAACATTTATAGGAAAGTTTGAGATTGGTTGGATTATAATTTTTTTACAGTTTTTAAGGTGCAGAATTTGTTGTCAGTGTTGTTGGATAAGTAATGTTTGTGTCCTTTTTGAAATCCCCCTTTAGCTTTCTGTGACTACCTGGAAATTTTTGCTGTTGTTTTGTTCTATTTTTAAATAAGATACCAGAACCCAAATAAAATAACGGCCCCCTGTTACAATTTTTATTTTGTTGCTCCTCATATGAAGCAAAATTCTCATACTTGTGAGCTCATAATTCAATTAATTCCTCAAAGATAAGCCTTTTCTTCTTTTTGTTAAGATAAACATGTTTTGCTATTGTTGCAAGTGAATGTCCTTTGATATAAACAACTAACATTATACACACATATATGCACATGGTCATGTGCACAACTAACTTTCTCTTAATACAGAAGGAAAAATGAATAGTATTACTATTTTAGCATAAATTGTTATTCAATGGAAATGGTCAGAAATAAAGTAAACAGAAATAGCAAAAATTATTTTTTTAACTTTTCCAACAGAGAAACTTCTGGTCATTTTTCCCCCAGGATCTGAACGTCCTTGTATGATGCTGTCCCCTGTGGATCAGTGCTAGAGAAGAGTTGACAAACCCTTTTTAATTGTTCACTATAGTATTTGAGTCAACCTTTCTTTCCAGTGGATGTCATTATCACTATTTTTCTTTAAGGTAAATCACCATTACAAGAGAGGTAATGATTTATGGTGTTGCTGCACAGGTGTTGTTGAAACAAATAGCAAATAAGGACTTCATATTTATTTTGAATGTGAGATGGAGAACAGGCTTAGAGGGACTTGGAGAAGTTGGGACTTATGTAACTCATTTTTATTGCTACCAAAAATTATTGGCGGTTTAGTAATAATGATGTCCACTTTGTTCTATTTTTAGCATAGTTTGGTTGGTAACTCATTATAATCTTAAATAAGGCTTTTTCTTGTCATTTGTGTTTTTACTTAATGAAAGAAAATATGACAAATTTCCTTGGTGTTCTTTGAAATTACGGATTAACAAGTGAGAATAAAACAGAAACTGATTTACCATGAGCCTTGCATAAAGCTTTCCTTGATTTTGAAACTAAACTTGAAGTCAATGTTGAACTGTCCCTGCCTGATGCTTCAGGACACATATAACCTACACAGAACAGTTTGGCATATGGATATATATGATTTAGCACCTTTACTGACTCTTTCACTTAGCTCTCCAACAAGACTACAAGTGCCTTGTGAATAGGAATAAATGCTATATATTTCTTTTCTATTCTCACATTGTTTACTTCAAAATTCTGTACAAATTGCATGCTCAATAAACATACACTGAGTTATTTATGATCTTGTCCATCCTTTTTCCCTATGTCACTCTTGTTCTTCTTTTCCAAATATGAGTAAATGATTAAAAAACCATTCTTTTTTATTTCTAAGTTTCTGTGTAATTTCCTACACAGAATTTTAAGTAATTTTATTTATCTATTTTCGAGTAAATTAGAGAGTTTCCCATATACAGAATCTTTTGGCAACTAGTTGGAATGCAACTTATTTATGATACAATAGAGCAGGACTCAATAGTCACAAATAACCACACATATCAACCATCTTCACATAAGCTGACATCTGGACAACAAGCTCTTTCCTGGTAGAGTCAGCCTCCTGGGCAGTGAGTGTGCCATCTCTGTGATCTGTAAATATAAGCATTTCTTGCTAACTGCCATGCCAAGCACTTTGTGCATGCTCAGGCAAACAGCTTTCAAACTGAAGTGAAGAACTGGGGAGGAAGAAGGGAAAATATTGGGAACTGATCGATCTCTTGAAATTAGTTAGTCAAGTAGGTGGAGGAGTTTGTTTACGCAAACTTGGAAAGCTGTATGTTTTCTGAATCTCTCCTTGATCAACTTCACTCTCCCAATTCCACACTACAACTTCAGGTCAACATTTCTTTTCTTCTTTGTCATGTAGAAAAGTGGCAATTTTGAAGACTATATTTCCAAAATTCAGTCTTTTGAGCAAATATTGCTTGATTTATTGACCAAAATTCTTAGGTTTGCTTTGCATGTTTTATTCCTTTTCCAGAACAGCTGGTAGATAAATAGTTTCATTCATTTATTCATTCATTCATGTATTTATACTTTATTCAATAGACATTTTGCATAAAACACACTCAAATTATAGGTTGAATGCATGAATTATTTTATGACCATTCTATACTAGACATTCTCCCTAGATTTTGTCATTTTATCCTCTTCTATTCACACACACACACACACACACACACACACACGCACACGCACACACACACACACGCACAAAATGCCATTTTAAAAGTTAATTGCAATTTCCAAGCTCTGACCTTAAACATCCCAAACTTTTAATGTGACCTTGCAAGTATATTGTGTTCTTCAACTTCCTCAAGGCATATTTAATAGACAAACTTTCTTTTTCTTTATAGAATTCTACTTATGAAAATTGATTTATAATACATAACAGAAAAAGAAATACAAAATAGTTGCAAATTTAAATCATACCTAAATAACAGAATAAAATTTAGATTTTTTATAGGCAAGGAATTTTGATAAGGCAGAGTGTGACATGTAGGGAATCTGTAAAACAGATGATGTGGTTAAAAGGTGAGATAAGAGGTGTATTGTGAGTTTATATCCAGTTCAGAAAGATTGTTATACAAATGAACATGCTTTTTATTTATTTATTTTTCAAACATGCTTTTTAGAAAAAGAAAGATTGCCAATAACTTTGGTAAGAATTTTATAATTTTGCTAACATTTTTTAATAAAAATTCAATAAAGTTTTTGAATACGTATATAAAATAATAAGTTAATATTTATTTGAATGCTTACTCTCTGGGCCAGGTTCTATTCTAAGAACTTTACATACATTAACTCATGTAATGCTCCCAACAAATCTGTGAGGTAAGATACTTTTATTATCCCAGTTTTATATATGAAAAAGTGATACCATCAAAGAGATAAATAATCTGCGCAAAATTATGTAGCTAGTAAGTAATACAACTGGGATTTATGCCAGGGCATCTGGCTCCAGAATCTGTGCTCTCTCAACCACTTTGCTTAACCATCTACCATAATAACTAAACCATTTCTTATAGCTACATCAAATTCTTTCTGTACAGCAAAGCACTTTAAAAATATTTGGTAGAAATACTTTTTAAAAATATGTGTTCTCTAATTAGTAAACTTCATTTTTTAGAGTAGTTCTAGATTCATAGCAAAACTGAGCACAAAGTACAGAAAGTTCTCATTTACCCACAGACAACCTCCCCCACTATCAACAACCCACATTAGTGGTAAAGTTGTAAAACTGGTAAAACTATATTGACACAACAGTAGCCAAAGTCTATAGTTTATTGGTGTTTACAGCCTATGGATTTTGACAAATATATTACATATATCCACTATGAGACTATTATGCTGTATGGTTTTGCTGCCCTTAAAATTCTTCAGTGTTTTGCCTATTCATCCCTCCCTCTTCTCTATACCCAAGCAATCACAGATATTTTTACTATCTCCATAATCTTGCCTTTTCCAGAATACCATACAGTTGGAATCATACAGTATGTAGCCTTTTCATTGTCTTCTTTCATTTATTAAGATGAATTTAAAGTTCCTCCATGTTTTTTCATGGTTTGATAGCTCATTTCTTTTTGCCAATGAATAATATTCCATTATCTGGATGTAGCACAGTTTATTTCATTTGTCCACTAACCTACTGAAGGACACATTGGTTACTTCCAGGTTTTGGCAATTATGAATAAAGCTGCTATAAACATCCATGTGCAGGTTTTTGTGTGGCTATAAGTGTTCACTTCATTTGAATAAATACCAAGGAGTGTGATTGCTGGATCATTTGTTAAGAGTATGATTAGTTTTGTAAAAACCTGCCAAAATGTCTTCCAAAGTGACTTTACCACTTTGCATTCCCACCAAGAATGAATGAATGTTGCTGTTGCTCCACATCCTCATCAACAATGGTGTAAACATTTTGGATTTTTGCAACTATGATAAGTATGTAGTAGTATCTCATTGTTATTTTAATTTTCAATATCCTACTGACATATGATGTTGAACATTTTTTCATATGCTCACTTGCCATCCATAGGTCTTCTTTGGTGAGATGACTGTTCAGATCTTTGACCTATTTTTTAATCATGTTTATTTTCTTATTATTGAGTTTTAAGATTTCTTTGTATATTTGAAATGAGCTCCCTATCAGATGTATCCTTTGCAAATATTTTCTCTCAGTCTGTGAATTTTCTTCTCATTCTCTTGACATTGTTTTCGGCAGAGAAGAAGTTTTTAATTTTAATGAAGTCCAGCTTATCAACTTTTTCTTTCATAGTTGGGGTGTTTGGTGTTGTACCTAAAAAGTCATCACCATACCCAAGGTCGTCTAGATTTTTTCTGATGTTTTCTTGGAGTTTTATAGTTTCATATTTTACATTTAGGTCTATGATCCACTCTGAGTTCATTTCTGTGAAGGGTGTAAAGTCTGTCTCTAGATTCTTTTTTTTTTTTTTTTTTTTTGCATGTGAATGTCTAGTTGCCCCAGCACAATTTGTTGAAAAAAGTATCTTTGCTCCACTGTATTGCCTTTGCTCCTTTGTCAACAGTCAGTTGACTGTATTTATGTGGCTCTATTTCTGGGCTCTCTATTCTGTTTCACTGATCTATTTATTTATTCTTTCACCAATATCACACTGTCTTAATTACTAAAGCTTTATAGTAAGTCTTGAAGTTGGGTAGTGTCTGTCCTCTAACTTCATTCTTATCCTTCAATACTTAGCTGGTTATTCTGGTCTTTCACTTCTCCTTTTATATGTTAGAATCAGTTTGTCAATATCCACAAAATGGTTCTGATTGGTTTTGACTGGAATTGTACTGAATCTATAAATCAAATTGGGAAGAAGTGACGTCTTGACAATAGTGAGTTTTCCTATCCATGAACATAGAATGTCTCACCATTTATTTAGTTCTTTGATTTCTTTCATCAGAGTTTTGCAGTTTTCCTCATATAGATCTTATACATTTTATTAGAGTTTTCATATTTGGGGTTCTAATGTAAATGAATGTGTTTTAAACTTCAAATTCCACTTGTTAATTGCTGGTATGTAGGAAAGTGATTTACTTTTGTATACTAATCTTCTAACCTGCTACCTTTGTATACAGTTGCCCCTCCATATCTGTGGATTCCACATCTGCAGATTCAACCATGGGTGGAAAATATATTTTTTTTAATTCCAGAAGTTCCATGAAGCAAAATTTGAATTTGCCATGCACCAGCAACTATTTACATAGCATTTACATTGTATTAGGCATTATAAATAATCTAGAAATGATTTAAAGTACACAAAAGGATGTCCATAGGTTACATGCAAATGCTACACCATTTTCTAAAAGGGACTTGCACATCCACAGATATTGGTATTCATAAGGATTCCTGAAACCAATCCACCATGGATACTGAGGGATGATTGTAATTGCTTATTAGTTCTAGGAGTTTTTTCTGTCAATTCTTTCAGATTTTCTACATAGACAATCATGTTATCTGCAAACCAAGCCAGTTTTATTTCTTGCTTCCCAATGTATATACCTGTTTTTTTCATTTTCTTGTCTTGTTGCATTAGTTAGTACTTCCAGTACCATGTCAAAGAACAGTGATGAGACAGGACATCTATACCTAGTTCCTGAATTTAGTAGGAAAGCATTGAGTTTCTCACTATTACGTTTGATACTAGCAGTAGGGGTTTTTGTTGTTGTTGTTTATCTTTTTTTACCAAATTGAGGAATTTCCCTCTTATTCCTAGTTTGCTGAGAGGTTTTTCTTCTTTTTTTTTCTTTAATCATGAATGAGTGCTGGATTTTTTAAATGGTTTTTCTGCATTGATATGATCATGTGATTTTTCTTCTTTAATCTGTTGATGTAGTGGATTAATTCAATTGGTTTTGGAATGTTTAACCAACCTTGCATAATTGGGATAAATCCCACTCCATCATGGTGTTTACTTTTTTTATACATTATTGTTGGAATTGATTTACTAAATTTTTTGAGGATTTTTTTCATTAGTGTTCATTCTAGATATTGGTCTGTAGTTTTATTTTTATTTTTGTATTGTCTTTAGTTTGAGTATTAGACTACTGTTGGACTTATAGATTTAGAGTGTATGCCCTCTGATTTGATTTTTCTAGAAGAGATTGTAAAGAATTTATATAATTTTTTCCTTAAATGTTTGGTAGAAGTTAGTAGTGAACCCATCTGGGCCTGGTGCTCTCTTTTGAAAGGTATTAATTTTTTTTTTGGATTTTTCTTTTTATTCAAACAGAAAGTCAGAAAAATTATAATCATCCTCATCAGTTCACTCAGTCACATGTAATTAATTTTCTTCATCATGATCTTTTGTTAGCACTTTTTAAATCCATCAGTTTTCCATTAGAGTTCTGAAAATGCTTATTTATTCAGTTCAGCAGTATAATCAGTTACCAGAATCCTGTACTTGTCAGAGTCTTTTCCATGAATTCCTTGAAGATGAAATCCTTTTATAGGAACATTTTTGCAAAAGCATCAGGGTACACCCAGAACTGTCTGTAAAGGACAAAAGACATAAAAATGACCACAGTTAAAGATTTGATGAAAGTTCATAATAATGCAATTGACAAGGAAATTTAGTTATTTCTGAGATATACATTTTACAGTAATAACGAGAATTATGACTTATAACATTATACCAGAACATATAAGATTTTTAGAAATTTCATGTAATGTCTGAAACATTTATATTAACATATTTCCATACAAATAACCCAAAGAAAGTTTAATATTAGTTGTTTTTTTCTTTGTTTACTTTTTATACTGCAGGTTCTTATTAGTCATCAATTTTATAAACATCAGTGTATACATGTCAATCCCAATCGCCCAATTCAGCACACCACCATCCCCACCCCATGGCAGTTTTCCCCCCTTGGTGTCCATACGCTTGTTCTCTACATCTGTATCTCAACTTCTGCCCTGCAAACTGGTTCATCTGTACCATTTTTCTAGGTTCCACATACATGCGTTAATATACAATATTTGTTTTTCTCTTTCTGACGTACTTCACTCTGTATGACAGTCTCTAGATCCATCCACGTCTCAACAAATGACTCAATTTCGTTCCTTTTTATGGCTGAGTAATATTCCATTGTATATGTGTACCACAACTCCTTTATCCATCCATCTGTTGATGGGCATTTAGGTTGCTTCCATAACCTGGCTATTGTAAATAGTGCTGCAATGAATATTGGGGTGCATGTGTCTTTTTGAATTATGGTTTTCTCTGGGTATATGCCCAGTAGTGGGATTGCTGGATCATATGGTAGTTCTATTTTTAGTTTTTTAAGGAACCTCCATACTGTTCTCCATAGTGGCTGTATCAATTTACATTCCCACCAACAGTGCAAGAGGGTTCTATTTTCTCCACAGCCTCTCCAGAATTTGTTATTTGTACATATTCTGATGATGCCCATTCTAACTGGTGTGAGATGATACCTCATTGTAGTTTTGATTTGCATTTCTCTAATGATTAGTGATGTTGAGCCGCTTTTCATGTGCTTCTTGGCCATTTGTATGTCTTCTTTGGAAAAATGTCTATTTAGGTCTTCTGCCCATTTTTGGATTGGGTTGTTTGTTTCTTTAATATTGAGCTACATGAGCTGTTTATATATTTTGGAGATAAATCTTTTGTCTATTGATTCATTTGCAAATATTTTCTCCCATTCTAAGGGTTGTCATTTCATCTTGTTTATGGTTTCCTTTGCTGTGCAAAAGTTTTCAAGTTTCATTAGGTCCCATTTGTTTAGTTTTGTTTTTATTTCCATTACTGTAGGAGGTGGGTCAAAAAAGATCTTGCTGTAATTTATGTCAAAGAGTGTTCTTCCTATGTTTTCCTCTAAGATTTTATAGTGTCCTGTCTTACATATAGGTCTCAAATGCATTTTGAGTTTATTTTTGTGTATGGTGTTAAGGAGTGTTCTAATTTCATTCTTTTACAAGTAGCTGTCCAGTTTTCCTGGCACCACTTATTGAAGAGACTGTCTTTTCTCCATTGTATATCTTTGCCTCCTTTGTCATAGATTAGTTGACCATAGGTGTGTGTGTTTATCTCTGGGCATTCTATCTTGTTCCATTGAGCTATGTTTCTGTTTCTGTGCCAGTACCATATTGTGTTGATTACTGGAGCTTTGTAGTATAGTCTGAAGTCAGGGAGCCTGATTCCTCCAGCTCCGTTTTCTTCCCTCAAGACTGCTTTAGCTATTCGGGATCTTTTGTGTCTCCATACAAATTTTAAGATGATTTGTTCTAGTTCCATAAAAAAATGCCATTGGTAATTTCATAGGGCTTGCATTGAATCTGTAGATTGCTTTGGGTAGTTTAGTCATTTTCACAATATTGATTCTTACAATCCAAGAACATGGTATATCTCTCCATCTGTTGGTATCATCTTTAATTTCTTTCATCAGTGTCTTATAGTTTTCTGCATACAGGCCTTTTGTCTCCCTAAGTAGGTTTATTCTTAGGTATTTTATTCTTTTTGTTGCAATGATAAATGGGAGTGTTTCCATAATTTCTCTTTCAGATTTTTCATCATTATTATATAGGAATACAAGAGATTTCTGTGCATTAATTTTGTATCCTGCAACATTACCAAATTCATTGATTAGCTCTAGTAGTTTTCTGGTGGCAGTTTTAGGATTCTCTATGTATAGTATCATGTCATCTGCAAACACTGACAGTTTTACTTCTTCTTTTGCAATTTGTATTCCTTTTATTTCTTTTTCTTCTCTGAATGCCGTGGCTAGGACTTCCAAAACTATGTTGAATAAAAGTGGTGAGAGTGGACATCCTTGTCTCGCTCCTGATCTTTGAGGAAATGTTTTCAGTTTTTCACTATTGAGAATGATGTTTGTTGTGGGTTTGTCGTATATGGCCTTTATTATGTTGAACTAGGTTCCCTCTATGCCCACTTTCTGGAGAGTTTTTATCATAAATTGGTGCTGAATTTTGTCAAAAGCTTTTTCTGCATCGATTGAGATGATCATACGGTTTTTATTCTTCAATTTGTTAATATGGTGTATCATATTGATTGATTTGCAGATATTGAAGAATCCTTGTATCCATGGGATAAATCCCACTTGATCGTTGTGTATGATCCTTTTAATGTGTTGTTGGATTCTGTTTGCTAGTATTTTGTTGAGGATTTTTGCATCTATATTCATCTGTGATATTGGTTTGTAATTTTCTTTTTTTGTAGTATCTTTGTCTGGTTTTGGTATCAGGGTGATGGTGGCCTCATAGAATGAGTTGGGGATTGATCATTCCTCTGCAATTTTTTGGAAGAGTTTGAGAAGGATGGATGTTAGTTGTTCTCTAAATGTTTGATGGAATTCACCTGTGAAGCCATCTGGTCATGGACTTTTGTTTTATTGGAAGATTTTTAGTCACAGTTTCAATTTCTTAATTGTGATTGATCTGTTCATATTTTCTATTTCTTCCTGGTTCAGTCTTGGAAGGTTATACCTTTCTAAGAATTTGTCCATTTCTTCTAGGTTGTCCATTTTATTGGCATAGAGTTGCTTGTAGTAGTCTCTTAGGATGCTTTGTATTTCTGCAGTGTCTGTTGTAACTTCTCCTTTTTCTTTTCTAATTTTATTGATTTCAGTCCTCTCCCTCTTTTTCTTGATGAGTCAGGCTAATGGTTTATCAATTTGGTTTACCTTCTCAAGGGACCAGCTTTTAGTTTTATTGATCTTTGTTATTGTTTTCTTTGCTTCTATTTCATTTATTTCTGCTCTGAGTTTTATGATTTCTTTCCTTCTGCTAACTTTGGGTTTTGTTTGTTCTTCTTTCTCTAGTTCCTTTAGGTGTAAGGTTAGATTGTTTACTTGAGATTTTTCTTGTTTCTTCATGTAGGCTTGTATAACTATAAACTTCCCTGTTAGAACTGCTTTTGCTGCATCCCATAGATTTTGGATCATCCTGTTTTCATTGTCATTTGTCTCTAGGTAATTTTTTTTATTTCCTTTTTGATTTCTTCAGTGATCTCTTGGTTATTTAGTATTAATTTAGTATTAATTATTGATGTGATTTCTTCAATATATATAGGCCTATTCAGATTTTTTTTTCTTATGTGAAATTTGGCAATTCCATGGGATTGATCTTTTTCTTCTAGGTTATTCAAACTGTGGGCACAGAGTTTTTAAATAATGTTTCTCTATTAACTTTTTAATGTCCATGGTATCTGCAGTGATGTCCCCTTTTTCATTTCTGATATTAGTAATTTGGGTCTTCTCTCTTTTTCTTAGTTAGCTTGAATAGAGATGTATCAACTTTATTGATATTTCAAGGAACCAGCTTTGGGTTTGTTGATTTTCTCTACTGATTTACTGCTTTTAATTTCATTTATTTCTACTCTAATTATGAATAGTTGTTTCCTTCTGTTTACTTTGGATTTAATTTGCTCTTATTTTCCTAGTTTGCTAAGGTTGAAGCTTAGGTTATTGCTTTAGGTACTTATTGTTTTCTAATATATGCATTCAATGCTATAAGATTCCCTCTAAACATTTCTTCTGCTGCATTCCACAAATTTTTGTAAATTGTGTTTTCACTTTCTTTAGTTCAAGATATTTTTTTTAATTTCTCTTGAAATTTCTGTTTTGACACTTTTATAAGTGTGTTGTTTGTGGTTTTCCAGCTACCTTTCTATTGTTGATTTCTAGTTCAATCCCTCTGTGGTCTGAGAACAGACATTATATGTATTCTATTTTTTTTAATTTCTTAAGGTGTGTTTTATGACCCAGGATGTTTTCAATCTTGATGAGTGGTTCATGTGAGCTTGAGAATAATGTATATTTTGTGGTTGTTGGATAAAGTAATCTATAGTTGTCAACTACATGTCCTTGTTTGATGGTACTACTGAGTTCAACTATGTCTTACTGAAGTTCTTCCTGCTGGTTATGTCCATTTCTGATAAAAGGGAGATCAAGTCTCCACCTATAACAATGGATATATCAATTTCTCCTTGCAGTTCTGTTGGTTTTTGTCTCTCATATTTTGATGCTCTGTTGTTAGACACATATATTAAGGATAGTTATGTCATTTTGGAATACTGACTCCTTTATCATTATATGTTGTTCCTCTTTATCCCTAATATTTTTTCTTGCTCCAAAGTCTACTCTGTCTGAAATTAATATAGCTACTCCTGCTTTCTTTTGGTTAGTGTTAGCATAGTATACCTCTCTCTGTTCCTTTACTCTTAGTGTATATGTATTTATATTTAAAGTGGGTTTCTTGCAGACAACATATAGTTGGGTCTTGTTTTTTGATCCACTCTGACAGTCTCTTTCTTCTAATTGGTGTATTTAGACCATTGATGACTGATATAGCTGGATTAATATCTAGTATATTTGTTACTGTTTTCTATTTGTTGCACTTGTTCTTTGCTCCTGCTTTTGTCTTCCAGAAGTTTTCTGCTTTTTGTTGTTTTACTTGGGCATATTATATTATTTCACTTTTTCTCCTTTCTTGGCATATCAAATTATTTCTTTTGTTACTTTTTATTAATGGTTTCTCTAGAGTTTTCAGTATACATTTACAACTAGTATAAGTCCACTTTCAAACAACACTATACCACTTCACAGGTAGTGCAATTACCTTAATAATAACAAAAGAGTATTAATTTTTCAATCTCCTCCCTTTTATCATTGCTGTCATTCATTTCCTTTATACATAAATATATATATATATATATATTCAAATACATTTGTAGCTGTTACAAACTGTTATCTGTTAGATTAATTTTAAAAAGAATAATGAAAACTATTTTATTTATTTCAATTATGCTTTGTCCAGTGATTTTTCCTTTCTTCATAATCTAGATCCAGGTTTCTGAACTATATTATTTTACTTCTCTGAAGATATCCTTTTATTAGTTCTTGCAATATATGTCTATTGGTAACAAATTCTCTCTATTTTTGTTTGTCTGAGTCATTCTTTGTTTCTCTAGCCCTTAGTTTATTAATCATAGTTTTTTTTTAAATTTCTGGTATGATAATTCCAACATTCCTGTCATATATGACTCTGATCTTGATGGTTGTTCTGTGGCTTCAATTGTTTTTTGTTTTTTAGTATGCCTTGTAATTTTTTTTTGAATGGCAGACATAATGTACAGGGAAAAAGAAACTGCAGTAAATAGACCTTTAGTAATGCAGTGCAAAAGTTTTTATCCACACTGAGCCTCCAGCGATTTATCAATTACAGTTTGTTTTTTTCCTACCCTGGTACAGGTCCTTGCAGAGATTTCTGCTTGTGGGTTTCTGTTCAGGTTAAGTTGTGATTCCCTGTATCTACCTGTCTGTATCTACAATTTGGGGGGCAGAAGTTTGCTTTGTAACTTCACTTTCCTGACAGACCTAAGAAGAGTTGTTGAGTTTTCAATTTGTTCAACATTTTATTTGTTAGGACAGAGTTAATACTTTCAAGATCTTTACAAGCCATCCAGAAGTGTTACTTTTTTAAAATACTATTTTAGATGATAGTAGTCATTAGTGTTCTCAAAGTAACTCTCAAGTATGATATTTAAGAAATTTAAGGAACATAAAGGAAGAATTCAACATTCCTTATTCAATTTAAATTTTTCTCTTTTCCATGATTGAAGCTCTATGCTTAGGATTACATATTATGATAATTGAACAGGCCTTCTTTTTGCTAATATGTTCCATTAATTTTACTATAATAGTAGTAATATAGATTTATTAGCAACAAATAGCATAAAGATGGAGAATCATTAATGATAAATCTTTCTAGACTTTGCTTTTATAATAGTATACAAATTCTGTACAATAACAGCATGGCATTGTTTTCTGGCACACCATACAAGTATTCCCCATTCTACTTTGCAATTTTATATGTCCAAATAGGCAAACATAAAGAAGTGGTTGCCTAAGTGTCCATGGACAGATGAATGGGTAAAGAAGATGTGGCACACGTATACAGTGAAATATCATTCCACCATGAAAAAAAATGAAATTGAGTTATTTGTAGTGAGGTGGATGGACCTAGAATCTGTCATACAGAGTGAAGTAAGTCAGAAAGAGAAAAAAAATATATAAAATATATATATATATATATATATATAAACATATATATGGAATCTAAAAGAAAAAATGGTTCTGATGAACCTAGGGGAAGGACAGGAATAAAGACGCAGACATAGAGAATGGACTTGAGGACACAGGGAGGGGGAAGGGTAAGCTGGGATGAAGTGAGAGAGTAGAATTGACATATATACACTATGAAATGTAAAATAGATAGCTAGTGGGAAGCAGCTGCATCACACAGGGAGATCAGCTCGGTGCTGTGTGACCACCCAGAGGGGTGGGATAGGGAGGGTGGGAGGGAGATGCAAGAGGAGGGGGATATGGTGATAAGTGTATACACATAGCTGATTCACTTTGTTACACAGCAGAAACTAACACAACATTGTAAAGCAATTATACTTCAATAAAGATGTCAAAAAAATAAAGAAATGGTTGCATATAAATAGGTTTGGGAACAATATGGTGAAACTATTTTTAATCAAATCCCAAACATAGAATATAATATAACATAATGGAATGAATGAATGTAGATTATGTAACCAGAATAACATAGGTTCAAATCCTAAATTCAGCCCTGTTCTAGCTTTGCAACTGCAGGCAAGTTATATGGATTTTCTGTTTCCCAGTTTTTAAAATCAAGATATTAGGTTTATTTCTGTCTTTCTTTGAGTTCCCCACAAAGTAGTCCTTTAGACAATGTCTGGGGTACAGGTAATTATTTAGAAGATGATTCCAGGAAGCACAAGAGAGAGCAGAGAAAGTGAGAGAAGGAAGGAAGTCAATTAGGGGTGTGTTGATGTGTGGATTGCTAATGTGGACAACTGATGCCCAGTCCTGCTGTTCATCCTCTGAGATATTGTGCAGAACATGCCTCTGAAATGCCCTGTTAAAGGACAAAAAAGCTGGGGCCTTCATTCACTTATTCCCATCTTTCATTGCTGAGGATTATTTTGTGAGAATTAAATCCCCTGCCCTTGGTGCTGCCCTGGCTTCATGCTGAGCAAGCTCCTGACCTACAGGAGAAAGCTCTCAGGCAGAGAAGCAGAGGGCTGCCTGTGTTTGAAGAAGGAAGTTGCTACTATCAGTGCAGGTGAGCTTAAAGATGAGCAGAGTGTATACAGAATGAGGCTACAATACTTAATATTGTATATAAAAAACCTAAGATCATCTATCACATAATAGATATTACATAAATGTAGCTATTATTTATTTTTAATTAATTCAGAAAATAACTGGGAAAGTATAATACCTACATCAAAAATCATTTATGAAATTGAATATCATGGAATCTTTCAAATAGCACTATTTTCCTTGCAAGCTCAGTAAACTTATCTGCTGATTCCTTTGTGGAAGAGAAGATGGCATCTATATACCTGGGGTAAAAGTAAAAAAGAACATCTTTAATCCATTTTTGTGTAATCAGATTAGACTGTGTTAACTTTGCCAGTATGGGATACTTTTTACCACATTACCAGCAATGCTCACTGTACATCGTAGGTAGATTTAGAGTTTAAAATGACACTGGAAACATATCCTGTCTTAATTTGATCCTACTCAGGTCCAACATGAGACCTAAAGAAGAAATCTAAGCTGATAGTAACATTAACATTACTTTCATGAGCATAAGAAACTACAGCTAAATTCTCAGTCTCTTTGACGGTATAATATACTTCAATCAGGATTCTAGATTTGATTCTTTTATCTATTTTAAGTGAATTAGGCACTCAATTGACATCAGTGGAAATTGAAGTTCTCTGTAACTGTTCCAGATATCACAAATTCTTCCATGTAAACTTTACAAAGGTATCCGATAACCCTAATCTGAATAGATCCGCTTCTGGCAGTGGCGCTACATTGCCCTTCACTGGTCCTTTCTAATCAGTAAGTGTCTGTTTTTTAGAACCGATGACTAGAAAAAGATACACTGCTGCTATTTAAGGCCTATGTGAATCTTGGTTATATATATATATATATATACACTGAAACATGGAAGTTAAAATGGGCCAGATCTATTCAAACTCTTTAATGCTACCCTGTTCTAACTGCTTTGAACATGGATATAAAGTAATGGCTTCCATATTACCATGGGTGACTCTGATGACTTGATTAGGAAATAAAAATTTTCTGACAATCAAAGCCCTCTGTTACCAATACTAGGCATCTAATTACTTTATCTTCTTTGTGGATTTCTGTTTTAACCATCAATGCTTACGTTATGAAATGAAATTATTTATTAATTTGTGCTCTAAAGGTCCACTTCATAAAACTCCTGGATGATGAGGACATCTAGAACCTGTGCTTGGATCATGGAGTCATTGTGTTCATTGTGTTTACATGCTTACTACATTACTTCCCAGTAACATAATTGCTTACAAGATTCTGAAAATATGTTTGTTTAATAAAATGTTTCCATTTAATAAATGATGAGAATATCATACTGCACTGTTGGAATAACTATCTACAATCAGTGATTTTTTTAAATTACAAAGTAATTTCTATATACGTTTTAATATATTATAGTAGAGGAGCTAATTATTTGCACCAAAGACCTGATACTTTATTTTCAGATAATATATTATTTTTCTAGATTTTAGAATTCTTTTATAAATGTTTTTAGAACTGAAAGTCCAACAATTACATTGCAAGATTATTGGCTAAGAATGAATCTGGATGGTACATTATACTCGAATACACTTTTGTTTGTTTTTAACGCATTTATTTTTAATTATAACATATATAAAGAAACTCCATAAAATATTTGCATAGCTTAGCATTTTATTACAAAGTGAACATCTTGTAACCACCACTCAGGTCAAGAAATAGAGCACCTTCTTGATCACAAAGTTTTCTCTCTCCCTTAGAGATAAACGTTACCATATTTTTTTGTGTGAAAATCACTTGTTTTCTTTATAGTTTTGCTACCTACTCACATATTCATGAATACTATAGTTATTATCACTTGTTTTTTTACTTTATAAAATTTGAATATATGTGTTCTCTTGAGACTGACCTCTTTTTTATAATATCATGTTTATAAAATTAGTTCTTATTGGATGTGATTGTAGTTCCTTCATTTTCATTGCTTCATAGTGTGGTGCTTGTATGAATATATCATAATTCTATGACTGTACACTTTTTGATGGATATTTGTGTTGTTTCCTGTTGGGGCTATTATGAACAGTGCTGTATCCTGGTGGATGTGTGCATGCATTTCCTAATATATAATGAGGAATGGAATTGGTAGGTCATAAGGTATGAGTGTCTTCAGTTTTATAAGGTATACACAAACTATTCTCAAAAGTGGTTTTAGGAGCTTACACCCTAAACAGCATAATACAAATTTCCACATCTTAAAGTGATAGTTTTCAATGTTTCACCATTAAGAATGATATTTTTCTAGCTTTTGAAAAAGATATTCCTTATTGGATTAAAGAAATTCCCTTCTGTTAATAATGTCCTAAATGTTTTAATCTAAAATGAATTTAAGCATCCAAAGTAACCATTAGTAAATTTAGATATTTTAAATTTTATCACTAATGGATGTGCAGTGGTTTCTCAGTGTGATGTTAATTTATATTTTGTTGATTAATGTGGTTGAACAACTTTTCATATGGTTATTGTCCATTTTTATTTTCTTCTTGTGACGTTCCATTCAAATCTATTGAACTTTTTTTTTAAATTGGCATTGTTTATTCTGTGTTTTTTTCTAATAGGTAGGGGTTTACTATATATTCTGAGGACTTGTTTATTGTTGGTTACATGCACTGTGACTGTCTACTACCACTCTATGGCTTATGTTTTAATGCTTTTTTTGATGTCCTTTGATGAATATAAGTTTTAAAATTTAATATATTTTAATTTATCAAATTTTCCTTTTCTGTTATAAAGTTATTCTCTAACATTGTCTTTTAAAAAGCTTTGTTGTTTTGTCTTACAAATGTAGTTATTTAATCTACCTGGAATTGATATTTGGGTATGGTGAATGGTGTCCAATTATTTTTTCACATGTATATTGTTCCAGAACCATTTGTTTACTAAAAATAAATGATAAATAGATAAAGATGTCTTTTCATATCATCAGTGCAATCTCTGATTATAAATCAAGTGTCTTTCTCTAAGTGTGTGAAAACACCTTTCTTGGCTTTCTATTCTGTTAATCTATCAGGCTTAATAATTAACTCACCATCTTAATTTTTAAAACTTAACAATAGTCGTTATTACAAGTTTATATAGTATTAGAATCTGATAGAGCTATTTTTCCCACCATATTATTTTTTAACATTACCCTGACCCTTCTTGGCCCTTAGAATTTCTATACAAATTTTAGAATCAGCTTATCAAGTTTAACACAAGAAAAACTTGTTGGAAATTTGACTGTGATGGCATTTAATCTATAAACCAATTTTGTATAGTTAATCTTTTTAAGATACTAGGTCTCCTAATTTTTGAACATTGTGTATCTCCTTTATTTAGGTATTCTTTAATGTCTCACAATGAAGTTTTCTAATTTTTCTAATTTTCTGTTGGCTATTTTCTTGTTATTTGATATTTTTGGTATGTTTGACATAAAATGGTATCCTTTCAAATTTCTAATTTTGGCTTGTATATAGGAAGACAAATAATTTTTTGCTTGTATATAGAAAGACATAATATTTTATTGATCTTATATCCAGTACACAACAGAAATCTAGTTTTTATGTTAATAGTTTATTTGCAGATTTATTTGGATTTCCAACATAACAAAACTCCATCTTCTGTAAATAATAATAGTTGTATTTATTTTTAGTCATTTTTCCTTTTATTTATATATGTAATCATTTATCTATTTATTTATAGCTTACTGTATTGCCTAAAACATATGGTACACTGTTAAATATAAATTGTTATAGCAGTGTTCTTGACTTCTCCTGCTGCTAAGAAAGTTGACTCCAGATTTAAAAAAACAATGAACATCTTTAAAAGCATTAACATCTCATGCAACTCAATATCAAAAAAACAAACAACCCAATCCAAAAATGGGCAGAAGACCTAAATAGACATTTCTCCAAAGAAGACATACAGGTTGCCAACAAACACATGAAAGAATGCTCAACATCACTAATCATTAGAGGATTGCAAATCAAGACTACAATGAGGTATCACTTCACACCAGTCAGAATGATCATCATCAAAAAATCTACAAACAATAAATGCTGGAAAGGGTGTGGAGAAAAGGGAACCCTCTTGCACTGTTGGTGGGAATGTAAATTCATACAGCCACTATGGAGAACAGTATGGAGGCTCCTTAAAAAACTAAAAACAGAACTACCATAGGACCCAGCAATCCCACTACTAGGATATACCCTGAGAAAACCATAATTCAGAAAGAGTCATGTACCACAATGTTTATTGCAGCTCTATTTACAATAGCCAGGACATGGAAATAACCTAATTGTCCATTGACAGATGAATGGATAAAGATGATGTGGCACGTATATACAATGGAATATTACTCAGACATAAAAAGAAATGAAATTGAGTTATTTGTAGTGAGGTGGTTGGACCTAGAGTCTGTCATACAGAGTGAAGTAAGTCAGAAAGAGAAAAACAAATACTGTATGCTAACCCATATATATGGAATCTAAAAAAAAAATGGTTCTGAAGAACCTAGGGGCAGGACAGGAATAAAGACGCAGACATTGAGAATGGACTTGTGGACATGGGGACAGGGAAGGGTAAGCTGGGACGAAGTGAGAGAGTGGCATGGTTATATATAAACTACCAAATGTAAAATAGATAGCTAGTGGAAAGCAGCCACATAGCACAGGGAGATCAGCTTAGTGCTCTGTGACCATCTAGAGAGGTGGGATAGGGAGGGTGGGAGGGAGACGCAAGAGGGAGGAAATATGGGGCTATGTGTATATATATAGCTGATTCACTTTGTTGTACAGCAGAAACTAACACACCATTGTAAAGCAATTATACTCCAATAAAGATGTTAAAATAAAGACATTAAAATTAACTTGGAATGCAGTGATTCCCAAAGTAATTAAGTTACTGAAACAGTCTATGTTTGAAATCATCAAGTATATGACTTATTTCATTATTTATGGACTCTTTACTAATTCAGAAGTGTTTCTACTATTAACTTTATTTTTACTGTTTTGAATTAGCCTTTCCTCAGTTATACTGTGTATGCCAAATTTGCTTAATTTTAGATAGCTGATCCTTTTCAAAAAGAATCTGGCTTCTTTATATTTGTACATTTCCAAGAAGTCCACTTAGTGGTCTATGTAGATATCTTTGGAGGCAAACAGGAATATAACTACATAGTAACCTCAGGCTGCCCTGGGCTTCCTTAGCCATACAGAATGATTCAGTGTTATGGGGGAAGCTGAAAATATGTAGCCATTAAGGACAGGGTTTGCAAATTCCTTCAGGATGAAATGGTGGTAGTCAAAAATGGTTTTCTGGTCTGGGCACCAATCCAACACTAATAGGTGCAGGAAAAGAAAATGTTACTGTATAAGGATTTAATTTCAGGGAGGATGATAGTACTTTTAGAAAGGCGTATATATTTAAAAATTGATTTGAATATATATGCAAATTATTTTACAAAGTTGCTCATCTTCTCCCTATCAGAACAATTTTAAAGCAGTGGAGCTTTATAACCCATACTTATGTTCGGAAACTGAAGATTATATAACATGACCAAAGACATCATGTTCACAGATGTAGGCTTAATCTTGGGGAAGAAATATATATATATATTACTGACCATCCTCACATTTTTGTGAATACTGTTCCTCACTTGCTAAAGGGTGGTAATTATCTCCCCATCTCCTAAATGACCCAAATCTTTTCTTCATAGATAAGGGAAAGTGTAACAGTTTAGAAAAGTTCAAGGAGTTAAAAGCACTGTGACTAACACCTCAGGTTACAACTTAACACAAAATCTGAGTTTAATTATACACTGTGTTTGTTGTCAAACATACTGGCAAATAAGAGAGAATGAATGGCGTGGAAGGCAAGATTACGTACACTATCATGGTTGGTGGTAAGAACAACAACCATTACAGCTAAAGCTTTTATTTTTTATTTTTTTTAATATAAAGGGAAACAATGTGTTTTTCACAATTAAAGAAAAAAAAGTTTGCCAATACTATATATAGTATTGAGAAATATATATTAAGAAAAAGAAACACTAGATTCCATTTTAAATAGGTACTAAACTTTTATTTAAATAGATGAAAAAATTGCCAAAGTAGTTTGCTTAATTTGCAGCAAATCTAACCATTTGTCTCAGTTCTTGTCATTCCTGAAATTAGATTAATGACATGCTTGTTTTGTTTATCTAGTTGCTGTTGTTAAATAGTTGCTGTTGTTAAACAATTCACTTTACAAGTGACTACAGATACCTATTGAGGCTGACATCTACATCATCCGCATTCCTAAGTAACTCTATACTATTTCTTTTTCTGGGGGAATTATATAGAATATTATGTTTCCTTCTATAACTGGTAAAACACAAATATTTCTTTCAATAATGATCTTTCCTTAACACTTTTATTCTGTTCCAAATACACTTCAAATTCGGTAAATCCTTTAAATTTTCCTTTTTTTTTTCTTTGCGGTATGCGGGCCTCTCACTGTTGTGGCCTCTCCCATTGCAGAGAACAGGCTCCAGACGTGTAGGCTCAGCAGCCATGGCTCACAGGCCCAGCCACTCCACGGCATGTGGGATCTTCCCGGACCAGGGCACGAACCCGTGTCCCCTGCATCGGCAGGCGGACTCAACCACTGCGCCACCAGGGAAGCCCCCAAATTTTCATTTTTATGTTCTTACAGTTCTGAGTTAGTAAATACTGAAGCTGTATAAAAAATTCAGAAAATATTGGAGACTATCTCTACTCGTATAACTGGTTCAATTATTTTAATTACTTTAACTGGACAACTCATAATTCTCCCTCTCCCCAAACACACAAACACATAAAAACAAGCACGTACACACACACAAACACACAAGTGTGGGAAAGTTTGCTTATTTAGCCTAAATGATCAAATCGATATTTGTGTAATTTGGTGTTGGGTTGCACCCTGCAAGCCTGCAAGCCTTGTACTTGCCCAGCCTCAAGAACGAAGAAGAGCCTGGAGTCAGCCCTGACAGAGACATCAATGGTTTAATGGATAGGGAAATCTTACACATCTGAAGCAAGGTCCTGGAGCAACACCAACGCCACTGCCACTATGTGTGGCAGACGGCAGGCATTGCATGGGGTGGAGGGTGGGGGGCGGATTACCAGTTATAGTGGATTATAGGTTGGTTCATTGGTTACCAGGGAAACTGTCAAAGGAACAAGCACCTCACCGCCCTTTGATAAGCTATGGTAATAGAAATGTTCTGGCCTAAAGTTTAGAACAGCCACTAGTTGGGGCCTGGGGCAAGTATGTAGGCATTTACTGATTAGGCTCTGTAATTGAGAGGGAATGTCAGTCTTGTGAGTAGGGTTTAGGTGAAGCAGGGACTGGTCGAGCAAGGGAAGTACAGAGAGCAAGAGAACAGCCATGTTGGGTGGCCTGAGCATATCTTTGGACACGACCATAAAAGAGTAAGATCAACGTAAATTTGTGAGTTCTGATTTGGCAGAGGCTAATTTCATTTGAGTCTCTCCCTTCTTTCTGGATTTTATCCTTCATTTATAACAATAGAAAACAAAACATTTCTTTGTCAGAAGAGATCAGAATGTGTGTTTTCTACAACTCGATTTACAAATAGGTACTGCCCACCTTCTATGATCTCAGCTCTGTGGTAGATGTAGTTATTAGAGAAAAGCAGATAGAAAAGAGGGGGCCGTATTTGAAGAAAAGTGAGTTTTTCTGGCATACAGTAGTTAACCTTGCCAACATAATGCACATTTTTTTCTTGGAGATTATGTTGTGTTGTGAGGGTGGGGTGTTGTTAAGGCCATAGGAGAGTGATAAGGCATGAAGATTACTACAGAGATATTTATTGAGGGTTTGAAAATGAAATTTTCCATTCTAATGGGGAACTGTACATATATGGGTTTTAAGATAGTAATCACTTGTGTCCAAAAGCTATGAACAACTTTAGGGACATTAAAGCAAATTGCCAAAATAATTTCAAAAGAACTCTAAAAAGTTGAACCTTGATCAGCAATAGTTGATCAAGTGCATGTTTTAACTACAAGTTCACCAACATTGACTAAGTTTTTAAGTTTTATAATTTGATAGGTGAAAATGTTGTCTCATTAAATTTGCATTTTCTTGGCTAGTTGCCTTGGACATAATATGTTTGCTATCCAGTTGTTATTTCTTTTTTTAAAATAAATAGTTGCCTGTTGATATATTTCTCATGTAAACTACTTTTGTATTGATTTGTGTGATCTCTTTATATAAAAATAAAAATTGTAACCATTGATCTGGCACAACTGGTGTGAATAATTTCCAGTTTCTAGTTGCCTTTAGATTTTCATTTCACTAAGAGAAATATAGGAGGAAAATGTTAATCTACACAAAGTTATTGAGCTTTAATTTTTATTTATTCCATTGTATTTTAAGAATTTTTAAAGTTCATCAATTTTATTCATTATAAAATCATATCTATTCATTAAATAAAATTTGAAATATCCAAAAAAAAAACAAAACTAAAAAAAAAAATTACACATCGTCTCACTTTTCAGGGAGCCTCATCTCTACTATAAATATTTTGTTGAATTTCCTTTCAGTATCCTTTTTGTCCTACATGGGAAGGTTTTATGTTGCTGTTATTGTTTCCTCATTAGCAAAATGCATACTGCTTCATTTTATGATAAGATATGATATCATAATATTATATAATAATCTCTCTTTCCTGTCATGTTACATTTCATCATGTCATGCAATTTATCTATTACTTTTTTTTTTTTGGC
The DNA here is from genome assembly GCF_951394435.1 of Stenella coeruleoalba. Lineage (NCBI taxonomy): Eukaryota > Metazoa > Chordata > Mammalia > Artiodactyla > Delphinidae > Stenella > Stenella coeruleoalba. The sequence continues at coordinate 72,804,152 of NC_137152.1, read as the reverse complement.
TGTGCTACGCAGCCTGCGGGATCTTATTTCCCCAAGCAGGGTTTGAATCTGGGCCCCCAGCAGTGGAAGCGTGGAGTCCTAACCACTGGACTGCCAGGGAATTTCCTTATTTATTAAATAAATATTTATTTACCATCATTACCTATCAGTCACTCTTCTAGGCACTGGGATAGCAATGAACAAAATCCCTGCTTACATGGAGAATACATTGTAGTGGTAGTGGGGTGGGGGAAAATAATGCAAATAAGCATAAAATATGTCAGGTATTTTTAAATGCTATGAAGAAAAATAAGTTCTGTTAAGTAAGAGGAATAAAGAGTTCTAGAAGGGAATAAGATTTGCAATTTTATATAGAGGGGTGAGGAAAAGTCTTTTTTATTTGGTGACATTTTAGCTGAGACGTGATTAAATGGGTAGAATGAACCATGCATATACCTGGGTAAAGACAGTTCCAGACAAAGGGACAGAGCAGGACCAGAGGAACTGACATGGGAATGTGCTTGATATTTCTGAGAATATTGAAGTGATAGTGTGGTGGGAGTGACATGAGAGAAGGAAAGAGGAATAAAAGATTCAATCAGTGATGTAAGGTCATGGTAAATACTTTGAGCTTCGCTGAGTGTGAGATGGACCGCTATTGGACATTGAGAGCAGGGAAATTACATGATCTGACTTATTTTTGTAAGGAATAATCCTGCCAGTTGTGTGAAGAATAGAGTGTAGGAAGAAAAAGATGAGATCAGGGAGCTCTATTAGGAGTCTGCTGAAGTAATCTGAATGAGAGATGATGGTGGTTTGGACTGGCTTGCTGGCAATAGAGGTGATAATGTCATAGACTTTGAATATACCTTCAAGGCTTAGCTATCACAATTTCCTGACTGGATGTGAGATGTGAGAAAAATAAAGGAGTCAAGAACAATTCCAAGGTTTCTAGCCTAAAATCTGCAAGAAAGGTGATACCATTTACTGAGATAGAGAAGATACAAGAAGGAGCAGACTTGGAGGTTGAGGAGATAAATGTTCAGCTATTATGAAATCTTTGTAATTATATTTTTTAAACCGTTTTTCTTTATTAAAGACATTCTACATTTTAGTTATAAACTATTTAGGAAAAAAATAATAAAGAAGAAGAAAACAATAATCACCTATAATTTTATAACCAAAGAAAATTACTCAGTGTTTTGATGTAATTGTATAGTCTTTACACACACACACACACACACACACACACACACACATACATAGTATAAACACATACATGTACACACAGTATATACTGTACATACAGTATATAACATTTTTCCTACTCAAATGGGATGCTTTTTTATAACGGGATTGTTTTGGATACTTTCATCTACCATTTGTTGAGAAATTTTTCCCTATCCAGAAATTTGGAAAAAAATAATCACTTCTACTGTGTTCTAGTACTTTTATGGACTATTATTATTTTTGTTTTTATTTTTAACTTTATTTCATCTTTAACTTATTTTATTGAATGATATAAGTTGATAAGTTGTTTTTTGGTTTTTTTCCAGTTATCTTAATTTGCTAACATTGGGAAATATTTTCTAGGCTAAAATCTCTAGACCAGTGTTTCTAGATCAGGGGTTGGAAAATTATAACTTACAGGCCAAATTTGGGCCGCCACTTGTTTTTGTATGGCCTATAAGTTAAAAGGGTTTTTACAGATGAACACATTTACAATTGATTTGACGATTGAGAAAACCAACTTTGAACCCTAATTTAGCAAAGTGTAACCCCCCAAATTCTTCTCATTAGAATTGTAACAAAAATGCTCTTTTATCATTATCATCACTATATTTTGAATTTTTTTCAATTTTAAAATGTGTAGAAATTTGATTTTTCTTGTTGTATAGGTGCCTGGATAATATCCTTGATGTTACTTCTTATCCCACAAAGGTAAAAATTATTATCTGGTCCTTTACAGAAAAAGTTTGCTGACTCTTGTTCTAGATCTTTGTAAGTGTGCATAAGAATCACCTGGAAGCTATGAGAAAAATGTAGATTTCTGTTGTTCACCCCACCTTCATCACTGCTATATCAGTTTTGATTCAGTAAGCCAAGGGCAAGTCCCAGGAATCTCAATTTTAACAAACATCCCAGGTGATTCTGAGACGCTCTGGAGCAAATTTTGAGAAACACAGAATGCCGACTTGCACTGAGCAAGTTTCAATACTGATTTTTTAACTACATGTGGGCCAGTACTTCACCGCCAGCATGCTGGTAAATATCAGTTCATTATAAAGATCTCACTGGAGTAAATTGCCACAGGGACCAAACCTGCCTATGGCTCTTTCCACCCGTCATCATGTGTCCTATCACCTTTCCTTGGAAACAGCCTTGCTTGGGAATCAAAGCATTGTTTTTGGTGTAGGAGGTCTGTGGTTCTGAATTTGAACCCATATGACAGAGGATACATCATTATTCCTGGGTTCCATGCATTTGTTCTTATCTCTCTTTTTATCCCTTCTTTATTATGGTTTATGCATATATTTATGTATGTATGCACATATTCATTCATCCATCCATCCATCAGCACATCTAATTTCCCTATAAACAACAAGATTTTAACTTTACTAGAATTAGTACTGCCTCCCTCCCCCATCACCAAGCAAACCTTGAATTTTTGATACAAATGATCTACCATTTGTGTCATAGTAAATTTATAAATTTACCAGTGCATGTTGGAAAGCGTAAATCTTGGGACATCTAACTGAGTTCAAACACTAAAACATAGGGAGCTTAAAAAAATCAAAACACTATAGCACATTTCAGAGTCATTGTTGTTGGAAGTTAGAAATTATTGCTGGAATATCTTAATGAGAATTCCAGGAAGTCCTGAGATTTTAAGTAGTGTATGTGAGATTAAGAAAGGAAGAAATAATTTATCTCTTGAGAGAATTTTAAGCGTTAAATCCTGACTTTTCTTAATGAAGTTTCCATGGGGCACTACAAGTTCGTATTTCTAAAGGCCAAAACTTTCCTCTTTTCTCCACCTTCTCTATATTTCCATTGCTCCTTTGGGCCTCGGCTGATGGGTCACCAGAGAAATGTGGCTCCTCTCTCTGAGTAGCTGTGAAAGATTCCCATGAATTTTTTTGCCCTTTTGTATCCAATTTTACTTTTAAATATTTTTGTGGGAACTCTCTCCCTGAGAACAATGTATTCACTAGTATTAATTCATTTTTTATGCATTTCAAAATATGTGTTCTCAATTTATCTGAAATTCCCCTTTTACTGATGAATTCCTAATACTGACTAAAATCATTTAATATAGTGTTCTTAGTTATTCAATGAGCCCTAATTCTAATTTTAGAGACAGATTACATATTGTTTCAAATACTTGAAAACTTTTTCAATTTTACCCAGAAACTTGAAAAGTTCTACCAAACAGTACTCTAAAAAAGTATGCTCCAAGACCAATTAAAACACATTTCTCACAGCCCTAAATTCTTGGCCCCAGATTAGAGATAAAATTTCAAGCATGCAATTACTTATATCAGAAATCCAGCTTAAATGATCTGTATGGTGAAACTTGCTGTTGAGGAAAGATTGCGACACCATTTTCTGGTTTATATATTATCTTAAAAATAGAATATATTGAGGAAATACATTTGTCTTTCAGCAATAAAATAGATTACATAACTGCATCTCTCACAATCTAAAGATAAAAAACAGTTAAAATGACCAAGTGATCTAAGAAAATCATTCTGCTTAAAGTGAAACTTTTGCTCTTGGAGACTAAAGTAAGAGACATACTTAGTTCATACTTTTTTTCATTCTTTCAGTTTGTTTCACTTACATCAAAATATAATAGAAGTTTCAGAAAACTGTATCTTCCTATATATTACTCTTTGACTGAGAGAGTTCACATTATTGTGGTGTGTCTCCACATAACAACTAAAAGCTGCACAGAGATAATATTCATTGTCTATGCTGCCCGTTCAGAAAAGTTGGACAGTTTCTCTTAGCATTATCTCTTGTTATGCTTGGAATGTTGCTTTCATATCTCAAAATTTGTCCCACATTAGCAATATGTATTACTCAGTCTTTGGTAATCAGATGCTCCAGCCCATGTATACATTATGAAACCACAATTCCAAACAGACCCCACAGCTTTGTTGTTTTAATTAGCATCGTTCTGATATTTACATTATTTTAAAATGAATATCTTCAGCTAGATACATTCATCCATATATAAACAGTAGATGTTTTCCACTATCTACTGTGGCTTGACATGCAAGTTCTGAAACTTTATCTCAACAAAATGGTACAACATCACATACATGCACATCTGACAGAAGTGTTTGAGGTGATGTTTTGACAAACTATGTAAACCAGAAATACCTTATATAAACTTGAGTGTTCTAAGAAGGATGGAGTTGAGATTAGGCGATGGGGGTAAGAGAATAGAGAGGAGCAGACCAGCACCAATAATTATTTAAGAAATTCACTTAGAAATGAAATATTCCAAAGGTTTAGTGTTACTGTAGTAGTCAAATCAGTGTTAAGAATACCCATATGCAGTGAACGAAAACAATTCATGAAGCTTCACCCTAAAGCAGATATCAAACTAGGTAGAATTTTACTGTCTTTATAGTATTCAGTTAGATTTATAACACTTAAATTACTCTTTGTTTCTCTATGTTCCTTCTTTTAATTATTCTTGAATTATTTCACAAATCCCCCTTTTTAAAAATTCCTCAGTGAACAGGGAAATACATTCTTCATCTTGACTTGCATTGTTTTGTTACCATCCTTGCCATAATGTAATAAAGCTGCCCTTCATCACAAAAAAAGTAAGGTATTTATTCCTTTATTTAGGGACATTAATGTATTATATATTTTTTTGTACAATGAAACCAATTAGGTATATATGCTGGGCTTCCTGAAACTCTGAAAAAAGAGCTTGGAAATTCCTCTCTGCGTTTGTTCTTTACAGGAATTTAGTCTGCCTCAAATCCTGAGTGGTGACTTAAGGAATAGTCTCTTGCCATTCTGTGTAAATTAGTTTAAAATTACTTTTTAAATGCCCCCCAAATATTGATTTTAGAAGTCCTTGATTTTTCAGAAGCATAATTTACCCTTTTGGAAGTTTCAGATCAATCTCAAAAAATGTAAAATTATTTATTATACATTATAGAAGTCTTATTTATTATACAAAAGATGTCAACATCTGGTGTTTTACTTACTATTAGTTCTAAAACAAAGAAACTAATTTACTCTGATGACTGAGACAGTGATGCCATACAATATCAGCACTCATCCTTTTTCTTGCAGTCTCTTTAAAGCACTAAATATTTTTTAAAATTAAATAAACTATGAAGGCCTCAAATTTTGATGAGAAATTTAGTGAGAACATTGATCTTTATTTTTGTGCCAAATGGGAGACCTTTTAAAACTGACTCTGACTTTTGAGTGTGAAAGTACTTGGAGTTGGTTTTTTAAAGTTTCGTAGGGTAGAAACTAACACAACATTGTAAAGCAACTATACTCCAATAAAAATTAAAAAAAAAAGTTTCATGGGAATTACATCCTCAGTATTTGTATGTTGAGTTAGGCCTCTTTCTTTTCAGATATTCAGTGGTAGCTAGATTACTTCTAACTACTGACCATGATCACCTGGAGCCAAGTGGGATGCATTAACTTTCTTAAGGCTCCAGGAAACCATTTGTTAGGTTATAATTCATGGGAAGTAAATAACAACCTGAAATATGTAAGAATTAATTCATTTCACATGCACAAGCAGTAGTGTCTCAGGGATGATCATCATTGCTTGGTTCAATATAGGAGCAAGATCTTGTGGAATAGTCTTGGTCTTGAAGCACCATCCCAATAATTTATTTAAAAAGTGTTACTCTACAAATAGACTTTTATCTAAGTTATGCCAATTATTAGAAGCTCTGTCTAAGGTAGGCCCATCAATCAAGTGTTGAACATTGAGAAAAAAGAGGGCATAAGAGTAAAAGCACTGATAACACCTTAACAGTATAAGCATGAATCTGTGTCATCAGTAACACTGTTAAAAGCACCAATCTATGTAACCAATCTGTTCTTAATTATTTCTTCAAAGGATGAGATTTAATAAAAATGGCTTATTCTGTAATAATTCATTTCTCTTGTAAATACTGAAAAGAGAATTTGAAAGCAAACAAGTGGAGAGATATAATCCATAGGTTATGAACTCATTAATTCTTCAAGTAATCATAGAATGCTAATTATATTCCAAGTTTTGTCATAGGTACTAGGAACACCTGTATCATCTATAATCAGTCATTTATTGATACATTTCTAACTATTCCCTTAAATTAGGCTATTTATTTATAGGTAAGATGGTATTCACTCCATTCCTAAATATTCCCTTAAAGAAAAAAGTAATTCTTACTTTTTTCACTCGGCTAAAAATATCACTTACACATGTAACATCTTGTTTTTCCCCTTAACCATAGATTCAACCAGAAAAGCACCAGGATGCTTGAAACTTCCTATACAGAAAATCCTCCCCAAATAACCTTTTCTATGATGCTTGCAATCACACACACAAAAAATGTTCTTAATTTTCTTCTCCCTGGGAACATTTGAAACTTGTACAAGTGACTATCTTGAAAAGTTGAAAAAAAGAGTATGAAAAACAAAAAACAAAACCTTAGTACTAAACACTCCACTATTAACTTGATCATTGACAGTATAGTTTAACTAATCATCTAGAAAATGAATAATAACCTATTTTAATGCTTTGTCACTGATTTAAGCTGTTCAGTTATTTTGTTCCCCCTTGGAAGCCTTAATTATTAGAAGTGTATTAAATGTAGCTAAAAATGAAAAGTACAAGATTGAATAACTACCCAGGTGTTTGTGTTTAAATAGAGATTACCTTTCCTTTATAGTTTCCCCCTGCTTATATTTATATTTTCCACCTGAATTTACAGAGTTTTTTTGACTGATTTGCAGGGTCCTAACATGTATGTTTTATCTGTACTTAGCCACATTTTAATTAATCCTTTTCTTTATACTGACTAGCTTTTTGAAAACAGTAATAATTTAAATTCTTAAATAATTTCCCAAACTGTATTAAATGTTTATACTTGCGGATTTTTACCTTCCAGAAATCTTTTGTGATTTATTCTGAATCAAAGCATTTGTAAAGGTCTTAACACTGACACTTCAGGTTTACAGATTTAAATGAAAACTGGCAATGGGGGAAAAGGAATAGAGAATACATATGGTAAATAATTACCAATGTAAGAATTTTAAATTTTATTTGAAGTTGCTTCATTTTCATATATCTTAATGATCACAATGATGTAAAGCAAGTAGACTCATAAAATATGAAAAATTATATCCTGTTAGTTTTTCTTTTGTATTTAAATGAAGAATATATCATTAACTTTTCAAATTTTAGATACATATATATCAATATGATGTGCATTTTTATTTTTCTAGTAGATTTAAGCTTTTACATGCTCTAGATATTTTTTATCAAGCTCCTATAACTCATACTGTTTTTAAGCAAGGATGCTCATCACAGCATTGCTTACAAATGTAGAAACATTGAAAAGCATGTAAATCTCATTCAATAATGAACTACTTAAGGTAAGTTATAGTACATCCACCCAATGGAATACTATGCAGTCACTAATTGATGATACAGATTGGTATTTATTGATATGAAAAGACGATTATGTTTTAGTTTAAAATAAAAAAACAGTACATATAGTATGTTTTCTTTTTTTTTGTAAAACAGTGTGTGTATACATAGAGGAAAAGGCATGAAAGTATATGCACACACTTAAAATATTAATGCACACACAAAATATTAATAGTGGTTATCTCTGAACTCTGGGAATTTTAATTCCTTCTTTATAAGTTTCTGCATTGTTGTACATTATTTTACAAGAAGCATGTATTATGTTTATAATCAATAAAAACAGTAATTTCCATTTGAAAATATTTGATAATGAATATACAAGTCATTTGTAGATAAACAATTACATAGAAACAGGTTATTCTCATTATTTTATGGGCAAATAGCCAACAAAAGTGTTAATAAAATTATATATTTATATTGTATTATGTATGAAACCAAAGATTTCTATATAAATAAAAACCAACTGAGAATAGAGTTAAAACATTTTCTTACTGTTGGATCTGTGGTATGAGTGAATCCTATTTTTAAAAAGTAATTATTTCAATTTTACATAAATTAGGTATTTATCTCTCTAATCCCAAAATCGATTCGAACTGGCGTATATTAAAAGAAAGGCAATCCAAAGAAAATATGAAAGCAAGTGTAATATGGATGGAAGGTAGATGGATATGGAGAAGAGGGAACTAAAAGTGAAACACAGAAAGTCCATCGTATAGAAATTACAGGCTAAATAATGTAATTGCAATATAGAACAGAACATTTTGTCGCAACTTCCAAGCAGCTAGACAAAAAGAAAACAATTAAGAGCTCTCATATGATAGATGGAGGCATGTGACTTAATCAAGAGAAATGACCTTTTCCTTAACTTTGAAACATCTGTGAATATTACCTTATTGATATATTCAACAATTTATAAGAGATAATGACAAGTTTAATAGAAGATGTTATTCAAAGTAGTTTTCCACATCATTACAGGATTGTTTACCTTCTATATTGACACAATAGAGGCTGAAGTTAATCCTAAAGTTATTTATAGACAAAGGCAATTCAGTGCTGTTATTCACCTTTCTTGTTGATTAAACATGATCCATGTATACCTACTAAGGAGTTTAGAAAAATGAGTGATAAGAATGCTCCTTAGGGCTTCCCTGGTGGTGCAGTGGTTGAGAGTCCGCCTGCTGATGCAGGGGACACGGGTTCATGCCCCAGTCCGGGAAGATCCCACATGCCGCGGAGCGGCTGGGCCCGTGAGCCATGGCCGCTGAGCCTGCGCGTCCGGAGCCTGTGCTCCACAACGGGAAAGGCCACAACAGTGAGAGGCCTGCATACCGCAAAAAAAAAAAAAAAAAAAAAAAAGAATGCTCCTTAGACTGTCTTCAAATATCAAAGCTTTCAGAAAAGGTTTTCAAGATGAAACTTAGAATTTAAATAATCAATGTTTAAAGTATTAATTTTCTAAGGTATTGATTGAGGAAATACCAATATGCTTCTTTCTCTGGGCATGAAGTTAATAACGAAAACTCTCAAAACTTAGTCAAAGTCACTATCAAGTCTGTGGTATGCCCACAATATATTAAAAAGGAAAAAAATATATAAATAAATAAAAGGAAGAAAGAAAGCTCACATCTTTTAAAAGGAATATTCATTTTAAATAATAATTTAAAGTGAACCTATACACAAATATTAACTGGATCATATACGCTTTCCCCTGCTCTACTGATTTCTCAAAAAACAAGTTAGAAATTTTCACTGTGATAGACTCAGAAGTAAGGACCATCTTGAGAATACTTTCATAGGAGAAAATAAATTTAGTAGTATTAGTGAAATAAGGAAGGAAATATACTCCATTACCTCACTTGACTGGTTTAGCAAAAAAGCATGTGGAGGAATAAGTTTTATTCTACATATTCCTAAGGCTATTATATCGAAAAATAGTACAAAATGACAGTTTTACAATTAGAAATTATGTTCTTCACTAAAATGAACAAGGTTTTCTAGTTTCACTTTTTTTCAAAAGAAAGTATTCACTTAAAAAATGCTGTGAATTCACATAAAATAACCTCTTATCACAAAGTAGCCCAAACTAAGTAGGCACCAGCTTAAGGCTGAAACAAATTGAGCATTCTTATTCTCACCACCTGCGCCTGGCCTGGCCCAGCGTGACATGCAAAGGCTTGGAGCCCACTATGCGACCATTCATCTCATCTACTGCTTTGGTAGCCTCTTCAAAAGAGGAGAAGCAGACAACACCAAACCCTTTGCCTTGCCCCACTTCCACCATCACTTTGGCCCGGCTAATTGATCCAAAGGAAGAAAATTCCTCCTTCAGTTTTTCATCATCGATGGTCTCGTCTAGGTTCTTAATATAGATAGGCACCCCTGGAGGCCGACTTTTTTCTTTTAATCTCAGCCGCTCAAATCTTCGCCTTAACTCGGCCAGGCGTTCAATTTTCTTCTGTGCTCGCCCTACATAGAGGACTTTCCCATCGATGGACTTTCCATGCAGGTCTAACACAGCCTTTTGGGCAGCCTCGTGTGTCTCGTATCTCACAAATCCAAAGCCTTTCGATTTCCCACTGGCATCTCTTATTACCTTAACACTCTCAGTTGGCCCGTATTCACTGAAAAGTTCCTTCAGTTTGTCGTCATCCATGTCATCTCCAAAGTTTTTAACGAAAACATTGGTGAAAGTCGCTCTATCCCTAGTTCTAACTTCAGCTGCCCGCTCTTCCGGAAATTTGAATCGGCCAACGTACACCTGGCGGTTGTTGAGCCGCACTCCATTCATGTGCCAGATGGCCCTATTGGCAGCGGCCAGACTGTCAAAGTGCACATAGGCATAACCCTTAGAGCCGTTGTCATCGCATACTACCTTGCAGGAGAGAATGCTCCCAAAAGCAGAAAACAGATAAAAAAGGGCCCTATTGTCTATGGATTTGTCCAGGTTTTTGATGAATATATTTCCAACTCCAGACTTTCTTAAGCGGTCATCTGGCTGAGACCACATTAGGCGGAAAGGTTTGCCGTTAATCAAATCAAAATTCATGGTGTTCAAGGCCCACTCAGCATCCGCAGGAAAGCGGAAGTTAACATAACCATAGCCCAGGGGGCTGCGGGTCACCGGGTCACGGCAGATTCGGGTGAAGCGAAGAGGGCCAGCAGGCCTGAACTTTTTATATAACATGTCCTCGGTGACATCTGGGTCCAAGTCACCCACATACAGGGCAGCCTTGAGGTACTTCTTTTTCTTGCCAGCAGGATTAGGCTCCCCACTCCCCATCTCTCTGAGCACAGGGAGGAGGCTTTCTTGGGAGAGAAAAAGAGGTTGCTTTCTCTAAGCTATGGGCCAAGCAGCTGTTCACAAACAGAAAAAAAGCCAAGGCGAAGGAAGCTAAAAGCAGACTCAGAATCACTGTTGAGGCTGAGAAAATGAAGTTCAGAAACAGCTGGTCAGCAGGCTCAGAACAAATGCATCAGACAAAAAAGCACCCCAATAACGAATCCGTTCTCCCTAAGGTGGCTTAGAATTTCCACCCATTCAGATCTAAAATCAGTTTCAAAAGCCAGTAGTAGGAAAGAAATGTCCCTTTCCCCGTTAAATTGTAAGAAATCATCAAGCAGCTGGCTGGCTCCCCACACCTAGCCTTGCCGACAGAGGCCTCACGACCCGTTTTCTGCATAAATATAGGCCTCAAGCTCGTGTGGGCTTAAAATGATATCAACAAGGGCAGGAGCCGAACATGTATTCCTCCGCCGGCTGCCTGGCCGGTCTCAGGCGGGCTCGCGCTCACTAAGGCCGCGCTACACACACTCAGCGTCAGCGAAAGGGCAGACTGGACACTTGGTGCGCTGCGGCCGGGCAGGCAGGCTGCAGGCGGCGGATCGGACAGAGAGACAGACAGACAGACACACGCGCGGGGGACCGGAGACCGCCCAGATACCCAAGATGCCCACTGGGTACGGACCGAGTGACGCGCAGAGATTTCGGCAGCCTGAGACTCGCGGCGGGTCCGGAGGGACTGACTGGCAGACGCGCACTGGGTCAGCTCAGACGCGAGGAGGTTCCGGACAGATGCGGGGCGGAGTCAGGAAAGAAGGGCAGATGCGCGGCGGGCGGGCAGAGCTCAGACCGATGGACAGGGATTGCGCCCTGCAGGACACACCGACCCAGGGACTAAAAGCTTCTAGCTGTGGTAGGGCGAGCGGGCGGGGCGCAAGGAAACCCGGAACCGTGCTAAGTAACTTCCCGCTTGCTGTGTGCCAAGATGTTAAAAAAAAAAAAAAAAAGAAAGAAAGAAAAAAAGAGAAAAGAACGAAAGAAAGAAAAAGATTTAAATGGTTTCTAGATTTTTCATTTCTTATTTTTGAAATTTTATTTATTATTTTAAAATATTACCTTTAGGCTACTGACCCCAAAATCAAAGGAGGTGAAGACCTAGGCGGGACTCTCATAATTTTTTTGTTTTTTTAAATGAATTCCCTAAATCGTTTCGAAATAGCATATAGGTTGCATACTTTCCTGAGTGCATTGGAAACTCAGTTGACAGCTGTACTGGACTCCCAGTCCAGTGCTAAATGATCACAGGGTCAAATAAAACACAGGCCCATGTTGTAGTTGGCCTTTATTTTTACTCCATTGAACTTCAACATAATGGTAGCATTATCCCCAGGTAATAGGCAGCGTTCTTTTCGCTGCTCCAGTAATACTAAGGTTTTAATGATTGGAGAGCCATAAAATGACTTTTAATGATACTTAGTGCCAGGAAACGTTGAAGATGTGCTGCCTCCATAATCACAAATTGCAAAATCTTAGTTAAAGAGTAAAAGCTGCAGAATCAATGCAAAATATATAATGTTTGAAGATGAAATAAACACGTTAAGATATAGGCACTTTACACAATTAATTGCTAATTTCAACTTGAATTGTCAACTTTAAACCATTCCAGGGAACAATGCTATAAGATTAGACACAGCTCAGAGGTTTCCCAAGATCTCTCTTTAGAGTTCGTGGTAAACTGTTCTGAAGAGGAATGTTACCCCGTCTTCGGAAAATCATCAGTGTCTGTAACACATAACTCAACCAGCCCCTTCCACAAGCCCTCCCCTCAAAAAGAAAATCCGAACAAAACATATGTCAGTACTGTTAGGCTGGAAAAGATCCTGGCAAAAAAGGAATGCAAGAGAAGGACATCACCCCAAAGGGTGTTGTCTTAAATTCTTAGAATAACAGGCTAAATTCATGTGTTGCTTTATTTTCTACAGTTTCTATTAGACGGTAGAGTTGACTAAAGATGACAATTTGCCCTCATTATTTACTCAATTATTTTGTAATTTTCTCCTCAAGGGTTCTTGCTTAGCTAAGACATGGAGACTATGTGAGAAAAAGCAAATACAAATTAAAAAATGTTATAGAGATAGACTAATAAAAACCGGTCTTAAAATATCACCACGTTGACCAATATGTAGAAACACTTGTGAACATGTGCTTACTTTATTGTACTTTGAACATATACTTTATAAACATCTTTCCTCATAAACTTAATTGACAATGGGCCAGAACTTTTGTTTTTATTTTTCTGATATAAAAGTATTACTTTACTGAAAATGCTATATTAAAATAACAACATAAATCCAAGAGAATAATTACCACAGTATTATCACTAAATCAAATTAATATTTTATTTATGTAACCACCTAAATGCTGTCCATATTCCAATTCATTTGTATATATTTTCTCTAATATTATAGATGGAATTGGGTTGTTAAAAATAATTATTTTCGGGAATTCCCTGGTGGCGTAGTGGTTAAGAACGCACCTGCCAATGCAGGGAACATGGGTTCGAGCCCTGGTCCGGGAAGATCTACATGACATGGAGCAACTAGGCCCGTGTGCCATAACTACTGAGCCTGCATGCCACACCTACTGAAGCCCACGTGCCTAGAGCCTGTGCTCTGGGACAAGAGAAGCCACCACAATGAGAAGCCCACGCACTGCAACGAAGAGTAGCCCCCACTTGCCGCAACTAGAGAAAGCCTGCATGCTGCAACAAAGACCCAACTCAGCTAAAAGTGAATAAATTGGAAATACTTTTAATAATAAAAATTATTATTTTCAGAATAACCTCCACTCTACACTTGCCAGCCATTTTGGGGTCATTGCAGTATAAACATTCTAAACTATAGTGAACATTTTATCAGAGCAAAAATCAGAAATTTAGAACTGCTGTGAAATAAATAAATTTTAGTAGAGTTCCCTCTGCTAAGCAGAAGTTTATGGGAAAAAGGGAAACATTTTCATCTATAATTTGTTTAATCATTTTAATATTTACATTGAGAATTGTCTCTGGGATAAAAATCAGATGTGGAACATTTCTCTGTCATTTTTATTATATATTCAAGATAAGTTTATAGTCTATGTAAATCTGATGCATATATTAAATCCATTAAAAATCCCCACCCAGATTACTAAGGCAGTTGGTTGAAGCATATCTGAGTCTTTCTAAATCTGAGAAACATTTTGCATGAGGAAAGAATCCTGGACAACTGGTATTCTAAGTGCAACCTACCACACATTGTTATTTACAGTTGGTAGAAATTTGTCAGCATGAGAGGAAGAAGAGGACAGTTGGAAATTTATGTTTTTCAGCCTTGTCTTAACAGGCACTTTATCCTGTTTCCAATTAAAAGTCTGAGTTGTGCAAGGTGCTCGGACTTCACAATGAAAGTAAATTTGCTACTCTCTTGAATGAAGTCTGGGATAGTTGAACAAAGTAAAACCTTTATTACCTAGAACTTGGCTCATGTTTTTCAGACAAAGAGAGGAAAATTGGCAAAAAAACAATTTGGCATTAAACATGTAGTAGTAAGTTTTGGAGCCAGTAGCAACTCTCTGTCTCTATTTCCAAAACTTTATCCTGCTCCCTGAGTATTTATGCTCTGGATGATAATCCTGAAGGCATTTTGATAAGATTTATTATCAAAGAAAGATTAAATTGTGTTTATTAGAATGTACTTACTGAAATGAGAAAGTAACCAAAAGTGGAAAAAATTTCAAAGGAATATATAATGGGACGGGATTTATGCTAAATTGTCAATAAACCAGAATATCTCATTTTTCAACATTTAACCAAAATTTCAGTATTTCAAATTATAAAAGTATAGTTTAGATATTTATTCAAAGGCTGTAGCTATAATTCATACATTTATAACCCTAGGTGGTTTGATGGAAATTAAGAAAGATTCTTTTACAAAATTTTAACATTTTTTTCCTTTCTCTCATTAATTGAATCCCTGTTGAATTAAAAAGTCATGCATTCAACTGTGGATAAATCTGAGTATTAACATATAAAAATAATATAACAACTTCATATATATTTAGGTTTAGTTAGGTGTATCCTTAGGGTTTTCTTTTAATTAGATCCTATTAGTTTAAAATGAACCCATGGAATATTACAATATAAATTTATGCAATTGCTATGCATTTAAAATTCAGTCTATTTAGAGTTTTACATATGATGTAGAGGCAAAGTATTTTATCTTATTATGCATTAAAATAGGGTAGGAGTATCACCCAATTGACAGATAGTCTCAGACAAATCTCTCCTTACTAGGGTTTGTTTACTCAACATATGCCTCATACAGGGAAAACACACACACACACACACACACACACACACACACACACACACACACACACCACATTCTTTGATTAAAAATCCTGAGTTATAGTCATTTCACTTGACCTAGAACAATAAATAAAATAATAATTGTTTAAAAATGTAAACTTTATTTTTATTTTCATTTTTAATGGTGGGAAAATATACATCAAATTTACCATCTTAATGATTTTTAAGTGAACAATTCCGTGGTTTTAAGTACACTCACATTGTCATCACATTGTCATGCAAGCGACATCACTATGTCCAGAACTCTTCATCTTACCAAACTGAAACTCTGTACCCATTAATCTATGCTTTTAGATGACACAAAATATGTTAAGCCATTTATTTACTGTTGGACAATAAAGCTGCTTTTAGTTATTTTATTGTCACAACACACAATGCTATAATAAACGTCCTTATTCACATACTTTTATATATTATTACTCATTTCTATTAAGTAGATTCTCAGAAGTGGGTATCGTACACTTAGATGGTATGTGAATTATTAAATGTTAATATATGCTGTCAGAATTATGTCAAAAATGATGACACAATTATGTTATGTTATGTTATGTTATTTTATGTTATGTTAATTATGTTATGTTATGTTATGTTATTTTACCAACAACATAAAACTTTAGAGGAAATGGCTAACTCCTAGCAAAATAGGAATTACCAAATTTGATCCAAAGGAAAAGTGGAAGAATTGCCATATAACAGATTAGAGAAAGATTACACATATGCTATTTAAAAACAAAAAACAAGCACAGGTGATTTTATAGTTGAGTAGTATTATATAATCTTTAAGAAAATACATGTAGTGCTAATTCTATTCATACTATTCTCAACCATAAAAAGCTCCTTAAATCACTTTTATAAAATTGTCTCCAAGAGAAACTTCTCATAAGCCTAGCTAATGTTTTCAAACCAGAATAAAGTTATAGATTGATGGTCAGTCCATTTGCTGATAGAGCTTGGATATATATTGTCTCAGTTGTGTGTATGTTTGGGTGTAGGCAGATTGCAGGAGCATGGTTAAGTGTTACATAATATGGATTTAGAAGGGAATATGTGATGGGAAGAAAATTAAAGACTTCCATTTTAAAATGTCAAAACAAAATAAAACATATTCCAGATACTGATCATGATATCTTGCACTTTTTTCCTTTCCTTCTGGAAAAACTGTTCAGAAAAAGTAAAACGTGGAGAACAGTTCTTCACAGATAAGGAAAACTGAACATTTAAATAAACAGATGATTGAGGAAAATACTCTGCTTATCTTTCCTAACCTAAAAGTTCAAATGCAAAATAATACATTACTGTTTAATCTTTATCAATGGGAGGATCATAAAAGAAAGATTAGTCTTTCTTTTAAAAGACTTCCCATCCCCAAATCCCTGTGTTTTGGCTATAGGCACACTAAGTACTCATATAATCCCTGTGAAAGCTATCGGGACTCCTTCTGTATACTGCTTGTTCATCCATATTCATCTTCATAATAGGTAACAGGAACTGTATGCCCATTTTGTTTTGAAATCAGTCATTATCTTCATGCTTTGATACATACAGCAGAATTATATTAAGTGGACATTAGATTTACAAGGTAAAATACCTATATTTTCCATTTCGTCTTTAATCTCCTTTGCCACGATTTCAAATACACTTTATTTTTTGCATCATGGCTTAATTAATTAATTTTTATTAATTTTTATTGGACTATAGTTGCTTTACAATGTTGTGTTAGTTTCTGCTGTACAGCAAAGTGAGTCAGTTATACATATACATATATCCACTCTTTTTTAGATTTCCTTCCTATTTAGGTTACCACAGAGCATTGAGTAGAGTTCCCTGTGCTATACAGTAGGTTCTCATTAGTTATCTGCTTTACATATAGTAGTGTATAAATGTCAATTCCAATCTCCCAATTCATCCCCCCCACCTTGGTAACCATAAGTTTCTTCTATACATCTGTGACTCTATTTCTGCTTTGCAAATAAGTTCATCTGTATCATTTTTCTAGATTCCACATATAAGAAATTTTATACGATATTTATTTTTCTCTTTCTGACTTACTTCACTCTGTATGACAATCTCTAGGTCCATCCACATCTCTGCAAATGGCACTATTTCTTTCCTTTTGTGGCTGAATAATATTCCATTGCATATATGTACCACATCTTCTTTATCCATTCCTCTGTCAATGGACATTTAGGTTGCTTCCATGTCCTGGTTATTGTAAATAGTGCTGCAATGAATATCAGGGTGCATGCATCCTTTTGAATTATGGTTTTCTCTGGATATATGTCTAGGAGTGGGATTGCTGGGTCATATGGTAGCTCTATTTTTAGTTTTTTAAGGAACATCCTTACTGTTCTCCATAGTGGTTGTACCAATTTACATTCCAACCAACAGCATAGGAGGGTTCCCTTTTCTCCACACCCTCTCCAGCATTTATTGTTCGTAGATTTTTTGATGATGGCCACTCTGACTGGTGTGAGGTGATACCTCATGGTAGTTTTGATTTACATTTCTCTGATAATTAGTGATGTTCATCATCTTTTCATGTGTTTGTTGGCCATTTGTATGTCTTCTTTGGAGAAATGTCTATCAAGTACACTCTTAAAGATAAGGTTCTTTCATTATAGAGTTTTCTTTCCATATATTTCTCTTTTTGGGTGAGGTGGAATAACAAATATTAATACTTTATTAAAAAGTTATGACTATTTCCATAATTATTTTATTAAAGTTATACATTTAATTCTTTATTGTGTCCTTTAAATTTAATTCCTGTGCAATATCAGAGAGTCTAAATGACAAGCTACTATCTAACAGCGTAAAAACTTGCAGAAACTCCAAGGTTTAAAGTAAACTAATTCATCTGATCTGGAGAGAAAATACACATTTTAATTACTTTGATTTTCCTCAATAAAGAGTCATCAGTAATGCTTACTTTTTGATTTACAGTGTAATCAAAATAATTATTCATTGGCTTGGAGCAACACCTAAGCTCTAGCACATTTCCATTAGAAATACAGTCCTGTTTTAAATATTTACATTTAGATAGAGGTGATAAACCTACCACAAAATTTCAAAGGATATAAGGGGTCCTGGAGTTATTACTGTTAACTAGAGAATCCTGCTTGTGACTCTAATTATTCTTATTTATTTAAAAAATATATTTAAGTCAATGCTAGACTTTGGCTGCTGAAACATTCTTGAAACTTATTTACTACTAAGACTAAAAATCATTCATTAATAATGAGAGGACTTTTCTCTTGGTTAATTTATTTACCTATTTGTGGCTCCAATAATATTGAAATGACCTTTAGAATGTTTGGATACATTATTCATCAACTTAAGTGAGCTCTGCGCTTCAATTCTATGCATTTTATGTTTGCTTCAATTCTCCCCCTTCCCCACCCACCAAGACATTTGTTTTTCTTCACATAACTGTTTCAAGAAGTTATCCAATTTTCAAGACATTTGGTGTATGATGGTATCTAGATACATTTTAAGGTCTGTTTGTGGTTTAGCCATTTGCTTAAGTAAAATGTAGTTTTTGAGGTTCCCCTAGGTGCCAGACACTTTGTCACTGGGGATAGAATGTTGAACGAGATACACACAGTCCCTACTATACATTATAGTTTTTACGTTCTGGAGGGGGGAATATCATAGACAAATAAAAAATAAACAAAACAAATAAATTAATTCCAATTTGTGACAAAATCTATGTGGGAAATTCTAAACTGGGTGTTGTGATAACAGTTAATAGTGGAATGCAGACTAGCACAGCCTATCTTAAAATAAAAAGGAACTTCATAATCATTTTCAAATGAGCATTTATTTTATAAACTTATAAGATTTAAATGAAATTTATGTTGATAGGTGTAATGAGAAATTATTGCACTGAATGAGGTCTATAGGTCTCAGACAATAAGTCATTTCAACTTCCCAGAATAACAGCTGACTGAGAAAGGATTTGGTCATATTGAAACCAGTGTATGTTTAGAATTGATTATGCTTTTAGTATCGTTTACTAGCCATGGAAAATACAGGTCAAGCATTAAATAGGCTACCTCTGTTAGACTTTTCCACAAACCCTTAGAAGGGTTGCAGAGAAGGTAAAAGAAAATAAAAATTATATGAATAATTGCCACAAGGAAATAGGAATTAAAATGTTTAAAATTACTTTATGATGTCTACTTATTCATTTTCATAGATGCTCTTTTTGAACATTTTTTCTGTATATTTTGTATGACCCCTTCCCTCTCTCCCTCCTCCTTTCCCTCTCCCTCTTCCTCATTTTGTTAGTCATGCTGAAGTGATGATTCCTGATTTAGGACATAAAAAGAAAGGTACTCAGTATGTGTCTTTGTATTACTGAATCATTACATCTACTCTAATTGTAAGTACTGTACAATTACTACATGTGGAAACATAACTGGAGTTGTAAAAAATAAAAAGCAAAACAAAAAAACAAAACAAAAGAAGAAGCCTCTGGAATATTCACTTTTGAACTTAATTGTTTCTATTCAGGCAACCTCAGAAAGGTCTAAAAAGAAAATAGCATCTAGCATTTATTACTTATTCTTTTTCCATTTCTTTACACTTATTATTCCCTTCTCATCTCTGCCTTTAAAAACACTTCTTCAAGGCCTAGCTTAATTAATTTTTTTTCAAGATTGCCTACTTCATTTTTGGCCCATTTAAATATTTTCTTCTCCCCTTTTAACTATTTTCCAATCTCTTTTACCTTTTGACCATGCTCTCTCTTATATATGGGTCCTTGGACTTCTTTTCTGGATGAAGTATATGATCTTGGGGAATGACTTTTAAATTTTATACTGAAAAAAATTACTTTTCTCTTCTTGTTCATTTGAATTAAATTGAAATTACCGAGACTGATTTGAATTGAAAAGATTTATACAGGGCCAACACATATTTAGGGTGTGTGCCCTCTTACAGCCAAGAGAAACAAGACTAATCAATCATGCCACTGAGCCTGGACCTGGTTTCATCATATTTGTAAGCAAAGTGCTACAGGCAGCTACTACTAGTCATCAGATTTGGCATGCAAAATAAGCCTTTATGGGATCCCAGATACTTTGAATGTGTTATTAATTATTTCTTCCTTTAGTGTAGGATAAAAATAATAGCTATATTTTAAAAGAAGTTATAATTTTCCAAATCTTGCTACAGTACAGTTACGAAGCAGGAAGAGTAACCATTCTCTTCTGACCCACAAGAAAGTTTTGGCCCTGATACAATATCAAGGATCAAGGATCATTATAAAGCCTGAATGTATACTCATCTTGAAGAAACATTATTTTGAACTCTGAGTATTTTAACCTCGTCTAAGTATACTTTTGGATTCACCCTTTTGTTTGCTAGAAGCTGTTGTCATACAACTGTGAACTTGAAAATTTATACTACACATATTGCTTTTCATATTTTGTGATACCTTTACACCAGGAGACTTTAGATCTAGAAAAGAGACATTATTTGCAAAACAGACTGAAATTCTGATCTTAATAAAGGTGTAAGGTTAATTTTTGAGGACTGAGAGAGGAAGGAAGACAAACCAGCAATATAACACAACTTCTTCTGCTCTAAGGGACATGTATCCTTTTGGTTGGAAACATAAAGATAATGAATGGCAACACTTTTTGCTTTCTGTAAAGAAAACATAAACCCACTTTTTCTGTAATGACAGGATGTGGGTAAACTAATATTAATGGAAACACATGTCTGAAAAATTGAAAACTAAATAATTTTACTTTTATTTTTATCAACTCATACTATTTACTCCAACATTAAATTGTATTCCAAAGTAGGTTTCTAATAAACAAATATTTTGTGGGCTTTTAAGGAAATTATGAAGTGGGGAAAGTTGGTTTTAATGGCTAACTATAAATTATATTATCCCACCCTCACAAATGATATCAGACATTTTCCCAAGACCTATCTTCATTGTTCCCCTGACACTCAGGGACTTGACAAAAACATAAATCTTTCCACCTTATGGAAATGTGATTGTTGCCTTGGCAATCAATCTATCATGGCACAAGATAGCAGCTAGCTACCTTAATTTTTAGAATAGTTTTAGACTCACAGAAGAATTGTGTGGAAAATGCAGAGTACTCACATACACTCTAGCTCACTCCAAACAGCCTCCCACATCAATATACTGCACCAGTGCAGTACATTTGTAACAATTTATGAACCAATATTGACACATCATTATCACTCAAAGTCCATAACTTACATTAGGGTTCACCCTTGGTGGTGTACAGTCTATGGGTTTGGAAAATATGTAATATTACTAATCTGCCATTACAATTTCATCCAAAATAGTTTTATTGTCCTAAAAATCCTCTGTGCTTTGCCTATATATCCTGTCTTCTTCCCTATACCCTGACAATCACTGGTCTTTCTACTGTCTCCATACTTTTGCCTTTACCAGAATGTCATATAGACAGAATCATAGAGGATGTAGCCTTTTCAGACAGTCTTCTTTTACTTAGTAATATATATTTAAGGTTCTTCCATGTCTTTCCATGCCTTGAAAGCTCATTTCTTTTATAGTGCTGACAGTAATATTCCATTGTCTAGCTGTACTCTATTCTGTTCCATTTATCTATTTATCCAAATACCTACTGAAGGACATCTTGGTTGTTCCAAGTTTTACAAATTATGAATAAAGCTGCTATATCTTTGTGTAGGTTTTTGTGTGGACGTAAATTTTCACTTCATTTGGATATATGTCAAGGAGTACAGTTGCTGGATTCTATGCTAACAATATGTTTCATTTTGTAAGAAACTGCCAAATTGTCTTCCAAAATTGCTTTACCATTTTGCATTCCCATCAGAAATGAATGATAATTCCTGTTGCTCCACATCCTTGTCAGCATTTGTATTTGTCCATGTTTTTAGTTTTCATCATTCTAATAGGCATATAATGGTATCTCATTATTATTTTAATTTGCAATTCTCAAATGACATATGCTGATTACCTTTTTATGCATATTTTCCATCTGTATGTCATTTTTGCTGAGACTCCTATTCAGATTTTTCACCCATTTTTTTCTAAAAAATTTTTTTATTGTGGAAAGTACACTTAATATGTGATCTACTATCTTTTTTTTTTTTTTTTATCTGTACGCGGGTCTCTCACTGTTGTGGCCTCTCCCGTTGCAGAGCACAGGCTCCGGACGCACAGGCTCCGTGGCATGTGGGATCTTCCAGGACCGGGGCACGAACCCGTGTCCCCTGCATTGGCAGGTGGACTCTCAACCACTGCGCCACCAGGGAAGCCCGATCTACTATCTTAACAAACTTTTAAGCTTATAGTATATTATTATTGACTGCAATGTTATACAGTAGATCTCTAGAGCATATTCTTGCTTGACTGAAATTTTATGCCTATTGATAATAACTCCCCATTTACCTCTCTCCCTGGCCTCTGGAAGCCATTATTCTACCCTTTAATTCTATGAATTGAACTATTTTAGCTACCTCATAAAAGTGGAATAATGCAATATTTATCTTTCTACAATTGGCTTATTTCACTTAGCATAATGTCCTCAAGATTCATTCATGTCATCACTCATCACATATTGCAAATTTCCTTCTTTTCCTTAAAGGCTGAGTAGTATGCCATTGTATGCATATACTACATTTTCTTTATTCATCTGTTGATGGACTAGGTTTTTATACAGATTGTTTGTTGTGAATAGTGCTGCAGTGAACATGGGAGTGTATATATATTTGAAAATCATATATCTAATAAAGGGTTAATCTCCAAAATATGTAAAGAACTCCTACAACAGAATAGTAAAAACAAAACTAGTGACCAGATTAAAAAATGTGCAAAGGACTTGAATAGATATTTCTCAAAAAAAAAACACATACAAATGGCTAACAGGTATATGAAAAAATGCTCAACATTGCTAATCTTTAGGGAAATGCAAATCAAAACCATAATGAGATATAGCCTCACACTTGTCAGGAGGGCTATTATCAAAAAACAAAGCACAAGTGTTGGAACTAATGTGGAGAAATTGGACCACTTGCACGCTGTTGGTGGGAATGCAAAATGTAAAACTGTTTGGAGGTTCTTCAAAAGATTAAAAAAGAACTACCATATGATCCACCAATTCCACTGCTGAGTATTTAGAAGTGAAATACCCAGATAAAATAATTGAAAAATAATTGAAAATTTTTTTTCCATTTTTAACTGGATTATTTTTTTTAATTTGTTGAGTTTTTAGAATTCTTTGTACATTTGAGATAATAATAATCCTTTATCAGACATATCTTTTACAAATATTTTCTCCCAGTCTGTGGCTTGTCTTCTCATTCTTTTTACAGTGCCTTTTGTAGAGAAGAGTTTTTAGAAACATTTTAATGAATTCCAACTTAAGCATTATTTTCTTAAAAGAATCAGATCTTTGTCATTTCCAATCTCAAGGCAATCTAGATTTTCTCCTATGTTTTCTATAGGAGTTTTATAGTTTTGCATTTTCCATTCATGTCTATGATCCATTATGAATTAATTTTTGTGAAGGGTGTAAGTTCTGTGTCTAGCACCATTTGTTGAAAAGATTATCCTTGCCTGTGCTCTTTTGTCAAAGGTCAGTTGACTATATCTGGATCTATGACTGAGCTCTCTATTCTGTTCCATTGATCTATTTGTCTAATCTTTTGCTAGTATGACACTGTCTTGATTACTATAGTTTTAATGTAAGTTTTGAAGTTGGGGGAGTGTCAGTTTTCTGACTTTGTTCATCTCCTTCAATATTATGCTGGCATACTGGGTCTTTTGCCTCTCCATACAAACTTTAGAATCTGCCTATATGCACAAAATAACTTGCTGGAATTTTAGGATTGTGCTGAATCTATATATTAATTTGGGAAGAACTGACATCTTACAATATATTTTCCTATTCATGAACATGGAATATCTCTCCATTTATTTAGTTCTTTGATTACTTTCATCAGAGTTTTGTAGGTTTCCTCATCTGGATATTGCACAGAGTTTGTCAGATTTACACCTAAGTATTTCATTCAATTGGTGATAATGTAAATATTACTGTGTTTTTTTAATCTTGAATTCTAATTGTCTATTTCTTGTATATAAGAAAGCAATTGACTTTTGTGCACTAATCTTGTATCCTGAAACCTTGCTTAATCACTAATTAGATCCAGGAGTTTTTTTTTTCTTCTTCTTTTTTGACAATTCTTTCAGATTTTCTACACTGACAGTCATGTCATCTATGAACATAGTTTAATTTCTTCCTTCCCAATTTATGTACGTTATATTTTCTTTTCCTATTGCATTAACTAGGGTTTTCGGTATGATAATGAATAGTAGAGCAGTGTTATGGGACATTCTTGCCTTCTTCCCAGCATTAGTGGGGAAGAACTGTTTCTCATCAGTAAGTATGATGTTATCTGTTGGTTTTTGTAAATGTTCTTTACCAGGCTGAGGAAGTTCTCTTTTATTCTTAGTTTGTTGAGTGATTTTATCGTGAATAGTTTTAGATTTTATCAAGTGCCTTTTCTGTATCTATTGATATAATCATGTGATTTTTCTTCTTTAGTCAGTTAATGTGATGGGTTACATTAATTGATTTTCAAATGTTGAACCAGGGTTACATACTTGGAATTGTATAATTCTCTTCATACAATGTAGGATTTAATTTGTTAATGTTTTGTTGTGGGTTTTGTTTTTATGATCATGAGTGACATTGGTTTGTAGTTTTCCCTTGTTGCATTGACTTTACCTAGTTTTGGTATTAGGATAATGCTGGCCTTATAGTATGAATATGACATGATTCCTCTGTTTTTATTTTCTGAAATTAATTGCAGAAATTGGGATAATTTCTTCTTTAAACATTTAGTAGAATTCACCAGTGAACCCATCTGGGACTGGTGCTCTCTGTTTTGGAAGGTTATTAATTATTGAGTCAACATTTTAAATAGATATAGGCCTATTCAAATTATCTATTTCTTCTTGAAATAGTTTTGACAGATTGTGTCTGTCAAGGAGTTGGTCCATTTCATCTAAGTTATCAAATTTGTGAGCATGGAGTTGTTCATAATATTTTTATTATCCTTTTAATATTCATGGTACCTGTAGTAATGTACCTTCTTTCATTTCTGATGTTAGTAAATTGTGTCTTCTCTGTTTTTTTGTCTATTGATTTCCTGTTTTCAATCATTGATTTCTACTCTAATCTCTATTATTTGTTTTATTCTGCTTACCTTAGATTTAATTTTCTCTTTTTTTCTAGTTTCTTAATGTAGAAGATTAGATTATTGATTTTATAACTTTCTTCTTTTCTAATATATGTATTCAATGCTGTAAATTTCCTTCTAAACATTGCTTCCACTGCATTTCAAATTTTTATGTTATATTTTCATTTTAATTTCTCCTGAGTCTTCTTTGACTAGCTTGTCATTTAGGTGTTGTTTAATCTCTAAGTATTTTGTGGTTTTCTAGATATCTTTTTGTTTTTTATTTCTAGTTGAATCCCATTGTAGTGTGTGCATACATTGTATGATTTCTACTCTTTTTGATTTGATAAGGTATGTTTTGTGGCCTAAAATATGATCTATCTTGGTAAGTGTTCAATGTGAGTTGAGGAGAATGTGTATTCTGCTGTTGCTGGGTGAGGTATTCTATAAATGTCAATTAGATTCAATTGATTGATCATATGGTTGAGTTCAACTATGTCTTTACTGATGTTCTTCATGCTGGTACTGCCCATTACTGACAAAGGGATATTTAACTTCCAATATAATAATGAATTTGCCTATTTCTCCTTGCAGTTCCATCACTTTTTTTCTTAAGTATTTTGATACTTGGTTTTTAGGTGCATACACATTAAAGATTGATATGTCTTCTTGGATAATTGACCCCTTTATCACTGTCAATTGCTCTTTTATTCCTGATAATTTCCCTTGCCCTGAAGTTGAATTTGTCTGAAATTAATATAGCTACTATTACTTCCTTGTGGTTAGTGTTAACATGTTATATCTTTCTCTATCTTTTTACTTTTAATCTATATGTGCCTTTATATTCAAAGTGGGTTTCTTGTAGACAATTTACAGTTGGGCCTTGGGTTTCAATACACTCTGTCTCTGTCTTTTTTTTTTTTTTTTGCGGTACGCGGGCCTCTCACTGCTGTGGCCTCTCCCGTTGAGGAGCACAGGCTCCGGACGCGCAGGCTCAGCGGCCGTGGCTCACGGGCCCAGCCGCTCCGCGGCACGTGGGATCCTCCCGGACTGGGGCACGAACCCGTGTCCCCTGCATTGGCAGGCGGACTCTCAACCACTGCGCCACCAGGGAAGCCCCTCTGTCTCTGTCTTTTAATTGATGTATTTAGATCATTGATATTTAAAGTGATTATTGATATAGTTAATTCTTATCTATCACATTTGTTACTGTTTTCTACTCATTGCTTTTGTTGTTTCTACTTTTGTCTTCCACTTTTTTCTGCCTTCTCTCTCTCTTTTTAAAAATTTATTTGGCTGCACTGGGTCTTAGTTTTGGCACATGGGATCTTTGTTGTCACGTCTGCAGGATCTTCATTGCGGTATGTGGGATCTTTAGTTGTGGCATGCAGGATCTTTTAGTTGCAGCATGCAGATGCTTAGTTGCGGCATATGGGGTCTAGTTCCCTGACCAGGGACTGAACCTGGCCCCCTGCGTTAGGAGCATGGAGTCTTAACCACTGGACCACCAGGGAATTCCTGTGCCTTCTCTTGCTTTATTTAAGCATTTTATATGATTTTATTTTCTTTGCTTTCTAGCATATAAATTATACTTCTTATTTTAAAACTTTATTTAGTGATTGCCCTGTGGATGGCAATATGCATTTACAACAAAGCCAGGTTCACTTTCAAATAACACCATACTGCATCACAAGTAGTGCATATACCTAGGTATAGATTTATTAGTATTTGTCCTACTAAGTGTTCTCTGAGCTTCCTGGGTCTGTGATTTTGTGTCTGACATTAATTCTGAAAAAATTTGTCATTACTGCTTCAGATATGTTTTTGTTTTCTTCTTCTTCTCTTTTTGGTATTATCATTACACATGTGTTACAGCTTTTGTAGTTTCCCCACACTTCTTGGAAATTCTATTCTATTTTGTTGTTGTTTTGCATTTCAGTTTGTGAAGTTTGTATTGACATATCTTCTAGTTCATTGATTCTTTGTCTATTAATAAGCCCATCAAAACATTTCTGTTACAGTGTTTTTGATTTCTAGCACTTCTTTTTGTTGTTTTTTAGAATTTCCATCTCTCTGCTTACATTATGCATTTGTTCTTACATGTTGTCTGCTTCTCACATTAGAGTCCTTAGCATATTGATCACAGATAGTCCTTTTAATTTTCTTTTCAGATACTTCCAAAATCCATGTCATATCTGAGTCTGAATCTGATGCTTGCTCTGTCTCTTCAAACTGTGGTATTTTTTTTTTAACCTTTCAGTATACCTTGTAATTTTTTTTTTTGCAGAAAGGCAGACATGATGTACTGGGTAAATGTAACTGTGGTACGTAAGTCTTTATTGATGTATTCTTAGGTGTTGGGGGAAGGGAAGTATTTTATTGTCCTATTATTAGGTTTCAGCCTTTTAGTTAGCCTGTTCCCCTGGGGGTGTGGCCTTTGTAAGTGCTTTTCATCTCTCTCCATCCCTTAAGTTATAGAAAGCTAGAGAAGGCTGGAGTTGGGTATATCCCTTCCCTCAAGTTGGTTAGCTTCTGGTTAAACTCTGTTAATTAGTCTCTGATAAAATAGTTTCTCTTGAGGCTAGGCCTTGCTAAAAAATACTGAATGTTCTGAGTGCATTTCCAAATGGCTACTTCTCCCTACCCCTGCTGGAAACACCAAGACATTTTTGTCTAATCTTCACTGAAAACCTAGTATACCTCTTAGAATAAAACTTTAAAAAAATGTGGAAACATCTCTAAGACTGCCTCCCCAACCTGGAGTTTTTAACTCTCAAATTTGTCCACACTGAACTTCCAGCAATTTCTCAATTACATTTTAGATTTTCCTATCTTGGACTGGATAACATGGAGGTTTCAGCTCATGGGCTTCTTCTATTATAAGCTGTTATTCTCTGTTTCTGCCTGTCTTCCTCTCCAATTTTGGGGGCAATAGTTTTGTCCTGCAATCTTTGTTCTCAGATAGAAAAATGAAAAGTTACGTTTTTTTAGTTTATTCAGCTTTTTTCTTCTTGTGTGGATGGGAGTGATGACTTCCAAGTTCACTATGTGCTGGACAGGAAGTTGCAAGTTCTCTTTATAAACTTTTCAAGTGGGAGAATTCTGTTGGAAATTTTTGTGTATCTGCTCGCATATTAGTAATTCTGATAACAGGAATTTCTGATATCTATGAGTGTAAGCTTATAAGATGTTTGTTCTTGGGAGAAATCATTAATCCTTGTAACTTCAGTCAGAATAAAAGATTAATTAAGAGAAAAAATAACAATAAAAAACAAACAGTTAAAAACAAATATCAGACTCATAAATTTTAGTTATTTACCTGACTGCTTGCCTTTTCTCATATTGACAGCTACCAGAGACCACCCACCCTCCCCCAAAATTCCCATATGTCAAAACCTAAACTCCAATGTGATGATATTTGGAGGTGGGCCCTGTGGGAAGTGATTAGGCCATGAAGTCAGACCCCTCATGAATTGGATTAGTGCCTTTATACAAGAGACCCCAGGGTACTCCCTTGACCCTTCTGCCATGTGAAAACACAGCAAAAAGATGGCCATCTATGAATGAAAAAGCAACATCTCACCAAACACTGAATCTTTTGGTGGTTTAATCTTGGTCTTCCAGTCTCTAGAACTGTAAGAAATAAATATTTGTTTTTGAAGTCACCTAGTCTATGAACTTCTATTATAGCATCCTGAATGGATTAAGGCAATATCCATAGCATTTTGTTGTTGTTGTTGTTGTTGTAGGAAAACTGGTCTATCAGTTAAGATGATTTCAGCTACAAATAATAAAATACCAGACTAAAATGGGATTAAACTTTAGAATTTTATTACTCTCATGTAGGAATACCAGAGATAGGTGGTTCAAGAATACTGAGATGTCATCTTCACATGCCTATAATGGAAACTACAGGAATCTCATTCTCATAGCTTATATTTGAAGCAGGATGGGACAAGGCAGGACACTCTTCTAGTTTATCACTCTTAATCATGAAAGAAAAGCTTTCTCAGAAACCAAATCCCTGCCCAGCAGATTTCCTTTAGATCCCATTGACCCTAATTAATTTCCATGTTCAAACCCTAGTGAAGAACCAAATACAAACATTAGGATAATATGAACATACCAGGATGTTTATATCTGTTTCTGAATGACAAAATAAGAATAGTGTATATAATGTTGTTTTTAAAATAAGATGGCCTATTCAGAGAATAATAGTTCATTTCTACTGGTAATTTAGTGTTTCAATATTGAATTTCATCTTTTGATATGCATATTATTAACCCATTCTCACAACTTTAAATTTTGCTTGTATAATTTGTTTAATTTTTAGTTGTCACCAATTATTTCTATGATATGTGGAGAACTGTCTTAACCTTGTGATTTTCATTGAATTAATGTCTCAGTTTAAACTGTCATCTCTTGTGAAATGTATAACTACAGAAGAATAGTATGTGAGAAACAGAATAAATTACAAATATAACAATCTGTTTTTATTCAATCTAGCTATAATATATTTTGTTGCAATAAAAGTATAACTGAATTTCATGGAATTATTTAATTCCTTTTAGATATCATTCAGGATAATAAAGTACTTGAAATCATATGTTGAAACTAATGAACATAGTTCCTTTTTAATTCACTAAATGGATTCAAGTTATATTATTGCAAATTAAAACAATGAGATACAAATATATATATTTTAGAATAGCTAAAATCCAAAATTTGACAATATCAAATGCTGATGATGATGTGGAGCAAGAAGAAAGCTCATTCATTGCTAGGGGGAATGCTGTTCAGTTTTCTCAGCACAACTTATTGAAGAAATTGTCTTTTCTGTTTTGTATATTCTTGCCTGCTTTCTCATAGATTAATTGACCATAAGTGTGTGTGTTTATTTCTGGGCTCTCTATTTTGTTCCATTGATCGATGTGTCTGTTTTTGTGCCAGTACCATACTGTTTTGATCTCTGTAGCATTTGTAGTGTAGTTTGAAGTCAGGGAGTGTGATTCCTCCAGCTCTGTTCTCTTTTTTCAAGAGCATTTTTGCTATTCAGGGTGTTTTGTGTTTCCATACAAATTTTAAGATTATTTATGTTAGTTTTCTGAAAAATGCCAAGGGGGTTTTGAGAAGGATTTCATTGAATCTGTAGATTGCCTTGGGTAGTAGGGTCATATTAACAATATTAATTCCTCCAATTCATGAATATGGTATATCTTTCCATCTGTTTCTGTCATCTTTAATTTTTCATCAGTGTTTTAAAGTTTTTGGAGCACAGGTCTTTTGCCTCCTAAGGTAGGTTTATTCCTAGGTATTTTATTCTTTTTGATACAATGGAAAATTGGATTGTTTCCTTAATTTCTCTTTTTGCTATTTTGTTGTTAGTGTATAGAAATGCAACAGGTTTCTGTATCTTAATTGTGTATTCTGCAACTTTACTGAATTCATTGATGAGCTCCAGTAGTTTTCTGGTAGTGTCTTTAGCATTTTCTATGTATAATGTCATCTGCAAACAGTGATTGTTTTACTTTTTCCTTTCTAATTTGATTCTTTTCATTTGTTTTTCTTGTCTTATTGGTGTGCCTATGAATTCCAATAGTATGTTGAATAAAAGTGGTGAGAGTGGGCATCCTTGTCTTATTCCTGATCTTAGAGGAAATGCTTTCAGATTTTCACCATTGCATATGATGTTAGCTGTGGGTTTTTCATACACAGACTTTATTATGTTGAGGTATATTCTCTTTATGCCCACTTTTTGGAGAATTTTTATCATAAATGAATGTGGAATTTTGTCAAAAGCTTTTTCTGCATCTATTTAGATGATCATGTGGTTTTTATTCTTCAATTTGTTGATGTGGTGTATCCCATTGATTGATTTGCAGATATTGAAAGATCCTTGCATCCATGGCATAAATTCCACTTGATCATGGTGTGTAATCCTTTTAATGTACTCTTGTATTTGATTTTTGAATATTTACTTGAGGATTTTTGCACCTATGTTCATCAGTGATATTGGCTTGTAATGATATGACCAATAAGCGGTTAATATCCAACATATATAAACAGCTCATACAATTCAACATCAAAAAAATGAAAATGCAAGAAACCCAATTAAAAAATGGGCAGAGGGGACTTTCCTGGTGGTCCAGTGATTAGGATTCCATGCTTCCAATGCAGGTGCCATGGGTTTGATCCCTGGTCAGGGAACTAAGATCCCATGTACCACACAGTGTGGCCAAAAACAAAAATAATTTTAAAAATGGGCAAAAGACCTGAATAAACATTTTCCCAAACAGGACATGCAGATGGAGAACAGGTACATGAAAATATGCTCAACATCACTAATCATCCAGGAAATGAAAATCAAAAACACAATGAGATATCACCTTATAACTCTCAGAATGGCTATCATCAAAATGAACACAAATAACAAAAGTTGCCAAGGATGTGGAGAAAAAGGGACCCTCCTATGTTGTTGGTGGGAATGTAAATTGGTGCAGCCACTGTGAAAAACAGTATGGAGTTTTCTCAAAACACTAAAAGTAGAACTACCATATGACTCAGCAATTCCACTCTTGGATATATATTCAAAAACAGCAAAAACACTAATTTGAAAAGAAACATACACCCCAATATTCATAGCAACATTTTTTACAATTGCAAAGATATGGAAGCAACCTAAGTGTCCATCAACAGACAAATGCATAAAGAAGATATGGTGTATATATATACAATGGAATACTACTCAGCCATGAAAAAATAATGAAATTTTACCATTTGCAACAACATGGATAGAGTTGGAGGGTATTATGTTAAGCGAAAGAAGTCAGAGAAAGACAAATACTGTATGATATCACTTATATGTGGAATCTAAAAAATACAAAACAGTAGTGAATATAACAAAAAAGAAACAGACTCACAGATATAGAGGACAAAGTAGTGGTTACCAGTTGTGGGGAGGGGCAATATAGGGAAGGGCAAATGGGAGGTGTAAACTAATGGATGTAAGATAGACTCAAGGATGTATTCTATAAAAAATTAAATAATAAAATTAAAAATTGTAAAATGTAAAGCTATAACAATTTTAAAAGAATACATAGAGGCTCCCCTGGTGGCGCAGTGGTTGAGAGTCCACCTGCCGATGCAGGGGACACGGGTTCGCGCCCCAGTCCAAGAAGATCCCACACGCCACGGAGTGGCTAGGCCCGTGAGCCATGGCTGCTGAGCCTGCGCGTCTGGAGCCTGTGCTCCACAACAGGAGAGGCCACAACAGTTAGAGGCCCACATACCACAAAAAAAAAAAAAAAAAAGAATACATAGGAGGAAATATTCTGGCACATGACTTATTGAAAAGTTTTTTTTGGCACCAAAAGCACCATACATAAAAGAAAAAACATCCACAGAGTGTATCTCATCATTTAAAATGTTTGCCCTAAAAAATACCCTGCTAGCTGATGAAAACAAGTTACAAAGTATGACAAAGTATTTTCAATATACATATGAGACAAGGAACTGTATCATTTTTTTAAACATCTTTATTGGGGTATAATTGCTTTACAATGGTGTGTAACTTTCTACTTTATAACAAAGTGAATCAGTTATACATATACATATGTTCCCATATCTCTTCCCTCTTGCATCTGCCTCCCTCCCACCCTCCCTATTCCACCCCTCTTGGTGGTCACAAAGCACCGAGTTGATCTCCCTGTGCTATGTGGCTACTCCCCACTAGCTATCTACCTTATGTTTGGTACTGTATATATGTCCATGCCTCTCTCTTGCTTTGTCACAGCTCACCCTTCCCCCTCCCCATACCCTCAAGTCCATTCGCTAATAGGTCTGTGTCTTTATTCCTGTCTTACCGCTAGCTTCTTCATGACATTATTTTTTCTTAAATTCCATATATATGTGTTAGCCTATGGTATTTCTCTTTCTCTTTCTGACTTACTTCACTCTGTATGACAGACTCTAGGTCTTCCAAAACTATGTTGAATAAGAGTGGTGAGAGTGGGCAAACTTGTATTGTTCCTGATCTTAGTGGAAATGCTTTCAGTTTTTCACCATTGAGGATGATGTTGGTTGTGGGTTTGTCATATATGGCCTTTATTATGTTGAGGAAAGTTCCCTCTATGCCTACTTTATGCAGGGTTTTTATCATAAATGGGTGTTGAATTTTTTGAAAAGAATTCTCTGCATCTATTGAGATGATCATATGGTTTTTCTCCTTCAATTTGTTATTATGGTTTATCACATTGATTGATTTGTGTATATTGAAGAATCCTTGCATTCCTGGGATAAACCCCACTTGATCATGGTGTATGATTCTTTTAATGTGCTGTTGGATTCTGTTAGCTAGTACTTTGTTGAGGATTTTTGCATGTATGTTCATCAATGATATTGGCCTGTAGTTTTCTTTCTTTGTGAATCTCTTCTCTGGTTTTGGTATCAAGGTGATGGTGGCTTCGTAGAATGAGTTTGGGAGTGTTCCACCCTCTGTTATATTTTGGAAGAGTTTGAGAAGGATAGGCGTTAGCTCTTCTCTAAATGGTAGATAGAATTCATCTGTGAAGCCATCTGGTCCTGGGCTTTTTTTTGTTGGAAGATTTTTAATCACAGTTTCAATTTCAGTGCTTGTGATTGGTCTGTTCATATTTTCTATTTCTTCCTGATTCAGTCTTGGCAGGTTGTGCATTTCTAAGAATTTGTCCATTTCTTCCAGGTTGTCCATTTTATTGGCATAGAGTTGCTTGTAGTAATCGCTCATGAACTTTTGTATTTCTGCAGTGTCAGTTGTTACTTCTCCTTTTTCATTTCTAATTCTATTGACTTGAGTCTTCTCCCTTTTTTTCTTGATGAGTCTGGCTAATGGTTTATCTATTTTGTTTATCTTCTCAAAGAACCAGTTTTTAGTTTTATTGATCCTTGCTATCATTTCCTTCATTTATTTTTCATGTATTTCTGATCTGATTTTTATGATTTCTTTCCTTCTGCTAACTTTGGGTTTTTTTTTTTGTTTATTTTTTTTTTTTTTTGGTACACGGGCCTCTCACTCTTGTGGCCTCTCCTGCCGTGGAGCACAGGCTCCGGACACGCAGGCCCAGTGGCCATGGCTCATGGGCCCAGCCGCTCCACAGCATGTGGGATCTTCCAGGACCGGGGCACGAACCCGTGTCCCCTGCATCGGCAGGCGGACTCTCAACCACTGTGCCACCAGGGAAACCCTAACTTTGGGTTTTTTTGTTCTTCGTTCTCTAATTGTTTTTTGTGCAAGGTTAGGTTGTTTATTCGAGATGTTTTCTGTTTCTTAAGGTGAACTTGTATTGCTATAAACTTCCCTCTTAGGCTGCTTTAGCTGCATCCCATAGGTTTTTGGTGGTCATGTCTCCATTGTCATTTGTTTATATTTATTTTTTTATTTCCTCTTTGATTTCTTCAGTGGTCACTTCGGTATTAAATAGTGTATTGTTTAGTCTCCATGTGTTTGTATTTTTTACAGATGTTTCCTGTAATTGATATCTAGTCTCATAGCATTGTGGTCGGAAAAGATACTTGATACAGTTTCAATTTTCTTAAATTTATGAAGGCTTCATTTGTGACCCAAGGTATGATCTATCCTGGAGAATGTTCCATGAGCACTTGAGAAAAATGTGTATTCTGCTGCCTTTGGATGGAGTATCCTATAAATAACAACTAGGTCCATCTTGTTTAATGAATAATTTAATGCTTGTGTTTCCTTATTTATTTTCATTTTGGATGATCTGTCCATTGGTGAAAGTGGGGTGTTAAAGTCCCCTACTATGAATGTGTTACTGTCGATTTCCCCTTTTATGGCTGTTAGTATTTGCCTTATGTATTGAGGTGCTCCTATGTTGGGTGCATAAATAATTTCAGTTGCTGTATCTTCTTCTTGGATCGATCCCTTGATCATTATGTAGTGTCCTCCTTTGTCTCTTCTAACAGTCTTTACTTTAAAGTCTATATTTTCTGATATGAGAATTGCTACTCCAGCTTTCTTTTGGTTTCCATTTGCATGGAATATCTTTTTCCATCCCCTTACTTTTAGTCTATATGTGTCTCTAGGTCTGAAGTGGGTCTCTTGTAGACAGCATATATACGGGTCTTGTTTGTGTATCCATTCAGCCAATCTGAGTCTTTTGGTGGGAGCATTTAGTCCATTTACATTTAAGGTAATTATCAATACATATGTTCCTATTCCCATTTTCTAAATTGTTTTGGGTTCATTATTGTAGGTCTTTTCCTTCTCTTGTGTTTCTTGCCTAGAGAAGTTCCTTTAGCATTTGTTGTAAAGCGGGTTTGGTGGTGCTGAACTCTCTCAGCTTTTGCTTGTCTGTAAACGTTTTAATTTCTCCATCAAATCTGAATGAGATCCTTGCTGGGTAGAGGAATCTTGGTTGTAGGTTTTTTGCCTTCATCACTTTAAATATGTCCTGTCAATCCCTTCTGGCTGGCAGAGTTTCTGCTGAAAGATCAGCTATTAACCTTATGGGGATTCGCTTGTGTGTTATTTGTTCTTTCTCCCTTGCTGCTTTTAATATGCTTTCTTTGTATTTAGTTTTTGACAGTTTGATTAATATGTGTCTTTGGCATATTTCTCCTTGGATTGGTCCTGGATGGGACTCTCTGTGCTTCCTGGACTTGAAAAAATCTTTCCTTTCCCATATTAGGGAAATTTTCAACTCTAATCTCTTCAAATATTTTCTCAGTCCCTTTCTTTTTCTCTTCTTCTTCTGGAACCCCTATAATTTGAATGTTGGTGCATTTAATGCTGTCCCAGAGGTCTCTGAGACTGTCCTCAATTCTTTTCATTCTTTTTTCTTTATTCTACTCTGCAGTAGTTATTTCCACTATTTTGTCTTCCAGGTCAGTTTTCCATTCTACTGCCTCAGTTTTTCTGTTATTTATCCCATCTAGAGTATTTTTCATTTCATTTATTGTATTGTTCATCGTTGTTTGTTTCATCGTTAGTTCTTCTAGGTCCTTGTTAAATGTTTCTTGCACTTTTTTCTATTCTATTTCCAAGATTTTGGATCATCTTTACTATCAATATTCTGAATTCTTTTTCAGGTAGGCTGCCTGTTTCCTCTTCATTTGTTAGGTCTGGTGGGTTTTTATCTTGCTCTTCCTCTGCAGTGTGTTTTTCTGTCTTCTCATTTTGCTTATCTTACTGTGTTTGGGGTCTCCTTTTTGCAGGCTGCAGGTTCGTAGTTCCCGTTGGTTTTGGTGTCTGTCCCCAGTGGCTAAGGTTGGTTCAGTGGGTTGTATAGGCTTCCTGGTGGAGGGGACTAGTGCCTGTGCTGTGGTGGATGAGGCTGGATCTTCTCTCTCTGGTGGGCAGGTCCATGTCTGGTGGTGTGTTTTGGTGTGTCTGTGGACTTATTATGATTTTAGGCAGCCTCTCTGCTAATGGGTGGGGTTGTGTTCCTGTTTTTCTAGTTGTTTGGCATAGTGTGTCCAGCACTGTAGCTTGCTGGTCGTTGAGGGAAGCTGGCTGCTGGCGTTGAGATGGAGCTCTCTGGGAGATTTTCGCCATTTGATACTATGTGGAGCTGGGAGGTCTCTTGTTGACCAGTGTCCTGAAGTTGGCTCTCCCATCTCAGAGGCAAAGCACTGACTCCTGGCTGCAGTATCAAGAGCCTTTCATCCACATGGTTCAGAATCAAAGGGAGAAAAAGTAGAGAGAAATAATTAGTAGAAGTAGGAAGAAAGAAAGAAAGAAATATAGAAAGGAAGGAAGGAAGAAAGAAAGAAGAAGGGAAGGAAAGAAGGAAAGAAGGAAAGAAAGAAAGAAAGAAAGGTGGGAGGGAGGGAGGGATAATGGGAGGAAGGAAGGAAGGAGGGAAGGAAGGAAAAAAGAAAGAAAGAAGATAAAATAAAATAAAGTAAAATATAATAAAATTATTAAATTAAAAAATAATTATTAAGAAAAAAAAATTTAAAAATATAAACAAACAGATAGAACCTTAGGACAAATGGTGGAAGCAAAGCTATACAGACAAAATCTCATAGAGAAGCATACGCATACACACTCACAGAAAGAGGAAAAGGGGAAAAATTCCTAAATCTTGCTCTCAAAGTCCACCTCCTCAATTTGGGATGATTTGTTGTCTATTCATGTATTCCACAGATGCAGGGTACATCAAGTTGAGTGTGGAGCTTTAATCCACTGCCCCTGAGGCTGCTGGGAGAGATTTCCCTTTCTCTTCTTTGCTCTCACAGCTCACAAGGGCTCAGCTTTGGATTTGGCCGCGCCTCTTCTTGTAGGTAGCCGGAGGGCGTCTGTTTTTCGTTCCGATAAGACAGGGTTAAAGGAGCCGCTGATTCGGGGGCTCTGCCTCACTCAGGCCGGGGGGAGGGAGGGGCACGGAGTGTGGGGTGAGCCTGTGGTGGCAGAGGCCAGCATGTCATTGCACCAGCCTGAGGCTCGCCATGCGTTCTCCCGGGGAAGTTGTCCCTGGATCCTGGGAACCTGGCAGTGGCGGGCTGCACAGGCTCCCCGGAAGGGAGGTGTGTATAGTGACCTGTGCTGTCACACAGGCTTCTTGATGGTGGCAGCAGCAGCCTTAGCCTCTCCTGCCTGTCTCCGTGGTCCACGCTTTTAGCCGCGGCTCGCGCCTGTCTCTGGAGCTCCTTTAAGCAGCGCTCTTAATCCCCTCTCCTCGTGCACCAGGAAACAAAGAGGGAAGAAAAAGTCTCTTGCCTCTTTGGCAGCTCCGGACCTTTTCCCTGACTCCCTCCCAGCTAGTCGTGGTGCACTAACCCCTTCAGGCTGTGTTCACACCACCAACCCCAGTCTTCTCCCTGTGATCCAACCAAAGCCCGAGCCTCAGCTTGCAGCCCCGCCCGCCCTGGTGGGTGAGCAGACTAACCTCTCGGGCTGGTGAGTGCCGGTCGGCACCGACCCTTTGTGCAGGAATCTCCCCGCTTTGCCCTCTGCACCCATGTTGCTGCACTCTCCTCCGCGGCTCCAAAGCTCCCCACCTCCGCCACCTGCAGTTTCCACCCGCCAAGGGGCTTCCTAGTGTGTGGAAACCTTTCCTCCTTCACAGCTCCCTCCTACTGGTGCAGGTCCCATCCCTATTCTTTTGTCTCTGTTTTCTTCTTTTTTTTCTTTTTCCCTACCCAGGTACGTGGGGAGTTTCTTGCCTTTTGGGAAGTCTGAGGTCTTCTGCCAGCATTCAGTATGTGTTCTGTAGGAGTTGTTCCACGTGTAGATGTATTTCTGTTTTATTTGTGGGGAGGAAGGTGATCTCTGCGTCTTACTCTTCCACCATCTTCCCCTCATCCCAGGAACTGTATCCTGAATATCTAAAGTATTCTAAAACTCAACAGTTTAAAAAAAGTAGGAAAAAACAATCCAATTAGAAATGGCAAAATATTTGAAGAGACATTTCACAGAAGTGGATATACAGTTGGCAGATAAACACACGAAAAAAGAATTTCACCATCGTGAGCCATCAGGGAAATGCAAATTAATAGCACAATAAGATATCATCACACACCTATTAAAAAGGTAAAACAAATCATGGTGACTATATGAAATACTAGTGTGGATGAAGAGAAACTTTTTTATATATATTGCAGGAGGGAATGAAAATGATACAGCCACACTAGAAAATAGTGTTGCAGTTTCTTAAAAAATTAAACCTTCACTTATGATATGACCCAGCAACCACATTTGTATCTCATATCCCAGAGAAATTAGAAATTTATATTCACATAAAAATATGTACATTATTGTTCTCTTCAACTTTATTTGTATTAGCACCACATTGGAAATAATCAAAGTGCTCCACAATGAGTGAATGGTGGTACTTTCATACCATTATATACTACTTGGCAATAAAAAGGAACTAATGATTGGTACATGCAGCAACTTTGATGAATCTCGAGTGTAACTATACTGAGGTAAAAAAGATTAATCTGAAAAGGTCACACACTGTATGTTTCCATTTATGTAACATTATCAAAATGACAAATTTAGGGTGATAAAGAATAGGTTAGTCATCACCAGCTGGTAGAGAAACTTTGGGGAATGGAGGTGAGTATGACTACAAAAAGAATAGAATGATAGATATTTTCATGATAATGGTATAGTTCTGTATTTTTATTTTGGTGGTGGTTACATGAATGTAAACATGGGACAAAATGGCATAGAACTATACACACACATGTTGTACCATGTAAAATTCCTGGTTTTGATACATTTATTATGTAAGATGTAACCAGTGGGAGAAACTAGATGAAAGGTACAGTGATCTCTCTGTATGCTTTTTGCAACTTCCTGTGACTCTATCATTATTTCAAAAGAAAAGATAAAATACATCCTAGTGAAGTAGGATTTATTAAAGGTACATAAGGGTGGCTAAAAATTAAAAAAAAAACTTATCAAAATGTTTCACCCTTTTAACAGAAAACATGGAGAAAAAATTATTATCTTGGCTAAGACAAAAAATGTTTGATAAAATTGAACTCACTTTTTCTGAATTAAAAATATTTGCAAAATAGTGGTGGAAAGGAAAGCTTTTGGTATGATAAAAGGCATCTACAAAAACTTACAAATAAAATTATATTCAATCATACAACCTGAAATTTGAATGGGAAATTAAAGAACACAATTTCCATTTCTATTTAGTGTTGTACTAGAAGTCCTACACAGTGAAATATGGCAAGAACAAAAAACAATGGAATAAGTATAGAAAAGGAGAAAGAAAATCGTTATAGTTGTAAATGTATTTTTGAAAGCACCAACACACAGAATATCATTAATAATTAGGGAATATATCATGTCTTTTGCATACAAGGTCAACATAAAAAATGAACTTTGTTTCTATACAACAATCACAAAGTAGTAGAAAATGAAGTTTAAGAAATGATGTTAATTACATGATAAAAAACATCAAGTATCAATAAGATTAAATCTAATGCAGATGTGTAAGACATTCAATGGAAACAAAAAATGCTTTTCAGAGAGAGTAGACATAAATAGAGGGATAAATTTTTCTCAAAGATTGGAAGATTCAAAATTGTAAAGATGTAAATTCTCTCAAAATGTTTCTACAGATTTAAGATTCGAGATATAAATCAAAATACCAGCATATTTATTTTGCAAATTGACAAACTAATTTCAATATTTATTTGAAAATGCAAAAGGTAAGAATAACAAGTCAGACATGAGAATTAACAAAAGTGGAGGCTATATACTACCAGATATCATGACCTACTATAAAAATTTATTAAAAAGGTATAATATTACCATATATAAACAAATAATCCCCCCAAAATGGAACACAGAAACAGATCCACACATATATTATTAAATGATTTTAAATTTCAACTCTTTTTCAGCTGTTCTACACTTATCAGAGTGGATAATCTCATTACCCATGTAATGAATGACAGAAAAGTTTTCTTTTGGATACTGTCATAATATGTTACAGTAGGTTTTTGAAAATATTGTATTCATCCATCCATTCACCTCTTCATCCATTCACCCTTCCATTCATTCATCTGGTAAATATTTATTGCATTCCTTCTAAGTGACAAATATTGTACCAGTAATGGTATTGCAATGAATAAGAAACAATCCTTGCCCTCCTAGAAATGACTAAATAGCAGAGAAAATAGAATAAATTTTTGCAAGATTTATGAAGAAATATTTTGAGTGTGTTATAAGGAGATCAAAGTTTGGCATATCAGAAAAGGCTTGCATGAAGAAATGATATTTAATCTGAGACATGAAAGAGGAAGAAAGAATTAGCTAGGCTAAGTTAGCTAAAATTAGGAGTGAAAAATGTTCCAGGTTTAAGGGATATCTTGTGAAAATGCTCGGGTGAAAAAGTTCATAGCATATTCAAGGGACTGAAAAGGCAAGGGAGTGTAATGACCAGATTTGTGTTTAATTAAGACTTATGTAGAGACTGGATTGTAGTAAAATATGTATTTCGAAAAATATTAATGAGGAGGTTTTTAAGTAGTCAAGATTAAAAATAATGTCTATCTGAACTAAGATGGCAGTTAGTGGAAGTGGAGAGAAGTGAATGGATTCCAGAGATAATTACGAGGTTGGGGATGTGTAGGATGAATCTTAGTTTTCTGGCATTAGCAGTTGAGTGGCTGGTAATGCCATTTACTATAAGGAAAGTGAGTTTGAGATGAAAAGTGTTGAGGTTGGTTTGGGATATATTGAATTAGTGTGTCTGTGAGACATCCAAGTAGAACTGTTCAATAGGAAGCTGGATGAATAGATGTGAAGCTTAGAGGAGAGTTATAGGGATTTTCAGCATCTAGATGCTGAAATTAAAATCAAAGTTGATGGTATCAATTAAGAAGAGAAGTTATAAAGAAAAGAGAAGAAAGCCTAGAACAGATCACAAAGAAATAAAATGATGCTGTTAAAGAATACCTTGCACATGGTAAGATCTCAATATATTCAGACTTATTCAAGTTGAAAACTAATTTTATATGGAATTAATATATTTCAACAATATATTATTATCTAAGATACACTATTAGTTAGAAATATTTTCCCATGTTCTTTTTAAGTCTGAAATAATTGTGCACACTTCCTTATGGGTCACATTTTGTACCTCAACTTTAACACCTGATGGGATTTGAATTATAGCTCTAGAAGCAAAGAGGGGTGGTGGGGGTAGGTATCAAGGAAAATCAGCAGTGTCTTCCAAGGCAATTACCTCAGGGGAAGCCATTGCAGTTTCCCCAGTCACAGCAAGGTTAATCTACTCAGACAGAGTTGGAGAGGCTCCTACAGGCAAAGAAGACTAATCAGAATTTAGAGTTTCAATATCCCCAGCACCATCAGGATCTTCCCATAAAGACTCATTCTAATTTTCAGGATCCTGTTCCTTCCCAATCAATGCCCTCACTTTTAACAGAAGACACCCTGCAAGTAGGGAATTCAATTTGTATTGTGATTTGGCCACACACAGGACAAAATTCTGGGTTTGATTTCTTTCAGGGAAGACATTAAAACTTCTAGGTCATTTATACAGCACTTGAGCTGGAAATTAGAATCCCTGAGCTCAGCCTTTTCTTTTCCTACTTTGTCCAGCTGAATTAGGAGCAACCAGCCAATCTCGTTACACTCATAAGTTTGAAAAAAAAATCCTAAAGTATCATAGACAAGGTCACTCAGAACGTTGCTTTTTATAAATATTTGATGAGAAACATTCTATGATGGTACTTTTAATTTTCAATAGATATTTGAATCTTGACAGAAATCCAATAATATCTCTATTTCAACAGCACACTATGGATTATCAGTGCCCTTTTTCCTACTAGAAAT
This sequence comes from Stenella coeruleoalba, assembly GCF_951394435.1. Classification (NCBI taxonomy): domain Eukaryota; kingdom Metazoa; phylum Chordata; class Mammalia; order Artiodactyla; family Delphinidae; genus Stenella; species Stenella coeruleoalba. The sequence goes on along the minus strand of NC_137152.1, from coordinate 72,761,260 downwards.
AGAACCATTTACTTTTCAGTCAAATCAGATTAGAAAACCAATTCCAGAAACCCCCAGGATCAATTCAGAAAATTGATCCTTAAGATTCTATTCCTCTCGAACCACTTGTTGTATCAAAATCTGTATTAGTCAGTGTCCTCTAGAGAAACAGAACCAAAAGGATGTAGGATGTGTGTGTGTGTGTGTGTATGTGTGTATTGAGAGGGAGACAGAGACAGAGAGAGATTATTAAGGAATTGCCTCACACAATTGTGGAAGATGTAAATTCTGAAATCTACAGAGCAAGTTGGCAGACTGGAGACCCAGGGAAGAGCTGTTGATTTTGCAGCTCAAGTCTAAAGGGAGAATTCTCTTTCCTTTGGGAGATCTCAGTTTTTTTCGCCTAAAGCCTTCAACTGAGTGAATGAAGCCTACCCACGTTATGGAGGGAAATCTGCATTATTAAAAGTCTACAGATTTAAATATTAATCTCATCAAAAAACACTCTCACAGCAAGACTGGAATTTTAGGAAATATCTGGATACTGCAGCCTAGTCAAGTTGGCACATAAAATTAATGATCATAGAAGTGAAAAAATAGTTTCATAGTTTCTGGTTCTGATCCTATTTACTTGTTTAATCTGAAGCATACCAAATTTTAAACTATTCCCTCATATCAAATAAACTGATATTTATTCTACTGATAAAAGAAAGTTTAGACCATACTTTGATTCTGGTGCTAAGATGACAGATGTACAATAAAAACTAATGTTTAAAATGTTGATGCATGCTATAAAATGGATTTTAGGCATCAATAACAATTATCCTTAATTTTTTCTACATTTTCTTCTGTTTAATATTATATTGTTGATATTTACCTGGGGGAGGGGCTTAAAGATTTCAAAATTAATACTTCAATTAACTTCAGTTAAAGTGAGTTTTTCTTAAACTTCCAAGTGCAATGTTCCTATCACTGACATTAAATTTCACTATGCCCCCTTTTTTTTCTTTTTTTTTTTTTTTGGTAAAATAACAATGGTCGTGAGAAAAGGTTTCAGTTTTCCATCACTAATAATACTATCAAGGGATCATTTTCTCTATGGAAAATTGTAGTGCAATCCCTGGTCTTTTACCAAATAACTGAAGACTATGCCTACTTATGATTATACAAATCACATCTGTATTCCGACATTTTGAATTCTAATGTAGTTGGTAAACAATTATTTTGAAGGACCACAGGCATCTTGTTTTGATGATTTATGTGGCTATTGATAATTTATATCATATATGTTAACTTTAAAGTGCTTTGTCTGTCAGCATTTTTCTATGTGATTGACATTACCACACTGGTAAATACATCACAGTGTCTAGAGTGGTTGTGCTTAATCATGGACTTTTGTCTTATTTCTATCTCATTCATAATTACAGAGTTCCACAAAAAAGTTATAAATGACACTAAAATAGAATTGCCTATGTATTAATGTGTGAATGTTTATTAACCTATATTTTAAAGATGACTCAATTAGATCTGGAGACAATGAATCAATAGGTATAATGGCAACTAGGCTCAAGGAAATATCAAAATGTAATCATTGTTTACCTGTTCTGCAAAAAGTCTACAGATCTTTACGTCCAAACTGCTTAATGACTATTCTGTAATAGATTTCTTTCTTTCTTTTTTTTTTAAAATCATTATTGGAGTATAATTGCTTTACAATGGTGTGTTAGTTTCTGCTTTATAACAATGTGAATCAGTTATACATTTCTTAAGTGTCTAAAATTGTTGCAAGATGGACTGGCTGACTCTATCACCCCCACAGTTAGAAAACAACATTTCAAAGAGATGAAAACATCACCTATCTATCAACTCAGTTTCCATCTATGGTTGAGGAGTCTGAGCAGGACTTAACTGGGTTCTTGGCTCAGAGTCTCACAAGACTGCAATCAAGGTGTTGGCTAGGCTATATTTCTTTCTGGAATTTGGTATCCTCTTCCAAGACCACCTAGTTTTTCCTTATGGTTGTAGTACTGAGATTCCTATTTTCTTCTTGGCTGTGAGTCAACTCTTAGAGGACATTCACCTGCCTTTCCCACATAGACCTATCAAAAATTTGGCAGCTTACTTTTTAAGTCCAGCAAGAGAGTTTTTCCCTTTAATCTGATAAAATGGACTCTCTTATAATGTAACCTTATCAAGGAATTGACATCTCATCACATTTGCCATATTCTATTGGTAGAAACAAGTCACAGACTCCACCTATACTTCAAGGAATGTAGAACCTATGACTCATTAGGCATCACCTTTGTGTGTTTCTGCCCATAGCATATTCTTGTCTTCAATATTATAATGGTTACAATGGATTATAAAAAAATTATAGGTATGACAACTGCTAACATGATTTGTAGAGGCCCTACATTTTCCTAAATGACAATTTTAAAATACGGTTACTTTTCCCACTTTTTGATTACAGAATCATCAGCAAGTCAAAATTCTTAAATTATTTGTGCAAAAGTACACTAAATTCATAGACATCCTCTGATTAGATCTATCTTGTATCATCTGTTTTCAAGTCTCCTAAAAGATGTTTCCTCTCATGCATATCTTATTGCCCACCAATATCTAAAATAAGGATTTTGATTCATAATAGTCATTTAGCTTTTATCAACAGGAAAAAAGAGTGGAAGGTTCTCTGAAATATAGGTTGTATTCAGTTTACAGAGAAGCTGTCTCTTAAAATGGCCAGTGCAATATCAGTCACTGAAACTCAGCAGGTGAAAGGTGCATGAATGTACAACACAGTAGCAGCCATTTATTTGCAGGTAGAAAGACTATACCCTGAGGTTTTCCTTGTCAGACTCCCTGACATGCTCTTCACAAAGCTTAAAGATGTTTGTTCTTTCGCATGTTAAGTAAATTGCTGCACAATGCTCTGCTGTGAACTGCATGGTTTGAAATTGGTTTTTCTACCATCTAAATTCCACCACTGATTAAAAATATTATTGAAGAATAAAATTTTTTGCTGCCTTTGAATATGTAATACTCTTTATTGGTTATATTAATCAATTTATACTCACAATTATGAATTATACTTCTCTAATTATATAGAAATTAACATTTATTAAAGTGTAAAATGTATTCCCACTTTTCTTTGTTGTCAAGTCCATAAACATCATTTAGACATCTGACCTATCTTTCTCATCAGGGGTTCTCTTTATTCTCTCTTATTTCAATGGAAGTATTTTAAAGTAAAACTAAAAGGGAAATTAACTATTTTAATTTTAGTTCTAAATTGAAGGGTCTTAAAATTTTGTGTACTTATGAATTAACTAGGTTGGCTGACAAAAATATAGATTCCTGGGCTTAACTCCTAGACATCATTATCCAATATGTCTTAGGTGGGACCCAGAAAAATCTTCATTTTGACAATTAGCTGGAGTGACTGAGAGACAAGTGATCCATAGAAGATATTTTGAGAAATGTTGAGAAAATTCACTTTGTAGAATAAGTATTTTCTTTTCATTTCATATACCAACTCCTGATTTGAAACAGTAGCCCATTTAAACTAAAAACTGTGATTGTGAAAAATCAATACTGGTCTTCTATTTCTAGTAATACAGGTAGTTACATATCCAGACTAATACTCTTACTGAAAGTAGTCAAAGATGTTGGAAAATTTTTTTAAAAAATCTTTAAAAACATGGAAGAGTGGGCAAGATAGTAAAGAATTATTGAGTGAATGAAGAACCAAGGATGGTAAGGAAAATCACTGAGCTATATTTGACCTAAGATTTCCACCCCCCCATCTGACAACATTTAGTATAGATTTCCATAGTCTTGAAGGGTTTGAGGAACAGCAAGCAAAATCCAGGGCATTCTTATGATAAGAGTATCAAACAAAAGACACCTTCTCAACAAAACTGGGACCCCAAAAACCTACATAATCAGGATAGATTTAAACTAGAAATAAAGTGCATGTATGTACCCTTAACCCTCCTGCCCTCCAAATGACAGGGAAAGTTGCTAAGGTACCACGCAGTATAGGACTAAAATAAAGTGTCCATAAATACACCTAAATTCAATCATAAACACAAACTAGTTCTTACAGTGTTTTCACTCCAAATCCATACTATCCAAATAACACTTAAAAACTCAAACCTCCCATTAGAACATAGTAATCTTATGCTGGTACTGCCTAAATGCATCAAAGAGAAGTAAATGTGAAACTTATCTGTAGGATTGTACCTTTATTCTAGGTCTCAAATAATCCTAGTAGTTATTTTTTACAAGAAATTAAGCAGTTCACCATCAAAAACAAATCCACACAAAAGGAAAAATAAAACAGGACACTATGTATGAGAAACATCAGAAAAATCAGACAACAAAAAAACAGTCCACAAAGACTTCACATGCTTGAGTTGTCAGATGTTAATTTTTAAATAGCTATATTTTCAGTACTTGAGAAATATATGACAAGTATGAAAATATCCACAAAGAACAGGAAACCCAAAAAATGATCTACCAGATTTGAAAAAGTACAAAGTATAAATTATAAAAATGAAAAATAAAATAATGTCAAATAACATATTACAGTGTAATGTCAGCAGGATGGCAAACTAGAAAGTTCCAGGACCTTGTTTCCCAATGGAAACATAAAATAAGCACTACAGACTGATTAAAATAACTTTATAGGAGCTCTAGAACAAAGTCAAAGATCTGCAGAAACCATGTGAATGCCCAATCGAGCAAAATCCACATTCAAAATAGTAGGAAATTTCATGGCACTTTAACTCATCCTTAACCCACTCCCTCCTCAGCATGGTGTTCCTGAGTTCCAGAGAAAGTGGCCCAATTCCTGGTTCCCTCCCTTGGGCTGAAAAAAAAAAAAAAAGGAATAGAGATTGTTTGCAATGCTCTTCTATGTCTGTGGACTCTTTGACTGGTATCTTATTTTGCTTGACTGGAAGCTCAGATGGGAATGGAAGCACACTTCTTCTTAGGATGGCAGCCACAGAGACAATGGTAGGTGCTGTGGTGCATGAATACTTCAGGGAGACTGCAGATCTGCAGATTCCTGGGAGCAAATGATTACAGGCAAAAGAACCACTAAAATGGAGGAATAGGAAGTCCTAATTCTTGTTCTCCCACAGAAACACTGATTTAACAATGATATATAGACCAAAATACCTTTATGAGAAGTAGAGCATCAATTTACAAAGTTGTAATATTCCAGAAGAACACAAAACCCAGAAAAGTGGCATTGGGAAGGGTAAGAAGAACAATTTTATTTAACCCCTATCAACCCCTCCCCCAAGTTAGCACAGCTCAACATGACAGGTCACCTCTGACCTTGACTTCTCTCTCAGGTGAGAGAGAGAACAGAGCGTGCCTCCAATATCCTGGCATTTCAGTGCACTGCCAGTGGAGTCAGTTTCTGTCTCATTTTCCATGGAGTGCTGATGAAACCAGCATATTTAGGTGCCTGGGGACAGTTAAAAACAAAGAAAAGGGTATGGACAAGCCTGCTGCCACTGGCATGATCTGCAAGATTGAGAGAAAGTGCAAAACCTGAGACACCTCCTCCAGGAGGGAAGGAGGGGGGTTGAAGTGTTCCTTCAACATCCCAAGCTTTCAGGATACTGCCTGAGGGGCTGGTTTCTATTTCCTCTCACATAGCACTGATGGAACCAGAACAGTTCAGACACAGTGTAGCAGTTAAGAAAAAAGGAAAAGAGGCAGGGACTTGCTGCAACCAAAACAGCTCTGTGAGGTTGAGAGAAGGTGCAGAATTGAAAGATTTCTCCACAGAGAATGAGGGAGATGAATGGAGTGTATCTCCAACATCCTAGCCCATGGTGTTACAGTCAGCAATATGAAAAAATATTAAAGTATAATACACATTAGTAAATGAAAATATATTGATAAATACAGAATACTGTAACACTGTAATGGTTACACTAAATTACGTTTAAAGTTACATTAAATAACTTTTAATTCTAGTATAAAATTTAAAGATGAAAGTATTAAGAATAACAGTAACTAAAAAAAAGTTAATGGATACATAGTATAAAAAAAGGCAAATTGTGACATCAACTATGTAAAGTGTGTGTGTGGGAGAAGTAAAGTGTAGAATTTTTTAATGTGATTAAAATAGATGGTTATAAGGTGTTCTACATAAGCCCCATGGTAACCACGAAGAAAATACAGAGCATACACAAAAGAAAAAAGAAGGGAATCAAAGCAGATCACTATGAAAAGTCAAAAAATCACAAAGGAGGACAGCAAGAGAGGAACAAAGGGACAAAGAATAAAATAATGAACAAAATGGCAAAAATAAGTCCTTACCTATCAATAATTACTTTAAAAGTAAATGGATTAACTACCCTATCAAAAGACATAGAGTGGCTGAATGGATCTAAAAAAAAAAAAAATAAGACCCAACTGTGTGTTGTCTACAAGATACTCACTTTAGATTTAAGGATACACATAAACAAAAGTGAAGGGATGGAAAGATATATTCCATGTGAATGGTAACCAAAGGAGAGTAGGGGTCTTTATAGCAGACAAAATAGACTAAGTCAAAAACTGTTATGAGAGAAAATGAAGGTTATTATATAATGAGAAAATGGTCAATTGATCAGGAAGATAAAATAAAAGTAAATATCAAATTTCAGAGCACCTAAATATGAAAAGCAAACACTGACAGATCTGAAGGGAGAAAGCAATTCAATTATCGTAGGGAACTTTAATATCCTATTCACAATAACGGATAGAACACCAATAGAAAAATCAGTAATGAAACAGTGGATTTGAACAACACTAGAGATCAAATGAACCTAACAGATATATTTAGAACATTCCCTTCAACAACAGTAGAACACACATTCTTCTCAGGCACACACTAAACCTTCTCTAGGCTAGATCCCATGGTAGGTCACAAAACAACTCAACAAATTTAAGATTGAAATCATACCAAGTATATTTTCTGACCACAATGGAATGAAACAGAAGGAAACCTAGAAAATCACCAGTATGTAAAAATTAAACAACACACTCTTGAAAAACCAATGAGTCAAAAGAGACAAAGAAAGACATTATATATTGAAAAAAGCATCAATTCACCAAGAGGAAATAGTAATTATAAATATATGTGTACCAAACAACATAGCTCCAATTTATATTAAGCAAACATTGACAGAAATGAAGGGAGAAATAAACAGCTTCACATTAATAGTAGGAAAGTTCAATACCCCACTTTCAATAGTGAATATAACAACCAGACAAGTGATCAATAAGGAAACAGAGGGCTTATATATCAATATGACTAACTGAACCTAAAATAGTTGTAGAGATAATTTCACTCAACAATAGTAAAATACATATTTTCTCAAGTACACGTATAACATATCCAAGGATAAACCATATATTAGGTCACAAAACAAGTGTTTATAAATTTAAAAGATTGAAATCATACAAAGTGTTTTTGGCTGATCACAATGGAAAGAAACTTGAAATCAATAGCAGAAGAAAAATTGGAAAAGTCACAATTATGTGGAAATTAAACAACACATTTTAAAATAACAATGAGTCAAAGAATAACATCACAAAGGAAATTAGAAAATATCTGGATATAAATAAAAATTAAAGCACAACATACAAAAACTTATGAGATACAGCAGAAGCAGTCCTATGAAAGATATTTATAGCTGTAAATGCTTATATTGAAAAAGAAAAAGGGCTCAACTCAATAACTTAATGTTACACCTTAAGGAACTAGAAGAAGAGGAACATGTTAAACCTAAAATTAGTGAAATGTAGGAAATAGAGATAAGAGCAAAGATAAAATAAGGAATAGAAAATCATTATATATAATCAAAAAATGCAAAAGGTGTTTTTTCTATAATATTAATATATCTAATAAAATTTCAGCTATATTATTTATTATATTTACTGAGGAAAAAGAGAGAGGACTCAGATGTCTAAAATCCAGAATGAGAGAGAGAACTTTGTTTCAAATATTACAGAAATAGAATGGATTATAAGAGAGTAGTATGAAAAATTATATGTCAAAAAAACGGATAACCCACATAAAGTTTAAAAATTCCTAGAAACACACACCTGGAGGAGGGAACAGATATTTAGTAATTATATCATTGAATCTACAAGATTAAATTTCTAGGTAATCACTAAAAGGATAGAAGTAGAATATGAATTTACCTAAACTAGGAGAAAAAAGCAAATTGAATATTAAAATAATTAATCAATCAAAAATAGGTCAGAAAGAAAAGGAAAAAAAATATTGGACAAAACAAATGGAGAGCATAACATAAAATGGTAAACACAAACAAAATATACTGATAATGTAATTAAATCAGAAATAATTTTCTGATTTCAAAATGGGCAAAATATTCAAAATGGGCAAATTATCAATGTTGTAAATAAAGATAGGATCAATTACATTGCTGGTCAGAAGCCATATTAGAGCCTGAGTCAAAATCAGTATGTTGATCCTAGCTTTCTCTAGAACTTTTATATTTTGTCCATTGTGGATTTTTTACATTAATTTTGCCTTCCAAAATATTTCATTAAATATAATGTATCTTGATTACTGAGACTTTTGGTATCTCCTTAACTTTCATGCCAAAGGCCTCACTCTAGTCATGGTCCTGATATAAAATGAGTGGCAGAACACAGGGACGTTTGTTAAGCCTATATGACTCTGCTTGCCAGCAAACAGCAGAATCAGGAGAAGCAAAAGTCTCACATCGGAGCATCTGTTTTGAATCTATGTCACATCCAGAGACGTAGTTCAAGGGAGCCTTGGAAATGTATGTTTTTACTTTCTAGTATCTGCAGAACATGAATGCACATTAGAAGAAAGATAGATTGGATAATGACTTCCAATATACTATTACTGCCTGCCCCAAACATTCCTATTTTCCACCCAAATCTGCCTTCCTTTTTCTCTATAATGTGCATTTTTTACCATTATGGTTTCTATTTCTTTTTTTGTTTTAAAACATCTTTATTGGAGTACAATTGCTTTACAATGGTGTGTTAGTTTCTGCTTTATAACAAAGTAAATCAGCTATACATACACATATATGCCCATATCTCCTCGCTCTTTCATCTCCCTCTCACCTTCCCTATCCCACCCCTCTAGGTGGTCACAAAACACCGAGCTGATCTCCCTGTGCTATGCGGCTGCTTCCCACTAGCTATCTATTTTACATTTGGTAGTATATATTAGTCCATACCACTCTCTCACTTCGTCCCAGCTTACACTTCTCTCTCCCCGTGTCCTCAAGGCCATTCTCTACATCTGTGTCTTTATCCCTGTCCTGTCCCTAGGTTCTTCAGAACCTTTTTTTTTTTTAGATTCCATATACATATATGTGTTAACAGACGGTATTTGTTTTTCTCTTTCTGACTTACTTCACTCTGTATGACAGTCTCTAGCTCCATCCACCTCACTACAAATAACTCAATTTTGTTTCTTTTTATGGCTGAGTAATATTCCATTGTATATATGTGCCACATTTTCTTTATCCATTCGTCTGTCGATGGACACTTAGGTTGCTTCCATGTCCTGGCTATTGTAAATAGAGCTGCAATGAACATTGTGGTACATGACTCTTTTTGAATTATGGTTTTCTCAGGGTATATGCCCAGTAGAGGGATTGCTGGGTCATATGGTAGTTCTATTTTTAATTTTGTAAGGAACCTCCTAACTGTTCTCCATAGTGGCTGTATCAATTTACATTTCCACTAACAGTGCAAGAGGGCTCCCATTTCTCCACATCCTCTCCAGCATTTATGTTTGTAGATTTTTTCATAATGGCCATTCTGAAGGTTTTAGGTGGTACCTCCTTGTAGCTTTTTTTTGGGGGGGGTAAGAGTTTATTAATTAATTTATTTATTTTTGCTGTGTTGGGTCTTCATTTCTGTGCAAGGGCTTTCCCTAGTTGTGACAAGCGGGGACCACTCTTCATTGCGGTGCGTGGGCCTCTCACTATCACGGCCTCTCTTGTTGCGGAGCACAGGCTCCAGACGTGCAGGCTCAGTAATTGTGGTTCATGGGCCTAGTTGCTCTGTGGCATGTGAGATCCTCCCAGACCAGGGTTCGAACCCGTGTCCCCTGCATTAGCAGGCAGATTCTCAACCACTGAGCCACCAGGGAAGCCCCTCATTGTAGTTTTGATTTGCATTTCTCTAATGATTAATGATGTTGAGCATTCTATCATGTGTTTGTTGGCTATCTGTATATCTTCTTTAGAGAAATGTGTATTTAGGTCTTCTGCCCATTTTTGGAATGTGTTGTTTGTTTTTTGATATTGAGCTGCATGAGCTGCTTGTAAATTTTGGAGATTAATCTTTTGTCGGTTGCTTCTTTTGCAAATATTTTCTCCCATTCTGAGGGTTGTCTTTCCATCTTTTTTATGGTTTCCTTTGCTGTGCAAAAGTTTTTAAGTTTCATTAGGTCCCATTTGTTTATTTTTGTTTTTATTTCCATTTCTCTAGGAGGTGGGTCAAAAAGGATCTTGCTGTGATTTATGTCATAGAATGTTCTGCCTATGTTTCCTCTAAGAGTTTTATAGTGTCTGTCCTTACATTTAGGTCTTTACTCCATTTTGAGTTTATTTTTGTGTATGATGTTAGGAAGTATTCTAATTTCATTCTTTTACATGTAGCTGTCCAGTTTTCCCAGCATCACTTATTGAAGAGGCTGTCTTTTCTCCATTGTATATTCTTGCCTCTTTTATCAAAAATAAGGTGACCATATGTGCATGGATTTGCATATAGAATTTTCTTTTAGGGTGTGCTCTCAAGATTAATACTGCAATACAGGTTTAATAAATGACTCAGCAGACCCTTCAAGGAGTTATTAAAATTGTCCCATTGTAACAAGAGAGCTTGACCCTTATATTATCACTTTGACCAGTCTTTGGAGGCAGGCTGCCTTGAGGTGAAAGTGTGCCTCTGGGCAAGTTGGATCTTTTCAGCAGTGGTAATCCCCATAGGGGCTGACAGCTATAGGCTATCTCCTAGGCCTCACTCCATACAGCTGGGGGAAATAAGTTCTTCATTTTTCAGGGGGATCTGGGTGGATCATCAAGGCATTCACGATGGTTGTTAAAGAGATTTTGCATTTGCTATAGTAGGTGCGCCCTCAGGGGTTTCAGGTACATTTATTGGCCTCAGAATTTTTGCACCAAATAAGTGGTGTAAACTTGAAATCACATGCCCATTTGGTATCTTAAACATTATTTTTTAATGGAATATATTTTTCACCAAGAAATTCTAGGCAGAGAAACAAATTCCTTATAGATTTTGTGGGCCAGTGGGCAGAAGCTTTCCAATTTCCTTTCGTTGAAGGGTTTGCCTTTCCAAAGTCTCAGCTTTAGGCTATTTCAAATGTAATTCCCTGCTTTACCTTCATCCAAGACCAGATCTCTTATCCCCATATGGATTTAAGGTCTCATCCCCTATGTCTATACTGTATTCAGTAGGGTATCTCTAGATCACTAGAGTCAGCTAAGGTTGTTAATCTAGCTTAGAGTTTTTTTCTGGCACCTTGAAATTTCTCTTTCTTTCCTTTGGTTTGAATATATATATATATATATATATATATATATATATATATATATATTTAAACATTTTGGTTATGTTGAATGTGAAACGTATACACATGTTTAACAAGCAGCAGTATACATATTAGCTCTGTCCACTCTATTTTCTGAAAGAAAAATCTCCAAAATCTTTCCATTTCTCTATAGTGGTACATCAACTTTTCTTCCTCTTTATTGCTAATATAGCCATGCAGACAATTTAATTATGTGCTTAGATATCCAATGTGAATATTAGAAGACCAGTTTTTTATCTTCATTTTAATTAATTTTGAAATCTTTTGTAAAGAGACTTGATATTCTCAACTAAATATAAAAATATTCTTTTATCTGATAATTTAAGACATTGAGATGATACTTATGTAGTTCCTTGGCCTAATTCAATATAAAGACCAAAGTTATGCACTAAAGTAGAAAAATTATTTGCAGGAGTCCATGATTGACTAATACTTGATAAATTTTATATAATTTTAGTAATAAAAAATATATTTAGCTATGAATTTCTACATTTAGACTCTTCAGTATACAGTTAAAATTAGAGGGCAATTGAACTCCCAAAGCATCATCTCTCTAAAGCAGTAAATGGCGTGTGTTCTAGGCATTTGAAGCCTAAGCAAACAATAATGATGGGGATGAGGATTGGGAAATTAGCAACTGGGTTTATAAATAATTTTTGGATTTTATATATCCTTCAGCCATTTTATTTGTATAGATAATTCAGAGTTGATTCTTGTGAGAGTGCGTGTTTTAGCTATGACTGACATAAATAGATAAATTGTAAACATCACCATTTAAAGTGAATATTATATAATAGTAAGAATATTATATATATTACTATATATGTATCCTCCATTTTAATTAATTCTATCTCAAGTAACAATTTCTTAGCAGAAGAAAACATAAATCTACTTTTAAAAACAAAATTATACATTCTGTAGCCATTTTTATATTCAAAATATGTATATTTTACATAATATGAATATTTAGGCACTATTTATTTATGGGCAAGAGATCTATAATATATGATTTAATCACCATTTTGACTTTCCCCAATCCCTCTTCTGATTTCCCTTTATACCATTGAGAATTTTCTGCTCACAGAAGGAATGTTTATGCAGGCTCCTAATAAAAATGTGTCCTTATGGTTCGCATTCTTAAATCATTGAAATCAAAAATGTTTCTCAGGAGTGAAGGCATATAATATGTTATTAAAATGTTAAAGACACAGAACTACTAGAGAATGGACTTGAGGATATTGGGGAGGGGGAAGGGTAAGCTGTGACAAAGTGAGAGAGTGGCATGGACATATATACACAACCAAACGTAAAACAGATAGCTAGTGGGAAGCAGCCGCATGGCACAGGGAGATTAGCTCGGTGCTTTGTGACCACCTAAAGGGGTGGGATACGGAGGGTGGGAGGGAGGGAGACGCAAGAGGGAAGAGATATGGGAACATATGTATATGTATAACTGATTCACTTTGTTATAAAGCAGAAACTAACACACCATTGTAAAGCAATTATACTCCAATAAAGATGTTTAAAAAATGTTAAAACAACATAAAGGTTAATGCATACAAATCAAAGTGAAAATGCTAGTAGACATTAGATTCCAGAAATTTACATGAAGTATATGTGAAGCTGGTCCAGATTTTGTTGAGGAAAGTAAGTTCTTTTTGTGCTGTTATTCTACCACTCTCAAGGCATTTTTAGGTCTAAAATATTCTTTCTAGATTAATGAAATTAAGACTAGATTTTCAGAAGGAAGATATTTTTCCTAAGAGTATGAACTGTTATATGGCTAACAAAGATCTAATTCAGTTTCCAGAAATGGTTACTGATGAAGACAAAATGGACAATAAATGTGGGTGGATGTAGTTCTATAGATATCTTTAAATTCAATGTCCAAAACTATATTGCTTTTCTTTTCCTAGAATCCTTCTCCTCTTCCTGTATTACTCATGTAAAATAATGATCTTTTTTGTAACAAACTAGAATATCTTTGATTCCTTCATTCATTGCCATATCCGATGTTAGAAGAAATCATATTGATTCTACATCTCAGTTAATTTCTCAAACCTATAGCTTCCTCTTCATCTCTACCACATTTACCTTTGAGCCAATCCAATAATTATCTCCCATTTCTTACCAAGACTAGTGCAATAATTTCCCATATTGATTTCTCTCCAGTTTGCAATTTTTTTTCCTTTTGAGAGCAGGAACTGTGTTTTGTTATCTTACATCCCAAATAGTGTCTCACATATAACAAACATCTTTTTTTTTAAAAAAAGAGCAGCCTTATTGAGTTATATTTCATATACCATAAAATTTATTCTTTTAAACTTACACTTCAGTGGTTTTTCATATATTTAAAGATTTGTGCGATCATCACCTTTATCTAATCCCAGAATATTTTCACCACCCCCAAAAGAAAACCCATAACCATTAGTAGTCTTTCCCCAGCTCCTTTTCATCTCAGCCCCTGTGCAACTACTAATCAATCTCCTTTTTCTCTAGGATTTGTCTAGTTGGGTATTTCATGTAAATGTGGTTGTATAATAGTGGGATTCTGTAACTGTTTTCTTTCACTTAGCATAATTTTTTTCAAAGTTTATCCGTGTTATAACATGAATCAGTACTTTATTCCTTTTTTATGGCTGAATACTATTGCATTGTATAGCTAAACCACTTTTGTTTACCCATGCATCCATTGATGGACTTTTGGGTGGTTTCTTCTTTTGGCTATTAAGAATAATGCTGCTATATACATTCGTGAAGCAACTTTTGTATGAACATAATGTTTTCATTTCTCTTGGGTATATCTAGCTGTGGAACTGCTAGATCCTATGACAACTCTATTTTTAACTCTTTAAAGAATTTCCAGAATGTTTTCCAAAATGGCTATACAATTTTATATTTTCACCAGGAGTGTATGATGGTTCCAATTTCTCCACATCCTTGCTAATATTTCCTATGGTCAAATTTTTGATTCTAGCCATTCTAGAGGGGGTAACGTAGTATCTCGTGTTTTTGATTCACTGTTCCCTAATGAGGGAAACACTTTCAAAATGTTAGTTGAAAGAATGAGTGAATGATAAATAAATTATAGTTTGATAATATTTATATACCACTTTACATAGAAAAATCATAACTAATTTTTTATCAACTTATTTTAAATGTCTTTAGATAGAGTTAAAATTTCCTTATGATTGGCATCTATTCTGTTTGTTTTCTAATGTCATTTGTTTCACAATGGAGTTCTGGAATGTACTTAATGGAGCAAACCTAAAAGAAATAGTTGTACTACCTAAACTTTGAAAAAACAATATGCCTATGTGGCAATTCTTTGTGTACACATTTTCTCCAGTCTTCAATGGCATTAATTTAAGTTCAAAATGCTATAGGTGGGATTTCTCTGGAGGTCCAGTGGTTAAGACTCCACACTTCCATTGAAGGAGGTGCGGGTTTGATCCCTGGTCAGGGAACAAAGATTCCCCATGGTAACAATGTGGCCAAAAAAAAAATTGCTATAGGTTACAGATTGAAAATAAAATAAAGGTATTAAACTGAATTATTTTCCTTTCTGTTTACTGTCTTTAGCCTTCCTTTACCATATTAAATTAGCATATTTTTAAACTCAGAAAATAATAATTTCAATCCAAGATAGAAGAGTTAAGAAATAACTCTCACACACATTGGAATTTACAAGACAGTTAAAAAATGTAACAGAACCATTGTGATTCCATAAATAATAGTAATGACTATCATTGGTAATATGTGGGTCCTATAATGAGCTTCAAAACCTATAATTTATTTTTTATCCCATATGGCTATTTTTAGACAATGAACCTTATATCTTTACATTAAAAAAAAAGAAAATCCTGTTTACCTGCTGAATCTTTATTTAGAACTTGTCTTCAGAAACTCTGACAGTGGTATAAGTAAAAAGCATATAAATCAAAGCTGTAGATGAGGCGGCTTTTAAGGAATACCAATTTGGTTATTTTCCATTTTTTAAAGAGTGATTTACCAGAAGATAAGGAATACAAAAACTGAGATGTTCTTTATTTTCATCTTTTAGAGAAACAAACCCTGAAGCTAAGGATTGCACTAGGTTCAAAGTACCATCCTGAAATCATGATGTATTTTATACTTCAGGCAAACAATGAGTTAACTATGAGCATGTTAAAAAATTCATCTTACAGTTAATATGCTATGCTACTTTGCCTTAAGCCACTCTATAGATGAATAAAACTAAGCTTTTACTTTCTAATGAAGTAGAGAGCTATTTAGTAACTGTTCAGCCACAGTCTCAGAAATTAAAAACACTGAAAATTACCCATTTTTATCCACACCAGTGAGCTTTTATGAAATAAGAATTTAGTAAGTTGTTTTCAAATCTACTGACTTAAATAAAACTGATGAATATAAAATTATACTAATAAAATTTGATATAACTAATCATTTAATAGCAGAACACTGGAATTCCGTGGAACTAGACTATTTACTCAGTATGGTTT
Organism: Stenella coeruleoalba; assembly: GCF_951394435.1. Lineage (NCBI taxonomy): Eukaryota > Metazoa > Chordata > Mammalia > Artiodactyla > Delphinidae > Stenella > Stenella coeruleoalba. The sequence goes on along the minus strand of NC_137152.1, from coordinate 72,745,138 downwards.
ACCTTAGATTCTCGGAGGATCATCAGCATCAGCAATAATAAACTTCATCACTTAATCATTTGAGTGGAAACCCTAGGCACTCTTTGGTCTTTCATTTTTGTGAGTGAACAGTTAAAAAATTAGAAGAACAATATCTTTTAAACCTTGGGAAGTTTGCTTAAATATTTGCTCAGGTTTTTGCCTTTTACTAGCAAAGGAATATAGATAAGTCAGGGTAATATCCAATAAATTTGTTGTATTCTCCCCTTCCGCATATAATCAACAGAACCACTAGCAAATCTTTATTGAATGCATATCCTGTCTTCAAACTGGTGTTTATGTATAATTGCATAAAGTGACTAAAGATTAAAATTGTCTTTTATTACTAAACAATGAGTACTTATTACTGTCAAGTTAATTAATTGGTGTCATATTTCTAATAGTAATTACAGTAAGAGATAAAATGCAGCTGTAGTGTTGTAGAAAAAGTATTTGAGTGGCGGTTAGACCTAGAATTGAGCCCTGGCTTTGCCACCAACTGTGTATTCTTGGAACAACTCCCATTGGTTTTCTAGACCTCATTTTCTTCAGTTCTAAGTTAAGGAGACTGTATCCTTTTGCATCCTTTTCAACCGCTGTATTTTATGAGTCTATGAAAGGAATGTACTCAGTAAGTCCAACAAGTGTCAGTTGCATGCTTGTCTTCTCAAGAGGTCTACCTTTAATAAAAAACTTCACAATATGCTAGTTTATAGGAAGGCAAAAGGTCTTATTTGAACTAAAATTGTCTCTCACAATATAACTCAAAACACAATCCTAATAAATACTGTTATTAGTAAATTCATTAATATAAATTTTCTCTTTTCTAGAAACTTAATTTGCTTTATTGACATGTCTAGTTGCCACTATCTTCCATGCATAATCTACTCAATGAAAATATGCTTGTTTTGACAGCATTCGGGTAGTCATATTTCTGGGCTTTCATTCTTTCTGGTATATGGCAGGATTGCACTATCAGCTCCCATTGAGATTGAGTGGGGCCATGTGACTAACTATGGTCAATTAGTTGTGAGCAGACATCATTTACAGAATGATTATTTAATTATCAATAATTTCACATTCTCTTTTCCCTCTGGTATAGGACTGACAATTTCTAAGCTGGTGGCTTCTCTGTCAACTTTGTCCCTGAGTGACTATGAAGAGCAGGGACAACACTATGAAGGACATATAGCAAGAGCAAGAAATAAAACTGTATTATTTTTGTCACATTTTGGAATCCTTTCCACAGTATAACTTAGCCTGCCTCAATGAATACAAATGGAATATTAAATGAAGCATTTTGAGTTGGTGCCTTTTCCAGATCTTTTAAAGTATTGCATGCAATTGGCTATCCAAATTCATTTTTAAAATATTTATTGAGATTCGACTTTGTTCTAGGCAGTAATCTAGGTGCTGAGGATACATCTAGATTGGTGAAAAAATTAGACAGTCCCTGCCTTCATAGAGTGTACATCACAATGGAGGAGCACGATCAATATTTTCCCTTTCCTTTCCAGATCCACTCTCTATCTCTCATCCTGTTCTGTACTTAAGGTCATAGTAACAAGCTTCCTTACTCTTTGGCTTCTGATTAGGTTTTGCCAATGGAGTGTGCGTTGATAGGCAGAGGCTCACAGTTGGAGAATGAAATTGATGTATTTATTCCTCCAGCTCTCTTCCTGTCATTTAACCTACAGGTAAGCTGTGTCCTCTTACCAAAGACCTTGAAGGTCATAGCTCAGGTAAGTGGCACCCTCCATGTAGCTTTCTAATACAGGTTCTTGTAGTCAATTTCTCCCTTTTACCCCTTCAGGACTAAGGATGCAAAGCCTCCCCATTTTTGCGATCCCTGTGTTATTGCACAATCCCTTGTTAGTTTCTCTAAACTCTGTTCACACTCTGTCACTAATCCCTTTATTAAATTCTCCTTAAATTACTTCTTTCGAACATTTCTTACCCTCTCTAAATGTCCAGGAAAATATCAAATTTAGTTCAGGCATACCTTGGAGATACTGCGTGGTTGGTTCCAGACCACTGCAATAAAGCTACACAATAAAGCAAGTCACAGTGGTTTCTCAGTGCATATGGAAATTTATGTTTTCACTGTTCTGTAGTCTATTAAGTATGCAATAGCATTATATCTAAAAAAATGTAATTACCTTAATTAAAAAAATAGTTTATTGCTAAAATATGCTAACCATTATCTAACAACACAGGGTTACCACAAAACTTCATTATTTTTTTTAAATGCAGTATCTGTGAAGTGCAATAAAGGAAAGCACAGTAAAATGCGTTATGCCTGTACTTTAATTTTATTTGCCTCATGAATTTAGTTAAATGTATTACTTTGTATCAAAGCATTAGAATTTGAATCAACTCTCTGAAGATAATCTGATTGTCACTCCAGTAATCTCCTTCCCCCAAAATATAGTGTTTCAGGTACTCTAAGGTAGCAGATTTCAGTATGAAAACATGGATCATTATCCTTTTCTCTAAAAATCATATTATTTTTGAAATTTAAAACAAAAAGCTTGACAAAGATGGATGTGCTTGGAGAATTTTCCCTCATGTTAGTCTTAAATGGCATTTTTCTAGATTTTCCTTTTATTCAAGTTCTAGATTTCATTCCACTTAATATAAATGCAAAAACTGAGACTTATTTCAATTTTGTTTCTAAATTAGGCCCTTGAACATTGTCTTAATATTGGTGCATGTATGCTCTCCTGCTCTCTTAGTAAACAAAGACTTTGAGAGCAGCATTTGTTTTTAATTCATTAATTACCTCATCCAAACCTTCAACAAGTAACTATTGAATGTTTATATGTACCTTAAAATTGTTAAAGCCGTTATAGCCAAGAAAATTAACTATGAGGTGAGAGATAGGTGAGGGCAAGAGACTAGAGGAATGAAGCAGAGCATGATTCCAGTGACTCCCACAGCATTTTAAACCATAGAATTTTACTTTTATTTGAATTATGTTTCCCTATAAACTTTCACTTGAATAAAAGGTTCCAACGCTGAAACCAGGTTTTATTTTGCTTTGGCAATTAAACTGAATTATGATTCATAATTCATATGGATTCATAAGCTGTATATAACTCATATAAAACACAAACAGTAAGTCCCCTACATACGAACCTTCAAGTTGCGAAATTTCAAAGATGCGAATGTGAGTTCCATCAATGTCCGGTGTGAGTGAAATTGCAGCTTGCCCTCTGTTTCCTATTACTGATGATTCTTCAGCTCTACTTAACTCCCACCTCTCCCTCCTCCAGTCAGTAACTCTTCTTGCCTGTTCACTCAATGCCACCCCCTGTATGCCAACCCCCGTATGCCAGCAGTTGTACTGTACTACTGAACATTTCAAGGTACTGTATTTTAAGATTAAAAACGTTTTATTTTTTGTGTTTTTTTTATGTATTAGTTGTGTGAAAAGTATTATAAACCTATTAGAATATGGTACTATAAAGCCGATAGTGTTAGTTGGGTACCTAGGCTAACTTTGTTGGACTTACAATCACATTGGACTTATGAATGCACTCTCAAACAGAACTCATTCATATGCAGGGGAATTACTGTACTGGTTATGAATTTCACATGAAATTAGCCAAATATCATAAAATTCGTGGAATTTCAAGATTTCTTTTTCTGTTTATAATCAACCGAAAACTGTTTATTTGGGGAAAAAAATCTGTCCACTTACACTGCAAAAATCTCATCATAATTAATGAGAAAGTTAAATGATTCTTTATATACTAAGTACTAACCATGTTCTAGGCAAGGTTTCTTGCTCTAACAGAGCTCATAGTTGATTGTACAAGGTCCTTGACAACATGCTATGGGAACAAATAGGTGATGCAATGAATGCTTCAATAAATATGTGTGGGGGATAGGGAAGTCTTCACAAGTAAGATAATTCATTAAATTATTAAAATCAAACTAAATTATAGATTTTTAAATTATTGTAAATACATTGATTATGTCAGGAAAAAGTAATTTTTATGAGAAATAATATTATACAAATAGCCAGTTCAAGGATTACCAGTATGATTCTTGGAGACCCTTACTGGTTTTCAGACTATAATAGGACAACATTTTATGTAAAATAGATTCCTCATAGGATGTTGTAAAAAAAATAAAAAATAAATAAAAGTAATATTAGGTAATTCAGACCAACCATCTTATTGAGGACAACTAGCAATATAAATTTTATCTCTTTTTTTAATTTTCTTAAACATCTTTATTGGGGTATAATTGCTTTACAATGGTATGTTAGTTTCTGCTTTATAACAAAGTGAATCAGCTTTACATATATATATGTTCCCATATCCCTTCCCTCTTGCGTCTCCCTTCCTCTCACCCTCCCAATCCCACCCCTCCAGGCAGTCACAAAGCACCGAGCTGATCTCCCTGGGCTATGCGGCTGCTTCTCAATAGCTATCTACCTTACGTTTTGTAGTGTATATATGTCCATGCCCCTCTCTCGCTTTGTCACAGCTCACACTTCCCCTGCCCCATATCCTCAAGTCCGTTCTCCAGTAGATCTGTGTCTTTATTCCTGTCTTACCCCTAGGTTCTTCATGACATTTATTTTTCTTAAATTCCAAATATATGTGTTAGCATATGGTATTTGTCTTTCTTTTTCTGACTTACTTCACTCTGTATGACAGACTCTAGGTCTATCCACCTCACTACAAATAGCTCAATTTCGTTTCTTTTTATGGCTGAGTAATATCCCATTGCATATATGTGCCACATCTTCTTTATCCATTCATCCGATGATGGGCACTTAGGTTGTTTCCATCTTCGGGCTATTGTAAATAGAGCTGCAATGAAGATTTTGATACATGGTTCTTTTTGAATTAAGGTTTTCTCAGGGTATATGCCCAGTAGTGGGATTGCTGGGTCATATGGTAGTTTTATTTGTAGATTTTAAGGAACCTCCATAGAGTTCTCCCTAGTGGCTGTACCAATTCACATTCCCACCAGCAGTGCAGGAGTGGTCCCTTTTCTCCACAACCTCTCCAGCATTTATTGTTTCTAGATTTTTTGAAGATGGCCATCCTGACTGGTGTGAGATGATATCTCATTGTAGTTTTGATTTGCATTTCTCTAATGATTAATGATGTTGAGCATTCTTTCATGTGTTTGTTGGCAGTCTGTATATCTTCTTTGGAGAAATGTCTACTTAGGTCTTCTGCCCATTTTTGGATTGGGTTGTTTATTTTGTTGTTATTGAGATGCGTGAACTGCTTGTAAATTTTGGAAATTAATCCTTTGTCAGTTGCTTCATTAGCAAATATTTTCTCCCATTCTGAGGGTTGTCTTTTGGTCTTGTTTATGGTTTCCTTTGCTGTGCAAAAGCTTTGAAGTTTCATTAGGTCCAATTTGTTTGTATTTGTTTTTATTTCCATTTCTCTAGGAGGGGGGTCAAAAAGGACCTTGCTTTGATTTATGTCATAAAGTGTTCTGCCTATGTTTTCCTCTAAGAGTTTGATAGTTTCTGGCCTTACATTTAGGTCTTTAATCCATTTTGAGCTTATTTTTGTGTATGGTGTTAGGGAGTGATCTAATCTCATACTTTTACATGTACCTGTCCAGTTTTGCCAGCACCACTTATTGAAGAGGCTGTCCTTTCTCCACTGTACATTCCCGCCTCCTTTATCAAAGATAACATGACCATATGTGTGTGGGTTTATCTCTGGGCTTTCTATACTGTTCCATTGATCTATCTTTCTGTTTTTGTGCCAGTACCATATTGTCTTGATTACTGTAGCTTTGTAGTATAGTCTGAATTCAGAGAGCCTGATTCCTCCAGCTCTGTTTTTTGATCTCAAGATTGCTTTGGCTATTCAGGGTATTTTGTGTTTCCATACAAATTGTGAAATTTTTTGTTTTAGTTCTGTGAAAAATGCCAGTGGTAGTTTGATAGGAATTGCATTGATTCTGTAGATTGCTTTGCGTAGTAGAGTCATTTTCACAATGCTGATTCTTCCAATCCAAGAGCATGGTATATCTCTCCATCTATATGTATCATCTTTAATTTATTTCATCAGTGTCTTATAATTTTGTGCATACAGGTCTTTTGTCTCCTTAGGTAGGTTTATTCCTAGATACTTTATTCTTTTTGTTGCAGTGGTAAATGAGAGTGTTTTCTTGATTTCACTTTAAGATTTTTCATCACTAGTGTATAGGAATACCAGCGATTTCTGTGCATTAATTTTGTATCCTGCTACTTTACCACATTCATTGATTAGCTCTAGTAGTTTTCTGGTAGCATCTTTAGGATTCTCTATGTATAGTATCATGTCATCTGCAAACAGTGACAGCTTTACTTCTTCTTTTCCCATTTGGATTCCTTTTATTTCCTTTTCTTCTCTGATTGCTGTGGCTAAACCTTCCAAAATTATGTTGAATAAGAGTGGTGAGAATGGGCAACCTTGTCTTGTTCCTGATCTTAGTGGAAATGTTTCAGTTTTTCACGACTGAGGATGATGTTGTCTGTGGGTTTGTCATATATGGCCTTTATTATGTTGAGGAAAGTTCCCTCTACGCCTACTTTCTGCAGGCTTTTTATCATAAATGGGTATTGAATTTTTTCAAAAGCTTTTTCTGCATCTATTGAGGTGATCATATGGATTTTCTCCTTCAATTTGTTAATATGGTTTATCACATTGTTTGATTTGCGGATATTGAAGAATCCTTGCATTCCTGGAATAAACCCCACTTGATCATGGTGTATGATTATTTTAATGTGCTGTTGGATTCTGTTTGCTAATGTTTTGCTGAGGATTTTTGCATGTATATTCATCAGTGATATTGGCCTGTAGTTTTCTTTTGTTGTGGCATCCTTGTCTGGTTTTTGTATCAAGGTGATGGCAGCCTCGTAGAATGAATTTGGAAGTGTTCCTCCCTCTGCTATATTTTGGAAGAGTTTGAGAAGGATAGGTGTAGCTCTTCTCTAAATGTTTGATATAATTCTCCTGTGAAGCCATCTGGTCCTGGGCTTTTGTTTGTTTGAAGACTTTTAATCACAGTTTCAATTTCAGTGCTTGTGATTGGTCTGTTTATATTTTCTATTTCTTCCTGATTCAGTCATGGCAGGTTGTGCATTTCTAAGAATTTTCCATTTCTTCCAGGTTATCCATTTTATTGGCATAGGGTTGCTTGTAGTAAACTCTCATGATCTTTTGTATTTCTGCAGTATCAGTTGTTACTTCTCCTTTTTCATTTCTAATTCTATTGATATGAGTCTTCTCCCTTTTTCTCATGATGAGTCTGGCTAATGGTTTATCTATTTTGTTTATCTTCTCAAAGAACCAGCTTTTAATTTTATTGGTCTTTGATATCATTTCCTTCATTTCTTTTTCATTTATTTCTGATCTGATTTTTATGATTTCTTTCCTTCTGCTAACTTTGGGGGTTCTTTGTTCTCCTTTCTCTAATTGCTTGAGGTGCAAGGTTAGGTTGTTTATTCGAGATGATTCCTGTTTCTTAAGGTGGGCTTGTATTGCTATAAAATTCCCTCTTAGAACTGCTTTTGCTGCGTCCCATAAGTTTTGGGTCATCGTGTTTCCATTGTCATTTGTTTCTACATATTTTTTTTATTTCCTCTTTGATTCTTCAGTGATCACTTCCTTATTAAGTACTGTATTGTTTGGCCTCCATGTGTTTGTATTCTTTACAGATCTTTTTCTGTAATTGATATCTAATCTCATGGCGTTGTGGTCGGAAAAGATACTTGATAAAATTTCAATTTTCTTAAATTTACCAAGGCTTGATTTGTCACCCAAAATATGATCTATCCTGGAGAATGTTCCATGAGCACTTGAGTAAAATGTGTATTCTATTGTTTTTGGATGGAGTGTCCTATATATATCAATTAAGTCCATCTTGTTTAATGTATCATTTAAAGCTTGTGTTTCCTTATTTATTTTAATTTTGGATGATCTGTCCATGGGTGAAAGTGAGGTGTTAAAGTCCCCTACTATGAATTTGTTACTGTCGATTTCCCCTTTTATGGCTGTTAGTATTTTCCTTATGTATTGAGGTGCTCTTATGTTGGGTGTATAAATATTTACAATTGTTATATCTTCTTCTTGGATTGATCCCTTGATCAATATGTAGTGTCCTTCTTTGTCTACTCTAATAGTCTTTATTTACAAGTCTATTTTGTGTGATATAAGAATTGCTACTCCAACTTTCTTTTGGTTTCCATTTGCATGGAATATCTTTTTCCATCCCCTTACTTTCAGTGTGTATGTGTCTCTAGGTCTGAAGAGGGTCTCTTGTAGACAGCCTATATATGGGTCTTGTTTTTGTATCCATTCAGCCAATCTGTGTCTTTTGTTGGGATTATTTCGTCCATTTACATTTAAGGTAATTATCAATATGTATGTTTCTATTCCCATTTTCTAAATTGTTTTGGGTTCATTATTGTGGTTCTTTTCTTTCTCTTGTGTTTCTTGCCTAGAGAAGTTCCTTTAGCATTTGTTGTAAAGCTGGTTTGGTGGTGCTAAACTCTCTCAGCTTTTGTTGTCTGTAAAGGTTTTAATTTCTACATCAAATCTGAATGGGATCCTTGCTAGTTATTGTAATCTTGGTTGTAGGTTTTTCTCCTTCATCACTTTCAATATATCCTGCCACTCCCTTATGGTTTGCAGAGTTTCTGCTGAAAGATCAGCTGTTAACCTTATGGAGATTCCCTTGTGTGTTATTTGTTGCTTTTCCCTTGCTTCTTTTAATATGCTTTCTTTGTATTTAATTTTTGACAGTTTGATTAATATGTGTCTTGGTGTGTTGCTCCTTGGATTTATCCTGTATGGGACTCTCTGTGCTTACTGGACTTGATTAACTATTTTCACTCCCATATTAGGGAAGTTTTCAACTATAATCTCTTCAAATATTTTCACAGTTCCGTTCTTTTTCTCTTCTTCTTCTGGAACCCCTATAATTCGAATGTTGGTGCGTTTAATGTTGTCCCAGAGGTCTCTGAGACTGTCCTCACTTCTTTTCATTGTTTTTTCTTTATTCTGCTCTGCAGTAGTTACTTCCATTATTTTATCTTCCAGGTCACTTATCCATTCTTCTGCCTCAGTTATTCTGCTATTGATCCCATCTAGAGTAAGTTTCATTTCATTTATTGTGTTGTTCATCATTGTTTGTTTCATCTTTAGTTCTTCTAGGTCCTTGTTAAATGTTTCTTGCATTTTGTCTATTCCATTTCCAATATTTTGGATCATCTTTACTATCATTAATCTGAATTTTTTTTCAGTTAGACTGTCTATTTCCTCTTCATTTGTTAGGTCTGGTGAGTTTTTATCTTGCTCCTTCATCTGCAGTGTGTTTTTGTATCTTCTCATTTTGCTTATCTTACTGTGTTTGGGGTCTCCTTTTTGCAGGCTGCAGGTTCATAGTTCCTGTTGTTTTTGTTGTCTGTCCCCAGTGGCCAAGGTTGGTTCAGTGGGTTGTATAGGTTTCCTGGTGGAGGGGACTAGTGCCTGTGTTCTGGTGGATGAGGTTGGATCTTGTCTCTGTTGGGCAGGTCCACGTCCTGTGGTGTGTTTTGGGGTATCTGTGGCCTTATTATAATTTTAGGCAGACTCTGCTAATGGGTGGGTTTACGTTCATGGTCTGTTCGTTGTTTGGCATAGGTTGTCCAGCACTGTAGTTTGCTGGTCGTTTAGTGAAGCTGGTTGCTGGTGTTGAGATGGAGATCTCTGGGAGATTTTCACTGTTTGATATTATGTAGAGCTGGGAGGTCTCTTGTTGACCAGTGTCCTGAAGTTGGCTCCCCCACCTCAGAGGCACAGCACTGACTCCTGGCTGCAGCACCAAGAACATTTCATCCACATGGCTCAGAATTAAAGTGAGAAAAATTAGATAGAAAGAATTAGTAGAAGAAGGAAGAAAGAAAGAAAGAAAGAAGGAAAGAATGAAAGAAAGAAAGAAAAGAGGGAGGGAGGGAGGGAGGGATGGTGGGAGGAAGGAAGGAAGGAAGGAAGGATAAAAGAAAGAAAGAAGATAAAGTAAAATAAAATATAATATAATAATTTTAAATTAAAAAATAATTGTTAAGAAAAAAATTTAAAAAGAAACGGATGGGTACAACCTTAGGACAAATGGTAGAAGCAAAGCTATACAGACAAAATCTTATAGAGAAGCATACACATGCACACTCACAAAAAGAGGAAAAGGTGAAAAAATCATAAATCTTGCTCTCAAAGTCCACCTCCTCAATTTGGGATCATTCGTTCTCTAAAGCAGGGAAGGAAGGAAAAAAGAAAGAAAGAAAGGAAGAAGATAAAGTAAAATAAAAAAAGTTATTAAAATTAATTATTAAGAAAAATTTTTTTTAAAAATTGGACAGATAGAAACCTAGGACAAATGGTGGAAGCAAAGCTATACAGACAAAATCTCACACAGAACCATACACATACACAATCACAGCAAGAGGAAAAGGCGAAAAAATCATAAATCTTCCTCTCAAAGTCCACCTCCTAAATTTGGGATGATTCGTTGTCTATTCAGGTATTCCACATATGCAAGGTACATCAAGTTGTTTGTGGAGATTTAATCTGCTGCTTCTGAGACTTCTGGGAGAGATTTCCCTTTCTTTTCTTTGTTCTCACAGCTCCCAGGGGCTCAACATTGGATTTGGCCCCGCCTCCACGTGTAGGTCACTGGAGGGTGTCTCTTTTTCGTTCAGACAGGACGGGGTTAAAGAAGCCGCTGATTCGGGGGCTCTGGCTCACTCAAGCTGGGGGGATGGAGGGGCACGGAGTGTGGGGCAAGCCTGTGGCGACAGAGGCCGGCGTGACGTTGCACCAGCCTGAGGCCCGCCTTGCATTCTCCCTGGATCCCAGGAACCTGGCAGTGACGGGCTGCACTGGCTCCCCAGAAGAGGGGTGTTGATAGCGACCTGTGCTCACACACAGGCACCTTGGTGGTGGCAGCAGCAGCCTTAGCGTCTCCCGCCCATCTCTGGGGTCCACGCTTTTAGCCGCGGCTCACGCCCATCTCTGCAGCTCCTTTAAGCAGTGCTCTCAATCCCCTCTCCTCGTGCACCAGGAAACAAAGAGGAAAAGAATAGTCTCTTGCCTCTTCGGCAGCTCCAGACATTTTCCCGGACTCCCTCCCGGCTAGCCGTGGTGCACTAACCCCTTCAGGCTGTGTTCACACAGCCAACACCAGTCCTCTCCCTGTGCTCCGACCAAAGCCTGAGCCTCAGCTCACAGCCCCTCAGCTCACAGCTCACATGTACTACATGTTGATTTGATACATTTTATATGGAAATATACTTATTGAACCATAGCATTAGCTACCACCTCTATCACATCACATAATTATAATTTATATTTTTTCCTTTGTTTAACAGACTATATTTTCCCAACTAAATTTTATTGGCTCCCTTGTTAAAATATTAGTTGACTTTATGTGGGAGTTTATTTCTGAGCTTTTGATTTTGTTACATTGGTCTATTTTATGTGTTTATTTTTATGTCAGTGCCATAATGATTTAATTATTATAGCTTTGCAGTATACTTTGAGATTAGGACATGTGATGCATCTGAATTTGTTCTTCTTTCTCAGAATTGCTTTGATTTTTCGGAGCTCTTTGTGGTTCAGCACACATTTTAGAATTGTTTTTGTATTTCTGTGAAAAAGCCACTGGAATTTTGATGGAAATTTCATGGAATCCATAGATGGTTTTGGGTGTTATGGATATTTTGACAATATTACTTCTTCCCATCCATAAACGTGGGATATTTTCCATTTTTTTTTTCTTCAATTTCTCTCATCAAGGTCTTGTAGTTTTCATTATACAGATCTTGGTTAAATTTACTTTTAAGTGTTTTATTGTTTTTGATGCTATAGTGAATGGGATTTTTTATTCTTTATTTTTCTTTTGGATATTTCCTTGTTAGTATATTGAAATGCAATTAATTCCTGTATATTGGTTTTATGTCCTGCAACTTACTGAATTCTTTCATTAGTTCCAGTGGTTTTTTTTTTTTGGTTGAGTCTTTAGGATTTTCTATATGTAAGATTATATCATCTGCAAGTAATGACAATTTTACTCTTCTTTACTAATAGGGATGACTTTTATTTCTTTATTTTGTTTTTTTGTTCTAGCTAGGACTTTCGGTACTAAGTTGAATATGAGTGGTGAGAGTGAGCATCCTTGTATTGCTCCTGATCTTAGAGAAAAAGATTTCAACATTTCACTGTAGAGTATAATGTTTGCTCTGGTTTTGCTGTGTATAGCTTTTATAATGCTGAAGTATGTTCATTCTATGCCCAATTTGTTGAGGATTATTATCGTGAAAGGATGTTGAATTTTATACAATATTCTTTCTGCATCAATTGATGTGATCATATAATTTTAATCTTTCATTATATTAGTGTGGTATATCACATTTATTGATTTGTTTATGCTAAACCACTCTTGCATCTCAGGGATAAACTGACTTGATCATGGTGTATGATCCTCTCAGTGTGTTGTTGAATTCAGTTTGCTAACATTTTGTTGAGAATTTTGGCATTTATATTCATCAGGGGTGTTGATTTATAGTTTTATTGTAGTATCCTTATCTGGCTTTTCATCTGGGTACCACTGGCAATGTAAAATGAGTTTAGGAATGTTTTCTCCTCTATAATTTTTTGGAAGTGTTTGGTGATTCATGCTAATTATTTAAATATTTTAGTAGAATTCACCAGTGAAATCATTTGGTCTTAGGCTTTTCTGTGTTGGGAGATTTTTGATTATTGATTCAGTCTCCTTACTACTTATAAGTCTCTTCATAATTTCTATATTTCATGATTCAGTCTTAGTAGGTTGTATGTTTTAGGAATTTATTTATTTTAGATTATCTAATTTGTTAGCATTAATTGTTCATAGCAGTCTCTTATGACAGTTGTAATGTCTCCTTTTTCATTTATGATTTTATTAATTTCAGTCTTCTCTTTTCTTGTTAGTGTTGCTAAAGGTTTGTCAATTTTATTATCTTTTAAAAAATTAGGTCTTAGTTTCATTGATCTTTTCTATTGTTTTTCTTTTCTCTATTTTGACTCTGTTATTTCCTTACTTCTACTCATTTTGGGCTCAGTTTGTTCTTTTTTTTTTAGTTCTTGAGGTGTAAAGTTAGGTTGTTCATTTGAGATATTTCTTTTTTCTTAATATATGCATTTATTATTAAAACATCACTTTAAGGACTGCTTTTGCAGCATACCATAGGTTTTGATATGCTGTGCTTCCATTTTCATTTGTTTCAAGATATTTCTTGCTTTTGCTTTTGCTTTCTTCTTTAACCCATTTGCTATTAAAGAGTGTGTTGTTTTGTTTTCACATTTGTAAACTTTCCATATTTCCTCTTGGTGTTGATTTCTAGCTTCATACCATTGTGGTTGAAAAAGATACTTAGTATGATTGCAATCTTCTTAAATTTTATTAAAACTTGTTTTGTGGCCTGTCTTACGATCTATCTTGGAGAATGTTCCATGTGTGCTTGAGCAGTATATGTATTCTGCTGCTACTGGGTGGAATGTTCTTTATATGTCTGTTAGGTTCATTTGGTTTAAATTATGGTCAAGTCTAATATTTCCTTGTGCATTTTCTATCTGAATGATCTATCCATTGTTGAAAGTAAGATATTGAAGTCCACTAGTATTATTAGATCATTTTCCATTCATCAATATGAATGGATCTCTTAAACCTAAGTTTGAGTGAAAGTATACAAAACTAATACATTTTTACATTTCTATCTCTATAAAAAGTAAACAAACAAACTCAAATATAGTGTTAATAGGTTACATGTTTAAGGGGAAAAGCCACAAAGAAAACTAAACAAAGAGTACCATTTAGGTCAGGACAGTTATTTTCATTTATAGAATAGTTGAGTGTAGTAATTTGGAGGTGACAGAAGTGAACTTTGAGGCTGATGGCATTGTTATATTTCTTGACCTGAGTAGTACTTACATGAGTTTTTACTTTACGGTAAATCATTTGACTGAAAATTTTAGTTTTGCACTTTTATATTCATGTATGCTATGTCTAATTATATAAAATGGTAAAGGAAACACAACCTAATTCTATTTTTGTTGGAAAAAATAGAACTCAAGTAATTTCATAATTGTTTGCATAGCAAAATGAGGTAGGTTAGTTAGTTTTGAAATAAAGGCAATTAACATGTTATCTTCAAAATATACTGCCATTGGTTATGAATTTAGGAGTGTTCCTTTCTCTTAGAAATGTGTTAGGGCATTTTTAGTTGTGACAATTACCAGTGCTACTAGCATTTATTACTGTGGGGCCTAAGATGTAAACATTATCCAATAAATGGAATAGTATGACAGAGCAAATCATTGCCCTGCTCCAAATGTCAACAGCACCTTTCAGGAATTGCAAGCTAAGCTAAAATGATTTGGCAAAAATTTTTCATTGATTAAATATAGCCAGACATGTTCTAAATTATTCTATAAAACACATATATGTTTAGTGCTGCAAATGATCAGTCTGTAGATTTGCATTATGTATGGCCTATACTCCTCAACAAATTGCTTTTATTTATTGATGGACTTTCTTACAGAGAATTGTATTAGCATCAGATAGCTATAACCAAAGCTTTCTCCTGGTTAAAATGTCAGAGAGGTAAATGAATACATCTCTGAGGATTATCTTTTAAAAATTGGTTTGGTTTGCTTATTTTAGTCCAGGCTGTTTTATGTTATTTTTAAAAAATTGTTCACATTTTGCTAATTTTCAAAAGATTATAGTTTCACAGTTTATACAAGTGTGTAGCTATAACCTTAAACATGGAAAAAGTAGATTCTTAAAACAATCTTGTTTCCTCAATTATTCCAACATTATAATATACACAGGAACTCCTAAATCTCCTTAACTAAATTATGGTAAGCAAAAAGCATTAGTGCTGTATTTAAGCCCTTTTAAAATAATTATTTTCAATTTAATGGAAATTTCCTTTATGTGATATTTTTTATTCTTCAGCTTTATTATGTCTATTTGCTAACAGTTTAAAGGTCCTTTAATGACAATGCTTTCAAATTTGTTAGAGTTTGTGGCTATTTCATTTAAACTTTTTCCCCTAAATGTTATTTAATATTGTAACTACATTATTCTGTGATAAATTTATTATGCTGAAACATGATTATATTTTATGTACTTTTCATTATTGCATAAAAGTGATTTCTTCAAATTTATCACCAATAAAATCATATTTTCATTATCAAATTTTATCAAATGCAAAATGAGATCACCTAGGAAATACAGCTGATTAATATATCTTAACAAGAAATAATCAGGAGGAGCTTCAAGATGGCAGAAGAGTAAGAAGTGGAGATCACCTTCCTCCCCACAAGTACATCAGAAATATGTCTACATGTGGAACAACTCCTAAATAACACATACTGAATGCTGGCAAAAGAACTCAGACCTACCAAAAGGCAAGAAACTCTCCCCACGTACCTGGGTAGGGCAAAAGAAAAAACCGAGACAAAAGGATAGGGAGAGGACCTGCACCAGTGGGAGGGAGGTGTGAAGGAAGAAACGTTTCCACACACTTGGAAGCCCGTTTTGCAGGTGGAGACTGAGGCTAACAGAGGGGGGATGCTTTGGAGCCACAGAGGAGAGTGCAGCAACAGGGGTGCGGAGAGCAAAGCAGAGAGATTCCTGCATGGAGGATTAGTGCCAGTCAGCACTCACCAGCCAGAGAGGCTTCTCTGCTCAACAGCTGGGGTGGGTGGGGGCTGGGAGCTGAGGCTCCAGCTTCGGAGGTCGGATCCCAGGGAAAGGACTGGGGTTGGCTGCATGAACACAGCCTGAAGGAGGCTAGTGCTCCACAGCTAGTCAGGAGTGCCTGAGGGAAAAGTCTGGAACTGCGGAAGAGGCAAGAGACTTTTTCTTCCCTCTTTGTTTCATAGTGCATGAGGAGAGGGGATTAAGAGTGCCTCCTAAATGAGCTCCAGAGATGAGTTTGAGCTGCAGCTATCAGCGCCGACACCACAGATGGGCATGAGACACTAAGACTGCTGCTACAGCCACCAAGAAGCCTGTGTGCAAATACAGGCCACTATCCACACCTCCCCTCCCAGGAGCCTGTGCATCCTGCCACTGCCAGGGTCCCGTGGTCCAGGGACAACTTCCCCAGGAGAACATGTGACACACCTCAGGCTGTAGCAACATCACACTGGGCTCTGCCACCCCAATCTCACCCCACAACCCGTACCCCTCCATCCTCCCCAGCCTGAGTGAGCCAGAGGCCCCTAATCAGCTGCTACTTTAACTCTGTCCTGTATGAATGAAGAACAGACACCCTCAGGCGACCTACACACAGAGGTGGGGCAAAATCGAAAGCTGAACACAAGAAGCTGTGCGAAAAAAGAAGAGAAAGGGAAATCTCTCCCAGGAGCCTCAGGAACAGGAGGATTAAATCTCCACAATCAACCTGATGTACCCTGCATCTGTGGAATACCTGAATACAAAATGAATCACCCCAAATTAAGGCAGTGAACTTTGGGAGCAATGATATATATATATTTTTTCCTTTTTCTCTTTCTGTGAGTGTGTACGTGTATGCTTCTTTGTGTGATTATGTCTGTATAGTTTGCTTTTACCATTTGTCCTAGGGTTCTGCCTGTTCAGTTTTGTTTTTTTGGGGTTTTTTTTTAGTATACATTTTAGCGCTTGTTATCATTGGTGGATATGTGTTTTGGATTGGTTGCTCTCTTCTTTATATCTTTCTTTCTTTTTTGTAATAATTTTAATTTTTTATTTTTAATAATTATTTTTTAATTTTTATTTTAATAAGTTTTTTATTTTATTTTATTTTTACTTTCTTTCTTTCCTTCTTTTCCATTTTATTCAGAGCCGTGTTGATGACAGGGTCTTGGAGCTCCAGGCAGGTGTCAGGCCTGTGCCTCTGAGGTGGGAGACCCGAGTTCAGGACACTGGTCCACCAGTGACTTCCCAACTCCACATAATATCAAAGAGTGAAAATCTCCCAGAGATCTCCATCTCAATATCAAGACCCAGCTCCAATCAATGACCAGCAAACGACAGTACTGGACATCCTATGCCAAACAACTACCAAGACAGAAACACAATGTCGCCCATTAGCAGAGAGGCTACCTAAAATCAAAATTAGGTCACAGACTCCCCAAAACACAGCACCGGATGTGGATCTGCCCACCAGAAAGACAATATCCAGCCTCATCCACCAGAACACGGGCAGTAGTCCCCTCCACCAGGAAGCCTACACAACCCACTGAAGAAACCTTAACCACTGGGGCAGACACCAAAAACAATGGGAACTAAGAACCTGCAGCCTGTGAAAAGGAGACCCCAAACACAGTAAGTTAAGCAAAACGAGAAGACAGAGAAATACACAGGACACGAAGGAGGCAGGTAAAAAGCCACCAGACCAAACAAATGAAGAGGAAATAGGCAGCCTACCTGAAAAACAATTCAGAATAATGATAGTAAAGATGATCCAGAATCTTGGAAATAGAATGGAGAAAAATACAAGAAACATTTAACAAGGAACTAGAAGAGCTAAAGAGCAAACAAGCAATGATGAACAACACAATAAATGAAATTAAAAATGCTCTAGAAGGAATCAATAGCAGAATAACTGAGGCAGAAGAACGTATAAGTGACCTGGAAGATAAAATAGTGGAAATAACCACTGCAGAGCAGAATAAAGAAAACAGAATGAAAAGAATTGAGGACAGTCTCAGAGACTTCTGGTAGAACATTAAATGCCCAACATTCGAATTATAGGGGCCCCAGAAGAAGAAGAGAAAAAGAAAGGGACTGAGAAAATATTTGAAGAGATTATAGTTGAAAACTTCCCTAATATGGGAAAGGAAATAGTCAATCAAGTCCAGGAAGTGCAGAGAATCTCACACAGGATAAATCCAAGGAGCAACACACCAAGACACACATTAATCAAACTATCAAAAATTAAATACGAAGAAAAAATATTAAAAGCTGCAAGGGAAAAACAACAAATAAACCCATAAGGTTAACAGCTGACCTCTCAGTGGAAATTCTGCAAGACAGAAGGGAGTGGCAGGACATATTTAAAGTGATGAAAGGGAAAAACCTACAACCAAGATTACTTTACCTGGCAAGGATCTCATTCAGATATGTCGGAGAAATTAAAACCATTACAGACAAGCAAAAGCTAAGAGGATTCAGCACCAGCAAACCAGGTTTACAACAATTGCTAAATGAACTTCTCTGTCAGTAAATACAAGAGAAGGAAAAGACCTACAATAACAAAGGCAAAACAATTAAGGACATGGTAATAGGAATATACATAACGTTAATTACATTAAAAGTACGTGGATTAAATGCTCCCAACAAAAGACATAGACTGGCTGAATGGATACAAAAACTAGACCCATATATATGCTGTCTACAAGAGACCCACTTCAAACCTAGGGACACATACAGACAGGGACAGATACAGAAAGTAAAGGGATGGAAAAAGACATTCCATGCAAAAGGAAATCAAAAGAAAGATGGAGTAGCAATTCTCATATCAAAAAAAAAAACAATTTAAAACAAAAACTGTTACAAGAGACAAAGAAGGACACTACATAAAGATAAAGGGATCAATCCAAGAAGAAGATAGAACAATTGTAAATATTTATGCGACCAACATAGGAGCACATTGATACATAAGACAAATGCTAACAGCCATAAAAGGGGAATTCGACAGTAACACAGTCATAGCAGGGGATTTTAACACACCACTTTCACCAATGGACAGATCATCCAAAATGAAAATAAATAAGAAACACAAGTTTTAAATGACACATTAAACAAGATAGACTTAATTGATATTTCTAGGACATTTTATCCAAAAACAACTGAATAAACTTTCTTCTCATGGAACATTCTTCAGGATAGATCATATCTTGGGTCACAAATCAAACCTAGGTAAATTTAAGAACATTGGAATCATATCAAGTATCTTTTCCAACCACAACACTATGAGATTAGAAATTAATTACATGGAAAAAAAACTGAAAAGACACAAATACATGGAGGTTAAACAATGCACTACTTAATAATCAAGAGATCACTGAAGAAACAAAGAGGAAATCAAAAAATACCTAAAAACAAATGACAATGAAACACAATGACCCAAAACCTATGGGATACAACAAAAGGAGTTGTAAGAGAGTTTATAGCAGTACAATCCTACATTAAGAAACAAGAAACATCTCGAATAAACAACCTAACTTTACACCTAAAGCAATTAGAAGAAGAAGAACAACAACAACAACAAAAAAACCAAAGTTAGCAGAAGGAAAGAAATCGTAAAGATCAGATCAGAAATAAATTAAAAAGAAAAGAAGGAAACAATAGCAAAGATCAATAAAAATAAAAGCTGGTTCTTTGAGAAGATAAACAAAATTGATAAACCACTAGCCAGACTCATCAAGAAAAAAAGGGACAAGATTCAAATCAATAGAATTAGAAATGAAAAAGCAGAACAAACAACTGACACTGCAGAAATACAAAGGATCATGAGGGATTACTACAAGCAACTATATACCAATAAAATGCACAACCTGGAAGAAATGGACAAATTCTTAGAAAACCACAACCTTCCAAGGCTGAACCAGGAAAAAATAGAAAATATAAAAGACCAATCACAAGCACTGAAATTGAGACTGTGATTAAACATCTTCCAATATACAAAGGCCCAGGACAAGGGCTTACCTGGTGGCGCAGCAGTTGAGAGTCGGCCTGCCGATGCAGGGGACATGGGTTGGTGCCCCGGTCTGGGAGGATCCCACCTGCCATGGAGCAGCTGGGCCCGTGAGCCATGGCAGCTGAGCCTGTGTGTCTGGAGACTGTGCTCTGTAGCGGGAGAGGCCACAACAGTGAGAGGTCCGTGTACCCCAAAAAAAAAAAAAAAAGCCCAGGACGAGATGGCTTCACAGGCGGATTCTATCAAACATTTAGAGAAGAGCTAACACCTATCCTTCTCAAACTCTTCCAAAAGGTAGCAGAGGGAGGAACACTCCCAAACTCATTCTATGAGGCCACCATCACCTTGATACCAAAACCAGACAAAGATGTCACAGAGAAAAAAAAACTAGAGGCCAATATCACTGATGAACATAGATGTCAAAATCCTCAACAACATAGTAGTAAACAGAATCCAACAGCATATTGAAAGGATCATACACCATGATAAAGTGGGATTTATCCCAGGAATGCAAGGATTCTTCAATATACACCAATCAATGTGATACACAGTGTTAACATATTGAAGGAGAAAAACCATACGATCATCTCAACAGTTGCAGAAAAAGCTTTTGACAAATTTCAACACAATTTATGATAAAACCCACCAGAAAGCAGGCATACACGGAACTTACCTCAACATAATAAAGGCCATATTTGACAAACCCAGAGTCAATATCATCCCCAATTGTGTAAAACTGAAACCATTTCCACTAAGATCAGGAACAAGACAAGGTTGCCTGCTGTCACCACTATTATTCAAAATTGTTTTGGAATTTTTAGCCACAGCAATCAGAGAAGAAAAAGAAATAAAAGGAATCCAAATTGTAAAAGCAGAAGTAAGGCTGTCACTATTTACAGATGACATGATACTATACATAGAGAATCCTAAAGATGCTACCAGAAAACTACTAGAGCTAATCAATGAATTTGGTAAAGTAGCAGGATAAAATATTAGTGCACAGCAATCTCTTGCATTCCTATACATTATTGATGAAAAATCTGAATGTGAAATTAAGGAAACACTCCCATTTACCATTGCAACAGAGAATAAAATACCTAGGAATAAACCTACCTAAGGAGAAAAAAGACCTGTATATAGAAAACTATAAGACACTGATGAAGGAAACTAAACATGATGCAAACAGATGGAGAGATGTACCATGTTTGGATTGAAAGACTCAACATTGTGAAAATGACTTTACTACCCAGAGCAATCTACAGATTCAATGTAATACCTATCAAACTACCACTGGCATTTTTCACAGAACTATAACAAAAAATTGACAATTTTTATGGAAATACAAAAGACCCCAAATAGCCAAAGCAAACTTGAGAAAGAAAAATGGAGCCAGAAGAATCAAGCACCCTGACATCAGACTATACTACAAAGTTAGAGTAATCAAGACAGTATGGTACTGGCACAAAAACAGAAATATAGATCAATGCAACAGGATAGAAAACCCAGAGATAAACCCATGCACATATGGTTACCTTATTTTTGATAAAGGAGGGAAGAATAGGAGAAAAGACAGCCTCTTCAATAAGAGGGTCTGAGAAAACTCTACAGCTACATATAAAAGAATGAAATTAGAACACTCCCTAACATCATACAGAAAAATAAACTCAAAATGGATTAAATATATAAATGTAAGTCCAGATATTATAAAACTCTTAGAGGAAAACGTAGGCAGAACACTTTATGACATAAATCACAGCAAGATCCTTTTTGACCCACTGTCTAGCGAAATGGAAATAAAAACAAAAATAAAGAAATAGTACATAATGAAACTTAAAAGCTTTTGCACAGCAAAGGAATCCATAAACAAGATGAAAAAACAACCCTCAGAATAGGAGAAAACACTTGCAAATGAAGCAACTGACAATGGATTAATCTTCAAAATTTACAAGCAGCTCATGCAGCTCAATAACAAACAAACAAAAAATCCAATCGAAAAATGGGCAGAAGACCTAAATAGACATTTTTCCAAAGAAGATATACAGATTGCCAACAAACACATGAAAGAATGCTCAACATCATTAATCATTAGAGAAATGCAAATCAAACCTACAGTGAGATATCAACTCACACCCATCGGAATGGCCATCATCAAAAAATCTACAAACAATAAATGCTGGAGAGGGTGTGGGGAAAGGGGAACCCTCTTGCCCTGTTGGTCGGAATGTAAACTGATACAGCCACTATGGAGAACAGTATGGAGACTTCCTTAATAAAACTAAAAATAGAACTACCATGTGATCCAACTTCTGGGCATATACCCTGAGAAACCATAATTCAAAAAGTGTCATGTAGCACAATGTTCATTGCAGCTGTATTTACAAGAGTGAGGACATGGAAGCAGCCTAAGTATCCATTAAGAGATAAATGGATAAAGCAGATATGGCACACATATATAGTGGAATATTACTCAGCCATAAAAAGAAATGAAATTGAGTTATTTGTAGTGAGGTAGATGGACCTACGGTCTGTCATACAGAGTGAAGTAAGTCAGAAAGAGAAAAACAAATACCATATGCTAACACATATATATGGAATATTAAAAAAAATGGTCATGAGGAACCTAGAGACAGGACGGAAATAAAGATGCAGACCTACTAGAGAATGGGATTCAGGACATGGGGCAGGAGAATGGTAAGCTGGGACAAAGTGAGAGAGTGGCATGTACATATATACACTCTCACATGTAAAACTGATAGCTAGTGGGAAGCAGCCGCATAGCACAGGGATATCAGCTCGGTGCTTTGTGACCACCTAGAGGGGTTGGTTAGGGAGGGTGGGAGGGAGGGAGATGCAAGAGGGAGGGTATATGGGGATATATGTATAGCTGATTCACTTTGTTATAAAGCAGAAACTAACACACAACTGTAAAGCAATTATACTCCAATAAAGATATTAAAAAAAGAAAAGAAATAATCATATCTTTTTCTTTACAGGAAAAATAAATTTCAACACAGCCCAGAAAACCTATGGAAAACCAGGAAAGCTGTTAATGAACAGAAGAAATTTATTAAACACTGAGCCAATTCCTGATTTGATGACTTTCCTTATTTAATATGTGATTTTACTCTAATTCCCATCTGCCAAAATTTCACCTGCTTTTAAATTGCATTCATTTAAATAAAAATAACAGCCTACTATGTGACTCTCATAAGGGGGGAATCTACATGAAATACAGAACACAGGCTTCTGATTTCAGTAATTGGTACATGGATATTTCCTGGGGAATATTTGACCAAATATCAGAGGAGCTTCCTATTTCTTTTCCAGGCCTTAAATTAATTAATTAATACGTTATTTTATGAGAAATATTTGACACAATGATAAAACCTCTTCAAAAAGTGACCATGAAAACAGATTGAGCGCTAACAAATAATTACTTAATGTTATGTAAAGTAAAACTTAAATACGATGGTCACATTATTCAGAATTTCTTTTGGAAAACTGGTTAGGACTCGTCTTGGTCCCTTGGACACTTGTATCATACATATAAACAGTAAAAAAGGGCTTCACTATCTTAGAGAGAATGGGCTAAGAAGGCATTATCTACTATCAAACTATATACCTGAACAATGCTTCCTAAGGAGCAAGATAAAGTATCCCCTTTATTCATATTTGATGATATCCAATTCAATACTGATAGTTGGTCTTCATGTATTATTTAATGGAATTTTACAGATGCAGAAGTCTCATGACATATAGCAAGATACAAAGACTTCACATCATATCTTAATATCTTATGCCTCTTCCTTTCTCTTTATTATAATATATAATTTATCTCCTGAAGATGGTTCAGCCTACGTTTTTCTGTACCTGACTCTCCAAGTGACAGTATATCAAGATCATCTGTTTTTTTTTAAATCTTTATTGGAGTATAATTGCTTTAAAATGGTGTGTTAGTTTCTGCTTTATAACAAAGTGAATCAGTTATACTTATATATTTTCCTATATCTCTTCCCTCTTGCATCTCCCTCCCTCCCACCCTCCCAATCCCACCCCTCCAGGCGGTCAAAACACACCGAGCTGATATCCCTGTGCTATGCATCTGCTTCCCATTAGCTATCTACCTTACGTTTGGTAGTGTATATATATCCGTGCCTCTCTCTCGCTTTGTCACAGCTTACCCTTCCCCCTCCCCATATCCTCAAGTCCATTCTCTAGTAGGTCTGTGTCTTTATTCCTGTCTTACCCCTAGGTTCTTCATGACATTTTTTTTCTTAAATTCCATATATATGTGTTAGCATATGGTATTTGTCTTTCTCTTCCTGACTTACTTCACTCTGTATGACAGACTCTAGGTCTATCCACCTCATTAAAAATAGCTCAATTTCATTTCTTTTTATGGCTGAGTAATACTCCATTGTATATATGTGCCACATCTTCTTTATCCATTCATCCAATGCTGGACATGTAGGTTGTTTCCATCTTCGGGCTATTGTAAATAGAGCTGCAATGAACATTTTGGTACATGACTCTTTTTGAATTATGGTTTTCTAAGGGTATATGCCCAGTAGTGGGATTGCTGGGTCATATGGTAGTTCTATTTGTAGATTTTTAAGGAACCTCCATACTGTTCTCCACAGTGGTTGTATCAATTTACATTCCGCCCAACAGTGCAAGAGGCTTCCCTTTCCTGCACACCCTCTCCATCATTTACTGTTTCTAGATCTTTTGATGATAGCCATTCTGACTGGTGTGAGATGATATCTCATTGTAGTTTTGATTTGCATTTCTCTAATGATTAATTATGTTGAGAATTCTTTCATGTGTTTGTTGGCAGTCTGTATATCTTCTTTGGAGAAATGTCTATTTAGATCTTCTGTCCATTTATGGATTTTTTTTTTGTTTTTTTGTTATTGAGTTGCATGAGCTGCTTGTAAATTTTGGAGATTAATCCTTTGTCAGTTGCTTCATTTGCAAATATTTTCTCCCATTCTGAGGACTGTCCTTTGGTCTTGTTTATGGTTTCCTTTGCTGGGCAAAAGCTTTTAAGTTTCATTAAGTCCCATTTGTTTACTTTTCTTTTTACTTCCATTTCTCTAGGAGGTGGGTCAAAAAGGTTCTTGCTGTGCTTTATGCCATAAAGTGTTCTGCCTATGTTTTCTTCTAAGAGTTTGAGAGTTTCTGGCCTTACATTTAGGTCTTTAATCCATTTTCAGCTTATTTTTGTGTAAGGTGTTAGGGAGTGAACTAATCTCATAATTTTACATACACCTGTCCAGTATTCCCAGAACCACTTATTGAAGAGGCTGTCTTTTCTCCACTGTACAATTTCTGCCTCCTATATCAAAGGTAAGGTGACCATATGTGCGTAGGTTTATCTCTGGGCTTTCTATCCTGTTCCATTGATCTATCTTTCTGTTTTTGTGCCAGTACCATACTGTCTTGATTACTGTAGCTTTGTAGTGTAGTCTGAAGTCAGGGAGCCTGATTCCTCCAGCTCTGTGTTTTGTTCTCAACATTGCTTTGGATATTCGAGGTCTTTTGTGTTTCCATACAAATT
The DNA here is from genome assembly GCF_951394435.1 of Stenella coeruleoalba. Lineage (NCBI taxonomy): Eukaryota > Metazoa > Chordata > Mammalia > Artiodactyla > Delphinidae > Stenella > Stenella coeruleoalba. The sequence goes on along the minus strand of NC_137152.1, from coordinate 72,719,816 downwards.
GTGAAATTTTTTGTTCTAGTTCTGTGAAAAATGCCAGTGCTAGTTTGATAGGGATTGCATTGAATCTGTAGATTGCTTTGCGTAGTAGAGTCATTTTCACAATGCTAATCCTTCGAATCCAAGAACATGACATATCTCTCCATGTAATTGTATCATCTTTAATTTCTTTCATCAGTGTCTTATAATTTTCTTCATACAGGTCTTTTGTCTCCTTAGATAGGTTTATTCCTAGATACTTTATTTTTTTTGTTGTAGTGGAAATGGGAGTGTTTTTCTGATTTCACTTTTAGATTTTTCATCATTAGTGTATAGGAATGCCAAAGATTTCTGTGCATGAATTTTGTATCCTGCTACTTTACCAAATTCATTGATTAACTCTAGTAGTTTTCTGGTAGCATCTTTTTGATTCTCTATGTATAGTATCATGTCATCTGCAAAGAGTGACAGCTTTACTTCCTCTTTTCCCATTTGGGTTCCTTTTATTTCCTTTTCTTCTCTGATTGCTGTGGCTAAGACTTCCAAAGCTATGATGAATAACAGTGGTGAGAGTGGGCAACCTTGTCTTGTTCCTGATTTTAGTGGAAATGCTTTCAGTTTTTCACCATTGAGGATGATGTTGGCTGTGGTCTTGACATATATGGCCTTTATTATGTTGAGGAAAGTTCCCTCTACGCCTACTTTCTGCAGGGTTTTATCATAAATGGGTATTGAATTTTGTCAAAGGCTTTCTCTGCATCTCTTGAGATAATCATATGGTTTTTCTCCTTCAATTTGTTAATATGGTTTATCACACTGATAGATTTGCATATATTGAAGAATCCTTGCATTCCTGGGATAAACTCCACTTGATCATGGTGTATGATTCTTTTAATGTGCTGTTGGATTCTGTTAGCTAGTACTTTGTTGAGGATTTTTGCATGTATGTTCATCAGTTATATTGGCCTGTAGTTTTCTTTCTTTGTGACATCCTTGTCTGGTTTTGTTATCAAGGTGATGGTGGCCTCATAGAATGAATTTGGAAGTGTTCCTCCCTCTGTTATATTTTGGAAGAGTTTGAGAATGATAGGTGTTAGCTCTTCTCTAAATGTTTGATAGAATTCGCCTGTGAAGCCATCTGTTCCTCGGCTATTGTTTGTTCGAAGATTTTTAATCACAGTTTCAATTTCAGAGCTTGTGATTGGTCTGTTCATATTTTCTATTTCTTCCTGATTCAATCTTGGCAGGTTGTGCATTTCTAAGAATTTGTCCGTTTCTTCCACGGTGTCCATTTTATTGGCATAGAGTTGCTTGTAGTAATCTCTCATGGTCCTTTGTATTTCAGCAGTGTCAGTTGTTCCTTCTCCTTTTTCATTTCTAATTCTATTCCTTTGTGTCTTCTCCCTTTTTTTCTTGATGAGTCTGGCTAATGGTTTATCAATTTTGTTTATCTTCTCAAAGAACCAGCTTCTAGTTTTATTGATATTTGCTATCGCTTCCTTCATTTCCTTTTCATTTATTTCTGATCTGATCTTTATGAATTCTTTCCTTCTGCTAACTTTGGGGGTATTTTTGTTCTTCTTTCTCTAATTGCTTTAGTTGCAAGGTTAGGTTGTTTATTCGAGATGTTTCCTGTTTCTTAATGTAGGATTGTATTGCTATAACCTTCCCTCTTTGAACTGCTTTTGCTGCATCTCATAAGTTTTGGGTTGTTGTGTCTCCATTGTCCTTTGTTTCTAGGTATTTTTTGATTTCCTCTTTGATTTCTTCAGTGATCACTTCAGTATTAAGTAGTGTATTGTTTAGCCTCCATGTGTTTGTATTTTTTACAGGCCTTTTCCTGTAATTGATATCTATTTTCATAGCATTTTTGTCGGAAAAGATACTTGATACAATTTCAATTTTCTTAAATTTACCAAGGCTTGATTTGTGATCCAAGATATGATCTATCCTGGAGAATGTTCCATGAGCACTTGAGAAAAATGTGTATTCTGTCGTTTTTGGATGGAGTGTCCTATAAATATCAATTAAGTCCATCTTGTTTAATGTATCATTTAAAGCTTCTGTTTCCTTATTTATTTTCATTCTGCATGATCTGTCCATTGGTGAAAGTGGGGTGTTAAAGTCCCCTACTATGAATGTGTTATTGTCGATTTCCCCTTTTATGGCTGTTAGCATTTGCCTTATGTATTCAGGTGCTCCTGTGTTGGGTGCATAAATATTTACAATTGTTATTTCTTCTCCTTGGATTGATCTGTTGATCATTAGGTAGTGTCCTTCTTTGTCTCTTGTAATAGTCTTTGTTTTAAAGTCTATTTTTTCTGATATGAGAATTGCTGCTCCAGCTTTCTTTTGATTTTCATTTGCATGGAATATCTTTTTCCATCCCCTCACCTTCAGTCATTACGTTTCCCTAGGTGAAGTGGGTCTTTTGTAGACAGCATATATATAGTTCTTTTTTGTGTATCCATTCAGCCACTTTATGTGTTTTGGTGGGGGCATTTAATCTATTTACATTTAAGGTAATTATTGATATATATGTTCCTATTACCATTTTCCTAATTGTTTTGGGTTCGTTTTTGTTGGTCTTTTCCTTCTCTTGTGTTTCCTGCCTAGAGAAGTTCCTTTAGCATTTGTTGTAAAGGTGGTTTGGTGATGCTAAATTATCTTAGCTTTTGCTTGTCTGCAAAGGTTTTAATTTCTCCATCGAGTCTGAATGAGATCTTTGCAGGGTAGTGTAATCTTAGTTGTAGGTTTTTCTCTTTCTTCACTTTAAATATGTCCTGCCACTCCCTTCTGGCTTGCAGAGTTTCTGCTGAAAGATCAACTGTTAACCTTATGGGGATTCCCTTGTATATTATTTGTTGTTTTTCCCTTGCTGCTTTTAATATTTTTTCTCTGTATTTAATTTTTGATAGTTTGATTAATATGTGTCTTGGCTTGTTTCTCCTTGGATTTATCTTGTTGGGACTCTCTGTTCTTCCTGGAATTGATTAACTATTTCCTTTCCCATATTAGGTAAGTTTTCAACTGTAATCTCTTTAAATGTTTTCTCAGTCCCTTTCTTTTTCTTCTCAGACCCCTATAATTCGAATGTTGGTGTGTATAATGTTGTCTCTGAATTCTCTAAGACTGTCCTCAATTCTTTTCATTCTTTTTTTTCTGTATTCTGCTCTGCAGTAGTTATTTCCACTCTTTTATCTTCCAGGTCACTTATCCGTTCTTCTGTCTCAGGTATTCTGCTATTGATATCTTCTAGAGCATTTTTTTTTTTTGCAGTACACAGGCTTTTCACTGTTGTGGCCTCTCCCATTGCGGAGCACAGGCTCCAGACGCACAGGCTTAGTGGCCATGGCTTATGTGCCTAGCCTCTCTGCATCATGTGGGATCTTCCCGGACCAGGGCATGAACCTGTGTCCCCTGCATTGGCAGGCGGACTCTCAACCACTGCACCACCAGGGAAGCCCTAGAACATTTTTAATTTCATTTATTGTGTTGTTCATCATTGTTTGTTTGCTCTTTAGTTCTTGTAGGTCCTTGTTAAGCAATTCTTGTGGTTTCTCCATTCTATTTCTAAGATTTTGGATCATCTTTACTATCTCATTATTCTGAATTGTTTTTCAGGTAGATTGCCTATTTCCTCTTCATTTGTTTGGTCTGGTGGGTTTTTACATTGTTTCTTCATCTGCTTTGTTTTTCTCTGTCTTCTCATTTTGCTTAACTTACTGTGTTTGGGGTCTCCTTTTCACAGGCTGCAGGTTCGTAGTTTCCATTGTTTTTGGTTTCTGCCCCCAGTGGCTAAGGTTGGTTCAGTGGGTTGTGTAGGCTTACTATTGGAGGGGACTGGTGTCTGTGTTCTGGTGGATGAGGCTGGATCTTTTCTTTCTTGTGGGCAGGACCATGACTGGTGGTGCATTTTGGGGTGTCTGTGACCTTATTATGATTTTAGGAAGCCTCTCTGATAATGGGTGGGGTTGTGTTCCTGTCTTGCTAGTTGTTTGGCATAGGGTGTCCAGCACTGTAACTTGCTGGTTGTTGAGTGGAGATTTTTCTTAAGTTTGAGATGGAAATCTCTGGGAGAGCTTTCGCCATTTGATATTACATGGAGCTGGGAGGTCTCTGGTGGACCAATGTGCTGAACTCAGCTTTCCCACCTCAGAGACACAGGTCTGACACATGGCCAGAGCATCAAGACCCTTCCAGCCACACGGTTAACAGTTGGCAATAGAGGGCCTGTAAACTTCTTCATATCATCTTGTCCTGCTTGTCCTCCAGTTTATTCATGATTCTGTCCTAGAGTAGACGGTGTGAGAGCCTTCAGTCACATTTACATCCTTGTGACCCATCAGCCCTGCTGCCTTTCACCACTGACTTTTGCATGGTGGATCACAGTCGATCAATCACCAACTCGAGAGAAGTGCTGCGGCTCCCTCTGATGGCTCAGGAAAAAAATCTCTGCCACTCAAGCCACGCACTCGTGTTCTTGTGCCTTCATGCCTTCTACAGTCAATTTTTTGAATAACTGTCATACTGTTTCCCAGAGTTGCTGAATCATTTTATATTCCTAGAAGAAATGTACAAGGGTTGAAATTTCTCCACATCCTTGCCAACATTTATTTCTTGTTCTTTTTTTTTAATAATAGCCTTCCCAATGGCTATAAAATGGTATATCATTGTAGTTTCAGAAATAGTTTCCCTGCTTGTATTATATTGTGGCAACTCTAGCATTGCATGGGAATTGGAGAAAATTGACCACCCACCCACCAAAATAGTAGCCTTTTCCTTGCTCAGTTGGTCTGCTGCTCTACTGATATGAAAACTCTAAAAGGATCAAGCAACTATTTTATCCTTATATTCAGTAAATCCATCAAATATTCAACTTACAGGAGTTTCACCATCAGGGAACTAGAATCTGTAATCCAGAAGTACATACAATTGAGGGTATGAGACACAAAAAAAATCCACAAATGGGCCAATCTTATTTCATTTCTTGATTCCTGGAGCTCACAGTCATTAGTTCAATGCCTTATACCATATCCTGGAGGATAGCATCCCAAACCTAGAGTATATTGTCACCTTAATGGAGCTTTTAAACAACCATTCTGGCCTTCTATATGCTGCTTCTGGATAACACAGGATACTATAGTACCAATAAATCTTGTGGTAATGTGATCCTGATGAAGCTATTTAGCTACTGTCAAAAACCTCCTTTGTTATAAGAGGTAATATTTTGAAGGGTCTCTTAGAGGACTTTAGGTGTATTCTGTAATTCCTCAGATAAAGGTGCTAGACCAGATTTTGAGAGAGGATAGATATGAGTTTCAGCCATGCATAGTCACCACTCCTGCACCATATTAGACGCTTGTTGACATCCACCAAATGTGTTATTTTCTCATATAGTCATAGTGTCTCCTTTGCAATGGGTACTCTTTAGTGATCAATGCTTTGAGGTATAGAGACCTGTATACTCTCTGCTTACTATCTCAGGTCAATTCACTTAAGTTTCCATTCCCCATTGGTTGTAAGTTTTCTCTGGGGACATTAACTTCTCCCACTGTCAAGCTGTTTGCATTTGGACTCAGGAGGTTCCTTTGAATTAGGAGAAGTCAGTGAGGTAAAAAAAATAGTAGAAGCATAGTGTGCATTTAAGATAGGAAGCTGTAACCATTAGTCAGAGCTCATTCAGAACTTTCTACTATAGCTGTGCATGGAAAAGTATAGAAAAGGATATGCAACTGAAAGGTTGTCCTTGGGAAAATTATTTTTAGAAAGAGTATACATGAATGTTGAGGTTCTAGGAATTTATTATTTTAAACTATCTATGTCTTTACACCCCTTGGAATGGATTGGTAATCCTCATGTGTATATAAATCCCTATTAAAGACTGCTGCTTGAAGGATTTCTGCATTCTTTCACCAGGATACCTGGGAAGTCCTATATGTCCTGCATACCACACATAGGCTATTAAGGAACAGAGCCCTCTCTCAAATCAGTTAATTGAAATACTCCCTCTACCTTTACTGACATGTGCCAGGATGGATGAGCAGGAAGGCAAGAACAACAATAATAACAAGAGTAACAATCTGGATAGTCTTATATTCTCCTTCAATTTATTGAAAGTTTATCAGTGTTTCTACTACACTAATTCTTTTGACCAAGATCAAGGAAGTTTGGGGACTGGGTTTTATGTTCGTAGTCACCTTCCTTATCCCAGCTGCAGTATATTTGAAACAAAATAATCCCATCTTGGGGAAGCTCTCCTATTTTACTTTTCTGTCCAGAGGAATTCTTTCTGCCATGTGTTTCATCCTCTGTGCACTATGTCCTATAGTAAAATGATTTTTTTAATGTAAGGAGAAATTTTGGAATTTTCAATACATTTTCCTCTTTTTCAAAACCCAAATTTCAGGGGGGAAAGAGGGGAGGGATAAATTGGGAGATTGGGATTAACATATACATGCTACTATGTATAAAATAGATAACTAATAAAAACCTACTGTATAGCACAGGGAACACTTCTCAGTGCTTTGTAATGATCTATATGGGAAAAGAATCTTAAAAAAAGTGGATATATGTATATGTATAACTGATTCATTTTGCTGTGAAGCAGAAACTAACACAACATTGTAAACCAACTATACTCCAATAAAAACAAAACCAAACTTGACTTTCAATTATATTATCTTGCTCTGGACTCAAATATTTTACTTTGGAAGTCAGACTGAATATTGACTTTTTTCATTTTGCATTCCAACTTTAACAATTCTAATTTGGCCAAAGGAAGGATTTAAGATACTATCTAGTTGACAACAATTTGGAACAGAGAGATTTTCATTCTGTGTAAATGAGGGGATGTTATATATAAGTATAACCCCTACATTTTTAGCTCAACATCCTACCAAGGTGATAGCTGCCAGCACATCCTGAGGAAAGACATGAGTTGTGTTGATGTCAATTCAAGCTCTCTCACTAAAGTCACTGGACACATGCAGACTGTATAGGAACTTTCCCACATAATGACATCCCTTCAATACTACCATAGGTAACTGTTTCACTTAATTCCATAGATACAGAGAAAGATAAGTAAAATGAGAAGACTCAGTTTGTCTCAGTTGAAAGAACAAGAGAAAATCCCTGAAAAAAAGTCGTGAAACACAAATAAAAAATTTACTAGATAAAGAATTAAAAGCTTAATAATAAGAATGCTACCTGAAATAGGGAAAATAATAGATGAACACAGTGAGAATTTTAACAAGGAACTAGAAAATATATTAAAAAAAGAACCAGTCAGAACTGAAGAATATAATAAGCAAAATGAAAAACACACTAGAGGGAATTAACAGCAGACTAGGTGATACAGACCAATGCATAAGTGACCTGGAAGGTAGAATAATGGAAATCACCCAATCATAACAGCAAAAAATAAAATAAAATAAAAATGAAAAGTTTAAGGGATCTAATAAATGAATTCTACTATGTTGCAGGATACAAGATTAATATAGAGAAATTTACTGCTATTCATTACACTATTCATGAACATACAGAAAGAGAAATTAAAGAAACAATGTTATTTACAATCACATCAAAAAGAATAAAATACTTAGGAATAAACTTAACTAAGGAGGTGAAAGCCCTATACTCTGAAAACTATAAAACGTTGATGAAGGAAGGAGAAAATGATACAAAGAGTTGGAAAGATTTCCCATGTTCTTCGACTGGAAAAGTTAATATTGTTAAAATGCTCATACTACCCAAAGAAATCTACAGATTTAATATGATCCCTATAAAAATATCCATGATATTTTTTCACAGAAATAGATCAAATAATTTAAAAAATTATATGGAACCACAGAAAACCCCCTCGATTTGCCAAAGCAATCTTGAGAGAAAAGAGCAATTTAGAGGTATCACACTCCCTGACTTTAGACTATACTGTAAAGGTACAGTAATCAAAAGAGCATGATACTGGCACAGAAACAGACATACAGATGAATGGAACAGAATAGAAAGCACAGAAATAAAACCATGCTCCTATGATCAATTACTCTACCACAAAGGCCAGAATATACAATGGAGAAAAGGCAGTCTCTTCAATAAGTGGTGCTGGGAAAACTGGACAGCTACATGTAAAAGAATGAAGTTAGAACTTTTCTCACATCATATACAAAAACAAACTCAAAATGGAATGAATACCAAAATGTGACACTGAAAACCATAAAATTCCTTGAGGAAAACATAGGCAGAACATTACTGGTGTAGTAATGTTTTTTGGATCTGTCTCCTAAGGAAAAAGAAACAAAAGCAAAAATAAACAAATGGGACATGATTAATAGCAAAAGCTTTGCACAGCAAATGAAACCATTGACAAAACTAAAACACAACCTGATGAATGGGAGAAAATATTTGCAAATGATATGACCAAAAAGGGGTTACTATCCAAAATTTATAAACAGTTCATACAACTCAATATCCAAACAAACAAAGAATCCAATTAAAAAATGGGCAGAAACCTGTATAGACATTTTTCCTACAAAGATGTACAGATGGTTAGCAGGCACATGAAAAAATGTTCAACATTTCTAAGCATCAAGAAAATTCAAATCAAAACCACAATGAGATATCATCTCATGCATGTCAAAATGGCTATCATCAAAAGTCTACAAATAACAAATGTTGGTGAGGATAGGAATAAAAGGGAATCTTATACTGTTGTTGGAATTATAAATTGATTCAAACTATGGAAAACTGTATGGAGGTTCTTCAGAAAACTGAAAATACAACTACTATATCATCAGACAATTCCACTGCTGGGTATATATCCAAAGAAAATGAAAACTTTAATTCTAAAAGATAAATGCACCTCAATGTTCATAGCATTATTATTTATAATAATCAAGATATGGAAGCAACTTAAGTGCCCATCAACAAATGAATGGATAAAGAAGATGTGATATATAAATTATATATATGTATATGATGTATATATATATATACACAATGGAGTAGTACTCAGCCGTATAATAGAATAAAATTCTGTTACTTGCAACAATGTGGATGGATCTAGAGATCACTTTTCTTAGTGAAATAAGTCAGATAGAGAAAGACAAATACTTTATGTCATCACTTATATGTGGAATCTAAAAACTAAAACAAATGAATATATTTTCTGATATTGAGTTGCATGAGCTCTTTGTATATTTGGGAGATTAATCACTTCTTGGTCACTTCATTTGCAAATATTTACTCCCATGCCATGAGTTGTCTTTTCGTTTTGTTTATGGTTTCCTTTGCTGTGGAAAAGATTTTAAGTTTAATTAGACCCCATTTTTAAAAAGTTGTTTCTATTTTCATTACTCTAGGAGGTGGATCCAGAAAGATATTGCTGTGGTTTATGTCAAAGAGTGTTCTGCCTATGTTTTCCTCTAAGAGCTTTATAGTATCTTGTCTTGCACTTAGGTCTTTAATCCATTTTGAGTTTATTTTTGCGTATGGTGTTAGAGAATGTTCTAGTTTCATTCTTTTCCATGTAGCTGTCCAGTTTTCTCAGCACCACTTATTGAAGAGATGGTCTTTTCTCCATTGTATATTCTTGCCTCCATTGTTGTAGATTAACTGACCATGGGTGCGTGGGATTATTTGGGGGCTTTCTATCCTGTTCCATTGATCTATATTTTGTTTTTTGTGCCAGTACCATACTGTTTTGATTACTTTAGCTTTGTAGTGTAGCCTGAAGTCAGGAATCCTGATTCCTCCAGCTCCACTTTTCTTTCTCAAGATTGCTTTTGTTATTCAGAATCTTTTGTGTCTCCAATACAAATTTTAAGATTTTTTTCTAGTTCTGTGAAAACCGCCATTGGTAATTTGATAGGGATTGCATTGGATCTGTAGGTTGCCTTGGATAGTATAGTCATTTTGACAATACTGATTCTTCCAATCCAAGAACATGGTATATGTTTCCATATGTTTGTGACATCTTCAATTTATTTCATCAGTATCTTATAGTACAGGTCTTTTGCCTCCTTAGGTATGTTTATTCCTAGGTATTTAATTCTTTTTGATGTGATGGTAAATGGGATTGTTTCCTTAAATTCTCTTGATGATATTTTGTTCTTAGTGTATAGAAATACAAGAGATTTCTGTGTATTAATTTTGTATCCTGCAACTTTACCAAATTCATTGACGAGCTGTATTAGTTTTCTGGTAGCATCTTTAGGATTTTCTATGTATAGTATCATGTCATTTGCAAACAACCCAATCAAAAAATGGGCAGAAGGTCTAAATAGACATTTCTCCAAAGAAGACATTCAGATGGCCAACAGACACATGAAAAGATGCTCAACATCGCTAATTTTTAGAGAAATGCAAATCAAAACTAAATGAGGTATCACCTCATACCAGTCAGAATGGCCATCATCAAAAAGTCTACAAACAACAAATGCTGGAGAGGGTGTGGAGAAAAGGGAACCCTCCTACAGTGTTGGTGGGAATGTAAATGTGTACAGCCACTATGGAGAACAGTATGGAGGTTCCTTAAAAAACTAAAAATAGAACTACCATATGATCCAGCAATCCCACTCCTGGACATATATCTGGGGAAAACCATAATTCAAAAAGATACATGCACCTTAATATTCATCGCAGCACTATTTACAGTAGCCAAGACATGAAAGCAACCTAAATGTCCACCAACAGAGGAATGAATAAAGAAGATGTGGTACATACATACAATGGAATATTACTCAGCCATGAAAAAGAATAAAATAATGCCATTTGAAGCAACATGGAAGGACCTAGAGATTGTCATATTAAGTGTAGTAAGTCAGACAGAGAAAGACAAATATCATTTGATATCACTTATATATGGAATCTCAAAATATGACACAAATGAACTTGTTCATGAAACAGAAACAAAAACAAACTTATGGTTACCAAAGGGGAAAGGGGAGGGTGAGGAATAAAATAGGAGTTTGTGATTAACATATAGACACTACTATATATAAAATAGATAATCAAGAAGGGCCTACTGTATAGCACAGGGAACTCTACTCAATATTCTGTAATAACCTATATGGGAAAAAATCTGAAAAAGAATGGATATATGTATATGTATAACTGAATCACTTTGCTGTACACCAGAAGCTAACACAACATTGTAAATCAACTATAATATAAAATAAAAATTAGATTAAAAATAAAACGAATGTATATAGCATAACAGAAGCAGACTCACAAACATAAAGAAAAAACTAGTGCTTACCAGTTGGGAGATGGAAGGGGGAAGGGCACAATAGGTGTATGGGATTAAGAGACACAAACTGCCATAGATAAAATAAATAAGCAAAAAGAATGTATTGTATGGGACTTCCCTCCTGGTGTAGTGGTTGGGAGTCTGCCTGCCGATGCAGGGGATATGGGTCCGGGCCTTTGTCTGGGAGGATTCCGCATGCCGTGGAGCAGCTGGGCCCGAGCGCCACAACTACTGAGTCTGCACTCTAGAGCCCGTGGGACATAGCTGCTGAGCCTGCATGCTGCAACTGCTGAAGCCCACGTTCCTAGAGCCTGTGTTCCAGAGCAGGACAGGCCAATGCAATGAGAAGCCTGTGCACAGCAGAGTGGAGTGGTCCCTGCTCACTGCAGCTAGAGAAGTCCCGTGCGCAGCAGCGAGGGCCCAGGACAGCCAAAAATAGAAATAATAATAATATATTGTATGGCACAGTGAAATACAGCCATTATTTTGTAAAAACTTTGAATGAAGTATAATCTATAAAAATATTGAATCACTATGTCATACACCTGAGCCAATATAATATTGTAAATCAACTATAATAAAAAACTGGAAAACGAAAAACAAAGTCAAGATGGAACACTGGCATAGGGCTACAATTTTGCATTACTGAGTTGATTGTCTGTGGTCCAAAATCTGGTTCTCAGGGGTCCACATTGAGAAACTCAATTTTATAAGGTGAATATCACATTCAGAGGTGACCAATCTCTTAGAGAATGAATGACCTCAGTTAGATTCTCCAGAGACTAATGCATTATTGATCTATGTTCTGATTTATTAAATAACAATGAATGCTCTTCTTTTCTGAAATGTCACTGGATGAGAATAGAATCAGAATAAAGGAAGTTTTGAAAAATGTTTACCTGGGTCAGTTGTTCTCAAATGGGGCAATTCCACCACTTCACTCTCAGTGAACATTTGGCAATATCTAGAGACTTTTTTGGTGTCATACATTAGGGATTGGGGGAGGGCAGAGAGTGCTATTTTCATTTATTGGGTGTGGGCATGGATGCTACTAAGCATCCTACATGTACGGGATAGCTCCCCACGACAAAGAATTATTTAGTCTTAATGTTAATAGTGCCAAGTTTGAGAAACCCTAATCAAGTCTCTGGAAAATACATAAGAACACTTCTCAAGTTACACAGCACTGATGTCCAATATATTATATCACTCTTCGTGTATGGTGCCTTTTCTAGGCTCTCTAAAACTCATCCCCTTTCCCACAGGCCTTAAGCAGAGTTGAGTTTTTCTCACTTTTATTACATCTCTTTATTTCTTCCCTTAGATTACATCCCACTTATTTTAGTTCAATATGAGAGTCCCTAAGTCTACTCAGCCACACATTTACAGATAACTTTTGGACTATTTCTTTATATAGTTACTATTCAGTCCATAGTTAGATCAGTCCATAGGTCATTATGGCCAAATGGGCCTGGGCCACAGGGAAGATTTTGGCAGATAATCTACTGTGTGGCATCCATGTTTATAATGTCAGTTCACACAGAGGTCATTTCATTTACCAGTCCTTTCAGCAGGATTAGCCACATAATTTGCAGGTCCCAGTGTAAAACAAAAATATGGGGACCCTTTCAAAATTTATTAACAATGTGGCACAAGAAAGAATTAAACCAAGTGCAGGGTACTTCTGAGATAGGAATCCTGTTCTACTGCACAGGTTGCATGCCCATAAAATAAGCCTTTGTCTTTCAGAAGATGTCATTTACAATCTGTCAGTCTAGCTGTTGGTTAAGCAAAAAACAACTTTAAGGTTTTTATAATCAGATTTAATTTTCTCAACAGGCAAAGTACATTCACAATAAAAAAAAAGGTATGAACAAGTATACACACAAACACAATTTTATATATACCACATACATACACACATCTTATCCATGCTAAAAATATGGTGGTCAAAACAATGAATATGACTGGATATGTCCAAGGAGGTTGTAGAGACAGATGAGCAGTGGGTCAGGTATAAAATCTTAGTAAACCCTTAATTTTTAAGATGTGGGCAGCTGAGGAGAAGCCAACAAAGGAGACCAAGAAGAAATGGTCAAAGCTAAGAAGAGACAGAAGAAAGAAGCAATATGAAATTCAAACAATAGGTTGTTTTAAGAAAGACTAATAGCCATTAGTATAAAATACAGGAGAAACATACAATAAAAATACTGAAAATTCATATATTTGGTAATATGTAAATAATCTTGTGAATGGAGTTTTAGTGGAGTAATGGTAGCAGAAATCAGACTAGTTTATTGAGGATTACGTGAGAGATAAGAGACTGTGAATGCAGAAAGCACCTTAAGAAACTTTTTTAAAGAAAAGAAAGAGAGATATAAGGAGGCAAGGCAGTAACCAGAGTGAGATAGATTTCAATTGAGGGCTATTTATTTGTTTAAGATGGGCAAAACCTGAGTATACTTTTAGGAGAAGGAGAACACTGAAAATATGAGGGGAGAGAGAGAGAGAGAGAGAGTAATTTATAAGACAAGATCCCCAAGAATATGAGAATAGTTGCAATCAAAAGTTCAGATGGAATTGGCCTTTACCTGGATTCATAGCCTGTTCTATTCATTTGAAGATAAGAAGGGAACACAGGATTTAGATGAAAATAATTTGTAGAGAGAGAGAGTCTCACACCAAATGACATGAGTTTTCTTAATAAAATAGAGGAGGTGACATTATCTGGATAAGAGTGCTTGGGACAATGCCTTTTCTGAGCTGAGCTGAGGGCTTTCCAGGAAATTATACATTGTCACTTGGTTGTCTACTTAGATAGTTGAAATCTATAGACCTTAGGTATGAATCTGGGCAATAAAACTTGGTATTACTGCAGCAACTTGAATTTAGGAAGAAATGTTATTTTTGAGCTTAATAGAATAGTTTTCAGCTACATCTTTAAAAAAGCTTAGTAGATAAGTTTTGCTTAAGCAGTCTAGCATTTAATATCTGGCTTCCTTCAATATAATAGATGGCCCAGGCCCTGAATACCTAACACTCAAATAAAATTAATTAAGACTATAATCCAGCTCACTCCATAGAACAGAGGGCCTAATGGTCATCTCTCTGGGACACTATATGATATATACCCAGTCCATCTACTGCTGCCTGATAAAAGAAATGCTTACTCTCCTTTGATCACAAAAAAAGGATCTCCTTGGACCACAAAAAAAGGATCCAATTTCCTGAGGAGTCATGTCACGTAGGAAAACTACATCCAGTACTTTCTGTATTGTTAGCAAGCACTTTTCCATGACTGGAGTTTGAGAAATTGTAACCTTTGCCTCTCCTTGGTTTAACTCCCTTCTCTCTTATTATATTTTGTGAGTTAGGAGTTATTAATACAGCTTAATTGTGTACTATTCTGAGCTCTGCTCTTTTGAGTTTCATGGGTGTGTCCTTTGTCTCCTGGTTTGAATTTTGTTCGGGGGTACTAGCAATAGAAAAGGAATGGCACCCAGTTAAAAAAATGTTGCTCATACTAAGGATTCCAAATTTTGAACCATACAAAATTACCATGGTGTTTTATTTCCAGTAAGTTTTACACTTAAGCTACCAAAAAAGTGAAAATGAGTTAGATAGTTGTTTAATATTCTCTATTAAGCATAGTTCATATAATGTGGGAGAAGTGCTCAAAGTACTTCATAGTAGATTTGATATATAAAAAGGGTTAAAATATTTTTGGTAGCAGCAAAATATGAATGTGTTTTGTTGCAATTGTTGGAAACTCCATTCCATACAGTGAAGAACAGAACCCAGTGATCTACAAGCTTAACATTATCAAATTGTTTGCTGTTTATATTAACTTTTTAAAAAAATATTTGGACCACTTCCATTATGAATTCACACCTTTATTGTTTATTGAAGCCTTACTACATGTAAGGTTTTGTGCTGGGCTTATTTCCACTTAGGCTCTTTATCTACTTTCCTACTAAGTTCTCTTTTTACTTTTCTACTTAGATTGTCTCAAGTACTTTTCTCTTTAAAGATCTATCAAAAATAGTTTCCCAACTTTTTTTTTTAATTGTGTGAGACAATCCAACATGGTATCATTTCCTTGACTGTTTTAACACTATACTTTTTTGAGATGGGCAGCACCTGGAGGTAAGTAGAGCATTTCCTTTGAGCTATGTTAGCATCTGAATTCTGGTCCTTTGGCAAGTGCCATAGAATAAGACATTGCATTAACTTCTGCCATCTTTACATTTTGTATTTGTTGGTAGACTTTCTTTTCCCTTTAGCACATGCAAAGATCTTAAGGAGAGAAAGTTAGTAAGATAAAGGGGTTTGAAATATGTAAAATCAGTGTAATAATTAGGTATACTAAATCCCATCTGAACCCTAACCAGTGCATTTTACACTAGACATTTCCATGACTAATAATATGCAGCAAGGAAGGCTTGACGTCATCTCATTACAAGTCCAAATTTGTGTTTAAATTGAACCAATGTCTATTCATCAAAATGACAGCTTATTCTGGTTTCAAATGAATGTTATTGAGTCATGTTTTGAAAACACTAACTCCACCTTCCCCTATCTATCAAATGGCTGCAATTAATAACCATCAGAAAATAATTTGAATAGGTCATTCATTCAGTATATAGACATATATGTATATGTATTTAGATTATTATCATCATCATATACTGTTACATATTCAAAATATTGGTCTGATATCAGGATAATGCATTATAATTTAACATATGACCTTAAAATAGGCTATACTGATGTACAAGAGATAATATAGAAATCAGTTTTGAAAAGATATTATGAAAAATGTGAACCTTCAGAAGTACTAACAATGTTATTTATAATCAGCAGTTAGTTAAAATACATGTTTAACTCTTCAGAAAAAGAAACTCAAAGGTATGAAAATTGGACACTGAAAATCATCACGCATTTTATTTTAGCCTCTATTATATACGATTTTTTCCTCCCTTTTTTGCTAATTTTAAACTGAAGTATAATAAAAGTGAATAAAACATGTGTATTAGCTTATAATAAAAGTGAACAAAACATAAATGTATTAGCATATAATAAAAGTGAACAAAACATAAGTGTATTAGCATATAATAAAAGTGAACAAAACATAAGTGTATTAGCTCATTGAATTTTCAAAAGGTAAAATCTTCTATGTAACCACCACCTAGACCAAAAATGAAACATTAGTAGTATCAGTACTTTGTCTTCTCCTTCCTTTTCTTCTGCCTCACAAGGGTAACCAATATACTGAGTTCTCTCTGCATATGTTAATTCTGCTTATTTTTGAACTTGATATGATTCACACATACACACACAGAAATAATCTATTTTACTCCACATTAAATTTATAAGATTCTTCATCATCGTTACGTGTAGTTGTAGTCCATTCATTAATGTTCATGTACTGATTTTCATTTGATTAATAAACTACAATCTACTTTTCTTACTTTACTGCTAAAGGAAATTTGGGTTGTGTCTAGTTTAAGGTTATTAGAATAGTGCTACTGTGAACTTTACCGTGGATATCTTTTGGTGAACATGCACTTTTATTGGGTAGATACCTAGAAGTAGAATTGAGAGGTCATGGAATATGTATATATTCAGTTTTAGTAGATACTGTCAAACAGCTTTCCAAACTGGGTATACAAATATATACTCTAATAGCATGTGTGATGATTTTAGTTGATGTAAATCAATACCAACACTTCATATTTTCAGTTTTTTTTTTTTTTACATCTCAGAAATTCTAGTGAGTACAAGATTCTATGCTTCAATTCTATAAAGACTAAAGCAGTTGAATAGTGGTCTTATGACATCCTCTTTTGTTGTACCCATTTGAGTATTTGTGGGGTTTTTTTAACTGAGTATCCATCATTTTATTATTGAACTATAGTTCTTTGTATATAATGGATATGAGTCCTTTGTCAAATATATAAATTGCAATTATATTCTTCCAGTCTATGCTTGCCTTTTCATTTTCTTAATACTAATTTAGGTAAAAGAGAAGTTCTTAATTTAATGTGGTACAATTCATCTTTTTCTCCTTTATGGTTAGTACTTTTTGTCCATTAAATGTCTTTGCCAGCCTGCAATTCATGAAGATATTTTATTATTTCATATGAACACTTTATTGTTATACCTTTTACATTTAGATCAACAATCCATTAGGAATTGATATTTATATATGGTATGAAGTAGAGGTCAGAGTTCTTTTATTTCCCAGTTGACTGAATCTTATTTTACTAAAAAGAACACCCTTTCTCCAGGCACTGTTGTAGCACCTTTGACATAAATCATGTGAATCTATACGTGAGCTCATTTTATGAATGCTACCCTATTCCATTTGTCTATTTTTGTCCTTGTGCCAAAATCACAGTATTTTTCTTATATACCTTATAATATATATTCTAACTATTAGAATTTGAAATTAAAAACACAATGCCATTTACATTAACACCTCCAAAAATGAAATACTTAGGTATAAATCTAACAACATTACACCCATAGAAAACTAAAAATCCCTGATGAAAGAAAACAAAGAGGAACTAAATAAATTGAGAGATATTTCATGTCATAGAGAGGAGGACTCAATATTAAGACGCCAGTTCTTGCCAACCTGATCTATTTATTCAATGCAATCACAATCAAAACACCAACAGTTTATTTTAATTATTTTATAGATATTGACAAAAATTCTAACATTTATATAAAAATGCAAAAGATCCTGAATAGCCAACACAATATTAAAGGAGAAGAACAAACTCAGAGGATTGACACTGCCTAACTCAAGACTTAATACAAAACTATAGTAATCAAGACAGTGTGGTACTGGCAAAGGTATGGGCCAATGGAACAAAATAGAGAGCTCCAAAATAGAGAGCTCCAAAATAGAGAGCTCCAAAATAGGTCCATGTAAACATAGTCAACTGATTTTTGACAAAGGATCAAAAGCAATAAAATATAGGAAAGATAGTCTTTTCAACAAATGGTACTGGAACAACTTGATATTCACATGCAAAATAATGAATCTAGACATAGTCCTTACACCCTTCACAAAAAATAACTCAAAATGGATCATAGACTTAAATGTAAAACAAAAAACTGTAAAACTCTTAGAAGACTAGAAACAGTCTTGGCGAGACCTTTCACACCCCTCCACAGGATTGTGCATTTAGTGCCCTAGGGCTGGAGCATTCCCTTATATAGAGACAGGTTGGATGCTTCTTTCTTATTAGGAGAAGTCATTCCCTATTCTAGGTACGCAGTGAACTTCTTTGTACTGCTTATATGTGTGCATTATATGGTGCCTGGCCAGCCCCATTACTACATCTCCCCCCCCATGGGGAAGAAATGGGGTCTTTGCCTACATCACATGTGGGGTGCATCAGTCCATAGCCCTGCATCAGCTACCAGGAGGGACCCACTGATCATGGGAGACCAGTGCACATGACAAACACTTATCTTACTGAGCCTTTTCTCCTTTCTGTGATTAAAGTGTTGTTCCAACCAGAACATAGTGTATTGAGTCCACTTTAGCAAATCCAAATTCATACATGATGCAGTGGGCTGAGGTCAGTGGGCTCCTTCTGAAAGTGGTAGGCATTTTTATGCGGTTTGCCATCCTCTATGAGGTGGGAATTCTCACCTGGCATCAGTAGCTAGATCTGCTTGAAAATCATTTGCGTTTGGCAATGACTTTTAGACACAACACCAAAGATAGAATTCATGAAATAAAAAATTGAAAAGTTGGACTGCATTAACATGAAATCTTCTGTTCTGTGAAAGATATTGTCAAGGGAATCAGAAGACAAGCCAAAGACTTGGAGACTATATTTACAAAAGATATATCTGATAATGAACTGTCATTCAAAATATGACAATAACACTTAGAATTCACAATAAAAAGTGTACAACCTGACTAAAAAGGGGGCAAAGTATCTGAACAGACACCTCACCAAAGGAGATATAAAGATGAAAATTAGCATATGAAAAGATGCAGAACATCATATGTCATTAGGGAATTGCAAATTAAAACAACGTTGAGATACCACTAAATACCTATTAAAATAGTGTAAAACCCAAACACTGACACTGCCAAATGCTGGCAAGGATGCAGAGCCCAGGAACTCTCATTTGCTGCTGGTGGGGATACAAAATGGTAAAGGCACTTTGGAAGACAGTTTGGCAGTTTCTTACAAAACTAAAATACTCTTACCATATGGTTCAACAATCACAATCCTTGGTATTAAACCAAGTGAGTTGAAAACTTACAACCAAACAAAAACCTGCAAATGTATGTTTATAGCAGTTTTGTTTATAAGAGTCAAAGTCTAGAAGCAACTAAGATGTCCTGGAAATAAATGGATAAATAAACTGTGGTACATCCAGACAACAGAATATTATTCAGCACTAAAAATAAATGATCTATCAAGCATGAAAAGACATGGAGGAAACTTAAATGCATATTACTAAGTGAAAGCAGCCAATCTGAAAAGGCTATATGTTGTATGATTCCAACTATGACATTCTGTAAAAGATACAAGTATGCAGACAATAAAAATATGAGTGATTGCCAGGGATTTGGGGGAGGATGGGATGAATAAGTGGAGCACAGAGGATTTTTAGTGTAGTGAAAGTATTCTGTATGAAACTGTAATGGTGGATGCATGTTGTTATACAGCTGTCAAAACCCATAGAGTGTACAACACCAAGGCTGAACGCATAATGTAAACTGTGGGCTTTGGATGATAATGACATGTCAGTGTAGGTGTATTGATTGTAACAAATGCACTACTGTGGCGCAGGATGTTGATGGTGAGGAAGACTGCAACTGTGTGTGGGGAGGGCAGGTGTCAAGGAGTCTGTAGGTACTCTGTAAACATTCTGCTTAATTTTGCCATAAACCTAGGACTTCCAAAAAGTAAAGTCTATTTTAAGAAAAAACATAGTTTCCTACAGCTTTATAAGAAATTTTGAAATTTTTTAGTGTAAGTCACCTTATTTGTTATTCTTCAAGATTGCATTGCCTAATCTTGGCCTTTAGCATTTTCATTTGAATTTTAGAACCATCTCTTCAGTTTTCATAAATAATCTTGTGGGAATTTAGCTGAAATTTTATTCAATTTACAGATCAATTTTTGGAGAGCTGATATACTAAATTATTTTTCTTACATCCAAGAACATGATGTCTTTCCATTTATTTATTTTAAATTCCCTCAGTATTTTGTGGTGTTTGGAATAGTAGACTTGCACATGTTTTGTGGCTTTATTTATAGATATTTGATGAGTTTTTGCTCTTATAAATCAAAGATTTTAATTTTTGATGGTGTTTAGTAATATAATTCATTTTTAAGATTCATCTTCTATCCAGTGACCTTGCTAAATTCACTTATTAATCCAAATTATTTTTTGTAGAAAACTTTGTTTTTTGTATAAACTGTGATTTCTTCTACAAATGATATTTTTATATTTTCTATTCTAATTCCCCTCTCTTACATCTTATTTTCACCCTTATTTCATTACTAGGGCTTCTAGTACAATGTTGAATAGAAGTATTGATCACTGGAAGCCTGGTTTTGTCTCTTGGCCAAGATAAGTCTCCTATGGACTAGCTATAAATTTTCAGTGTGCTATCTAAAGTTTGAAATTTCCCTGGTGACAACAAGGAACAGCTTGTTTGCATTGTTTAAGAAAGTCCAGGTTTATGTTTTAAACCTAGTTTAACTAGTTATATACACTTTCTTAGCCCTCTGACCAGTGAGGTATAAAAGATGCTGTTTGAAACATTTGTTCAAGTTATTTTGAAATGAAGATTCCTTGTGTCTGACTTGATGGTTTAAAATCTGGGGATGAAACATCCTATGTGACTAAGAAAAGACCATGATGAGCTGCTACTGGAAGTCTCTTGGAGCCCTGATGTTCCTTGTGCTTTCTATCCCCTTCTATGTCATATCCTTTGTTTTTAGTAAAGTCTTATGTGTCTCCTGGGAAGTCATGTGAATTCTTTCAAATTTCCAACCTGTGAAATAGTTGCAGTTTTATTTTCTGCACCTATTGAATTGATTATATGCTTTTAATCTTTACTTCCTGTTAAGAAGGTGCATTATGTGGAATAATATTTAAGTGTTAAGAAATCCTTGTATTTTGGAAGAAACTCCACTTTTTTGTGATTTACTGTCCTTTTTATACATTGTTTTATGATTGTTATTATTTTATTTGCTATTTTTACTTCTATGGTTATTTTTTTCTTAAATGTTTGGAAGAAGTTAATGGTGAACCATCTATGCTTGAAATCTTTGACTGATTTGCTTATTTCTTTGTTTACAGAAGCTTTTTAATAATATATTTTATTTTTAATGGATATGGAATTAATCAGATTTTCTATTTCTTTTTTGTTTGATTTTGGAAGTTTATTTTTAATGAATCTGTCCATTATTTTTCAAATGTATTTGCCTGTTGTATTCATAATATCATCTTTATTATGTCTTTAATACCTACAGAATTATTACTAGTGCCACCTTTTTCATTAATTCCTGATACAGGTAATTTTTCTTGTCTCTTTTTCCTCCTTTGTCAGTTTGCTAGGAGTTTATTAATTTTATTAACCTTTGATATAATTTGCTTTGGCTTTTTTGATTTTTACTTTTGGTTATTTGATTTTTATCACTGATATGTGTTATTTTATTATTTCCTTCTACTTTTCATCAGCTCCATTTTCTGTTCTTTTCTAGCTCTTTTAGGTAGAAGTTTATATAATGGATTTTCAGGTATTCTAATATTTTGATATCTCCATTTAAGACTATACATTTTTTTTCTAAGCATTTCTTTAGCTCTTTGAAATGTCATATATTCATTAGCATTCATTTAAAATTTTTGTAATTGCTATTTATTCCTTAACCTGTTTACAGTTGTATTATTTTCTAAGGGTTCAAGGATTCTCTATTTATCTTTTTGTAACAATTTCTAGTTTACTTCCACTGGATGAAAGTTTACCCTGAATGATTTTAAGTCTTTTAAATTTCTGAAGCACGCTTTGGAAAATGCTTAATTTTGGAAAATGTTCCATGTGAACTAGAAAAGAATGTGTATTTTCTTATTGTTGAATGCATTGTTTTATATATGTCAATTTGTTTGAGGTTTTAATATTAAATTTTACAATGTTTTACATCTTTACTGCTTTTCTGTCTACTTATTCTCTCAGCTATTAAGAGAGGACTGTTAATGCTTCTCATTCACATTGTGTACTCATCCACTTCTATTTTTTATTTTTTCCAACTTGCCTTATATCTTAAAGCTATGCTATTGCATGCATACAGGTTTAGAACTGTGATATCTACCTAGAGGATTGTACCTTCCAGTCTTAATATGTATTTTTCTGATATAGTATAGCTACACTGTTGCAAGTTTAGCTAAACTAATCCATGGTTCTGCTGCCTGGCATACATTTTGTTTGGCCAAGCAGCCTACAGTGACCTTAAAGTGACACTAGCCCCCTCATGCAAGCACATGTCCTAGATAGCAGCCCACAGAGGCACAAGCAAATATAAGTTCCTGATACGACTTTCCCAACAGCCCTTGGGATCAACAGTTTCCCTCTTATCCCAGTGCCTGTACTTCTTAGGCACCCCTTAGATAAGAACTTTGTGGCCCTTACCAAAACCCTACTCTTTTGGTTTGAATTGACCAATCCAGATCTAGCCTGGGCATCCCAAAGCACTCCACCCACTGACCCTCATGAAGGCATGTGCCCCAGGTCCTGCTTTTCTCTCTGCCTGTACTTTGCCCTGACCTCATGTGGCCCCTCCAGGTGTGCTGTGTATTACCTCTAGGACCTGGAGGAGGTTTAAAGAATAAACTTCTTTATTTCAATTTCTCCTGTTGTCTGTTATTGAACTGTGGCTCTCCATCCATTACTCTTTGCTCTATTAGCAAAAGTTAATTTAACAAAGTCTTAACATACACAAACTTTCTTTTGGTTAGTTTTTGCAAAGTATATATTTATTGATTATTTTACCTCTAACCTCTGTGTGTTCTTTAAGATGGCTCTCTTGTAAACAGCATGTAATTATTACAGTTGTCCCTTTGTGTCTATGGGGGATTGGTTCCAGGACCTGCTGCTGTGGATTCTAGATACATGTATATGTAGAACTGAATCACTTCTCTGTACACCTGAAACTATCACAACATTGTTAATCACCTATACTCCAATATAAAATAAAAAGTATAAAAAATAAAATCCGTGGTATCAAGTACCATAGTCAGCCCTTTGTATCCACAGCTCTGAATCCATGGATTCAACCAATCAGAAATTGTGTAGTACTATACATATTAATTGAAAAAAACTGCATATAAGTGGACCCCTGCAGTTCAAACCAGTTTTGTTCAAGGGTCAACTGTATTTTAATCCAATTTGCCAATATAAGTCTTTTACTGGAATATGCAACCCATCTATATTACATATAATTACATTAATGTAGTCACTAAGTTTAATATATTCTCTTACTATAATTCTCCATGTAGCCAAACTATTTTATATTTTTCTCATTTACTGCCTTCTTTTATATTAATTACTTAGCTTTTCCTCCATTACCTTGCTCATTATTTATTCTTTTACTACACTTTTAGTGGTTACCCTTGAAATAACAATATGCACACTTGGTTCAATACAATTTAATACAAATCATTGCTTTTACCACATACTCAATAATATTATATTCTTAACATTTGTTAACAACACTCACTGCCCCTTGCAACATTTGAATTATCACTGCCATACATTTTAATTCTCTCTATATTTTAAATATCACAAGACATTACTGTTACTGTTTTGTACCAATATCCTATTATTGTTCATTAATATTTACCCACATATTTGTACTTTATTTCTTTCCTTGTTTCCTGCAAATCCATGTTTCTCTTGGAAATGTTTTCTTGCTAGAAAAACATCCTTTAGTATGATATGTAGTGCACATATTCCAGTGACAGATTGTCACTTTTTGTCTATCTGAAAATATCTTCACCTTTATTTTTAAAGAATAATTCTGCTGATTATAGAGTTCCAGCTTGGCAGTTATTTTCCTTCAGCCCTTTAATGATACCATTCCACTGTATTTTAACCTTCAACATTTATGTTGTAAAGTCAGCCATTATTCTTACTTTTGTTACTTTTAAGGTAACATTTTTTTTTCTTTTTTTGCTTCTTTTAAGATTTGATTTTTCTAAAACACTTTCAGAAGTCTTATGATTACATCTCTAGGTATTCTTTGTGTATATTGTGTTTGGGCTTCTTGAGTATATGAATTGATGTATATTGTCAGTTTTGGAAATTTCAAAATATTCTTATTGCTTTCTTTCTCCTTTTTTAAATTGTTGGCATTAAAATTATACATATATTAGAACTAGTGGAAAAAATAATCCCCATCCATGATGTGCATACCCTGTATAAATCCCTGAGCCTGAGACTACCAAATAACTTGATCCCTTTAAGTATGGGTCTAGTGGTTAGAAACAGAGGAAGTTAGATATTTAAATCTATGGGCTACAGTTGGGGGGGGGGGCTTCTCTTTGTTCTTGTAAGTAAAGTTTTATTGAAACAGCCATGCTCACTCAACAAGTATCTGTGGTTACTTTTGCTACAATGGCATAGATAAATAGTTGCAACAGAGGCTATATTCTGAAAGATTACAGTATTTGCATCTAGTCCATTAAGAAAAAGCTTGTCAGTCCTTGCTTCCCTGGATTATCCTTTCGTGTTCTTGTTGCTGTAACAACTTTCTGATGCCTTCAGACAGAAGAATTCTCTTTTTCTATTTCTTCTTTGTAGGATTATTGCATCCCTGAAGTCTTTAGTTTTAAATGACTATTTTATTGAGGTTTTCCCCTCCATTTATGTTTGCCCTGGACATTCTCTGCTCCACCAGATCCAATCTCAATGCAACTTTCCCTGTTCTCTGCTCCAGGTAGTTGAGCTCTGTGAAATTGATCAGCCAGCCTCCCCTGTTTTATGGCTTCAGGTTGGGTCAGAAGATATTGGGATATCAATAGGAGATATTGTCAGCTTCTCAGAAAATGGGTAAAGGACAATGTCAGGGTAACAATTGCTTTTGCTCCTTCCCTATCACACTATTGATTGGCAGGAGCTCTGTACCACTAAGAAAGGCTACAGCTCCTTTAGGTGGCC
Source organism: Stenella coeruleoalba (assembly GCF_951394435.1). Classification (NCBI taxonomy): domain Eukaryota; kingdom Metazoa; phylum Chordata; class Mammalia; order Artiodactyla; family Delphinidae; genus Stenella; species Stenella coeruleoalba. The sequence continues at coordinate 72,694,389 of NC_137152.1, read as the reverse complement.
ACATCTTACAACCTGAGTTTGAGTTCTCACTTTTTACCTTTAACCCTTCAGGACTAGGCATGGTAATGTTTCCCTGCTTCTGTTAGCTTTATCATACAGTATTGTTTTTACATATTTGTAAATGGTCTCTTTCTTAAACTCTCTTTGATTACACTGATTTAGTGTTCCATCTGTTTTCTGTTAAGAATTACACTGATTTCATGATACATTGGTGTTTTTGTCTGACTGATCCAATGCCACACAATGCATTTACTGCTAGTGGTAAAAGTACTAGATATATTTCTATCTAAAGAAGATGTGTCCACATACTAAAAGTGAATAAGATCTGGCTTGAGATTAAAAAATATTCTTAAATATTCACTACGTCTTGAGCATGAGTAAAGGCCTACATCATTAAAAACATAGATAAAACATCTTTTATATAAAAATAATTTAGCTCTTATTTCCTATTAAAACTGGCATTTTATATTGAGTGTACTTACAAGTACAGACAAAATTGAAATGGACATCTGTTTTGTAATGTAGGTCATTATGTTCACATATCAAAAAAATAGTACAATGGATCATTGAGTTTTATGTCTTCTATACCTAAATTAAACTAGAAGAATAAAAATGATTTTTTTGGTTCATTGGGGCTATTACTCCCATATAGTGTAAATGTATTCCTTCATATTGTGAAGTGTCTTTGTAAATAGGAAATAAGCAAGATCCTTCTTCCCTAAATAAAAATGAATGTGCTCCAAAATATTTCAAAATGAAACTGAGGAAATTAATATTTTCTGACTTCAGTGAAAAATGTTAAATCAATGATGATGAAAGAAAAATAATCATTCTTACTTCACCACTTTGTTGGTTAAAAATTTTATCCTTCTGTTTTTCTTTGTTGTTGCATCTCCATGAATATCTACTCTCTGACAAAATTGCTTAAACATTTGTTTATTCTTGTAGGTTTCTTTACTCTTCCAAGGTGACTCACTAGGAAAGATCAAAGAAGATACTACACAGCAAGTGGAATTTGGAATGATCTTAACAAAGTGGATATTTCAGTTTGACTTTCCTGGATCCTTGATTTAATAAGGTTTTGCATATGTACAAAGCCAAGTGATGGTCTTTTCCCCCACTGTTATAATTATTATTCAAAATATAATTTAATTTTCTTCATATACATCTCTTTTTTTTTTTTTTTTTTTTGTGGTACACGGACCTCTCACTGTTGTGGCCTCTCCCGTTGTGAAGCACAGGCTCCGGACATGCAGGCTCAGCGACCATGGCTCATGGGCCTAGCTGCTCCATGGCATGTGGGATCTTCCTGGACTGGGACACGAACCCGTGTCCCCTGCATTGGCAGGCAGACTCTCAACCACTGCGCCACCAGGGAAGCCCCATATACATTTCTTGATTCCAAAAAGAATTTCTGAAGATATGAGTGTTGTAGTGTTTAAAATTATGAAGAATCTGAGATTTTACCCTATTTGTAGGACAACAAGTTAACCTGCCACAGTTTCATTGATGCTGACAGAAGACGTGACATTCTTAAATCAGAGACAAAGAATAGTTTACTGTTCATGGTAACAGTAATATTAGCAATTGTGCCAGTTTCCTGAACCCCAGTTCCCACAGGGCACTGAGAAGACGGCCAAGCAATGCTGGCACATGAAGTGTGTTTTATTACTAGAGAGATACCTCAAGCATAGGGAACTTAAACCTTTATAATGGCCAGTAAGCCTACCTGATCTTGGCTGGAGAGAGACATTTTAATTATGCTTATGAAAAAGGTGCCCTAGGTTCCATATGGAAACACTATCACTATTTTCCAAGGCTCTTCACTATGCAAACATCTTGGAAGATAGTCTGGAATAAAGCTAGTCAATCCTGCTTGCAAAATATAAAGAAACGTGAGAGACCTATGGAGCATTGTCTCCCAACAATATCCACCACTCATTCGTACACTAAGTTGACTTCCGAAGGATTTTCCCATGTGTATATCCCTTTATTAGCCACAACAAAATATATCTAAGAGACTGGAATCATATCTAATCAACTTGGCTCATACTGCATTTAATTAAGGCAACTATCTACAGGGCTCTAAGAAGCAGAGAGGTCAAACTATAGTATTGACTTCAAACATGCCTGCCAACATCCTGGACTCCATCAACTGAACAAATATTGTTAAACAACTGGATCTACCTTACAAGGTGAGGTGGCTTTCTCCTTAAGTTTCCTTATTGGTCATAACAGCTGATTAGAGGAATTAATTCAGGGAGGGCAGGCTGCATTAGAAATGGCACAGATACCACCTGGGTCTGCAAATATGTAGTCTATGGCAGTTCTGTCATCCATAATGACTCTGGCCAGTAAGTTAAGGCTGACCTGAATGCTTTTCAGAGCTCAGATGGTATTATTGATCCCTTCAGCTAAAGTCAGGTACAAATTATGTACCATTTTTTTAAATTGGATGACTCTCATTGTAGGGATAACTGCCTCAGGGCACACTGATTAATGAGTCTGTTAGCCCTCTGAGATTCTCCCTTGTCTAACTAAAGTGATACTCATTTTGAAAGAGCTCTGCAGTCATATGAGACATAAATGATCTATTGGTGGTGTGTCATTAAATACCTGAAGGTTTCTTATGAATACTTTTAAGGAACAAACTGAAACAATCTAATACTTGGTTTCCATGAAACTAATACAGTTACAGGGGTGCACATGGACCCTGTACAGAAAGCATTGTTTACAGTTGTTGAGGCTCCCAAGTGGAAACTATATCAGTCTACTACCCAGGTTAATAATATCTATAAGGTGGCCTCCTAACTAGCAGTAGGCCTTGAGGTTCCCAGTTAAGTTTGAAAAATTGATTCTAGTCCTTGTTTTCAGTAAGAACTAATCATGGAATCAGTTAAAACTGTCTTGTTTGTCCATGCCACCAGTCAGGTGGCATTCACCTACTGCATGCAACCAGTGACAGCTAAGGAAATAATGATAGAAAAGGAAATACATCTGCAGGTGCTGAAAGATGTTTTGCTTGGGAAATGAAGAAGGTAGAGCCATCCTCTGCTGTTTCCAATAGATTTTAGGGTAAGGTTAAAGGATATACTGTCCCAAGTGTGGCTGGGATTCATAACATTCAAATATAAGGTGTTTGCAGCAGTTTAGAAGGGACATACAAGGGCGTTTTTTCCCTATCCCATGGGAATTCTGAAAGATAAAGATCATTAATATTCCTCACTCTTTTTTCACTCCGGGGGTTAAAGTGATTCCTTCTCCAGGTGTGAAGGTGGTTGTCTCGTTTCACCAACACAAACTTAGTGTGCCACAAATTAGTAGCTGTAACTACACTGTTTTTTTCTTTCAATCATTTCCTATTTACACCTAGACTTTTCAAGTGAAAGTGTCAGGTGCAATAGGGACAAGGGTAGTTTTATAAAAATTACAGAGATCCTTAGAGCCCCTTATTTGGCTCACATAGACCACTGTAGGTGACTCAGAGATCAGTGCACTCAACAAGTAGTCTTTATCATCATGCTGTAGGACCATGTTAATTTATCAAAAAAATCCAGGTGGTTGAACAAGAATTAAGTTTGAATCTGCTGGGCCTCTTTTGGTCATGCTGACACTTGGAGGCTATATCAACCATACAAGCATGGGGTTGTTGGTATGGGGAAGAAAGAAGTACTGTGCCAAGGAATGATTCAAAATAGGTTTACAAGCACACATGCTGCTTCTGTTAAGTGGATCATTACCCAGAACCACTTGGGGATGATTGCTTTCTTAAGACAGAACATTCAACTAACAAATTGCCTTACTAAGGTATGTAGCACAGAAGGAGGGAAAATACGTAAAGTCAGAAATCTTTTTGAGTTGATTTTGAGAAAGTTGTACCCACATTCATCAATCCCACATGCTTGTAGATGGTAGGGGACATGAAAGTTTCATTGAATACCTTGACAATCAGCCCATTATTGACTAGCTTTTGTGATAAAAAAGGTATATCATTGTCAGACTGAAAATGTCCTGAAAAGTGAAACATCTTATACAGTAAGTTTCAAGAATCACAATTGTGTGACTGGGCTTGGCTAATAAGATTGAAACAGTAATGTCATAATCTTTAAAATGTACCCAAAGCTGTGGAACCCTCTCCCTCATTACCCCAAGAGGGAGGCTAAGGTCTGATGTAATTAATATGTCAGAGTGGGCAGAGGCAATGGTCTATGCATTATGGCCTCCCTAACCATGAGAAAACCACATCATCTTTTGGCAGGAGTCATAAGCCTGCCATTAAATGGTAACTACTACATCTGAAATATAGCATGCTTTACATTGTGCTTGTTCTATGATGGTTGATGTGTTGCAAAGTACAATATGATGTTGGGTCCACACAACAATGGTGGCAGTCTAGTTGGTGCAGGCTCAATCAGCATCTTGATTCTATTCAGTCTCATTAGAGAACTGGGCCTTGCAGTGAACTTCTACATGAGAAACCCATACAGTTTTATTAATAGTTGTAACCCGTTCACATTTCGTGGATCCAAAGGGGCTGGGAGTGATAACCTGCCAACTTGTAGTTTTCCAAGTGACACTAAACAACTAAGCAATTGACAACAACCTAATAAGTAGAAAGAAGGGGAAGGGTAAAACGTTACAAGGTTTTTCAAGGGGAATATTAGCTCGAGCTAAGAAGACATTCTGGAGTTCTTCTGGTCACTGAGCTAGTAAGAAATCACATCTGCTTTTGGTTCTGCAGCGCTAGTGCTTAGGCTGAAGTGATGCAGCAGCTTGTTGGATACAATTGAGATTCAGCTTAACATCACCAGCAGTTAAAGAGGCCTAGGCATTTAGGAAACCTCTGTGAATCAGAAGCCCCATTCAGCCAGTGCTATGATTCAGATAGTGGATTGCTGGATAAAGTTTCCCACAAAAGGATAGCTATCATTTTTCAAGTAAAAGCTGAAATACCACTGTGCCCAGGCTGGCTGGGTTCTTTAAGGAACTACACTGAAAAGTGAGACTTGTTGAGTCTTTCTCATATTGATAGACATTGAATCTGAGTTGATTCACTACAAAAAGGGAGTATCAGGTTGGAGAATCACAAGGTCTATGTGGGTTAGGCATCTAGTTTTGACAAGGGTTTGGTAACAAACCGTTTTTTGAAGGTGCGTACCTGGTGACAGGACATCCTCCTGGTATGCTGAATTGTATGCAGTATAGCTGGTTGTTATTCTGTTATCAATGAAAAAGTGGCCTGAAGTAAGAATACATATGTCAAATAGCTTCCCTTATTGGTAAGGTCTTGTCAGGAACAATACTGGAATATTTTGGAGACAGTGCAGACTGTGATAGGCATATGGATGAACCTAGGAGATTAGATAGAGTTACTATAATTTTCTGTCTTTCAACAGTGCCCACCAGAGACTATCCACCAAGAAGAGACACTCAGCATCCAGAGATACTGAGCATCCAGTGAATGTCAACCAGCCTCTATCCTTGGCTACCCATGTGCTTGCACAATGGGCCTATAAAGGAGTAAGCATGGTGGCAGGAATGGACACTATATATGGTTGTAATAGCCTGAGATCCCACTCATATAACCATTTATACTGATGAATGTCTGACCTTTCACTAGTAGAAACCAATGCTAAACACTTGATCTGATACCATTCAACAAGAAGACCAGCCAGCCATTTGGTTTCAAGGTGATTATACCAGACTCTTTCCACACTGAAGGGGACAATAATTCACCCTTGCAAAAATTGACATCTACTCTAAAATAGATTTGCCTTCCTTGCCTACAGTGCCTTTGGAGTTCTGCTGTCCTTACTTTGGAGTAACTGTCTGATACATCTACATGGAATCCTACATGAGTGCTTCAGACCCAGGGATTCATTTTGTTTTGAAGAATAATTTATCATTTCTACCATTTGCTGTGTCACCTGAAATCAGTTGGCCACATAGACCTTTTGAATAATTTACTAAAGGCTCAGTGAATGCAACAGCTTGTGGATGACATCCTGTTAGGGTTGAGGTGATATTTTACAGAATACAGTGTGTGCATTGAACCAATTACTGACATATGGTCCTGTGGCCAAGTGCAAATAAACTTTGGTTTTGGAACCAAAGGAAGGATGACGGATTGGTTCTGCTTACCATCACATCTGCTCACTCACTTCCAGAACATGTTTCCATTTCCTGCAATTCTATGGCTCTGCTAACTTGAAGGTCTTGACTCCAAAGCAAGCAATACTTCCTCCATGGGACTCAGTAACTCTTCCATGGAACTTAAAGTTATGATTGTCAATTTGTCCCTTAGAGGGTCTCAATTCAGTGGACAAGCAGGCAAAGAAATAATTTCTCATTCAATCAGAATTAATATACTTTGGTTATTATGAGTAGATAAGATTGCTGCTATATAATGTAGGCAGAGATTAATGCATATGAAATTTGGTGGGTTCACTGGAGTATCTCATGGTGCTTCCATGACTAGAGTTAATGATGTACACCCAGTTGGGAAAACTTGTTGTAGGGTCTCTGTCTTGGGGAACTTAAACTAAGATACATAAGCAAAATTATAAAGTCAGTGAATATTCTTTTGTGTTCCCTCACAGCTTCCTTTATGTGCCTTTCATTCAACTTTTGATATCCTATCCTACACATCCCTGTCTTCTGCAGAGTCCAGTGCCTAAATGTTGTATGTTGGCTGCCATTGATACTTATTCATATGCTTCAAACTCATGCTCTTCTTCAGTATTTGATCTAAAGTTATCCCATTTCTCCTTCTCTACCCTGTTGATCTCATACTCTTCACTGAAGAAACTTGTTGAGCTAAGATATTTTGCTTTACTTGACCTCTTCTCATGTTGATATCAAAGGACTACCTGGCTGTTATTCTCCTGAGAGTAAGACTCATGTCTTATAAATGTTTATATTTCTTATGTCCTGTAACATGGTAGCTGTGTAACACATGGGGAATGAACTAACTTATTGGTGAGATAACAAATTATCCTTATCAATTTTTAATCAATTAGGGATCTTATTGTAAAGAAGCAATATAAGAATTAAATACTTTTGAATAAGTCCATTGCAGCACTAACTATATAATGGTAAAACTTGAACATGTGCCTTTCACTTAAATCAGTGCATAATAAAGATTATAACTAAAATGTCTAAAGTAAGGAAATCATTTGTAATATATTCTTTGACATCATACATTTATGATTTCCAGCTTTGTTTAAATCTGTGCTTTAAGAAACACTCTCGCTATGAGATTTTTGTATTTTTAACTACTTGAATCATTTCCTAACCTTTGTGCTCAATTTCCTTCCTTCAGCCCAGATCTATTTAATCATTTTTGAAAGTTATCAGTTTCCATAAAATATTAGAAAATGGTATTTGAAATGCCAGTCAGTTTTAAGTTTTAATCCTGTAAATAATGAGTTTGGAGTCATAGGATTTGAAAGGAGGTAAAATATTTTCCAAAGTTTTATATATAAATAAGTAGTTAATTTTGCTTCAGGTATTTCAACAATGCTATCAAATATCAAGCATCTATTTTGTGCTCTCATTAAAAGGGTAGGACATAATAAAATTACTGATTCTCCATAATACAAATGATTTATTAATGTTCTGTTACATTAATGGCAGTATACATTGAATTCTCTGAAAACCCAATTAGTAAGAGTCCTATTTCCTGTTCCAATCTGAAAAGAAAAGGCTAATTAAAAAAGAGATTAGCAGTCTGGGACAAATTTTCGCATTTATAACTGGTAGAGGTTAGGTTGGCAAACATGTATTAAACCTATGGGGTATAATACTATGGGGAAGTGCAACCACTGATACTGAACACCATATTAAAAGACATACCCACTCAAGTGCTTGTTTTCATGTATGCTGGCGTGGAATACCAGAGAAAAGCTAGCGCTGCCCATAAGCAGGCTCACTCCTAAATCAGATCGAAACTAACACGCTCAATTATTGTTCTCAAAATTACTAGTGAAAGCATCACTACACCTCCCTGAGGGTGAAGTGAGTAAATGGACTGAGAGAGCTTATAAATAAACGTGGCAAAAATCTCTTCTCTGGTAAATGAGTTGCAAGGAAACGAAATTCCCCTCTGTACTTAGTTCTAAGAGTGTATACTGTGGCATAAAACTAGGTCCTTAATCTTGGTCTATTGATTTATTTTCTATCAGCTTTATTGAGATACAATTCACATATAATAAAGTGTTTTACAGTGGGTTTATTGTTTTTGTTTTGTTTTCACCCTAGAAGTTAGAGATGCTCCTATGGGTATTTGATGTTTTTGATGAAATGATTACTATTAATTTTAAGTCTTCATTTTAAGTTTTTTTGTTGTTGTTAGTTTATAGAAACAAATTTTATTTTTGTGTATTTACTTTGTATACAAAATACATTATATTCTCTAACCAATTCTAATTTTGTGTGTGTGGATTCTTTCAGAGCTTCTATGCATTTACAAACATGAAGATTTTCCTTCTTCCTTTCATTACTTACTGCATTGTTTCTTTTCCATGTCATGATGCATAATTTAGGACTTCCAGTACAGCCCTGAATAGAGATGGGGATAGTGTGTGCATCCATTTCTCATTTCAAATCTCAAGTGCGATGATTCAATATGAAATTAGATTTAGGTTTTATATAGATGTCTTTTATCAAGTTGAGGTATTTCTCTTATGCTACATTTGCTAAGCTTTTTGCTTTGTCAAAAATGATTGATTTTATCAGTTGCTATTTTTACATCAGGAGATACTCAGATCCTTTCCTCCATTTTTCTGTTAATGGTGTGAATTACACTGATTAGTTTTAAAATTTTCAACCACCCTTAAAGGCCTGGACAAAAGCTTACTCTGTTGTGATGTATTACCTTTTAAAAAAAATCTTTTCATTTTGAAATAATTACAGAATATCTGGAGGTTGCAAAGAGGCAAGCGATTGATCCTCTGTACCTTTCATCCATTTTCCATCAATGGGTTCCTCTTATGTTACAGTTGTACAATATCAAAACAAGGAATTGGACATTGGTAAAGTGTGTATGTATAGCTATATTCCATCTTGTCATTTATGTAGATTCAAGTAGCCACCACTAAGGTTAAGACACAAAACTATCCCATCATCACAAATATCTCCCTCAGTTTATCCCTTTATAGTCATACCTCATACCCACTCCCCTTTCCTAAACTCTTTCTACTTAAGCCTTGCAATCACTAATCTGTTCTCCATCTCCATAATTTTGTCATTTTGAGAATTTTATATAAACGAACTCACAGAACATCTGACCTTTTCAGATTTTTTTTCACTCTGAGTAATAGCCCCTTGGATCCAGCAAAGTTGTTGCATGTGTCAATACTTTATTTCTATTTACTGCTAAGTAGTATTCTGTGGCATGAATATACCATTCTATTGTTTGACACTTTCATTTTTTTTCCAGTTTTGGCCAATAGCAATTAAGCTTCAGTGAAAATTGTATACAGACTTTTGCGTGGATATAAGTTTTCATTTCTCTGGGATAAATGCACAGGAAAGTGATTGCTGGGTCATATCTTAAGTGTATGTTCAGTTTTAAAAGAAACTGCTAAACTATTAAAACTGTACTATTAACATCCCCACCAGTGATATATGAGAGAGAGAATCTCTACATCTTCATTAGCATTTGATATTGTCACCATGCATGTTTTATTTTAACTGTTGTAATAATTGTATAGTAATATCTCATTGTGCTCTTATTTGCATTTCCCTAATTGCTAGTGATGTGAACATCTTTTCATGTGCTTATTTGCCATCTGTATATCCTCTTCTTTGAAATGGCTTTCCATATCTTTTGCTGTTTCTAAATTGTATTGTTTCCTTTTGCTTAACTGTTAATTTTGAGAGTTTAAAAAATGTATTCCTGATTCAAGTCTTTGGTCAGTTATGCAGTTTGCAAATACTTTCTTCCACTCTGTAGGTTATTGTTTCATCCTCTTTACAGTGTCTTTTGCAGAACAAACATATTGCTTGTGAGGAACCTCAAGTTATCAATTGTTTTCTTTTATTGCTGTGCTTTTCCTGATGATTCTAATGAATGTTCAGCAAGTGCTGGTCCAGAATTTTTTCTAAAAATTTTCTATGTATTTAAAAAATTGTTATAGTTTTAAGTTTTACTTTTAAGAACATGATCCATTTTAAATTAATTTCTGTATAAGGTGTTAAATTTAGGTCCAGATTCAAATTTAGGTCCAGGTTCAAATTTAGGTCCAGATATCTAATTGCTCCAGTAGCATTTGTTGAAAATGCATTTGCAATCTCCCATTGAATTGCTTTTGCACCTTTGTCAAAATTCAGTTGGGCATAGTTGTGTGGACCCATTTATGAGTTCTCTATTCTGTTCCATTGACCCATGTGTCTGTGCCTCTACCAACACCACCCTCTGCTGATTACTGTAGCTATACTACATGCCCTAATATTAGGTAGGATGAGTCCTCCCATTTTTTTCTTGTTCAAGATTGCTTTAGCTATTTTAGGGCCTGTGATTTTCCATATTGTGGTATAAGCCCTGATAGTTGTTGCTTTTTTTTTTCCTTTTTTGTACTGCAAGTGCCTGACAAACTTTAATTGCTGGCATCCATTTCAAGGAGGTATTCACCTCAAAGATGGCTGTTTCCAATAAACAACACTGTCAGCCACAGGACTAGATAAATGGACAGGCCACCTCCCCAAATGGAGGTTTCTTTGTTTTAGAGATCTTGGTGGATTTCAATAACTGACCATTTGGGCTACTTGCTTTTTTCTCTTCCCACATTTTCAATTCCTGCTATTATGTTTTAAATTTCCCAATAAAGAGTGAGCCCTTGAAACCCTAGACCCCCACCCTCGACCCCAATTAAAGCAGAACCTCAGACCCCTGTGTTCTCTTTCTCTCTCTCTCTACCCTGAAATCTTGCTGTGTGGCTCCAGTTGCACTGTGTAATTTTCAGGTCTTGTAAATAATAAACCTCTATTTTTTCAAAGTTTCCTGTTGGTTATCACTGAAGGATGTCTTGTAATCATAATAAAAACCACAGGGACTGGTCCAATCACAACTTTGGTTATTGATAGACTGAGACTGGCACAAAACAATTTGTATAGCTGGCAAGATTGCATGATTATCCCTGGCAATTAACCTAAAGGAATACCCTTTAGCTGCAACTTGCTTACTAACCACCTAACTTAGGTGGGTAACACACCACCTGGGAAAGGAGCACTGCATGCTGGGGGTATGTTGCACTGCTATGGGTTTCTCATATTGCCTCTGTCATGTGTGCCTGGGGTCTCCCTCCCAAAATGTCATGGTTACCATAATAATTCAACAATCCCTCCAGAGCAGTGTGATCAAGGCCATATGGTCTAACGTGATGATTAGACTACTAATTTTAAAGACTTTAATTGACTATGAATGTGTGTAAGGGTCCTCCACACTTCCAGGCCAAGGAGAGCTAAAAAGGATGAACTGGACTACAAGGCTATTGTCACTACCCAAGGAGAAGTTCAGAGCTAAAGGCATGAAGAAAAGGAATAATTCATGTAAGCGAGGAGGATGTGAGACTTTGCCTGCAACCACACTGTGCGTGGGTCGTGCCGGGACTTTGTCTTAACCCAGAAGAGTGAAATAGCCTTGCACCTGGAAATCAGTGTCATCATCAGAGGGAAATACTACAGAGGCCTATGGCCTCTTTGTCACCACTTCACTCACTACTGTTCCTCTTCATCCCCTAAATTGAGGGTATATTGTGGGTCCAATCCCTGATATGATGTTACTAAAAAATTAATGGGCAAATATAAATGTTCTGAACATCTGGTGCCAGAGCCTCCTAAGAACCCTGCAGTGGTACTTCACTTCACAGTAAGGTACTTTTGCTCCTTGATAAATGCAAAATCCTTTGGGAGCTTCCTGGGTGTTATTCAATGCCACTCATACCAGTATGCCAAGACTCTGGTATTACACACCAGAGGCCTAGGAGTTTTCCCAAAGATCCTTTGCATGTTGTGTTAATGGAAGCAGACTTCAATCCTGGAGAGGTCTCTTGGGACACCCTGGAAAGGAAAGCAGACAACTATGAAGAGGGCTCACAGTGATGCCATCCAAAATTTTTGGTAAAAACACGTAAGATTAGGTTAACAAGAGAAAATCAAGAAGTAGAAACTAAGATCCAAAACTCTACCTCAATTGAAATTCAAACCTTTCTTAAAGATTTTATGCAGCAGAAAGGAGGGAGGAGAACTAATTGGCAGTTGCAGGTTTTTTTTTTTTAGTTTTTTGTTTGGAATACTCTCTGAATTGTTATTCACAGCTGCCAAAATGTGTCAACTGGTCAGTACTGTGTCTCTAAAGTCCCTAAATTCCATAAATTAAAAAAAAATCCATCTGGGCTACATGCTTGCTGATTCCAAAATATCACAGGTCCTAAGCCCCCTTGGGTCCCCTCTGAATGGGACAGAACCAAGAAACCTACTTTATGAGGTGCCCCTTGGATATTTATTGCCGGGTGCCCTGCTTATCCTTCCATCACTGTGATCACTGCTACAGCTCATAGTGAATGGAAAACATTAGGATGAAGCCCATGTCCTGCTGCTCAAAATTGGCATGGCCCAATGGGTTTATCATTTCCATGTTCATAGTGACCCAAATGACTTTCTCTTCATTTCAAACCCTGAAGAGGCCTCTATTTGACCTTGAGTCTAGAGAATTATTTTACAGGGCAGCCCTATTACATTATATTGGGATTGCCAAAACCATCCAAAAGGTACTAAAACTCCTAAGAGAAAACTTACATATTCTTTCTCTGTCCTTTGAAGACATAAGTCTTACCTTGTTTTGGAAGGTAAACACCCCAGGAGGTAACTAAAACTTGCTTGAGACTGCAGAAAAAAAAAACGAAGAGGGAAAGAGGACTTTTTAACTGATTTTTTCCCTCTTTTTCTCTCTCTACCTGTGAATGTTTTTTTTTTCCCTCTTTTTCTCTCCCTGCCTCTGGAGGAATTGCCAAAATTAATTTGTAAAAGAGCTCTATTTAATTGGTTTAACAATGAGTGCTCATGAATAAAGTTAGAAATAGAATAAAAACTAATGCAAATATATTCTCAAATTCACATGATCTAGGAAAATTTTTGATAAACATAGTTTGTTGATTTAATTAATACAGACATGTCTTTAGAGTTATCAGCATTAAGTATAATACTTTTATTCTACCTAGGTTTACTAAATTCAAATAAGCTCATGTTCTCAGGGTTTCCCTGGTGGCAGAGTGGTTAATAATCTGCCTGCCAATGAAGGGGACATGGGTTTGAGCCCTAGTCCAGGAAGATTCCACATGCCGTGGAGCAACTAAGCCCATGCACCACAACTACTGAGCCTGTGCTCTAGAGCCTGCAAACCACAACTACTGAGCCCACATGCCACAACTACTGAAGCCCACATGCCTAGAGCCCCTGCTCTGCAACAAGAGAAGCCACCGCAATGAGAAAGCTGTGCACCGCAACAAAGAGTAGCCCCCGCTCGCCACAACTAGAGAAAGCCCATGTGCAGCAGCGAAGAACCAACACAGCCAAAATATAAATAAATAAATAAATAAATAAAGCTTCCTCTTCAAGGAAATTTATGGAAAGGACTTTTGACAAATACAGGTTTTGGATAAACTTAAGATCATAAAACTAAACTGGGTAAGAATTTACAGATCTCTAAGGAAAAACTGGATTCATAAAACTACTAACAAAAGATCAAGATCAACCAGGATAAGTTACATGAGACTGAATAAACTGATGAGAATGAATAATAATTTTTGTAACTTTTTGTTTTATTGCTGGTTCTCTAATGTTTTACTTTTCCACATTTTCTCTTCTCTCTTAAGTTATCAACGATTTGGTAAGATTTACCTTTGTGAACAAAGATGAAACATTTACTTTTTCTCCCTACCTGATCCATCCAGAATTCAGAAAGTCCCAATGAATATTTTTATTTTTGTGGCAGTATAATTATTTGCATAAATTCAATAATCATCTGCTCTTCTTTTAGCAGGACACAATTGGAAAGAGTAGTTATATTACCAAGGCTTTGACTGGAATGTCATCTTTGAGAGAGACATGCATAGACTCAGATATAACCAGATAGCTTTAAGAAACTAAGGTTAACTTTATGGAGCCAATAAAGCCCCTTGGAAGAACATCCTGGTACCTTGTTTACAAAGTTCCCAGAAGCCCTACCAGATGAATAAGAATATCCCTTCTTGGCAGGTCCAGAAACTTCAGGATATTTTCGGAACCCCAATAAGAGAGGAATTTACCCGAATCTATACGTATTACGGGCAAAGTCTGATGGTAAGTCCTTGGCTTGGCTTTCCTGGCCATAAGAGGACTTTAAAAGTTCAATCTGAGATTCTTTATGAAAAATTCTAGCAAAGCAGACTTAAAAGAGTCTATATGATCAATTATTATTCTTGCTGCACTTATGTAAAAAAAATTGGGCCAAGTTTATTGAAATGACTTATTTTGCAAACAAATTAGTCTCAATTTGACTATATTTGGTAGAAATAAAGATAATTTTAGAGAGAAAATATTTTTTTAGTAATACACCTTCGTGGATATTAGATTTTAATACTGCCTATTGTCTTTGAGGTTTGTTTTCTATCTGTAAAACCGGACCAGATACTGAATTCTTCTAGTTTCCTCCACTCTTTGGCTAAACCTCTCCAAACTAACATTTGCAATTTTTCTTCCACCCTTTTGACTTGGAATCATTGAGAACTAAAACTGCTCTTTTCCTAAAACAATGTAAGCTAAAGAGGGACAACTTTATATAAACTTCAGAGAAATCATTTCAACAGTTCTCGTATGGATAATGTTCATGCCTGTTGCTGTATGGGTCACTCAGAAAGATCACCAGAGACATTCAAACTACAAACTAGGAAAATCTATCAGATTGTTACTGCCTACCTTCAATTCATCTGAAGAGGCTTTGACTCTGATACCTAGAAATCTTCTTGACTGGCTGCCCCTTGGGCTCAAAAATCTGGTTTATATTCTGCTCCAATCATTAGCTATTGTTTTTCTTTTATATCCATAGAAATGCTTCTTATTAAATACCTGATTGTACCATAGGTCTAACTTCAGTAGCCTACCTGCATCACTGACTCCTGAAATGAGACACAAACTTTAACTGAACTAGCCTATTCTCAGGACTAAGAAACTAGTTCAATGAGATATGCAAAAATCTACCAACTCCAGAGAGGTTCAAACCTACTTACACTAAATGGCCCAAGGTGTTAATATATTTCACAATATTACCCAATTCTTTGAACACATTCCTAGGGCTCCTGAGATTACTGACTTAGTTTCATTGGGAGACACTTCAAGTTTGGGACAATGGCTACAAGCTGGATTTCAGATTATTGCCTGTATGATTATGGAATTTTCTACTATAAGCCTATTCAGATATGTACTTTCTGGGTTACAACATGTCCTACCCCTGACTTTTAGCATGTCAGCTACCCAGGCAGTTAGTTTCCTCACCATTGACTCTGATGCCTCTGCATCTTAGAGTGGATTGCAGTGTAAGCCCTGAAAGTGGTTTTTATTTATTTATTTTTCGTACTACAAATGCATGACAAGGTTTGATTACTGAGGCTTCCATTTCAAGAAGGCATTCACTTCAAAGATGACTATCTTGAATAAACACATTGCCAGCCACAGGACAAGATACAGAGTCAAGGTTGCCTCCCCACACTGAGGCTCCTTTGTATTAAAGGTCTTTGTTGATTTCAATAACTGATCATTTGGACTACTTGATTTTTTTTTTTGTCTTCCAGCTCTTTAATTTTCTGTGCTAATGTTTTAAATCACCAATAATGATCCTGTGAAACTCTAGGCTCCTGCCTGAGACCCCAATAAAGGCAGAAACCCAGGCCCATGTGCTCGCTCTCTCTCTCTCTCTCTCTCTCTCTCTCTCTCTCTCTCTCTCCCCCCATGACCCCAGGTGTGCTGTGTAAATTCCACGTCTTTTAAGTAATAAACTACTTTTTTTTTCAAAGTTTCCTGATGGTTATTGCTGAAAGGCGTATTGCATAAAGGTAATTTTGCAGATATCTCATAACAATCAGTGAAAAATGTTACCAAAATTTAAAAAGTAACTTTCAATTTTACTATACCTGAAATTGGTAATAATCTGAGTTACTAATTTCATAGGTGTCATATTATTTTTGGTTAGTTTCTCCTTTTTTTGAAAGCTTTATTGAGGTATAATTAACATATAAAATTCACCTATTAAATTGTATGATTCAAATGATTTTAGTATATTCACAGAAATTCACATCCACCACCACAATTAATTTTGGAAAAATTTAATTATCCTCCAAAGTAGTCTGCACCCTCAAGTCATCATTCCCAATCCCCATATCACCCCCATCCCTGGGCAATAACTAATCTATTATCTGTCTCCATAGATTTTCCTGTTCTGTACATTTCATAAAAATGGAATTATACAATATTTGTGATTGACTTCTTTGTGATTGGTCTCTTACACTTAGCATAACCTTTCTAAGGTTCATTAATGTTGCAGCATGTATCAGTACTTCTTTTCTTTATATTGCTTAATAATATTCCATTGTATAGATATACTGCATTTGTATTTCCATACTCTTCATTCAAAGCACATTTGAATTGTTTCCACCTTTGGTTATTATGAATAATGCTGAATGAACATTCATGTATAAGTTTGTTGTAACCACATTTTTTCATTTCTTTTGATATATATAATATATAATATTATATATATATATATATATATATATATATACACACACACATATATATATATAATTGCTGGGTTGTATGGTAGCTCTCTGTTTCCCTTTCTGATGACCAAGGTGACTTCACCATTTTACACTGCCACCAGTAGTTTATGAGTGTTCAAATTTATCCCCATCTTCTCCAAACTGTCTTTTTAATTATAGCTGTTCTGGTGGGTGTGACATGATATCTCAGAATGATCTGTATTTGTATTTTCCTGATGACTAATTACATTGAGTATCTTTTAATGGGTTTACTGGCCCTTGTATCTTCTTTGGAGACACATCTATTTAATCTTTTAAATGGGTTTTCATTTTATTATTTAGATGTAAGAGTTCCTTTTATATTCTGCATACAATTTCCTTATCAAATGTGTGATTTGCAAATATTTTCTCCAATTATCTGGGTTGTGTTTTTCTTTCTATTGGAGTCCTCTGGAGCATAAAACTTTCTGCCCATTTATTTTCTTCCTTTGGAATGAGGTATATTTGCTTGTTTCTTTTTATGTTTCTTCATTTTTTGTTGAAAATTGGACATTTGAAAAAACAGCCAAGTCTCCCAGTCTATGCAGATTGGCTCTGTGCCTGGGAAGCCCTTCACTAATGAGCTGGACTTGCTCTGAGCTTAATGATCAAACCAAAGTGAAAGCTTAAAATCTTCTCAGGTATTTTCTGAGGATGCTTCTTAACTGGACCCATGTCTCACTTTTATGATTTCTCCCATACATCGCTCCTTCTGAATGTCTTCACTTCCCAAGTAGTCTCATCCCAACTTCTCCTTAGGGTCTTAGAATTTACATTGTTTATTTCTACATGTAATCTTTTGACCCAGGCCTCTGTGGGTGTCTAGTGATGCTTACCTTTCATAAGCAGTGTCTGCCACTTCTCTCTACCTAAGATCTGAGTTAGGCAGGACAGAGACAATCCTTCAGTCAGTCCCCCAAAAGGCTAGAATATTGCAAATAATGTCCATTCTGTTCCCTCCAGTTTCAGGGAGAGAATTGGGATCTGGTCTATTGCCTCCTTCAGAACAAACTACACCATGCTAGTGAAAAAGTAGGACAAGTGTGAGAAAAAAATGCCATGAAATTTCATAAGGTTTCTCTTGATTGGGAGCTTACTTCGTTGTGGTAGGACTTTAGCTATTTTCCAGAGTTCCTATAAAGCTATTTCATCTGGTTTCTGTTTGTGTTTTGATGTTTCTGTGGGGACCAAGAGCTTGGAGCTTCCTATTCCACTATTTGGCTCATGTCACTTCTACAATCAGCATCTTAAAACAATGTTGTGATTAATATAACATAATTTCAGTAGTACAGAAATATTTTCCTCTAATATATCCCAGTTCCATTTCACCTCCTTTGTATTATTACTGTCACACAAAGAAAGTATATCTTATACAACACACCCCCCAACCACTCCTGCCCATGGTTTGTCATTGTTCCTTATAAAATTTATTGCTCTTGCTATAGTTGTTGATATTTGTTTGTTAGTGACTTTCTTGGACTAATTTGGTAAAGTCTGTATTCCCTGTCATATGTGATAGTGAAATCTCTGCTAGGTTAGCTTAGTGTTCAGTTAACGATTAGACACAGTTTTTATTAAATACCTTCAATCAATGAGACATTTTTTTCCCTAGTTAGGGGCCCTGAATGTATGTGTATGTGCATGGGGGTGACTATTTACAATTCTTCCTAAGCCTTCACTTCCTCCTAGTACAAACCTCAAGGTCAGCCAGAGGTGATCAATTAGGGTCCTTCTGGGTCTTTCTTGGGCATGCTCTTGCTCTGAACATGTATGTGGGCTTCCACATATGCAGAAATATGTAAGAGTTTTCAAGGCTCCTGTTTAGTCCATTTGGGCTTCTATAACTAAATACTATAAACTGCACAGCTTATAAGGAACAGAAGTTTATTCCTCACAGTTCTGGAGACTGGAAAGTCTAAGATCAAGGTGCCAGCAGATTCAGTGTCTGATGAGGACCTACTTCCTGGTTCATTGATGACTGCCTTCTCACTGTAACCTCACACGATGTAAGGGGATGAGGGAGCTTTCTGGATCTCTTTCATAAGGACACTAATCCCATTCATGAGTACTCCACCCTCATGACCTAATCACTTTCTAAAGTCCCCACTTCAAAATAAAATTACATGGGACATTAACACATGAATTTTGGGGGGATACAAATATTCAGTCTATAACATTCCTCACCTGGTACCCCCAAATTTATTTCTTTCTCATATGCAAAATACATTTATTCCGTTCCAGTAGCCTCAAAAGTCTTAACTTGTTCCATCATCAACTCAAAAGTCTAAAATCTAAAATCTCTTCTAAATTTTTAAATTAGATATGGGTGAAAAATCAAGGTATTGTTTATTCTGAGGCAAATTGTGATCCTGTGAAATCAATATGTTATGTGCTTCCAAAACACAATGGAGGGACAGGCATAGGTTATACATTCCCATTCTAAAAGGGAGAAATAGGAAAGAAGAAAAGTTTGACAGGTTCCACGTAAGTCTAAAAGCAAATGCAGCAAATTTCATTATACCTTAAACTTGAGAATATTTCTTTGGTTCAGTCCTCTGCCCTCCCATCCTACTGCTGTAGAGTTCCCACTTTCTCGATACACTGGGACAGGTGTCCTGACTTCCAGACCCACTGGGGTAGTGGTCCTGCTCCCACAGTCTTGCCAGGCAGGGGTTGGCCCCCAAGGTTTCGGGCAACCTTACCCTTATGGCCCTGCCCACAACTTTCCTGAGGTGGGGTTCTATGCTTATGGTTCTGCCTGGTATCTTTTCAAATCTAGGTGGAGGCAGCCACACCCCAAAAACCCCCTACTCTGTGCATGCCAACAGAGATAGCACCACAAGGATGCTACCAGAGTTTGCTGATTTGTTTTTTGGAGGGGCAACTGCCATGGACTGCACCACTCCAGAGACTGCCAGAGCAGCACTGGGGGCAGCCAAGGAGCATGCCACCAGAGTATGGGAAGTGGAGCTCACCACATCAGGCAATGCTGGGCAGGGCATGCAGAGGTGGCTCCTTTTTTGCATTCTTCCATTGTTTTCAACAATGGCTCCTGGCTTCTGTTGAGATGGCTGACTGATCTTATCAAATGGTCCTTTGGCCACACCTTTAGTGTTCTCTCCCAAACATACTTTATCCTTCTTTACAATATGAATAAGCTGATAATTTCCCAGATCTTTAAGTTCTGCTTCTTCTTCAATTAACAATTCCATGTTTAAGCCATTTCTTCTTCTCACTTTTTTTACTATAAGCAGTCTGGAGGACCCAAACTACTCCTTCAACACTTTGCTTAGAAATTGCTTCAGCTAAATAGGTAACTTCATTACTCACAAGTTCTACCTTCCACAATATATGAAAACATGAACATAATTCAGCCAGGTTCTTTGCCACTTTATAACAAGGATCACCTTTCTCCAGTTTCCATCTGAGACCTCATCAGAAGGGTCTTTACTGCTCATATTTCTACCAACATTTAGTTCAAGATTACTTTAGGCATTCTCTAAGAAGGTTGAGTCTTTCTCTACAGCTTTCCTCTTTTATTTCTGAGTCCTCATGAGAATCACCCTTAAAGGTCTGTTCACGGCAATGTAGGTTTTTTCTAGCATGTACCTCAAAAGTCTTCTAGCCTCTACCCATTATCCAGTTCCAAAGCTGCTTCCACATTTTTAAGTATTTGTTACGGAAGTACCCCACTCCTCAGTACCATTTTTTTTTAGTTCAGTCAGGCTGCTAATCAATTCTCAAAAGTCCCACCTCCAAAAAATATCACACTGAGTGTTAGGATTTAACATTTGAGTTTTGAGGGGGCATAAGCATTCAGTCTATAGCAGACCCTATGGACAGCTTCTTCCTCAAATTGTCATAAAAGGAAATTTAAAAGAGTTTTTGACAAGACTCCTGTATACCTCAGGGCATTAATCGTTTTTGAAAAATTTCTGGAGACAATCTCCTATTCAGGTCAAATAACAAAAACACCCTGGGCATGAATCTCTTCTAGGGAGATGCAAGACAGGTTTAAGAGTGACAATGCCCTAGGGATGGGACTTTTCTGAGGAGCTCCAAACCTTGTCTGCCCCCTTTGGTGGATCCAAGTCTGCTGGCTTTGGGGGAAAGATGTTGCTCAAGTTACAATTCCTCAAAGCTTACTTTTCCTATTAAAGTTCAGCAGTTTTTCTTGAATAAATACTTCTCAGATTTTTTCAAGCCTTTAGGTATCTTCCAGAGTTCTGAAAAATTTAATTTTGGAATAATATTTTGTTCCTTTTATGGAAGGACAAATTCAGTACTCCACTCTGAAATTCCTGCCCCCTGTACTTACTTAGTTGTGTAACTTAGGCAGGTTACTTTTCCACCTGTATCTGTTTCTTTCTCTCTAAATGGAGATCATTACAGTATCTACTTCATATGGTTATTGTAGAACTGGTAGGTTAGATCTTGCACATAAAACCTTTAATACAGTAAGCCCACATCAGCATTATGTTAAATTATTAATGTTATATATAAAAGTTATCTCCATCCTGATGTATAAATATATTTCTCCTTTTGTCAGTTAACAATGGTAAAATTAACTTCAATTTGCAGAATTTTAATTATAAAGATATTTTCTTGAATTTACTGCATATATCACAGTATAACTGTTGATACTTTTAAGAATAATTATTATAAATATGATAATCTTCAAGCAAAAGTACAAGGGTAGTTCTTGTTCTGTTCCACCAGCACCTGTTCTCTATTAGGACATGACCTATATGTGAGTGGTTCTTTGCCCAATTTCCTCATCAAGGATATGCTTTCTTTCATTTTGTAAACAGTGAAAATGAGAGCTCTGAAAGACAACAAGTTTAATTAGGTATACTTACTAAAGAGTTGGAAAGATGGTTTGCTTGATGTTTTCACTGAAACTCTAAAGCAAGCAAGCTCTGGACGAGCTTAATTTTCTCTTAATCTACAACCCTAAGAATCAAAATCACCTTCAGTTCCAAACACTGCTTATTTTGATTTCTGTGACTTAGAACTTATTTTCTTTATCTAAAAGAAATCTTATCCAAATTACAGGAGACTTTACCCTAAGTAAACTCTAGGACAAATATTCAAGTATTTTCAATGGTATAGTTCTTTTCTAAATAAAGTCAAATGCATTTTTAACTTTATGAAAGAACATGGTACAGATATCACAAAAGGAGAATTAATTCAGTTAAAAATGATATACTGTTCATAAATCTCCAAAGGATTTTCTCAAATAATGCTATTTTCTTTGATATATCACTTGTTCTATTAAAGTCAAGAAGGCAGGATACAATTATAGAGCCACAAAACGTGGAGGTAATAGATTCTTTGGTTTAGTTAAATTAACACACATGCATTGCATAATGTCATAATTATATCTTTCTGATATTAAAACATCAAAATTACCTTTGAAAGTAGTGGCTGATGCTTCCCTGAAAATTAAAAATATTTTCAGTCTAATTTAGCCCATGGTGTTAACCTCTTACATGGAAGTTATAATAGACTTTGTTTTTGAAAATTGAGTAATGTGATGCATCTTTAAATGTAGAATTTTGGTAGTAGAAGTGCTGAACTTCCAATATGAAAGTGTGGAAATATATGCGCTTGGGTGAGGATTTAAAATTTTTTCAGGTTATAAATTAGTACTTCATTCCTGAGTATTTCATTAAGAGCAATTCTTCAGCAGAAAAAGCACAGACTTTCAGTTCCTCCGAGGCCTAAAGAGGGAGAAAGCTCTACAAATATGAAACCATTTCCACCCAAAGTCGGTGAATCAAAATAGAAGACATTAAGAGTTAAAGCAAAACAATAGTTAAGAAAATAGCCTGTTGCCTCTCATCACCTATATGCATTAATTTGACTCATGAAAGGTTGCAAATCTACCTAGTGAGAATGTTGAATTAACTTTTAAGCCTTTAAGCCTACAGAGTCTTTAAACTGAGACTTGGAAAAATCTCCAGAGCGCAACAAAATTAACAACATTAATGTTCTATTTGTAATCAGAATTTGAAGCTTTCCCTCCTGGGATGGTCTTATTTTCCATTAAAAAGTGGTCATTAAATGTAAACACATGGACATCATTTCTGGATATTTTTCTTTAATCATAGATTGCCAATTTCAATACTTAAAAATATTTTATCAGGAAATCCTTGAGGTCATAATATTTTATAGCTTAAATTTCAGGATGAATGCTTTTGTAGCAGACAGATACAGTTTTCAATTAGTTTAGACATACATATCTCACTTGAATTGCACATCATTGTAGTAGAAAAAATATAGTGATGCAGCATTTTTTTATTTTCTATATTTACTGGACTACACACATAGTAAAACAGTGAATACCATTCTTAATATTTAACTCATTGTAGAGTTACATTCCACCTAAATTTCAATGACATGTTTTAACAATCATGTACCAACACTGAAGCCATGTGGATATTTTGAAGCCATCTTTAGACTTTGATCAGCACAATTGGATATTCACTATTGAACTGTTTCTACTTTTGAACTTAATTTAACTTACTTTTTAAATTTATATGCCAGTTAAACATTTAAAAAATTTTATTGTAGAAAACCACTTAACATGAGATCTAGCCTGTTGGTAAAATTTTAAGAGTACAATAAGTATTGTTGACTATAGGTACAGTGTTGTACAGAAGATGTCAAGAGCTTATTCATTTTGCTTAACTGGAAAAAAACCTGTTTTTTAACGTCTTAATTGCGGTATAACTGCTTTACAATGGTGTGTTAGTTTCTACTTTACAACAAAATGAATCAACTATACATCCGCATATTTCCTCCCTCTTGCGTCACCCTGCCAACCTCCCTATCCCACACCTCTAGGTGGTCACAAAGCACCGAGGTGATCTCCCTGTGCTATGAGGATGCTTCCCACTAGCTATCTATTTTACATTTGGTAGTGTATATATGTCCATGCCACTCTCTCACTTTCTCCCAGCTTACCCTTCCCCCTCCCCACATCCTCAAGTCCATTCTCTGTGTCTGCATCTTTATTCCTGTCCTGCACCTATGTTCTTCAGAACCTTTTTTTTTTCCGTTCCATACATATGTGTTAGCATATGGTATTTGTTTTTCTCTTTCTGACTTACTTCACTCTGTATGACAGACTCTAGGTCCACACATCTCACTACAAATAAGTCAATTTCGTTTCCTTTTATGGCTGAGTAATATTCCATTGTATATATGTGTCACATCTTCTTTACCCATTCATGTGTCAATGGACACTTAGGTTGTTTCCATGTTCTGGATATTGTAAATAGAGCTGCAATGAATATTGTGGTACATGACACTTTTTGAATTATGGTTTTCTCAGGGTATATGCCCAGTAGTGGAATGGGTGGGTTGTATGATAGTTCTATTTTTAGTTTTGTACAGAACCTCCATACTGTGCCCCATAGTGGCTGTACCAATTTATATTCCCACCAACAGTGCAAGAGTGTTCCCTTTTCTCTGCACCCTCTCCAGCATTTATTGTTTGTAAATTCTTTGGTGATGGCCATTCTGACTCGTGTGAGGTGATACCTCATTGTAGTTTTGATTTACATTTCTCTAATGATTAGTGATGTTGAGCATTTTTTCACGTGTTTGTTGGCAATCTTGTATCTTCTTTGGAGAATTGTCTATTTAGGTCTTCTGCCCATTTTTGGATTGGGTTGTTTGTTTTTTTGATATTGAGTTGCATGGGCTGCTTGTAAATTTTGGAGGTTAATCCTTTGTCAGTTGCTTCATTTGCAAATATTTTCTCCTATTCTGAGGGATGTTTTTTCATCTTGCTTATGGTTTCCTTTGCTGTGCAAAAGCTTTAAAGTTTCATTAGGTCTCATTTGTTTATTTTTGTTTTTATTTCCATTTCTCTAGGAGGTGGGTCAAAAAGGATCTTGCTGTGATTTATGTCATAGAGTGTTCTGCCTATGTTTTCCTCTAAGAGTTTGATAGTGTTTGGCTTTACATTTAGGTCTTTAAACCATTTGAGTTTATTTTTGTATATGGTGTTAGGGAGTGTTCTAATTTCATTCTTTTACATGTAGCTGTTGAGTTCTCCCAGCACCACTTATTGAAGAGGCTGTTTTTATCCATTGTATGTTCTTGCCTCCTTTATCAAAAATAAGGTTACCATATGTGTGTGGGTTTATCTCTGGGCTTTCTATCCTGTTCCATAGATCTATAGTTCTGTTTTTGTTCCAGTACCATACTGTCTTGATTAATGTGGCTTTGTAGTACAGTCTGAAGTCCTGGAGCCTGATGCCTCCAGCTCTGTTTTTCTTTCTCAACATTGCTTTGGCTATTCAGTGTCTTTTCTGTTTCCATATAAATTGTGAATTTTTTTGTTCTAGTTCTGTGAAAAATGCTATTGGTATTTTGATAGGGATTGCACTGAATCAGTAGATTGCTTTGGGTAGTAGAGTCATTTTCACAGTGTTGATTTTTCCAGTCCAAGAACATGGTGTAC
Source organism: Stenella coeruleoalba (assembly GCF_951394435.1). NCBI lineage: Eukaryota > Metazoa > Chordata > Mammalia > Artiodactyla > Delphinidae > Stenella > Stenella coeruleoalba. Next base: position 72,669,084 of record NC_137152.1, on the reverse strand, counting down.
CTCTCCATCTGTTTGTATCATATTTAATTTCTTTCATTGTCTCATATATTTCTGCAAGCAGGTCATTGGTCTCCTTAAGTAGGTTTATTCCTAGGTAATTTATGCTTTTGGTTGGAATGGTAAATGGGAGTGTTTCCTTAAATTCTCTTTCAGATTTTTTATCGTTAGTGTTTAGGATTCCAAGACATTTCTGTGCATTAATTTTGTATCCTGATACCTTACCAAATTCGTTGATTAGCTCTAGTAGCTTTCTGGTAGCATGCTTTGGATTCTCTATGTATAGTAGCATGACATCTGCAAACAGTGAGAGCTTTACTTCTTCTTTTCTTATTTGGATACATTTTATTTCTTTTTCTTCTTTTATTGCTGTGGCTAAGTCTTCCAAAATTATGTTGAATAATAATGGTGAGAGTGGACAACGTTGTATTGTTCCTGATCTTAGTGAAATGGTTTCAGTTTTTCACCATTGAGAAAGATGTTAGCTGTGGGTTTGTCATATATGGCCTTTATTATGTTGAGGTAAGTTTCCCCTATGCCTACTTTCTGCAGGGTTTTTATCATAAATGGGTGTTGAATTGTGTCAAAAGCTTTCTCTGCATCTACTGACATGATCATATGTTTTTTTTTTTCCTTCAGTTGGTTAATATTCTTGATCCCATTGATTGATTTACACATATTGAAGAACGCCTGCATTCCTGGGATAAACCCCACTTGATCTTGGTGTATGACACTTTCATTGTGCTGTTGGATTCTTTTTGCTAGTATTTTGTAGAGGATTTTTGCATCTATGTTCATCAGTGATATTGGCCTGTAGTTTTCTTTCTTTGTGAAATCTTTGTCTGGTTTTCGTATCAGGATGTTTATCTGGTTTTGGTAGTGTTCCTCCCTCTGCTATATTTTGGAAGAGTTTGAGAAGGATAGGTGTTAGCTCTTCTCTAAATGTTTGATAGAATTCACCTGTGAAGCCATCTGGTCCTGGGCTTTTGTTTGTTGGAAGATTTTTAAGCAAAGCCTCAATTTCAGTGCTTGTGATTGGTCTGTTTATATTTTCTATTTCTTCCTGGTTCAGTCTCGGAAGGTTGTGCTTTTGTAAGAATCTGTCCATTTCTTCCAGGTTGTGCATTTTATTGGCATATAGTTGCTTGTAGTAATCTCTCATGATCCTTTGTATTTCTGCAGTGTCAGTCATTATTTCTTTTTTTTTCATTTCTAATCCTATTGATTTGAGTCTTCTCCCTTTTTTTCTTGATGTGTCTGGCTAATGGTTTATCAATTTTGTTTATCTTCTCAAAGAACCAGCTTTTACTTTTATTGATCGTTGCTATCATTTCCTTCATTTCTTTTTCATTTATTTCTGATTTGATCTTTATGATTTATTTCCTTCTGCTAACTTTGGGGTTATTTTTGTTCCTCTTTCTCTAGTTGCTTTAGGTGTGAATTTAAGTTGTTTATTTGAAATTTTTCTTCTTTCCTTTTTTTTAATTTTTATTTTTGTTGTGTTGGGCCTTCGTTTTTGTGCGAGGGCTTTTTCTAGTTGTGGCAAGCAGGAGCCACTCTTCATTGTAGTGTGCGGGCCTCTCACTATCACGGCCTTTCTTGTTGCAGAGCACAGGCTTCAGATGCGCAGGCTCACAAGTTGTGGTTCACAGGCCTAGTTGCTCCACGGCATGTGGAATCCTCCCGGACCAGGGCTCGAACCCATGTCCCCTGCATTAGCAGGCAGATTCTCAACAACTGCACCATCAGGGAAGCCCTGTTTCTTGAGGTAGGATCCTATTGTTATAAACTTCCCTCTTAGAACTGCTTTTGCTGCATCCCATAGGTTTTGGGTCGTGTTTTCATTGTCATTTGTTTCTAGGTATTTTTAATTTCCTATTGGATTTCTTCAATGATCTCTTGTTTATTAAGTAGTGTATTGTTTAGCCTCCATATGTATGTATTTTTTACAGAATTTTTTCTGTAATTTATATCTAGTCTCATAGCACTGTGGTCGGAAAAGATACTTGATATGATTTCAATTTTCTTAAATGTACCAAAGGTTGATTTGTGACCCAAGATATGATCTATCTTGGAGAATATTCCATGAGCACTTTAGAAGAAAGTGTATTCTGTTGTATCGGATGGGATGTACTATAAATATCAATTAAGTCCATCTTCTTTAGTTTATCATTAAAAGCTTGTGTTTCCTCATTTATTTTCATTTTGGATGATCTTTTCATTCATGGACGTGTTGACATCCCATACTATTATTGTGTTAGTCTCAATTTCTAATTTATGGCTGTTAGCATTTGCCTTATGTATTGAGGTGCTCTTAGAGTGGGTGCATAAATATTTACAATTGTTATATCTTCTTCTTGGATTGTTCCCTTGATCATTCTGTAGTGTCCTACTTTGCCTTTTGTAATTGCGTTTAATATTGTTCCCGAGGTCTCTGAGACTGTCCTCAATTCTTTTCATTCATTTTTGTTTATTCCACTCTGCAGTAGTTATTTTCACTATTTTATCTTCCAGGTCACTTATCCATTCTTCTGCCTCAGTTATTCTGCTATTGATTCCTTTTAGAGAATTTTTAATCTCATTTATTGTGTTGTTCACCATTGTGAACAATGGTATATCTCTCCATCAATCTATATCATGTTTAATTTTTTTCATCAGTGGCTTATAATTTTCTGCATACAGGTGTTTTGTCTCTTAGGTAGGTTTATTCCTAGATATTTTATTTTTTTGTTGTTGTTGCAATGGTAAATGGGAGTGTTTTCTTGATTTCATTTTCAGATTTTTCATCATTAGTGTACAGGAATGCCAGAGATATCTGTGCATTAATTTTGTATCCTGCATCCTTACAGAATTCATTGAGTAGCTCTTGTAGTTTTCTGGTAGCATCTTTAGGATTCTCTATGTATAGTATCATGTCATCTGCAAACAGTGACATCTTTACTTCTTCTTTTCTGATTTGGATTCCATGTATTTCCTTTTCCTCTCTGATTCCAGTGGCTAAAACTTCCAAAACTATGTTGAATAAGAGAGGTGAGAGTGGGCAACCTTGTCTTGTTCCTGATCTTAGTGGAAATGCTTTCAGTTTTTCACCATTGAGGATGATGTTGGCTGTGGGCTTGTCATATATGACCTTTATTATGTTGAGGAAAGTTCCCTCTATGCCTACTTTCTGCAGGGTTTTTATCATAAATGGTGTTGAATTCTGTCAAAAGCATTCTCTGCACTATTGAGGTGATCATATGGTTTTTCTCCTTCAATTTGTTAATATGGTTTATCACATTGATTGTTTTGTGTATATTGAAGAATCCTCTCACTCCTGGAATAAACCCCACTTGATCATGGTGTATGATCCTTTTAATGTGCTGTTGGATTCTGTTTGCTAGTATTTTGTTGAGGAGTTTTGCATCTATGTTCATCAGTGATATTGGCCTGTAGTTTTCTTTCTTTGTGACATCCTTATCTGGTTTTGGTATCAAAGTGATGGTGGCCTCGTAGAATGAATTTAGGAGTGTTCCTCCCTCTTCTATATTTTGGAAGAGTTTGAGAAGGATAGGTGTTAGTTCTTCTCTAAATGTTTGATAGAATTCGCCTGTGAAGCCATCTGGTCCTGGGCTTTTGTTTGTTGGAAGATTTTAATCACAGTTTCAATTTCAGTGCTTGTGATTGGTCTGTTCATATTTTCTATTTCTTCCTGATTCAGTCTTGGCACGTTGTGCATTTCTAAGAATTTGTCCATTTCTTCCTGGTTGTCCATTTTATTGGCATAGAGTTGCTTGTAGTAATCTCTCATGATCTTTTGTATTTCTGCAGTGTCACTTGTTACTTCTCCTTTTTCATTTCTAATTCTATTGATTTGAGTCTTCTCCCTTTTTTTCTTGATGAGTCTGGCCAATGTTTTATCAATTTTGTTTATCTTGTCAAAGAACCAGCTTCTAGTTTTATTGATCTTTGCTATTGTTTCCTTCATTTCTTTTTCATTTATTTCTGATCTGATTTTTATGATTTCTTTCCTTCTGCTAACTTTGGGGTTATTTTGTTCCTCTTTCTCTAATTGCTTTAGGTCCAACGTTAGGTTTTTTATTTGATATGTTTCCTGTTTCTTATGGTGGTCTTGTATTGCTATAAACTTCCCTCTTAGAACTGCTTTTGCAGCATCCTATATGTTTTGGGTTGCCATGTCTCCATTGTCATTTGTGTCTAGGTATTTTTTGATTTCATCTTTGATTTCTTCAGTGATTGCTTCGTTATTATGTAGTGCATTGTTTTGCCTCCATGAGTTTGTATTTTTTACAGAATTTTCCTGTAATTTATATCTAGTCTCATAGCATTGTGGTCGGAAAAGATACTTGATACAATTTCAATTTTCTTAAATTTACCAAGGCTTGATTTGTCACCCAAGATATGATCTATCCTGGAGAATGTTCCGTGAGCACTTAAGAAAAATGTGTATTCTGTTGTTTTTGGATGGAATGTCCTATAAATATCAATTAGGTCCATCTTGTTTAATGTATCATTTAAAGCTTGTGTTTCCTTATTTATTTCCATTTTGAATGATCTGTCCATTGATGAAAGTGGGTTGTTAAAGTCCCCTACTATGTATATGTTACTGTCGATTTCCCCTTTTATGGCTGTTAGTATTTGCTTTATATATTGAGGTGTTCCTGTGTTGGGTGCATAATTATTTACAATTATTATATCTTCTTCTTAGATCGATCCCTTGATCATTATGTAGTGTCATTCTTTGTCTCTTCTACTAGTCTTTATTTTAAAGTCTATTTTGTGCGATATCAGAATTCCTACTCCAGCTTTCTTTCGGTTTCCATTTGCATGGAATATCTTTTTCCAACCCCTTACTTTCAGTGTGTATGTGTCTCTAGGTCTGAAGTGGGTCTCTTGTAGACAGCATATATATGGGTCTTGTTTTTGTATCCACTCATGCAATCTGTGCCTTTTGGTGGGAGCATTTAGTCCATTTACATTTAAGGTAATTATTGATATGTATGTTCCTATTCCCATTTTCTAAATTTTTGGGGGTTCATTATTGTAGGTCTTTTCCTTCTCTTGTTTTTCTTGCCTAGAGAAGTTCCTTTAGCAGTTGTTGTACAACTGGTTTGGTGGTGCTGAACTCTCTCAGCTTTTGCTTGTCAGTAAAGATTTTAATTTCTCCATCAAATCTACCCTTGCTGGGTAGAGTAATCTTGGTTGCAGGTTTATCTCCTTCATCACTTTAAATATGTCCTGCCAGTCCCTTCTGGCTTTCACAGTTTCTGATGAAAGATCAGCTGTTAACCTTATGGGGATTTCCTTTTGTGTTATTTGTTGTTTTTCCCTTGCTGCTTTTAATATGCTTTCTTTGTATTTAATTTTTAACAGTTTGATTAATATGTGGCTTGGCATATTTCTCCTTGGATTTATCCTGTATGGGACTCTCTGTGCTTCTTTGACTTGATTAACTATTTCCTTTCCCATCTAAGGGAAAATTTCAACTATAATCTCTTCAAATATTTTCTCAGTCCCTTTCTTTTTCTATTCTTTTCCTGTAACCCCTCTGTTCAAATATTGGTGTGCTTAATGTTGTCCCAGAGGTCTCTGAGACTGTCCTCAGTTCTTTTCATTCTTTTTTCTATTCTGCTCTGCAGTAGTTATTTCCACTATTTTATCTTCCAGGTCACTTATCCTTTATTCTGCCTCAGTTATTCTGCTATTGATCCAATCTAGAGTATTTTTAATTTCATTTATTGTGCTGTTCATCGTTGTTTGTTTCATGTTTAGTTCTTCTAGGTCCTTGTTAAATGTTTCTTACATTTTTTCTATTCTATTTCCAAGATTTCAGATCATCCTTACTATCATTATTCTGAATTCTTTTTCAGGTAGACTGCCTATTTCCTCTTCATTTGTTAGGTCTGGTGGGTTTTATCTTCCTACTTAATTTGCGTTGTGTTTTACTGTCTTCTCATTTTGCTTATGTTACTGTGTTTGGGGTCTCATTTTTGCAGGCTGCAGGATTGTAGTTCCCATTGTTTTTAGTGTCTGTCCCCAGTGTTTCAAGTTGGTTCAGTGGTTTGTGTAGGTTTCTTGGTGGAGGGGACTAGTGCTTGTGTTCTGGTGAATGAGGCTTGATCTTGTCTTTCTGGTGGGCTGGTCCATATTTGGTGGTGTCTTTTGGGGTGTCTGTGGACTTATTATGATTTTAAGCAGCCTTTCTGCTAATGGGTGGTGTTGTGTTCCTGTTTTGCTAGTTGTTTGGCATAGGCTGTCCAGCACTGTAGCTTGCTGGTTGTTGATTGAAGCTGGATGCTGGATTGAGTTGGAGATCTCTGGGAAATTTTCACCGTTTGGTATTATGTGGAGCTGGGAGGTCTCTTGAGGACCAGTGTCCTGAAGTTGGCTCTCCCACTTCAGAGGAATAGTACTGACTCCTGGCTGCAGCACCAAGAGCCTTTCATCCACATGGCTCAGAATAAAAGGGAGAAAAATTAGAGAGAAAGCATTAGTAGAAGTAGGAAGAAAGAAAGAAAGAAAGAAAGGAATAAAGAAAGAAAGAAGAAAAGAAGGAAAGAGGGAAAGAAAGAAAGAAAGCAGGGATGGATGGAGGGAAGGATGGAGGGAGGAAGGAAGGAGGGAAGGAAGGAAAAAAGAAAGAAGATAAAGTAAAATAAAATAAAGTAAAATATAATAAACTTATTAAATTAAAAATATAATTATTAAGAAAAAAATTTAAAAAAAATGAACGGATAGAACCCTAGGAAAAATGGTACAAGCAAAGCTTTAGAGACAAAATCTCACACAGAAGCATAAACATACACACTCACAAAAAGAGGAAAAGGGGAAAAAATCATAAATCTTGCTCTCAAAATCCACCTCCTCAGTTTGGGATGATTTGTTCTCTATTCATGTATTCCACAGTTGCAGGGTACATCAAGTTGATTGTGGAGCCTCAATCCGCTGCTTTTGAGGCTTCTGGGAGAGATTTCCCTTTCTCTTGTTTGTTCTCACAGCTCCCAGGGGCTCAACTTTGGATCTGGACCCGCCTCTGCATGTAGGTTGACGCAGGGCCTCTGTTTTTCACTCAGACAGGACGGGGTTAAAGGAGCCTCTGATTTGGGGGTTCTGGCTCACGCAGGCCTGGGGGTGCAAGGGGCATGGACTGCAGAGCGAGCCTGCAGCAGCAGAGGCTGGCATAACATTGCACCAGCCTGAGGCTCGCCGTGCCTTCTCCCAGGGAAGCTGTCCCTGGATCCCAGGAACCTGGCAGTGGCAGGCTGGACAGGCTCCCCAGAAGGGAGTTGTGGATAGTGAACTGTGCTCGCACACAGGCTTCCTGGTGGTGGCAGCAGCAGCCTTAGCATCTCCTGCCCGTCTCTGGGGTCTGCGCTTTTAGCCGTGGCTCGAGCCACCCGTCCCTGGAGCTCCTTTAAGCAGCGCTCTTAATCCCCTCTCCTCACGCACCAGGAAACAAAGAGGGAAGAAAAAGTCTCTTGCCTCTTCAGCAGCTCCAGACCTTTTCCCTGACTCTCTCCCTGCTAGCCGTGGTGCACTAACCCCTTCAGGCTGTGTTCACACCCCAAATCCCAGTCCTCTCCTTGCGCTCTGACCAAAGCCCGAGCCTCAACTCGCAGCCCCACCCACCCCGGTAGGTGAGCAGACAAGCCTCTCGGGCTGGTGAGTGCCGGGTGGCACTGATCCTCTGTCTGGGAATCTCTCCGCTTTGCCCCCCGCACCCCTGTTGCTGTGCTCTCCTCCATGGCTCCAAGGCTCCCCCTTCTGCCACCCACAGTCTCCGCCCATGAAGGGGCTTCCTAGTGTGTGGAAACCTTTCCTCCTTCACAGCTCCCTCCCACTGTTGCAAGTCCCGTCCCTATTCTTTTGTCTCTGTTTTTTTCTTTTTTTCTTTTGCCCTACACAGGTATGTGGGGGATTTCTTGCCTTTTGGGAGGTCTGAGGTCTTCTGCCAGTGTTCAATAGGTGTTCTGTAGGAATTGTTCCATGTGTAGATGTTTTTCTGGTGTATCTGTGGGGAGGAAGGTGATCTCTGTGTCTTACTCTTCTGCCATCTTCCCCTCGTCCTCCCCTCCCTCTTGTGTCTCCTTGCCACTCTCCCTATCTCACCCATCTAGGTGGTCACAAGGCACTGAGCTGATCTCCCTGTGCTATGCAGCTGCTTCCCACTTGCTATCTATTTTACATCTGGTAGTGTATATATGTGAATGTCACTCTCTCACTTCTTCCCACTTTACCCTTCCCTCTCCCCATGTCCTCAAGTCCATTCTCTATGTCTGAATTTTTATTCCTGTCCTGACCCTAGGTTCTTTAGAACTTTTCTTTTTAATTCCATATATATATATATATATATATATATATATATATATATATATATATATATATATATATATATACTTTAATTTCTTTACCCATTTATCCACTGATGGAAACTTAGGTTTTTTCCATGTCTTTGCTTTTGTCAGTAATGCTGCTATGAAAGTGGTTGTGCAGATATCTTTTCCAGTTATTGTTTCCATTAGATTTACATACATTTCCAGAAGTGAAACTGCTGAATCACATGGTAGTTCTGATTTTAATATTTTGGCGATCCTCTATACTGTTATTCATAGGGGCTGTACTAGTTAAGAATCCTACCAACAGTTCACAAGTGTTCCCTTCAAATCTTAGCCAGAATTTGTTATCTCTTGTCTTTTATGATGGCTATACTAACAGGTGTGAAGTGATATCTCATTGTGTTTATGATTTCCACTTTCCTAATGACTAGTAATATTGATCATCTTTTCATGTACCTGTTGGCCATTCATATATCTTCTTTCAAAAAATATATATTCAGGGCTTTTGTCCATTTTAAAATTAGATTATTTTTCCTTTTGCTATAGACTTGTATGTGGTCTTTATATATTTTGGATACTAACCACTTAGTCTTAGTGTTGAGATGGAAATCTCTGGGAGAGCTCTTGCTGATTGATATTACATGGAGCTGGGAGGTCTCTGGTGGACCAATGTCCTGAACTTGGTTCTCCCACCTCAGAGGCACAGGCCTGACACCCGGCCAGATCACCAAGAACCTGTCAGCCACATGGCTCAGAAGGAAAGGAAGAAAGGAAGAAAGAAAGGAAGAAAGAAAGGAAGGAAGAAAGAAAGAAAGAAAGAAAGAAAGAAAGAAAGAAAGAAAGAAAGAAAGAAAGAAAGAAAGAAAGAAAGAAAGAAAGAAAAAAGAAAAAGAAAGAAAATAAAGTTATTAAAATAAAAAATAATTATTAAACATAAAAAAAATTAAAAATAATAAAAAAAGAAAGAAAGAAGAGAGCACACAAACCAAAAATCAAATCCACCAATGATAACAAGCACTAAAAACTATACTAAAAACAATTTAAAAAAACAAAAAATAAACAGACATAACCCTAGGATAAATGGTAAAAGCAAAGCTATACAGAGAAAATCACACAAAGAAGCAAACACATACACACAAAAAGAGAAAAAGGAAAAATATATATATACAAAAAAATTAAGGAGGAAGAGAGCAACCAAATCAATAAACAAATCCACCAATGATAATAAACTCTAAATACTAAACTAAGATAAACATACAGACAGGAAAAAATTAGATGCAGAAAGCAAACCCCAAGTCTACAGTTGCTCCCAAAGTCCACCTCTTCAATTTTGGGATTCATTGTCTATCCAGGTATTCCACAGATGCAGGGTACATCAAGTTGATTGTGGAGATATAATCTGCTGCTCCTGAGATTGCTGGGAAAATTTTCCCTTTTTCTTCTTTGTTTGCACAGCTCCTGGGGCTCAGCTTTGGGTTTGGCCCTGCCTCTGCATGTAGGTTGCCTTAGAGAGTCTGTTCTTCACTCAGACAGGACAGGGTTAAATTAGCAGCTGATTCACGGGCTCTGGCTCACTCAGCCTGGGGGAGGGAGGGGTACTGAATGTGGGGTGAGCCTGCGGTGGCAGAGGCCAGCATGATGTTGCAACACCTGAAGCACGCCGTGTGTTCTCCTGGGGAAGATGTCCCTGGATCACGTGACTCTGGCAGTGGTGGGCTGCACAGGCTCCCAGGAGGGGAGATGTGGATAATGACCTATGCTTGCACACAGGTTTCTTGGTGGCTGCAGCAGCAGCCTTAGCATTTCATGCCCGTCTCTGGTGTCTACGCTGATAGCCGTGGCTCGCGCCTGTCTCTGGAGCTCATTTAGGTGGTGCTCTGAATCCCCTTTCCTCATGCATCCCCCAAAAATGGTCTCTTGCCACTTAGGCAGGTCCAGACATTTTCCCATCCTCCTTCCTGGCTAGCTGTGGTGCACTAGCCCCCTTCAGGCTGTGTTCAGGCAGCCAACCCCAGTCCTCTCCCTAAGATCTGACCTCCGAAGCCCTAGCCTCAGCTCGCAGCCCCCACCCACCCTCGCAGGTGAGCAGACAAGCCTCTCAGGCTGGTGAGTGCTGGTAGGCACCGATCCACCGTGAGGGAAACTCTCCACTTTGCCCTCTGCACCCCTGTTGCTGTGCTCTCCTCTGTGGCTCTGAAGCTTCCCCCCTGCCACCCAGCCCCCGTCTCTTCCAGTCAAGTGGCTTCCTAGTGTGTGGAAACTTTTCCTCCTTCACAGCTCCCTCCCCGAGGTGCAGGTCCCATCCCTATTCTTTTGTCTCTGTTTTTCTTTTTCTTTTGCCCTACCCAGGTACGTGGGGAGTTTCTTGCCTTTTGGGAGGTCTGAGGTCTCTGCCAGCATTCAGTAGGTGTTCTGTAGGAGTTGTTCCACAGATAGATGTATTTCTGATGTATTTGTGGGCAGGAAGGTGATCCCCATGTCTTACTCCTCCACCATCTTGAAGGTCTCCCCTCTACTTTTGAACTTTAAAGTAAGGAACACCTTGGACTGTACCCATGGAATGCAATCTGATGATAGGTAAATGTTCCATGATAATTAAAATTAATAACTTTGTCTTAAAATTGAAGAACATATCTTGATAGCCAAATTGGTAGCATATATTAAAAAAAAAACCTGGGGCTTCCCTTGTGGTGCAGTGGTTGAGAGTCCACCTGCCGATGCAGGGGACATGGGTTCATGCCCTGGTCTGGGAGGATCCCACATGCCACGGAGCGGCTGGGCCCATGAGCCATGGCCACTGAGCCTATGCGTCCAGAGCCTGTGCTCCGCAATGGGAGAGGCTGCAACAGTGAGAGGACTGCGTACCAGAAATAAATAAATAAATAAATGAAAATTTAAAAATAAATAAATAAAACCTGAAAATTACTCTACTTTCACATCTCTCAGGATACAATCAATATTTATAAAAACCTAGCTTGGCTCAATACAACCCTTCTCATACTTCTCTCATTGCATAATCTTTCACATTACTGTTGAATCACTTGATTTCAAAATTGTATTGGCTTACTTACATGCAAATTTGAGCAATCTAATGAAACACAGATATGTGGTAATGCACCAGAAGATACACATAGATAAACATACACAGAGTTGTTAAGGAAAGTATATATGTAAATTGAAGGACTTCCAAGAATGCTCCCTTCTGTCCACTGGTCAAATAATAGTACAAGTCAGATGGTCAGATGATAGTACAAATGCCTTATGTGCAAGCTGATTTTCTTCACAAATTTCTTGATTGAGGCTGGAAAAAAATATAAATAGCTGGGAGCACAACTTAGGCTTAAAAATGGATTAGAATATATAAATTCTAATTATTTAAAAAATTAGGCTGTTATTTAAGGAATCGGTTTTCTTTTTTAGTTCTTGTCATTTGAGGTGGCTAAGAGCATAATAACTTTATCATATTAAAAAAAGTTTCTTATTTTAGATGACAAAATATTCACTCTGGAAACCTGATAGATAACAATTCCTCAAGGCCAATTAATTGTGAAAGTAAAAGAAATGGTGAATTCTTTCAAAACAATTTCAATTTCTGGTATTATGCCTCTATTTAAAGAAGAGAATGAATACACAGCTTTACCTCTCTCAGTTTTTTCCATAGGCATTTATTTTATAATTATGAAACAATTGTCTGGATGTTAGTAAACCAATCCATTGCTCATTTTTACATCTAATATGAGAGGCAACCAGTGTTATTTTTAAACTTTCAACATATACAACATCTTGGGCTGCAAATCAGTGAACTATTTTTGTCGATTTCCCATGTTCCAGAAGAGTCAAGCAGAAGCTGAGGAGCCAGTAGCATATATTAAATGCCAAATTCATATGGCATAGACAGTATTTTTACTATTTACACTACTCTCAAGACGTTTGTGGAAATTATATACATATTCATAGATATTTATAGCTATAAGTTTAATCATAAAAATCCCACATAATCATTTTATGGAAAATATGTTAATTTTTATTTAAACATATTTTTTCTCAGAATTATCAAAAGTGACTGTATTTTGCATTTAGGAACAGGTTAAAAATAATATAGATAGAGGTTTAGATCTCATTTTGGTGTTAGTTAACTATACAGAGCAAGGGTCAGCAAACTTTTTCCATAAAAGGCCAGACAGTAAATATTTTAGGCTTTGTGGGTCATAGGGTCACTGTCACAGCTTCTCAACTCTACATGTGTGATAAGAAAGTGATCATAGATAATAGTAAATACATGAGTGTGGTGGTATTCCAATTAAACTTTATTTACAAAACAGAAAGCAGGTGGGATTTGTTCTGTGGGCTGTAGTTTGCCAATATTCCTACTATAGCATATTATTTCCTGATCTAACAGGTAAAGCTTGAGTTAAGAGCTGCTGAGGGGTTATCAAGCATTTAAAGACAAAGTATTTACCTAGGATTCCCTAGGAATACAGGACCTGACTTTTGGTGATATGAAGTCAGGCATCTTTTTAAGAGAAAGAACAACAAGGGAAAATTCTGCTTACTATCTCACTAAGTTTCTCACTTGTGCTTTCTCTTAGAGCTCCCAACAAAGCCATCATGCATATTTCTAAAAGAAGATTATTTACTTAACTCTGAAAGAAATATTCTTTAGGCACAATTAGTGTGTAGGACAAGATAGGTGCTGTGAGCATATAGATGATGTTGCAAAGGAAAGGCTTTCAGTGGTAATTAAGACACAAATTAATCTATTACAACAGTTTCCTAAAAATTACAATTCTCAGTCGTTTCCTTTGTATTTTACTTTTGATTATCTTAACTTACAGACTTGGTCCTTATTCAATAGAGAGATGATTTATACATATAAAAGTGTCATACATGTGGTAGGTACAAATTGTCTACCAAAATATTATAACAGAACACTCTATAATTTATCATCAATTAATTAATTGTATAGGTAGAACTATAACCTCAAACATTTTTTTATCTCATGTTACTATTTTAAAAAATTGTTGACACTATAGTCAGTTTTGGCAAATTTAAAATGAAATATATGCCAAATGTCAGGTATAACTTTCAGAAAATATATTTTTCTTATTCCCTTAGTTCATTTATTTTTATTAGTATATTGTTTTTACTTCACACTCAGCAAAATAAAACTCGCTATACAGCATATATAACTTTCAGTACCAGAAAATTTGTCTTTTCCTCTGCTTTTGGTTAAAAAAATCCCAAACATTCATCAAATGTAACTCATGAGAATGAAGAGGAAAATTTTTGAATGTGTATAATTTAGAGGAGAGGGGGCTTAGTTTACAAATGCATACTGAAAGGAAAGTCAAGGGGAAAGTATTCTTAGAAGTAAATGATGAAAAAGCCAGATTTCCTCATGTTAAATATCTTCTACTGGAAATAAATGGAAAAGAAGGGGCAAAACATCCTTACAGGAGAATTCCAAATAATATTTATAGATACTCATCCCCTGGGAGGGGAAACTTAATCCTTCTCTCTGGCTGGAGTGTAAGCTGGACATAATGACTGGCTTCCAAAGAGGAGAGAATATAAAGAGTGTAATAGTAATGTAATAATGGAGAAAATTGTAGATGCTACCTTGACAAAGTGGTCAAGATTTTCATCACCAGGATTGTCATATTAATATCATGTACCCCCAATATGATGTGGGTCCTCATACTGTAACCCCAGTCTAATCATGAGAAAAATACCAGACAAATCCAAATTGAGGGACATTCTAAAAAACAACTGACCAATACTCCTCAAAGACGTCAAGATCATGAAAAAAAGGGAAGTCTGAGGAACTGTCAAAAACTGGAGAGAGATTAAGGAAACACGATGACTATATGCAATGTTATGTCCTGCGTGGGGTCCTTGCATAGAAAAGAGTAGATTTGTGGAAAAGTTCATAAAATGTGAATAGAGTCTGTAGTTTAGTTAATAGTGTTGTACCAAGTGGTGGTGCTTATGGTAGCCAAATGATGGGAGGCATGGGCTTGTCAAACCAGTCCAGTTATGGTGGCCCAGCCAGCCAGCAGCTGAGTGGTGGTAATGGAGGCGGCTATGGTGGCCAGAGCAGCATGAGTGGATATGACCAAGTTTTACAGGAAAACTCCAGTGATTATCAATCAAACATTGCATAGGCAGCCAAGGAGCAGTGAACAGCAACTACTACAGTAGTGGAAGCCGAGCATCTATGGGAGTGAACGGAATGGGAGGGATGCCTAGCATGTCCAGTATGAGTGGTGGATGGGGAATGTAATTGATCCTGGTCACTGACTCTTGGTCAACATTTTTAAAAGAAAAACAAAACTTAAGTTTTAGCAGTTTTGCAATACAAATTTGTGGTTTATGCTTACTCTAAGTGGAAATCAGGATTGTTTTAAAGGCTTAAGTTTCAGTATTTTTGAACATAAACATTCATTTAGGATGTAACTAGGTTGAGTAATCTGTTACTGTTAAATAATTTTCAGCTTTCCTCAAGTTAGTTATATTGTAGGATGTACTTAAGGTTAAAGCAATTGAATTATGTTAAATGTTGCTTACACCACATTACATTGAGCACTGTTTGGATGCATTGTTGAAAGACATGCTTTTTTGTGAAACTCAATATAGGAGCTGTGTCTACAATTAAAGTGAAACATTTGGCATATTTGTTAATTCTAGTTTCATTTAATAACCTCTATGGCATGTAAGTTTAAGCTTTTTTTTAAGTTAATGGGGAAAATTTGAGACGCAATACCAATACTTTAGAATTTTGGTCTTGGTGTTTGTATGAAATTCTGAGGCCTTGATTTAAATCTTTTCATTGTATTGTGATTTTCCTTTTAGGTGTATTGTGCTAAGTGAAACTTGTTGAATAAATCTTCCTTTTAAAAACTGAAAAAATTTATTTTTTTAGTTTTGACAAATAACACAAGGTTATGTAAGATGTTAACATTAGGGAAAGTTGGAAAAAGGGTATTTGAAATTATGTGTTCTATCTTTGCAACTTTTCTGTCAGTCTAAACATACTCTGTCCAAACATATTTATTAATTAAAAATCTGCTATTGGGATCTATTACAATAAATAATTTTAACAAATATGAATAATATATAAAAGAAAATTCTTAAATATGTTCAAATGGATTGTAAAAATAAAGAAAATAAAACTTCATATTTTTACTACTAATATAATGAGTTTCTTGTTGCTATGATTTTTTCCTTTGAAAAGTTATTCTGTGAATTGGAGGTTTTGTTGTATTTAGGCTTAAAATTTCCTAATGAACTAATCATTATCATGCTACCTATAAAATACAAATTCCATAGTCCTACTTGATTTCAAATATATCCAAATATCCAAGGAAGACGGTCTATTAATTAAGGATTCCATGTAATTCTTTTAATTTATTTACTTATTTTTCTTATTAGTTATCCATTTTATACACATCAGTGTATACATGTGAATCCCAATCTTCCAATTCATCACACCACAACCCCCACCCCTTGCCGCTTTCCCCCCTTGGTGTCCATATGATTTTTCTCTACTTCTGTGTCTCAATTTCTGCTCTGCAAACTGCTTCATCTGTACCATTTTCTAGGTTCCACATATATGTGTTAATACATGATATTTATTTTTCTCTTTCTGAATTACTTCTGTATGACAGCCTCTAGATGCATCTACATCTCTACAAATGACCCACTTTCGTTTGTTTTTAGGGCTGAGTAATATTTCATTGTATATATGTACCATATCTTCCTTAACCATTCAGCTGTCGATGGGCATTTAAGTTGCTTCCATGACCTGGCTATTGTAAATAGTGCTGCAATTAACATGGGGGTGCATGTGTCTTTTTGAATTATGATTTTCTCAAGGTATATGCCCAGTAGTGGGATTGCTGGGTCATATGGTAAATCTATTTTTAGTTCTTTAAGGAACCTCCGTACTGTTCTCCGTAGTGGCTGTATCAATTTACATTCCCACCAACAGTGCAAGAGAGTTCTCTTTTCTCCACACCCTCTCCAGCATTTGCTGTTTGTAGATTTCCTGATGATGCCCATTCTAACTGGTGTGAGGTGATACCTCATTGTAGTTTTGATTCACATTTCTCTAATAATTAGTGATTTTGAGCAGCTTTCCATGTGCTTCTTTGCCATCCATATGTCTTTTTTGGAGAAATGACTATTTAGGTCTTCTGCCCATTTTTTGAATGGGTTATTTGTTTTTGTAATATTGAGCTGCATGAGCTCTTTATATATTTTGGAGATTAATCCTTTCTCTGATGATTCATTTGCAAATATTTTCTCCCATTCTGAATGTTGTCTTTTCGTCTTATTTATGGTTTCCTTTGCTGTGCAAAAGCTTTGAAGTTTCATTAGGTCCCATTTATTTTTCTTTGTATTTCCATTTCTCTAGGAGGTGAGTCAAAAAGGATCTTGCTGTGATTTATGTCATAGAGTGTTCTGCCTATGTTTTCCTTTAAGAGTTTTATAGTGTCTACTCTTAATTTAGGTGTTTAATCCATTTTGAGTTTATCCTTGTGTATGGTGTTAGGGAGTGTTCTAATTTCCTTCTTTTATATGTAGCTGTCCAGTTTTCCCAGCACCACTTATTGAAGAGACTGTCTTTTCTCCATTGTATACCCTTTTCTCCTTTGTCATAGATTAGTTGACCATATGTGCATGGGTTTATCTCTGTGTCTTCTATTCTGTTCCATTGATCTATATTTCTGTTTTTGTGCCAGTACCATATTGTCTTGATTACTGTAGCTTTGTAGTATAGTCTTAAGTCAGGGAACTTGATTCCTTCAGCTCTGTTTTTTTCCCTGAAGACAGCTTTGGTTTATCGAGGTCTTTTGTGCCTCTATACAAATTTTAAGATTTTTTTGTTCTAGTTCTGTAAAAAATGTCATTGGTAATTTGATAGGGATTGCATTGAATCTGTAGATTGCTTTGGGTAGTATAGTCGTTTTCACAATATTGACTCTTCCAATCCAAGAAAATGGTATGTCTCTCAATCTGTTGGTATCATCTTTAATTTCTTTCATTAGTGTCTTAATAGTTTTCTGCATAAAGTTCATTTTTCTCCCTAGGTAGGTTTATTTCTAGGTATTTTATTCTTTTTGTTGCAATGATAAATGGGAATGTTTCCTTAATGTCTCTTTCAGATTTTTCATCATTAGTATGTAGGAATGCAAGAGATTTCTGTGCATTAATATTGTATCCTGCAAATTTACCAAATTCATTGGTTAGCTCTAGTAGGTTTCTGGTGGCATTTTTAGGATTCCCTATGTATAGTATCGTGTCATCTGCAAACAGTGACAATTTTATTTCTTCTTTTCCAACTTGTATTCTTTTTTTTTCTTCTCTGATTGCTGTGGCTAGGACTTCCAAAACTAAGTTGAATAATAGTGGTGAGAGGGGATATCCATCTCTTGTTCATAATCTTAGAGGAAATGCTTTCAGTATTTCACTATTGAGAATGATGCTTGCTATGGGTTTGTCATATATGCCCTTTATTATGTTGAACTAGGTTCCCTCTATGCCCACTTTCTGGAGAGTTTTTATTATAAATGGGTGTTGAATTTTGTCAAAAGCTTTTTCTGCATCTATTGAGATGATCATATGGTTTTTATTATTCAGTTTGTTAATATGGAGTTTCACATTGATTCATTTGCGTATACTGAAGAATCCTTGCATTTCTGGGATAAATCCCACTTGGTCATGTTGGATGAT
This sequence comes from Stenella coeruleoalba, assembly GCF_951394435.1. NCBI lineage: Eukaryota > Metazoa > Chordata > Mammalia > Artiodactyla > Delphinidae > Stenella > Stenella coeruleoalba. Next base: position 72,651,016 of record NC_137152.1, on the reverse strand, counting down.
CCTTCTAATGTGCTGTTGGATTCTGTTTGCTAGTATTTTGTTGAGGATTTTAGCATCTATATTCATCAGTGATATTGGTCTGTAATTTTCTTTTTTTGTAGTATCTTTGTCTGGTTTTAGTATCAGGGTGAAGGTGGCCTCATATAATGAGTTTGGGAGTGTTCATTCCTCTGCAAATTTTTGGAAGAGTTTGAGAAAGATGGATGTTAGCTCTTCTCTAAATGTTTCATAGAATTCACCTGTGAAGCTGTCTGGTTCTGGACTTTTGTTTTTTGGAAGATTTTAAATCACAGTTTCAATTTCATTACTTGTGATTGGTCTGTTCATATTTTCTATTTCTTCCTGGTTCAGTCTCGGAATGTTATACCTTTCTACGAATTTGTTCATTTCTTCCAGGTTGTCCATTTCATTGGCATAGATTTGCTTGTAGTAATCTCTTAGGATGCTTTGTGTTTCTGCGGTGTCTGTTGTAACTTCTCCTTTTTCATTCCTAATTTTATTGATTTGAGTCATCTCCCTCTTTTTCTTGATGAGTCTGGCTAATGGTTTATGAATTTTGTTTATCTTCTCAAAGAACCAGCTTTTACTTTTATTGATCTTTGCTACTGTTTTCCTTGTTTCTATTTCATTAATTTCTGCTCTGTTCTTTGATTTCGTTCCTTCTACCAACTTTGAGTTTTATTTGTTCTTCTTTCTCTAGTTCCTTTAGGTGTAAGTTTAGATTGTTTATTTGAGATTTTTCTTGTTTCCTGAGGTAGGCTTGTATAGCTATATACTTCCCTCCTAGAACTGCTTTTGCTGCATTGCATAGATTTTGAATCTTCGTGTTTCCATTGTCATTTGTTTCTAGGTATCTTTTTGATTTCCTCTTTGATTTCTTCAGTGATCTCTTGGGTTTTTAGTAATGTATAGTTTAGTCTCCATGTGTTCATGTTTTTTATGTTTTTTTCCCTGTAATTCATTTCTTTTTTTTTCCATCTGTTGAGAGACACTTGAGTTGTTTCCTATCTAAGGCACAATAGTCTTTCTTTTTTTCTAAACATCTTTATTGGAGTATAATTGCTTTACAATGGTGTGCTAGTTTCTGATTTATTACAAAGTGAATCAATTATACATATACATATGTTCCCATATGTCTTCCCTCTTGTGTCTCCTTCCCTCCCACCCTCCCTATCCTACCCCTCTAAGCAGTCACAAAGCACTGAGCTGATCTCCCTGAGCTATGCTCTGCTTCCCACTAGCTATCTATTTTAAGTTTGGTAGTGTATATATGTCCATGCCACTCTCTCACTTTGTCACAGCTTACCCTTCACCCTCCCCATAACCTCAAGTCCATTCTCTAGTAGGTCTGTGTCTTTATTCCCTTCTTACCCCTAGGCTCTTCATGACATTTTTTTTCTTAGAATCCATATATATGTGTTAGCATATGGTATTTGTCTTTCTCTTTCTGACTTACTTCACTCTATATGACAGATTCTAGATCCATCCACCTCACTACAAATTACTCAATTTCGTTTCTTTTTATCATAGAGTAATACTTCATTGTATATATGTGCCACATCTTCTTTATCCATTCATTTGTTGATGGACACTTAGGTTGCTTCCCTGCCCTGGTTATGGTAAAAAGAGCTGCAATGAACATTGTGGTACATGACTCTTTTTGAATTATGTTTTTCTCAGGGTTTATGCCCAGTAGTGGGATTGCTGGGTCATATAGTAGTCCTATTTTTAGATTTTTAAGGAACCTCCATACTGTTCTCCATAGTGGCTGTATCAGTTTACATTGCTTCCAACAGTACAAGAGGGTTTCCTTTTCTCCACACCCTCTCCAGCATTTCTTGTCTGTAGGTTTTTTGATGATGGCCATTCTGACCGGTAGGAGAATATATCTCTTTGTAGTTTTGATTTGCATTTCTCTAATGATTAATGATGTGGAGTATCCTTTCATGTGTTTATTGGCAATCTGTATATCTTCTTTGGAGAAATGTCTATTTAGGTCTTCTACCCATTTTTGGATTAGGTTGTTTTTTTTTTGTTATTGAGCTGCATGAGCTGCTTGTAAATTTTGAAGATTAATCCTTTGTCAGTTGCTATATTTGCAAACATTTTCTCCCATTCTGAGTGTTGTCTTTTGGTCTTGTTTATGGTTTCCTTTGCTGTGCAAAAGCTTTTAAGTTTCCTTAGGTCCTATTTGTTTATTTTTTTTTAACTTCCATTTCTCTAGGAAGTGGGTCAAAATGGATCTTGCTGTGATTTTTGTCATCGAGTGTTCTGCCTATGCTTTCCTCTAAGAGTTTGATAGTGTCTGGCCTTACATTTAGGTCTTTAATCCACTTTGATTTTATTTTTGTGTATCCTGTTAGGGAGGGTTCTAATTTCATACTTTTACGTTTACATGTCCTGTTTTCCCAGCACCACTTATTGTGAATGCTGTCTTTTCTCCACAGTATATTCTTGCCTCCTTTATCAAAGGTAAGGTGACCATATGTGCATGGGTTTATCTTTTGGCTTTCTATCCTCTTTCATTGATCTATATTTCTGCTTTTGTGCCAGTACCATACTGTCTTGATTACTGTAGCTTTGTAGTATAATCTGAAGTCAGGGAGGCTGATTCCTCCAGCTCCATTTTCATTCTCAAGATTGCTTTGACTCTCTGGGGTCTTTTGTGTTTCCATAAAAATTGTGAAATTTTTTGTTCTCGTTCTGTGAAAAATGCCAGTGGTAGTTTGATAGGGATTGCATTGAATCTGTAGATTGCTTTGGGTGCTAGAATCATTTTCACAATGTTGATTCTTCCAATCCAAGAGCATCATATATCTCTCTATCTATTTGTTTCATCTTTAATTTTTTTCATCAGTGTCTTATAATTTTCTGCATACAGGTCTTTTTTCTCCTTAGGTTGGTTTATTCCTCGATATTTTATTCTTTTTGTTGCAATGGTAAATGGGAATGTTTTCTTAATTTCACTTTCAGATTTTTCATCATTAGTGTAGATAAATGCAATAGAATTCTGTGCATTAATTAATTATGTGTCCTGCTACTTTACCCACTTCGCTCATTAGCTCTAGTAGTTTTCTGGTAGTAACTTTTGGATTCTCAATGTATAGTATTGTGTCATCTGCAAACAGTGACAGTTTTACTTCTTCTTTTCCTATTTTGATTCCTTTTATTTCTTTTTCTTCTCTGATTGCTGTGGCGAAAACTTCCAAAACTATGTTGAATAATTGTGGTGTGAGTGGGCAACCTTGTCTTTTTCCTGATCTGAGTGGAAATAGTTTCAATTTTTGACAATTGAGGATGATGTTGGCTGTGGGTTTGTCGTATATGGCCTTTATTATGTTGAGGAAAGTTCCCTCTATACATACATTCAGGAGGGTTTTTATCATAAATGAGTGTTGAATTTTGTCAAAAGTTTTTTTTGCAACTATTGAGATGATCATATAGTTTTTCTCCTTCAGATTTTTATATGGTGTATCACTTTGATAGATTTGCATATATTGAAGAATCCATGCATTCCTGGGAGAAACCCCGCTTGATCATGGTGTATGATCCTTTCAACGTGCTGTTGGATTCCATTTCTTTTGCTCTGCCCAGGTCCCTGGGGAGTTTATTGCCTTTTGGGATGTCTGTGGTCTTCTGCCAATATTCAGTGGGTGTTCTATAGGAGCACGTCCATGTGTAGTTGTATTTCTTATGTATCTGTGGGGAACAAGGTGATCTCTGCATCTTACTATTCCACCAACTTCCACAACCTTTGGATTCTCTTTGCTAGTATTTTGTTGAGGATTTTTTCATTTATGTTCATCAGTGACATTGGCCTGTAGTTTTCTTTCTTTGTGACATCTTTGTCTGAGTTTGGTATCAGGGTGATGGTGGCCTCATAGAATGAGTTTGGGAGTGTTTCCCCCTCTGATATATTTTGAAAGAGTTTGAGAAGGATAGGTGTTAGCTCTTTTCTAAATGTTTGATAGAATTGGCCTGTGAAGCCATCTGGTCCTGGGCTTTTGTTTGTTGGAAGATTTTTTTTTTTTTTTTTTTGCAGTACACGGGCCTCTCACTGCTGTGACCTCTCCTGTTGAGGAGCACAGGCTCCGGACACACAGGCTCAGCTGCCATGGCTCATGGGCCTAGCCACTCCATGGCATGTGGGATCTCCTGGACCAGGGCACGAACCCTTGTCCCCTGCATCAGCAGGCAGACTCTCAACCACTGTGACACCTAGGAAGCCTCTGTTGGAAGATTTTTAATCACAGTTTCAATTTCAGTCCTTGTCATTGGTCTGCTCATATTTTCTGTTTCTTCTTCGTTCAGTCTTGGAAGGTTTTACATTTCTAAGGATTTGTCCATTTCTTGCAGGTTGTCCATTTTATTGGCCTAGAGTTGTTTGTTATAATCTCTCATGATCCTTTGTATTTCTGCAGTGTCAGTTGTTACTTCTCCTTTTTCACTTCAAATTCTATTGATTTGAGTCTTCTCCCATTTTTTCTTGATGTGTCTGGCTAATGGTTTATCAATTTTGTTTTTCTTCTCAAAGAACCAGCTTTTAGTTTTGTTGATGTTTGCCATCATTTCCTTCCTTTCTTCTTCATTTATTTCTGATTTGATCTTTACAATTTCTTTCTTTCTGCTAAGTTTGGGGGTTTTTTGTTCTTCTTTCTCTAATTGCTTTAGCTGTAAGATTAGGTTGTTCATTTGAGATGTTTCTTGTTTCTTAAGGTAGGATTGTATTGCTATAAACTTCCTTCTTAGAACTGCTTTTGCTGCATCCCATAGGTTTTGGGTCATCATGTTTTCATTGTCATTTGTTTCTAGGTATCTTTTTAATTTTCTCTTTGATTTATTCAGTGATCTCTTGGTTATTATGTACTGTATTGTTTATCCTCAATGTGTTTGTATTTTTTTACAGATTTTTTCCTGTAATTGATATCTAGTCTCATAGCATTGTTGTCAGAAAAGATACTTGATACAATTTCAATTTTCTTAAATTTACCAAGGCTTTATTTGTGACCCATGCTATGATCTATCCTGGAGAATGTTTATGAGCACTTGAGAAGAAAGTGTGTTCTGTTGTTTTTGGATCGAATGTCCTATAAATATCAATTAAGTCCATCTTGTTTAATGTGTCATTTAAAGCTTGTGTTTCCTTATTTATTTTCATTTTGGATGCTCTGTCCATTGGTGAAAGTGGGGGGTGAATGTCCCCTCCTATGATTGTGTTATTGTCGATTTCCACTTTTATGGCTGTTAGTATATTCCTTATGCATTGATGTGCTTCTATGTTAGGTGCATAAATATTTACAATTGGTATATCTTCTTCTTGGATCAATCCCTTGATCATTATGTGGTGTCCTTCTTTGTCTCTTGTAATAGTCTTTATTTTAAAGTCTATTTTGTTTGATACGAGAATTGCTACTCCAGTTCTCTTTTGATGTTCATTGGCATGGAATATTTTTTACCATCCCCTCACTTTCAGTCTGTATATGTCCCTAGGTCTGAAGTGGGTCTCTTGTACACATCATATATACAGGTCATGTTTGTGTATCCATTCTGGCAGTCTATATCTTTTGGTTGGAGCATTTAATCCATTTACATTTAAGGTAATTATCAATATGTATGTTTCTGTTCCCATTTTCTTAATTGTTTTGGGTTTGTTATTGTAGGTCTTTTCCTTCTCTTGTGTTTCCTTCCTAGAGAAGTTCCTTTAGCATTTGCTGTAAAGCTCGTTTGGTGGTGCTGAATTCTCTTAGCTTTTGCTTGTCTGTAATTTTTTAATTTCTCCTTCAAATCTGAATGAGATCCTTGCTGGGTAGAGTAATTTTGCTTGTGGTTTTTTTCTCCTTCATCACTTAAAGTATGTCCTGCCACTCCCTTCTGGCTTGCAGAGTTTCTGCTGAAAGATGAGCTGTTAACCTTATGGGGATTCCCTTGTGTTTTATTTGTTGTTTTTCCCTTGCTGCTTTTAATATGTGTTCTTTGTATTTAATTTTTGATAGATTGATTAATATGTGTCTTGGCGTTTTTCTCCTTTGATTTATCCTGTATGGGACTCTCTGTGCTTCCTGGAGTTGATTAACTATTTTCATTCCCATATTAGGGAAGTTTTCAACTATAATCTCTTCAAATATTTTCTCAGTCCCTTTCTTTTTCTCTTCTTCTTCTGGGACCCCTATACTTCAAATGTTGTTGCATTTAATGTTGTCCCAGTGGTCTCTGAGATTGTCCTCAGTTCTTTTCATTCTTTTTTCTTTATTCTGCTCTGCAGTAGTTATTTCCAATATTTTATCTTCCAGGTCACTTATCCGTTCTTCTGCCTCAGTTATTCTGTTATTGATCCCTTCTAGAGAATTTTTAATTTCATTTGTGTGGTTCATCATTGTTCATTTTCTCTTTTTTCTTCTATGTAATTCATTTCTAGTCTCATAGCATTTTGGTCAGAATAGATGCTTGATATGCTTTCAATTTTCTTAAATTTACTGAGGCTTAATTTCTGACCCAAGTTGTGATGTATCCTGGAGAATATTCCGTGTACAGTTGAGAAGAAACTGTAATCTGCTGTTTTTGGATGGCATGTCCTATAAATATCAATTAAATCTATCTGGTATATTGTGTCATTTTTTTATTGTGTTATTTAAAGCTTGTGTTTCCTTATTAATTTTCTGCTTACATGATCTGTCCATTGGTGTAAGTGAGGTGTTCAAGTCCCCCTCTACTAACATGTTACTGTCACTTTCCTTTTTTAGAGCTTTTAACAGTTGCCTTATGTATTGAGGTGCTCTTATGTTGGGTACATATATATTTATAATTGTTATATCTTCTTCTTGGTTTGATCCTTGATCATTATATAGTGTCCTTCCTTGTCTCTTGTAATATTCTTTATTTTAATGTCTATTCTATCTGATATGTGTATTGCTACTCCAGCTTTCTTTTGATTTCCATTTGCATGGAGTACCTTTTTCCATCTCCTCACTTTCAGTCTGTATGTGTCCCTAGGTCTGACGTGAGTCTCTTGTAGACATCATATATATGGGTCTTTTTTTTGTATCCATTCATCAAACCTGTGTCTTTTGGTTGGAGCATTTAACCCATTCACGTTTAAGGTAATTATCAATATGTATGTTCCTGTTACCATTTTCTTAATTGTTATGAGTTTGTTTTTGTAGGTCCTTTTCTTCTCTTGTATTTACCACTGAGAGAAGTTCCTTTAGCATTTGTTGTAGAGCTGGTTTGGTGCTGCTGAATTCTCTTAGCTTTTGCTTGTCCGTAAAGCTTTTGATTTCTCCATTGAATCTGAATGAGATCCTTGCTGGGTAAAGTAATCTTGGTTGTAGCTTCTTCCTTCTCCTTTTCATCACTTTCAATATATCATGCCAGTCCCTTCTGGCTTGTAGATCTTCAGCTGAGAAATCAGCTGTTACCCCGGTGGGAGTTCCCTTGTATTTTATCTGTTGTTTTTCCCTTGTTTCTTTCAATAATTTTTCTTTGTCTTCAATTTTTGCCAGTTTGATTACTATGTGTCTTGGTGTGTTTCTCCTTGGGTTTATCCTGCCTGGGACTCTCTGCACTTCCTGGACTTGGGTGGCTATTCCCTTTCTCTTGTTAGGGAAGTTTTCGACTATAATCTCTTCAAATATTTTCTTGAGTCCTTTCTCTCTCTCTTCTTCTTCTGGGACCCCTATAATGCTAATATTGGTGCATTTAATGTTGTCCCAGAGGTCTATTAGGCTGTCTTCTTTTCTTTTCATTCTTTTTTCTTTATTCTGTTCTGCAGCAGTGAATTCCAGCATTCTGTCTTCCAGGTCACTTATCCATTCTTCTGCCTCAGTTATTCTGATATTGATTCCTTCTAGTGTATTTTTCATTTCAGTTATTTTATTGTTCATCTCTGTTTGTTTGTTCTTTATTTCTTCTAGATGTTTGTTAAACATTTCTTGCATCTTCTCGATCTTTGCCTCCATTCTTTTTCTGAGGTCCTGGATCATCTTCACTATCACTATTCTGAATTATTTTTCTGGAAGATTGCCTATCTCCATTTTATTTAGTTGTTTTCCAGGGGTTTTATCTTGTTCCTTCATCTGGTACATAGTCCTCTGCCTTTTTAATTTGTCTATCTTTCTGTGAATGTGGTTTTTGTTCCACAGGCTGCAGGATTGTAATTCTTCTTGCTCCTGCTGTCAGCCCTCTGGTGGATGAGGCTTCTTCCTTATAATTCTTATAACCAAATAAGTTTGTGTCACATTGGGGTAGTTATTGCTTTTGTCAAAATGGTTTTGCACTCACAGGCCCCAGTCATAGAGAATAGACTTAGTTGTATGTCAATCAGTCATAATCTTTTTTTTCTAAAGAGCTCTCTAACTTTTCAATGTGTTATGTCAACTTTCTTCTTTCCATCTTCCATAATTCATTGAAAAAAATTTACTAAGTTCTGCCATGTGCCAGGTACTGTGTATGTGATAGATGATAAAAGAGGATCTCTGTTTTAATGGAGTTTATCACCTACGAGGAAAGATAGAGAGTAAATGAATAAATGGGTCCACAATTAATTAATAATAAGTCCTGAGAAGTATATTATACTTTAATCATAAACTGATGTAACATTAGAAGGTGCCCAGGAAAGGATTCTTTAATGAATCAATTTCAAATCCACGATTTGATGGTGGTAATAAGGTGGCATGAAAGTGTATGTTTGGTGATTAGAAAATAAGTACTGGTGATGCACATGCAGTATGAATGTAGGTGGAAGAAAAAAATACCAATTTGAAAGAGGTAAAAACTTTATGCCCACACAGAAATACACACAGACACATTCGGGCACCCATACACACCCATACACACAAACACACATACTAGTTTCTAGCTCAGAATGTCTCAAAAATCCCTTTTGAAAAATACTAACATGAAAACTAAATGTTAACAATATAATTTTTCATTTGGACGTCTGCAATATAAAGGTCAGTAAAATTAATGTCCTGCAACATTGATATAATCATAAAAGGTAAAAGTGATTCTATAGTAGATGATTTTTAAAATGCTCAGACTTCCGTCTAGATATTATCCTTTTGGGAACATATGATACCATTGACAGATAATTTTGAAGCTAATGGTTAAAAATCTGAGAAGTAGTTTCTAATGGGCTGAATTATGTGCCCCTCAATCCTCAATTCATATGTTGAATTCCTAATCCCCTGTACTGTATTTGGATATAGGATCTTTAAAGAGGTAATTAAGGTAAAATGAAGATATATGGGTAGGTCCTAAGCCAATATGGCTATTATGTTTATAAGCAAAGATTAGGAGACAGATAAACACAGAAGAAAGACATGTAAAGACACAGGGAGAAGATACCCATCTACAAGCCAAGGAGAAAGACTTCAGAAGAAATCAATCCTGCTAACACCTTGATTTTAGACTTCTATCCTCCAGAACTATGAGAAAATTAATTTCTGTTGTTTAAGTCACCCAGTCTGTGGTACCTTTTTGCAAAAGGCAGAGAAAATTATGACTATGTTGAGGAATAATGCTAAAAATAGAAAGCATATTCAAATAAAACGGCATCTATTTACTGCATATTTGATTAAATGTCTGCTGCATTCTAAGTTGGCTACTGTCTCTTTATCTATTCTGGGTTTTCCAACTATGTTTAAGTGCTGTCCCAACTCTATCTTGTAAAGCAGAGGTCACAGACTGGTCTCCAATGGACCAAATATGTCCAATAGATGCATTAAATTTAGTTTATGTAGTGTTTTAGGAAGTTAGAATTATTTATTTATATTCCAAATAAAAAATCCAAATTTCCATCTTCTAAAATAATCTATGATCAGCTGACCTGCATTCTCTCATATCAACAACTAACTAGAGGTAGGAAGAGTCTTCTCTCTTTAGAAAGGACATTAGCTCTGTTTATAGTCTCTCTCTCTACTTATTAACTCTTAGATACTGAGGCAAGGTCAGTTTAGATTTATTTCTGCTTCATAATATCATGTAGCCTCCAAACATATTTGAGTTTATAAGACTTGGATAAATGACCTCTGGAGAAAGTAGTAACTAATTATGGACAGAGGAGAAGTATGGTGTATGACCAGGAGAGTATAGGAAAAAGCCCATGAAAGTGGAAAAGGGAGGAGGCACATCTTGAGTTTTACAAGCTCTCCCTCTTCACGTTGCATCATGTCACATTAACACTTCTCCCTCAGCTTCCTCTGTGTCTACATTATTCCCTGATCTCAGGGATAGATTTTATTTTTTCAATTTAATTTTTTAATTTATATTGGAGTATATTGATTTACAATGTTGTGTTAGTTTCTACTGTACAAAAAAGTGATTCAGTTATACATATACATATATCCATTATTTTTCATGTTCTTTTCCCATATAGGTTATTATAGAATATTGAGTAGAGTTCCATGTGCTATACAGTATGTCCTTGTTGACTACCTATCTTATATATACTAGTTTGTATATGTTAATCCCAAATTCCTAATTTATCCCTCCCACCTGCGTTTCCCCTTTGGTGACCATAAAATTATTTTCTACATCTGTGACTCTACTTCTGTTTTGTAAATAAGTTCATTTGTACTCTTTTTTTTAGATTCCACATATAAGCTATATCATATATTTGTCTTCCTCTGTCTGACTTACTTCACTCAGTATGACAGTCTCTATGTCCAACCATGTTGCTGCAAATGGGATTATTTCATTCTTTTTCTGGCTGAGTAATATTCCATTGTATGTATGTGTGTGTGTGTGTGTGTGTGTGTGTGTGTGTATATATATCACACCTTTTTTATTATGACTTTCTTCTTGCCCCTTTTATTTTTTTTAACTTTTTATTTTATATTGGAGTAAACTTGATTAACAATGTTGTGTTAGTTTCAGGTGTACAGCAAAGTGATTCAGTTATACATATACATGTATCTATTATTTTTCAAATTCTTTTCCCATTTAGGTTGTTACATAATACTGAGCAGCATTCCCTGCGCTATACAGTGTATACCACATTTTCTTTATCCATTCATCTGTCAATGGACATTTAGGTTGCTTCCATGTCTTGGCTATTATAAATAGTGCTGCAATGAATATTGGGGTGCATGTATCTTTTTGAATTATAGTTTTCTCCAGATATATGCCCAGGAGTGAGATTACTGGATCATACAGTAACTCTATTTTTAGTTTTTAAGGAACCTCCATACTGTTTTCCATAGTCACTGTACCAATTTATATTCCCACCAAGAGTGTAGGAGGATTCCCTTTTCTCCACACCCTATCTAGCATTTATTATTTATAGATTTTTTGATGATGGCCATTCTGACTGGTGTGAGGTGATACCTCATTGTAGTTTTGATTTGCATTTATCTAATAATTAGTGATGTTAGGCATCTTTTCATGTGCTTTTTGGCCATATGTATGTATTTGGAGAAATGTCTATTTAGATCTTCTGCCCACTTTTTCTTTTTTTTTTTTTTTTTTGTGGTATGCGGGCCTTTCACTGTTGTGGCCTCTCCTGTTGCGGAGCACAGGCTCTGGATGTGCAGGCTCAGTGACCATGGCTCACGGGCCTACCTGCTCTGCTTCTGCCCATTTTTTGATTGGGTTGTTTGTTTTTTTGAAATAAAGCTGCATGAGCTGTTTGTATCAGGGATAGGTTTTAAATATTCTTCCACTGAATATAATATTTTCTGTAGATTTTTTATTGATGTTATAATCAGAATAAATTCCATTTAAGAGGTTTTAAAGACTTTTTAAAAATGTAATCTTGAATTAACATTGAAATTTGCAAATACTTTTATTTTTTTTAATCGATTGAGATGATCATACATACTTTTTGTTTCCTATTGATGTGATCATATAATTTTCTCCTATTTTTTTGGACACATGGTGAATTAACTGATAATTAAATGTCAAATCAGTCTTGACTAGTAGGGATTAACACTGTGATGAATTATGCTTTTTATATGTCACTATATTCAATTTGCTAATATTTTCTTAAGAATTTTTGCATCTATTTAAATTATAGAGTTTGGTTTATTTATTTATTTATTTCTTATAGTGTCCTTGTCAGGTTTTGGGATCAAGATTATGCTCTTCCTATTAAATAAATGTTATGAAGTATTCCCTTCTTTCCTATTCTCTGGAAGGGTTTTTCTGTATTCATGTTATTTCTTCATTAAATATTTAGAAATAATTACCAAAAAAGTCATTTGGATCTGGGGTATTCTCTGTGGAAAGATTTTGTAATGAAGAATTTAATTTCTTTAATAGATTTTTGACTATTCATATCTTTCTTCTATTAGTTTTTATAGGTTGTAAATTTGAGAAATTTATTTCATCTAATTAAAGTTATTAGCAGAATGATGTTCATAATATGGCTTATCTTTATGATGTCTAAAGAGTCTGTAATTGCACTCATTTTTTTCATTCCTGAAATAAGGGATACTTTTTATCTCTTTTTTTCTTGATCAGTCACACTAGGATATTAAATTTTACTATTTTTTTGAAGAATTAACTGTTTTAGATATTGTCTATTTCACTTTTATTTCCTTTTTAATTTTCTAGTCTTATCTGTATTATTTCTCTGCCACTATGTTTCTTAAGTTTGTTTTGTTTTTCTATTTTCCTTAGATGGAAATTTAAATCATAATCTATTTCTCCTTTTAATTATTTTAGTTTTTGATTTATTTGTTTTGGAGTGATGTGATTGGGTTATAAAACATAAATTTTAATATTTCTGTACTGTAATGACTCTTTATCCTTTCTAATAAGGCTTCTTGATTAATATTTTCACTGGTTAAGAAATTCTAGTTTGCCAGTTATGTTTTCAACCCTTTTATATGTCAATTTTGTTTTTGTCATCTGCCTTCTATTATTTCTATTGAGAAGTCTTTCCTCTGGCTTGTTATATTTATTTTGATAGTAATTTGTATTTTTCTATGTTTACTTTGCCTGCTTTTAATTTTTTTGTCTTTGGTTTTCAAAGAAGTTTTACTGTGATTTGCCTAAATGTGATTTTCTTTTTGTTAATGTTTCTTGGACTTTCCTGAACTTCCTGAATCTGTGGGACAATGTCTTTCATTGGTTTTGGAAATTTTACTTGCTATTATCTCCTTTGACTATTGCTTCTGTCATATTCTTTCCTTTCTTTCTAGGATTTCAATTTTATGCATGTTATTACATGACTCATTTAGCTATTACTCTCTGTTCTGTTACTTGCTCTTTCTGTTCTACTCTTTGGGTATTTTCTATTTACTTGTGTTGAAGTTCATTAATACTGTGTTGTGATGCCCAATCTGATATTAAACCCATGCACTGTATTCCTAATTACAGATATTATAAGTTTCAGTTTGGGGATGTCCTCTTTTTCTAAATTTTTATTTTATATTGGAGTATAGTTGGTTTACATTGTGTTAGTTTCAGGTGTACAGCAAAGTGATTCAGTTTTACATACACATATATCTATTCTTTTTCAAATTCTTTTGGGATATCCTCTTGATCTTTACTTGTATCAAAAATCTCTGTTGAAATCCTCTGTCTTTCCATCCACCTCATCAGTCATCTAAAATAATTTTTCTTTTACATATTAATTATAGTTATTTAAATTCCTTTCTTTCTAATTCTAGTATCTGCATCATGTATCTTCACCTCTTGTTTGCTTTTTCTATTGATTGTCTGCAATATTTTTCTGTCTCTGAACTTCTATCATTTTTAAATAGTATGCTAGGTATTATGTATACAGAACTATATTGGTTCTAGATTATTTTGTTTTTCACCAGAAAGAATTCTCCCTTTTCTTAGGAGAATTAGGGCTAATAACATGAGCTACTGATAACTTCAATCCAGCATTGAGCTGATTGAAGGTGGGCTTCAGTTTGTGAGACTCTATCTAACCCTGGTTTTTCCTTGGTCATAGTTATGCCCTGTTTGGGCTTCCAATTGAGACTTTGGTGGGTCTTTGTCTCCTGGGTCCTCTAGAGATTCTATTTCTGTCCTTTAGATATTTTATCTTAGTTTGCTATCTCTGACTGCTTCAAAATCTGGCAAATGTCTCAAGGAAGAGAGTGGCAATGTACTTGGGAAAGTTTGTTTCCTATGCCCAGCAAAATTGGGAAGATTTTTCTCTGCCTTTTAGAAAATTTCTGCCTAGGTTCTCAGCCTCCTGAATTGCACCAGAATTAAGGAAATGTTTTTTGTTGAAACCTGATCATGTGTTCCAGTTTCCTTCATTGTCCAATTTGCCATCCAAGCCACCTGCAACTACTGAAAGTTTTGCTAATTTTCCTTTCCCCCAGCAGGGGCACTCTGCCTAGGGGAGGTTGAAATGTGAGAAGTCTGATATATTGCTAGCACATGGAATGGGCATATGCCCTCTAGAGAAGTAATAGCTGGCATTTATCAACTCACCTTAGAAAACTTATTTCCTTACTTAATCATCACGTAATCATCCTTGCTTCCACATCTCTCACATTCCTTTAAAATTATAATATTTAAAATTTATCAGGCTTTTCCTAGTTGTTGCAATAAGAGTATTAACATGCCACTGCAAAAATCTTATTGGAAGCAGAAATCAAATCGTGGCTTTTTATGTTTTTCACTTTTTTCAATAATAGGGTTTAAAAATATTGTTTTTTAAAACGAGTTTTATATATAATAATCTTGTTTTTGAAAATGTCTTGCTTTTCCAGTAAGCATTTGTTTTGATGATCTATTTCTTATCTAAATGTTTTGGGGAAAAAAAGGAGTTTTTTTCCTTATTGGAAAAAAACCTTTAATCTTAAAAGATACATTCAGTTGTCTCATAGAGCAATCTTATATTTTGCTCTCCTTCTTTTTAAGTGAAAAAAAACTATCACAACAACACCAAAAAGTCTACATAACTTTTGTGAATCTATACAAACAAACAATAAAAACCAAAAGGACCCAGATATGTACAATTCAGTTTATCCTTAAAATTCCTTTTTTAAAATACTGGATATAAAGATGGATTAAAATAGTAAATGTTTATATTTTATCTATTTTTAAATTCTTATTATACATTTATGATAGGGCTCTTTTGCCTGGAGTTTAGAGAGAGTGCAAATTGTCACAAGGGATGCAGTCCTTATAGCAGAAATATTCCTTGGCCTTTGGTCTAACTGCTTTACTCTGCTATTAATACCAGTAAAAATATGGACAATGTAGTTCCTTACTGGAAAAGAATCTGATTTTTGATCAAACATGGGATTCCACAATGATTACAATAGTTATTTTCTTTAAGCTCAAGTCATTTCTTGCAACCAACACAAAGTCAAGCAGGAGTGGAAAATTCCAGCGTAGTCTCACCCACTTAAACAGCTTGCTTGGCCTTCTTTCTAGATTCTAAACGTTGATACACCAGCATGCATATTTTACTTTGTTATGAAATTACCCCTTGAGGACTTCCCTTCTCTTGACCTGTCTTCCTCGTGGATGCCATCGTGCTCCTCTATTTTAACTCCTTCAAGTCCTTCCTTATTGCTCCTTTGTCCTTTGTTAAGGTTTCTAAGGTTTTAATTATGTCTTGTTTTACTCTGGACACCGCTTGAAAAGCTTCTATTTTTGAAGAATAGCTGCTACAAGCTACATGGTGGACTACTACATAGGTTAAGACTTGGATACTTTTTTAAAAAGAATATCTGTATTTTTTACTTTTGTAGTTTCATTATGAAAATCTTACTCCTGTTATCCTAGCTTGGTATATGCTAGAGCCTAGATTGGAAGTAGATACATCTCTTAGGAAATTGGTTTGGGGACAGATAGTAGGGAGGGAAAAAATGTTCTGTTTCACTTAGAGTTGATCTAATTTGTCACAGATAGAAGTTATTAGCAAATAGATTTTTGTCTTGATAGATTAGTTGCATGCAGGATGATAATGTTAACAGAAATTTCTATTGCTACCTAAAAGTTACCTGCCATTCATTTATTACTAATCATTGATTCTTTGTTATCCTTTGTTAAACTCACCCTTACTTGACTTTATTTACTACATATTAGAGAATGTAGGTCATTGAAAACATCCCTACCAATCCCTGAGTTGTTAGCAGTGCTCTCTGTATATCCAAAGAAACAATCAAACATATTGAGCTTGACTTTAGTCATTCACATAACTCTGCCTGCATAAGAATAATTTATAGTACACATGAATGACAAAAAATATAGAGAAAATTTTATTGTTGGAAATCTGGATATATAAAATGGAACAGAAAAGAATGCATTGAGGACAAATTGCAATACCTGCACATGCATTTACCTCATATAGATCATACAGAAATCATGAAGAATACTTTGAAAATTATTTAGGATTTTTTTTTTTTTGCTTTAAGTTACAAGATGGAAAGAAGTCTTATGGTGCTGATAAATATGTCCTGCAGAAACAAGGAAGAAAATGTTTTCACCATCAAAAGAGTTATGAACAATGGGAGCATGCTCTTTCAGATATTCACAGGTATAAAAGTACCAGTCACTTTTATAGTTTTTTTTTTCTTTTTTAATTTGTGCTCTCCTTTAAAATTGTATTGCAGTCTCCAAGTAGGCTTGTTAAGGAAAAACTTTCAAGCCACATTTTAGATTTCTAAAGTAAAACACAGAATGACTATGTTATAAGTCTAGTGTGATACTTATTTAAAAGCTTCTATGTCTCTCTTGATCAAATTCAAATCTTAACAAAATATCACTCTTCAGTCTTTACAGATTAAATTTAATATTTCATTTTGCATGGATTTTATAAAATGATGTGTTGCTTAAAAGTTAGCTGACCTATCACTAAGTACCCATTTACAGGTATTATAAAGTTGACAGTAAAATCCTGGACATGAAGCAATCAACATTTGCTTCAGTTAGCATTTCAAAAGATGAAGAATCACCCTTGTACAAAGATCCTTTGGGGATACACTTAGCTTCATAAAATAATTTTCCCAGTTTGTAATCTCCTTGTGGTTACCTTAATTTGTAGTTTAAAAAATACCCAGGAGAAACAGCTCTAGATAAATTAAGCCAAGAGAACCTTCATTTAAAATAGATAGTCAAATTTCAAATTTCACTCTTTCAAATGTGAGGAAATGGGGGTTAATAATGGTTAATGCACACCTGCAATTTAGGCTTTCAACTCGTTTCTCTTTTCTTTTTATAGGAAAAAGTCCCTATGATTACTGTTTGTAAATGTCAGGAAAACATCTATCACAAAAAAACAAACAAACAAACAAAAAACCTGAAACTGATTCTTTTGAGTGTTTCTTTCTCAAGAAAATGTTTATTTCTTCTTTATGAATTATTCTGGATAAAACTTCCGTGACCAATATGTTCATGTTTTTTAGTTTGTCATTTTAAAGTAGTAGATTGTATTTGTTTATAGGTAAAGAATAATCATAAATTAATTTTCTAAGACATACATCAACTAGGCTATAACTCTTTAATTAGAAATTGTGGTCTATATGTACTAGAAAGTATCCTGATTCTCATAAAATAATTCAGAGCCTTTTTGAATTTTAAAATAGATGTTTCAAATAAAATTTCCAAAAGTAATATAAATATAAATTGAACAATTTTTAAGCCATTTTACTCTGTGAGATGAAACAATGATAGATGTGTGTTTTCTATTAGCAAATTAGCTCTTTTTAAAATTTATTTATTTATTTTATTTTTGGCTGCCTTGGGTCTTCGTTGCTGTGAGCGGGCTTTTCTCTAGTTGTGGTGAGCAGGGGCTACTCTTCGTTGTGGTTCCTGGGCTTCTCATTGAGTGGCTTCTCTTGCTGAAGAGCACAGACTCTAGGCACGTGGGCTTCAGTAGTTGTGGCACTCAGGCTCAGTAGTTGTGGTTCATGGGCTTAGTTCCTCCACGGCATGTGGGATCTTCCTGGACCAGGGCTCAAACCCGTGTCCCCTGCACTGGCAGGCGGATTCTTAACCACTGCGTCACCAGGGAAGTTCCGCAAATTGGCTCTTTTTAATAGCAAAATATGGAGACAGACTCATGGATTTCACCTCTGGAGTGTTTGCCAAAATTTGCGATTTTTACAACATAGATGTAGTTCAAGTAATTAATTTTAAGAAAAATTAATTGAACATCTACTTTGGCTACATTTTTTTCTAGATACTAGAGAAGACTAGGTGAGTAGCAACTAGGATGTGTGAGAAAGGAGTAAAGTAAAAAGGACAGTTTTAAAGTTAGACTGAGAAAAGGTTTTGTAATAGATTGTGAGGCCATGAGAAGAAATTTGGACTTCATCATGAAAATAACAATTTTTAAAGTGATATGATCAGATATGGGTTTCAAAATTTAGTTCTGGCTTCATTAAGAATGACAGATTTGAAGGAAATATGTAGCTGAGAGACTACCACTTTGGAAGTTGTTGCAAGAGATGATGAAAGATTGTCTTAGAGAGTAGTAGGGATGGAGAGATGGGACAGATAGAACTAATTGGAAGTAGGAAGTAGGAGGAGAGGGAGGATTCTCAGGTGACACCAATTTTTATTTCTGTTTTATTACTATCAGTTATTGTGTCATTTCTGTGACAGGAATTTTTCTAAGTGTTGCTGGGCATATAGCTAATGGCATAAAGCTGTCCTTGAAAGGAGTTTACAGGCACAGGAGGAAATTTATTCATTCAAATTGTTTTGAAAAAAAATAGTGTACAGCCACTTTCTATTTTTCTTTGGTATCTTTTTCCATCCACATTTACACATATGTTAAAGACATATTTCTTTTCATGGGTTATCTCCAACTTCACAGTTTATCCCTGATCTGACTATTCCTATAGACAATGGAAACACTGTCAACAGTTTTGTTTCATCTCATATGTTATTTAGCCTAAACATCTTTTTATTTCAGAACTGTTTAAACTATTTTTCTCAAGATTCTCAACTGGCTTGCCATCAAAACTTGCATCAAATTTAATTTAGATCTTAGGATGAAAGGAGAAATATTGTTTATTCTTCTTACTTTACAAATGACAAAACTGAGGAGTTGAAGAGGGACATTGATTTGCTGAAGTCTCTAATGATAGACCCTGAGAACAGGATCCAAATTTCTTGTTGCAGACTTTACAATTTCTTAGATTTAAGGTTCTCTTATAAGTTACCAATCACTTTCTTGTCTTTTTGTCCCATTTATTTCCATTCTAACAACCTTCAGCATTTTTTTCCCTATTTACATGTCCCTTCAACTTGGAAGAATCATTCACTAAATCACTTTTCATTAGCCATGTTTTCTTGATTTCACAAATATTTCACTCTCTTATAGTAGTGATAATGATAACAATATTAAAATCTATCATTTATTTAACACGTTTTATGTACCAGACACTGCATTAAGCCATTTACATGGATTATCGCTTTACAAATATACAAAAATCCTATGAAATGTATTTAAAGACTGCATGTTTTTGTGCCCCTGAATTTAAAAGTGAAACACTACCTCCCAATGTGATAGTATTTACTAAGAGGTGAGGGCTTTGGGAGATAATTAGGATTAGATAAGGTCATAAAGATAGAGCCTTCATGAATGGGATTAGTGCCCTCATAAGTGTCATGAGAGAGTTTGTGTCCCCTCTCTGCTCTCTGCCATGTGAGCCTACAATGAGAAGAGAGCAGTCTGCAACCCAGAAGAGGGCTGTTACCAGGACACGACCACACTGGCACCCTGATCTTGAACTTCCAGCTTCCAGAACTATAAGAAGGAAATTTGTTATTTATAAGCCATCTAGTTTATGGCATTTTGTTATAGTAGCCCAAGCTGACTAAGACAATATGTATGATTATGATCCTCATTTTATACTTAGGGTTAAATGACCAGTTAAGTCACTTGTCTAAGTAAAGCAGCAAAAAATGCAGCAGAGACAAAATTTGATCAAAGTCAACCTGAGTTCTTAGAAATTTTTCCTACTAACTTACTTGTTAAGTAAACATTCCAGACTTGTCTCACTGACATTATAAAGAAAATAGCAATGAGGAAAACATTTAAAATATTTATAGTCTATTCATCTTAACTTCTACTGAGCAAAATATATTTTAGATATGCTTGATGGTATTTTATATTTAGATATAAATAAAATATATATTAAATAATTACTATATCTCTGGAAACTTTCTTAAAGTACATACCTGAATGAACAATATTCAGATTTTATAATCCTAAATTATTAATTATTACACTCAGATGAGTGCTGAGTAATATATACAAATGTTAGGTGGTATCCTTTTGAATGATCATCATATATTGGTTTTGAGATATTTATAACAAAATATGGGAAGTATATGAATTATTCATTTTCCAAACCTCCATTTTTGGCTTGTTGCAGATCATATCACCACATTTTCTTCACAACTGACTACTCTTCCTTGTTCTAATTTTTCTCTGCTCTATCCAGTTAGATATCTCTAAGGCTCTCCAAAATGACCACTTTCATTTTTTGTTTGTGTATTTACTTCCACTTTTTATCTGCTTCATCATACCTATGATTCTCTGTATTTAATAATTTCACTATAGCAAACAACATCTTCTATGTAAACAAACACATTTCTTATTGTCTTTATTTTGCCAGGTAAAGATTTGCTCTTCTTTAGTGACACTAAAGATCTTATTTCTTTAAATCTCTTTAAAAAACAAAACAAAACAAACAAAAAAAAACAAGATCATTTTGAAGAGATGACATGAGGATTCAAGGATTCTTCCTACTTATTTCAAGTGGGAGACTTGGTGTCAAAATACTAATACAGGATTAAGTAATAGTACCCCTAACCCTTCAGGTTTAACTCAGAAGTCTGAAATTGAGTGTCATAAACTTGAAAGAATATGCTTGATGCTGCTATGTAAATTTGGTTAGATTCTATCCTGCAAAATCTGTTGAACCTCAAAATAATCTTCTCAAAGCAGTTTATTCAATCTGGCCTTTAGGAGCCAAGGCAAATGGGAAGAGGTCAAATGAGTACTCATTTTAGAGAACTAATTCCTGTGGGGGTTTGTCCAGGATAACCTATCCATGTCTCAGCTATAAAGCTGTGGACACCTATATTAAATGCATGTCTGTATTCTCAACAATTTGCATTTTATTTCTCACTCTTTATGGTATGAGAAAGTCACTACAAAGAGTGTTGTAGCTTCTTATCTTTCTGGGATGGTTCTGATCAAGAAAGGGTAGATATAGATAGATATAGATATAGAGAGAGTATGGGGATATTAAGTACTGGATTCTCTTAATTCCTTTCAAAGACATAATTTTTGAGATGGAGTATTCTATGACTTATTTTTGAAATATAGTTAATTTACAATGTTGTGTTAGTTTCAAGTGTACAGCAAAGTGATTCAGTTATATGTATATTTTTCAGATTCTTTACCATTATACGTTATTACAAGATATTGAGTATAGCTCCCTGTGCTATACAGTAGGCCCTTGTTGTTTACTTTTTTTTATATATATAGTAGTATGTATATGTTAATCACAAACTCCTAATTTATAACTGCCCTCACCACCACTATCCCCTTTGGTAACCATAAGTTTATTTTCTATGTCTGTGAGTCAATTTCTGTTTTGTAAATAAATTCATTTGTATCATTATTTTAGATTCCACATAAGTGATATCATATGATATTTGACTTTATCTGACCTACTTTGCTTAATATGATAATCTCTAGGTCCATCCATGTTGCTGCAAGTGGCATTATTTATTCTTTTTATGGCTGAGTAGCATTCCATTGTATATATGTACCACATCTTCTTTATCCATTCCTTTGTTGATGGACATTTAGGTTGCTTCCATGTCTTGGCTATTGTAAATAGTGCTGTAACAAATATTGGGGTGCATGTATCTTTCCAAATTATGATTTCTTCTGGATATATGCCCAGGAGTAGCATTACTGGATCATATGGAAGCTCTACTTTTTAGTGTTTTAAGGAACCTACATACTGTTCTCCATAGTGGATGTACCAATTTATATTCCCACCAAGAGAGTAGGATGGTTCTTTTTTCTTCACACTCTCCCCAGCATT
Source organism: Stenella coeruleoalba (assembly GCF_951394435.1). Classification (NCBI taxonomy): domain Eukaryota; kingdom Metazoa; phylum Chordata; class Mammalia; order Artiodactyla; family Delphinidae; genus Stenella; species Stenella coeruleoalba. The sequence continues at coordinate 72,629,027 of NC_137152.1, read as the reverse complement.
TATTATTTGTAAACATTTTAATGATGACCATTCTGACTGGTGTGAAATGATACCTCAATGTAGTTTTGATTTGCATTTCTCTAATAATTAGCAATACTGGACATCTTTTCATATGCCTGTTGACCATCTATATGTCTACTTTGGAGAATTTTCTTTTTTAACATCTTTATTGGAGTATAATTGCTTTACAATGGTGTGCTAGTTTCTGCTTTATAACCAAGTGAATCAGTTATACAAATACATATGTTCCCATATCTCTTCCCTCTTGCGTCTCCCTCCCTCCCACCCTCCCTATCACACCCCTCTAGGTGGTCACAAAGCACCAAGCTGATCTCCCTGTGCTATGGGGCTGCTTCCCACTAGATATCTAGTTTACATTTGGTAGTGTATATATGTCCATGCCACTCTCTCACTTTGTCACAGCTTACCCTTCCCCCTCCCCATATACTCAAGTCCATTCTCTAGTAGGTCTGTGTCTTTATTCCCGTCTTACCCCTAGGTTCTTCATGACTTTTTTCCCCTTAGATTCCATATATATATATATATATATATATATATATATATATATATATATATATATGTATGTATATGTGTGTGTGTGTGTGTGTGTGTGTGTGTGTGTGTGTGTGTGTGTGTGTGTGTGTTAGCATACGGTATTTGTTTTTCTCTTTCTGACTTACTTCACTCTGTATGACAGACTCTAGGTCCATCCACCTCACTACAGATAACTCAGTTTCATTTCCTTTTATGGCTGAGTAATATTCCATTGTATATATGTGCCACATCTTCTTTATCCATTCATTCGTTGATGGCCACTTAGGTTGCTTCCATGTCCTGGCTATTGTAAATAGAGCTGCAATGAACATGCTTCTTTTTGAATTATGGTTTTCTCAGGGTATATGCCCAGTAGTGGGATTACTGGGTAGTATGGTAGTTCTATTTTTAGTTTTTTAAGGAACCTCCATCCTGTTCTCCATAGGGGCTGTATCAATTTACATTCCCACCAACAGTGCAAGAGGGTTTCCTTTTCTCCACACCCTCTCCAGCATTTATTGTTTGTAGATTTTTTGATGATGACCATTCTGACCAGTGTGAGATGATATCTCATTGTAGTTTTTTTTTTTTTATATCTTCTGCCCATTTTTTAATTGGGTTGTTTGTTTTGTTGATATTGAGCTGCATGGGCTGCTTATATATTTTAGATATTCATTCCTTATCAGTCATATTATTTACAAATATTTTCTCCCATTCAATAGGTTATCTTCTCATTTTGTTTGTGGTTTCCTTTGCTGTGCATTTGAGTTTAATTAGATCCCATTTGTTTCTTTTTGTTTTTACTTCCATTAATCTAGGAAATGGATCCAAAAAAATATTGCTGTGATTTATGTCAGAGTGTTCTGCCTATGTTTTCCTCTAGGGATTTTATATTATCCAGTCTTACTTTTAGGTATTTAATCCATTTTGAGTTTATTTTTGTGTATGGTGTTAGAGAATGTTCTAATTTCATTCTTTTCCATGTAGCTGTCTTGTTTACCCAGCACCACTTATTGAAGTGATGGTCTTTTCTCCATTGTATATTCTTGCCTCCTTTGTTGTAGATTAATTGACCATAAATAAGTGGGTTTATCTTTGGGCTTTCTATCCTGTTCCATTGATCTATATTTCTGTTTCTGTGCCTGTACTATAATGTTTTTGATTATTGTAGCTTTGTAGTATAATCTGAAGTCAGGGAACCTGATTCCTCCAGCTCAGTTCTTCTTTTTCAAGATTGTTTTGTTTATTTGGGGTCTTTTTGTTTCCATACAATTTTTATTTTTTTTTTGTTCTAGTTCTGTGAAAAATTCCATTGGCGGCTTGATGGGGATTGCATTGAATCTGTAGACTGCCTTGGGTAGTATGATCATTTTAACAATATTGATTCTTCCAATCCAAGAACATTGTATATCTTTCCATCTGTTTGTGTTGTCTTCAATTTCTTTCATCAGCATCTTAGACTTTTTGGAGTACAGATCTTTTGCCTCCTTAGGTAGGTTTATTTCTATAACATTTTATATTTGTTACAGAGCATGAGGTTTGACCTAACTTCCATAGTAAGTGACAATTTGGACAATTAGGGAGTGTTCCAATATCATTTTTATGGTCTATTGGTTTTCTTTCATAACTCTAGTTTCCACCTTGCTACAGTCTGTCATACAGAGTGAAGTAAGTCAGAAAGAGAAAGACAAATACCGTATGTGAACACATATATATGGAATTTAAGAAAAAAAATGTCATGAAGAAGCTAGGGGTAAGACAGGAATAAAGACACAGACCTACTAGAGAATGGGCTTGAGGATATGGGGAGGGGGAAGGGTAAGCTGTGACAAAGTGAGAGAGAGGCATGGACATATATACACTACCAAACGTAAGGTAGATAGCTAGTGAGAAGCAGCCACATAGCACAGGGAGATCAGCTCGGTGCTTTGTGACCACCTAGAGGGGTGTGATAGGGAGGGTGGGAGGGAGGGAGACGCAAGAGGGAAGAGATATGGGAACATATGTATATGTATAACTGATTCACTTTGTTATAAAGCAGAAACTAACACCATTGTAAAGCAATTATACTCCAATAAAGATGTAAAAAATAATAATAAAATAAAATAAATAAAAGTCAAAAAAGTTTATAATAAGGTACTGAATAAAATTTCAAAGTGTCATTTCTTATGTAGTAATATAAAAGCCTCCAATGTCCATATATTTATATTTTATAGATGCCAATAAAATGCCAAACTGTAACAGACACTCTTCCCTCTGGGCATTTCTAAGCCTTAGTAATGAATAAATGACTAATTATAAATGCATTCTCAGGATAGAATTTCTCAAAGGCAAGCAAGGGATTTCACCTATCCTCCTCCAATGATGTTCTAGTATGTAAAAATTAAGATTTTACTAATAAACTTTATATATAAAATTATATCAGATGTGAGGTAAGGAAAGCAGGGTTCATATAGTGTAACGGCTAAAAGTATATTCTTCAGAGTTAAAGTTAGAGCTGAATTCAAATTCTGGTTTTTCTACTGACTAGTTGTATGACTTGCACAATTTACTGAAACTTTCTGAGCCTCACTGTTGTTATCTGTAAAGTTCTTCTGAGAACCAAATGAAAAGTTTTGTAAAGTCCAAATAAAGTGCTTGATAAAAGGCAGTTATCATTATCAAAGCATTAAAAACATGCAAATTACCTATTACCTTAATTATCAGCCAACTCTAGAAAACAATATTTATGGTATTTTTAAATATAAATCCTCAAATATAAGTTCTCAATCCTATTATTTTTAGCCACGTGATGAGAACTGAGATGTTTTTCATTTTCTTATAGATTTTGAGAGATAGAAAAGGAAGAAAAATAAGTTTAAGTGAATTGTAAATTAAATTGTAATTAACCATTATCTTAATACACGAAGTTTGAAAGCTTTTACTTTATTGTCAAAATCAGTAATGGAAGATTCAGATACTCTTTATTATTCCCTATTGATATATTAGGAAACACAGAAAAAGCAATCTGATATGCTAATACGGCAATCAGCAAACCCATGTGGAAGTGCACTTAGTTGATAACATTTTACAATTAAGGGTGTTATATAGAGCACACAACTATTCACATTGTACATGTATTGTGGGAACACATTCTTATTTGAAAACTAAAGTAGACACACAAATTACACTTACAGAATTGTCTGACAAATAATTTTATTTTTAAACTGAGGTCAATTTCAACTCCTTCTGATTGCAGATATAAAACCAAGATGGCGAGACTGTGACCAGCTCAGTGATCAAGGTTTATTGTGGCTCAACTGAGACCAGAACTCAGTGTTCTCTCTATCATTCCACACTGCCTCCTTGCTCTCATGATACCAACACTTGAAGAATACTGGTCAGGTATTTTGGAAGGTCACACAAATTGGGTTTGTCTAGTGTTTTCTCATGATAGAAAGGTGTAATGAATTTGTGGGAATAATACCATAGAAGTAACTACCCTTCTCATCATATCATATCAGATCATATCATGTCAGGAGGGAAATAATATCCATATGACTTATTTGTGATGTTAAATTTGCCCACTGGGTTGAGATGGTGTTTTCCAGGATTTTCCACCGTAAAGTTACTATTTCCCCTTGTCCGTTCTCTGTTTTCTCGAAGTGAGTCATTAAGCCCAGCCTATACTCACAGGGAGGGAAATTAAGCTCCACCTCATTATGTAGAACTATCAAATACTTTGTTAACATTTGCTAAAAAAAACCCACCACAGTAATTAATAAATACGTTTGGGGAGATAATTTGAGGCTATTCCAATATTCTGTTTCTCTTTAATGTTTCTTCCACAGTTTTAGCAGTTATTTTTTTTTTGAGCTCTTTTTATTTTTATTTTATTTATTTTTTTAAACATCTTTATTGGAGTATAATTGCTTTACAATGGTATGTTAGTTTCAGCTTCACAACAAAATGAATCAGTTATATATACACATATGTTCCCATATCTCTTCCCGCTTGCGTCTCCCTCCCTCCCACCCTCCCTATCCCACCCCTCCAGGCGGTCACAAAGCACCGAGCTGATCTCCCTGTGCTATGCGGCTGCTTCCCACTAGCTATCTACCTTACATTTAGTAGTGTATATATGTCCATGCCTCTTTATCGCTTTGTCACCGTTTACCCTTCCCCCTCCCCATAGCCTCAAGTCCATTCTCTAGTAAGTCTGTGTCTTTATTCCTGTTTCACCCCTAGGTTTTTCATGACATTTTTTTTTCTTAAATTCCATATATACGTGTTAGCATACGGTATTTGTCTCTCTCTTTCTGACTTACTTCACTCTGTATGACAGACTCTAGGTCTATCCACCTCATTACAAATAGCTCAATTTCATCTCTTTTTATGGCTGAGTAATATTCCATTGTATATATGTGCCACATCTTCTTTATCCATTCATCCGATGATGGACACTTAGGTTGTTTCCATCTCCGGGCTATTGTAAATAGAGCTGCAATGAACATTTTGGTACATGACTCTTTTTGAATTATGGTTTTCTCAGGGTATATGCCCAGTAGTGGGATTGCTGGGTCATATGGTAGTTCTATTTGTAGCTTTTTAAGGAACCTCCATACTATTCTCCACAGTGGCTCTATCAATTTACATTCCCACCAACAGTGTAAGAGGGTTCCCTTTTCTCCACACCCTCTCCAGCATTTGTTGTTTCTAGATATTTTGATGATGGCCATTCTGACTGGTGTGAGATGATATCTCATTGTAGTTTTGATTTGCATTTCTCTAATGATTAGTGATGTTGAGCATTCTTTCATGTGTTTGTTGGCACTCTGTATATCTTCTTTGGAGAAATGTCTATTTAGGTCTTCTGCCCATTTTTGGATTGGGTTGTTTGTTTTTTTGTTATTAAGCTGCATGAGCTGCTTGTAAATTTTGGAGATTAATCCTTTGTCAGTTGCTTCATTTGCAAATATTTTCTCCCATTCTGAGGGTTGTCTTTTTGTCTTCTTTATGGTTTCCTTTGCTGTGCAAAAGCTTTTAAGTTTCATTAGGTCCCATTTGTTTACTTTTGTTTTTATTTCCATTTCTCTAGGAGGTGGGTCAAAAAGGACCTTGCTGTGATTTATGTCATAGAGTGTTCTGCCTATGTTTTCCTCTAAGAGTTTGATAGTTTCTGGCCTTACATATAGGTCTTTAATCCATTTTGAGCTTATTTTTGTGTATGGTGTTAGGGAGTGATCTAATCTCATACTTTTACATGTAGCTGTCCAGTTTTCCCAGCACCACTTATTGAATAGGCTGTCCTTTCTCCACTGTACATTTCTGCCTCCTTTGTCAAAGATAAGGTGACCATATGTGCGTGGGTTTATCTCTGGGCTTTCTATCCTGTTCCATTGATCTATATTTCTGTTTTTGTGCCAGTACCATACTGTCTTTTTTTTTTTTTTTAACATCTTTATTGGGGTATAATTGCTTTACAATGGTGTGTTAGTTTCTGCTTTATAACAAAGTGAATCAGTCATACATAAACATATGTTCCCATATGTCTTCCCTGTTGCGTCTCCCTCCCTCCCACCCTCCCCATCCCACCCCTCCAGGCTGTCACAAAGCACCGAGCCAATATCCCTGTGCCATGCGGCTGCTTCCCACTAGCTATCTACCTTACTGCGTTTGTTACTGTGTATATGCCCATGACTCTCTCTCGCCCTGTCACAGCTCACCCTTCCCCCTCCCCATAACCTCAAGTCCGTTCTCTAAGAGGTCTGCGTCTTTATTCCTGCTTTACCCCTAGGTTCTTCATGACATTTTTTTCTTAAATTCCATATATATGTGTTAGCATACGGTATTTGTCTTTTTCTTTCTGACTTACTTCACTCTGTGTGACAGACTCTAGGTCTATCCACCTCATTACAAATAGCTCAATTTCGTTTCTTTTTATGGCTGAGTAATATTCCATTGTATATATGTGCCACATCTTCTTTATCCATTCATCCGATGACGGGCACTTAGGTTGTTTCCATCTGCGGGCTATTGTAAATAGAGCTGCAATGAACATTTTGGTACATGACTCTTTTTGAATTATGGTTTTCTCAGGGTATATGCCCAGTAGTGGGATTACTGGGTCATATGGTAGTTCTATTTGTAGTTTTTTAAGGAACCTCCATACTGTTCTCCATAGTGGCTGAACCAATTCACATTCGCACCAGCAGTGCAAGAGTGTTCCCTTTTCTCCACACCCTCTCCAGCATTTATTGTTTCTAGATTTTTTGATGATGGCCATTCTGACTGGTGTGAGATGATATCTCATTGTAGTTTTGATTTGCATTTCTCTAATGATTAATGATGTTGAGCATTCTTTCATGTGTTTGTTGGCACTCTGTATATCTTCTTTGGAGAAATGTCTATTTAGGTCTTCTGCCCATTTTTGGATTGGGTTGTTTGTTTTCTTGTTATTGAGCTGCATGAGCTGCTTGTAAATTTTGGAGATTAATCCTTTGTCGGTTGCTTCATTTGCAAATATTTTCTCCCATTCTGAGGGCTGCCTTTTGGTCTTGTTTATGGTTTCCTTTGCTGTGCAAAAGCTTTGAAGTTTCATTAGGTCCCATTTGTTTATTTTTGTTTTTATTTCCATTACTCTAGGAGGTGGGTCAGAAAGGATCTTGCTTTGATTTATGTCATAGAGTGTTCTGCCTATGTTTTCCTCTAAGAGTTTGATAGTTTCTGGCCTTACATTTAGTTCTTTAATCCATTTTGAGCTTATTTTTGTGTATGGTGTTAGGGAGTGATCTAATCTCATACTTTTACATGTACCTGTCCAGTTTTCCCAGCACCACTTATTGAAGAGGCTGTCCTTTCTCCATTGTACATTACTGCCACCTTTATCAAAGATAAGGTGTCCATATGTGCATGGGTTTATCTCTGGGCTTTCTATCCTGTTCCATTGATCTATCTTTCTGTTTTTGTGCCAGTACCATACCGTCTTGATGACTGTAGCTTTGTAGTATAGTCTGAAGTCAGGGAGCCTGATTCCTCCAGTTCCTTCTTTCGTTCTCAAGATTGCTTTGGCTATTCGGGGTCTTTTGTGTTTCCATACAAATTGTGAAATTTTTTGTTCTAGTTCTGTGAAAAATGCCAGTGGTAGTTTGATAGGGATTGCATTGAATCTATAGATTGCTTTGGGTAGTAGAGTCATTTTCACAATGTTGATTCTTCCAATCCAAGTACATGGTATATCTCTCCTTCTATTTATATCATCTTTAATTTCTTTCATCAGTGTCTTATAATTTTCTGCATACAGGTCTTTTGTCTCCTTAGGTAGGTTTATTCCTAGATATTTTATTCTTTTTGTTGCAATGGTAAATGGGAGTGTTTTCTTGATTTCACTTTCAGATTTTTCATCATTAGTATATAGGAATGCCAGAGATTTCTGTGCATTAATTTTGTATCCTGCCACTTTACCAAATTCATTGATTACCTCTAGTAGTTTTCTGGTAGCATCTTTAGGGTTCTCTATGTATAGGATCATGTCATCTGCAAACAGTGACAGCTTTACTTCTTCTTTTCCGATTTGGATTCCTTTTATTTCCTTTTCTTCTCTGATTGCTGTGGTTAACACTTCCAAAACTATGTTGAATAAGAGTGGTGAGAGTGGGCAACCTTGTCTTGTTCCTGATCTTAGTGGAAATGTTTTCAGTTTTTCACCATTGAGGATGATGTTTGCTGTGGGCTTGTCATATATGGCCTTTATTATGTTGAGGAAAGTTCCCTCTATGCCTACTTTCTGCAGGGTTTTTATCATAAATGGGTGTTGAATTTTGTCAAAAGCTTTCTCTGCATCTATTGAGATGATCATATGGTTTTTCTCCTTCAATTTGTTAATATGGTGTATCACGTTGATTGATTTGCGTATATTGAAGAATCCTTGCATTCCTGGAATAAACCCCACTTGATCATGGTGTATGATCCGTTTAATGTGCTGTTGGATTCTGTTTGCTAGTATTTTGTTGAGGATCTTTGCATCTATGTTCATCAGTGATATTGGCCTGTAGTTTTCTTTCTTTGTGACATCCTTGTCTGGTTTTGGTATCAGGGTGATGGTGGCCTCGTAGAATGAGCTGGGGAATGTTCCTCCCTCTGCTATATTTTGGAAGAGTCTGAGAAGGATAGGTGATAGCTCTTCTCTACATGTTTGATAGAATTCGCCTGTGAAGCCATCTGGTCCTGGGCTTTTGCTTGTTGGAAAATTTTTAATCACAGTTTCAATTTCAGTGCTTGTGATTGGTCTGTTCATATTTTCTATTTCTTCCTGATTCAGTCTTGGCAGGTTGTGTCTTTCTAAGAATTTGTCCATTTCTTCCTGGTTGTCCATTTTATTGGCATAGAGTTGCTTGTAGTAATCTCTCATGATCTTTTGTATTTCTGCAGGGTCAGTTATTACTTCTCCTTTTTCATTTCTAATTCTATTGATTTGAGTCTTCTCCCTTTTTTTCTTGATGAGTCTAGCTAATGGTTTATCAATTTTGTTTATCCTTTCAAAGAACCAGCTTTTAGTTTTATTGATCTTTGCTATCATTTCCTTCATTTCTTTTTCATTTATTTCTGATCTGATTTTTATGATTTCTTTCCTCCTGCTAACTTTGGGGTTTTTTTTGTTCTTCTTTCTCTAATTGCTTGAGGTGCAAGGTTAGGTTGTTTATTCTAGATGTTTCCTGCTTCTTAAGGTGGGCTTGTATTGCTATAAACTTCCCCCTTAGAACCTATTTTGCTGCATCCCACAGGTTTTGGGTCGTTGTGTCACCATTGTCATTTGTTTCTAGGTATTTTTTGATTTCCTCTTTGATTTCTTCAGTGATCACTTCATTATTAAGTAGTGTATTGTTTAGCCTCCATGTGTTTGTATTTTTTACAGATCTTTTTCTGTAATTGATATCTAGTCTCATGGCGTTGTGGTCAGAAAAGATACTTGATACAATTTCAATTTTCTTAAATTTACCAAGGCTTGATTTGTGACCTAAGATATGATCTATCCTGGAGAATGTTCCATGGGCACTTGAGAAAAATGTGTATTCTGTTGTTTTTGGATGGAGTGTCCTATAAATATCAATTAAGTCCATCTTGTTTAATGTATCATTTAAAGCTTGTGTTTCCTTATTTATTTTCATTTTGGATGATCTGTCCATGGGTGAAAGTGGGGTGTTTAAGTCCCCTACTATGAATGTGTTACTGTCGATTTCCCCTTTTATGGCTGTTAGTATTTGCCTTATGTATTGAGGTGCTCCTATGTTGGGTGCATAAATATTTACAATTGTTATATCTTCTTCTTGGATCGATCCCTTGATCATTATGTAGTGTCCTTCTTTGTCTCTTTTAATAGTCCTTATTTTAAAGTCTATTTTGTCTGATATGAGAATTGCTACTCCAGCTTTCTTTTGGTTTCCATTTGCATGGAATATCTTTTTCCATCCCCTTACTTTCAGTCTGTATGTGTCTCTAGGTCTGAAGTGGGTCTCTTGTAGACAGCATATATAAGGGTCTTGTTTTTGTATCCATTCAGCTAATCTGTGTCTTTTGGTGGGAGCATTTAGTCCATTTACATTTAAGGTAATTATCGATATGTATGTTCTTATTCCCATTTTCTAAATTGTTTTGGGTTCGTTATTATAGGTCTTTTCCTTCTCTTGTGTTTCTTGCCTAGAGAAGATCCTTTAGCATTTGTTGTAAAGCTGGTTTGGTGGTGCTGAACTCTCTCAGCTTTTGCTTGTCTGTAAAGGTTTTAATTTCTCCATCAAATCTGAATGAGATCCTTGCTGGGTAGAGTAGTCTTGGCTGCAGGTTTTTCTCCTTCATCACTTTCAGTATGTCCTGCCACTCCCTTCTGGCTTGTAGGGTTTCTGCTGAAAGATCAGCTGTTAACCTTATGGGGATTCCCTTATGTGTTATTTGTTGTTTTTCCCTTGCTGCTTTTAATATGTTTTCTTTGTATTTAATTTTTGACAGTTTGATTAATATGTGTCTTGGCGTATTTCTCCTTGGATTTATCCTGTATGGGACTCTCTGTGCTTCCTGGACTTGATTAACTATTTCCTTTCCCATATTAGGGAAGTTTTCAACTATAATCTCTTCAAATATTTTCTCAGTCCCTTTCTTTTTCTCTTCTTCTTCTGGAACCCCTATAATTCGAATGTTGGTGCGTTTAATGTTGTCCCAGAGGTCTCTGAGACTGTCGTCACTTCTTTTCATTCTTTTTTCTTTATTCTGCTCTGCATTGGTTATTTCCACTATTTTATCTTCCAGGTCACTTATCCGTTCTTCTGCCTCAGTTATTCTGCTATTGATCCCATCTAGAGTACTTTTAATTTCATTTATTGTGTTGTTCATAATTGCTTGTTTCATCTTTAGTTCTTCTAGGTCCTTGTTAACTGATTCTTGCATTTTGTCCATTCTATTGTCCATTCTATCTCCAAGATTTCGGATCAACCTTACTATCATTATTCTGAATTCTTTTTCAGGTAGACTGCCTATTTCCTCTTCATTTGTTAGGTCTGGTTGGTTTTTATCTTGCTCCTTCATCTGCGGTGTGTTTTTCTGTCTTTTCATTTTGCTTATCTTACTGTGTTTGGGGTCTCCTTTTTTGCAGGCTGAAGGTTCGTAGTTCCTGTTGTTTTTTGTGTCTGTCCCCAGTGGCTAAGGTTGGTTCAGTGGGTTGTGTAGGCTTCCTGGTGGAGGGGACTAGGGCCTGTGTTCTGGTGGATGAGGCTGGATCTTGTCTTTCTGGTGGGCAGGTCCACGTCTGGTGATGTGTTTTGGGGTGTCTGTAGACTTATTATGATTTTGGGCAGCCTCTCTGCTAATGGGTGGGGTTGTGTTCCTGTCTTGCTAGTTGTTTGGCATAGGATGTCCAGCCCTGTGGCTTGCTGGTCGTTGAGTGAAGCTGGGTGCTGGCGTTGAGATGGAGATCTCTCGGAGATTTTTCCTGTTTGATATTATGTGCAGCTGGGAGGCCTCTTGTGGACCAGTGTCCTGAAGTTGGTTCTCCCACCTCAGAGGCACAGCACTGACTCCTGGCTGCAGCCCCAAGAGCCTTTCATCCACAGGGCTTCTTAATTTGGGATGATTCGTTGTCTATTCAGGTATTCCACAGATGCAGGGTATATCAAGTTGATTGTGGAGCTTTAATCCGCTGCTTCTGAGGCTGCTGGGAGAGATTTCCCTCTCTTTTCTTTGTTCTCACAGTTCCCAGGGGCTCAGCTTTGGATTTGGCCCCGCCTGTGCGTGTAGGTCGCCGGAGGGCGTCTGTTCTTTGCTCAGACAGGACGGGGTTAAAGGAGCCGCTGATTCGGAGGCTCTGGCTCACTCAGGCCGGGTGGTAGGGAGGGTCACGGAGTGTGGGGCGGGCCTGCGGCGGCAGAGGCCGGCGTGATGTTGCAGCCTGAGGCGTGCCGTGCGTTCTCCCGGGGGAGTTGTCCCTGGATCCCGGGACCCCGGCAGTGGTGCGCTGCACAGGCTCCCCGGAAGGGCGTGTGGCTAGTGACCTGTGTTCGCACACAGGCCTCCTGGTGGCGGCAGCAGCGGCCCTAGCGTCTCATGTCTGTCTCTGGGCTCCGCACTTTTAGCCGCGGCTAGCGCCCGTCCCTGGAGCTCTCTCAAGCAGCGTTCTTAATCCCCTCTCCTCCTGCACCAGGAAACAAAGAGGGACGTAAAAGTCTCTTGCCTCTTCGGCAGGTCCAGACTTTTCCCCGGACTCTCTCGCGGTGCACTAACGCCCTGCAGGCTGTGTTCACGCTGCCAACCCCAGTCCTCTCCCGGCGCTCCGACAAAAGCCGGAGCCTCAGCTCCCAGTCCCGCCCGCCCCGGCGGGCGAGCAGACAAGCCTCTCGGCTGGCGAGTTCCGGTCGGCCCGATCCTCTGCGCTGGAATCTGTCTGCTTTGCCCTCCGCACCCCTGCTGCTGTGCTCTCCTCCGCGGCTCCCAAGCTCCCCCACTCCACCTCCCGAAGTCTCCACCCGCGAAGGGGCTTCCTAGTGTGTGGACACTTTTCCTCCTTCACAGCTCTCTCCCGCTGGTGCAGGACCCGTCCCTATCCTTTTGTCTCTGTTTAGTTTTTTCTTTTGCCCTAACCAGGTACGTGGGGGGTTCCTTGCCTTTTGGGAGGTCTGAGGTCTTCTGCCAGCGTTCAGTAGGTGCTCCGTAGGAGTTGTTCCACACGTAGATGTATTTCTGGTGTATCTGTGGGGAGGAAGGTGATCTCCGCGTCTTACTCTTCCGCCATCTTCCCGGAAGTCTGAGCTCTGCTAGTGTTGGAGGGTCTCCTGCAGATGTGGGGGGTTGCTGTGGCTCACCATGGGGAAAAGGACACTGGCAGCAGAAGTTCTGGGAAGAACTCCTTGGCGTGAGCCCTCCCAGAGTCCTACATTAGCCCCACCCTTTAGCAGTTATTAATGGATCTTACCTGTAGCAGTTACTACTGCTGTGTTCTACTGGTGATTTTCCATTTTCTCTCCCCATCATTCCATCTACATTTATTATACGGAATTCTTCCGTAAGAAAGACTTGTCCCCAGGGCTTCCCTGGTGTTGCAGTGGTTGAGAGTCTGCCTGCCAATGCAGGGGACGTGGGTTCATGCCTTGGTCCAGGAAGATCCCACATGCCGTGGAGCAGCTGGGCCCGTGAGCCATGGCCACTGAGCCTGCACATCCGGAGCCTGTGCTCCGCAATAGGAGAGGCCACAACAGTGAGAGACCAGCGTACTGCAAAAAAAAAAAAAAAAAAAAGAAAAAAAAAGAAAAAAAAAGAAAAATTTATTTTTATTGAAATACAGTTGATTTACAATGTTGTGTTCATTTCTGCTGTATAAAAATGTGAATCAGTTATATGTATACATATATCCACTCTCTTTTAGATTCTTTTCCCATATAGGCCATTACAGAGTATTGAGTAGAGTTCCCTGTGCTATACAGTAGGTCTTTATTAGTTATCTATTTTATATAAAGTAGTGTGTATGTGTGAATCCCAATTTTCCAATTTATCCTTCCCCCCACTTACCCCCTTGTAACCATACATTTATTTTCTACATCTGTAACTCTATTTCTGTTTTGTAGATAGGCTCATTTGTACCTTTTTGTTTTATTAGATTCCACATAGACATGATATTATATGATATTTGTCTTTGTCTGACTTAACTTCACTCAGTATGACAATCCATGTTGCTGCAAAGGGCAAATAGCATGACTCTATCTTTTCTTTCTTTCTCACTGTTTAATTTTTCTGAGTACATTCTTATTTTCTGACACTATAAGGTGCTCCAAATTCATCTTGTTGTTTCATTGCCCAAGCCCTAGAATCATCCATTTCCCTGAAGAGCCCTTGTTCACTTTATTGGAGAGTGATAATTGAAGTGTAGTTATGAAATTACGTGTGCTTATTGCTACTGGGGTGTTGCTTTCTCTAGGCCCTCTCTGTGAACTGACCAGGAAGTATATGTATGCATATTAGCCCATATATGCACACATATATTTACACTTATTTCTGTATTTATATATCTTTACCGATATTAAGGAAATGTAACTTATCCAGGTTAATATGCACCACAGGGTTCATTCTAGCCTTCCTCCTTGCTATATCTAGTCAAAACACTGTTTGCTAAGGATACTTAGGCTCGTTCCTTTTCTCCCCATCCCCTTCAATGATGTAATGTCATATATTTATATTATAGTTGGATTCATTTGTCCTTGGTTTTCTAAATTTGCATACAGTAAAGTTTACTCTTTGGAGTGTACAGCTCCATGGTTTTTGACAAATGCTTAGAATCATGTATCCATCACCATCATACCACACAGAACAACCACATCATCCTAAAATTTCCCTGTATGGCCTCTTTGTAGTCCTCTTCCTTCCTCTAACCCTTAGCAATCAATGATCTGTTTTCTATCCTTATAGTTTTATCTTTTCCAAAGTGCCTTATAAATGGAATCATACAATATGTAGTTTTTGGGTCTGGCTTCTTTCAGTTAGTAAAATGCATGTAATATTCATCTAGCAAAATGCATGTAATATTCATCCATACTTTTGTGTGAATCAGTTGCTTGTTCTTTTTTCTTGCTGAGTAGTATTCCATTGTATGGATATACCACAGTTTTTGTATCCATTCACGTACTGAAGGATTTCTTGATCCTTCTCATTTTTTTGATATTATGAATGATAGTGCTATAAACATTTGCTTACAAACATTTTTTATCAATATAAATTTTAAGTTCACTTGGGTAAACACCTAAGAATGAAAGTGATGGGTCACATGATACATGTACATTTAAATTTATGAAAAACTGCCAAACTGTTTTCAAAAGTAGCTGTACAATTTTACATTCCCACCAGCAATAAATTAAAATTCCTATTGTTCTGCATCCAGAGTTCTGATATGGAATTTTTTGCCATTCTAATACATATATAGTGCTGTCTCATTATGACTATAATTTGTATTTCACTAATGACTATAATGATGTTGAATATCTTTTACTATACTCTTTTGTATCTTTTTGGTAAAATATCTGTTCACAGTTTTATTTCAATTTATTCATTGTGTTGTTTTGTTGCTTATTGTTAAAATTTAAGTATTATTCAGATATTCTGGCTCTAAGACTTTTGCTGGATATGTGATTTGCAAATGTTTTCTAAGTCTGCATGTTACATTTTCATTCTCCTAACAATGTCTTTTGCAGAGCAAATGATTTTAATTTTGATAAAGTCTAATTTAGCATTTTTTTTCCTTTTATGGATCACACTTTGTATTTCATTTTTTCTGCTTTATTGAGGCATAATTGATAAACTTTGTATATATTTATGATGTACAACATGATGTTTTGATATATGTATACAGTTGTGAAATGATTGCCATAATCAAGTTGTTAACATATCCATCACCTCATATATTTATCATTTTTATATGTGTGGTGATAATATTTAAGACCTACTGTCTTAGCAAATTTCAAGTAAATAACATAGTATTTTAACTACTGTCACTATGCTATACATTAGATGTCCAGAACTTATTCATCCTGCATAACTAAAATTTTGTACCCTTCAACCTACATCCCTCCATTTACCCCACCCTCCCAGGACTTGGCAACCACCATTATACTCTCTGCTTCTATGAGTTCAAATTTTTTAGATTCTATATGTGTGTGAGATCATGCAATATTTGCCTGTTTCTGGTTTATTTTACTTAGCTTAATGTCCTCCAGATTCATCCATGTTGCTGCAAATGGCAGGATTTCCTTCTTTATTTGGTTGAATTGTTATATTCCATTTAATATGCATATGCAATATACATTATATATATATATATACATAATATACATATTACATTTTCTTTATTCATCCATCCATCAATGGATACTTATGATGATTCCATTTCTTGCTTATTCTGAATAATACTGTAATGAACATAGGAGGACAGATACTGCTTTGAGATACTGATTTCAATTATTTTGGTTACTTACCCAGAAATGAGATTGCTGAATCATATGGTAGTTCTGTTTAATTTTTTGAGGAACTGCCATGGTATCTTCCATAACGGTTGTACCAGTTTAAATTCTGACCAGCACACACAAGGGTTTACTTTTCTTCACATTCCAGTCAACTCTTGTTATCATCTATTTTTGTTGATGGCCATTCTAACATGTGTGGTGATGCCTCATTGCAGTTTTGATTTGCATCTCCCTGATGATTAGTGATGTAAAGAACCTTTTCATGGACCTTTGGTTATTTGCATATCTCCTTTTGAGAAATATTTATTCAGGTCATTTGCCCATTTTTTAATATGGTTATTTGATTTTTTGCTATTAAGTTGTTTGAGTGCATAACATATTTTAGATATTAACCCCTTATCAGATATATGGTTTGCAAATATTTTCTCCCATTCTGTAGGTGTTTCATCACCCTGCTGATTGTTTCCTTTGTTGGGCAAAAGCTTTTTAGTTTGATGCAATCCCATTTGTCTATTTTTGCTTTTGTTGTCTGAGCTTTCAGGGTGCATTTCATGTTTAAATCTCATTGCTAAGCTCAAGGTAATGAAGACTGTCTCCTGTGTTTTCTTCTAGAAGTTTTATAGTATTGTCTTACACTTTGTTGTATGATACATCTTGAGTTAATTTTTCGTTAATGTTTCAGGTATATGTTGAGTTTTATTATTTTTTTATATAGATGGACTTCCAATGATCAGTAATATTTCTTGGAAAATCTATCCTTTCTCCATTGAATTGTTGTGGCAACTTTGTAAATAGAGCAATGTACTTTATTTGTATAAGTTTATTTCTTAACTCTCTATTTGTCTCTATGGATGTGTATGTTCATCCTTTTTCTAGCATCATGGTGTCTTGAGTACTGTAGTTTTGTAGTAAATCCTGAAATAGGATCATGTAAGTCCTTTAGGATTTTTTCTGCTTTTTTTGATTTTTTTTGTCTATTCTACTTCCTTGCTTTACTATATATATTTTAGAATCAGCTTCTAAATATCTGAATGAAAGCTTGCTAGGATTATGATTGCAAAATTGCATTAAATACATATATCTAATGGAAGAGACCTGACATCTTAAGAGTATTGCATGTTCTAGTCAATGAGCATGGAATATCTCTCCATCTTCATTTATTTAGAGATTTGATTTATTTCATCTGTGCTTTGTAATTTTCAACATAGTTTCTGCACATATTATACCCAAGTACTTCAGTTTTTTGGTGGTATTATAAATGGTATCATCAATCAATTGATTCAAATTCTACTTATTCAATGCTGGTACATAGTAATATAATTGATTTCTGTATATTTACATTTTATCCTCTTATCTTGCTAAATTCATTTATGAGTTCTAAGAACTTTGTGTACATGTTCTACCTTAACCACCAGGTCCACTGCAAATACAGGTAGCTTAATTTCTGCCTTTACACTCTATCTGTTTTATTTCTTCTTCTTGTCTCATTGCACTGGCTAAGACTTCCAGCATGATGCTAAATAAAACTAGTGAGAGAAGATATTTGTCTTGTTCCATATATTAGGAGTATAGCATCCATTCTCTCACCATTAAGTCTGATGCTAGCTGTAGATATTTTAAATGTGATTAAATAACTTAAGGAATTTCCCTTCTCACTGCATTTATTTATTTATTGAAGTATAGTGGATTTACTGTACTATATAAGTTTCAGGTATACAACATAGTGATTCAGTATTTTTATAGATTACACTCTATTAAAAATTATTACAAGATAATGGCTATAATTCCCTGTGCTATACAATATATCTTTATTGCTTATATATTTTGCATAGTAGTTTGTATCTCTTAATCCCATACACCTATCTTTCCCTCTCCATTCCCTTTTCCCACTGGTAACCATTAGTATGTTTTCCATAGCTGTGAGTCTGTTTCTGTGTTGTTATGTACATTCATTTTCCTATTTTCTGATTACACATGTGATATCATACAATATTCGTCTTTGTCAGACTTATTCCACTAAGCATAATATTCTCTAGGTCTATTCACATTGCTGCAAATGGCAGATTTTCATTCTTTTTTATGGATGAATATATTCCATTGTACATATACGACACATCTACTTTATCCATTCATCTGTTGATGGACACTTCAGCTGCTTCAATATTTTGGCTATTTTAAATAGAGCTGCTATGAAAATTGGGATGTATGTACTTTTCAAATTAGTGTTTTCAGTTTTTCTGGATATATGCCCAGGAGTGGAATTGCAGGATCATATGGTGGCTCTATTTTTAAACTTTTTACGGAATCTGCATACTGTTTCCATAGTGACCACACCAATTTACATTCCTAAAAACAGTGTACAAGGGTTCCCTTTTCTCCACACCATCTCCAGCATTTATTATTTTACACTTTTTGATGATAGCCATTCTGACTGGTGTGAGGTGATACTTCATTGTGATTCTGATTTATATTTCTCTAACAATTAGCATTGCTAAGCATGTTTTTATGTGCCTGTGGGCCATCTGTGTGTCATCTTTGGGAAAATGTCTATTTATGTCTTCTGCCCATTTTTTTTAACATCTTTATTGGGGTATAATTGCTTTACAATGGTGTGTTAGTTTCTGCTTTATAACAAAGTGAATCAGTTATACATATACATATGTTCCCATATCTCTTCCCTCTTGCGTCTCCCTCCCTCCCACCCTCCCTATCCCACCCCTCCAGGCGGTCACAAAGCACCGAGCCGATATCCCTCTGCCATGCGGCTGCTTCCCACTAGCTATCTACCTTATGTTTGTTAGTGTGTATATGTCCATGACTCTCTCTCGCCCTGTCACAGCTCTCCCTCCCCCCTCCCAATATCCTCAAGTCTGTTTTCCAGTAGGTCTGTGTCTTTATTCCTATCTTACCCCTAGGTTCTTCATGACATTATCTTTCTTCTTAAATTCCATATATATGTGTTAGCATACGGTATTTGTCTTTTTCTTTCTGACTTACTTCACTCTGTATGAAAGACTCAAGGTCTATTTCCCCCATTACAAATAACTCAATTTCATTTCTTTTTATGGCTGACTAATATTCCATGGTATATATGTGCCACATCTTCTTTACCCATTCATCCGATGATGGGCACTTAGGTTGTCTCCATCTTCGGGCTATCGTAAATAGAGCTGCAATGAACATTTTGGTACATGACTCTTTTTGAATTTTGGTTTTCTCAGGGTATATGCCCAGTAGTGGGATTGCTGGGTCATATGGTAGTTCTATTTGTAGTTTTTTAAGGAACCTCCATACTGTTCTCCATAGTGGCTGAACCAATTCACATTCCCACCAGCAGTGCAAGAGTGTTCTCTTTTCTCCACACCCTCTCCAGCATTTATTGTTTCTAGATTTTTTGATGATGGCCATTCTGACTGGTGTGAGATGATATCTCATTGTAGTTTTGATTTGCATTTCTCTAATGATTAATGATGTTGAGCATTCTTTCATGTGTTTCTTGGCAGTCTGCATATCTTCTTTGGAGAAATGTCTATTTAGGTCTTCTGCCCATTTTTGGATTGGGTTGTTTGTTTTTTTTTGTTATTGAGCTGCATGAGCTGCTTGTAAATTTTGGAGATTAATCCTTTGTCAGTTGCTTCATTTGCAAATATTTTCTCCCATTCTGAGGGCTGTCTTTTGGTCTTGTTTATCGGTTCCTTTGCTGTGCAAAAGCTTTCAAGTTTCATTAGGTCCCATTTGTTTATTTTTGTTTTTATTTCCATTTTTCTAGGAGGTGGGTCAGAAAGGATCAAGCTGTGATTTATGTCATAGTGTTCTGCCTATGTTTTTCTCTAAGAGTTTGATAGTTTCTGGCCTTACATTTAGGTCTTTAATCCATTTTGAGCTTATTTTTGTGTATGGTGTTAGGAAGTGATCTAGTCTCATACTTTTACATGTATCTGTCCATTTTTCCCAGCAGCACTTATTTAAGAGGCTGTCCTTTCTCCACTGTACATTCCTGCAACCTTTATCAAAGATAAGGTGACCATATGTGTGTGGGTGTATCTCTTGGCTTTCTATACTGTTCCATTGATCTATATTCCTGTGTTTGTGCCAGTACCATACTGTCTTGATTACTGTAGCTTTGTAGTATAGTCTGAAGTCAGGGAGCCTGATTCCTCTAACTCTGTTTTTCGCTCTCAAGATTGCTTTGGCTATTCGGGGTCTTTTGTGTTTCCCTACAAATTGTGAAATTTTTCGTTCTAGTTCTGTGAAAAATGCCAGTGATAGTTTGATAGGGATTGCATTGAATCTATAGATTGCTTTAGGTAGTAGAGTCCTTTTCACAGTGTTGATTCTTCCAATCCACGAACATGGTATATCTCTCCATCTATTTGTATCATCTTTAATTTCTTTCATCATTGTCTTATAATTTTCTGCATACAGGTCTTTTGTCTCCTTAGGTAGGTTTATTCCTAGATATTTTATTCTTTTTGTTGCAATGGTAAATGGGAGTATTTTCCTGATTTTACTTTCAGATTTTTCATCATTAGTGTACAGGAATGCCAGAGATTTCTGTGCATTAATTTTGTATCCTGCTACTTTACCAAATTCATTGATTAGTTATAGTATTTTTCTGGTAGCATCTTTAGGATTCTCTATGTATAGGATCATGTCGTCTGCAAACAGTGACAGCTTTACTTCTTCTTTTCCGATTTGTATTCCTTTTATTTCCTTTTCTTCTCTGATTGCTGTGGCTAAAACTTCCAAAATTATGTTGAATAAGAGTGGTGAGAGTGGGCAACCTTGTCTTGTTCCTGATCTTAGCGGAAATGCTTTCAGTTTTTCACCATTGAGAATGATGTTGGCTGTGGGCTTGTCATATATGGCCTTTATTATGTTGAGGAAAGTTCCCTCTATGCCTACTTTCTGCAGGGTTTTTATCATAAATGGTGTTGAATTTTGTCAAAAGCTTTCTCTGCATCTATTGAGATAATCATATGGTTTTTCTCCTTCAATTTGTTAATATGGTTTATCACATTGATAGATTTGCGTATATTGAAGAATCCTTGCATTCCTGGTATAAACCCCACTTGATTATGGTGTATGATCCTTTTAATGTGCTGTTGGATTCTGTTTGCTAGTATTTTGTTGAGGATTTTTGCATGTATGTTCATCAGTGATATTGGCCTGTAGTTTTCTTTCTTTGTGACATCCTTGTCTGGTTTTGGTATCAAAGTGATGGTGGCCTTGTAGAATGAGTTTGGGAGTGTCTTTCCTCTGCTATATATCAGTAGAGTTTGAGAAGGATAGGTTTTAGCTCTTCTCTAAATGTTAGATAGAATTTGCCTGTGAAGCCATCTGGTCCTGGGCTTTTCTTTGTTGGAAGATTTTTTTTTTTTTTTTTTTTTTTTTTTTTTTTTTTTTTTTTTCTTTTTTTTTTTCTTTTTTTTTTTTTTTTTTTTAAGTTTACTTTTTTTTTTTTTTTTTAACATCTTTATTGGGGTATAATTGCTTTACAATGGTGTGTTAGTTTCTGCTTTATAACAAAGTGAATCAGTCATACATAAACATATGTTCCCATATGTCTTCCCTGTTGCGTCTCCCTCCCTCCCAACCTCCCCATCCCACCCCTCCAGGCTGTCACAAAGCACCGAGCCAATATCCCTGTCCCATGCGGCTGCTTCCCACTAGCTATCTACCTTACTGCGTTTGTTACTATGTATATGCCCATGACTCTCTCTCGCCCTGTCACAGCTCACCCTTCCCCCTCCCCATAACCTCAAGTCCGTTCTCTAAGAGGTCTGCGTCTTTATTCCTGCTTTACACCTAGGTTCTTCATGACATTTTTTTCTTAAATTCCATATATATGTGTTAGCATACGGTATTTGTCTTTTTCTTTCTGACTTACTTCACTCTGTATGACAGACTCTAGGTCTATCCACCTCATTACAAATAGCTCAATTTCGTTTCTTTTTATGGCTGAGTAATATTCCATTGTATATATGTGCCACATCTTCTTTATCCATTCATCCGATGACGGGCACTTAGGTTGTTTCCATCTCCGGGCTATTGTAAATAGAGCTGCAATGAACATTTTGGTACATGACTCTTTTTGAATTTTGGTTTTCTCAGGGTATATGCCCAGTAGTGGGATTGCTGGGTCATATGGTAGTTCTATTTGTAGTTTTTTAAGGAACCTCCATACTGTTCTCCATAGTGGCTGAACCAATTCACATTCCCACCAGCAGTGCAAGAGTGTTCCCTTTTCTCCACACCCTCTCCAGCATTTATTGTTTCTAGATTTTTTGATGATGGCCATTCTGACTGGTGTGAGATGATATCTCATTGTAGTTTTGATTTGCATTTCTCTAATGATTAATGATGTTGAGCATTCTTTCATGTGTTTGTTGGCAGTCTGTATATCTTCTTTGGAGAAATGTCTATTTAGGTCTTCTGCCCATTTTTGGATTGGGTTGTTTGTTTGTTTGATATTGAGCTGCATGAGCTGCTTGTAAATTTTGGAGATTAATCCTTTGTCGGTTGCTTCATTTGCAAATATTTTCTCCCATTCTGAGGGTTGTCTTTTGGTCTTGTTTATGGTTTCCTTTGCTGTGCAAAAGCTTTGAAGTTTCATTAGGTCCCATTTGTTTATTTTTGTTTTTATTTCCATTACTCTAGGAGGTGGGTCAGAAAGGATCTTGCTTTGATTTATGTCACAGAGTGTTCTGCCTATGTTTTCCTCTAAGAGTTTGATAGTTTCTGGCCTTACATTTAGGTCTTTAATCCATTTTGAGCTTATTTTTGTGTATGGTGTTAGGGAGTGATCTAATCTCATACTTTTACATGTACCTGTCCAGTTTTCCCAGCACCACTTATTGAAGAGGCTGTCCTTTCTCCATTGTACATTACTGCCACCTTTATCAAAGATAAGGTGTCCATATGTGCATGGGTTTATCTCTGGGCTTTCTATCCTGTTCCATTGATCTATCTTTCTGTTTTTGTGCCAGTACCATACCGTCTTGATGACTGTAGCTTTGTAGTATAGTCTGAAGTCAGGGAGCCTGATTCCTCCAGTTCCTTCTTTCGTTCTCAAGATTGCTTTGGCTATTCGGGGTCTTTTGTGTTTCCATACAAATTGTGAAATTTTTTGTTCTAGTTCTGTGAAAAATGCCAGTGGTAGTTTGATAGGGATTGCATTGAATCTATAGATTGCTTTGGGTAGTAGAGTCATTTTCACAATGTTGATTCTTCCAATCCAAGAACATGGTATATCTCTCCATCGATTTATATCATCTTTAATTTCTTTCATCAGTGTCTTATAATTTTCTGCATACAGGTCTTTTGTCTCCTTAGGTAGGTTTATCCCTAGATATTTTATTCTTTTTGTCGCAATGGTAAATGGGAGTGTTTTCTTGATTTCACTTTCAGATTTTTCATCATTAGTATATAGGAATGCCAGAGATTTCTGTGCATTAATTTTGTATCCTGCCACTTTACCAAATTCATTGATTAGCTCTAGTAGTTTTCTGGTAGCATCTTTAGAGTTCTCTATGTATAGGATCATGTCATCTGCAAACAGTGACAGCTTTACTTCTTCTTTTCCAATTTGGATTCCTTTTATTTCCTTTTCTTCTCTGATTGCTGTGGCTAAAACTTCCAAAACAATGTTGAATAATAGTGGTGAGAGTGGGCAACCTTGTCTTGTTCCTGATCTTAGTGGAAATGCTTTCAGTTTTTCACCATTGAGGATGATGTTTGCTGTGGGCTTGTCATATATGGCCTTTATTATGTTGAGGAAAGTTCCCTCTATGCCTACTTTCTGCAGGGTTTTTATCATAAATGGGTGTTGAATTTTGTCAAAAGCTTTCTCTGCATCTATTGAGATGATCATATGGTTTTTCTCCTTCAATTTGTTAATATGGTTTATCACATTGATAGATTTGCGTATATTGAAGAATCCTTGCATTCCTGGAATAAACCCCACTTGATCATGGTGTATGATCCTTTTAATGTGCTGTTGGATTCTGTTTGCTAGTATTTTGTTGAGGATTTTTGCATCTATGTTCATCAGTGATATTGGCCTGTAGTTTTCTTTCTTTGTGACATCCTTGTCTGGTTTTGGTATCAAGGTGATGGTGGCCTCGTAGAAGGAGTTAGGGAGTGGTCCTCCCTCTGCTATATTTTGGAAGAGTTTGAGAAGGATAGGTGTTAGCTCTTCTCTAAATGTTTGATAGAATTCGCCTGTGAAGCCATCTGGTCCTGGGCTTTTCTTTGTTGGAAGATTTTTAATCACAGTTTCAATTTCAGTGCTTGTGATTGGTCTGTTCATATTTTCTATTTCTTCCTGATTCAGTCTTGGCAGGTTGTGCATTTCTAAGAATTTGTCCATTTCTTCCAGATTGTCCATTTTATTGGCATAGAGTTGTTTGTAGTAATCTCTCATGATCTCTTTTATCTCTGCAGTGTCAGTTGTTACCTCTCCTTTTTCATTTCTAATTCTATTGATTTGAGTCTTCTCCCTTTTTTTCTTGATGAGTCTGGCTAGTGGTTTATCTATTTTGTTTATCTTCTCAAAGAACCAGCTTTTAGTTTTATTGATCTTTGCTATTGTTTCCTTCATTTCTTTTTCATTTATTTCTGATCTGATTTTTATGATTTCTTTCCTTCTGCTAGCTTTGGGGTTTTTTTGTTCTTCTTTCTCTAATTGCTTGAGGTGCAAGGTTAGGTTGTTTATTTGAGATGTTTCCTGCTTCTTAAGGTGGGCTTGTATTGCTATAAACTTCCCCCTTAGAACTGCTTTTGCTGCATCCCACAGGTTTTGGGTCGTTGTGTCTCCATTGTCATTTGTTTCTAGGTATTTTTTGATTTCCTCTTTGATTTCTTCAGTGATCTCTTCATTATTAAGTAGTGTATTGTTTAGCCTCCATGTGTTTGTATTTTTTACAGATCTTTTCCTGTAATTGATATCTAGTCTCATGGCGTTGTGGTCAGAAAAGATACTTGATACAATTTCAATTTTCTTAAATTTACCAAGGCTTGATTTGTGACCTAAGATATGATCTATCCTGGAGAATGTTCCATGAGCATTTGAGAAAAATGTGTATTCTGTTGTTTTTGGATGGAGTGTCCTATAAATATCAATTAAGTCCATCTTGTTTAATGTATCATTTAAAGCTTGTGTTTCCTTATTTATTTTCATTTTGGATGATCTGTCCATGGGTGAAAGTGGGGTGTTTAAGTCCCCTACTATGAATGTGTTACTGTCGATTTCCCCTTTTATGGCTGTTAGTATTTGCCTTATGTATTGAGGTGCTCCTATGTTGGGTGCATAAATATTTACAATTGTTATATCTTCTCCTTGGATCGATCCCTTGATCATTATGTAGTGTCCTTCTTTGTCTCTTTTAATAGTCCTTATTTTAAAGTCTATTTTGTCTGATATGAGAATTGCTACTCCAGCTTTCTTTTGGCTTCCATTTGCATGGAATATCTTTTTCCATCCCCTTACTTTCAGTCTGTATGTGTCTCTAGGTCTGAAGTGGGTCTCTTGTAGACAGCATATATAAGGGTCTTGTTTTTGTATCCATTCAGCTAATCTGTGTCTTTTGGTGGGAGCATTTAGTCCATTTACATTTAAGGTAATTATCGATATGTATGTTCCTATTCCCATTTTCTAAATTGTTTTGGGTTCGTTATTATAGGTCTTTTCCTTCTCTTGTGTTTCTTGCCTAGAGAAGATCCTTTAGCATTTGTTGTAAAGCTGGTTTGGTGGTGCTGAACTCTCTCAGCTTTTGCTTGTCTGTAAAGGTTTTAATTTCTCCATCAAATCTGAATGAGATCCTTGCTGGGTAGAGTAGTCTTGGCTGCATGTTTTTCTCCTTCATCACTTTCAGTATGTCCTGCCACTCCCTTCTGGCTTGTAGGGTTTCTGCTGAGAGATCAGCTGTTAACCTTATGGGGATTCCCTTATGTGTTATTTGTTGTTTTTCCCTTGCTGCTTTTAATATGCTTTCTTTGTATTTAATTTTTGACAGTTTGATTAATATGTGTCTTGGCGTATTTCTCCTTGTATTTATCTTGTATGGGACTCTCTGTGCTTCCTGGACTTGATTAACTATTTCCTTTCCCATATTAGGGAAGTTTTCAACTATAATCTCTTCAAATATTTTCTCAGTCCCTTTCTTTTTCTCTTCTTCTTCTGGAACCCCTATAATTCGAATGTTGGTGCGTTTAATGTTGTCCCAGAGGTCTCTGAGACTGTCCTCAGTTCTTTTCATTCTTTTTTCTTTATTCTGCTCTGCAGTAGTTATTTCCACTATTTTATCTTCCAGGTCACTTATCCGTTCTTCTGCCTCAGTTATTCTGCTATTGATCCCATCTAGAGTACTTTTAATTTCATTTATTGTGTTGTTCATCGTTGCTTGTTTCATCTTTAGTTCTTCTAGGTCCTTGTTAACTGATTCTTGCATTTTGTCCAATCTATTGTCCATTCTATCTCCAAGATTTCGGATCAACCTTACCATCATTATTCTGAATTCTCTTTCAGGTAGACTGCCTATTTCCTCTTCATTTGTTAGGTCTGGTGGGTTTTTATCTTGCTCCTTCATCTGCTGTGTGTTTTTCTGTCTTCTCATTTTGCTTATCTTACTGTGTTTGGGGTCTCGTTTTTGCAGGCTGCAGGTTTGTAGTTCCTCCTGTTTTTGATGTCTGTCTCCAGTGGCTAAGGTTGGTTCAGTGGGTTGTGTAGGCTTCCTGGTGGAGGGGGCTAGTGCCTGTGTTGTGGTGGATGAGGCTGGATCTTGTCTCTCTAGTAGGCAGGTTCACGTCTGGTGGTGTGTTTGGGGGTGTCTGTGGCCTTATTATGATTTTAGGCAGCCTCTCTGCTAATGGGTGGGGTTGTGTTCCTGTTTTGCTAGTTGTTTGGCATAGGTTTTCCAGCACTGTGGCTTGCTGGTCGTTGAGTGAAGCTGGGTGCTAGTGTTAAGATGGAGGTCTCTGGGAGATTTTCGCCGTTTGATATTATGTGGAGCTGGGAGGTCTCTTGTTGATCAGTGTCCTGAAGTTGGCTGTCCTACCTCAGAGGCAGAGCCCTGCCTCCTGGCTGGAGCACCAAAAGCTTTTCATCCACAGGCTCAGGATAAAAGGGAGAAAAAGTAGAGGGAATTAGTAGAAGTATGAGGAAAGAAAGAAGGAAAGGAGGGTAGGAAGGAAGGAAGAAAGAAAGAAAGAAGCAAAGAAGGAAAGAAGGCAAGAAGGAAAGAAAGGGAGGGAGGGAGGGAGGAAGGAAGGAAGGAGGGAAAGAAGGAAAAAAGACAGAAAGAAAGAAGATACAGTAAAAATAAAATAAAGTATAATAAAGTTATTGAATTAAAAACTTATTTAGAAAAAAAAAAAAAGGGACGGAAAGAACCTTAGGACAAATGTTGGAAGCAAAGCTATACAGACAAAATCTTACACAGAAGCATACACATACACCCTCACTAAAAGAGGTAAATGGGGAAAAATCCTAAATCTTGCTGTCAGAGACCACCTCCTCAATTTGGGATGATTCGTTGTCTAAAGGAGGAAGGAAGGACGGAAAGAAAGAAAGAAAGAACGAAGGTAAAGTGTAATAAGGTTATTAAAATTAATTATTAAGAAAAAAAATTAAAAAAAAAACATGGACGGATAGAACCCTAGGACAAATGGTGGAAGCAAGACTATACAGACAAGATCTCACACAGAAGCATACACATACACATTCACAAAAAGAGGAAAGGGGGAAAAATCATAGATCTTGCTCCTAAAGTCCACTTCCTTAATTTGGGATGATTGGTTGTCTATTCAGGTATTCCACAGATGCAGGGTACATCAAGTTGATTGTGGAGCTTTAATCCGCTGCTTCTGAGGCTGCTGGGAGAGATTTCCCTTTCTCTTCTTTGTTCTCACAGCTCCCAGGGCTAAGCTTTGGATTTGGCCCTGCCACTGCGTGTAGATCGCTGGAGGGCGTCTGTTTTTTGCTCAGACAGGATGGGGTTAAAAGAGCCGCTGATTGGGGGCTCTGGCGCACTCAGGCCGGCGGGGACGAAGGGGCACAGAGTGCGGGGCGGGCCTGCGGTGGCAAAGGCCGGCGTGACTTTGCACCAGCCTGAGGCGCGCTGTGCGCTCTCCCGGGGATGTTGTCCCTGGATCCCGGGAACCCGGCAGTGGCGGGCTGCACAGGCTCCGCGGAGGAGGGGTGTGGAGAGTGACCTGTGCTCGCACACAGGCCCCTCGGTGGCGGCAGCAGCAGCCTTAACGTCTCCCGCCCGCCTCTGGGGTCCGCGCTTTTAGCCGCGGCTTGCGCCCGTCTCTGGATTCCGCGCTTTCAGCCGCGGCTCGCGCCCGTCTCTGGATTCCGCGCTTTCAGCCGCGGCTCGCGCCTGCCTCTGGATTCCGCGCTTTCAGCCGCGGCTCGCGCCCGTCTCTGGATTCCGCGCTTTCAGCCGCGGCTTGCGCCCGTCTCTGGGGTTCGCGCTTTTAGCCGCGGCTCGCGCCGGTCTCTGGAGTTCCTTTAAGCAGCGTTCTTAAACCCCTCTCCTCACGCCCCAGAAAACAAAGAGGGAAGGAAAAGTCTCCTGCCTCTTCTGCAGGTGCAGGCTTTTCCCCGGACTCCCTCCCGGCTAGCTGTGGTGCACTAACCCCTTCAGGCTATGTTCAAGCCGCCAACCCCAGTCCTCTCCCTGCGCTCCGGCCTCAGCTCGCAGCCCCGCCCGCCCCGGCGGGTGAGCAGACAAGCCTCTCGGGCTGGTGAGTGCCGGTCGGCACCGATCCTCTGTGCGGGAATCTCCACGCTTTGCCCTCCGCACCCGTTGCTGTGCACTCCTCCGCAGCTTCGAAGCTCCCCCCTCCGCCTCCCGCAGTCTCCGCCCGCGAAGGAGCTTCCTAGAGTGTGGAAACTTTTCCTCCTTCACAGCTCCCTCCCACTGGTGCAGGTGCCGTCCCTATTCTTTTGTCTCTGTTTTTTCTTTTGCCCTACCCAGGTACGTGGGGAGTTTCTTGCCTTTTGGGAGGTCTGAGGTCTTCTGCCAGCCTTCAGTAGGTGTTCTGTAGGAGTTGTTCCACGTGTAGTTGTATTTCTGGTGTATCTGTGGGGAGGAAGGTGATCTCCGCGTCTTACTCTTCCGCCATCTTCCGCCTTCTCTCCTGTTGGAAGATTTTTAATCACAGTTTCAATTTCAGTGCTTGTGATTGGTCTGTTCATATTTTCTATTTCTTCCTGATTCAGTCTTGGCAGGTTGTGAATTTCTAAGAATTTGTCCATTTCTTCCAGATTGTCCATTTTATTGGCATAGAGTTGCTTGTAGTAATCTCTCATGATCTTTTTTATTTCTGCCATGTCCGTTGTTACCTCTCCTTTTTCATTTTTAATTCTATTGATTTGAGTCTTCTCCCTTTTTTTCTTGATGAGTCTGGCTAGTGGTTTATCTATTTTGTGTATCTGCTCGAAGAACCAGCTTTTAATTTTATTGCTCTTTGCTATTGTTTCCTTCATTTCTTTTTCATTTATTTCTGATCTGAGTTTTATGATTTCTTTCCTTCTGCTAGGTTTGGGGTTTTTTTGTTCTTCTTTCTCTAATTGCTTGAGGTGCAAGTTTAGGTTGTTTATTCAAGATGTTTCCTGCTTCTTAAGGTGGGCTTGTATTGCTTTAAATTTCCCCCTTAGAACTGCTTTTGCTGCATCCCATAGGTTTTGGGTCGATGTGTATCCATTGTCATTTGTTTCTAGGTATTTTTTTATTTCCTCTTTGATTTCTTCAGTGATCACTTCAGTATTAAGTAGTGTATTGTTTAGTCTCCATGTGTTTGAATTTTTTACAGATCTTTTCCTGTAATTGATATCTAGTCTCATGGTGTTGTGGTCAGAAAAGATACTTGATACAATTTCAATTTTCTTAAATTTACCAAGGCTTGATTTGTGACCCAAGATATGATCTATCCTGGAGAATGTTCTATGAGCACTTGAGAAAAATGTGTGTTCTGTTGTTTTGGGATGGAGTGTCCTATAAATATCAATTAAGTCCATCTTGTTTAATGTATCATTTAAAGCTTATGTTTCCTTATTTATTTTCATTTTGGATGATCTGTCCATGGGTGAAAGTGGGGTGTTAAAGTCCCCTACTATGAATGTGTTTCTGTCAATTTCCCCTTTTATGGCTGTTAGTATTTGTCTTCTGTATTGAGGTGCTCCTATGTTGGGTGCATAAATATTTACAATTGGTATACCTTCTTCTTGGTTCTATCCCTTGATCATTATGTAGTCTCCTCCTTTGTCTCTTCTAATAGTCCTTATTTTAAATTCTATTTTTTCTGATATGAGAATTGCTTCTCCAGCTTTGTTTTGGTTTCCATTTTCATGGAATATATTTTTCCATCCCCTTACTTTCAGTCTGTATGTGTCTCTAGGTCTGAAATGGGTCTCTTGTAGACAGCATATATAAGGATCTTGTTTTTGTATCCATTCAGCCAATCTGTGTCTTTTGGTGGGAGCATTTAGTCCATTTACATTTAAGGTAATTATCAATATGTATGTTTCTATTCCCATTTTCTCAATTGCTTTGGGTTTGTTATTATAGGTCTTTTCCTTTTCTTGTGTTTCTTGTCTAGAGAAGTTCCTTTAGGATTTGTTGTAAAGCTGGTTTGGTGGTGCTGAACTCTCTCAGCATTTGCTTGTCTGTAAAGGTTTTAATATCTCCATCAAATCTGAATGAGATCCTTGGTGGGTAGAGTAGTCTTGGTTGCAGGTTTTTCTCCTTCATCACTTTCAGTATGTCCTGCCACTCCCTTCTGGCTTGTAGGGTATCTGCTGCGAGATCAGCTGTTAACCTTATCAGGATTCCCTTGTGTGTTATTTGTTGTTTTTCCCTTGCTGCTTTTAATATGCTTTCTTTGTATTTAATTTTTGACAGTTTGATTAATATGTGTCTTGGTGTATTTCTCCTTGTATTTATCCTGTATGGGACTCTCTGTGCTTCCTGGACTTGATTAACTATTTCCTTCTCCATATTACGGACGTTTTCAACTATAATCTCTTCAAATATTTTCTCAGTCCCTTTCTTTTTCTCTTCTTCTTCTGGAACCCCTATAAGTCAAATGTTGGTGTGTTTAATGTTGTCCCAGAGGTCTCTGAGACTGTCCTCAGTTCTTTTCATTCTTTTTTCTTTATTCTGCTCTGCAGTAGTTATTTCCAATATTTTATCTTCCAGGTCACTTATCCGTTTTTCTGACTCAGTTATTCTGCTATTGATCCTGTCTAGAGTACTTTTAATTTCATTTATTGTGTTGTTCATCATTGCTTGTTTCATCTTTATTTCTTCTAGGTCCTTGTTAACTGTTTCTTGCATTTTGTCCATTCTATTTCCAAGATTTCGGATCACCCTTCCTATCATTATTCTGAATTCGTTTTCAGGTAGACTGCCTATTTCCTCTTCATTTGTTAGGTCTGGTGCATTTTTATCTTGCTCCTTTATCTGCTGTGTGTTTTTTTGTTTTCTCATTTTGCCTATCTTACTGTGTTTGGGTTCTCCTTTTTGCAGGCTGCAGGCTCGTAGTTCCCACTGTTTTTGTTGTCTTCTCTAGTGGCTAAGGGTGATTCAGTGGGTTGTGTAGGCTTCCTGGTGGAGGGGACTAGTGCCTGTGTTCTGGTGGATGAGGCTGGATCTTGTCTCTCTAGTGGGCAGGTTCACGTCTGGTGGTGTGTTTTGGGGTGTCTGTGGCCTTATTATGATTTTAGGCAGCCTCTCTGCTAATGGGTGGGGTTGTGTTCCTGTTTTACTAGTTGTTTGGCATAGGTTGTCCAGCACTGTAGCTTGCTGGTCATTGAGTGAAGCTGAGTGCTGGTGTTAAGATGGAGGTCTCTGGGAGATTTTCGCCATTTGATATTATGTGGAGCTGGGAGGTCTCTTGTTGACCAGTGTCCTGAAGTTGGCTCTCTTACCTCAGAGGCAGAGCCCTGACTCCTGGCTGGAGCACCAAGAGCCTTTCATCCACACGGCTCAGAATAAAAGGGAGAAAAAGTATAGAGAGTTAGTAGAAGTATGAAGAAAGAAAGAAGGAAAGGACGGAAGGAAGGAAGGAAAGAAAGAAGGAAGGAAGAAAGAAAGAAAGAAAGAAAGAAAAGAAAAAAGAAAGAAGGAAAGAACGCAAGAAGTAAAGAAAGGAGGGAGGGAGGGAGGGAGGAAGGAAGGAAGGAGGGAAAGAAGGAAAAAAGACAGAAAGAAAGAAGATACAGTAAAATAAATAAAGTATAATAAAGTTATTGAATTAAAAAATACTTATTTAAAAAAAAGGGACACATAGAACCTTAGGACAAATGTTGGAAGCAAAGTTATACAGACAAAATCTTACACAGAAGCATACACATACACCCTCACAAAAAGAGGTAAAGGGGAAAAAATCATAAATCTTGCTGTCAGAGACCACCTCCTCAATTTGGGATGATTCGTTGTCTAAAGGAGGGAAGGAAGGAAGGAAAGAATGAAAGAAGGACCCCACAGGAAGATGGCGGAAGAGTAAGACGCGGAGATCACCTTCCTCTCCACAGATACACCAGAAACACATCTACACGTGGAACAACTCCTGCAGAACACCTACTGAAGGCTGGCAGAAGACCTCAGACCTCCCAAAAGGCAAGAAACTCCCCACGTACCTGGGTAGGGCAAAAGGAAAAAAGAATAAACAGAGACAAAAGAATAGGGACGGCACCTGCACCAGTGGGAGGGAGCTGTGAAGGAGGAAAAGTTTCCACACACTAGGAAGCCCCTTCGCGGGCGGAGACTGCGGGAGGCGGAGGGGGGAGCTTCGAAGCCGCGGAGGAGTGCACAGCAACGGGTGCGGAGGGCAAAGCGGGGAGATTCCCGCACAGAGGATCGGTGCCGACGGGCACTCACCAGCCCGAGAGGCTTGTCTGCTCACCCGCCGGGACGGGCGGGGCTGCGAGCTGAGGCTCTGAGGCTAGGGTTTCGGTTTCGGACGGAGCGCAGGGAGAGGACTGGGGTTGGCGGCTTGAACATAGCCTGAAGGGGTTAGTGCACCACAGCTAGCCGGGAGGGAGTCCGGGGAAAAGCCTGCACCTGCCGAAGAGGCAAGAGACTTTTTCTTCCCTCTTTGTTTCCTGGTGCGTGAGGAGAGGGGTTTAAGAACGCTGCTTAAAGGAACTCCAGAGACGGGCGCGAGCGGCGGCTAAAAGCGCGAACCCCAGAGACGGGCGCGAGCCGCGGCTGAAAGCGCGGACCCCAGAGACGGGCGTGAGCCGCGGCTGAAAGCGCGGACCCCAGAGACGGGCGCGAGCCGCGGCTGAAAGCGCGGACCCCAGAGACGGGCGCGAGCCGCGGCTGAGGGCACTGACTCCAGAGACGGGCGCAAGCCGCGGCTGGAGGCGCGGACCCCAAGGCGGGCGGGAGACGTTGGGGCTGCTGCTGCCGCCACCACGGGGCCTGTGTGCGAGCGCATGTCGCTCTCCACTCCCCTCTTCCGCGGAGCCTGTGCAGCCCGCCACTGCCGGGTTCCCGGGATCCGGGGACGACTTCCCCGGGAGAGCGCATGGCGGGCCTCGGGCTGGTGCAGAGTCACGCCGGACTTTGCCGCCGCAGGCCCGCCCCACATTCCATGCCCCTCCCTCCCCGCCGCCGGCCTCCGTACGCCAGAACCCCCGAATCAGCGGCTCCTTTAACCCCGTCCTGTCTGAGCAAAAAACAGACGCCCTCCAGCGACCTACACGCAGAGGCAGGGCCAAATCCAAAGCTGAGCCCCTGTGAGCTGTGAGAACAAAGAAGAGAAAGGGAAATCTCTCCCAGCAGCCTCAGAAGCAGCGGATTAAAGCTCCACAATCAACTTGATGTACCCTGCATCTGTGGAATACATGAATAGACAGCCAATCATCCCAAATTAAGGAGGTGGACTTTGGGAGCAAGATCTATGATTTTTCTCCCTATTCCTCTTTTTGTGAATGTGTATGTGTATGCTTCTGTGTGAGATCTTGTCTGTATAGTCTTGCTTCCACCATTTGTCCTAGGTTCTATCCGTCCATGGTTTTTTCTTAAAATTTTTTTTTCTTAATAATCAATTTTAATTTTAAGAACGTTATTATACTTTACCTTCGTCCTTTCTTTCTTTCTTTCTTTCCTTCCTTCCTTCCCTCCTTTAGACAACGAATCATCCCAAATTGAGGAGGTGGTCTCTGACAGCAAGATTTATGATTTTTCCCCCTTTACCTCTTTTTGTGAGGGTGTATGTGTACGCTTCTGTGTAAGACTTTGTCTGTATAGCTTTGCTTCCAACATTTGTCCTAAGGTTCTATCCGTCCCTTTTTTTTTTTTCTAATTAAGAATTTTTTAATTCAATAACTTTATTATACTTTATTTTATTTTTACTGTATCTTCTTTCTGTTTCCCCTTCTTTCCCTCCTTCCTTCCTTCCTCCCTCCCTCCTTTCGTTCCTTCTTGCCTTCTTTCCTTCCTTGCTTCTTTCTTTCTTCCTTCCTTTCTTCCTTCCTTCCCTCCTTCCTTCCCTCCTTTAGACAACGAATCATCCCAAATTGAGGAGGTGGT
The DNA here is from genome assembly GCF_951394435.1 of Stenella coeruleoalba. NCBI lineage: Eukaryota > Metazoa > Chordata > Mammalia > Artiodactyla > Delphinidae > Stenella > Stenella coeruleoalba. The sequence goes on along the minus strand of NC_137152.1, from coordinate 72,594,478 downwards.
CTCTGACAGCAAGATTTATGATTTTTCCCCCTTTACCTCTTTTTGTGAGGGTGTATGTGTACGCTTCTGTGTAAGACTTTGTCTGTACAGCTTTGCTTCCAACATTTGTCCTAAGGTTCTATCCGTCCTTTTTTTTTTTTTCTAATTAAGAATTTTTTAATTCAATAACTTTATTATACTTTATTTTATTTTTACTGTATCTTCTTTCTTTTTGTTTTTCCTTCTTTCCCTCCTTCCTTCCTCCCTCCCTCCCTCCCTCCTTTCGTTTCTTCTTGCCTTCTTTCCTTCTTTGCTTCTTTCTTTCTTTCTTCCTTCCTTCCTTCCTTCCTTCCCTCCTTCCTTCCCTCCTTTCCTTCTTTCTTTCCTCATACGTCTACTAATTCCCTCTACTTTTACTCCCTTTTATTCTGAGCCATGTGGATGAAAGGCTCTTGGTGCTCCAGCCAGGAGGCAGGGCTCTGCCTCTGAGGTAGGAGAGCCAACTTCAAGACACTGGTTCACAAGAGACCTCCCAGCTCCAGATAATATCAAACGGCGAAAATCTCCCAGAGACCTCCATCTTAACACCAGCACCCAGCTTCACTCAACGACCAGCAAGCCACAGTGCTGGACAACCTGTGCCAAACAACTAGAAAAACAGGAACACAATCCCACCCATTAGCAGAGAGGCTGCCTAAAATCATAATAAGGCCACAGACACCCCAAAACACACCACCAGACGTGAACCTGCCCACTAGAGAGACAAGATCCAGCCTCTTCCACCACAACACAGGCACTAGTCCCCTCCACCAGGAAGCCTACACAACCCACTGAAACAACCTTAGCCACTGGAGACAGACATCAAAAACAGGAGGAACTACAAACCTGCAGCCTGCAAAAAGGAGACCCCAAACACAGTAAGATAAGCAAAATGAGAAAACAGAAAAACACACAGCAGATAAAGGAGCAAGATAAAAACCAACCAGACCTAACAAATGAAGAGGAAATAGGCAGTCTACCTGAAAAAGAATTCAGAATAATGATAGTAAGGTTGATCCGAAATCTTGGAGATAGAATGGACAATAGAATGGACAAAATGCAAGAATCAGTTAACAAGGACCTAGAAGAACTAAAGATGAAACAAGCAACGATGAACAACACAATAAATGAAATTAAAAATACTCTAGATGGGATCAATAGCAGAATAACTGAGGCAGAAGAACGGATAAGTGACCTGGAAGATAAAATAGTGGAAATAACTACTGCAGAGCAGAATAAAGAAAAAAGAATGAAAAGAACTGAGGACAGTCTCAGAGACCTCTGGGACAACATTAAACGCACCAACATTCGAATTATAGGGGTTCCAGAAGAAGAAGAGAAAAAGAAAGGGACTGAGAAAATATTTGAAGAGATTATAGTTGAAAACGTCCCTAATATGGGAAAGGAAATAGTTAATCAAGTCCAGGAAGCACAGAGAGTCCCATACAGGATAAATACAAGGAGAAATACACCAAGACACATATTAATCAAACTGTCAAAAATTAAATACAAAGAAAGCATATTAAAAGCAGCAAGGGAAAAACAACAAATAACACATAAGGGAATCCCCATAAGGTTAACAACTGATCTTTCAGCAGAAACCCTACAAGCCAGAAGGGAGTGGCAGGACATACTGAAAGTGATGAAGGAGAAAAACCTGCAACCAAGACTACTCTACCCAGCAAGGATCTCATTCAGATTTGATGGAGAAATTAAAACCTTTACAGACAAGCAAAAGCTGAGAGAGTTCAGCACCACCAAACCAGCTTTACAACAAATGCTAAAGGATCTTCTCTAGGCAAGAAACACAAGAGAAGGAAAAGACCTATAATAACGAACCCAAAACAATATAGAAAATGGGAATAGGAACATACATATCGATAATTACCTTAAATGTAAATGGACTAAATGCTCCCACCAAAAGACACAGATTAGCTGAATGGATACAAAAACAAGACCCTTACATATGCTGTCTACAAGAGACCCACTTCAGACCTAGAGACACATACAGACTAAAAGTAAGGGGATGGAAAAAGATATTCCATGCAAATGGAAACCAAAAGAAAGCTGGAGTAGCAATTCTCATATCAGACAAAATAGACTTTAAAATAAGGACTATTAAAAGAGACAAAGAAGGACACTACATAATGATCAAGGGATCGATCCAAGAAGAAGATATAACAATTGTAAATATTTATGCACCCAACATAGGAGCACCTCAATACAGAAGACAAATACTAACAGCCATAAAAGGGGAAATTGACAGTAACACATTCATAGTAGGGGACTTAAACACCCCACTTTCACCCATGGACAGATCATCCTAAATGAAAATAAATAAGGAAACACAAGCTTTAAATGATACATTAAACAAGATGGACTTAATTGATATTTATAGGACACTCCATCCAAAAACAACAGAATACACATTTTTCTCAAGTGCTCACGGAACATTCTCCAGGATAGATCATATCTTGGGTCACAAATCAAGCCTTGGCAAATTTAAGAAAATTGAAATTGTATCAAGTATCTTTTCTGACCACAACGCCATGAGACTAGATATCAATTACAGAAAAAGATCTGTAAAAAATACAAACACATGGAGGCTAAACAATACACTACTTAATAATGAAGTGATCACTGAAGAAATCAAAGAGGAAATCAAAAAATACCTAGAAACAAATGACAATGGAGACACAACGACCCAAAACCTGTGGGATGCAGCAAAAGCAGTTCTAAGGGGGAAGTTTATAGCAATACAAGCCCACCTTAAGAAGCAGGAAACATCTAGAATAAACAACATAACCTTGCACCTCAAGCAATTAGAGAAAGAAGAACAAAAAAACCCCAAACCTAGCAGAAGGAAAGAAATCATAAAAATCAGATCAGAAATAAATGAAAAAGAAATGAAGGAAACAATAGCAAAGATCAATAAAACTAAAAGCTGGTTCTTTGAGAAGATAAACAAAATAGATAAACCACTAGCCAGACTTATCAAGAAAAAAAAGGGAGAAGACTCAAATCAATAGAATTAGAAATGAAAAAGGAGAGGTAACAACTGACACTGCAGAAATAAAAGAGATCATGAGAGATTACTACAAGCAACTCTATGCCAATAAAATGGACAATCTGGAAGAAATGGACAAATTCTTAGAAATACACAACCTGCCAAGACTGAATCAGGAAGAAATAGAAAATATGAACAGACCAATCACAAGCACTGAAATTGAAACTGTGATTAAAAATCTTCCAACAAAGAAAAGCCCAGGACCAGATGGCTTCACAGGCGAATTCTATCAAACATTTAGAGAAGAGCTAACACCTATCCTTCTCAAACTCTTCCAAAATATAGCAGAGGGAGGAACACTCCCAAACTCATTCTACGAGGCCACCATCACCTTGATACCAAAACCAGGCAAGGATGTCACAAAGAAAGAAAACTACAGACCAATATCACTGATGAACATAGATGCAAAAATCCTCAACAAAATACTAGCAAACAGAATCCAACAGCACATTAAAAGGATCATACACCATGATCAGGTGGGGTTTGTTCCAGGAATGCAAGGATTCTTCAATATACGCAAATCTATCAATGTGATAAACCATATTAACAAACTGAAGGAGAAAAACCATATGATCATCTCAATAGATGCAGAGAAAGCTTTTGACAAAATTCAACACCCATTTATGATAAAAACCCTGCAGAAAGTAGGCATAGAGGGAACTTTCCTCAACATAATAAAGGCCATATACGACAAGCCCACAGCAAACATCATCCTCAATGGTGAAAAACTGAAAGCATTTCCACTAAGATCAGGAACAAGACAAGGGTGCCCACTCTCACCACTCTTATTCAACATAGTTTTGGAAGTTTTAGCCACAGCAATCAGAGAAGAGAAGGAAGTAAAAGGAATCCAAATCGGAAAAGAAGAAGTAAAGCTGTCACTGTTTGCAGATGACATGATCCTATACATAGAGAATCCTAAAGATGCTACCAGAAAACTACTAGAGCTAATCAATGAATTTGGTAAAGTAGCAGGATACAAAATTAATGCACAGAAATCTCTGGCATTCCTATATACTAATGATGAAAAATCTGAAAGTGAAATCAAGAAAACACTCCCATTTACCATTGCAACAAAAAGAATAAAATATCTAGGAATAAACCTACCTAAGGAGACAAAAGACCTGTATGCAGAAAACTATAAGACACTGATGAAAGAAATTAAAGATGATACAAATAGATGGAGACATATACCATGTTCTTGGATTGGAAGAATCAACATTGTGAAAATGACTCTACTACCCAAAGCAATCTATAGATTCAATGCAATCCCTATCAAACTACCACTGGCATTTTTCACAGAACTAGAACAAAAAATTTCGCAATTTGTATGGAAACACAAAAGACCCCGAATAGCCAAAGCAATCTTGAGAACAAAAAAAGGAACTGGAGGAATCAGGCTCCCTGACTTCAGACTATACTACAAAGCTACAGTTATCAAGACAGTATGGTACTGGCACAAAAACAGAAAGATAGATCAATGGAACAGGATAGAAAGCCCAGAGATAAACCCATGCACATATGGACACCTTATCTTTGATAAAGGTGGCAGGAATGTACAGTGGAAAAAGGACAGCCTCTTCAATAAATGGTGCTGGGAAAACTGGACAGATACATGTAAAAGAATGAAATTAGAACACTCCCTAACACCATACACAAAAATAAGCTCAAAATGGATTAAAGACCTAAATATAAGTCCAGAAACTATCAAACTATTAGAGGAAAACATAGGCAGAACACTCTATGACATAAATCACAGCAAGATTCTTTCTGACCCACCCCCTAGAGTAATGGAAATAAAAACAAAAATAAACAAATGGGACCTAATGAAACTTCAAAGCTTTTGCACAGCAAAGGAAACCATAAACAAGACCAAAAGACAACCCTCAGAATGGGAGAACATATTTGCAAATGAAGCAACTGACAAAGGATTAATCTCCAAAATTTACAAGCAGCTCATGCAGCTCAACAACAAAAAAACAAACAACCCAATCCAAAAATGGGCAGAAGACCTAAATAGACATTTCTCCAAAGAAGATATACAGACTGCCAACAAACACATGAAAGAATGCTCAACATCATTAATCATTAGAGAAATGCAAATCAAAACTACAATGAGATATCATCTCACACCAGTCAGAATGGCCATCATCAATAAATCTAGAAACAATAAATGCTGGAGAGGGTGTGGAGAAAAGGGAACCCTCTTGCACTGCTGGTGGGAATGTGAATTGGTTCAGCCACTATGGAGAACAGTATGGAGGTTCCTTAAAAAACTACAAATAGAACTACCATATGACCCAGTAATCCCACTACTGGGCATATACCCTGAGAAAACCGAAATTCAAAAAGAGTCATGTACCAAAATGTTCATCGCAGCTCTATTTACAATAGCCCGGAGATGGAAACAACCTAAGTGCCCAGCATCGGATGAATGGATAAAGAAGATGTGGCACATATATACAGTGGAATATTACTCAGCCATAAAAAGAAACGAAATTGAGCTATTTGTAATGAGGTGGATAGACCTAGAGTCTGTCATACACAGTGAAGTAAGTCAGAAAGAAAAAGACAAATACAGTATGCTAACACATATATATGGAATTTAAGAAAAAAAAATGTCATGAAGAACTTAGGGGTAAGGCAGGAATAAAGACGCAGACCTCCTAGAGAACGGACTTGAGGTTATGGGGAGGGGGAAGGGTGAGCTGTGACGGGGCGAGAGAGAGTCATGGACATATACACACTAACAAACGTAGTAAGGTAGATAGCTAGTGGGAAGCAGCCGCATGGCACAGGGATATTGGCTCGGTGCTCTGTGACAGCCTGGAGGGGTGGGATAGGGAGGGTGGGAGGGAGGGAGACGCAAGAGGGAAGAGATATGGGAACATATGTATATGTATAACTGATTCACTTTGTTATAAAGCAGAAACTAACACACCATTGTAAAGTAATTATACCCCAATAAAGATGTTAAAAAAAAAAGTGACCCCACAGAGCTCCATAGCTCCTTTCACCACGTAAGGACACAGTGAGAAGACTCCCATCTATGAACCAGAAATGGGCTCTCACCAGACATCAAATCTGCAGGTGTCTTGATTTTGTACTTTCCAGCCTCCAGAACTGTGAGAAATAAATTTCTGTTGCTTATAAAAAAAAAAAAAAAAAAAAGAATGAAAGAAGAAAGAAAGAATGAAGGTAAAGTATAATAAAGTTTTTAAAATTAATTATTAAGAAAAAAAATTAAAAAAGAAAACATTGACGGATAGAACCCTAGGACAAATGGTGGAAGCGAAACTATACAGACAAGATCTCACACAGAAGCATACACATACACATTCACAAAAAGAGGAAAAGTGGAAAAAATCATAGATCTTGCTCTCGAAGCCCACCTCCTCAATTTGGGATGACTCGTTGTCTATTCATGTATTCCATAGATGCAGGGTACATCAGGTTGATTGTGGAGATTTAATCTGCTGTTTCTGAGGCTGCTGGGAGAGATTTCCCTCTCTCTTCTTTGTTCTCACAGCTCACAGGGGCTCAGTTTTGGATTTGGCCCTGCCTCTGCATGTAGGTTGCTGGAGGGCGTCTGTTTTTTGCTCAGACAGGACGGGGTTAAAGGAGCTGCTGATTCGGGGGCTCTGGCGCACTCAGGCCGGGGGGGAGGGAGGGGCACTGTGTGTGGGGCGGGCCTGCGATGGCAGAGGCTGGCGTGACGTTGCACCAGACTGAGGCCCACCATGCGTTCTCCCAGGAAAGTTGTCCCTGAATCCCAGGAACCTGGCAGTGGTGGGCTGCACAGGCTCCGCGGAAGAGGGGTGTGGATAGTGACCTGTGCTTGCACACAGGCCCCTTGGTGGTGGCAGCAGCAGCCTTAGCATCTACCGCCTGTCCCTGGGGTCCATGCTTTTAGCCGCGGGTCGCACCCATCTCTGGGGTTCGCGCTTTTAGACGCAGCTCGCGCCCGTCTCTGGAGTTCCTTTAAGCAGCGCTCTTAAACCCCTCTCCTTGCGCACCAGGAAACAAAGAGGGAATAATAGTCTCTTGCCTCTTCGGCAGGTGCAGACTTTTCCCTGGACTCCCTCCCGGCTACCCGTGGTGCACTAACCCCTTCAGGCTATGTTCAAGCCGCCAACCCCAGTCCTCTCCCTGCACTCCACCCGAAATCGAAACCTGAGCCTCAGCTCGCAGCCCTGCCTGCCCCGGCGGGTGAGCAGACAAGCCTCTCAGGCTGGTGAGTGCCGGTCAGCACTGATCCTCTGTGCGGGAATCTCCCCGCTTTGCCCTCCACACCCCTGTTGCTGTGCACTCCTCTGTGGCTCCGAAGCTTCCCCCTCCACCTACCGCAGTCTCCGCCCGTGAAGGGGCTTCCTAGTGTGTGGAAACTTTTCCTCCTTCACCGCTCCCTCCCACTGGTGCAGGTGCTGTCCCTATTCTTTTGTCTCTGTTTTTTCTTTTGCCCTACCCAGGTATGTGGGGAGTTTCTTGCCTTTTGGGAGGTCTGAGGTCTTCTGCCAGCCTTCAGTAGGTGTTCTGTAGTAGTTGTTCCACGTGTAGATGTATTTCTGGTGTATCTGTGGGGAGGAAGGTGATCTCCGCGTCTTACTCTTCCGCCATCTTCAAGGTCCCCCCCCCCCCTTCTGCCCAGTTTTTGATTGGGTTGTGTTTTTTTTTGATATTAAGCTATATGAGGTGTTTGTATATTTTGGAAATTAATCCTTGGGACCTTCAAGATGTTTATGTTAGAATAGTTTTTATTGCTTGTTGTCATTGGTGGATTTATTTATTGGTTTGGTTGCTCTCTTCTTTTTTAAAAATTACTATTACTTTTTAAAATTTTAATAATTTGAAAAATATTTACTTTAATAACTTTTTTACTTGTTTAAAATGTATTATTATTTTTTTCTTTCATTTCTTTCCCTTTTATTCTGAGCCGTGTGGCTGACAGAATCTTTGTGTTCCAGCCTCTTGCCAGGACTGTGTCTCTAAGGTTGGAGAGCCAAGTTCAGGATATTGGACGACCAGAGACTTCCCAGCCACAGGCAATATCAATCAACAAGAGCTCTCCCAGAAATCTCCGTCTTAATGCTAAGACCCAGCTCCACCCAACGGCCAGCAAGCTACAGTGCAGGACAATGCTGCCAAACAACTAACAAGACAGGAACACAACCCCACCAATTAGCAGAGAGACTACATAAAATTGTACTAAGTTCACAGACACCCCAAAACCCACCACCAGACACAACCCTGCCCACTAGAAAGACAAGATCCAGCCTCATCCACAAGAGTGCATGCACCAGTCCCCTCCACCACAAAGCCTACCCAAGCCACTGAACCAACCTTACCTACTGGGGGAAGACACCAAAAAACAATGGCAACTATGAACCTGCAGCCTGTGTAAAGGAGACCCCAATCACAGTAAGCTAAGCAAAATGAGTAGACAAAAGGAGACACCAAACACAGTAAGTTAGGCAAAATGAGAAGACAAAGAAATATGGAGCAGATGAATGAGGAAGGAAAAAACTCACTAGACAAAAGTAGTGAAGAAGAAATAGGCAGTCTACCCGAAAAAGAATTCAGAGTAATGATAGTAAAGATGATGCAAAATCTTGGAAATAGAATGGAGAAAATACAAGAAACGTTTAACCAAGATCTAGAAGAACTAAAGAGCAAACAAACAATGATGAACAATAAAATATATGAAATAAAAAGTTCTCTAGAAGGAATCAATAGTAGAATAACTGAAGCAGAAGAATGGATAAGTGACATGGAAGTTAAAATAGTGGAAATAACTACCTCAGAGCAGAATAAAAGAAAAGCAAATGAAAAGAATTGAGGACAGTCTCAGAGACTTCTGGGACATTAAATACACCAACATTCAAATTATAAGGGTTCAGAAGAAGAGAAAAATAAAGGGTCTGAGAAAATATTTGAAGAGATTAGAGTTGAAAACTTCCATAACATGGGAAAGGAAATTGTCAGTCAATTTCAGGATGCACAGAGAGTCACATACTGGATAAATCCAAGCAGAAACATGATGACACAATTTAATCAAACTGTGAAAAATTAAATACAAAGAAAAAATATTAAAAGAAGCAAGGGAAAAGCAACAAATAACCTACAAGGGAACACACATAAGGTAAACAACCAATCTATCAGCAGAAACTCTGCAAGCCAGAAGGGAATGGCAGGACATATTCAAAGTGATGAAAGGGACAAACCTACAACCAAAATTAATCTACCCAGCAAGGATCTCATTCACATTCAACCTACAAATTAAAACCTTTACAGACAAGCAAATCTAAGAATTCAGTACCACCAAACCAGCTTTACAACAAATGCTAAAGGAACATCTCTGGGCAGGAAACATAAGAGATGGAAAAGACTTACAAAACCAAATGCAAAACAATTAAGAAAATGGTAATAGGAGCATACATATCGATAATTACTTAAATGTAAATGGATTAAATGCTCCAACAAAAAGACATTGATTGTCTGAATGGATACAAAAACAAGACCCATATGTATGCTGTCTATAAGAATACCACTTCAAATAGAGGGACACATACAGACTGAAAGTGAGGGGATGGAAAAAAATATTCCATTCAAATGGAAATCAAAAGAAAGCTGGAGTAGCAATTCTGATATCAGACAAAATAGACTTTAAAATAAAGAGTATCACAAGAGAAAAAGAAGGACACTACACAATAATTAAGGGATCAATCCAAGAAGATATTAACAATTGTAAATATTTATGCACCCAACATAGGGGCACCTCAATACATAAGGTAAATGCTGACAGCCATAAAAGGAGAAATCAATAGTAACACAATAATTGTAGGGGACTTTAACACCTCACTTTCACCAATGGACAGATCATCGAAAATGAATATAAATAAGGAAACACAAGCTTTAAATGATGCATTAGACAAGATGGACTTAATTGATATTTATAGGACATTCCAACCAAAAACAGCAGAACACACTTTCTTCTCAAGTACTCATGGAATAATGTCCAGGATAAGTCATATCTTGGGTCACAGATCAAGCCATGGTGAATTTTAAAAAAGTGAAATCATATCAAGTAGCTTTTCTGACCACAACACTATGAGACTAGATATAAAATAGATAACAAAAACTGTAAAAATACAAGCATATAGAGGCTAAAAAAATACATTAATAAATAACCAAGAGATCACTGAAGAAAGCAAAGAGGAAATCAAAACATACCTAGAAACATATGACAATGGAAACACGATGACTCACAACATATGGGATGCAGCAAAAGCAGTTCTAAGAGGGAAGTTTATAGCAATAAAATCCTAAGTCAAGAAACTAGAAAAATCTCAAATAAACAACCTAACCTTACACCTAAAGCAATTAGAGAAAGAAAAAAAAAAACAAAGTTAGCAGAAGGAAAGTAATCATAAAGATCAGATCAGAAATAAATGAAAAAGAAATGAAGGAAATGATAGCAAAGATCAATTAAACTAAATACTGGTTCTTTGAGAAGATAAACAAAATTGATAAGCCATTAGGCAGACTCATCAGGAAAAAAAGGGAGAAGACTCAAATCAATAGAATTAGAAATGAAAAAGGAGAAGTAAAAACTGACACTGCAGAAATACAAAGGATCGTAGGAGATTACTACAAGCAAATATATGCCAATAAAATGGACAACCTGCAAGCAATGGACAAATTCTTAGAAAAGCACAACCTTCCAAGACTGAACCAGGAAGAAATAGAAAATATAAACAGACCAATCACAAGTAATGAAATTGAAACTGTGATTAAAAATCTTCCAACAAACAAAAGCCCAGGACCAGATGGCTTCACAGGCCAATTCTATCAAACATTTAGAAAAGAGCTAACATCTATCCTTCTCAAACTCTTCCAAAATATCATAGAGGGAGGAACACTCCCAAACTCATTCTATGAGACCACCATCACTGTGATACCAAAACCAGACAAAGATGTTACAAAAACAGAAAACTACAGGCCAATATCACTGATGAACTAGATGCAAAAATCCTCAACCAAATACTAGCAAAGAGAATCCAGCAGCACTTTAAAAGGATCATATAACATGATCAAGTGGGGTTTTTCCAAGGAATGCAAGGATTCTTCAATATATGCAAATCAATCAAGGTGATACATCATATTAACAAACTGAAGGATAAGAAACATATCATCATCTCAATATATGCAGAAAAAATATCTAGAAAATTTCTATATCTAGAAAATTCAACATCCATTTATGATAAACACTCTCCAGAAAGTAGGCACAGTGGGAACCTACCTCAACCTAATAAAGGCCATAGATGACAAAACCACAGCCAACATCGTTCTCAGTGGTTAAAAACTGAAACTATTTCCACTAAGATCAGAAACAAGACAGTTGCCTACTCTCACCACTAGTATTCAATATAGTGGAAGTTTTAGCCACAGCAGTCAGAGAAGAAACAGAAATAAAAGTATTCCAAATCAGAAAAGGAGAAGTAAAACTCTCCTTGTTTGCAGAGGACATGATTCTGTACATACAGAATCCTAAGGATGCTACCAGAGCTAATCAATGAATTTCATAGAGTAGCAGGATACAAAATTAATGCACAGAAATCTCTTGCATTCATATACACTAATGATGAAAACCTGACAGAGAAATTAAGGAAACCCTCCTATTTACCATTGCAACAAAACGAATAAAATACCTAGGAATAAATCTACCTAAGGAGACAAAAGACCTGTATGCAGAAAACTATTAAGACACTGATGAAAGAAATTAAAGATGATACAAACAGATGGAGAGATATATCGTGTTCTTGGATTGGAAGTATCAACATTATGAAAATGACTATACTACCCAAAGAAATCTACATATTCAATGCAATCAAACCACCAATGGCATTTTTCTCAGAACTAGAACAAAAGAGTTCACAATTTGTATGGAAACACAAAGGACCCCGAATACCCAAAGCAATCTTGAGAAAGAAAAATGGTGCTGGAGGAATCAGTTTCCCTGACTTCAGACTATGCTAAAAAGCTACAGTATCAAGACAGTATGGTACTGGCACAAAAACAGAAATATAGATCAATGGAACAGGATAGAAAGCCCAGAGATAATCCCACACAAATATGGTCACCTTATCTTTGATAAAGGAGGCAAGAATATACAATGGATAAAAGACAGTCTCTTCAAAAAGTGATGCTGGGAAAACTGGACAGCTACATGTAAAAGAATGAAGTTAGAATACTTCCTAACACCATACACAAAAATAAAATCAAAATGGGTTAGGGCTTCCCTGGTGGTGCTGTGCTTGAGAGTCCGCTTGCCGATGCAGGGGACGTGGGTTCGTGCCCTGGTCTGGGAAGATCCCACATGCCACGGAGCAGTGGGGTCTGTGAGCCATGGCCACTGAGCTTGCATGTCTGGAGCCTGTGCTCCACAGCGGGAGAGGCCACGGCAGTAAGAGGCCTGCGTACTGCAAAAAAAAAAAAAAAAAAGGATTAAAGACCTAAATGTATAGCCAGATACTATCAAACTCTTAAAGGAGAACATAGGCAGAACACTTTCTGACATAAATCACAGAAAGAACCTTTTTGACTCACCTCCTAGAGCAATGCAAATAAAAACAAAACTAAACAAATGAGACCTAATGAAACGTCAAAGGTTTTGCACAGCAAAGGAAACCATAAACAAGACAAAAAGACAACCCTCAGAATGGGAGAAATCATGTTCATACGAATCAATGGACAAAGGAAGAATCTCTAAAATATACAAGCAGCTCATGCTGCTCAATATGAATAAAATAAACTTCCCAATCCGAAAATGCACAGAAGACCTAAATAGACATTTCTCCAAAGAAGATATACAGATTGCCAACAAACACATGAAAGGTTGCTCAACATCACTAATCATTAGAGAAATGCAAAACAAAACTACAATGAAGTATCACCTCACACCAGTCAGAATGGCCATCATCAAAATATCTACAGACAATAAATGCTGGAGAGGGTGTGGAGAAAAGGGAACCCTCTTGCACTATTGGTGGGAATGTCAATTGATATAGCCACTATGGAGAACAGTGTGGAGGTTTCTGAAAAACTAAAAATAGAACTACCATATGACCTAGGAATCCCAGTACTGGGCATACACCTTGAGAAAACCATAATTCAAAAAGAGTCATGTACAACAATGTTCACTGAAGCATTATTTGCAGTAGCCAGGACATGGAAGCAACCTAAGTGTCCATCAGATGAATGGATAAAGAATACTTTACACGTATATACAACGGGATATTAGCTATAAAAAGAAATGAAACTGAGTTATTTGTAGCGAGATAGATGGGCCTAGAGCCTGTCATACAGAGTGAGATAAGTCAGAAAGAGAAAAACAAATACCATATGCTAACACATATATATGGAATCTAAAAAAAAAAAGAAAGGTTTCTGAAGAACCTAGGGGCAGGACAGGAATAAATACACAGATGTAGAGAATGGACTTGAGAACAGTGGGAGGGGGAAGGGTAAGCTGGGACGAAGTGAGAGAGTCGCATGGATATATATACACTACCAAATGTAAGATAGATAGCTAGTGGGAAGCAGCCACATAACACAGAGAGATCAGCTCGATGCTTTGTTACCACCTAGAGGGGTGGGATAAGGAGGGTGGGAGGGAGACACAAGCGGGAGGGGATATTGTGGATATATGTATACATATAGCTGATTCACTTTTTTATACAGTAGAAATTAACACAACATTGTAAAGCAATTATACTCCAACAAAGATGTTAAAAAAAATAAGTTAATCCTTCTTCGGTAGCATTGTTTGCTACCAGTGTTGGGCCTCTACCCTTATATTCTTCCTTTCCCTCTCAATTCCTTTCTGGGGCACAGGACCTGGCCTGATCACTTTTCTTCCCTTCCTACCAAGCAATATGTGTATTTTTCTTACAGCCTGGGTTGTACAGGAGTCTTTCTGCAGTTTAGTTTTCAGTGAGTATTGTTCCACATGTAGATATATTTTTGATGTGTTCATGAGGGGAGATGAGTTCCATGCCCTCCTACTCGGCTATCTTATTGATCCATCTTCATTGCATTTAATTTTAAGTAAAAGCTTAATCTGTTTAAACTTGCTTCTCAAATTAAATGACAGAAAATGTTTTAACTCTTTTGTGGGGTGGGGGAACAGCTAGTTCTAGTTATGTTATTAAAATTTTCAATGCACCATTAAGATAATCGGCTTAATAAGAAAGCATGTGCTATAACTTTAGTGTCAATAATAAAAAGAGGTCTGTGTATAATTCCTGTTTAGAAATTGATAGTTTAGGGTTAAGGTCTTAAGATATATTCTCCCCTCTCATTTATTACATTTAATCTTCAATATTTAGTCTAAATATATATTATATCATATATACCTTATGTATCAATATATTTCTTTTTACTGTATGCAGTTTTTGTGGTATTTTTTCAATATAAATGGTTAAAACTGTTAAGCGTTGTTATTTTATCAGAGAATTTTAGAAGTAGAGATGAGAAAGACCTATTGCGTTTTCCCCATTCCACTGTGAAATGCATGTATTTCCCAACAAATCCTGTTTCATCAACTGTAAGCTAGAGTTGGGCCTGTTAGTCTTGACAGAAAGAATGCCAGAGAGGTTTTTCTTATCAAGAAGTGTTTTATTTTTTTTTCTTTCTTCAAATGTATTAGCTATTTCATCCCATCATGCTTTTACATTTGGGAGGCAAATTGAAAAGAAGGATAAATGCCTTAGCAAATTTTCTTTTTCAAGATAATTTCTCTAAATATTTTTCATCTTAAATAACTCATTAAGAATATCACAGAAAAATTCATCTCCCATCTTACACGAATAGATTATTACTTGAGGGCTTAGAAAAAATCCCAAACAGAACAATCTCTTCAGGCAGGTTTGTAGTGAACTAAGGAAGAGTAATATAGGAAGCAAGAAATGGAGGTATGGGCCAGTCAGAGATGTTTGTGACGTGAGTGATGTATAGAGCAAGTATAAGTAGTCAGAGCCTTTTCATTACAACAAGCTGTGTTGATCTTTATGAAATAGTTGCCTTGTGAAGCCTCTGAAAATGCAGCTCTCCAGCTCAGAGTTAAGAAATAAATTCAGGATTAGGAATAAGTGGCTGAGTTACAAGACTAAACGTACCAACAGTGAGTAAGTTTTAGAATGTATTCAGATGTATTTTCTCCAATACCTATCTGCATAGATTGATGGATCCCCTAGCAACACCCTTTCGGATGAATCCAGCCAAACAATAAGAATCAAACACATGTATCTTATAGTCATTTTACCATCGGGCTACTGACTAGGCCTTGACCAGGATCATTTCTTTCTGCTTGCCTGCGATTTTATACTAGTCAGATGGCTTAATTAATTGGTAAATTATAATGCTTAAATCTAAAGTGGAATGGTAAGTTTCATTATTTTCTTTGCATCCATGATATGTAAACAGATCCAAGATTCTACATGGGATTGTTATGCTATAAATTGATAATGATTTAATGGAAATCTCAACGGTAAATTAAGGAAACGAGTTATCTGAAAGCATTTCCTCATAATTCCCTGTGCAACAAGGCTACCATGTGAATAAAGATAGTCTGGGGATGCTTAAAATGCCTCCCAACAATTTTTGTTGTTGTTCTTTATACCACAAACTATTTCTTTTTAGTAATTCAAATGTATTTAGATATACCTATATACATATATACATATACATACATATACATATGCACATATACATACATATATACACCTACAAACATACATACATAGCATTTTATTTAGTGTAAGCATTGTCTTCTTTTCCTTTTAACTAGTATGAAACATCCATGTGTAATCTTAAAAATCCTATGTTTCACTTAGTTTTAATTGTGCATCTTTTTATATAGGAAGAACATACTTTTTTGAAAAATAAGACATATGACAATAACCAGTGAATTGTCTTAGCCCAGCAAACAAATCTAAAATGAATGAATCTGTAAAAGATTCTTCAGGGCTGTAAGGAATTTGGTTCCACACAGGAGGCTTTAGAGAATCAGAACATGAAAAATATCTTTCATGGAAGATTTGATCTGTTCAGTGACAGCTTTGATATGCAGCAGCTGAATTATTAGTCCATCTGGTGAATCTAAATGCATAGTCATTACTACCTTCTAATACTGTAGTAAAATCTAGTTCATTTTTGACAGATTAATGATCTATTTCTCTAAATATATATTTGGCATTAACTTATTTAGCTGAGACTTGGTCAATGATAAAACAATTAACTTTATAAACATCTTTTAAAACTACATTCCATTTTGTCTATGCAATAAAAAAGTGAACCACAAATTTTAAAATGTTATTCAAACACATGATTCATAAATATGTATTTCTAGGGCTTCCCTGGTGGCGCAGTGGTTGAGAGTCTGCCTGCTGATGCAGGGACACGGGTTCATGCCCTGGTCTGGGAAGATCCCACATGCCGCAGAGTGGCTAGGCCCGTGAGCCATGGCCAATGGGCCTGCGCGTGTGGAGCCTGTGCTCCGCAACGGGAGAGGCCACAACAGTGAGAGGCCCATGTACCACAAAAAAAATAATAATAAAAAAATAAAAATATAAATATGTATTTCTTTTATGACACTTTCATGCTATTGCAACTAAGAGCATGCATTTTAAATTACACACAAAGATAGGCATAAATTAGGGAAAATAAATTAGAAGGTAGGAGTATTACACATCAGTTATTCCACTCTGGAGGAATCAGGAGAATCAGATATTTTGCTACAGCACCTCCCGCAAAATTTTGTGTTTTTTTTTAACCTCCTTAATGGAATTATTATAAATACCATTTTAGTATCCTCAAAAATATTGACAATAGAAACAATAAATTGTATATCCTGGACAATGGGAAATATAATGACTATTTTTATTTGTAATATGTAACAATTTTAATTTAAGTAAATTAGTATGAGAAATCTGGAAGATATGAAATATTGTTTCCAAAAAGAGAAATGGTCAAAATATAAAAAATGAGGGCACAAAAAGATTCCTAAACTCTGTCAATAATGAAACTGTGATTAATATTCTAGAACCTTTACTCAAACATTAGTACTCACAATACTGTATGCATGTATTGAGTATTTTACGTGTCTTCCACAGTGTATTAAGGGATACATACTTTAAAACTATTGCTCTTGCTCTGAAGGATATCATAACCTATGATAGCTATACTGTATCATTAGTACTATGTTGCTAAGTATAATTGGTAGCACATGAACAAGGGGGAGATTTTAAAATCTGCAGAAAGGGGTCAATCTCTAGCTTTTTATGTATGGCTCTGTGAGTCTAATGTTATATATTTGTATTTTGCCACATTAGGACTTTTAGGTCTAGTAATGGCAGACTAAGTAATTCACATAAACCGTCCCATTAAGACCAAGTAAAACAAGGGATGAAATACATATTTAAAAAGTCATCTTTCAACAAGCTTCAAATATCTAACAAAGTGATGAAAAATTACCGAGCCAAAATTGGTGAGAAGAGGAGAATCCAAGCATGTACACTCAGCTTTCAAAGCCATTTTTCCTCTGAGGGCATTTGCCAATCTAGAAAATCAGCTGTGCAATTGACCTGTGCCTTAGGAAACCTCATGGGGCTAGTGGGAAAAAAAAGGCAAAGTCCAGAATCTATCAAAGTTAAGACTCTGATAAGGCATTCTCTATTAAGCTACAATTACAAAGCCTATATGCTAAGAGTAAGGGCGACTTGGAAATACAGGAGCTCTCAAACAAATTGAAGTCAGCTATGCATCATCTGAGTGATCCAGGGAGCTTTAAGGATTGAATTATGATTAAATTCTATCTGAAAAAAAATCACCTCAGACCTCAAATTGTTCCTACAAATAATTTTCAAATACAATGTGAGATTTACAATTAAAGATAATCAGTCATACCAGGAAATGAGAACCATGAGCAAGAACCAGTGGAAACAGTAGATATTATAAATATACCTACAATGATGTCAAATTTTAGAAGTGTTAGGGACATACTATAGAACAGTCATATTTTTTATGTTTTAAGAAATAAAACAAAAGCTGGACAATTTTATCAGTAAACTGGAACTTTGAAAATGACCAAAGTTTTGATAAAAAAGAAACCAAAAAATTTATATGACTGAAAACTATAACTATAATTAATTAAGAACGAATGGTCACGTTTACCAGCAAATTAGACATAGTTGAAGAGTGAATAGATGAACTGTACTGTAGATCTGAATAAATTATCCACAATGCAGTATAGAGAGACAAAAATATGGGATAGATATAGAGAATAAAAAAATTTCCTGACTTAACACACTTTTATAGAATTAGAATAATACTGAGTATGTTTTCTAAACACAATACAATTAGTCTAGAAATCAGTAATATAAAATAACTACAGGGCTTCCCTGGTGGCGCAGTGGTTGAGAGTCCACCTGCCGATGCAGGGGACACTGGTTCGTGCCCCAGTCCAGGAAGATCCCACATGCCGCGGAGCAGCTGGGCCCGTGAGCCATGGCCGCTGAGCCTGGGCGTCCAGAGCCTGTGTTCCACAACGGGAGAGGACACAACAGTGAGAGGCCCGCATACCGCAAAAAACAAAAAACAAAACAAAACAAAAAACTACAAAGCATAAAATTTTTGACTTTTAAAAATATACTTCCATATATTTTTAATAATCTTTGGATCTAAGCAGAAATAATCTAAATAATCTTTGATTATTTAGCAAATAATAATGAACCAAAACTTGAAACCATTTGAAAGTTCTAAAATCTAGTGAGTGTCAAGGAGCAATGCAGAGAGCAGTAACATCTCTCTCCTCCCTGACACAACATCAAAATGGGGGGGCAGGGATTAAGCCTCTAACAGAACTGTCAGTCCAAGGAGGAAGTTTTCCTGTCACAGCGACTGGAAAGAAGCCATGAGTCAGAGAGAAGATGTGGAATTTGTATCAGTCATAATTCAAATAAAGCATCCAAAATGGATTTTATGCTATTTGGGTTAAATGGCCCTGGATAATTAAAAATTCCTTATGCTTGGTTTAAAGTATTACTAACCATCACAAGGAATAGGTTACAATTTTGTTTAAGGTACTAAGGAAATTTTGTCTCTGAAAACAGTATTTCTTTAATGTACATATTAATAATTAACATTGAAGTATGTACTTGAGTTTGAGGAGATATCATCAAATGTTATACACCGAAAATTTCATAAGGATTAGTCTTACAAGGCCACTTAGTGTTGACTGGTAAAATGTCAAACTGTAATTCTGCAAATGCAATGTTATAGTGACCTAATGCTCTATGATCTTATTTTCTTGTTTAATGCAATGATAGGATTTTAGAGAATCTAAATGATATTTTTACTAAGATAGCTAGGCAAGCTCTTTATTCAAATGATTCTTTGATGGTGATAATGAAACTATATAATCTAGATGCAAGGAAATTTTTGTCTATTTTTTATAGTCCAACAGAGCAGTAGGTAGCATTCAGGAAGTCTTACAACCAGTGCTTCTAACCTCACATATTTCCTTAGTCCATGCAGTAGGTGAAACTAGAGGGAGAAAATTATTAATATTATGGATTATCTTATGCTTGGAAAGAATCTCTCTCTCTTTCTCTGTGGGATATACATATATATGTGTGTGTATATATAAGACAGTATGTCTAGTGTACTTTTCCTGTTGCCCAGAAATTATTAACTAAGGCCTACAGCTGAAGTAAACAGTGGTGCTAAACACCTCACACTCTAAAGCAGTGGTTTACAAAACTTGATTGTGCATCAGAATCACTTTCAAGTATTGTTAAAATACAGATCGCTGGGCCTCACACCAAGATTCCAATCCAATACATCTAGGGAAGGGCCTGAGAATTTCAATTTCTCACAAATTCCCAGGTTATGTTGTAAATGCTGGCCCTAGAACCACACTTTGAAAACAACTGCTCTAAAGACAGTTGCCATTTGGGGCTAAACAACTTCCTCAGGACTTAAGAGGTGACAGAACCTGCTATACTACTACTAGTCACTGACTCCAAACTTTCTTTTTCCAATCTGTGTAAGAAAAATGAGGAATGGAGACAGAAATAGAAAGTCATTTGTATCAACAACCTTTGAGAAATGTCAAGGTGGTAGTTAGAACCAATTATTTTCTCACTCTGACTTCAGGGCCATCTGAAGGACTCACAAAACATAAACAGTATTTTGATGCCTACCAAGAACAGGCTATTGTTGACTGGTGTTGGATTCACAAGCAGTGACAATCCAAAGAAAAAAAATATTACAATGGTGTCAATTAAGATATGAGACGCCTTTCTTTTTTGATTCCCTCCTTCCCACCCTCAGGTTTATTGCAGAATAATTCACATATATTTCCATAAATTTAAAGTGTACAACATGATTATTTGATATACACATACATTGTGAAATGATTACCAAGATCAAGATAATTAACATATCCATTACCTCACATGGTTAACTCCTGTTTTGTGTGTGTGGTGAGAACATGTAAGATCAACTCAGCAAATTTCAAGTATACAATACAATATTATTAACTATAGTCATCATACTGCTGTATTTGTCTCTGTATTATTTATTTCACTTAGCATAATGCCCTCCAGGTTCACCCATGTTGTCACAAATAGCAGAATTTCCTTCATTTTTATGGCTGAATAATACTCCCTTGTAGATATATACCACATTTTCTTTAACCATTCATCTATTAAGGGACACTTAAGTTGTTTCTGTATCTTAGATATTGTAAATAATGTTGCAATGAACATGGAATACAGACATCTCTTTAAGATATTGATTTCTTCTCCTCTGGATACAAATGCAGGGTTGGGATTACTTAATCATATGATAGTTCTATATTAATTATTTGAGGAATCTCCATACTATTTTCCATAGTGGCTGTATAAATTTACTTTTCCACCAACAGTGTACAAGGGTTCCCCTTTTTCCACATTCTCACCAATATTTTTTATCTTCTGTCTTTTTGATAATAGCCTGCCTAACATGTGTGAGGTGATATTTCATTGTGGTTTTGATTTGAATTTCCCTGATGATTAGTAGTGCTGAGCAACTTTTCATGTATGTACTGGCTATTTGTATGTCTTTAAAAAAATGTCTATTAGTGTCAACCATTTTAATTAATTAATCCATTCATTCATTAAATTTTATTGAGGTGGAGTTGATTTACAATAACATATTAATTTCAGGTGTACAGCATAGTGATTCAGTATTTTTATAGATTATACTCCATTAAAAGTTATTACAGATAATGACTATAATTTCCTGTGTGATATAATATATCCTTGTTGCTTATCTATTTTATAAATAGTATTTTGTATCTGTTATTCCCATACCCCTAATTTGCCTTTCCTCCTTTTCCTCTCTCCATTGGTAACTACTGGTTTGTTTTTTATATCTGTGAGTCTCCTTTTTTGCATATGAATTCCATTGTATTATTTCTAAATTCCACATATAAGTGATATAAAGTATTTGTCTTTCTCTTTCTGACTTATTTCACCGAGAATAATATTCTCTAGATCCAAGCATGCTACAGCAAATGGCAGAATTTAATTTTTTTAAGGCTGAGTAATATTCCATTGTATATGTATAAAACATCTTCTTTATCCATTTATCTGTTGTTGGCTGCTTGGGTTGCTTCCATATCTTGGTTATTGTAAATTGTGCTGCTATGAATATTGGGGTGCATGTATCTTTATGAATTAACATTTTTGTATTTTCTGGATATATGCCCAGGAGTAGGATTCCTGGATCATATGGTAGTTCTATGAGGAAGCTTCATACTTTTTCCATTGTGGCTACACCAATTTACATTACCTCCAACAGTATACAAGGGTTCTCTTTTCCCCACATCCTCTCCAAAATTTGTTATTTGTAGACTTTTTGATGATAGACATTTTGACAAGTGTAAAGTGATATCTCATTATTGTTTTCATTTGCATTTTTCCAATAATTAGCTATATTGAATATCTTTTCATGTGGTTGTTGGGCATCTGTATATCTTCTTTTGAAAAATGTCTGTTTAGGTCTTCTGCCCATTGTTTGAATGGGTTGCTTGTGTTTTTTTTTTTGATATTGAGTTTTATGAACTGTTTATAAGTATTAAATATTAACCCTTTGACTGTCATATCATTTGCAAGTATCTGTTCCCATTTTGTAGGTTGTCTTTCATTTTGCCAATGGTTTCCTTTGTTGTGTAAAAGCTTTCCAGTTCAATTAGGTCACATTTGTTTATTTTTACTTTTATTTCTTCTGCCTTAAAAGACAGATCCAAAGAAAATATTGCTACAGTTAATTTCAAAGGGTGTTCTGCCAGTGTTCTCTTCTAGGAGTTTTATGGTTTTAGGTCATACATTTACATCATTAATCTATTTTGAGTTTATTTTTTTACATGGTGTGAGGAAATGTACTACTGTCATTCTTTTACATGTAACTGTCCAGTATTCCTAGCACTTCTTATTGAAGAGACTGTCTTTTCTCCATTGTATATTCTTTCTCCTTTGTCTTGGATTAATTGACCATAAGTGCATGGGTTTATTTCTGGGCTCTGTATTCTGTTTCATTGATCCGTCTGTCTGTTTTGTGCCAGTGCCATATTGTTTTGATTACTGTAGCTTTGTAATATAGTCTGAAGCCTGGGAACATGATACCTCCAGCACTGTTCATTTTTCTCAAGGTTGCTTTGACAATTTGGGGTCTTTTTTGGTTCCATATGGAATTTAGGATTATTTGATCTAGTTCTGTGAAAAATGTCATAGGTATATTTATTGGGATTGCATTAAATCTGTAGATTGCTTTGGGTAGTATGGCCATTTTAAAAAAATTAATTCTTCCAATCCAAGAGCACTGGATATTGTTCCCTTTCTTTGTACCATCTTCAATTTCCTTCATCAATGTTTTATAATTTTCAGAGTGCAGTACTTTCACCTCCTTGGTTAAGTTTATTCATAGGTATTTTATTCTTTTTGATGTGATTTTAAATGGGATTTTTATTACTTTCTCTTTCTGATAGTTCATTATTAGTGTATAGAAAAGCAGAAGATTTCTGTATATTAACCTTGTATCCTGAAACTTTGCTGGATTCATTTTTTATTTCTAATAGATTTTGGGTACAGATTTAGGATTTTCTAAATAAAGTATCATATATGCAAATAGTGACACTTTTACCTTTTCTCTTCCAATTTAGATGCCTTTTATTTCCTTTACTGGCTAGGACTTCTAATACTATGTTAAATGGAAGTGGCAAGAGTGGACATCCTTGTATTGTTCCTGAATTTTGAGAAAAGACTTCCAGCTTCTCACCATTGAGTATGATGTTAGGTGTGGGTTTCTCATTAACGGCATTGGCAATGTTGAGATATAATTCTTCTATACCCACTTTGATGACAGTTTTTAATCATAAATGAATGTTGTATTTTGTCAAATGCTTTTTCTATGTATATTGAGATAATAATGTGATTTTTATTCTTCCTTTTATTATTGGGGTATAACACATTGATTGATTTGCAAATGTTAAGCATCCCTGTGTCTCTGGAATAAATAATACTTGATCATGGTGCAAGATCCTTTCAGTATATTGTTGGATTTGGTTTGCTAATATTTTGTTGGGGATAGTTGCATCTATATTTATCAAATATATTGGCTTGTAATTTTCATTTTTGTTGTTTTTTTGTCTGGTTTTGGTATCAGGGTAATGGTGGTCTCATAGAATAAATTTGGAAGTGTTCTGTCCTCTCCAATTGTTGGAATGGTTTGAGGAAGATAGGTGATATCTCTTCTTTGTATGTTTGGTAGAATTCCCTGTGAAGTCATCCAGTCCTGGACTTTTATTACATGGGAATTTTTACTTTTTCACAAATTCATTTAAACTACTAGTGATCAGTCTGTTCAAATTGTCTGTCTCTTCTTGATTCAGTCTTGGCAGGTTGTATCCTTCTAGAAATTTTTCCATTTCTTCTAATTTGTCCAATTTGTTGCCATATAACTGCTCATAGTGTACTCATGATTTTTTTTTTTTGTATTTCTGTGGTATTGGTTTTTATCACTCCTCTTGCATTTCTTATTTTGTTTATTTGGATCCTCTCTCTTTTCTTCTTGATGAGCCTGGCTAAAGTTTTATCAATTTTCTTTCTCTTTTCAAAAAAGCCACTTTGGTTTCATTTATCCTTTCTCTTGTCTTTGGTCTCTATTTAATTTCCTCTCTAATACTTACTATTTCCCTCCTTCTGCTAATTTTGGCCTTTGCTGTTCTTTTTATAATTCATTTAGATGGTAGGTTAGGTAGTTATTTGAAATATTGCTTGTTTCTTGAGGAAGGCCTGTATCGCTATAAACTTTGGTCTTAGAATTGCTTGGGCTGCATCCCATAGATTTTTAAAAGTTGTGCTTCCATTTTCATTTGTCTGTACATTTTTTTTAGAGACAAAGGTGTCTTTTGTTTTATTATAAAAGAAAAAAATAACTCCTTAGGAATCTTAACTAAGAAAGGAATGTTTCACTTTCAGAGAATAGACACCAAGATACAAAATTTGTCTGAAGGTATTTTCTGATTTCCTGTTTGATTTCTTCACTAATTCATTGGTCTTTTAGTAGCATGTTGTTTAATCTCCCCATCTTATGCTTTTCCCAATTTTATTTCTGTAATTTATTTCTAGTTTCATACCATTGTGGTTGGAAACAATGCTTGATATAATTTCTATCCTCTTTAATTTGTTGAGACTTGTTTTGTGACCTAGCATATGATCTGTCCTATTTTGCTGTTTTGGGATGTAAAGTCCTGTAGATATCTATTAAGTTGGACTGGTCTCTTGCATCATTTAAGAGCACTGCTGCCTTGTTGATTTTATATCTGGATCATCTGTCCATTGATGATACTAGGGGACTTTAAAACCTAAAGTACCCTAATATAATTGTATTCTAGTCATTTTCTCCCTTTATGTCTATTAAAATTTGCTTTATATATTTAGGTGCTCCTGTATTGAGTACATATATGTTAATGACTATTATATCCTATTCTTGTATTGATCCCTTTATCATTACATAACACCCATCTTTGCCTTCTATTATAGACTCTGATTTAAAGAATATATTTTTTGTATTTGAGTATTGCTAACCCCACTTTATTTTCATTTGTTTGCATGAAATATCTTTTTAGATCTCTTCACTTTCAGTCTGTGTGTGTTTTTAGCCCCGAGGTTAGTCACTAGTAGGCAGCATATTGAAGAATCTTATATTTTTATCCAATCAGTAACCCTCTATCTTTTGATTAGAGCATTTAGTCCATTGACAGTAATTATTGTTTGTTTATTACTTGTCTTCCAGTTTATTACTGCCATTATTATTGCCATTTTATTATTTGTTTTTCAGTTGTTTTTTTAGTTCTTTTCTATTCATTTCTTCTTTGTTTTTCTTCCCTTGTGGTTTGATGATTTTCTTTAGTAGTATGCTTGTGTTCCTCTCTTTTTGCTTTTTGTGTATCAATTGTAGCTTCTTGATTTGTGGTTACCATGGGGTTCATACATGTTGACTTATGATTATATCTACTTGTTTTAAGCTGGCAGTCATTTAAGTTCAAACACATTCTAAGTAATCTACATTTTCACAGCTTTCCAGCACATTTTGTTTTTCATGTCAAATTTTACATCTTCATGCTTATCCCTTTAATGTTTTTTGTATATATAATTGCTGTTACAATTTTTTGTACTTTATGTACTTGCTTATTTAGGTGCTTTATCCTCAGACCTTACTATATATTTGCCTTTCTTAGATGGTTTTTCCCTATTGTGTAGTTTTTTACTTATTTTCCATTTAGAGAAGGCCCTTCAACACTTTTTTTAGGGTAGGTCTAATATTACTGATTTCTTTTCTGTTTATTTCTTATTTTTTGCTTGTATAAGAAGTTCTTTATCCCTGTTATAAATGATAATACTGCTGGGTAAAGTATCCTACATTGCAGGTTTTTCCTTTCAGTACATTAAATATATCATGCCACTCACTTCTGGCTTACAAACTTCCCACAGAGAAATCACCTGAGAGTTTTATAGGGATTCCTTTATATATGAGTCTTTCTCATGGTGCCTTTAGAATTCTCTTGGTATCTTAAACTTTTTCTGTTTTAATTTGGGATGTCTTTCTGTGGGTCTGTTTGGGTTCTTTTTTTTTTTTAATTTTTACTGGAGTATAGTTGTGCTATACAATAGGTTCTTATTAGTTATCTATTTTATATATAGTAGTCTGTATATATCAATCCCAATCTCCCAATTTATCCCTCCCTCTCCTTATCCCCTAGTAACCAAAAGTCTATTTTCTACATTTGTGACTCTACTTCTGCTTTATAAATAAGTTCTTTGGACACTTTTTTAAAGATTCCACATATAAGCTATATCATATGATATTTTTCTTTCTGTGTCTGAATTAATTCACTCAGTATGACAGTCTCTAGGTCCATCATGTTGCTTCAAATGGCATTATTTTATTCTTTTTTAAGGCCAAGTAATATTCCATTGTATATATGCACCACATGTACTTTATCCATTCATCTGTCGATGGGCATTTAGGTTGCTTCCATGTCCTGACTATTGTAAATAGTGCTGCAATGAACATTGGGGTGCATGTATTTTTTGAATTATGGTTTTCTCTGGGTATATGCCTAAGAGTAGAAGTGCTGGGTAATATGGTAGTTCTTTTTTAGTTTTTAAGGAACCTCCATACTGTTCTCCATAGTGGCTGTACCAATTTACATTTCCACCAACAGTGTAGGAGGGTTCCCTTTTCTCCACACATTCTACAGCATTTATTGTTTGTAGATTTTTTGATGATGGTCATTCTGACTGGTGTGAGGTGATACCTCATTGTAGTTATGATTTGCATGTCTCTAATAATTAGTGATGTTGAGCACCTTTTCATGTGTTTGCTGGTCACCTGTATGTCTTCTTTGAAGAAATGTCTATTTAGGTATTCTGCCCATTTTTTTGATTGGGTTGTTTGATTTTTTTGATATTGAGCTGCATGAGCTGTTTATATATTTTGTAGATTAATCCCTTATTTGTTGCTTCATTTGCAAGTATTTTCTCCCATTCTGAGGGTTGTCTTTTGGTTTTATTTTTGGTTTCCTTTGCTGTGCAAAAGGTTTTAAGTTTCATTAGGTCCCATTTGTTTATTTTTGTTTTTATTTCCATTACTCTAGGAGGTGGATCAAAGAAGATCTTGCTGTGATTTATGTCAAAGAGAGTTCTGCCGATGTTTTCCTTTAAGAGTTTTATAGTTTCTGGCCTTACATTTAAGTCTTTAATTCATTTTGAGTTTACTTTTGTGTATTGTGTTAGAGAGTGTTCTAGTTTAATTCTTTTACATGTAGCTTTCGAGTTTTCCCAGCACCGTTTATTGACGCGACTGTCTTTTCTCTCTGTGTTTGCTGAGGGTTTGCCATAGATTAGTTGATCATAGATGCGTGAGTTTATCTCTGGACTTTCTATCCTGTTCCATTGATCTATATTTCTGTTTCTGTGCCAGTACTGTACTGTTTTGAATATTGTAGCTTTGTAGTATAGTCAGGGAGCCTGATTCCTCCAGCTCCATTTTTCTTTCTCAAGATGCTTTGGCTATTCAGGGTCTTTCATGTTTCCATACAAATTGCAAAATTTTTGTTGTAATTCTGTGAAAAGTGCAGTTGGTATTTTGATAGAGATTGCATTGAATCTGTAGATTGCTTTGGGTAGCATAGTCATTTTCACATTATTCGTTCTTCCAATCCAAGAGCATGGTATATCTCTCCATTTGTGTCACTTCGATTTCTTTCATCAGTATGTTATAATTTTCTGAGTATGGGTGTTTTGCATCCTTTGGTAGGTTTATTCCTAGGTATTTTATTTTTTATGTTGTGATGGTAAGTGTGATTGTTTCCTTATTTCTCTTTGTGAAATTTCATTGTTAGTGTATAGGAATGCAAGAGATTTCTGTGTATTAAATTTGTATTCTGCAAATTTACCAAATTCATTGATGCACTCTAGAGGTTTTCAAGTAGTGTCTTTAGGGTTTTCTATGTATAGTATCATGTCATCTGCAAACAGTGACAGTTTTACTTTTTTGTTTCCATTTTGGATTCCTTTTATTTCTTTTTCTTTTCTGATTGCCATGGCTAGGTCTTCCAAAACTGTGTTGAATAATAGTGGCAAGAGTGGGCATCCTTGTCTTATTCCTGATCTTAGAGGAAATGCTTTCACCATTGAGAATGATGTTTGCTGAGGGTTTGTCATATTTAGTCTTTATTATGTTGAGGTAGTTTCTCTCTATGCCCACTTTCCAGAGAGTTTTTATCATAAATTGGTGTTGAATTTTTAAAAAACTTTTTCTGCATCTATTGAGATGATCATGTTTTTTCTCCTTCAATTTGTTAATATCGGGTATCACATTGATTGATTTGCGTATACTGAGGAATCCTTGGATCCCTGGGGTAAATCCCACTTGATCATGGCTTATGATCTTTTTAATGTGCTGTTGGATTCACTTTGCTAGTATTCTGTTGAGGATATTTGTATCTATGTTCATCAGTGTTATTGGCCTGTAATTTTCTTTCTCTGTTGTTTCTTTGTCTGGTTTTGGTATCAGGGTGATGGTGGCCTCGTAGAATGAGCTTGAGAGTGTTCCTTCCTCTGCACTTTTTTGGAAGCATTTGAGAAGGATAGGTGTTGTTAGCTTTTCTCTAAATGTTGATAGAATTCGCCTGTGAAGCCATCTGGTCCTGGACTTTTGTTTGTTGGAAGATTTTTAATCACAGTTTCAATTTCCTTTACTTGTGATTGTTCTGTTCATATTTTCTATTTCTTCCTGGTTCAGTCTTGGCAGGTTGTACCTTTCTAAGAACTTTCCATTTCTTCCAGGTTGTCTATTTTCTGGCATATAGTTACTTGCAGTAGTCTCTTATGATCCTTTGTATTTCTGTGGTGTCAGTTGTAACTTCTCCTTTTTCATTTGTCATTTTATTGATTTGAGTCCTCTCCCTTTTTTTCTTGATGAGTTTGGCTAAAGGTTTATCAATTTTATCTTCTCAAAGAACCAGCTTTTAGTTACATTGATCCTTGCTATTGTTTTCTTTGTGTCTATTTAATTTTTCTCTGCTCTGATTTTTGACTTCTTTCTCTCTACTAACTTCGGGTTTTGTTTGTTCTTCTTTATCTAGTTGCAATAATTGTAAGGTTAGGTTGTTTATTTGAGATTTTTCTTTTTTCCTGATGATTGGGAGGCCCAGCCTGCTGCTCAACCAACTTACTCCTCAGGGTGGGTGTCTCCTTCTTTAATATCACTTTGCCTCTGAGTCCCATCACAGGGGCACAGGTCCCTACCTCATCACTTTCCTTCCCTTCCTTCCTGCTTGTGTGTTTATCTTTTTTACATCCTTGGTTGTTCAGGAGTCCTTCTGCCGGTTTTCAGTTAATTTTCTGTGAGGCTTATTCCACATACAGAAAACTACATTATAAAAATTACTTTTCTTGAATCCAAAATGCATAGCACAGGGAACTCTGTTCAATATTATGTATCAACCTAAATGGGAAAATATTTTTTTAAAGAATAGATACATATATATGTATAAATGAATCACATTGCTGTACACCTGAAATTAATACAGCATTGTTAATCAACTATGTTCCAATGTAGTTAATAATTAATTAATATAACAGTATGTATTAGGAATATTGTTCTTCAATTCAGACTTCTTAATATGTAACTGGAGACACTAAAGGAAAAATAGCAATTCAAAATAAAAATCAAATACAACATCCACAAATATTTATGTCTTTGTAGGTCCCTGGATTGGATGATTCATGCCACATATATGGTAAAGTTCCATGTACGCTACTGAGTTCAGAGGATAGCAAGAGTTTTTTGCTTAAGAAAGCCTTGACAGTTCAGAGATTTGGGTTACATACAGATGTTAAAATCTTAAAAGCAATAAAAATAGGAGTAGAAATTTGCAACCTCTGTCTAGTGTGAGAGAATGTGATTAAAACAATATGGTTGGAACTTGCTATAAAAAAGACCACCAACTCAGAATTTAAGAATAATACTTGGTTGCTTTTAATAATATTCCACTTGTTACAACATGGATAAACCTTGAAAACATGCTAATTGAAGGAACCCAGTAACAAAAGGCTGCATATATTGTATGATTTCATTCATATGGAGTGTCCAGAAGAGGCAGATTTATAGAAATAATAAATAGATGGTGGTTGCCTAAGGCTGGGGTCAGTAGGGAAAATGGGAGAGGGTGAGTACTAAAGGGTATGTGGTTTCTTTTTGAGGAGATGAAAATGTTTCAAAATAACTTTAATAAAGTTATTTTTTATTTTAAATACATTAAATGGGAAATAAAATTTAATGTAAAAATAAAAATTTAATGTAAAAAAAAATTTAATGTAAAAATTTAATTTAATGTAAATTTAATGTAAAAAAAATTTAATGTAAAAATTTAATGTAAAAATAAAATTTAATGTAAAAATACATTAAATGGGAAAAAATATAATTTCATTAAATGGGAAAAATATAAAAAATATAATTTCACTTTTTTACAAGTAGTTGTCCAGCTTTCCCAGCACCGTTTACTGAAAAAACTGTCTTTCCTCCATTGTATAGCCTTACCTCTTTTGTCATAGATTAATCAACTATAGGTGCATGGGTTTATTTCTCAGCTTTCTATCCTGTTCCATTGATCTATATTTCTGTTTTTCTGCCAATAGCATACTGTTTTGATGACTGTAGCTTTGTAGTGTACTCTGAAGTCAGGGAGCATGATTCCTCCAGCTTTATTTCCCTTTCTTAAGACTCTTTTGGCTATTTGGGGTCTTTTGTGTCTCTCTACAAATTTTAAGATTTTTTGTTCTAGTTCTGTGAAAAAAAGCCATTGGTAATTTGATAGAGATTGCATTGAATCTGTAGATTGCCTTGGGTATTATGTTCATTTTAAGAATATTGATCCTTCCAATCAAAGAACATGGTATATCTTTCCATATGTTTGTGTCATCTTCAATTTCTTTCATGAGCATTTTATAGTTTTTGGAGCACAGGTCTTTTGCCTCCTTAGGTAGGTTTATTCCTAGGTATTTTACTCTTTTTGATGTGATGGTGAATGGGATTGTTTCTTTAATTTCTCTTTTTGATCTTTCATTGGTAGTGTACAAATATGCAACAGATTTCTATGTATTACTTTTGTATGCTTCAATTTTACCAAATTCTTTGATGACCTCTAGTAGTGTTCTAGTAGCATCTTTAGGATTTTCTATGCATAGTATCATGCCATCTGCAAACAGTGACAGTTTTACTACTTCTTTTCCATTTTGTATTCCTTCTATTTCTTTTTCTTCTCTGATTGCTGTGGATAGGACTTCCAAAACAATGTTGAATAAAAGTGGCAAGACTGGGCATCCTTGTGTTGTTCCTGATCTTAGAGGAAATGCTTCCAGCTTTCCACTGTTGAGTATGATGTTAGCTGTAGGTTTGTCACATATGGCCTTTATTATGTTGAGGTATGTTCCCTCTATGTC
Organism: Stenella coeruleoalba; assembly: GCF_951394435.1. Lineage (NCBI taxonomy): Eukaryota > Metazoa > Chordata > Mammalia > Artiodactyla > Delphinidae > Stenella > Stenella coeruleoalba. The sequence goes on along the minus strand of NC_137152.1, from coordinate 72,562,780 downwards.
CACTTTATGGAGAGTTTTTATCATAAATGGATGTTGAACTTTGTCAAAACTTTTTCTGCATCTATTGAGATGATCATATAATTTTTAATTCTTCAATTTGTTGATGTGGTGACACTGATTGACTTGAAGCTATTGAAAAATCCTTACATCTCTGGGATAAATCCCACTTGATCATGGTGTATGATTATTTTAATGTATTGTTGCTCAATCTTGCTAATTATTAGAGAAATGCAAATAAAAACTACAAGGAGGAATCACCTCAGACTGGTCAGAATGGCCATCATCAAAAAATCTACAAGCAATAAATGCTGGAGAGGGTGTGGAGAAAAGGGAACCCTCCTACACTTTTGGTGGGAATGTAAATTGGTACAGCCACTATGGAGAACGGTATGGAGATTCCTTGAAAAACTAAAAAATACAGCTACCATATGATCCAGCAATAACACTCATGAGCATATATTAGAGAATACGATGGTTCCATAGAATACATGCACCCCAATGTTCATTGCAGTGTTGTTTACAATAGCCAAGACATGGAAGAAGCCTAAATGTCCATCAAGAGATGAATGAATAAAGAAAATGTGGTACATATATACAATAGAATACTATTCAGCCATAAAAAAGAATGAAATAATTCCATTTGCAGCAACATGGATAGACCTGGAGATTATTATAAGTGAAGTCAGACAGAGAAAGACAAATATCATATGATATAGCTTATATGCAGAGTCTTAAAAATGTATACAAATTAACTTATTTACAAAAGAGAAACAGACTCACAGACTTAGAGAAAGAACTTGTGGTTACCAGGTGGGAAGGGTAACGGCGGAGGTATAGATTGGGAGTTTCGGATTGACATGTACACACAGCTATATTTAAATACATAACCAACAAGGACCTACTGTAAAGCACAAGAATGCTCTTCAATATTCTGTAATAACCTAAATGGGAAAAGAATTTGAAAATGAATAGATGTATGTATGTATATATATATATATATATATATATATATATATATATATATATATATGAATAACTTTGCTGTACACCTGAAACTAATGTGTCATTGTTAATCAGCTATGCTCCAATACAAAATCAATATTAAAAAAAGAAAAAAATATGGTATGTGAATTATGTCTCAATAAATTTGTTAGAATAAATAAATACATAAAAATGATTGATTATTCTCAGGGAAACAAAGAAAATACTTGGCTGTTTACATAAACTTCATAACAAGGAAAGCAAAGATTATTCACCAGACTAAATATGGAGACTATCATACCCTAGTTTCTTAACTCATCAAAATTACAGACTCTCTTTCATACTGGTACACAGCCTGACTTTCAATAATTGCATTGTGGTCAGCAGTGGAGAGAGACGATTCCTCGTGTTGCTCAGAAAAGGGAGAGTAGAGCCCATAATACTCAATTGGAGAGACAAAGGATACACTTCATACTTATATATTAACTATCTTCAAAAAGATTATTTCAAAAGGCTGATACTAACATAACTTTTAAAGAGGTTACAGTATTCATAGAGTAAATTATTAAGATTTATAAAGGACTCATAATATTAGTCTAGGAAAGTTAAGCATTAAGGACGTTTTAGTTAGTTGAGATTTTAACTTTCAAAATATATGATATCAAATTCTATTTATATTGGAGGCTGCTTTCCTCTCTAAATAGTTTGATTTGAGATGTAAAATGGTTGTCTACCTCCCATGAACTAGAGAGACTTGAGTGGCAGGTCTTCAAAGGTTTGAAATCCATTCTCTTGTAGCTGGAAGTATGACATGGTAAATCACAATGAGAACTATGGAGTCAAGTAGACCTGGGATTGAATCCCAGGTCCACCACTTACTAGCAGTATGACATTCAGCAAGTTCCTGAACCTCAGTTTCTCACCCTGTAAAATGGAAATAATTGCAAATTACGGCCATTGTAAAGTTTAAATAAAATAGTACAGGTAGATTGATTAACATGGACTGGCACTCAATGAATGTTGATTCTTTACCTATGTGTAATCTATCAGGTACCATTTCCGGATCATGTACTAACAAGTCTAAGGTAGTATTTGGACAAACAGTGTAACATAGTTGATAACAAAATCTTCTGGAATCAAACATCTTTCCTTCAAATATTAACTCCACTGTTTATGTGACTCCATCTTTCTAAGGCTCCAAGTTTTACCAATAAAATGGAGATAATAATAATTCTTGTCTAGGGCTGTTGTGAAAATTAAACATCAAATTTGTACACCCTTCAGCATAATGTTCAATGTAGAGTAAGTGCCTACTAAAAGTTAGCATTTAGCAGTATAATTTTAGAGAGATGATGATGGAAGTGACTTCAGTATAGATACAGGAGAAAAGACTGCAAACAATTGTTGAAGAATAGGCAGCAAGAGCCTTGATGGGGGGCACTTCAAGATGGTGGAGGAGTAAGACGTGGTGATAACCTTCCTCCCCACAAACATATCAAAAATACATCTACATGTGGAACAACTCCTAGAGAACACCAAATGAATGCTGGCAGAAGACCTCAGACTTCCCAAAAGGCAAGAAACTCCCCATGTACCTGGATAGGGAAAAAGAAAAAGGAAAAACAGAGACAAAATAATAGGGGGGGCTTCCCTGTTGGCATAGTGGTTGAGAGCCTGCCTGCCAATGCAGGGGACATGGGTTCATGTTCCGGTCTGGGAGGATCCCACATGCTGCAGGGTGGCTGGGCCCATGAGCCATGGCTGCTCAGCCTGTGAGTCCAGAGCCTGTGCTCTGCAATGGGAGAGGCCACAACAGTAAGAGGCCCACATATCCCAAAAATAAAGAAAAAAAAAATGAAAAAAAATATAGGGACAGGACCTGCACCTTTGGGAGGGAGCTGTGAAGGAGGAAAGGTTTCGACACACTAGAAGCCCTTTTGCAGATGGAGACTGCAGGTGGCGAAGGGGGGAAGCTTCAGAGCCATGGAGGAGAGTGCAGCAACAGGGGTGCAGAGGGCAAAGCAGAGAGATTCCCGCACAGAGGATCAGTGCCAACCAGCACTCACCAGCATGAGAGGCTTCTCTGCTCACCCGCCAGAGGGGTGTTGGGGGCTGGGAGCTAAGGCTCAGACTTTGGAGGTCAGATCCTAGGGAGAGAACTGGGGTAGGCTGCGTGAACACAGCCTAAAGGGGACTAGTGCACCACAACTAGCTGGGAGGGAGTCCGGGAAAAGTCTGGAACTGCCTAAGAGACAAGAGACAGTTTTTTCAGGGTGCACGAGGAGAGTGAATCCAGAGCACCGCCTAAACAAACTCCAGAGAAGGGAACAAGCCACGGCTATCAGCGTGGACAACAGAGATGGGCATGAAATGCTAAGGCTGCTGCAGCAGCCACCAAGAGGCCTGTGTGCAAGCACAGGTCACTATCCATACGTCCCCTCCTGGGAGTCTGCACAGTCTGCCACTGCCAGGATCCCGTGATCCAGGACAACATCTGCAGGAGAACACATGGTGCACTTCAGGGTGTTGAAACATCATAAGAGCCTCTGCTGCCGCAGGCTTGCCCTACATTCCATTCCCCTCCCTCTCCCTGGCCTCAGTGTGCCAGAGCCCCCTAATCAGCTGCTCCTTTAACCCCCTCCTGTCTGGGGAAGAAAAAATGCCAGCGGTTTACGTACATGCAGAGGTGGGACCAAATCTAAAGGTGAGCCCCAGGAGTTGTGCAAACAAAGAAGAGAAAGGGAAATTTCCCCATGCAGCCACAGGAGAAGCAGATTAAATCTCAACAATCAACTTGCTGTACCCTGAAACTTTGGAATACCTGAATAGACAACAAATCATCACAAAATTGAGACAGTGAACTTTGGGAGAAACTGTAGTCTTGGGGTTTGCTTTCTGCATCTAATTTGTTTCTGGTTTTATGTTTATCTTAGTTTAGTATTTAGAGCTTATTATCACAGGTAGATTTGTTTATTGATTTGGATGATCTCTTCTTTTTTTAAAAAAAGTATTTTTTTTCATTTTTCTCTTTTTCTGAGTGTGTATGTCTTGCTTCTTTGTGTAATTTTGTCTGTATAGGTTTGCTTTTACCATTTGCCCTAGGGTTCTGTCTCTCCATTTTTTTTTTTTTTCTTTTTTTGTATAGTTCTTAGTAATTGCATTCATTGGTGGATTTCTTTATTTGTTTGGTCACTCACTTCTTCATTTTTTTAAACTACTTTTTTATTTTTTATCTTAATAATCTTTTTTACTTTTTATTTTAATAACTTTATATTATTTCATTTTATTTATTTTTTCTTTCTTTCTTTTTTTCCATTTTCTTCAGAGCCTTGTGTCTGACAGGGTCTTGGTGTTCTGGTCGGGTGTCAGGCCTGAGCCTCTGAGGTTGGAGAGCCGAGTTCAGGACACTGGTCCACCAGAGACTTCCCGGCCTCACATAATATCAATCGGCTAGAGCTCTCCCAAAGATCTCCACCTCAATGATAAGACCCAGCTCCACTCAACGACCAGGAAGCTCCAGTGCTGGATACCCAATGCCAAACAACTAGCAACACAGGAACACAACCCCACTCATTAGCACAGAGACTGCCTAAAATCATAATAAGTTAACAGACACCCAAAAACACCACTGGACATGGTACTGCCCACTGGAAAGAAAAGATCTAGCCTCATCCATCACAACACAAGCACCAATCCTCTCCAACAGAAAGCCTACACAACCCACTGAACCAACATTACCCACTGGGGGCAGACACCAAGAACAACGGAAACTATGAAACTGCAACCTGTGCTAAAAGGAGACCCTAAACACAGCAAGTTAAGCAAAATGAGATGACAGAGAAACACACAGGAGATGAAGGAGACAGGTAAAAATCCACAAGGCCAAAGAAATGAAGAGGAAATAGGCAGTCTATCTAAAAAAGAATTCAGAGTAATGATAGTAAAGATGATTCAAAATCTTGGAAATAGGATGGAGAAAATACAAGAAGCATTTAACAAGGACCTAGGATAACTAAACAGCAAAAAAACGATGAACAACACAATAAATGAAATTTAAAATTCTCTAGAAGGAATCAGTAGCAGAATAACTGAGGGAGAAGAACGGATATGTGACCTCGAAGATAAAATATGGGAAATAACTACTGCAGAGCAGAATAAAGAAAAAAAGAATTAAAAGAATTAAGGACAGTTGCAGAGACCAGCTGAACAACATTAAATGCACCAACATTCGAATTATGGAGTCCCAGAAGAAGAAGAGGAAAAGAAAGGGACTGTGAAAATATTTGAAGAGATTATAGTTGAAAACTTATCTGATATGAGAAAGGAAATAGTCAAGTCCAGGAAGTGCAGAGAGTCCCATACAGGATAAATTGAATGAAAAACATGCCAAGACACATATTAATCAAACTATTTAAAATTAAACACAAAGAACAAATATTAAAAGCAGCAAGGGAAAAGCAACAAATAACATTCAAAGGAATCCCCATAAGGTTAATAGCTGATCTTTCAGCAGAAATTCTACAAGCCAGAAGGGTGTGTCAGGACATATTGAAAGTGATGAAAGGGAAAAACCTACAAGAAAGATTACTCTACACAACAAGGATCTCATTCAGATTTGACAGAGAAATTAAAAGCTTTACAGACAAGCAAAAGCTAACAGAATTCAGCACCACAAAACCAGCTTTAAAACAAATGCTAAAGGAACTTCTCTAGGCGGGAAACACAGGAGAAGGAAAATACCTACAATAACAAACCCAAAACAATTAAGGAAATGGTAATAGGAACATATATATCAATAATTACCTTAAATGTAAATGGATTAAATGTTCCAACCAAAAGACACAGACTGGCTGAATGGTTACAATGCTGAGATTGTCATATGTGTTGTCTACAAGAGACCCATTTCAGACCTAAGGACACATACAGACTGAAAGTGAGGGGATGGAAAGATATTCCATGCAAATGGGAATCAAAAGAAAGCTGGAGTAGCAATTCTCATGACAGACAAAATAGACTTTAAAATAAAGACTCTTCGAAGAGACAAAGACGAACACAACATAATGACCAAGGGATCAATCCAAGATGAAGATATAACAACTGTAAACATTTATGCACCCAATTTAGGGGCAACTCAATAAATAAGACAAATACTAACAGCCATAGAAGGGGAAATTGACAATAACACTATCATAGTAGGGAATTTTAACACCCCACTTTCACCAATGGACAGATCATCGAAAATGAAAATAAATAAGGAAACACAAACTTTAAATGATACATTAAACAAGATGGACTAAATTGATATTTATAGGACAATCCATCCAAAAACAACAGAATACACTTTATGCTCAAGTGAGCATGGAATATTCTCCAGGATCAATCATATCCTCGGTCACAAATCAAGCCTTGGTAGATTTAAGAAAACTGAAATCATATCAAGTACATTTTCTGAGCACGATGCTATGAGACTAGATATCAATTACAGGAAAAAAAATCTGTAAAAAATACAAACAATGAAGGCTAAATAATACACTACTAAATAACCAAGAGATCACTGAAAAAGCAAAAGGAAAACAAAAAATACCTAGAAACAAATGACATTGAAAACACAATGACCCAAGACCTATGGGATGCAGGAAAAGCAGTTCTAAGAGGGAAGTTTATAGCAATATAATCCTACCTCAAGAAACAAGAAAAAATCTCAAATTAACAGCCTAACCTTACACTTAAAGCAATTAGAGAAATAAGAACAAAAAAACCCACCAAAGTTAGCAGAAGGAAAGAAATACTAAAAATCAGATCAGAAATAAATGAAAAAGAAATAAAGGAAATGATAGCAAAGATCAGTAAAACTAAAAACTGTTTCTTTGAGGAGATAAACAAAACTGATAAACATTTATCCAGGCTCATTAAGAAGAAAAGGGAGAAGTCTCTAATCAATAGATTAGAAATGAGAAAGGAGAGGTAATAACTGACATTGCAGAAATACAAAGGATCATGAGAGATTACTACAAGCAACTCTATGCCAATAAAATGGACAACCTGGAAGAAATGGACAAATTCTTAGAAAAGCACAACCTTCTGAGACAGAACCAGGGAGAAATTGAAGATATAAACAGACCAATCACAAGCAGTGAAATTGAAACTGTGATTAAAAATCTTCCAACAAACAAAAGCCCAGGACAAGATGGCCTCACTTGCAAATTCTATCAAATATTTAGAGAAGAGCTAACACATATCCTTCTCAAATTCTTCCAAAATATAGCAAAAAGAGGAACACTCCCAAACTCATTCTACAAGGCAACCACCTCCCTGATACTTAAAACAGGCAAAGATGACACAAAGAAAGAACACTACAGGCCAATATCATTGATAAACATAGAGGCAAAAATCCTCAACAAAATACTGGCAAACAGAATCCCACAAAACAATAAAAGAATCATACATCATGATCAAACTGGGTTTATCCCAGGAATGCAAGGATTCTTCAAGATAAGCAAATCAATGTGATAAACCACATTAACAAATTGATTGATAAAACACATATGATCATCTGAATAGATGCAGAAAAATATTTTGACAAAACTCAACACCCAGTTATGATAAAAACCCTCCATAAAGTAGGCATAGAGGGAACTTCCCTTAACATAATAAAAGCCATATATGACAAACCCACAACCAACATTGTTCTCAATGGTGAAAAACTGAAACCATTTCCACTAAGATCAGGAACAATACAAGTTTTCACCCTCTCATCTTTATTATTCAACACAGTTTTGGAAGTTTTAGCCACAGAAGTAAGAGAAGAAAAAGAAATAAAATTATCCATATCAGAAAAGAAGAAGTAAAACGGTCACTGTTTGCAGATGACATGATACTATACATAGATAATCCTAAAGATGCTACCAGAAACTATTAGAGCTAATCAATGAATTTGGTAAAGTAGCAGGTTACAAAATTAGTGCACAGAAATCTCTTGCATTCCTAATACACTAATGATGAAAAATCTGAAACAGAAAATAAGAAACCACTTCTATTTACCACTGCAACAAAAAGAATAAAATACCTAGGAATAAACCTACCTAAGGGGACAAACACCTATATGCAGAAAACTATAAGACACTCTTGAAAGAAATTAAAGATGATACAGATTGATGGAGAGATATACCATATTCTTGGATTGTAAGAATCAACATTGTGAAAATGACTATACTACCTAAAGCAACTGCAAATTCAATACAATCCCTAACAAATTACCAATGGCATTTTTCACAGAACTGGAACAAAAAATTTCACAATCTGTATGGAAACACAAAAGACCCCGAATAACCATAGCAATGTTGAAAAAGAAAAACGGAGGTGGAAGATTCAGGCTCCTGGACTTCAGACTACATTGCAAAGCTACAGTAATCAAGACAGTATAGTACTGGCACAAAAACAGAAAGAGAGATCAATACAACAGGATAGAAAGCCCAGAGATAAACTCATGCACTTATGGTCATATTATCTTTGATAAATGAGGCAAGAATATACAATGGATAAAAGACAGCCTCTTCAGGAGGTGTCGCTGGGAAAACTGGAGAGCTACATGTGAAAGAATGAAATTAGAACACTCCCTAACACCATACACAATAATAAATTCAAAATGTATTAAAGACCTAATGTAAGGCCAGACACTATAAAACACTTAGAGGAAAGCATAGGAAGAACACTCCATGACATACATCACATCAAGATCCTTTTTGACCCACCTCCTAGAGAAATGGAAATGAAAACAAAAATAAAGAAATGGGACCTAATGATAGTTAAAAGCTTTTGCAAAGCAAAGGGATTCATAAACAAGATGAAAAGACAACCCTGAGAATGGGAGAAAATATTTGTAAATGAAACAACTGACAAAGGATTAATCTCCAAAATTTACAAGCAGCTCATGCAGCTCAATATCAAAAAAACAAACATTCCAATCCAAAGGTGGGCAGAAGACCTAAATAGACATTTCTCCAGAGAAGATATACAGATGCCCAGCACGCTCATGAAAGGATGCTCAGCATCACTAATCATTAGAGAAATGCAAATCAAAACTACATTGAGGTATCACCTCACACCAGGCAGAATGGCCATCATCAAAATATCTACAAACAATAAATGCTGGAAAGAGTGTGGAGAAAAGGGAACCCACTTGCACTGTTGGTGGGAATGTAAATTGAAATAGCCACTATGGAGAACAATATGGAGGTTCCTTAAAAAACTAACAATAGAACTACCATACAACTCTGCAATCCCACTACTGGCCGTATACCCAGAGAAAACCCTAATTCAAAAAGAATCATGTACCATAATGTTCATTGTAGCTCTGTTTACAATAGCCAGGACAGGGAAGCAACCTGTGTCCATCAACAGATGAATGGATAAAGAAGATGTGGCAGGGCTTCCCTGGTGGTGCAGTGGTTGAGAGTCTGCCTGCCGATGCAGGGGAAACGGGTTTGTGCCCCGGTCCAGGAAGATCCCACATGCCATGGAGCAGATGGCCTGTGAGCCATGGCCGCTGAGCCTGAGGGTCTGGAGCCTGTGCTCCACAATTTGAGAGGCCACAGCAGTGAGAAGCCCACGTACTGAAAAAAAAACAAACAAAAAAATACATGTGGCAAATATATACAGTGCAATATTACTGAGCTTTAAAAAGAAATAAAATTGAGTTATTTGTAGTGAGGTGGATGTACCTAGAGACTGTCATACAGAGTGAAGTAAGTCAGAAAAACAAATACTGTATGCTAATACATATACATGGAATCTAAAAAAAAAAAAAGGTTCTGAAGACCCTAGGGGCTGGACAGGAATAAATACGCATATGTAGAGAATGGACTTGAGGACATGGGGAGGGGTAAGTGTAAGCTGGGACAAAGTGAGATAGTAGCACTGACATATATACACTGCTAAATGTAAAATAGATAGCTAGTGGGAAGCAGCCACAAAGCACAGGGAGATCAGTTCAGTGCTTTGTTACCACAGGGGTGGTAACAAAGGGGTGGGATAGGGAGGGTGGGAGGGAGACACAAGCGGGAGGGGATTTGGGGATATATGTATACGTATACCTGATTCACTTTGTTATACCGCAGAAACTAACCCACCATTAGAAAACTATTATACTCCAAGAAAGATTAAAAAAAAATCTTGATAATAGCCATGAATAGAATAGAAATGAAGTAAAGATAAAGTACCAGATTCAAGAGAGATACAAAAGATGAATTAGTAGGACTTTGTATTTTATTGGACATAGGGAGTAAAGGAGAAGAAATCATACATTATGATTATACAGTTTTGACTCACATTAACATTGAGTGGTTTTGACAAAAATAGGTTATAAAGTTGTGGTAGTTTTTGTTTTCGTTTTTGTTTTTAACAAGGGAAAGTTAATGAACTTTGTTACCTTAGTGTCTGTGGACGTTTTATCCAAATTGAAGTGAATTATCCTGAGTAAAGCTGAGTCATCTGGATAGATGTAATGGTTGATGCATTGAAATAGCTGTCAAATTTATATTTAGTTTTTCACAATTATTTAAGCAAATGTGAATTAAAAAACACCTGGAGAGTTTGGTATTTTGATGTTTAGTAGTACCAACTGGTTTTATATGTTGGATGTTAACCCCTTATTGGTCATATCATTTGCAAACATTTTCTCCCATTCCATAGGTTGTTTTTTTCATTTTGTCAGTGGTTTCTTTTGTTGTGCAAAATCTTTGTTTAACTAGGTCCCATTTGTTTATTTTTGTTTTTGTTTCCTTTGCTTTAAGAGAGCTATTGAAAAAAGATCTATGTCAAAGAGTGTTCTGCATTCTCTACTAGGAGTCTTATGGTTTCAGGTCTTATATTTAGGTATTTAATCCATTTGGAGCTTATTTTTTGTATATGGTGTGATAAAATGTTCTAATCTCATTGTTTTACATGTAGCTGTCCAGTTTTCCAGCACCACTAATCGAAGAGACTGTCTTATCTTCACTGTATATTCTTGTCTTATTTGTTGTATGTTAATTGACCACAAGTGTGTGAGTTTATTTCTGGGCTCTCAATCTGTTCCATTGATCTATGTGTCTGTTTTCATGTGAGTATCATAATGTTTTGATTACTGTAGCTTTGTAGTATAGTCTGAAGTCAGAGAGTGTGACTTCTCCAGCTCATCTCTTCTTTCTGAAGATAGTATTGGCAATTAAAAAATGGGAAGAAGACCTGATAGACATTTTTCCAAAGAAGTGCAGATGGCCAAGAAGCACATGAAAAGATGCTCAACATTGCTAACCATCAGGAAAATGAAAATCAAAACCACAATGAGATATCACTTCACACCTGTCAGAATGGCTATCATCAAAATAAACACAAATAACAAATGTTTCTGAGGATGTGGAGAAAAGGGAACCCTCTTACACTGTTGGTGGGAATGTAAACTGGTGCAGCCACTGTGGAAACCAGCATAGAGGTTTGTCAAAAAACTAAAAATAGAACTGTCACATGACCCAGTAATTCCACTCCTGGATACATATCTAAAAATCCCAAAATACTAATTCTAAAATATGCATACACCCCAATGTTAATAGCAGCATTATTTATAATTGCCAAGATTTTGAAGCAACCTAAGTGTCCATCAACAGATGAATGGATAAGGAACATGTGGTACATATATACACAATGTAATACTATTCAACCAGGAAAATGAATGAAATTTTGCCATTAGCAGCAACATGTGTGGACTTGGAGGGAATTATGCTAAGTGAAATGTCAGACAGAGAAAGACAAATACTGTATGATATCACTTATATACGGAATCTTAAAAAGACAACACACTATTTAACATAACAAAAATGAAGCCAACTCAAAGATACAGAAACAAATTAGTGGCTAGCACTGGGGAGAGGGAAGGGAGTCAAACGTATACATTTATTTATAAATAAAAACAAAACACCTGGAGAAATTTCTTAAATGAATGCTCTATCTGTCTTATTTCTTCCATTATAACTGTCTCTAAGTCTTTTTGTCTCCTTCTAGCAGATACAGAATCTGGATATTTCTCTTACTGCATACCCCTACCACAAATAAAATGCATAGAACCAATGTTTTAGTTACTTAGGGCTGCATTTTATGCTAGATGTCAGCTTATCCTTTGAAAAACATATGGTGTGATATTGTTCTCAGGTTAATATTTAGAGGTAAACATATACAGTGCATTATGGAAATAATGCCCTTTAACCCTGGAATATGATTTTTTAATATCTTTATTGGAGTATAATTGCTTTACAATGGTGTGTTAGTTTCTGCTTTATAACAAAGTGAATCAGTTACACATATACACGTTTCCATATCTCTTCCCTCCTGCATCTCCCTCCCTCCCACCCTCCGTATCCTACCTATCTAGGCGATCACAAACCACCTAGCTGATCTCCCTGTGCTATGCAGCTGCTTCCCACTAGCTATCCACTTTACGCTTCGTAGTGTATATATGTCCATGCACTCTATCACCTCGTCACAGCCTACCCCTCTCCCTCCCCATATCCTCAAGTCCATGCTATAGTAGGTCTGTGTCTTTATTCCTGTCTTACCCCTAGGTTCTTCATGACCTTTTCTTTTTTTTTCTTAGATTCCATATATATGTGTTGGCATATGGTATTTGTTTTTCTCTTTCTGACTTACTTTGCTCTGCATGACACATTCTAGGTCCATCCACCTCACCACAAATAACTCAATTTCCTTTCTTTTTATGGCTGAGGAATATTCCTTTGTATATATGTGCCACACCTTCTTTATCCAATCATCTGTTGACGGACACTTAGGTTGTTTCCATGTCCTGGCTATTGTAAATAGAGCTGCAATGAACATTTTGGTACATGACTCTTTTTTAATTATGGTTTTCTCAGGGTATATGCCCAGTAGTGGGATTGCTGGGTCATATGGTAGTTCTATTTGTAGATTTTTAAGGAACCTCCATACTGTTCTCCATAGTGGCTGTAACAATTTACATTCCCACCAACAGTGCAAGAGTGTTCACTTTCCTCCACACCCTCTCCAGCATTTATTGTTTCTAGATTTTTTGATGATGGCCATTCTGACTGGGGTGAGATGATATCTCATTGTAGTTTTGATTTGCATTTCTCTAATGATTAATGATGTTGAGCATTCTTTCATGTGTTTGTTGGCAGTCTGTATATCTTCTTTGGAGAAATGTCTATTTAGGTCTTCTGCCCATTTTTGGATTGGGTTGTTTGTGTTTTTTTTGTTATTAAGCTGCATGAGCTGCTTGTAAATTTTGGAGATTAAGCCTTTGTCAGTTGCTTCATTTGCAAATATTTTCTCCCATTCTGAGGGTTGTCTTTCAGTCTTGTTTATGGTTTTCTTCGCTGTACAAAAGCTTTTAAGTTTCATTAGGTCCCATTTGTTTATTTTTGTTTTTATTTCCATTTCTCTAGGAGGTGGATCAAAAAGGATCTTGCTGTGATTTATATCATAGAGTGTTCTGCCTATGTTTTCCTTTAAAAGTTTGGTAGTGTCTGGCCTTACATTTAGGTCTTTAATCCATTTTGAGTTTATTTTTGTGTATGGTGTTAGGGAGTGTTCTAATTTCATACTTTTACATGTACCTGTCCAGTTTTCCCAGCACCACTTATTGAAGAGACTGTCTTTTCTCCACTGTATATTCTTGCCTCCTTTATCAAAGATAAGGTGACCATAAGTGTGTGGGTTTATCTCTGGGATTTCTATCATATTCCATTGATCTATATTTCTGCTTTTGTGCCAGTACCATACTGTCTTGATTACTGTAGCTTTGTAGTATAGTCTCAATTCAGGGAGCCTGATTCCTCCAGCTCCATTTTTCGTTCTCAGGACCACTTTGGCTATTCGGGGTCTTTTGTGTTTCCATACAAATTGTGAAATTTTTTGTTCTCGTTTTGTGAAAAATGCCAGTGGTAGTTTGATAGGCATTGCATTGAATCTGTAGATTGTTTTGGGTAGTAGAGTCTTTTTCACAATGTTGATTCTTCCAATCCAAGAACATGGTATATCTCTCCATCTATTTGTATCATCTTTAATTTCTTTCATCAGTGTCTTATAATTTTCTGCATACAGGTCTTTTGTCTCCTTAGGTAAGTTTATTCCTAAATATTTTATTATTTTTGTTTCAATGGTAGATGGTAAATGTTTTCTTAATTTCACTTTCAGGTTTTTCATCATTAGTGTATCTGCAATGTGATTTTAATGTAATTTTAGACTTCACTGCAGAGAGACTAGCATGAAGGATATATCTGGTGAAAAGAACTAAGAATCCATCAAGTTATCTTGAGTGACAGCTGGTTATTCTACCTATGCATAGACACCTTTGCTTTGACACAATTGCCAAGAAGATTATCTAATACTGTTCAGATATTTAAAAAGCCAAATTCTGTTTGGTTAAGGCTTAATATCCTTAGACTGTCTCTTTGTCTATTGTTTATGATTTATCAGTGTTATTAGATTGCTAATTTTCTAAATGATTTCAAGGTTATCAAATACATTAAATATTGAAACTGCATTGTACAAATATCATCTTTCTTTGATAACCATCCTAAATAACTCTCTGCTCCATTTAATCCCAAAGATGGAATTTAGTAGATAGTGGTAAGAAGAATGCTAGGGTGGCCTATAGAGAGATCAGATTTTCCCCATTATGTATTTTTGGTTTTCTTACTTGGAGTAATACTAGTTAAATACAAGATAAATTAATGGATACAAATATTTTACCTCATAAATCATAGGCTTTTCATCCACGTGTTTTCTTCAGTAGCAATTAAATCCTGAATTAAAAAGAGGATTGAAATTTCTTTTGAGCTATCCATTTGGGAAATTAAGGGATCAAAGGAAATGAAGGGGACTGCCATTAATCAGAGATATAAATAGTTCATGTCTTGAAGCAAATATGTAAAGAAATCAAAAATACACACTACCCTAAAATGTGTTTATTTGTGAGTGAGAAATGGTGCAGTAAGTTCAGAGCTGATGAGGAGAAGCTGGCTCTTTGGAGATTTGGCTGCTCCCACTGACTCACATTTTCTGGGCATTACTGCATTACTGAGGCTACTGTACTTATCTCTTAACTAAGCACCAAACAAGCTTAGAGTAAGAGCTGATCTAACAGCTTCACTTGAAAAAATTCTGATTCTAATATCAAAGTATCTCTGTTCTGTATGTCTAGTCAAACATGAACACAATTGTCTGAAGAAAAACATGGATTGATTCATAATTATATATTTTTAATCTTGTCACATTATTAGAAATCATTTTAAAAGGGCTAAAATAGTTCATATAATTACCCTCAATTTAAATTTTCATTTTGTAAAATGAGACAAGTGACACTACTAACAACTAACATTGTAGATTTGAAATGGGAAAATAACCCCAAAACTCAGAATTAATTATTTGTGACACTCTAACTTATTAGCTGTGCAGTAGACACTCTGTTATGTATGGTTAAAACAATATTTGAATCAACAAATAAGAAGTAAGACCAAGGTAAATCATATGAACATAAATTAGTTGATTATATATCTAAAGCTATCCTAGCTGAAAGACTAACTTGAATTAAATTCCATATTTATATCATCTAATGAAAGGCAAACATTTTCCCTTTAAATTATTTCTTAAAGGATTACACAGCTAAATACAAAGATTATGAAATTTTAGAACAACTTTAAACTTTTTTTTTTTTTTATGCTGGCCTCTCACTGTTGTGGCCTCTCCCGTTGTGAAGCACAGGCTCCGGACACGCAGGCTCAGTGACCATGGCTCACCGGCCCAGCCACTCCACGGCATGTGGGATCTTCCTGGACTGGGGCAGGAACCCGTGTCCCCTGCATCGGCAGGTGGACTCAATCACTGTGCCACCAGGGAAGCCCAACTTAAAACTTTTATAGAAATCAAACTGTTATTTTTATATACTAGCATGTGAACTGATCATATATATAACGAAATGTTGTATAACAATATGATTTTACTGTAAGTCCCACTGTTTTCTTTGCACTTTGACTCTTTAACGATAATTCCATCTTGTACAAAATAACAGTTATAAGTATCAAGTACTTACCTTCTTACAGGCACTAATATTTTTATGTATAATGCCTCATTGAACCCTCACAGTAACTTTATGATTTAGACACTAATATCCCCATTTCACAGGTAAGTAAACTGAAGTGCAAAGAGGTTATGTAATTTAATCAAGATTACTTAGCTAATATATGAAAAATTAATATGTAAGAAAAATCTTTTAAAAGTTAAGATACATATTTAAATTAGAGCCATGTCTTTTGTTGCAAGTGAATTGAGTTTTTGGGGGGCACACCTTTTTCCCCTAATTATTAAAAATCTGAATTTTTAATCATGTTACCAAATAACTCTACTTAATTTGGGGGTGTCCATTTTTTTTATAGACTAAACATTCCGTTTTACCCAGACTCTTTTCCATCACTAATGTATCTAAGGAATTGATTGTCTACACCTGCTTCACTTATTGGTAAATATTAATATCTTTATTAGCTATAACATGCTGAAATAATTAAACTGACCTCATCATGACACAATTATTTGGTTTTAATAATAAATGCTTTGTACTTTAAATCTTAGTCATTGGTCAAGGTTTGTGTCTTTATTTGGAATCATTTGGAACCAGTAAGTTATTAACATGTCATGCATTGTAGGGCTTTCTATAGTGGTACTAGTTTCTTTGGAATATATTTCACTGTGCTAGTGTGAATATCATCTTGTTCTAGTGAAAGGGAAGCAATTGGTATGCTTACAAGTATGCTCAATTCAAGTTAGATAACACATATTCCATTCT
The DNA here is from genome assembly GCF_951394435.1 of Stenella coeruleoalba. Classification (NCBI taxonomy): domain Eukaryota; kingdom Metazoa; phylum Chordata; class Mammalia; order Artiodactyla; family Delphinidae; genus Stenella; species Stenella coeruleoalba. The sequence continues at coordinate 72,545,949 of NC_137152.1, read as the reverse complement.
CTGCATGACAAGTTTACAAACCATAGTTAAGTTATCAAAGGCTTCTTCCGGGAGAATTTCTACTCAAGTGGAGAGAGCATTAATCACACTGAGGAGGAGAAGCCCTCAGAGTAAACCAAATGAAATGTTCACTTAAAGCTCTTCATCTTCTAAGAGCAGAATCTCAGGAATAGTATTTCTTCCTATTGCTTTAAGCAATCTCCCAATAGATGTAATGCACCAAAATATATTTCATTTCTTTTCAAGTCACCTTTAATTTTCTATAAAAGACTTTAAATGTCTACAGTTTTCATTGTAAGTGTTTGCCTTCTGGGAAAAAAATAGCATTCTAAGAGCTTTTAGAAAAAGTAATAATTATACATCACATGTGATGTTTTTCTCCTTCCCTGTTTTAACAATAAACACAGCACACATAGCATCTACATCCATATCACAGTTAAAAACAAATGTCTTCTTTGTTACTTATATTTTACTTAATCATATTTGATGTTTTACACTGTTTGAACTCAACTCTATAGCTTAGGCATCTTTTAATATTTTAAATTTTATTTTAGTTTTTTAGATTTTCAGACTAACCCCTGTTTGTCATCCTGGGCCTGGCCTCTTCTCCCCAGGCTCCTTGCAGTCTCATACTTAAGAAACTCCTCTGCCCTAGTGTAAGTAGTCTGAATCCAAGAGTCTATAAATGTCAGTATTAGTTCTGGCTTTATTACTGGTCTTCAGTTTTGCCATCTGAAAAATGAGTGCCTACTTCACAGTGTGTAGTTGTGGTGGTTGTTTTTTTTTTTGAGAAAGCTGCATATGGCAGTTAATGGACTTCACAGATATGAAGTAGAGATTTTATTACTTAAACTCTATTTTGAAGACTGGGAATATATGGAACTCGCTTGTACTTGAATAATCAGTCTGAAAAAGCTTGAAGTGGATTAAAAGTCCTCAGCCTCAAGGAAAGCCTTAATCTTGCTTAGTGTCTGTTTGTTTTTCTACCTCCATTTTACTCCCTTTCATTTTTAGTTTTAAGTATAGTTGATTTACAATATTATGTTAGTTTCAGGTGTACAGCATATTGAGTCAGTATTTTTTCAGATTATATTCCATTATAGGTTATTATAAGACAATGGCTATAATTCCCTGTGCTATACAGTATATCCTTGTTCCTTATTTTTAATATATAGTAGTTTGTGTCTGTTAATCCCATACACCTAATTTGTCCCTCCTCCATTCCCCCTCACCATTGGTAACCACTAGTTTGTTCTCTTTATCTGTGAGTCTGTTTCTGTTTTGCATATACATTTGTGTTGTTTTTTAGATTCCACATATAAGTGATACTATGCAGTATTTGTCTTTCTGTGTCTGACTTGTTTCACTAAGCATATTAATTGTTAGGTAGGTCCATCCATGTTTCTGCAAATGTCAGTATTTCATTTTTTAATGACTGACTAATATATATCTATCTATCACATCTTCTTAATCCAATTGTCTGCTGCTGTGTGCTTAGCTCACTTCCATGTCTTGGCTGTTGTAAATAGTGCTGCTATGAATATTGCGGTTCATGTATCTTTTTGAAGTAGGTTTTTGTTTGTTCCAGATATATAACCAGGAGCGGAATTGATGGATCAATTCTATTTTCAGGTTTTTAAAGAACCTATATAGTGTTTTCCATAGTTGTTGAACCAATATACATTCACACAAACAGTGCACAAGGGTTCCCTTTTCTCCACATCCTCTCTAACATTTGTATTTGTAGACTTTTTGATAATAGCCATTCTGACTGGTGTGAGGTGATATCTCATTGTGGTCTTGATTTGCATTTCTCTAATAATTAGCAATATTGAGCAACTTTTCTTGTGCCTGTTTCCATATTCTTAGGAAAAATATCTATACAGGGTTTCTGTCCATTTTTTGATTGGATTATTTCTTTTTTCAATATTGAGCTGTATGAATATTATTAAACTCTTGTCAGTCATATCTTTGGCAAATATTTTCTCCCATTCTGTAGGTTGTCTTTTTGTTTTGTTAGTGATTTCCTTTACTGTGCAAATGCTTTTAAGTTTAATTAGGTCCCATTTATTTATTTTTGCTCTTATTTCTTTTGCATTGGGAGACAGACGCAAAAATATTGCTACAATTTATGTCAAAGAATGATATGCCAATGTTTTCTTCTAGGAGTTTTATGGTTTCAGGTCTTATATTTAAATCATTAATCCATTTTGAGTTTTTTTTTTTTTGTATAATATATGAGGAAATGTTCTAATCTCATTGGTTTACATGTAGCTGTTCAGTTTTCTCAGCACCACTTACTGAAGAGACTGTCCACTCTTTGTTGAATAATCTTGCCTCCTTTGTCATAGATAAATTGATTATGTGTGTGGGTTTATTTCTGGGCTCTCTATTCAGTTCCATTGACCTATGTGTCTGTTTTTGTGTCACCATGCTGTTTTTTTTTAATTTTTATTGGAGTATAGTTGATTTACGTGTTAGTTTCAGGTGTACAGCAAAGTGAATCAGTTACACATATAGATATATCCACTCTTTTTTTAGATTCTTTTCTCATATAGGACATTACAGAGTACTGAGTAGAGTTCCCTGTGCTATACACTAGGTTCTTATCATTTATCCATTTGATATATAGTGATGTGTATATATCAATCCCAATCTCCCAATTTATCCCTCTCCCCATGCTGTTTTGTATACTATAGCTTTATAGTATACTTTTTAAAATTTTTCTTTATTAGTTTTTATTAAAGTATAGTTGATTTACAATGTTGTGTTAATTACCACTGTACATCAAAGTGATTCAGTTATACATATATACTTTTTAAAATATTCTTTTCTATTAAGGTTTATTATAGATTATTGAATATAGTTCTCTGTGTTATAGAGTAGGACCTTGCTGTTTATCCATTCTATATATAAAAGCTTACATCATCTAAACTGAAACTCCCACTCTATCCCTACTCCAATCCCCTCCCCCTTGGCAAACAAGAGTCTGTTCTCTATGTCTGCAATTTTGTTTCTGTTTCATAGATAGGTTTATTTGTGTCATATTTCAGATTCCACATATAAGTGATATCATATGGTATTTGTCTTTCTCTTTCTGACTTACTTCACTTAGTATGATCATCTCCAGTTGCATCCATGTTGCTGCAAATAGCATTATTTTGTTCTTTGTTATGGCTGAGTAGTATTCCATTGTATATATATACACCACATCTTCTTTATCCATTCATCTGTTGATGGACGTTTAGGTTGTTTTCATGTCTTGGCTATTGTGAATAGTGCTGCTATGAACATATGTGTGCATGTACCTTTTTGAATTATAATTTTGTCTGGATTTATGCCCAGTAGTGAGATTGCTGGGTCATATGTTAATTCTATTTTTAGTTTTCTGAGGAACCTCCATACTGTTTTCCACAGTGACTGCAACAACTTACATTCCCACTGACAGTGTAGGAGGGTTCCCTTTTCTCCACCTCCTCTCCAACATTTGTTATCTGTAGTATTTTTAATGATGGCCATTCTGATTTGTGTGAGGTGGTACCTCAAGGTAGTTTTGATTTGCATTTCTTTAATAATAAGTGATGTTGAGCATCTTTTCATGTACCTATTGGCCATCTGTATGTCTTCTTTGGAGAAATGTCTATTTAGTTCTTCTGCCCATTTTTGGATAGTGTTCTCTGTTTTATTGTTTTTGAGTTGTATGGGCTATTTATATATTTTGTAAATTAATCCCTTGTCAGTTACATCATTTGCAAATATTTTCTCCCATTCTCTAGGTTGTCTTTTCGTTTTGTTTATGGTTTCCTTTGCTGTGTAAAATCTTGTAAGTTTGATTAGGTCACAGTCATTTATTTTTGTTCTTGTTTCTATTGTTTTGGGAGATTGACCTAAGAAAATATTTATGTCAGAGGATGTTTGGTCTTTGTTCTCTCTTAGGGGTTTTATGGTGTCATATCTTATGTTTAAATCTTTAAGCCATTTTGAGTTTATTTTTGTCTGTGTTGAGAGGGTGTGTTCTAACTTCATCAATTTACTTGTGGCTGTCCAACTTTCCCAACACCACTTGCTGAAGACTGTCTTTTTCCCATTGTATATTCTTGCCTCCTTTGTCAATGATTAATTGACCCTAGGTGGGTGGGTTTATTTCTGGGCTCTCTATTCTGTTCCATTGATCCATATGTATATTTTTGTGCCAATACCACATTGTTTTGAATACTGCAGCTTTGTATTATTGTCTGAAGTCTGGGAGGGTTATGCCTCTTGCTTTATTCTTTTTCAGGATTACTTTGGCAATTCTGTTTTTTGTGTGTGTGTGTGTGTGGTACGTGGGCCTCTCAGTGTTGTGGCCTCTCCCGTTGTGGAGCACAGGCTCCGGACATGCAGGCTCAGTGGCCATGGCTCACGGGCCCAGCCGCTCTGCAGCACATGGGATCTTCCCGGACCAGGGCATGAACCCGTGTCCCCTGCATCAGCAGGCGGACTCTCAACCACTGCACCACCAGGGAAGCCCTACTTTGGCGATTCTGGATCTTTTATGGTTCATATGAATTTTAGGATCATTTGTTCTAGTTCTGTGAAAAATGTCATGGGTAATTTGATAGGGATTGCATTAAATCAGTAGATTGCTTTGGGTACTATGGCCATTTTAACAATATTAATTCTTCCAACCTAAGAGCATGAGATATCTTTCCTTTTCTTTGAATCATCTTCAATTTCTTTTATTAATGTTTTATGGTTCTCAGTTTATAAGTCTTTCACTTCCTTGGTCAGGTTTTTTCCCAAGTATTTTATTTTTTGTGGTGTAATTTTAAACAGTATTGTGTTTTCCATTCTCTTTCTGATGCTTCACTGTTGGTGAAAAGAAATGGCACCAATTTCTCTATGTTAATCTTGTATCCTGCTACCTTGCTGAATTCTTTTATCAGTTTTAGTAGTTTTTGTATGAAGTCTTTAGGGTTTTCTATATAGCATAATATCATCTGCATATAATGACAATTTTTCCTCTTTCCTTCCAATTTGGGCACATTTTCTTTCTTTTTCTTGTATGATTGCTGGGGCTAGGACTCCCAGTGCTATACTGAATAGAAGAGGTGAGAGTAGGCATCCTTATCTTGTTCCAGATTTTTGTAGCTTTATAGTATAATCTGAAATCTGGGAGTGTGATACCTCCAGCTTTGCTCATTTTTCCCAAGATTGCTTTGGCAATTTGGGGTCTCTTTTGGTTTCATATGAATTTTATGATTATTTATTCTAGTTCTGTGAAGAATGTGTATTTTGACAGGAATTGCATTAAATCTTTAGATTGCTTTATTTGTTTAGAATGGCCATTTTTACAATATTAACTCTTCCAATACAAGAACACAGTATATCTTCTTTCCATGTATCATTTCCAGTTTTCTTCATTAGTATTTCATGGTTTCATAGTGTAGGCCTTGCAGCTCCTTGGTTAAATTTATTCCTAGGTATTTTATTCTTTCTGACACATTTTTAATTGGATACAATTTGACTTTCTCTATCTGATAGTTTATTAATAGTGTATAGAAAAGCAACATATTTCTGTATATGAATCTTGTATCCAGCAACTTAACTGAATTAATTTATTAGTTCAAATAGATTTAGGTAGAGGCTTTCTGGGTTTTCTAATAAAAATATATGTCATATGCAAATAGTTACAGTTTTACATTTTCCCTTCCAATTTGGATGCCTTTTATTTCTTTTTATTTTCTGATTGCTGTGGCCAAGATTTCCAATAATATGTTATATAGAAGTGGTGAAAATGGGCACCCTTGTCTTATTGCTGAATTTAGAGGAAAGACTTTCATCTTTTCACCATTGAGTATGATGTTAGCTGTGGGTTTGTCATAATGTCTTTTATGATGTTGAGATATGTTCCCTCTATACCCACTTTAATAAGAGATTTTATCATAGCTGGGTGATGAACTTTGTCAAATGCTTTTTCAATTTCTTTTGAGATGGTCATTTGATTTTTACCCTTCCTCTTCTTAATATGATGTATTTTATTGCTAAATTTGTGAATATTAAACCATCTTTGCATCCCTAGGATAAATGTAATAAATACAATCATGTTGTATGATCCCTTGTATATATTGTTGGATTCTGTTTGATAATATTTTGTTGAGAATTTTTATATGTACATTCATCAAAGATTCTGGCTGGCAATTTTCTTTTCTTGTAGTTTCTTTGGTTTGGGTATTTGGTGACCTTGTAAAATGAATTTGGGAGTGTTTCATTCCTCTTCAATTTTTTGGAATACTTTGAGAAAGATAAGTATTAGGTCTTCATTATATGTTTGGTAGAATTCCCCTGTGAAACCATCCAGTTCTGGACTTTTGTTTGGTGAGAGGGTTTTTTTTTTAATTATTACAAATTCAATTTCACTACTAGTGATCATTTGTTCTAATTGCCTGTTTCTCCTTGATTCAGTTTTTTCAGGTTATATGTTTCTAGAAATGTGTCCATTTCTTCTATCTTGACCAATTTGTTGGCATGTAACTGTTCATAATGTACTCTTCTGATTTTTTTTTTGTTTGCTTGTTTCTCTATGGTATCAGTTGTTATTTCTCCTCTTTCATTTCTTATTTGGGTCCTCTCACTTTTCTTCTTGATGAGCCTGGCTAACGATTTATCAATTTTGGTTTTCTTTTCAAAAAATAGCTCTTGGTTTCATTGATCTTTTCTGTTGTTTTTGGTTTCTGTTTTGTTTACTTCCTTTCTGATCTTTACTATTTTTGTCCTTTTGATGACTTTGGGCTTTGTTTATTGTTTTTCTAATTCCTTTAGATGGTAGGTTTTGTTGTTTATTTGAGGTTTTCCTTGTTTCTTGAGGAAGGCCTGTATAACTATAAACTACACTTTTAGAACTGCTCTGGCTGTATCCCATAGATTTTAGTGTGTCATTTTCCCCTTTTCATCAGTCTAGAGGTATTTTCTGATTTTCTCTTTGATTTATTCATTGACCCATTGCTTTTTTAGTAGGATATTGTTTAGTCTCCACATGTTTGTTCTTTTCCCATTTTACTTTCTACAGTTGATTTCTAGTTTCATATAATTTTGTTTGAAATAATGCTTGATATAATTTCTATCTTCTTAAATTTGTTGAGATTTGTTTTGTGGCCTAGCATGTGATCTATCCTGGAGTTTCTTGTGCAATTGAAAAGAATACGCATTCTGTTGTTTTTGGATGTGATGTGCCATAGATATCAATTATGTCCAACTGTTTTATTGTGCTGTTTCAGACCACTGCTGCCTTACTGATTTATGTCTGGATGATCTGAGCACTGATGAAAGTGGGGTTTTAGAGTCCCCTAGTATTACTGTATTATTGTCAATTTCTCCTTTGATGTCTGTTAGTATTTGCTTTATATACTTATTTACTCCCATATTGGGTGCAAATATGCTAATGAGTGTAATATCCTCTTCTTGTATTGATTCCTTTATCATTCACTGATCCATTTATCATTTTTAAATTTGCTTTTCTTTTTGCTCTTCTGATTGGGTGATATCCATTATTCTATATTCCAGGTCACTTATGCATTCTTCTGTATCTCTTTGTCTGCTATTCATTCCTTCTAGTGTGTGTATTTCAGCTATTGAATTACTCATTTCTGATTGGGTCTTTCTTATATTTTTTTCATTCCTTGTTAAAATTATCATAGTGTAGATCTATGTTTTTCCTAATTTAGTTAACATTTTAATCACCAATACTTTGAATTCTTTATCTGGTAAAGAGTTTATTTGTTTCATTATTTAGTTTTTCAGATTTTTCCTCTTGCTCTTTCAATTGAGAGAGGACTGCTTTTACATTGTGATTAACTTTCTCTGCCTCTATGAATTTAGGTGAAAGAGTTACCTTTTGCAGTCTTGAAAGAGTGTTCTTATGTGGGAGTGTCCCCATAGAAACTGCATGGGTGAGATAAATTTGATGTGAATGCAAATCTTGTGTTTTCTCAGGGTTTTCTGGCAGTTAGCACCTTGGTAGGGAGTGCAGTTGGAGATGGAGGTGCTCGGCTCGAGCTGGATGTGATGTGGGACTTGCCCTCTGCTCAGTGGCTATCAAGGCCCTTTTAGAGTTGGTATCTAATACCATATAGCTTGTAGCTGAAACCCTGAGGGTTGAGTATGAGCTCATTGTGTTACCTTTAAGTGTGTGTTTTCCTCTGTCCCTGCAGAGGGACTTACGCCCCAAATGGGGGGGGGGGGTAGTGCCAAAGCAAATGGAGCCTGTGTGGGGTCTTGGCTCTATTTGGCCACAAAAAGAGTATTAGCTCTCTCTGATGCATTGCTGTGGCAGGTGCCCACATTTCCTCTTTCCACTCAGACACAACTTTGAGTGTGAGTCCCCTTTTTACCCTCACAACTGATCACCATCCCCAGCCTCTGCTGCTTCCACCTTATTGTGGAGCCACACTACAGGGCTGGGGGACTCCTGTGGACTCTTGGTGTGTATCAGGAGGTGATCTTTTGTGGAGCAGCTACAGTTACCCATCTGTGTTACTCTGATGTGCTGCTTGAGTAAGTTTCAACAATGGCTGCAGCCAACCCACCCAGGTTCCACCCCAGGACCAGGTCACCTCTGTGTCACACAGTCAAGTTTTCTCCCTGGTTTTGGCAACCCTAGATCTAGTGCCATGCTGTGATGTGGAGTGAGTAGGGCTGGAGCATCTGCTCTGTTCAGGCTGGGGTAGAATCTGAGGCAATGGCAGGAAACCTGGCTGCCCTTAGAGCAGACCTCTCTCTTCCCTGCCTTGGGGGCACAGCAGTATGCAGGATCCTCACAAGTGGAGTCTAGGCTTCCCACAGCCCTCCATTTAGTCCCAGTTGTCCTCCAACCAGCCAACTGGGCTCATCTCCCCCACATAGAACCCTAAGACTGGGGCACCAAATCTGGCTCTCACAAGTAAATTGCCAGGGTGGATGTCTGCCTGTGTATTTTCCCTTTTCTTTTGAGTTCCTTCCATAGGCACAGGCCCTGACCTTATTGATTTTCTTCCATTCCTACCATATTATGTGTCTCTTCCTTACAGCCTTGGTTGTACAGGAGTCTTTCTGCCAGGTTCTAGGTAGTTTTCAGTAAGAATGGTTCTACATATAAATGTATTTTTTAATGCATTCATGGGGAAAGGTGAGCTCCACATTCTCTTATTCTGCCATGTTGATCAATCTCATTAGGGCACTTTTTAAAAAACAACTTATTTGGAAATAATGAATAATAAAAACATCAAAAAATTCTTATTTTATCATCATGCTCCTTGTTTGTTCCTCACTTTCCTTTTATCATGATTTTATTTCCTTCAATTTCTGTATTTATTGTATATAAACTAATGCATAGTTACACACTCTGTTGCTAATAATTGTTACTTAGAAGTGTTGTCAGTTTCTCAAATGAAAATTTCAAAATGGCGCTGCCTTGTATTTAGTGATAACAAAGAAAAGTATTTATACACAACATACCTCGACATTTGCCTCTACATGCTGGCATTTCTGAATGGGGTCTCTACTTATGGAACATGCTAAAGAGGATAACTGACGTGGCTTCTTTTGCTGGTTGCACTAGTCTGTTCCCATTGATATTTGCCAATTTTATTTGCAGACCAGAGCTGCAAACTGAATACAAACTTTGTAGAATAAATAATTGTCCAGAAATGGGTTCCATATTTACGGAACATACCCACACTCTTTTATATACATTTGAATGTTCTATGATCAATCTGAAACTTCTACATATTTTATAAAAAAAAATTAGAACCTAAAAATAGGATATTGCTAATGTCAATTTTATGCTACTTACCTTTCAAACTTTAGGTCCCCTAAAACTCCCAGCATTGCTTATGGAAGCTACTTCAATTGTCCTAATCATTCTCAAATAAAACTTCTGATAAGAACCCTTCAAAATAACAGAGGAGTAAAATGTGGAGATCACCTTCCTCCCCACAAATACATCACAAATACATTTACCTGTGGAATGACTCTTACAGAACACCTACTGAACGATGGCAGAAGACCTCAGATTTCCTAAAAGTCAAGAAACTTCCCATGTACCTGGGTAGGGCAAAAGCAAAGAGAAACAGAGACAAAATAATAGAGATGTGACCTGCATGTCTGGGAGGGAGCTGTAAAAGAGGAAATGTTTCCACACCCTAGGTGGAGATGGGGGTGGGCATAGGGGGAAGCTTTGGAGCCATGGAGGAGAGCACAGCAAAAGGGGTGAAGAGGGCAAAGCAGAGAGATTCCTGCACAGAGGATCAGTGCTGACCAGCACTCACCAGCCTGAGAGGCTTGTCTGCTCACCCACCAGGGCAGGTGGGTGCTGAGAGCTGAGGCTCAGGCTTCAGAGGTCAGACCCCAGGGAGAGGACTGGGGTTGGCTGCATGAACACAGCCAGAAGGGGACTACTGTGCCACAGCTAACTGGGAGGGAATCTGGGAAAAAGTCTGGAATTGCCTAAGAGTCAAGAGACCATTGTTTAGGGGTGCACAAGGAGAGGGAATTCAGAGCACCACCCAAACAAGCTTTAGAGACAGGCATGAGCCACAGCTATAAGTGTGGGAACCAGAGAAGGGCTTGAAAAGCTAATGCTGCTGCAGCCAACAAGAAGCCTGTGTGCAAGCACAAGTCACTATCCTCCCCTCCCCTCCTGGGAGCCTGTGAAGACCGCCAGTGCCAGGGTCCTGAGATCCAGGGACAACATCCCCGGGAGAACACATGGCATGCCTCAGCCTGTTGCAACTTCATGCTGGTCTCTGTCGCTGCAAACTCACCCCACATTCTGTACCTCTCCCTCCCCCCAGCCTTAGAGAGCCAGAGCCCCCTAATCAGCCGCTATCTTAACCTTCTCCTGTCTTGGTGAAGAGCAGATGCCAGAGGGTGACTTACATGCAGAGGCAGGGCCAAATCCAAAGCTGAACCCCAGGAGCTGTGGGAACAAAAAAGAAAAAGTGAAATTTCTCCATTTAATCCACTCCAGAAGCAGCGGATTAAATCTCCAGAATCAACTTGATGTACCCTGCATCTGTGGAATACCTAAATAGACAATGAATCATCCCAAACTTGAGGTGGTGGAATTTGGGAGGAACTGTAGACTTTGGGTTTGCTGTATGGAACTGCCTAGTTTCTGTTTTACATAGTTACCTTAGTTTAGTTTTTAGTGCTTGTTATCATTGGTGAATTTGTTTATTGGTTTGCTTGCTCTCTTCATTTTTTATCACTTTTTAATAATATTTTAAAAGTTTTTATTTTAATAACTATTATTTAATTATATATTTTTCTTTCTTTCTGTTTTTTCTACCTTTTCTTCTGAGCCATGTGGCTGACATGGAATTGATGACACGTCTGGTGGACAGGCCTGGCCTCTGATGTGGGAGAGCCAAGTTCAGGACATTGGACAACAAGAGACCTCCCGACCCCACATAACATCAATTGGTGAGAGCTCTCCCAGAGATCTCCAGATCAACACTAAGACCCAGCTCCACTCAACGACCAGCAAGCTACAGTGCTGGTCACCCCATGCCAACCAAGTAGCAAGACAAGAACACAACCCACCCATTAACAGAGAGCTGCCTAAAATCATAGTAAGTTCACAGACACACCACCGGATGCATTCCTGCTCACCAGAAAGACAAGATCCACTCTCATCCATCAGAACACAGGCAACAGTCCCCTCTACTAGGAAGCATACACAACCCACTGAATAAACTTTACACACTGGGGGCAGAAACCAGAAAAAAGGGAACAACATACCAGCAGCCTGTGAAAAGGAGACCATGAAGACAGTAATTAAGCAAAATGAGAAGACAGAGAAGCATATAGCAGATGAAGGAGAAAGGTAAAAACCCACCAGACCAAATAAATGAAGAGAAAATAGGCAGTCTACCTGAAAAAAATTTCAGAGTAATGATAGTAAACATGATACAAACTCTTGGATATAGAATGGAGAAAATAAAAGAAAGGGTTAACTAGGAACTAGAAGAACAAACAAACAATGATGAACAACACAATAAATGAACATAAAAATTTTATAGAAGGAATCAATAGCAGAATAACTGAGGCAGAAGAAGGGATGTGTCCTGGAAGATAAAATAGTGGAAATAAATACCGAACAGCAGAAAAGAAAAAAGAATGAAAAGAAATGAGAGCCTCAGAGGTCTCTGGAACAACATTAAACTCACAAACATGTGAATTATAGGGGTCTGAGAAGAAGAGAAAAAGAAAGAGACTGAGAAAATATTTGAAGAGATTATAGTTGAAAATTTCCTAATATGGGAAAGGAAATAGTCAAGTCCAGGAAGTGCAGAGAGTCCCATATAGGATAAATCCAAGAAGAAACACGTCAAGACATATATTGATCAAATTATAAAGTTAAATACAAAGAAAAAATATTAAAAGCAGCAAGGGAAAAGCAACAAATAACATACAAGGGAATCCCGATAAGGTTACCAGCAGATCTTTCAGCAGAAGCTCTGCAAGCCAGAAGGGAGTGGCAGGACATAATTAAACTAATGAAAGGGAAAAGCCTGCAACCAAGATTACTCTACCCAGCAAGGATCTCACTCAGATTTGATGGAGAAATTAAAAGCTTTACAGACAAGAAAAGCTAAGAGAATTCAGCACCACCAAACCAGCTTTACAACAAATGTTAAAGGAACTTCTCTAGGCAGGAAACACAAGAGAAGGAAAAGACCTATAATAACAAATCCAAAAGAATTAAGAAAATGGTAATAGAAACATACATATCAATAATTACCTTAAATGTAAACAGATTAGGTGCACTAATCAACAGACACAGACTGGCTGAATGGATACAAAAACAAGACCCATTTATCTGCTGACTACAAGAGACCCACTTCAGACCTAGGGACACATACAGACTGAAAGTGAGGAAATGGAAATAGATATTCCATGCAAATGGAAATCAAAAGAAAGCTGGAGTAACAATTCTCATATCAGACAAAATAGACTTTAAAATAAAGATTATTACAAGAGACAATGAAGGCCAACACATAATGATCAAGGGATCAACCAAGAAGAAGATATAACAGTTGTAAATATTTATGCACCCAACAAAGGAGCACCTCAATACATAAGGCAAATGCTAACAGCCATGAAAGGGGAAATTGATGGTAACACAATACTGGTAGGGGACTTTAACATGCCACTTTCACCAATGGAGAGATCATCCATAATGAAAAAAAATATGGGAAGAGAAGCTTTAAGTGACATATTAAACAAGATGGGCTTAATTGATATTTAAAGGACATTCCATCCAAAAACAACAGAATATACTTTCTTCTCAAGTGTTCATGAAACATTCTCCAGGATCAGTCATAGCTTGGGTTACAAATCAAGCCTTGATAAATTTAAGAAAATTGAAATCATATCAAGTATCTTTTCCCACCACAATGCTATGAGACTAGATATCAATTACAGGTAAAAACTGTAAAAAATACAAACACATGGAGGCTAAACAATATGCTACTAAATAACGAAGATATCACTGTAGAAATCAAAGAGGATAACAAAAATACTGAGAAAAAAATGACAATGAAAACATGAGGACCCAAAACCTGGGCTTCCCTAGTGGTGCAGTGGTTGAAAGTCCACCTGCTGATGCAGGGGACACGGGTTCGTGCCCCGGTCCAGGAAGATCCCACATGCCGCGGAGCGGCTGGGCCCATGAGCCATGGTCACTGAGCCTGCACATCGGAGCCTGTTGCTCCGCAATGGGAGAGGCCACAACAGTGAGAGGCCCGTGTATCACCAAAAACAAAAACAAAAAAACAAACAAAAAAACCCCATGATGACCCAAAACCTATGGGATGCAGAGAAAGCAGTTCTAAGAGGGAAGTTTATAACAAAGCAATCTTACATCAAGAAACAAGATAATCTAAAATAAAAAAAAAAACTAACCTTACACCTAAAGCAATTAGAGAAAGAAGAATAAAAGACCCCAAAGCTAGCAGAAAGTAAGAAATCATAAAGATCAGATCAGAAACAAATGAAAAAGAAATGAAGGAAACAATAGCAAAGGTCAATAAAACTAAAAGCTGGTTCTTTGAGAAGATAAACAAAATTGATAAACCATTAGCCACACTCATGAGGAATAAAGGGAGAAGACTCAAATCAATAGAATTAGAAATGAAAAAGGAGAAGTAACAAATGACACTTCAGAAATACAAAGGACCATGAGAGATTACTACAAGCAACTATATGCCAATAAAATGGACAACCTGGAAGAAATCGACAAATTCGTAGAAAAGCACAACCTTCTGAGGCTGAACCAGGAAGAAATAGAAAATATGAACAGAACAATCACAAGCATTGAAACTGAAACTGTGATTAAAAATCTGCCAACCAACAAAAGCCCGGGACCAGATGGCTTCACAAGCTAATTCTATCAAACATTTAGTGAAGAGCTAACACCTATCCTCTTCAAACTCTTCGATAATATAGCAGAAGGAGGAACACACCCAAACTCATTCTACGAGGCCACCATTACCCTGATACCCAAACCAGACAAAGATGTTACAAAAACAGAAAACTAAAGGCCAAATTCAATGATGGACATAGATGCAAAATTCTTCAACCAAACGCTAGCAAGCAGAATCCAGCAGCACATTAAAGGGATCATACACTATGTTCAAATGGTGTTTATCCCAGAATGCAATGATTCTTCAATATACACAAAACAATCAATGTGATACACCATATTAAAAAACTGAAGGATAAGAAATATATGATCATCTTAATACATACAGAAAAAGCTTTTGACAAAATTCAACACCCATTTATGATAAAAACCCTCCAGAAAGTAGGCAAAAAGGGAACTTACCTCGACATAATAAAGGCCGTATATGAAAAACCCACAGCCAACATCGTTCTCAATGGTGAAAAACTGAAACTATTTCCACTAAGATTGGAACAAAACAGGGTGGCCCATTCTCACCAGTATTATTCAACATAGTTTTCAAAGTTTTAGCCACAGCAATCAGAGAAGAAAAAGAAATAACAGAATCCAAATTGGAAAAGAAAAAGTAAAATTTTCACTGTTTGCAGATGACATGATATTATATATAGAGAATTCTAAAGATGTTTCCAGAAATGTACTAGGACTAGTCAATGAATTTGGTAAAGTAGCAGGATAAAAAATTAATGCAAAGAAATTTCTTGCTTTCCTATACACTAATGATGAAAAATTTGAAAGAGAAATTAAGGAAACACTCCCATTTACCACAGCAAAAAAAAAGAATAAAATATCTAGGAATAAACCTACCTAAGGAGACAAAAGACCTGTATGCAGAAAATTATAAGACACTGATGAAAGAAATTAAAGATGATACAAATAGATGGAGAGATATACCATGTTCTTGTATTGGAAGAATCAACCTTGTGAAAATGAATATACTACCCAAAGCAATCTACAGATTCAATGCATTCCCTATCAAACTACCAATGGCACTTTTCACAGAAGTAGAACAAAATATTTCACAATTTCCCAGTAAATACAAAAATATTTCTGAGTAAATACAAAAGACCCCGAATAGCCAAAGCAATCTTGATATAGAAAAAAGGAGCTGGAGGAATCAGGCTTCCGGACTTTGGAGTGTACTACAAAGCTACAGTAATCAAGACGGTCTGGTACTGGCACAAAAACAGAAGTATAGGTCAATGGAACAGGATAGAAATCCCAGAGATAAACCCACGCACCTATGGTCACCTTATTTTTAAGGAGGCAAGAATTTATAATCAAAATGAGACTGTCTCTTCAATAAGTGGCACTGGAACTGGAGAACTACATGTAAAAGAATGAAATTATAACACTCCCTGCCACCATACACAAAAATAAACTCAAAACGGATTGAAGACCAAAATGTAAGGCCAGATACTATATAACTCTTAGAAGAAAACCTAGGAAGAACACTCATTGACATAAATCACAGCAACATCCTTTTGGCCCACCTCCTAGAGAAATGGAAATGAAAACCAAAATAAACAAATGGGACCTAATGAAACTTAATAGCTTTTGCACAGCAAGCGAAACCTTAGACAAGACCAAAAGACAACCCTCAGAATGGGAGAAAATATTTGCAAATGAAGAAACTGACAAAGGATTAATCTCCAAAATATACAAGCAGTTCATGCAGCTCAATGTGAAAATAACAAACAACCCAATCTAAGAATGGGCAGAAGACCTAAATAGACATTTCTGCAAAGAGTATATACAGATTGCCAACAAACACATGAAAGGATGCTCAACATCACTAATCATTAGAGAAATGCAAATCAAATCTACAATGAGGTATCACCTCACGCTGGTCAGAATGGCCATCATCTAAAAATCTACAAACAATAAATGCTGGAGTGGGTGTGGGGAAAAAGGAACCCTCCTACACTGTTGGTGAGAATGTAAATTGATGCAGCCACTATGGAGAACATTTTGGAGGTTCCTTAAAAAACTAAAAATAGAGCTACCATATGACCCAGCAATCCCACTACTGGGCATATACCCTTAGGAAACCATAACTCGAAAATAGTTATGTACCACATTTTTCATCGCAGCACTATTTACAATAGCCATGACATGGAAGCAACCTAAGTGTCCATCAACAGATGAATAGATAAAGAAGATCTGGCACATATATACAATGGAATATTACTCAGCCCCAAAATGAAACAAAATTGAGTTATTTGTAGTGAGGTGGATGGACCTAGAGTCTGTCATACAGAGTGAAGTAAGTCAGAATGAGAAAATCAAATACCATATGCTAACCCATATATAAGGAATCTAAAAAAGCAAACAAAAAATGGTTCTGAGGAACCTAGGGGCAGTACAGGAATAAAGACGCAGATGTAGAAAATGGACTTGAGGACAAGGGGAGAGGGAAGGATAAGCTGGGACGAAGTGAGAGAGTGGCATGGGCTGTTATATACTACCAAATGTAAAATAGATAGCTAGTTGGAAGCAGCTACATAGCACAGGGAGTTCAGAACTTGGTGCTTTGTGACTACCTAGAGGGTTGGGATAAGGAGGGTGGGAGGGAGACACAAGAGGGAGAGGATACAGGGATATATGTATACGTATAGCTGATTCACTTTGTTATACAGCAGCAACTAAACAATGTAAAGCAATTATACTCCAATAAAGATGTTAAACAAAATTATGATAATTCAGACTCTTATGTTTTAACTACAATTAAGTCACCTCTTTTAAATTCTATTTTTAAATAATGGATAGGTAAGACTTGGAATAGCTAATTTATGCACCATAAAAATAATCTCGGTGGCTTGGAATTTGTTCATTAATAACCAATTTGAGTAAGAACTCTCTTTTTACTGCTCCTAATTAAATATATGATTATATCAGCATCTTTCATAGTCTCAAATTTCATTCTACTTAAAATATTCAGAAACTTGGATTTTTAGAAAATTTTCAACTGAAAATATAAATCTGTTTTTAACATTTCCAATTGTTGAGATTCAGACTCAATCATTAGAATAAATAATGTCTTTGTAATTTTTTCAGCCTGCAAAATGTTAGGCTTCATAAGTATTTTCAGGCATATCTGGTGCTGTCAATTAAAATACCAAACACCAGATTTTTGCAGTGAAAATGTTCAAAGACAATCATTGACAACTCTAGTGAGAGGTCTTTCTCCCTCATAGCAAACACCTGCTGCTGTCTCCAACTCTCGCCTCTTTCTCAGGAGTCCAAGCCACCTAGTGTGCTTCCCGGATGACACCTCCCCCTCATCAACCACCTGCAGCTTATGCCAACTGCCTTTTTTTCTTTTTACTCCTCCTTGGGAGAAGCTACCTGCTGTCACAGAAAAAAGAAGAAAATTTAAGTGGGTACGTTTTTTCGGCTAATAATTCTTCCTGCCTTTATAAGGACATAAGTGCTGGACTTTAGTCACTTCAGAATGACTTGATATTTAATGAAAATTTTCTGTCTGAGAAGAATGTGCATTAGCTTACATAATGCTTGATTTTCAAAAGAAACTTCACATTTTATTTAATAACTTTTCAAAAGTAACCTTTTGTAGTTGATTGAGCCAATAACAAAATTATATGCAAAGGATATTTATGAGTATTGGAAATAGAACAGAGTCACCTTGATATTACTTTTATTCATAATTAGGTTTCAAATGAAACTTCAGTTTAAGTATTTATTTTAATTCAGAAATAAAATGTATTCATTTAGTTAGACTGAAGAAGGGAAAGAGTTGGTTTACCAAAGAGTTATATGAAGGAAGGAAAGTATTCTGGAGATTTTCTTGTATTTCTATATTGATACTTACTGTGAGATATGTATTAATTTAACCTAAAATCTAAAAAAAAACAATTTATTAGTTTAGTAAAGTTGATTATCAAATACTGGATAAAATATTAATACATGCATCAGCAGAGGTATTTTACCTCCTCAGTACTACCATAAAATTTTAAAAACATTTTTAGCAGACATTACAAAACAAAATAATATTATTCTGATTATAAACTGATATGATACCTTTGGTATCACAGCTTGGAGATTTCACATATTATATTGGATATTTTTCCATGTTGTTCAAATTTCTGAAGTCCATTTTATTGGTTATATTTTTGTCAGCTTAATTTATATCAAGTTTGTAACTGTTAGAAAAACTTAATAGATTATACTTGCTTGTCACTTCTGCAATATTTGTTTTGGCTTATATCCCTCAAGGACACTAATTATCCATAGACTGGATCTCTGTTTTTTTGTCATATTTTCTCTTGTAATTTTCATTGTCATATTATCTCTTGTAATTTTCATTATCTTCCTCTGCATTCGGAGAAAGTATCTCTAGTTTGCACTATGTCACTGTATAGAGGTATACTTATTATTTGACTCTATTGATTAAATTCTCAGGTTTACACTGGATGTATGACTTCAGGTGAGGCATTTAACCTGAACATCTATTCCCTGCTCTCTGCCAGATTATTTTGAAGTATACCTCAGATGCCATATCATTTCATCTGTAATTATCTCAATATGTATCTCTAAAATAAAAGGATTGTTAAAATAAATAATCAAAATGTAGTGTTACCACACCTGAAACATTAACAATAACTTCTAAATATTAACACAATCCAGTCCTTCTGCTCATTTATCTCATTGAATTTTAATATTTTAAAGGTTGTTTTTTAGTTCATGTTCAAATAAGTTCATCCTATTTTGACTGGTGGTATATATTTTAAGTTTTCAAAAAATATATAGGTTCTCTTACCATCTCTTTTTCTTGCTCCTTCCTTCACTCCATCCCTCTTTCTTTTTCTCTTTATTGTTTTGCTGAAGTAACCAGGTTGTTTTTGCTGTTCAGTTTCCCAGTGTCTGAATTTAGCCTCCCCATAATATTGTTTCATGTGTTTCTTATTATAGTCTTTTTCCTGTAAATTATGTGTGTGTGTGTGTGTGTGTGTGTGTATATATATATATATATATATATATATATACACATACGCATATATCATATGTAGCTTTTTTCTTCAGGGGAGGGGCAAGACTACCTCATAGGGGCGTTAAATATACACAGATTCCTCAACTCATATTTGGTAATATCGAGATGATGGAGGGTGTATAGAAAAGGCAGAATAAATGTCTTTATTTATTTACCAGGAATCAGGATTTCAAAATAATGCAGTGGTGCTTAGCGTCCTCCACAAGTGATCAATGAGGCTTTTACTTGTTTTTTAAATATAATTGTAAACATGACAATATTTGACATATTTAAATCTTTTGTAGTTATTACTCTTATTGATACTTAAATGAACTCCTCATTTTTGCCCAATTGGACTTTTTTCAGGCTGACTTTTAAGTTCTTTTTTGATATCACCCCAGTAGCTTTTGATAAATTTTGTATTTTATGGAATGACAAGGTATTTCAGGCTCATCTTGTACAGCTGAGGCCCAGAGCCTAATTATTTAGAGCCTATGAAATTCACCTATGCTATCTTCTCTTAATTTTGCTACCATAACTCAACGGTCTGCTATGTATTCTTCTGTTTCTTTAATGACTTCAGAATTCTTTCTATGTTCTTACTTTATCCCTTCCCATGTTATTATCCTTGAGTACTACAACATATCATGTGCACGATCCCAATAACATTTTTACCACATACTTCTTTTCTATTTTAAGTTCCAATTATTCAAATAGAGCTACTACTTAGATTTTGTACCATTCAGCACCTCTTTTCTTTAACAATTAAAAAAATATTCTTCTAATACATCACTAACTTTATGGCTTTTCTTGTTCCATTCCCCATAGAGATTTTCCCAAAGCTTTTCCTGTTTTAAAAAATCTCCAAGCTAACCAGTCTCCATCATTTTTGTAATAAGGAAGGACAAATCTGACCCCATATTAGGTCTGTTCTGTTCATGTGCTTAGTCATGATGGCTCTGCACCTTTCGTAAAAGAATGTTGCTTATAACCTGAAATATACAAGATAGTTTATCCTCAGGGCTCTGACCTTTAAGAATCCATTCATATAGAGATAAAATTTTCAGAACAGAGAATAACATTTGTTTTATTGGAGGTTTACAGGAACATCGTGACCTGACCTACATAGACATCTACAAAAACAAAGGATTCCGACACCAAGAAGTCTGAAACAACTAACCACGCCGCTCCTTCACCTTGCCTTTAAAAGTGCTTTGCTAAAACCCTTTGAGGAGTTCGGGGTTTTGGGGGCACTAGCCATGTGTCTTTTTGCATGGCCCTGCAATAAACATTTCTCTGCTCCAAACTTCAACAGTTCAGTTTGTTTGGCCTCACTGTGTGTCATGCACAAGAACTTGCATTTGGTGACTATATTAGCAGATGATTTTTCCTACAGCTTTTCTGACATAATCAAGACCTTTGTACATGAGTCTACTTGACACTCCTCTATTACAATATTTCTGAGCATTTTCCCATAATACTCTTATTTTTCCACCTTCCCTGTGTCTGAGGAATGATTGGCCATCTACATTTAGAACACTGATTCTGTGGTTTTATTCCTCTTCCTTTCCATTTTTTTCCAGACCTGTTTTACTAATTAAAAACTGTTTTTCTGGCACTGTTAATCTCTCTCAGGTACTGATTTTTTTTTTTTTAAGAAACATTTCCTTTGGCTCCACAACATTATACTAGCCTGGTTTTCCTCCCACTTTGCTGACTATTTCTACTTTGATGTCTAGTTCTTCTGCATTCTAACTACAATTATTAACAAGGATTTAATTTGAACAATTTATCTTCTTGATATGTTCTATGTTTCACAGTTTCATCTCGGAAAGTAAATATTTTATACTGGTTAACAGAAGAGGCTTTGGATCGAAAGTGCTTGAGCTTGAATGCTTGGTTTCATTGTTTTCTATACCTGAAATATTGTTTTAGTTACTTGTTTTCTCTCTGCCTGTTTTATACCAAGTGTTAACTGGAGATAATTATTACTAGCTTAAAGAGTTGTTTAAAGTTAACATTATATGAATTAGTACATATAAAGTGCTTAATGTGTTGAAACATAGTAAATTATACGCTTTAATTAATATATAGTCCTATGGCTTCAACAAATATTATTAGGGTACTACTATGTGATAACCACCGTAATAGTCAGTGTAAAGAAAGAAATTAAGAAGAGTGTAATGAAGGCAATATCATAAGTATTAAAAATGGTATAGAAGGGTAAGAACTAGAAGAAGAATGAACTCTGTGTAGGTAGGCTAGGGAAGATTTTTCAGAGGATCTGATGTATGAACTGATGTTTGAAGAATGGATGAGGATTTTCAGTTGGATAAATGGATGAAAACTATTTCACAATGAGAATAGAGCATGTAGATGAGCACAAGGTATTTAAACTGCTGAAGAGAGCTTATGTTTATTGGAGCATTACGAGGAACAGTGGAGGGGCAGAAGCTATGCCTAGTGAGATAGGCAGGGCCAGGCCATCTTGTGCTTTGAATCTATATGAAGATAACTCACTAATCATTATCTTTAGTCTTGATCACTTTTTATTCTCACATTTCAAGCTTCCTGTTCCAGGCCCTTAATCCTTCATACTTCAAGTATTTTATTAGCCTGATTATCAGTCATACCTTGTTCAACACCTCTCCATAACCAATCCAGCTCTCTTTATTATTCTTCCATGTTTACAAACATTCAAATCTTCTCTTTAACAAATTAGGTCCAAACTTCATGATCTAACTTCAATCTAACTATTCAATTTATTTTCCCAGTCTCTTATTCATAGCCTCTATTCAAGTCTCTCAAAAATCCTAAAAAGACTGTGTTTTTATAGTTTTACACCATTCCACATGCTTTTCTCTTAATGCAGAACGATATTCTCTTAACTCACCCTGAAAAAAATCTTATCTATCATTCAGATGATATTTTTCTAAATGCTGATTTCATCTACTGAATATGATGTCTCCCTCAGATTCATCTGTATTTATTAAGCCCCTTCTCTGTGCCAGGCACTGTTAGATATTTCCATATAGTATATATTTTAACATCCACATAAATCATTTAAGGAGGCATTGTTGTCTCTCTTTTACATAATTTAAAACTGAGGACCAGAGAAGTTAAAATTAAAAACAAACATAAATTCACACAGTTAAGTGGCAGAGTCCATGTTTAAATCCAAGCATTGCATTATACATCGCTGTTGCCCTACTTTTGAGCTTACCTCTGAATTTTGTTTTATCATATTCTGTAACATGTTATTATTTAAAAATATTCTTATTTGTGTCTAATTCTCTTTGGTGTCTATCAGAATACAAAGGACACTGTTTTGTACATATTTTTATTCAAGATGAATTGTTGAATGCAAGCATAAATTAATAATGAAAAAAAATCTAGCTCCCCAATTTCATATGACCTTGCTTTCTAATAGGCTAAATGTAAGGAAGAAGGGGTAAAACCAGTGAACATTATAGTCCCACCCTCAGTTCAGCACAGATCACATTTTCCCCTGGGAAATTGTGAAAGCAAATTAAATGGTGTCTAAGAAGTACTTAAAGCTTTTTTATTTGAATGGTACTATATACATACAATGATTTTTAAAAAAATCATTGTAGAAATTAGTTAAATCTATTTTGAGAAGTCTTTACTGAGGAAATTAATTTCATGATCTAGTGACACATGAGTCAATTGGCTTATGAAACAATATTTAAACAACCAGGCCCATTTACTGGACACGAGGGTACCATTGACTTAAAGACTATATTTAGTAAGTACAATATCCTTAGAATTAGTGGCTATTATTTTCTAGAGTTCATAACATTTCATTTGGCCAATACTCAAGCCTAAAAGTATGAGTGTATGTGTTTAAGTATGCTGGACCAGTAAGTCAGCATGTCTTCACCAGTAGTTTCTAATTTTACTCTCCTCCCCTTATAGTTAAACTTCCTTTAAGCTTAATCATTTGATTTAGCAAATTAAGATGAAACATTAAGAGGTAGAGTCAGCATTAGGATAAAATAATTCTGATTCAATTAGAGCATTAGTTTGTCTCTTAGAGACAATTAAATCAGCTACTGAAAACCTTTAAAACAGCTAGAAATCAAACTTCATATTCAAATCCTGTGGGAAAAACCACTATCATTATTGTATGTATGATACACCTCGTTTTTTCCCCCATTTTCAACGTGCTCCTTTATTTCATGCTCCAAAGGCTTATACATAGTATGATGAGTTTTTACAGTTGTCAGGCATTTAATATTAGTCCTTTTACTTTTTGGCTCTCAGGATGTGTTTGAAGACCATTGAACTGTATATAATATTTAATTGTTTTTTCTCCCAACTGGAGAATAGATAAAAGTTATAGCAGCATATTTAACCTATGAGTTCTGACCTATATTTCTTACTCTGTGTGGTACAAAATATTTTGTAATATGTCCTCCAAATCTCATATGTGATTAGAAATGATATTATGAGAAATGCTATTAGTGGTACATTTTGTTGAACTCTGACTCATAAGTGGACAGATTCATCATAAAGGTGAAAAGAGTAAATGGGTGGGAAATATTGAAATATGATTCTGAATGGCTGAGAATAGAACTAGAAGAGAAATAATGGACTAATAAAATGGAACATGAGAATATATTAAAAATGGAAGTTAAAATGTTAGAGAGAAGTTCTTTGACCTAGTTCAAGTCACTTAAACTCTCTCAACCTCAGTCTGCTCATCTGTGGGGATAATAATTACTGTATCACAAAGATTTGATCACTAAATAAAAATGCTGGGAAGGGCTTTGGAATTGGGTTTAAATAATGACATAAGCTTATCTGTTTTTTAACTTTTGAAGTGATATATAGTTCATTTTAAAACTTTTTATATCAACATGTTCTGTCATGGTCAAGTAAACTTTATTTAAATAGCTCCTTTCCATTTATTCTCAAGTATTTTGTTGAGTAATATGGTTACTACTATTAATACTAGCCAACATATTACATTTGACATCCTTTATAAAATCTAAATATTGATAATACCATAAAGAGTTTTTGTGACGATTAAATGAGATATTCAATGTAAAGGACTAAGAACAGAATCAGGTACAGTATAAGAACTCATTAATGATTAATTATTAGTATTACTACTTTCTTCAGGTTGCTGTGAATTTTTTTAACTATAGATCATAAATGCTGTTTGAAATACATTTAAAATAATAATATCTCTAAAAGATTATAATTGGTGAGTTAATAAGAGACATTTCCTTGTGATTTTATCAAGTTTTAATTATACAGGCTATAAACAATTTTGGCAAAGAGTGAAGTGAGGAAGTTGACAATTATGAAATTTTAGTGAGATTTTCCTTCTTATCACCTTATATTTTTACCAGAGATGTACTTTATTTTGTTTATTGAAGTATAGTTAATTTACAATGTTGTGCCAATCTCTGCTGTACAGCAAAGTGACTCAGTCTTACATATATATATATATATATATATATATATATATATATATATATATATATATATATATATATACACACTCTTTTTTCAGTATTCTTTTCTATTATGGTTTACCCCAGGAGATTGGATATACTTCCCTGTGCTATACAGTAGGACCTTATTGTTTGTCCATTCTAAATGTAATAGTTAATATCTACCAACCCTAAATTCCCAGGCCACCCCTCTACCCCCACCCTCCCACCCCACCGGCAACCACAAGTCTGATCTCTATATCTGTGAGTTTTTTTCTGTTTTGTAGGTAGATTCATTTGTGCCATATTTTAGATTCTGCATATAAGTGATATCATATGGTATTTGTCTTTCTCTTTCTGACTTACTTCACTTAGTATGATAATCTCTAGTTGCATCCATGTTGCTGCAAATAGCATTATTTTGTTCTTTGCTATGACTGAGTAGTATTCCATTGTGTATATATATATATATATATATATATATATATATATGTATGTATATATAGTACATCTTCTTTATCCATTCATCTGTTGATGGACATTTAGGTTGTTTCCACATCTTGGCTATTGTGAATAGTGCTGCTATGAACATAGGTGTGCGTGCATCTTTTTGAATTATAGTTTTGTCCAGATATATGCCCATGAGTGGGATTGCTGGATCTTATGTTAATTCTATTTTTAGTTTTCTTAGGAACCTCCATACTGTTCTCCATAGTGGCTGCACCAACTTACATTACCACCAACAGCATAAAAGTGTTACCTTTTCTCCACATCCTTTCCAGAATTTATTGTCTGTAGACTTTTTGATTATGGCCATTCTGACCAGGTGAGATGATACCTCATTGTAGTTTTGATTTGTGTTTCTCTAATAATTAGTGATGTTGAGCATATTTTCACGTGCCTATTGTCCATCTGTATGTCTTCTTTGGATAAATGCTTATTCAGGTCTTCTGCCCATTTTTTGATTTTTTTTTTGTTGTTAAGTTGTATGAGCTGTTTGTATATTTTGGAGATTAAGTCTTGTGGTTTAACATTGACTTTAGAAGAGAAGGTATCAACTCTGGTACCACTAATTTTATGTCCTTGTCAAGACACTTGTCTTTTTTTAAGTTTCTGTTTCCCTTACTTCTAAAATTTAGGACATTCACAAATGTCATTAGGTTGCTATGAGAGTCAAAAGAGATGGTGATTGTACATGTATTTTGTAAGGAGTAAGGTCTTATTAAAACAACTAATAATGTACTTAATAAAATATAGATCTATATATTTCTCTTAAGTATGGGAGATCAGTTTCTATTCTCAAGGCTGCTACTAAACTAACTGTAATTGGGAACAAGTAGTGCAGAGTTTCAGAACATATTTCACAGAGCCAAGACATATACATGGGATAGAGTAAATTCTTCAAAAAATGGTTCTGAGACAACTGTATATACACATGCAAAAGAAGCAGTTAGATTCCTACTTCACACCATAGACAAAAATTAACTCAAAATGGATCCAATCAAAGACATAAATTTAAGGGCAAAAACTATAATATTCTTAGAAGAAAACATAGTTGCAGACACTATAGAAGAAAAAATAAACCTGTACATCAAAAAAATTTTAAAAATTGTGTTTCAGAGGACACCATCAAGAAACTGAAAAAACAACTCACAGAGTGGTAGAAAAATTTTGCAAAATATGTATCTGATAATGGACTTGTATATAGAATATATTTTTAAAAAAACCCTAAAGCTTAACAACAAAAAGACAAACCAATTAAAAAATTGACAAAGGACTTGAAGAAACATTTCTACAAAGAAGATAGGTAAGTGACTAATAAGCACATGAAAAGATACTCCATACCATTATCCATCAATGAAATTAAAATCAAATAAAAAATAATGTACCACTTCACTTACACTATGATGGCTACAACCAAAAAGTCAGATAATAAAAACTGCATGTGAGGATGTGGAGAACTCAGAACCCTCATATACTGCTGCTTTGGATTACAATCTGGCAGTCAATTGATTAAACATAGTGTTACCATATGATCTAGCAATTCCACACTTAGAGAATTTAAAACATATGTCCACACAAAAAGTTGTATGTGAACATTCTTAGCAGCACTATTATTAGTAGCCAAAAGGTGGAAACAGTATACATGTCCATCAACTGATAAATAAAATGTGATATATGAATATGATAAATAAAATACATATCCATATAATAGAATATTATTTGACAATAAAAAGAAATAGAATACTTATACATGCTACAACATGGATGAACCTCGAAATCATTATGTTAAGTGAAAGAAGCTGGTCATAAAGGACTATTAATTCCATTTACATGAATGGTATAGAATAGGCAAATATTTAGGGTTATAAAGT
The DNA here is from genome assembly GCF_951394435.1 of Stenella coeruleoalba. NCBI lineage: Eukaryota > Metazoa > Chordata > Mammalia > Artiodactyla > Delphinidae > Stenella > Stenella coeruleoalba. The sequence goes on along the minus strand of NC_137152.1, from coordinate 72,518,643 downwards.
AGATTAGTAGTTGCCTAGGGCTGGTGGTTGGGTGGAGGCATTTGGCAGTGTATTCTTTTATGGTATTCTTTTATGAGATAGTTAAACATGACCACAAGAAGAGACAGAAGAGAGGCTCAAGATAAAGCATAGCTTATCATACTCACAGGTTCTAGAGACAGGAGGTATGATATGCCAGGCAGAGCCACATGGGATAGACACCAGTGTGGTCAGGAGGCAGAGGTGAGGGGAGTTTCCCAGAAAGTCAAGGTGGTGCAGAGTGAAGAGATTAGGATTGGTTAGTCTGAATAATTTCCATGGGTTTTGGGCAACTTGCCTGGTACCTAGTCCCAGAATGAGTAAGGCAGAGGTATGCTGCCTCCTGGGGTACAGAGGCCAGCTAGAGGAGGTATGTCCCTGAATTGGTTAGTTTGCATATCAAAAGCATGCTCACAACTGGGGTCTGGGTCCTTTGTTATCTCTAAGAATTGGCTAACCCAGGGAGGGGCAGTATCTTCCTAGACATAAAAGATTTATTAAGATATCAAAATATCATAATATACAGAGAGTTACATACACACACAAATACAATACAGGGAGTAATCACTAATGGGTATAGGGTGTCTTTTTAGGGTGAAGAAATAATTTAAATTTGATAGTGATGATGGATCATATTCTGTGAATGTGCTAAAAGTCATTGAACTGTCCATTTTAAATGGGTGAAATGTATGGTATGTGAATGATATCTCATGCAAACTGTTAAAAAACAAAGAATCTATGCCACAAATCTAAATAGTCTTGGTTTAAAACCTGGCTTTGTTACCTAGTAGTTTTGAACAAGTAACAACCACTCTAAGCTTCAGCTTCCCCTTTTATGAAGTGAGTATAATCATCATCATCATCATCTCTACCACATGTAATTCTTATAAGTGTCATTTGACATAATGTTTGTAAAGTGCTAAGCATGATGTCAGGCATAAAGGTTAAGCAAACTAAACAATTAACAAGGTATTTGCTTTGGACATTAGTTTCCTTATCTGTAAAATGAAAGACTTGTGCTAAATAGATTCTAAGTTTCCTTTAGAGTTCTAACAATTACATGATTCAAAGCATAAATATCCTATGTTTATATAAGAAAGAATGTCATTGATCAATATATTTCCCAAAGTGATATATATATATATATATATATATATGTTACTGAAAATTAATATTTTAGTCCAATAAGTCATGCTCATGAAAATATGTTTTTACTGCTGGACTTCTCAAGGCTACAGAGCATGTATCATTTCCAAATCTGAAATATTACAGAGCTGCCATTTAGGCAAGTAATGATCAGAAGTTTATTCTCTGTTTTGCTACAATCACCACTGTAGACACCATCATCTTGTAATTACTATTAGTAGTAAATTTATTATTATTTTACTATTTATAAAAATTTGTCTTCAGAAAATGCTTAAACTATAGATTCTGAAAGGAACATACTATTATTACATGAAAAATCATATTTATTTACCAAATATGTAAAAAGCAAAACAAAACATGGAGCATGTGTTAATTTAAATTGCTAGAATAGTTTGAGTCCCAGGGCCATAGGTGTAACAGGGATTTCTAGGCAGTAATAAGAAAATCATTGGAAAGGGCATCTAACACTGAGGCATTTGGAATTAGTCATCATTTTGTCACTTTGAGATGCAGGGAGAGGTTGCTCAACATCCTGTGACCTAAAAGCAGTATTTCCCATAATGCAATTTGCAGTAATTTTAGATGCTTACTTAGTAGGTACAAACTGGGTCAAGGGAGAGATCAGAAAGCCAGCTGCACAAGAAATATAAACACGTTTTCTGATTGTGCTACACAGGATTTCAGAGTTCCAAGAGTACTTGACAGGGGAGGAGGCTCTTTGAAGAAAGCATTGCTCACAGAGGAGAGATTTAATATCTTTCTCTCTAGGTTCCAGAGTATCACATTCTGGGGCTGGAACAATAACACAAATCAGAAGCAATAAATCACGGTAAGAAAGACAAATTATTTCAGGCTTGAGACAGGTAAATGAGTAAACCTGGCATGTTATAAAATATTAGAGAGTGGTGATGAAATTTACATGCACCATGTAAAGGTATTCAAATTCTAGGGATTTTTTAAAACATCGTGGGGCTGGGGGAGAGTGGCAGGGGAAGATGGCAGAAGAGTAAGATGTGAAGATCAACTTCCTCCCCACAGATACATCAGAAATACATCTACACATGGAACAACTCCTACAGAACACCTACTGAACATTGGCAGAAGACCTCAGACCTCCTAAAAGGCAAGAAACTCCCCACGTAGCTGGATAGGGCAAAAGAAAAAAGAATAAACAAAGACAAAAGGATAGGGATGGGACCTGCACCACTGGGAGGGAGCTGTGAAGGAGGAAAGGTTTCCACACACACTAGGAAGCCGCTTCGCGGGTGGAGACTGCGGGTGGAGGAGGGGGGAAGCTTCCAGGCCGTGGAGGAGAGCACAGCAACAGGGGTGCGGAGGGCAAAGTGGAGAGATTTCCACACAGAGGCTCAGTGCCAACAGGCACTCACTAGCCTAAGAGGCTTGTCTGCTCACCCGCCAGGGCGGGTGGGGCTGGGAGCTGAGGCTCGGGCTTTGGTTGGAGTGCAGGGAGAGGACTGGGGTTGGTGGCGTGAACAGAACCTGAAGGCATTAGTGCTTCATGCCTAGCCAGGAGGGAGTCCGGGGAAAAGTCCGGGCCTGCCAAAGAGGCAAGAGACTTTTTCTTCCCCCTTTGTTTCCTGGTGCGCAAGGAGAGGGGATTAAGAGTGCTGCTTAAAGGAGCTCCAGAGACGGGCGTGAGCTGCGGCTAACAGCCCAGACCCCAGAGATGGGCATGAGATGCTAAGGCTGCTGCTGCTGCTACCAAGAAGCCTGTGTGTGAGCACAGGTCACTATCCACACCTCCCTTCCGGGGACCCTGTGCAGCCCGCCACTGCCAGGGTCCCGGGATCCAGGGAAAACTTCCCAAGGAGAATGCACTGCGCGATTCAGACTGGTGCAACGTCACACTGGCCTCTGCCACCACAGGCTCACCCCACATCATGCCCCTTCCTCTCCCCGGCCTGAGTGAGCCAGAGCCCCCGAATCAGCAGATCCTTTAACCACGTCCTGTGTGAGCAAAGAACAGTCGCCCTCCGGCGACCTACATGCAGAGGTGGAGCCAAATCCAAAGCTGAACTCCGGGAGCTGTGAAAACAAAGAAAAGAAAGGGAAATCTCTCCCTGCAGCCTCAGGAGCAGCGGATTAAATCTCCACAATCAACTTGATGTACCCTGCATCTGTGGAATACCTGAATAGACAACGTATCATCCCAAATTGAGGCAGTGGACTTTGAGAGCAAGATTTATTATTTTTTTCCCCTTTTCCTCTTTTTGTGAATGTGTATGTGTATGCTCCTGGGTGATTTTGTCTGTATAGCTTTCCTTTCACCATTTGTCCTAGGGTTCTATCCACCCGTTTTTTCTTTTTTTTTTAATTTACTTTTCAAAAAAGTTTTTTCTAATAATTCTTTTTCATTTTAATAACTTTATTTTATTTTATCTTATGTTATATTATTTGTTTTTATCCTCTTCCATTCTTTCTACTTTTTCTCCCTTTTATTCTAACCTGTGTGGATGAAAGGCTACTGGTGCTACAGCCAGGAGTCAGTGCTGTGCCTCTGAAGTGGGAGAGCCATCTTCAGGACACTGGTCCACAAGAGACCTCCCAGCTCCATGTAATATCAAACGGCGAAAATCTCCCAGAGATCTCCATCTCAACACCAACACCCAGCTTCATTAAACGACCAGCAAGTTGCAGTGCTGGACAGCCTATGCCAAACAAGTAGCAAGACAGAAACACAACACCACTCATTAGCAGAGAGGCTGCCTAAAATCATAATAAGTCCACAGACACCCCCAAACACACCACAAGACGTGGACCTGCCCAACAGAGAGACAAGATCCAGCCTCATCCACCAGAACACAGGCACTAGGCCCCTCCACCAGGAAGTGTACACAACCCACTGAACCAACCTTAGCCACTGGGGACAGACACCAAAAACAACAGGAACTACGAACATGCAGCCTGCAAAAAGGAGACCCCATCACAGTAAGATAAGCAAAATGAGAAGACAGAAAAACACATAGCAGATGAAGGAGCAAGATAAAAACCACCAGACCTAACAAATGAAGAGAAAATAGGCAGTCTATATGAAAAAGGATTCAGAATAATGATAGTAAAAATGGTCCAAAATTTTTGAAATAGAATAGAGAAAATGCAATAAACATTTTACAGGTACCTAGAAGAATTAAGATGAAACAAGCAATGATGAACAACACAATAAATGAAATTAAAAATACTCTAGAAGGGATCAATAGCAGAATAACTGAGGCAGAAGAATGGATAAGTGACCTGGAAGATAAAATAGTGGAAATAATTACTGAAGAGCAGAATACAGAAAACAGAATGAAAAGAGCTGAGGACAGTCTCAGAGACCTCTGGGACAAAATTAAACACACCAACATTCAAATTATAGGGGTTCCAAAAGAAGAAGAGAAAAAGAAAGGAACTGAGAAAATATTTGAAGAGATTATAGTTGAAAAGGTCCCTAATATGGGAAAGGAAATAGTTAATCAAGTCCAGGAAGCACAGAGAGTCCCATAAAGGATAAATACAAGGAGAAACACGCCAAGATACATATTAATCAAACTATCAAAAATTAAATACAAAGAACACATATTAAAAGCAGCAAGGGAAAAACAACAAATAAAACACAAGGGAATCCCCATAAAGTTAACAGCTCATCTTTTAGCAGAAACTCTGCAAGCCAGAAGAGACTGGCAAGACATATTTAAGCTGATGAAGGAGCAGAATGTACAACCAAGATTACTCTACCAAGCAAGGATCTCCTTCAGATTTGATGGAGATATTAAAACATTTACAGACAAGCAAAAGCTAAGAGAGTTCAGCACCACCAAACCAACTTTACAACAAATGCTAAAGGATCTTCTCTATGCAAGAAACACAATAGCAGGAAAAGACCTACAATAACAAACATAAAAAAATTAAGAAAATGGGAATAGGAACAGACATATTAATAATTACCTTAAATGTAAATGGATTAAATGTTCCCAACAGAAGACACAGACTGAATGAATGGATACAAAAACAAGACCCATATATATGCTGTGTACAAGAGACCCACTTCAGACCTAGAGAAACATACAGACTGAAAATGTGGGGACAGAAAAAAGATATTCCATGCAAATGGAAACCAAAAGAAAGCTAGAGTAGCAATTATCATATCAGACAAAATAGACTTTAAAATAAAGATTATTAGAAGAGAGAAAGAAGGACACTACATAATGATCAAGGGATTGATCCAAGAAGAATATATAACAATTGTAAATATTTATGCACCCAACATAGGAACACCTCAATACATAAGGCACATACTAACAGCCATAAAAGGAGAAATCGACAGTAACACATACATAGTAGGGGATTTTAACACTACACTTTTGCCAATGGACAGATAATCCAAAATTAAAATAGATATGGAAACACAAGCTTCAAATGATACATTAAACAAGATGGACTTAATTGATATTTATAGGACATTCCATCCAAAAACAAGAGAATACACATTTTTCTCAAGTGCTCATGGAACATTCTCCAGGATAGATGATATCTTGGGTCACAAATCAAGCCTTGGTAAATTTAAGAAAATTGAAATTGTATCAAGTATCTTTTCCGACCACAATGCTATCCGACTAGATATCAATTACAGGAAAAGATCTATAAAAAATACAAAGACACGGAGGCTAAACAATACACTACTTAATAACGAAGTGATCACTGAGGAAATCAAAAAATACCTAATAACAAATGGCAATGGAGACACAACGACCCAAAACCTATGGTATACAACAAAACCAGTTCTAAGAGGGAAGTTTATGGCAATAAAATTCTACCTTAAGAAACAGGAAACATCTCGAATAAACAACCTATCCTTGCATGTAAAGCAATTAGCAAAAGAAGTACAAATAAACCCCCAAAGTTAGCAGAAGGAAAGAAATCATAAAGATCAGATAAGAAATAAATGAAAAAGAAATGAGGGAAACAATAGCAAAGATCAATAAAACTAAAAGTTTGTTCTTTGAGAAGATAAACAAAATTGATAAACCATTAGCCAGACTCATCAAGAAAAAAAGGGAGAAGACACAAATGAATAGAATTAGAAATGAAAAAGGAGAAGTAACAACTGACAAGGCAGAAATACAAAGGATCATGAGAGATTACTACAAGCAACTTTATGCCAATAAAATTGACAACCTGGAAGAAATTGACAAATTCTTAGAAATGCACAACCTGCCAATACTAAACCAGGAAGAATGAGAAAATATGAACATACTAATCACAAGCACTGAAATTGAGACTGTGATTAAAAATCTTCCAACAAATAAAAGCCCAGGACTAGATGGCTTCACAGGCGAATTCTATCAAACATTTAGAAAAGAGCTAACACCTATCCTTCTCAAACTCTTCCAAAATATAGCAGAGGGGGGAACACTCCCAAACTCATTCTACCAGGCCACAATCACCCTGATACCAAACCCAGACAAAGATGTCACAAAGAAAGAAAACTACAGGCCAATATCACTGATGAACATAGATGAAACAACCCTCAACAAAATACTAGTAAGCAGAATCCAACAGCACATTAAGAGGATCATACACCATGATCAAATGATGTTTATTCCAAGAATGCAAGGATTCTTCAGTATATGCAAGGCAATCAATGTGATACACTATATTAAAAAATTGAAGGAGAAAAACCATATGGTCATCACAATAGATGCAGAGAAATCTTTCAACAAAATTCAACACCTATTTATGAAAAAAACCCTGCAGAAAGTAGGCATAGAGGGAACTTTCCTCAACATAATAAAGGCCATATAGGACAAACCCACAGCCAACATCATCCTCAATGGTGAAAAACTGAAAGCATTTCCACTAAGATCAGGAACAAGACAATTGTGTCCACTCTCACCACTCTTATTCAACATATTTTTGGAAGTTTTAGCCACAGTAATCAGAGAAGGAAAGGAAATAAAAGGAATCCAAATTGGAAAAGAAGAAGTAAAGCTGTCACTGTTTTCAGAAGACATGATACTATACATAGAGAATCCTAAAGGTGTTACCAGAAAATTACTAGAGCTAAGCAATGAATTTGGTAAAGTAGCAGGATACAAAATTAATGCACAGAAATCTCTGTCATTCCTATAACTAATGATGAAAAATCTGAAAGTGAAATCAAGAAAACACTCCTATTTACCATTGAAACAATAAAAATATCTAAGAATAAACCTACCTAAGAAGTCAGAAGACCTGTATGCAGAAAATTATGACACAGATGAAATAAATTAAAAATGATACAAATACATGGAGAGATATACCACGTTCTTGGATTGGAAGAATCAACATTGTGAAAACGACTCTACTACCCAAAGCAATCTAGAGATTCAATGCAATCCCTATCAAACTACCACTGGCGTTTTTCGCCAAACTAGAACAAAGCATTTCACAATGTGTATGGAATCACAAAAGACCCCAAATAGCCAAAGCAATCTTGAGAACGAAAAATGAAGCTGGAGGAATCAGGGTCTCTGACTTCAGACTATACTACAAAGCTACAGTAATCAAGACAGTATGAAAAAAAAAAGACAGTATGGTACTAACACAAAAACAGAAATATAGATGAATGGGACAGGATAGGAAGCTCAGAGATAAACTCACGCACAAATGGTCACCTTATCTTTGTTAAAGGAGGAAGGAATGTACAGTGGAGAAAGGACAGCCTCTTCAATAACTGGTGCTGGGAAAACTGGAGAGGTACATCTAAAAGTATGAGATTAGAACACTCCCTAACACCATACACAAAAATAAGATGAAAATGGATTAAAGACCTAAATGTAAGGCCAGAAACTATCAACCTCTTAGAGGAAAACATAGGCAGGACACTCTATGACATAAATCACAGCAAGATCCTTTTTGACCCACCTCCTAGAGAAGTGGAAATAAAAACAAAAATAAACAAATGGGACCTGATGAAACTTCAAACATTTTGCACAGCAAAGGAAACCATAAACAAGACCAAAAGGCAACTGTGTGAATGGGAGAAAATATTTGCAAATGTAGCAACTGACAAAGGAATAATCTCCAAAATTTACAAGCAGCTCATGCAGCTCAATACCTAAAAAACAAAGAACCCAATTCAAAAATGGGCAGAAGACCTAAATAGACATTTCTCCAAAGAAGACATACAGACTGCCAACAAACAAATGAGAGAATGCTCAACATCATTATTCATTATAGAAATGCAAATCAATACTAAAATGAGATATCATCTCACACTAGTCAGAATGGCCATCATCACAATATCTAGAAACAATAAATGCTGGAGAGGGTGTGGAGGAAAGGGAACACTCTTGCACTGTTGGTGGGAACGTAAATTGTTACAGCCACTATGGAGAACAGTATGGAGGTTCCTTAAAAAACTACAAGTAGAACTACCATATGACCCAGCATTCCCACTACTGGGCATATACCCTGAGAAAACCATAATTCAGAAAGAGTCATTTACCAAAATGTTCATCACAGCTCTATTTACAATAGCCAGGAGATGGAAACAACCTATGTGTCCATCATCAGATGAATGGATAAAGAAGATGTGGCACATATATACAATGGAATATTACTGAGCCATAAAAAGAAACGAAATTGAGCTATTTTTAGTGAGGTGGATAGACCTAGAGTCTGTCATACAGAGTGAAGTAAGTCAGAAGACACATATATATGGAATCTAAGAAAAAAAAATGTCATGATGAACCTAGCGGTAAGATGGGAATAAAGACACAGACCTACTAGAGAATGGACTTGAGGATATGGGGATGGGGAAGGGTAAGCTGTGACAAAGTGAGAGAGTGGCATGGATATATAATATACACTACCAAACGTAAAATAGATAACTAGTGGGAAGCAGCCACATAGCACAGGGAGATCAACTTGGTGCTTTGTGACCACCTAGAGGGGTGGGATAGGGAAGGTGGGCAGGAGGGAGACACAAGAGGGAGGAGATATGGGAACATATATATATTTATAACTGGTTCACTTTGTTATAAAGCAGAAACTAACACACCATTGTAAAGCAATTATACTCCAATTAAGATGTAAAAAATATATATATTATAGATGCACTGAACATAGTTTAAAATTTACAGAAAGAGTTTTAGAAGGAAATTAAAAGCATACAATCGAACCATAGGTAACTATTACTTTCTATGTGTATTATTTCATAAAGAAGACTATTCTATACGTAAAAAAACCAAACAAAGAAACAAAAAAGAACACCGTGGGGTCCAAATTAATAATCTGAATTTAGTTCTTCTCTGAAAATAGAAACCTCTATTAACTAAATAAACTCATGGCTTGATTGTCAAATATGATTTAGTTTGACCTTTTTCTGGTTAAACACAAGAATTTTGAGAAATGTAAATAACAGAGTGAAAATTAATATGGGTTTTTGGGCTTGTGCTAAAAACAGGAGATACTCTTATGCAAAATTGTGAGATAGGATAATATTCTTTTTTCCCTTTATCCTCCTTTCTTTTTCTTCTCTAACTTTCTTCCATTCTACACTTTTCTCCTCACTACCTCTCCTTGTTACCTATCAAAACCTATTTTCATAGGCAACCTCCATGTCCATTCCTTTATTTCTCTTTTCCTCTTCCCTTTACTCTTAGAATCTAGTGGGGGTGGCTTGGCTAGTTAGTATGCAAATAACACTACCTCTCCAGCCTAAACCTTTGATGTCTTATACAAGAGGAGTGAGTAAGTTGTTAAAATTCTGGGCCATGGAATAGATATCTTTAGTTAGAGGAGTGTTTTTTAGTGTTTTACAAGGGTCATTCATTTAACCTGTGATGATGGGTAGAATGCCACAGGAGGTGGGGGGGATTGAAAAGGCATCTTCTCACATTGCATATTATGCTCTGCATTATTTTTAAATTCACTTACTACTTATCTATCCCAAAGCTAGAAAAACTTAAGAGAAAAATGGAGAAAGCTTAGGTTAAACAATACGTTTGAGAGGTAGAAAACATGTAATTTTCACTTTTGTTTTTAGAAGTCTACCACTCTTTGACACAAAGATAAACTAAATAGTTGTTTGCTTGTCATATGTTACAGGGTAAGTAAGATCAAAGTTCCATAGTGAGAAAATTGTAATTCATAAGATTTTTATTCAAAAGTACAAAAAAAAGTAACAGATTAGAAGATCCACGTACACAATGTGTGAAGTGCAAAAAAACAATTTGTGGCCAAGTGATAAATGTCATAGTTTGTCTATAGACTTGGGTAACATTTTAACAAAGTCCTTCCTTGTACGTTTCTACACTTTATTTTTCATATCACGTGTCCTGAGATAAAATATTATGTCTGTATTGTCTTAAGTAAATTATACAATATAATAGCTGAGCATTTCAGAAATTAAGTCAATTTTAACTTAAATAGATTAATCCTCAAGGAAATGCTTTCTTTGCATTTTTTTATTTTAAAAAAAACTGAAAGGAAAAGATACTTTGTTGCCAGAATGATCTGGATCAGTTGACAGAATTTTTGTTATAACAAAATTAAATTTAGGAACTTAGTCAAATAAATTTTACTTTATAACTAAATAAAATTTGCCTAAATAGCAAATTTTAAAAGAAAGAGAACAGTGGAGAGAAAATACCCTTTATGAGTCAGCAAAATGATGTCTCTATGACAAATTACTTGGTAGCTATTTTGTACTAAGTGGATTTGAAAAAGGTGGCATAAATGTATAGTTGAGTACATGCATATATGTATGTGTGTGGACACACACAGAGAGAGAGAGAGAGAGAGAGAGAGCTATTTTAATAACAGTTAATTGGACTTTTTGAAAAATACTGGAGAGGCCCATATGATAGATTTACCTATGCAGTTAGTAGTCATTATGTTTTATTTTAAAATATTTATATGTGTAAGGCAAATATTTTATAGAGAGAATTGCCAGCTGAGATTTTGTTGTGTGTTCATTTCTGCAGGCATCTTTCTGACATACAAATACACTTCCTTCAGAAGAGCCGTCAACCTTAGTTCTGCTATGATATTTGTTCTTATACAGGATTGCAAGGTGGTGAGAGGCAGGTATTATAATAACTCTCTATTATAATTTATTTTCACAGGTGTAATAAAAAGACAGACTAAAATAACATGGAGAATGATAGTGAAATTGTATATCAGACAGAGATTTAAATAAGCCAAGATAATTGGTTTTATAGATCTTGAATCTAGAGTTTTCCATGTGACACAGACAAGCGTGGAAACCAGCAGAAATGACTTCCTAAACACACAGTGTTTAATCAAGAACATAGGTCAGATGCCCTGACATTATGTGCCAGCTTTTAACCACAAGGCTCTTTGACACCTAAAACAAACATATGGTTTTAGCAACTTAGAAAATTCCTTCAAACACACACATTAGATTGCATTATTTTGCAATCTAAAATAATTCTGTGAAGAGTATGACTTTATATAAATTCTTTAATCACTTTGGAATTTTTAAGGAACACAAACAGGCCTGACCTTTGAGCTACTTTTACATTGACCTAGGAAGAGTACCCTATCACTCTGTACAGATAGAACTTCTTCCCCAATGAGAAAGAAACATTGCTTCATACATTGTACCATTTTAAAACCATTTAGGAAGAACAAGGGCATTAATCAGAACAGAAGATTTTAAATATTTATGAACTGACTTGGAAGGAGCAGTACAACTTTTTAATTAAGCATTCTTGTTCAGTGAGTACAAAATGTCCCTTTCATGATAATATCACACCATCTCTGCTGTGAGACTCTTGCTTCATTGCTTATCATATTAAGACCTACTCCCAAGTCTAGTATTCAAGGCTTTTGATTTACTGACCTACCCATCCCATCTCTCACTATGACCAGTGAAAATCCTTTGCTCTAGTCAGACAAAATATAATTGTTATTAACCAAACTCTTAATTTTTTTCAGAATACATTTTCCCTCCTTTGCCCAGCTTTTCTGTGGTATCTTCATAACTCTGCGTATTTCTTAATTTCACTAGTGCTTGTATTATGAACTTCACATTCAAGCACTGAATGAAATACTGCATTCTAGGACACATATTATTTTTAATAATTATGCTTGTTTCTATACATGTCTTTTATAACCTTGAGACAAGTGTCCTTGTATTATATTTATATTTTTTCTCCCATCTTCTACCATAGTGATCATTTTATAAATATTCAAGATCCTTAAACTGAATCTGAATTCAGCATTTGCTTTATGAAATATAATCAATGATTTGGGGAGATTGAAATTTACCTAACTCAGAAATCAGAAATACCTCCATAAGTGCTTTGTTCACTATGTTATTAACATGACAAGCTTGTTGGAATAGTAATGCTGAAACTTTTAAACTAAATCCCCTCTATGCAGATCAGTGCTGCTTACTTAGTGGGGTTGGACATGATTTTATATAATATATGCAGATAGAATATGACCATTTAAGAATGGGCTCAGCAAAAGCAACAGTCAGCAATTGGGGCAAACTCTCTTAAGTTTCTGCCACTCCTTCAATAGCTGTTCCAGTGTCTGACTTAGTTCATCAGTTGGAGATGACCAGACATGACTGTTCAAACTCACAGTGGTATTATGTCAACATCTGGAAATTTATAATGTTCACTGTTTTGACTAGTTTTAAGTGTTAGAGTCATTCTGCCTAGAAAATGAGTTATTCCATTATTAAGATAAGAATGCTTATGATAAAAAATAGTTTTCTGACTGATTGCTTTTTTTCTGGGATGGATTTAAAGGGACATTAAAGTCAGTTTTAATCTATTTTTTAATTTGCCTTAAGACTTCAATGTAAGGAGAGTAAAGGAAGCCACCAAAATGAGAAGGGTTGGAGTTGGGCACACTAGCTCTCATTTGTGGTTAAACCAGCAGAATGGGAAAGTGTGTCGAAATTAAGAGTGTAAAGGTTTGGAAAATGGTTTATTGTACAAATTAATGCATAGAGAGGGCAATAGAAAGATATTAAACAAGAGATATCAACACATGTTGAAATATTTCAATTTAAGACAAAAAAATAACATGATTAAACAAAGAATTTAAGTAAATGAAGCAAAGAGTGGAAGTCTTTTTTTGTGAAATTTATGGTAAATTTTGCTTCTCAAACATGCTTCACAAAAGAATAGATAGATGAAGCGTGGACTATTACCAAGCCAAATAAGCAAGGGGGAAATTATATCCATAGAAAGAAAATAGTTAGTTTGGAATGTGGCCTGGGCAGTGAGGTTATATCTACTCTTATGTGAAGTTCTGGTGTAATTTAATGCTTAGGAGGAGTTCAGCCATGAAAACATTTTAACTTATTTCGCAGACTCTAAGAAGATCATTATAGGACTAACTCAAAGGGAAGGGTAGTCTTTATATTTAGCCTCCTCAGCAATTGGAGACAAGGTATTTTGGATTAATTGATGCCATTATATGAATATATGATTTTGTGCTAAGGGGAGATTAGATTAACATATAACTGATAGTTGAATAGCATAATTTTACTTATTAAAAAATAAAATAAAAAGGAAATAAAGCATTTCCCTTTTGTAGTGAAAAATAATCATGGGATAAAAAATAGTTGTAAAACAGTTTTGCAAGATGAAGTCCTGGAGTTCTGTTGCACAACAATGTGAATATACTTAACACTACTGAGCTGTACACTTACAAATGGTTAAGATAAAAAATTTAATGCGACTATTTTTTTTACCACAATAAAAAAATATATATATATTAAAAATAAATATTAAGGTTGCTGAAAATATTGGAAAAACTGAAAACACAAGAAGAGCTACTGTAGGCTGAACATAGCTGGGAGCAAACTCAGGTATGGTCTTTCCTATTTGAGTCAAATATTTGAAAATAAATCATACAGAATGATACAAAATTATTAAAGACAAAAGAACTTTAATAATGAACTAACTTTTTAAAGGCATTTTTGTTCTGCCACTCTTAAATACATTTATATAAACCCCTGATCTAAATTTATATAATTAAAACTGCTAACTATAAACTATAACTATATAAACTGCTATCCATCTGTTTCTGTAATAATAACCTTTCTGAAGGCAAGAAAATACAGATTAAAACTGTAAACTTTACTTTTTCTTAAATTTTATTGAAGTATAGTTGATCTACAATGTAATAGGTGAGTTAATAAGAGATATTTCCTTGTGATTTTATCAAATTTGAACTATACAGATTATAAACAATTTTGTCAAAGAATGGAGTGAGGAAGTTGACAATTATAAAATTTTAGTGAGATTTTCCTTCTTATCACCTTATATTTGTACCAGTGGTGTACTTTTTTTTTTAATTGAAGTATAGTTGATTTACAATGTTGTGCCAATCTCTGCTGTACAGCAAAGTGACTCAGTTTTACACATATATACATTCTTTTTTCAATATTCTTTTCCATTATGGTTTATCCCAGGAGATTGGATATACTTACCTGTGCTATACAGTAGGACCTTGTTGTTTATCCATCTTGTATATACTAGTTTGCATCTGCAAATCTCAAACTCCCAGCCCTTCCCTCCCCCACCCCACCTCCCCGCCTTGGCTACCACAAGTCTGTTCTCTACGTCTGTGAGTCTGTTTCTGTTTCATAGATACGTTTATTTGTGTTGTATTTAGATTCCACATATAAAGTGTTATATAAGACCATAAATTTTAAGCAGGTTTCTAGGATTGTTGGAATACAGTTTGAATTCATTTGACATTTGCTTAAAAGAGACAGTGTTTTATATTTTTAATGTAGTATATTTTAAACTAAGCAATGATAATTTTGAGCTTTTTCATAGAAATTACATCACTGTTTTATTGTAGTAGTTTATTGGTAACACTATATGTTTCCATGAAATTAAATATACACTACAGAGATGGAAGAGTGCTGTTTGCCAATAACATATGTGAATGATTTTTTTTATGATGAAATTTCACACTATTTCTGAAATAGGTTAGTAGATTGTATAAGCAGGCCACAGTTGATATCTTCATCAAAAAAAAAAATGTCAGGGTTCTTCCATCTCAGTCTACTAGGAATTTTTAAGAGCAAGTTTCTTTTAATGATAATAGTTCAGGGGTCAGAAACCTAGAAACCTGATGTTACTTTGTGATTAGAGTAGCCATGTGTTCACCTGAGACGTAGCTCTCACTGTTCAAATATTTGCAGAGGAAAACAAGTCTACCTATCTCTATAGGCTAAAATTATAGAAGCTTACCCTTTAGACCAATGCAATTCAGAGGAAGAAATAAGCAAAGCTGTTTTTTTGGAATCACAGTAGGCCTTAATTGTTCCTGGAAGAATTGCCTGGGGTAAACATACTTCAACCCATCCTATGGCATTTAGACAGGAACCTTTCAGCAGCATGTAGTATGGTTTGAATATCATAGTAAGACATTGGGGAGGACAACTCTTAGCACTTATGCATTAATCAAAAGAGTTGTTCACTGAAAAAAACAGTATTCAGTGATCTGCTTTCCTTTGAGCATGAACAAAGGCTTTTTTCATCTCTGTCAAGGAAAGTGGAAACAGTGTATGTTAGCTTGGAAAAGAAATGTCTTTAAGGAATTTCACAAGCTCATAAATCTGGAAGTGACCTTGAGAGTTCAGCTGAACTTCACTTTTAGACCACACCTAAGCCAATCTTGGAGAGATGAGACCCTGCCCAGACAAATGAGTTCTTGAAATTCTTTGGCAATAGAAACTAAATGAGTTGTGAGATCTTTCTCTCCAAGAATAATATCTCTTGTTTTGAGTGTGGATACCTGGTTCCTTCTTAGGAAATCAATGAAAATTCCACATGTGTTAAGATTTTATCAAACACAAAGTGGGTAAAATATTAACCCATATTTCTTAAACATATATTGTAAGAGATTAACTATTAAGAGTCTTTATATGAATACAATATTTAGGGGAAACAATAAGGAACATAGTATTGTTTTTATCTTCTTGCCTCAATTTTGTTTTTCATTACTCAATGCTAATTTATAACATATTTACATTGGGAATAGTGAATTTTTTTTGTATTTTTCTCACTTTAGCTTTAAAGTGATTCCTTAATAATGTTATTGCCATTATAACATTCATGTGTGATTTTTACTTCAAATATATATTTTTTAAATATGATGCCATTATTTTCTCTTAAAAATACAAATCACATGTTCCACCCATCAGTAGAAGCACCGGTTTGGGGCCAATGTTTCTGATTCCCTACAACAAGCCTGCCACAATGCTTTCTTTGATTCATTACTTGCTTTTATACCTTCTGAAGTGAGAATTCTTTGGGGTACTTTAATGTTTTAAGAAATCAAAGGTATATTTCATTTAAGCAGCAAGGATTACAACATTAGCATATCATTTTACAGTCTTTACAAATGAGTCTCCTTCAATGCCCATTTAAAAAAATTTTATTGAAAAAACTTTAAGTCAGAGGGAATTTGTTGTCCTATTTGAAAACCATCTAAGAAACTTTTGTTTACTGTAATGCAAGTTTTATATATTAGGCCAAGTTCAGAAGACACTAACATATACACATTTGTTATGAAATGGCTAGAAATTCCTTATCATGGTAATACTATATTTACAGATTAACTCATACTTAAATTCAGTTAAATCATAATGTTGCAGTGGTTAGTGAGTTTCTTGATTTGTAAATTCAAAATAAATGGATGTTGAAACAAAGCCACACATACATATTATATAGTTTTTTTAAATAGGAAAAAATTACAAAAGAGAAAGTAATTAAATCTATATTGGTATTTTATATCATTTACATAGCAGAACTTACTCATGGTACAAAATTGAGTTTAAAATCGTATATGAAGGAAACCATAAACAAAGCAAACAGACATCCCTCAGAATGGGAGAAAAGATTTGCAAACAAAGCAACTGGCAAGGGATTAATCTCCAAAATATACAAACAGTTCATGCAGCTCAAAATCAAAAAAACAAATAACCCAGTCAAAACATGGGCAGAAGATCGAAATGGACATTTTTTCCAAGGATGGCATACAGAGGGCCAAAAAGCACATTAAAAGATGCTCAACATCACTAATTATTAGAGAAAAGCAAATCAAAATGACAGTGAGGTATCACCTCACACCAGTCAGAATGGCTATCATCAAAAAATCTACAAACAATAAATGCTGTAGAGGGTGTGGAGAAAAGGGAACCCTCCTACACTGTCGGTGGGAATGTAAATTGGTAGAGCTGCTATGGAGAACAGTATGGAGGTTCCTTAAAAAAACTAAAAATAGAACTATCATATGATGCAGCACTTCTAATCCTAGTCATATACCCAGAGAACACCATAATTCAAAAAATACATGCACCTCAATGTTCATTGCAGCAGTATTTACAATAACCAGGACATGGAAGCAACATAAATGTCCATCAACAGAGGAATGGATAAAGAAGATGTGGTACATATATACAATGGAATATTACTCAGCCACAAAAAAGAAGAAAATAATGCCATTTGCAGCAACATGGATGGACCTAGAGATTATCATACTGAGTGAAGTAAGTCAGACACAGAAAGACAAATATCATATGATATTGCTTATATGTGGAATCTAAAAAACAGGGTACAAATGAACTTATTTACAAACAGAAGTAGAGTCACAGATGTAGAAAACAAACTTATGATTACCAGGGGATGGGGGTGGGGAAGGATAAATTGGGAGATTGAGATTGACATATACACACTACTATATATAAAATAGATAACTAATAAGAACCTACTATACAGCACAGGGAAATCTACTCAATACTCTGTAATGGCCTATATGGGAAAAGAATCTAAAAACAGAGTGGATATATGTTTATGTACAACTGACTCACTTTGCTGTACAGGAGAAAGTAACACAACATTGTAAATCAACTATACTCCAATAATTTTTTTTAAATGTATATAGATGGTGTTTCCCTTGTGGCGCAGTGGTTGAGAGTCTGCCTGCCGACGCAGGGGACACGGGTTTGTGCCCCGGTCCGGGAAGATCCCACATGCCGCGGAGCGGCTAGGCCCGTGAGCCATAGCTGCTGAGCCTGCACGTCCGGAGCCTGTGCTCCACAACGGGAGAGGCCACAACAGTGAGAGGCCCGCGTACTGCAAAAAAAAAAAAAAAAAAAAAAAAAAAAAATATATATATATATATATATATATATATATATATATATATGGATGGATATTTTTATTACTGAAAATGAGAAATTTTCCATTTCACCAGACAGAAGAGGAAAATAGCTACATGACACAGTGTAGCTACTGTGTTCATCACTTACTAACATAAAAATAAAATTATATTAAAATTCAACTCCATATCTATAATCTTTAGTCCACACTTAGTTGCTGGTACACATATTATTTGTATCTAAATATGACTTCTTAATTAATTCATTAATTAATTCCTTAAAAATGTATTTTGTGACTGCAAGTATTGTTCTAGCTCCTGGAAATAGAGAGGGAAAACAGACAAAAATTCACATCTTTATGGAGTTACCATTGTAGTACTTGGTTGCAGACAGTATACTGGTAAGTGAGTAAAATATGTAATATGCTTGATGGTCACAAATACAATTTTAAACAGGGAACTCCAGGGACAATTAGAAAGCCTCATTGGAACACAGATTTGAGTGAGAGGAGAAACTGAGCCATGTAGATATCTGAGGGGTGAAAGTTCTAGAGAGAGGAAACAGTCAGCACAGGGAACCTGAGACAGGAGTATGCCTGGAATGTTCAAAGGGGAGCAAGAAAGCAGTATCACTGAAGTGAAACAAAGTAGGAGAGTAGCAGCAACTGAAGTCAGAGAGAAGATGGGTTGAAAGAGGAGCAGCTAATGTAGGATCATGTCCATTTTATGAAACATGCTTATATTCTGGATATTATGGGACACCATCAGAGTATTTTGAGTGGCATGATATGATTTATGTTTTAAAAGGATTATGTCAAATGCTGTGTTTAAAATAGATTTTAGAGGGACAAGCGTGAAGGCGAGGAGATCATAGAGAAGGTTGCTGCAATAGTCCAGATAAGGAATAATGGAACAGCATGTGTAACTCTGGAGGTAGTGAAAAGTCGTCTAATTCTCATGCAGAACTGACAGTATTTGCTGACAGATTGAATACAGGAAATAAGATTAAAAGTTCACAAAAATGATTCCAAGGTTTTAAGTTTTGGAAATGGATAAAAACAGTTGCCTTTTATTGAGATAGATTATTAACCTTCCCCCTTTCACTCTCAAAAGTACCCATGTTTGAATGATGAGTTGTATAGTCACCCTGGTTATAGGGAATAAAGCAGGAAAATCAAGGGATTGGGGGGAGGAGAGGGAATCAGTTGATTGTTTTTGACCATTAAATTTGAGATGATTCTTAGGTGTCTAAGTGGAGAAGTACAGGTGATTCGAATATAAGTATTCATCTTATTCATGAGGTCCAGGCAGGATATATAAATTTGTGAGTGGTCAGCATATTGATGGTTTTTCAGCTTATGAGACTTAAAGAGCTCACCAGACAATTTACAATCACAAAATGAATATTAATAAAGCAGATTCCTCTTTTTCTGTTATTATTGCATTCTTTTGACAGAAATTACTACTTATGCTATATACTGATGTTTCTATCACCTTAAACTCTAGAACAAACGTATTGAACATTTTTCGTATAAAATAACAATGACCCATTTTGTGTTGAAAAGAGCATTGAATTTGGGATTGCCAACCTCAACTTCTTCCTCAGTAAATTTAGAATAAAAATATACACTAATATACTACACAATTATGCAAAACTACATAATGATTCTAAAATGAAATATTATTTCAGTGGAATATTATTTGCTTCAAAGGAATGTTGTGAGGATGAGATGAGATAATATATATGAAAGTTCTTTATAAACCATGTAAGGGCTGTGGTAAGGGCAGAATAGCAGCCACCTTGTAATTCACTTTTTATTTTTTTACATCCTTATTGGAGTATAATTGCTTTACAATGGTTTGGAGTATAATTGCTTTACAATGGTGTGTTAGTTTCTGCTTTATAACAAAGTGAATCAGTTATACATATACATATGTTCCCATATTTCTTCCCTCTTGCGTTTCCCTCCCTCCCACCTTCCCTATCCCACCCCTCTAGGTGGTCACAAAGCACCGGGCTGATCTCCCTGTGCTATGCGGTTGCTTCCCACTAGCTATCTATTTTACATTTGGTAGTGTATATGTGCCCATGCCACTCTCTCACTTTGTCACAGCTTACCCTTCCCCCTCCCCATATCCTCAAGTCCATTCTCTAGTAGGTTTGTATCTTTATTCCTGTCTTACCCCTAGGTTCTTCATGACATTTTTTTCTTAAATTCCATATATATGTGTTAGCATACAGTATTTGTCTTTCTCTTTCTGACTTACTTCACTCTGTCCATCATCGGATGAATGGATAAAGAAGATGTGGCAAATATATACAATGGAACATTACTCAGCCATAAAAAGAAACGAAATTGAGCTATTTGTAATGAGGTGAATGGCCCTAGAGTCTGTCATACAGAGTGTAATTCACTTTGATTCCCATAGGCTTGCACAGTTCACGAGTAAGGTTTAGAGAAAGAACAAAGTGAGAGACAGAGAATATAGTGGAGAATCAATTGACATTTTAATTTGTTAGTTTTCAAATTCTCAGGCTGATATCTTTCTTCTCATACTGTTGCCTCACCTCTCCTGTTCACTGACTTCATTCTTTGCATGCATTTCATATATTAAAGCAATATTATTTTCCATATAATCATTTTGAAAATTATTTTCTGCTAAGATGAAAATTGGCAGGTGAATACAAAATGAGATAAGGCTTCTGAAAGAGTTCCCTTAGCTTTGAGAAAGAGTGGAAACAAGGTGATATTGATAACCACTGAAATTCATTATTATTGCATATTAATAGCTGGAAACTGTAAGTTTCATCCTCTTATAGTTTTAACTCTCTACATGTAGGTAAAACTCTTTGTAGTTATTTGTA
The DNA here is from genome assembly GCF_951394435.1 of Stenella coeruleoalba. NCBI lineage: Eukaryota > Metazoa > Chordata > Mammalia > Artiodactyla > Delphinidae > Stenella > Stenella coeruleoalba. Next base: position 72,497,465 of record NC_137152.1, on the reverse strand, counting down.
TGATAAGATTGCTAATTTATGTACCTTTTCAACTCCCCATGGAGGTTATGTAGCCTAGGACCATGATGCTAAGGGAATGACAGAAACAGAATTTACAAAGACATACAATATATATTTAAAAAACTGCAAGTAATCTTAGCTTCCAATATTTTAGGAAGCTAGAACAGAGTAATTTATCACTCAAAACAAATAAGGGAGAAGATTAAAATGCTTTGTAATTTAAAAAGCCATTTTAATCTCATAACATAACTATACTATAATTACACATCTTACTAAAATATTATGATTACATATTATGTATATATTAATAATTACAAAATTTGCTCTTATATATGGCTGTTGCATCAGTACCATGTCTTACAATTTTTTAGCAGTATATGATTTCCTATGTTGTAAAAGTCACTTTTAACAATTTGGCATAAATTGAATACAAAATTATTTCTTTACTATAAGAGCATCAGTAAATAACACATTTATTTTATTAATTGTTATTGCTCAGCTTTTTTCTAGTTGTGGCAATGAATGACCTTAATTTTAAACTTCTCATCAGCAAAGTTAAGTAGTAAGTTTCCATTATCACTATCAATATTGATTTTCTAATACATGTAAGAGGTTAAATAAAATCAATTATTTTTAATATTAGACAAAGTTTAATTGAGGATAGTTTCAAACAGTAGCTTAATGCCCCTAATTAAAATACCCCCAGTAGCAGGTTGATTTCAAGAGACAGTTTTTATGGAGGAACTTTTTAAGCAAGGGAAGATGAGAAGACCAAGTTAGAAGTGTTTACAAGAATCTGTAGGTATGGAGATGAAGAAGAAAATTATCCAAGTTGCCCGGAGTGTATGAGGTGCTTGCAAATGTTTCCAAGAAAGTCCATCAGAAAAGAAGCTCTCTAGTATGTTATAGAAAGAAAAAATGGGAAGTAAAATATATTTTGACATTTGTAAGTTGAATATCAGTTCACTCTTGCTTTTTTTTACTTGTTTAGTTATACGGCCTGTAATGTTTTACCTGTGCAGAAAAATACATGTAATAGGATTTTGCTGTCAATAAAAGAGGTAGATATTTAATTGAATGAGCAACAATAGTGAGATAATTGCCTTCTTATGTTTAGCAACACAAATCAAACCATTATAAAGCATATGAGTGCTGATACGTAAATGAACAACATAGTTGCAAGCCATTTTCCTCCTTTTACTTTTTGGTTTTCATTAACAAACTAACCTGCCAACATTTTTAACCTGTGCAATATCAAATTGGCTCTTTGATGACTCCCATTTCTATCATAATTAAAGATTTAAAGGTTGACTTCATAGTAAAGATCAATTACTTTCTGTAAATTTTGGAGAAGTGGCACTCGTTGCTGTTTTGTTATTTATTTAGGCTATTTTATTATCTCCCAGATATTTTACCAGTGAAGGTGACTACAACTTAATTTTATGGATACATATACCCTCATATGCTAGCAAATGCTTTTAATCTTGGGTGGTACACAGAGACTGACCAATCATCCTGGGAAGGGTTTTCCAGGAGGTGGGACTGTAATTGCTAAAATTGAGAGACTCTTGGGCAAACTGATACCTGTCTTAGCAGATATCATTAATATATTTGAAAGTAGTTATTATCAAAATCAAATCAGGTGTATCACAAGTGAAACTACTAAAGCTAAGTAAGGTAAGGTGTTGCCAGACGTCCAAACTAAAAGATGTATGCAGGGTTCTAATGGCCCCCACAACGCTCGTGACCCTGACAGAAGACCATATAGGTACTGGGTCATTCCTCCCAAACGTCCACCACGTCCATGCCTGGCATATAATAGGTGCTCCACAAATGTACAGGTAAATGAACTTTTTTTTTTTAATTTAGGAAACGCTGACCTATTGATAGAGAGCACCAAAATAAATAATGTATTTTCTTTAAAATCCATATTTCTACACAAAATTCCCATACCACTCACTTTTGACAAACTGTTTCAAAAGCTCTACTAATAATGTCATAAAATAAATTTTGCAGAAGCTTAAGTGCAATCTATGCATAAAAGCCTATTTACACACAAAGTAATAACAAGATCACAAAAGTATCTCAGATACATATGGGAAAAGAAATTAGGATCTTAATTTATCTACCTTTAAGTGGACAATTTTTGAGAAAATTAAGATAATATTAGCCTTTATATTATTGAGAAATATTTAATAACTTTAATTTTATAAAGAGCAAATATAAACATCTTTTTAGACTTAATTAGATAATATTTAAATTAACTTTTGTTCTGATACTTAGATTAATTTAAAAAGTAAATGAGAGCTAGAGCCTTATAATTAAATTGGCATCTTATATTTAAATTTAAAAATCTTAATTTTATATTGTTAGTACTCTTAAGCTTTTCAAAGTATAATTCCATTTTATATAACTTTTATGGTTGTGCCAAATTAAGTTTTGTGTTATGTAAGGATTAGTTTAAAAAGTCATTGGAGATATAAACGGGGAGCTATGTTAATTGCATCATAGTAGTAAGAGTAATACAGGGCTGGAGATAGTCCAACAGAAAAGTTAGGTTAGAGTGAAATAATATTTTCCATATAAAAAGGAAGTTATCAGCAGGAACATATTTCTTCTTGGATTGTACATTCTGGATGAGTTGTTAATATAGTTTAATAAAATATAGTAAATTCCATGGTAGCAACTACAGCAAAAACGTTTGGTTCTTAGACATTGACAAAAAGACATTGATTTTATATATCACTTTTTGATGTTTTGTGGAAGGAAAATGGTATGTTTATTTCTCATTTCTGAGCCCATATCCATTATGTTAGAGTTGGATTGGATATTTAACTCTTCAGAACACTCATTTGTTGTAGAAGAAATCTAATTATTTCCCTGCTTTCTCTTTGAGTGACTAGAATCAGAAATAATATGTGGAAAATGGGATAAACATGGAAAAAACTAACATTATTATTTAAACTATGGGTATCATGAGCTCTAAATAGAATTAGGTCTTTGTTTATACCATTACTCTCCTGAAATACCTTCTCGTCTCTTTTGTACTTTTCATCTCCCATGAAAATTTCCCTGTCCATCCCAGCCCATTTTGGTCTTTCCTGCAACTAAACTCTAGCAAATGTACTAGTCATTTGAAATTGTAGCTCCTTGAGTAGAGTGCTTAAAATATACCTCCTAGTAGTCAACAAAATACTTTAGTTAACTAATTCTCTAACTCAGCCCTTATTCCCTAAAAATCATTTAAACTAAGAAAATCTGTGTAGTGCTGAAATTTCAGTTAACTGTGAAAAGAGTGAGATACTAGGGTATATGTTCCTAGTCTGAGAGCAAGAATTTCTGAGTCTGGGGGAGAGATTAATACTAACCAAAGGTGTTTTCCCTGCTAATAGGTCCTTTCAGAGCCACACTCTGTCATAGTTTGCAACCTCAGTGCTAGCATAAATGCCCTCTGTATCCCAATAGTTTAGGAAAATCCACCCATGAGATGATGAACTTACCTCCAGATGAAGAAATATCTAACCCTATATGAATTGTCTTCATGTTATTTATTTAGTCTTCTTGTGGTAATTCCATAACTTGAGCAGGTTTTGCTTTTTTTTTTTTTTTTTTTTTTTTTTAGTTTTTGCTTTGTGATGACCTGGAGGAATCCAATGGGCCCTGATTAATAAAGATAGTAACATGCTATTGTCATCTTTTTGTTTATCTCCCAAAGTGCTTTTTTATTTCTTTATTTTCTTATCACATTATTTGTTCAATTTTTTTCAACTGCACTATATTGAGTACCTATTTTATTTCAAGCATTGAGGTAAGTGGTGATGAGCAACACACCTGCTCTCCTGGAGGAGCTTAGTGTATAGTTTGGGAAATAGACATCATTCACATAAATACATGGCAAAATTGCAGCTGTGACAAGAGTTTCTGAGAAGTACAAGGTACACAATTGGGGTATATAATTTAAGAAAGTCAGGAAGAAATATCTGAGGAAGTGACACTTAAGTTGAAATCTAAAGGATAACTAGAGGATACCTAGATGAATAATGTTGGAAAACTGTTCCAGTGAAGAGGGATGCACAGTGCAATGGCCCATAGGGAGAATGTGGATGAAGGCCAGTGTGACTAAAATGGAGAGAGTAAGGAAGTGTGCAGTGCAAAATAAGGTAGAATAAAGGGAGAGATGTGGATTTAGGCTCAAAGATCATGTAATTTGATCATGATTATATGGAATAGAATCTACATCTTTTGCCTCATCCTGTGCCACAAAGTTCCTTCCTTGCATCCTGTCTTTCTCTTATCACATTATAACCTTATATTTACTTCACTAGACTGCTACCCTGTTGACCATGTTTAGCTCATTTATTGTTGTCCCCAAATCTGAACCCGATATCCATCCTCTACTTGAGACTCGACTCATATTTTTGTGGGAGGCAGAACGAAGAGCTGTATTGAATTTCAAATGTTTTTGTATTTTCAGCGTTTGGCACAGCATTGAACACAAAGACAATAATTAAGACATTTTACTGAATGAAGGAATAGTGGATCTGACACATGTTGTGGGAAGGCTTGCTTGTAATCTGACATCAGCTTTGAAGATGAAATTACTAAATTTCCCTAATGTGTTTCCCATAATAAATTATTTTATTTTTGAATTTTATTTTATTTTTTATATAGCAGGTTCTTATTAGTTATCTATTTTATAACCTATCACAAGACTAGTAAGTATAATAGGAAATGAGATACAGCCCTATTCTCAAAAAGTTGATTGTCTACCTAGAGAAGACAAGCTATAAATGCAAGCAATACCTTGAGCTAAGAGTGAAGTAATACATCAACAAGTGGGAAATAATGCTGAATACACAACATATGTGCTAAAAGAACATAAAGGAACAAGTGTTTAGTGTGGAGTGGGATGAATCAGGGAAGGCTTTTAAGATGAACTAATTTTTAACTCATATCTTAAATGGACGAGGGACATTGATTTCCAAATAAGAAGCTATATGGGAAGGGTCTGGGGAGTGGTAAAGGAGCAAATGCACAAGCTCAAAGGTTTTCCATATATTTGCCTTCAATTTTCCTTTAAAAGCTATAGTTGAGCTTTGTTGTTTTTACAAATGTGCAGCTGGTCAGTCTATATGCCTTATTTATAGGCTCTTCATTACCTGTAAAATAAGTTATTTGAGAGCAGAAAGACTTAATATATTTATACAGTCCAAATGATATATCCCAAATTTAAGATAGCAACATATCTATCTAACACATGTGTATTGGAAAAAAAGCCCCCCCCCCCCAGTCGTATACAGACAAGTTTCAAGAGTCTATAAGTCTTGGTATGAAAAAAAAAGCAGGACCTTGTTCTATTCTCATTTCCTATTCTCCATAGACATCTATTTCCAACATCTTTAGCTCATTATTTTGGTTTAATTTCATATTTCGAAGATAGTCGCATTTTTACTTTGCTACTTGTTGATTTACACATTTTAGGAATTTACTTTAAATTCGGTCTTCTTTTATAGTTTCCCCACCCTGTTAAACACACACACACACACACACACACACACACACACACACACACACACCTTTCCATCCCTCTCATTTTCCCAAGAGTTATATAATTGTAATTCTAGTTAGAACAGTAATCAGTTCTTATATTATAACTGTGTAAAATCAATTGTTTAACCATTATTATTTCTTTTTCTTTCTCTTGTACAATATTTTATTCATCATAGAATTAAGTATAGTCTTGGTCTCCCTCCTCATTAGTTTGTTTCTATGTACTTTATTAATTGAACTCCACACTCTCCAAGTGTAAACCTCTATTTTTAATACATTCAAATACATTAGGCATTCTATCAATTTCATCTCCCTGAAGAGACTCCTCCTGGAGCCTTATGACCTACTGTAAAATTGACTGCTTGGCTATCATTTTGGAACTGCCCTTCATGAACATCCTGGAGATTATTTTGCTCTTCTGTTTTGTTGGATGCTATTCAGAATCCCATGTCTTCCTCTTCCCAGGGTTTTACTCACTTGTTTAGTGGAACATATTCTCCAGGACCTTTTTTGAGAAAGGTTCCATGGCATGTGACTTATTTTAAGCCTATTGGTCTAAAAGTGTTTCAATTCTCTTTTCATACACGAGTAATAAAACTCTTTGAGCAAAGATTCCTAAGTGGGAAAGCATTTTCATTCACAGCTGAAAGCATTGCTTAACTATTTTACAGCATCTGTCTTTTTTGAGAAGCCATTCTACTTGATCTTTGCTTGAAGCCTTTCCTTTTTTCTCTCTTTTATAGAAGTTTGTAGGTTAATTTATTTTTGGACAGTATTCAGAAACTTTACAATGATTTGCCTTGATATAGATTGATTTTTATCCCATCTCCAGGCATTTGATGATCTTTGGGAATATGCAAGCTATGAATTTCAGCCCTGTGACATTTTCTTAATATTTCCTTTGATTTCCTCTCTTACATTTCTCTCTTCACTCTTGTAACTCTTAAAATTCAATGTTGTAATTATTGAATTTCTCTCTAATTTTATTATCTTTTAACTACTATTTTCATCTGTCTTTTTATTCTACTTCCTGAAAGATAGAATTATTTCTATCTTTCAAAACTTCCATTGAGTTTTACATTTCTACTATCACTTTTCTAATTACCAAGAGTAATATTGGGTTCTCTGAACGTTATTGTTAGAGCATTCTATTTTTGTTTAATAAAAATAATGTATTCTTATCACTTTGAGAATATTATTTGTAGTTTTAATTTTTTTTCCTTGCATTTTTTTTTGTCCTATATACTACTTTTCTCTGTTTTTACTTTTGTCTTTTATATTAAATAGTTTCCCAAATATCTGGTGATATACAACTTCCTTCTTATTAAAAGTGGGGCACTAAAAATCTGTGTGAAAGTTCTGTACACACAAGTTGGGTTTGTTCACTTTAGTTTTCACTTTTCAGTGATCTGTCAGGCTGTTTCCTTGAGGAACCCATTATATCAATATATTTGCATATTTTTCTCTTGGAGTAGTCAGTTTTCCCAGAGAAGACTATCACCCAATTCTGCCAGCATGACATATCCCTGAACACCAGGTTTCCAGGAACTGAGTGGGGGAAAAAGTTGAAGAACATATAATTTTAATATGTGCATTTTCACTTAACCCATTTGTTTTCAGAATGAAACTACTTTCTTCTACTCTGCTTTGTATTCCTGCATTGAGAAACTCTGTTTTACCCTTTTCAGAAAATAACTCTGTGTGTAAAAAATGGAGGAGGTTGTTGGGGAGGGAAAGTTGCAAGGTTGATTGAGCAAGTGTTCCTTGCTCAATTTATTTGAAAAAGCCTGTTAGGGCTTTGATTCATTTTAAAATGTCACTATAGATCAATTTGGGGAAGATTCCCATTTTAACAAGACTACATTTTCCAATCTATAAATATATCTCTCCTGTTATTTAGGTGTTCTTTAATTTCCCTTTTCAATGTTTTGTGGTTTGCTGTGGACTTTTTAAATTAAATTTATTCCTAATTGCTTCATTTTTGATGCCATTTTGAATAGAGTTTTACATTTCATTTTCTAGTTGTTTACTGTTAATGTATACATATGGAATTGATTTTTATATTGACTTTTTATTATTTCCAGTAGATTTCTGTTAATTCCATACAATCAAATTGCTTGCAAATAAGGACAGTTTTACTATCCCTTACCTAGTCAATACACACTTTATTTCTTTCTCCTGCCAAAATACTGAGTATAATATTAAAAAGAGTATTGAAAGAGGATATCTTTGCTATGTTGTTCAAAGTATGCAGAAAGCATTGATCCTTTCACTATTAAGAGTGATGTTGTCTGTAGATTTCTCATAAATATCAGTAGTCAATATGAAGGACTTCCCTACTATTCCTAGTTGGCTGAGAGTGTTTTTATCACGAAAGGGCATGAATTTTGTCAAATACTTTTTGTACGTCTTTTGAAATGGTGATATGACTTTTGTCCTCAACTGTATTAAAATGGTATCTGACAATGGTTGATTATTGAATGTGAAACAAACCTCATATTCTCTAGATAAACTCCATGTGGCCATGATGTAATGTCATTAAAAATATTTTTTATTTGATTTGATATTATTTAGATAATTATTTTTGTATCCACATTTATGAGTGATATTTGTCTATAGTTTTCTTGCAGTGTCTTCATCTGGTTTTGGAATCAGGGTAACTCTGGCCTCATAAAATGAGTTGGGAAGTGTTCCTTGCTCCTCTATTTGCTGAAAGAGCTTGTCTAAGATTGGTATTATGCCTTTAAAAAACTATTTGATAAAATTCACCAGTGAAGCCATCAGGACCTTTCTTATTGGAAATGTTTAAAATTAAGAATTTGATTTTATTAATTGATATATCTTACAAGTTGAGAAAGTTAGGGTAACTTTTTTCCTCTCTGAATTTTTCCTATTCATCTAAGTTGTCAAACTCATTTGCATGAAGTTGCTTATAATACTTCCTTTTCCTTTTACTGTCTGAAATGTGTGAAGTGTTATCCTATCTTTAATTCTTTATATTGGTTAATTAGTTTTCTGTTTATTTTTCTTAAACATAATGGCAAAAATTTTATCACTTTTGTTGATTTTTCAAGGAATCAGGTTTTGGTTTTATTAATTTTCTCTGTGTTTCTGTTTTCAATTAAATTGATTTCTTCTCTCGATTATTTCCATTTTTCTGCTTGATTTAGGTTTAAATCATTCTTCTATTCAGTTTCCTAAAGAAGCTGCTTAGGTCATATGTTAAGAACTTTATTTTTTACTAATAGGCATTAAAAGGTATAAATATCTCTCTAAGTCCTGTTTTAATTATATCACATCAATTTTGGTATATTGTATTTTCATTATCATTCATCCAATATAATTACTTATTTTTCCTATGACTTGTACTTGAACAAAATGTTTATTCAGAAATAAATAATTTATTTTCAAACATGGGGGATTTTCTTGATTATATTTATTTATTTTTAACTGAATTACATTGTGATGAGAAAACATATCTGTCTGATTTCAATATTCTTGAACTTAATGGACTTCTTTATGACTCAGAGTGTGGTCTATCCTGCAAATGCCCTTGGAAAGAATGTGTATTCTGCCATTGTTGAGTGTTGGTATAAATACCAATCAGATCAAGGGACTTACTAGTGTTATTTTAATTCACATCTTTGCTGATTTTTTTTAATCTAGTTCCAGCAGTTGCTTTGAGAGGACTTTAAATTCTCCAACTCTTATTTTTGAGTTATATTTTCTTTAATTTTGCAAATTTTTGCTTTATATATTTTGAAGGTCTTTTTTTGGGAACAGACACATTGATGATTTTGATGTCTTCCTATTGAATTCACCCTAATGATAAGTGTTTATTGAAACATATTTTATCTGATAAAATATAGCTACTTCAGTTTTTATATGCTAATGATTTGCATGGTAAATTATTTTTCATCCATATACTTTCAATGCATCCAACTTTATTTTTTATGTGAAAAGAATGATATAACCCATTTTTATTAATGTATTTTCTGAAGACTTCCTATATCAAATCTGTGTTTTTTTAAATTAATTTTTATTGGAATATAGTTGCTTTACAATGGTATAGTTGCTTTACAATGGTAAGTCAGAAAGAGAAAAACAAATATTGCTTGTATGTGGAATCTAGAAAAATGGTAGAGATGAACTTATTTGCAAAGCAGAAATAGAATCACAGATGTAGAGGAAAAACTTATGGTTACAAAGGGGGAAAACGGGGTGGGATGAATTGGGAGATTGGGACTGACATATATACACTACTATGTATAAGATAGATAACTAATGGGAACAAACTGTATAGCATGGGGAACTCTACTCAATGCTCTGTGGTGACCTAAATGGGAAGGAAATCTAAAAAAGAGTGGACATATGTATATATATGACTGATTTACTTTTCTATCTTTATATTTAAAGTGTATCTTTTTAAGACAGCATACAATTGAGTCTTATCTTTTATTCATTTTGACAATTTCTGCCTTTTAATTAGAGTTTATTTATGCCATAAATATTTTATGTAATTATTGATGTGGTTATATGTGGGTCTCCTGTTTCATTTTTTTGGTTTTTACCTGTCTCCCTTGTATTTTATTCCTCTATTGACCCTGTCCTTTTTTTGTATCATTTGAATATTTTTAGAATAAAATATTGAAATCTTGCATCCTTATACACCCATATCTTCAACTCTGTCCTTAATGTTATAGTTGCTATGTGTAACACATCTATGTGTATTAAATCCCCATAGAACAATGCTAAAATACTAGTTTTTAAGCAATTATGTGATTTTAAAGAATCTGAAAGGAAATGATAAAAACAACCATCTTTAGTATTTACCCATGTATATACTGTTTCTGGTTCACTTGCTTCATTTTTCTCTGAGAATCTGAGTTTCTACCAATTATCATTTCCCTTTAGCCTAAATATTTTTTTGACAATTTCTTGTACTACAAGTTAGAAGATGATGAATTCTCTTAGTTTTCATTTATTTTAAAATGTCTTTATTTCACTTTAATTCTTGAATGACATTTTTGTTGCATAGAGGATTCTGGGTTGACAGCTGTTTTATTTCCAGTACTTAATTTTTTTTATTCTACTCTCTTCTTGCCTCTATTGTTTCTGATAATAAGTCAGCCATTAATTGTAACATTTTTACTTCCCTGTGTAGTATGCTGTTTTAATCTTGCTACTTTCAAGATTTGCTCTTCGACTTCATAGTTTGAATACTCTGCCACTATTCATGGACTTTTTTGCATGATATCGCTTGGTGTTCAGAATATCTTGTGTCTGAAAATTTCTGTCTTTTATCAAATTTGGGAAATTTTCAGCCTTTATTTTTTTCAACTATTTTTTATCCTCATTCTCTCTCTCTCCTCTCTCTCTGGTATTTTGATATTCCCATTTCACATGTATTTGACCCTTTGATATCATTTAAAATTTCTCTGAGCTTTATTTCATAGTATTATTTCTCTTTGTTCTTCAGCTTAGATCATTTCAATAGCTAGATTTTCACTCTAACTTACTCTTGCATCTGGCATGTCCATTTTGCTATAAATTTATCAAAACTTTTTTTTCATTTCAGAAATTGTATTTTTGAGTTCCAGAATTTTCACCCAGTTCTTCTTTATTGTTTCTACTTCTTTATTGAGAAGTTCCTTCTCTGAGGTTTTCATGCACTGAAAATATGTTTTGTTTCTTTTCATTGAGGATAATCATAATTGTTTTAAAATCGCTCCTGCCAACAGATTGTTGAGTTTCCTTCTACATATTCCACACTTGAACAAGACTGACAAATGTAGTGCAAGGGGTATTAGTCATTACTCTCATTTCTACCACCCCAGGTTTTAGCAGGGCCCAGTGGGAATCTTCAAATCCACTCCCACCAGGCATCAAAGAGGTTGAGTAAGGTGATAGGAAACTGAGATAGCTGGTACTCCACTTCTCCCTCTCCCCATGAAGTCAGGGGGGGACTGAGCTTCTGCTGCTAACTTGAAGCAACAAAGCAGTGCATGTGTCAATCCTCTCCTTTCACTACCCTGGTGGCTGCAAGGCCCAGTAAGGAATTGATCTTACACCTCATTTGGAAACCATGAGACAGTGCAAGTCAGTGTCTCACTTTCACCGGGAAGATGTCAGCAGGCCAAGGTGGTATCTGAATTTCCATGTCACCCATTTGCAATGAGGCAGTGTTATACACATCAAGAGGGGAACTGCCTCTTTAAAAAAGGGATAAATAAGATATAAATTCTCATAAAATATCCAAGATGTCAAAATACAATTGAAAAGCACTCACCATATCAAAAACCAAGAAAATCACAACTTAAATAAGAAAAGGCAATAAACAAAAACTGTGTTAGTTTGTTAGGGCTGCCATAACAAAATACTACAGGGTGGATGGCTTAAACAAGAAAAGTTATTTCTCACAGTTCTGGAGGCTAGAAGTCCAAGATCAAGGTGTCAACAAGTTTGTTTTTTTCCTGAGGTTTCTGTCCTTAGCTTGCAGATGACCACCTTCTAGCTGTGTTCTAAATGGTCTTTTTTTCTGTGTGAGTGTATCCCTGGTTTTCTCATTCTGAGTGTCAAATCTCCTCCTCTTGAGGACACCAGCTGGATTGGATTAATGCCCACCCTAATTGCCTAATTTTAACAATCATTTCCTTAAAGACCTATCTCCAAATACAGTCACATTCTAAGGTCCCAGGGGTTAGGACTTCAACATATAAATTTGGGGGGTGGGGCACAGTTCAGTCCATAATAGATATCAATATCAATATGAATCATATATTGGAATTACTTAAAAAGGATTATAAAAAAGCCATCATAAAATGCTGCAAAAAGCAGTTATGAATTTTATCGAAACAAATGAAAAAATAGAAAATCTCAGGAAGAAATGAGGTCATAAAAAAGAACCAAATGGAATTTAGAGAACTGAAAAATATAATAACTGAAAGAAAAACTTGCTGAATGGTCTTTTTTTTTAAATTAATTAATTAATTTTTTGGTTGTGATGGGTCTTCATTGCTGAGCACAGGCTTTTTCTAGTTGTGTTGAGCAGGGGCTACTCTTTGTTGTGATGCAAAGGCTTCTCATTGTGGTGGCTTCTCTTGTTGTGAAGCACAGCCTAGGCACACGGGCTTCAGTAGTCGTGGCACATGGGCTCAGTAGTTGTGGCTCATGGGCTCTAGAGCACAGACTCATTAGTTGTGGCTCATGGGCTTAGTTGCTCCGCGTCATGTGGGATCTTCCCAGACCAGAGATTGAACCCATGTCCCCTGCATTGGCAGGTGGATTCTTAACCACTGTGCCACTGTAGAAGTCCCTTGCTGAATGGTCTTAATAATAAGGTGGAAGTGACAGAGGATAGAGTTAGTGAACCTGATGACTGATCAATGGAATATACCCAATCTAAACAAGAGAGAAAACAGACATAAAAATAAAATGAACAGAGCTTTTTTTGTTTTTAACTTGCTTCTTTTGAACTTTATTAGCAGGAGTTGGACTGTTCTCATAATGTCCTGACCTGTGGGACAATAACAAAAGACCCAACATCTGTGTAACTGGAATCCAAGAAGAGGGACAAGAGAGTGAAACTGGAAAAACCTTTGAGGAAATAAGGGCTGAAAGAGTCCTGAATTTGCAAAATCTGCCATAAGTCTACAAATTCAAGAAGCTAAGTGAAACTTAAATAGAATAAAATCAAAGAAATCTACACCAAGAAAAGTCATAATTAAACTTGTGAAAACAAAACACAATGGAAAAACTTGAAAGGAGACAAAGTAATTATACATTACTTATAAAAGAACACCATTTCAAATTGGCAGTTAACTTCAAATTTTATATATGGCAAAACTACCCCACAGGAATAAAAAGGGCAAAAAAAACATTTCTACATTTAAAGAATGACTAAAATTTCTCTAAACAGAAAGGAAATAGAAACAGAAGAAAGTTTGAGAATTCAAGAATGTAAGAATACCAAAATGTGTAAAAATAGAGATACATATAATAACCTTTATTATCATGAATAAAATCCTTCTTTTGAGTTTTTTAAGTCATATTTGTTAGTTGAAGAAAATATAATGCCGTCTAAGGTGGTGCTCCAATGTAGGTAGAGGAAATACCTAACAGAATTATGTTTTAAAATGTGGGATGGTAAAGGAACCTAAATGGAAGTATAAGTTTTACACTTCACTGGAAGTGATAAAGTGTCAATGTCAGTAGTCTGTGATAAGATACATATGCATATTGTAATATCAGGAGCAACTTCTAAGAAAATAAAGTGACATACTCAAAAACAGTATAAATTAAACCAGATATAATCCTAAATATAATCAAGTAACCTACAGGCAGTCAGGAAAACAAAAATGAAGGAAGGAGAAACAGAGGGAACAAACAGAAAAAAAAATTCAGACTTAAGCCCTAACGTATTGATGGTCTAAATATTTTAATGTAAATGGTCTAAATATTCCAATAAAAAACAGAGAATGAAAAGATGGTTTTAAAAATACCAACGGGGACGAGGGGAAGATGGCAGAAGAGTAAGACGCGGAGACCAACTTCCTCCCCACAGATACACCAGAAATACATCTACACATGGAACAACTCCTACAGAACACCTACTGAACGCTTGCAGAAGACCTCAGACCTCCCAAAAGGCAAGAAACTCCCCAAGTACCTGGGTAGGGCAAAAGAAAAAAGAATAAACAGAGACAAAATGATAGGGACGGGACCTGCATCAGTGGGAGGGAGCTGTGAAGGAGGAAATGTTTCCACACACTAGGAAGTCACTTCATGGGTGGAGACTTTGGGTGGCAGAGGGGGAAAGCTTCAGAGCCGTGGAGGAGAGCACAGCAACAGGGGTGCGGAGGGCAAAGCGGAGAGATTCCCGCACAGAGGTTCGGTGTGGACCGGCACTCACCAGCCCGAGAGGCAAAAATTTCTGAGTCTGGGGGAGAGATTAATACTAACCAAAGATGTTTTCCCTGCTAATAGGTCCTTTCAGAGCCACACTCTGTCATAGTTTGCAACCTCAGTGCTAGCATAGATGCCCTCTATGTCCCAATATTTTAGGAAACTCCACCCATGAGATGATGAACTTACCTCCAGATGAAGAAATATCTAACCCTGTAAGAGGAACTATTAAAAAAATGATGGGCATATTCAAAATCTAATAAAGTGGGGGAGAGAGTAAGTTTGCAGTGTAGAATCCTGGCAGACACCACTCTAGCCAAGTGATCAAAGTTAACATCACCAATTATACATATTGACACAATGTACCCTCTGATATCATGCACTGAGAAGGGTCTATAACTGTGTTATGCTTCCCAATAATGCACATTTTACTGTAATCACCAGAAACAAACCCATATTGAGGAATATTCTCCAAAACAATTTACAGTACTCTTCAAAAGAATCAAGGTCTTGAAAAACAAGGAAAGTCTCAGGAAATGCCCCAGGGGGGATCCTGGATTGGATACTGAAACAGGAAAAGGAGATTTGTGTACAAACTTGTGAAATCTAACTAAATTCTATAATTTTGTTAATAGTAAAAAATAAAAATAAATAAATAAAGAAAATACAAATGAACTTGATCCAACTGCATGCTATCTACAAGAAACTCACTTCAAACACAATGACATAGGTAAGTTTAAAATTAAAGAATGGGAAAGATATACCATGCAAACATTAATCCAAAAAAAAAATCAGGAGTGGACATAAGAGCAAAGGAAATTACTAGAGACAAAGAGGGACATTACATAATGATAAAGGAATCAATCTACCAGAAAGATAAAATCTTTGCCTGCTAGCTAAAATGTCTCTTTTATCTCAGAATGCATTCCATTTTCTTTATTCATCACACTTTGGATAATTTTGTATATTATCCTGAACACTATCAATGTTAAATTGCAGAGATTATGCAGTATATTATTTTTCTCAAATGAGTGCTGTTCCTTTTGGTTTTAATATATATTTGGGTGGGGGGGCACTGTGCTTGAACTGTAATCTCTGTTTCTGTGCAGAATGCCCAGCTATGTTCAGATTTTTTTTGTTTTTAGCTGTGCTGTGTAGAGTTTCTTTTGTGCATGCATCATTGAAATGGGAGTCAGAGATTCTTGTGGATGGTTTGGAAATCCTTTCTCTGGCTTTTACCCATTCAAGATTCTCCATTCTCTTCAGTGTTCACTATTTCTAAGATTTAGGTTTCTCATTACATAGGTAAGAAAGATTGAAAATTTTCCCCATGCTCTCCATTCCATGCCAAGTAGACAAGAGGAAACTGCTTGTATACTTATTCAACTCAGCTACTCTGAGCCAATGTAACCTTCCTACCAGATTTTGTCTGCTTTTATTCACTCTCTAGTGTTGTTAGGTAGCTATTTTTTGTGTTGTGTATAGTTGTATAAGTTTACTTGGGCGGGGTGGTAGAGGTTTGTCCATTAGAGTCTGAAGCAGACTTCCTATCGATTGGGAATATTTTTCTCCACTGGAACCTGGCAACATTAGCTTGCTTTATTGATGGGGAATTATTTATGATTAATAAGAATGAGGCACTGGAATTTTAAAAAAAATTAAAGAAAAATGCTAAACAGAAAAACAATAAAATTTAAATTGATGACAACATCAATAATTTTACTCAAATTCATTATTTGTGGAATTTACTCTTATACAGCTATGTGAGACAAACAAGAACTATGAGTCAGGAAGCAAAAAAAGAGAAAGGCTCTGATCTGATTTCTTTGCCTACAGTATAAAAGAATCAGAATTGTCTTAAAACCTTGTTGGGTAACAATTTAAAAATGTACAGAAAGGACTTCCCTGGTGGCGCAGTGGTTGAGAGTCTGCCTGCCGCTGCAGGGGACACGGGTTTGTGCCCTGGTCCGGGAAGATCCCACATGCCGCGGAGCAGCTGGGCCCGTGAGCCATGGCCGCTGAGCCTGCACGTCCAGAGCCTGTGCTCTGCAACGGGAGAGGCCACAACAGTGAGAGGCCTGCATCCCTCAAAAAAAAATGTACAGAAAAATAAATGTTCTTGAAATATTGACTAGAAAGTTTTCCCTTCACTGCACCCCATTTTAATGCATCAAGATATCTTACTATTTCAATGGGTTCTATAGTGAAATTCTTAATTGAATGAAGACTCCTTATTTGAGTATAGTGTAAATCTGTTTTAAGCATTTTTTTTAAACTGGTGTGTACCTGAACTTCATGCTATTTGACGGTTTAAGTCAAATTATTGTACTGCATAGTAGGCAAACAACTGGACTCTTTCTTGTTATAATTCATTACTCAGAGGCAGTATTACTTCTCAGAGAGATCACTCCATTAAGTCTACGTATTTAAAATAATTTCAGTTGCTTCTAGAGCTAATTGTCATGGCACTTTTTTGAATTTTTTTCTTATAGTGAACTTATGTTGAAGAATGCATCTGACCTACAAGAAAACAACACATTTTTCTTCTTTTTCTGTCTAAAAAGGCTTTCAGAATAAATTTTATAATAAAAGTGTGTATTCCATACAATTTCAGATGATATTTGTATAGCCTTATATTAATTGTAACTAAAATGATTTATATGATTTTAATTAATTCTTTCTTTGAATAATTCTTCAAGTTGAAGATGATAAATTCAGATAAAATTTAATATGATAAATGAGCTTCTGTGCCTTTTTGCAATAATGTCTTTTTATAATAAATTATAATCAAAAATCTTTTACTGGATCAGTATTTTACTTAGTAGTATGTAAATTTCTTTATTTTTCCATATTATGAGTTAAAACTAATTTTAACTATGCTTAGAAAAATGATAATTACATTGAATCAAATTCTACATGGTGCATATTTCATGTGAACCTCTCTAAATTTGTCATGTTACTAAATATATCAATTACAAAATTGAGTGGGCCTTTGAAAATTATATAATATGTGTGTTAGGTAGTCATAGGCATATTTTGTTCCTTTTATATTATAGCAAGGTGAACATGAAAATCAGTTTTCTAAATATAGTCCTTTGCTGATTATCTTTAGTAGAATTTCTCTTCAATATTTGAGGCATTTGAAAGTAATTTAATGTTTAACTAACATTGAAATCTGTGACTGTTTTGTACTGCCAAGCTCCTTTAGGGATAAATGGTATTAATTTGGTTATTATCTCTATAGGAGCCCAGTTCAATGGTGTGAAAAAAATTGTCACCTTTTTGTGATGCCAGTGGAAAGTAACATCAAGAACTATAATTTAGACTTAATTTAATAGATGATATTAATTTTGGAAAGGAAATTGTTTGCAAACAAATTGTATATATTTTTCACGTAAGCCCCTAATGATTACTGTGTGTGTATGCATGTGTGTGTGTGTTAGTGCATGCCCACAGGCACAGGTCTGTGTGCACTGGAATGAGAAGATCTATAATTCTTTATTTTTGCTAATTTGGAAGTAAAAATTCAGTTTCTACGTTTAATGGCCTCTGTGATGACCAGTTTCTACACGCTCTCCCTTTTGTTTTAATTATAATAGCATGAATTTAGTCATGGAAAAGCTATCAAAAACATCTATTTCCAGATAACTGCAATGCCCATTAGATGGGAGGTATGTCACCTTTTTAAGTACCAGCATTGCATAAATAAGTGGCATTGGCAATAGGAAAAAGAGACAATCTGAGCTACAAAAGAGTTAATAAATATTTTGATCTTTGCACAATTGTTCACAGAAAGACAGCATTCTCTGTCATTCATCAGTCTTGATACTATAAAGAGATGGCAGTGTAGCTCGCTGGATGAAAGATGAATAAAAAACATAACAAAAGATGTAGATTTGAACTGCACAAAAACATGAAAACTTGTTTTAAAATAATAATGACAAATATATTCATTAAGAACAGGTTATAGTTGCTGAGTACAATGCCAATCATTCTACACACATACCACATAGACATACACACACACACACACACACACACACACATGCACACTGACAAGCAAACACACATATCTTTATTTAAATCTCACATCTACCTCTGAGGTAGTTATTATTATTGCTTTATAAATGAGCACACTGAAGAACAAATAGGTTTTGTGACTTTCCCAACTTCCTATGACTTTTAATTGGAAAAATTTGGCATGGTTACCAACCAAGCTATGATTTCACAGCTTTTTCCCATATCAAAATGCTATACTTGAAAAATAAGTGTTATTGTAAGCCTAGAAGATGTAAAGATAGGAAACGCCCTGGGTGTTGGTTAATTTTTCACTCATTTATTGATTCAACAGTTATTGTATTAAATGCCTACTATATACCATACACTGTTCTCAATAACTAGACATACAGCAGTGAACAAAACAGACAAAAGCCCTGCCCTCGTGGAAATTACATTATAATGGAGAAGAAAGACAATAAATAAATAAATTAAATGTCTAACAGATCATGGTGGAGAAAAATAAAGCTAGGGAGGGGGATATAGAGCACCAGTAGAAGGTGAAGGAGTGGGGATGCTAGAGTGATGCAGTTTTAGATTGGGTAGTGAGGGAAAGCTTTACTGACAAGGTGACTTTTGATCTAAGGCTTAAAGAACGTGAGAGGGAAGAAATGAATCTATTGGGGGAAGAGTGTTCTGAACTGTGGAAACAGGAAGTTCAAAATCGCTGAGGAAGTAGTGTGCCTATTGTGATCTAAGAAACAATAAAGTCTGTGTGGCTAGAGAAGAGTGAGCAAGAGGAAAACCAGTGGAACTTGAGATTAGGGAGGTAAGGGTTGAGGGAAGCAATCTGTATTGTGCCTTATCCCATTAAAAAGCCTTGCATTTTACTCTGAACTGGGACATCACTAGAATTATTTTTGGTACATGATATGATTTATGTTTTAAAAGGATCACTCTGGCTGCTCTATTATTGATAATATAGTAATGGATGAGGAACTAGAAACACTTGTTCACTTTTCTATGCATTAGGCATCCAGCAATTCGCTCAAACATCAAACCCCTGCTTTGATGGAATTTACATTCTAATAGGTGAGAACAACAAATATGAATCATTGTCTAATGGGATCTGCCAGATTTTGATAGGTTCATATGCTCCATAACTTGTGTAAGAGATTCTGAACAGACCTATGAATTGTTTAACTTCATGTTGAAATATTGAGACCAATACCTAAAATAAAATCCCACATATACAAATATTAAAATAAAAATTAAAAAAGAAAATTAGTGTTAAAGAAGTAACTACTTCATTTATTGTTAAATTAGCATTATATTTTTAAACTTTAAAAATACATTATAAAGAATTATAAGTGATATAGAGCAAAATAATGCTTTTCGAAACTGTTATAGGGCTTCCCTGGTGGCGCAGTTGTTGAGAATCCGCCTGCCGATGCAGGGGATGTGGGTTCGTGCCCTGGTCCGGGAAGATCCCACATGCCGCGGAGCAGCTGGGCCCGTGAGCCATGGCCACTGAGCCTGCGCGTCTGGAGCATGTGCTCCACAATGGGAGAGGCCACAACAGTGAGAGGCCCACGTACCACAAAAAACAAAAAGAAAAACAAAAACAAAACTGTTGTAACATTTGTTAGAAAACTTAATTCTTACTGTGCTAAATCAAGAAATTGACAAGTCAACACAAAATACATTTTTTTAAACTTTATTTAAATCTTTTAGTGTAAGCTGCTTCATATCTGTTTTGGAAAGATGTGGGATGAAAAAAAATACAAATATATTAACTCTTTTAAATTATTACTAACATCCAGAGCCTAAGAATATTAAATGTACTTTAAAGGTAGCATCAAGGTCTTTAATTATATTGCTCCATTAGAATTCCAAGAATCCCATATCTTATGAAACTTAAAAACTGTGAGTAAGAGATGAGAGGAAGATGGCAGAAGAGTAAGACACGAAGATCACCTTCCTCCACACAGATACACCAGAAATACATCTACACGTGGAACAATTCCTGCAGAACACCTACTGAACACAGGCAGAAGACCTCAGATCTCCCAAAAGGCAAGAAAGTCCCCACATACCTGGGTAGGGCAAAAGAAAAAAGAATAAACAAAGACAAAAGGATAGGGATGGGACCTGCACCAATGGGAGGGAGCTGTGAAGGAGGAAATGTTTCCAGACACTAGGAAGCCCCTTCACGGGCGGAGACTGAGGGTGGCAGAGGGGGAAAGCTTCGGAGCCACGGAGGAGAGCACAGCAACGGGGTGCAGAGGGCAAAGCAGAGAGATTCCCGCACAGAGAATTGGTGCCGACCAGCACTCACCAGCCCGAGAGGTTTGTCTGCTCACTGACTGGGGCGGGCGGGGCTGGGAGCTGAGGCTCCGGCTTTGGTCGGAGTGCAGGGAGAGAACTGGGGTTGGCAGCATGAACACAGCCTGCAGGGGGTTAGTGCACCAGGGTTAGCCGGGAGGGAGTCTGGGGAAAATTCTGGACTTGCCAAAGAGGCAAGAGACTTTTTCTTCCCTATTTGTTTCCTGGTGCCCGAGGAGAGGGGATTAAGAGCTCTGCTTAAAGGAGCTCCAGAGACAGGCGCGAGCCGCTGCTAAAAGTGTGGACGCCAGAGATGGGCATGAGACACTAAGGCTGTTGCTGCCACCGCCAAAAAGCCTATGTGCGAGCACAAGTCACTATCCACACTGCTCTTCCAGGGAGACTGTGCAGCCCACCACTGCCAGGGTCCCGGGATCCAGGGACAAATTCCCTGGGAGAACGCACGGCACACCTCAGGCTGGTGCAAAGTCACGCTTGCCTCCGCCACCCCAGGCTCGCCCTGCATTCCGTACCCATCCCTCGCCCCGCACTCCGTACCCATCCCTCGCCCCGGCCTGAGTGAGCCAGAGTCCCCAGAGCAGCTGCTCCTTTAACCCTGTATTGTCTGAGCGAAGAACAGACACCCTCCGGCGACCTACAGGCAGAAGTGAGGCCAAATCCAAAGCTGAGCCCCTGGAGCTGTGAGAACAAAGAAGAGAAAGGGAAATCCCTCCCAGCAGCCTCAGAAGGAGTGGATTAAAGATCCACAACCAACTTGATGTACCTTGCATCTGTGGAATACATGAATAGACCACGAATCATCCCAAATTGAGGAGGTGGATTTTGAGAGCAAGATTTATGATTTTTTTTCCCCTTTTCCTCTTTTTGTGAGTGTGTATGTGTATGCTTCTGTGTGAGATTTCGTCTGTATAGCATTGCTTCCACCATTAGTCCTAGGGTTGTATCCGTCCTTTTTTTTTTCCTTGAAAAATTTTTTTCTTAATAATTATTTTTTATTTTAATAATGTTATTTTATTTTATCTTACTTATTTCATTTTATTTTATCTTCCTTCTTTCTTTATTTCCTTCCTTCCCTCCTTCCTTCCTTCTATCCTTCTTCCCTCCCTGCCTCCCTCCCATCTTCCCTCCTTGCTTTCTTCCCTCCTTCCTTCATTTATTTCCTTATTTCCTTCCTTCCCTCTACCTTCCTTCTATCCTTCCTGCCTCCGTCCCTCCCTCTCTCCTTCCTTCCTTCCTTCCTTCCTTTCTTTCTTTCTTTCCTTCCTTCCTTCCTTCCTTCCTCTTTTCTTTCTTTCTTTCTTTCTTTCTTTCTTTCTTTCTTTCTTTCTTTCTTTCTTTCTTTCTTCCTTAATACTTTTTCTCCCTTTTATTCTGAGTTGTGTGGATGAAAGGCTATTGTTGCTGCAGCCATGAGTCAGTGCTGTGCCTCTGAGGTGGGAGAGCCAACTTCAGGACACTGGTCAACAAGAGACCTCCCAACTCCACATATCATCAAATGGCAATAATCTCCCAGAGATCTCTATCTCAACACCAGAACACAGCTTCACTCAATGACCAGCAAGCTACAGTGCTGGACAACCTATGCCAAACAACAGCAAGACAGGAACACAACCCCACCCATTAGAAGAGAGGTTGCGTAAAATCATAATAAGTCCACATACACCCCAAAACACACCACCAGACGTGGACATGCCCACCAGAAAGACAAGATACAGCCTCATCCACCAGAACGCAGGCACTTGTCCCATCCACCAAGAAGCCTACACAACCCACTGAACCAAATTTAGCCACTGGGGACAGATACCAAAAACAACGGGAACTATGAACCTGCAGCCTGCAAAAAGGAGACCCCAAACACAGTAACATAAGCAAAATGAGAAGACAGAAAAACACACCGCAGATGGAGGAGCAAGATAAAAACCCAGCAGACCTAACACATGAAGAAGAAATAGGAAGTCTACCTGAAAAAGAATTCAGAATAATGATAGTAAAATGATCCAAAATCTTGGAAACAGAATAGACAAAATGCAATAAACATTTAACAAGGACCTAGAAGAACTAAAGAAGAAACAAGCAACGATGAACAACACAATAAATGACATTAAAAATACACTAGATGGGATCAATAGCAGAATAACTGAGGCAGAAGAAGGGATAAGTGACCTGGAAGATAAAATAGTGGAAATAACGACTGCAGAGCAGAATAAAGAAAAAGAACAATGAAAAGAACTGAGGACAGTCTCAAAGACATCTGGGACAACATTAAACACAGCAACATTCGAATTATAGGGGTTTGAGAAAAAGAGAAAAAGAAAGGGACTGAGGAAATATTTGAAGAGATTTTAGTTGAAAACTTCCCTAATATGGGAAATGATGTAGTCAATCAAGTCCAGGAGGCACAGGGACTCCCATACAAGATAAATCTAAAGAGAAATATGCCATGACACATATTAATCAAACTGTCAAAAAATAATACAAAGAAAACATATTAAAAGCAACAAGGGAAAAACAACAAATAACACACAAGGGAATCCCCATAAGGTTAACAGCTGATCTTTCAGCACAAACTCGACAAGCCAGAAGGGACTGGCAGGACATATTTAAAGTGATGAAGGAGAAAAACCAGCAACCAAAATTACTCTACCCAGCAAAGATCTCATTCATATTTGATGGAGAAATTAAAATCTTTAGAGACAAGCAAAAGCTGAGAGAGTTCAGCACCACCAAACCAGCTTTACAACAAATGCTAAAGGGACTTCTCTAGGCAAGAAAAAAAGAGAAGGAAAAGACCTACAATAACAAACGCAAAACAATTAAGAAAATTGGAAAAGGAATATACATATTGATAATTAACTTAAATTTAATGGACTAAATGCTCCCACCAAAAGACACAGATTGGCTGAATGGATACAAAAAAAAGACCAATATATATGTTGGCTACAAAAGACCCACTTCAGACCTAGAGACACATACAGACTGAAAGTAAGGGAATGGAAAAAGATATTCCATGCAAATGGAAACCAAAAGAAACCTGGACTAGCAATTCTCATATCAGACAAAATAGACATTAAAATAAAGACTATTAGAAGAGACAAAGAAGGACACTACATAATGATCAAGGGATCGATTCAAGAAGATATAACAATTGTAAATATTTATGCACCCAACATAGGAGCACCTCAATACATAAGGAAAATACTAACAGCCATAAAAAGGGGAAACGACAGTAACACATTCATAGTAGGGGACTTTAACAATCCACTTTCACCAAGGGACAGATCATCCAAAATGAAAATAAATAAGGAAACACAAGCTTTAAATGACACATTTAAAAAGCTGGACTTAATTGATATTTATAGGACATTCCATCCAAAAACAAGAGAATATACATTTTTCTCAAGTGCTCATGGAACATTCTCCAGGATAGATCATATCTTGGGTCACAAATCTAGCCTTGGTAAATTGAAGGAAATTGAAATTGTATCAAGTAACTTTTCCAACAACAATGGTATGAGACTAGTTATCAATTACAGGTAAAGATGTGTAAAAAATACAAACACATGGAGGCAAAATAATACACTACTTAATAACGAAGTGATCACCAAAGAAATCAAAGAGAAAATCAAAAAATACCTAGAAACAAGTGACAATGGAGACAAGAAGACCCAAAACCTATGGATGCTGCAAAAGTAGTTCTAAGAGAGAAGTTTATAGCAATACAATCCTACCTTAAGAAACAGGACACATCTCGAATAAACAACCTAATGTTGCACCTAAAGCAATTAAAGAAAGAAGAACAAAAGAACCCCAAAGTTATCAGAAGGAAAGAAATCATAAATATAAGATCAGAAATAAATGAAAAAAATGCAGGAAATGATAGCAAAGATTAATAAAACTAAAAGCTGGTTCTTTGAGAAGATAAACAAAATTGGTAAACTATTAGCCAGACTCATCAAGAAAAAAAGAGAAAAGACTCAAATCAATAGAATTAGAAATGAAAAAGGAGAAGTAACAACTGAGACTGCAGAAATACAAGATATCATGAGAGATTACTACAAGCAAATCCATGCCAATAAAATGGACAACCTGGGAGAATTGGAAAAATACTTAGAAATGCACAACATGCCAAAACTGAATCAGGAAGAAATAAAAATATGAACAGACCAATCACAAGCACTGAAAATGAAACTGTGATTAAATTTTTTCCAAAAAACCAAAGCCCAGGACGAGATGGCATCACAGGCAAATTTTTGAAACATTTACAGAAGAGCTAACACCTATCCTTCTCAAACTCTTCCAAAATATAACAGAGGGAGGAACACTCCCAAAATCATTCTACAGGGCCCCATCACCTTGACACCAAAATCAGACAAGGATGTCACAAAGAAAGAAAACTACAGTCCAATATCACTGATGAACATAGATGCAAAACTCCTCAACAAAATACTAGCAAAGAGAACCCAACAGCACATTAAAAGGATCATACACCCTGATCAAGTGGGGTTTATTCCAGGAATGCAAGGATTCTTCAATATACGCAAATCTATCAATGTGATAAACCATATTAACAAATTGAAGGAGAAAAACCATATGATCATCTCAATAGATGCAGAGAATGCTTTTGACAAAATTCAACACCCAATTATGATAAAAACCCTGCAGAAAGTAGGCATAGAGGGAACTTTCCTCAACACAATAAAGGTCATATATGACAAGCCCACAGCAAACATCATCCTCAATGGTGAAAAACAGAAAGCATTTCCATTAAGGTTAGGAGCACGACAAGGTTTCCCACTCTCACCATTCTTATTCAACATAGCTTTGGTAGTTTTAGCCACAGCAATCAGAGAAGAAAAGGAAATGAAAGGAATCCAAATTGGAAAAGAAGAAGTAAAGCTGTCACTGTTTGCAGATGACATGATACTATACATAGAGAATCCTGAAAATGCTACCAGCAAACTACTAGAGCTAATCAATGAATTTGGTAAGTTAACAGGTTACAAAATTCAGGCACAGAAATCTCTGGCATTCCTATACACTAATGATGAAAAATCTGAAAGTGAAATCAAGAAAACTCTCCCATTTCCCATTGCAACAAAAAGAATACAATATCGAGGAATAAACCTACCTAAGGAGACAAAAGACCTGTATGTAGAAAATTATAAGACACTGATGAAAGAAATTAAAGATGATACAGATTGATGGAGAGATATACCATGTTCTTGGATTGCAAGAATCAACATTGTGAAAATGACTCTACTACCCAAAGCAATCTACAGATTCAATGCAATTCCTATCAAACTACCACTGGCATTTTTCACAGAACTAGAACAAAAAATTTCACAATTTGTATGGAAACACAAAAGACCCCGAATAGCCAAAGCAATTTTGAGAACGAAAAACAGAGCTGGAGGAATCAGGCTCCCTGACTTCAGACTATACTACAAAACTACAGTAATCAAGACAGTATGGTACTGGTACAAAAACAGAAAGATAAAACAATGAAACAGGATAGAAAGCCCAGAGATAAAACCATGCACATATGGTCACCTTATCTTTGATAAAGGAGGCAGGAATGTACAGTGGGGAAAGGACAGCCTCTTCAATAAGTGGTGCTGGGAACACTGGAGAGGTACATCTAAAAGTATGAGATTAGATCACTCCCTAACACCATTCACAGAAATAAGCTCAAAATGGATTAAAGACATAAATGTAAGGCCAGAAGCTATCAAACTCTTAGAGGAAAACATAGGCAGAATACACTATGACATAAATCACAGCAAGATCCTTTTTGACCCACTTCCTAGAGAAATGGAAATAAAAACAAATATAAACAAAAGGGACCTAATGAAACTTCAAAGCTTTTGCACAACAAAGGATACCATGCAACACCAAAAGACAACTCTCAGAATGGGAGAAAATATTTGCAAATGAAGCAACTGACAAAGGATTAATCTCCAACATTTATAAGCAGCTCATGCAGCTCAATAACAAAAAAAAAAAACAAACAACCCAATCCACAAACGGGCAGAAGACCTAAATAGACATTTCTCCAAAGAAGATATACAGACTGCCGACAAACACATGAAAGAATGCTCAACATCATTAATCATTAGAGAAATGCAAAATCAAAACTACAATGAGATATCATCGCACACATCAGAATGGCCATCATCAAAAAATCTAGAAACAATAAATGCTAGAGAGGGTGTGGAGAAAAGAGAACACTCTTGCACTGCTGGTGGGAATGTGAATTGGTACAGCCACTGTGGAGAACAGTATGGAGGTTCCTTAAAAATCTACAAGTAGAACTACCATATGACCCAGAAATCCCACTAATGGGCATATACCCTGAGAAAACCACAATTCAAAATGAGTCATATACCAAAATGTTCATTGCTGCTCTATTTACAATAGCCCGGAGATGGAAACAACCTAAGTGTCCATCATCAGATGAATGGATAAAGAAGATGTGGCAATATATACAATGGAATATATAAAAAGAAACCAATTTGACCTATTTGTAATGAGGTGGATGGACCTAGAGTGTGTTATACACAGTGAAGTAAGTCAGAAAGTGAAAGACAAATACCATACGCTAACACATATATATGGAATTTAAGAAAAAAACTGTCATGCAGAACCTAGGGGTAAGACAGGAATAAAGATACAGACCTACCAGAGAATGGACTTGAGGATATGGGGAGGGGGAAGGGAAGCTGTGACAAAGCGAGAGAGTGGCATGGACATATATACACTACCAAATGTAAAATAGATAGCTAGTGGGAAGCAGCCGCATAGCATAGGGAGACCAGCTCGGTGCTTTGTGACCACCTAGAGGGGTGGGATAGGGAGAGTGGGAGGGAGGCAGACGCAAGAGTGAAGAGTTATGGGAACATATATATGTATAACTGATTCACTTTGTTACAAAGCAGAAACTAACACGCCATTGTAAAGCAATTATATTCCAATAAAGATGTAAAAAAACAGAAAAACAAAAAACAATCTGAGTACATTTAATGATGTACATGAACTCACAATTTAATTCTGGCCTCTGGAGTCAGATATATATTTTTTATTTTTACCAAGCAGAATTTTCCTGTTTGATTGCTAATGTGTCAGGTTCATATACTACCTTATTGTAAACATCTTCAGCTCTCTATACATAAATATATTTAGATGGACAGACTTTGTGGGCCACATGTTTGGAAATATTTTGTAGACTATGAGTTTGTAGAGGAGGAAAAAATTTAGTGATCTCCTATGTTTAAAAAAGACAATATTCTCTATTCTCACTGTTAAATATCCATACTAAACAATTTCAAGATCATTCAACTTTTATCAATTTTAAATTTGCACTCAGTTATTTGAAGAATTGAGTTATAAAATAATGGGAGAAATGCCTTTTTGGATTCTCAAAATTGTGTTAAAAGGCAAAAACATTGGCCATGAAAACCCAGAACTGCTGCGTGCACACTTGGAAAGTCCTCCTAGGGCAAAGCTGGGCTGCTGGGCATGCTCAGAAGCTGGGGAGGGCTTGTGTGAAGAGTGGAAAGCTTTGGATTAGCCTCCCACTCTCTCTTGCTGACCCCCGCACCCCTTGCCCCTACCCTGCTTGTAGCAGTTGCCCAGTGTGTTCACAGGGAGACCCAGAAGATGGAGCACCAAACAGTGTAGCAGCTGAGGAGGAGAAGCAGATGAGGCACTGCCACTGTGCTGACAGCCAGCAACCAGAGCATTACAAAACTTTGAGCTATCTGAAAGAAAGAGTGATTATAACCCACTGATCCAACCTTAGGCACTGGAGGCAGACACCAAAAACAAAGGGATCTCTGAACCTGCAGCCTGCGAAAAGTAGACCCCAAACATAGTAAGTTAAGCAAAATGAGAAGACAGAGAAATATACAGCAGACGAAGAAGCAAGGTAGAAAGCCACCAGACCAAACAAATGAAGAGGAAATAGGCAGTCTATATGAAAAAGAATTCAGAGTAACAATAGTAAAGATGATACAAAATCTAGGAAATAGAATGGACAAAAACAAGAAACGTTTAACAAGGACCTAGAAAAACTAAAGAGAAAACAAACAATAATGAACAACACAATAAATGAAATTTAAAATTCTCTAGAAGGAATCAAGAGCAGAATAACTGTGGCCAAATAATGGATAAGTGACCTGGAAGATAAAAGAGTGGAAATAACTACCACAGAGCAGAATAAAGAATAAAGAATGAAAAGAATTAAGAACAGGCTCAGAGACCTCTGGAACAACATTATATGCACCAACATTCGAATTGTAGGGGTCCCAGGTGAAAAAGAGAAAAAGAAAGGGACTGAGAAAATAATTGAAGAGATTATAGTTGAAAACTTCCCTAATATGGGAAACAAAATAGTCAGTAAAGTTCAGGAAGTTCAGATGGTCCCATCAGGATAAATCCAAGGAGAAACATGCCAAGAGACATATTAATCAAACTATCAAAAGTTAAATACAAAGAAAAAATATTAAAAGCAGCAAGGGAAAAGCAAAAAATAACATACAAGGGAATACCCATAAGGTAAACAGCTGATCTTTCAGCAGAAACTCTGCAAGCCAGAAGGGAGTGGCAGGACATATTTAAAGTGAGGAAAGGGAAAAACCTACAACGAATATTACACTATCCAACAAGGATATCATTCAGATTTGACGGAAATATCAAAACGTTTATAGACAAGTAAAAGCTAAGAGACTTCAGCACCACCAAACCAGCTTTACAACAAATGCTAAAGGAACTTCTCTAGGCAGGAAACACAAGAAAAGGAAAAGGCCTACAATAACAAACCCAAAACAATTAAGAAAATGGTAATAGGAACATACATATCGATAATTACCTTAAATATAAATGGATTAAATGCCCCAACCAAAAGACATAGACTGGCTGAATGGATACAAAAACAAGACCCATATATATGCTGTCTATAAGAGACTCACTTCAGACCTAGGGACACATACAGACTGAAAGTGAGGGGATGGAAAAAGATATCCCATACAAATGGAAATCAAAAGAAAGCTGGAGTAAGAATACTAATATCAGACAAAATAGACTTTAAAATAAAGACTGCTATAGGAGACAAAGAATGACACTCCATAATGACCAAGGGATCAATCCAAGAAGAAGATATAACAATTGTAAATATTTATGCACCCAATATAAGAGCACCTCAATACATAAGGCAAATGCTAACAGCCATAAAAGGGGAAAATGACAGTAATACAATCATAGTAGAGGACTTTAACATCCCACTGAAGCAACTGACAAAGTATTAATCACCAAAATTTACAAGCAGTTCATGCAGCTCAATATCAAAGCAACAAACAATCCAATCCATAAATGGGCAGAAGACCTAAATAGACATTTCTCCAAAGATCTACAGATTGTCAACAAACACATGAAAGGATGCTCAACGTCACTAATCACTAAAGAAATGCAAATCAAAACTACAGTGAGGTATTACCTCATACCAGTCAGAATGGCCATCATCAAAATATCTGCAAACAATAAATGCTGGAGAGGGTGCAGAGAAAAGGGAACCCTCTTGCACTGTTGGTGGGAATGTAAACTTGATATAGCCACTATGGAGAACAGTATGGAGGTTCCTTAAAAAAACTACAAATAGTTCACTTTGTTATAAAGCAGAAACTAACACACCATTGTAAAGCAATTATACCCCAATAAAGATGTTAAAAAAAAAAAACAGAAGCAATATTTTAACAAATTCAATAAAGACTTTAAAAATGGTACACACACACACACACAAAAAAAATACAAATAGAAGTACCATATGACCCTGAAATCCCACTACTGGGCATATACCCTGAGAAAACCATTATTCAAAAAGTATCATGTACCACAATATTCATTGCAGCTCTGTTTATAATACCCAGGGCATGGAAGCAACCTAAGTGTCCATCAACAGATGAATGGATAAAGAAGATGTGGCACATATATACAATGGGATATTACTCAGGCATAAAAAGAAATGAAATTGAGTTATTTGTAGTGAGGTGGATTGACCTGGAATCTGTCATTTATAGTGAATTAAGTCAGAAAGAGAAAAACAAATACCATATGCTAACAAATATATGTGGAATCTTAAAAAAAAAAAAAGCCTCTCAAGAACCTAGGGGCGGGCTTCCCTGGTGGCGCAGTGGTTGAGAGTCCGCCTGCCGATGCAGGGGACATGGGTTCATGCCTCGGTCCGGGAAGATCCCACATGCCGTGGAGCGGCTGGGCCCGTGAGCCATAGCCGCTGAGTCTGCACGTCCGGAGCCTGTGCTCCGCAATGGGAGAGGCCAGAACAGTGAGAGACCAACATACCGCAAAAAAAAAAAAAAAAAAAGAACCTAGGGGCAAGACAGAAATTAAGATGCAGGCGTAGAAAATGGAGTTGAGGACACAGGGAAGCACAAGGGTAAGCTGGGATGAAATGAGAGAGTGGCATGGACATATATACACTACCAAATGTAAAATAGATAGTGGGAAGCAGCCACATAGCACAGGGAGATCAGCTCGGTGCTTTGTGACCACCTAGAGGGGTGGGATTGGGAGGGTGGGAGGGAGATGCAAGAAGGAGGAGATATGGGGATATATGTATATGTATAGCTGATTTACTTTGTTATACAGCAGAAATTAACACACCATTGTAAAGCAATTATATTCCAATAAAGATGTTAAAAAAAAGGCAAAATCATCAACTTACATTAGTTTGTCCTATCAAACGTGTTTATGAAAAACTACTATTAAATTTAAAGAATTTAAAGGATTTGTCTGGCAAAATATTTTTATTCTTTTGAATCATGAAAGCATAAAATGTCTAATTATTGAACATCTCAGCTACATATGAGTAAGCTAAACTGAATTATTTTTATATTCCACTTTTCTAACCCAAGAATTTAACTTAGATAACTGATATTTGCTAATACAATTGTATTGCTAGGGTGCAAATGATATTAAATCAAAGATTTATGTTAATCGGTAAATTGATTAAAAGTTGCAAGTGGAAATGCTCATACAATTAGAAAATGAAATCAGTACAGACATTCGTTTGCATATACCACAAAACTAAGTTTTCATCTAATGCATGCCAATGACTTAACTAGATGATTCAAACATGTTAATCAAATAGATACTAATTTAAATAGGTGGGCCTTGCATTGAGATATGATGGCCAAACCCTCAGGAGGTTATTGAACTCTTTTTTTTTTATAAAGAAAACCTTGATGTTCTTTGGAAAATATGGCCTGTTCTCTGAAACTCAGTGCTAGTGCATTTTAATATGTACCAGCATGTATTTTATGAAAGCTAAAGTTTCACTAGTAGCTTCAGAGGACTTTAAGATAGGCTACCCAAACTTCTTCAGAAAGGAAACCCCATTTGGCATCAGCTATCATTGTTACTCTATTTGAATAAGTTGAGTGTCTATATTTGAAGGGGGTATGTATATAGTGGGAACATTATACCACCCTGGCTTTGGTGCTACTAGAGTTCTATTTTATTAGAACGACGTTACCTCGTAGAAAGATTTTCCATGGATTATATTGTGATCAATAATATATTCTTCTGAAAAACAAGATTTGAGGAAAGACAAGCAGAATAATTATATTTTGTACTTTTTAGCTTATTATCGTTGGTATAAATTTGGTCTTCTAGGCACAAATATTAACTCATTAATAAACTACCCCAAAATTGTAAGAATACTTAAGATTATCTAGATTGAAAAGAATATTCCACTAAACTGTCTTTCACTAAGCCTTCTGATTTTTTTTCTCATTATTGCTTTTTTTAAAATCAAGTTAAATGTATAAATTGTATTTATTTTTATTTACAAATTTTTAAAAATTGATATATTTTTGATTTATAATATATTATTTTCAGGTATAAAACATAATGATTCAATATTATTATAGATTATACTCCATTTAAAGTTATGGAGTATAAAGTTATAGAGTATAAATAATGGCTGCATTTCCCTGTGCTGTACAATATACCCTTGTTTCTTATTTATTTTATCCATAGTAGTTTGTGTCTCTTAATCCCTTACCCTTACTTAATGTCTGATGCATGCTAGTAGCATGGTTCTAGCTGATAAAATATTATTTCATCTCATAAACAAATGTTTTTTTATTCTCTATTCTTCCTTTTGTCTTTCTCAGGATTATTGTGAGCAATACGTAAGAAATGAAAGTGAAGTAAATAGCATACTTCCTGGTACAGAATAATCTATTAATAAATGGTAGGCACTATTATTATAATTTCCCTCCCCTACTCCTCTCTTTTCCTTCATACGAATGATTATTAGCTACCTGCTCGATGCATAGCACTGTGTTAGTATGTGGTACATACAAAGATGAGTAGGATATAGCTTCTAACTTCCACAGCACACAGCTCATTACTTCTTGTCTATCTTTAAACAATGTTGATCTTGGATATTATATCAAGCCTATCTTGAATGAGAGCTGGAAATCATCATAGTGAACTTAAAAATAATGTATTTTTCATTTGTATTAGAATTTCAACAGTTTGAAAATTAGAGGAAATATGTTGGTAAATAGGCCCAGTGTTTATAAGTATGAAGTACTCTTACCTTCCCAAACTGATGGTATTGTGGACATTGACTATTGATCAAGAGCTCTTTTCACTGAAGTGTACAATGGTCTTACAGCTGTTCTGAGAGGAAATTTTCAAGTAGCAGCTATCCTCTGATGAAACAAATGTAACATTTAATTATTAGAACTTTGGGGGAAATCTTTATAATATTCTCTATTCTCTGAATCTCTGAGAAATGGCAGTTAATGAAAATACAGTTATGAATAATTTTTCTATTAATTTAAGTTATTACTTTGGAGGTATTCTGTCATAGAGAATTCTTCCTTAAAACTGGTAAAATTCACTGATAAATTCTGAAATTCTCTTGAAAAAGAAGCATCAGTGTGCAATTTTTGTCCATAAATATTTCTATAAAACCCTGGATTGTTTAATAAAAACAGTATTTACTCAACACATATATCCATTTAAAGCACATACACACATAAAAATCCAATATATGGTTATTATAAATCATTACTGAATCTGCAGTCTATTTAAACTGGCTATGGAATTGTTTCAGGTGTTCAGCAGAATTCACTTATTGGAAAATCTCCAAACTACTCTTTCGAACAGAAGTACTATATTTGCTTACTGGCAATCCTTTACAGAAATCCACAAAGGATATCTAGAGATATTTTCGTGTTAGATATTTTAACACAGTTATGTTATTCAGGGCCAGAAGCTTTTTCATTAATATTTAATTCAATAAGGAATTTCTCCAAGATATTTTGGGGTATAATTATCCACCTACTTTCTTATGAATGAGAGTTTCTTAGATGAAATCAAGCATACATGCATATTAGACACTGGTGTTCTTAATCCAGCTTTGAGGAAGATGCAGAGTTAAGGCTCCAGAATAATTTTTTTAGTCTAGGTTCTCTGTTCTATTGGGAGACAACTTTGGTTTTAAAACCTCCTAGCCCAGCAACAAAGTTAGTGTAGGGGTAGGATTATTTGAAGGTTATAGGAGATCAGTAAGGGGCAAATTGGTGAAAGTGTTTAGTCTCTTCTGATATGGCACAGTATAGTTATTTCACTGCTCATCCATGATGCTTCCTATTTTCATAAACATGAAATTAAAATAAAATAAAGATATCACAGAATGTCTCCCTTGGGGATCAAGCAAGACTTGGAAGTGAAATAAAATGTGGCTAAAACTGTAGAGATTGATATAGATAGCTGATACTCTGGAGCAACATGTGATGATAGCCAAGTTAAGGGCACTTTAAAAGGTTAGAAAACTTTATAATGGTCAGGCTTTTGAAGCGGGTCTGTTGCTGGTGAGATTTTAGTCTCTACCATACAGATGCGTGCATTTCCAATACAAATAAGATATATAAGGCAAAACCTTGCATTGCCAAGAAGTCCTTGTGAAATACATAGATGTGCAATTACTACAAGACAAAATGGGAACTCATACTTGATAATTGACAAATGAATGACTAAATAAATGTGAATAAGTTAAAAAACTGGATTCTTGTCATCTTAGCACAATGATGAATGAATGGTTTCTTTCTATAATGTTGCACATTGTGCTTCTATACAGCCAGTTTTCTGGACTTATCAAGACAACTGAAGCATCTTCTATGTACCAGGGGACTAGACAGTGAAGATACAAAGGCAGCTAAGGTATAATTTGTGCTCTTGGTGATATTATAATCTAGTCAATGAAAAACATATTAGTATATAACTAAATTATATTAGGCATAAGGTGAAGATTTCTGTTAAAAAGTTCATAAAACACTGAGAACAGAGTATAAATTCATACTAATTGTGAAGATAATGAAAAAGATCATTAAAGGTATCAGTTAAGTTGGGTTTTTAGTAATGAGTTAAATTTTAAGAAGTGTAACTGAGAAGGCTATTCTTGGCTGAGGTACTTTATTAAGGAAAGTACAGAGGTATAAAAGTATATACATGGAATGTTCAGGGAATAGGACAAATTATAGTGTGCCAGAAGAATACTGGGCATTGAGTGGAAAGGGTAGATTGTTCAAGGTGAGGTCTGGAAAAGAATGTTGGAGGGTTAGCATATCATACATTTCTTAAAATGCCACAGTAAAATATTTTTTCTTCTGTGATCAGTGAAGAAAAAAGAGAAGTATCAAATGTGATAGCAATGTAAACAGTGAGTTCTGTGTTCTAAAAGAATCACTTGAAACCATGCGAAGGACTTGTTGGAAGTGGTAGAGTCTGGACAGAGGAGACCAATCTGGAAGGTGTGAGATGATGATGCCTTGGACCAAATCAGATTTGGAGTTCATATTTCTTGTCAAAGTGCCCTATCCACTACATTCTTAATATACCATGTTTTATATCTGTTTATTTTTGAAGAAATCAAATTATACAGATTTTGTCTCTGGAAATTTTCCAAACATACAGTAAGACTTTTTGTTTGTTTTCATTTGCTTGTTTTTGTTTTAATTTTTATTTTATATTTGAGTATAGTTGATTAATAATGATGTGTTGATTTCAGGTGTACAGCAAAGTTGATTCAGTTATGCATATATATGTATCTATTCTTTTTCAAATTCTTTTCCCATTTAGGTTATGATAGAACACTGAGCAGAGTTCCCTGTGCTATACAATAGGTCTCTGTTGGTTATCTCTTTGAAATACAGCAGTGTGTACATGTCAATCCAAAACTCCCAATCTGTACCTCCTCCCCCTTTAACCCTGGCAACCATAAGTTCGTTCTCTAAATCTATGAGTTTGTTCCTGTTTTGTAAATAAGTTCATTTATAGCATTTTGTTTAGTTACCAAATAAAAGTGATATCACATGACATTTGTTTTTTTCTGTCTGACTTACATCATTTAGAGTGATAATCTCCAGGTCCATCCATGTTGCTGCAATGACATTATTTCATTCTTTTTTATGGATGAGTAATATTCCATTGTATATGTTTACAAATCTTTATCCACTCCCTGTCGAGGGACATTTAGGTTACTTCCATGTCTTGGCTATTGTAAATAGTGCTGCAAGAAACATTGGGGTGAATGCATCTTTTTAAATTATGATTTTCTCTGGATATATGCCTAGGAGTGGGATTGCTGGATCATATGGTGAACTTTATTTCTAATATTTTTAAGGAACCTGCATATTCTTCTCCATAGTGGCTGTACCAACTTACATTTCCACCAACAGTGTAGGAAGGTTCCCTTTTCTCCACACCCTCTCCAGAATTTACTGTTTGTATATATTTTGATGATGGACATTCTGACTGGTGTGAGGTGATATCTCATTGTAGTTTTGATTTGTATTTTTCCAATAATTAGTGATGTTAAGCATCTTTACACATACCTCTTTGCCATCTGTATGTCTTCTTTGGAGAAATGTCTATTTAGGTCTTCTGTTCATTTTTTTTATTGAGTTGTTTGTATTTTTGATATTGAGCTGCATGAGCTGTTTGTAAATTTTGGAGATTAATCCTTTGTCAGTTGCATCATTTGCAACTATTTTCTTCCATTCTGTGGATTGTCTTTTTGTTTCATTTATGGTTTCCTTTGCTGTGCAAAAGCTTTGAATTTAATTAGGTCCCATTTGTTTATTATTATTTTTTAATTTCCATTATTCTAGGACATGTATCAAAAAAGATCTTGGTACAGTTTATGTTAGAGAGTGTTCCGCCTACATTTTACTCTAGGAGTTATAGTATCTGGTCTTATGTTTAGGTCTTTAATCCATTTTGAGTTTATTTTTGTTTATGGTGTTATAGTATGTTCTATGTTCTAATTTCATTCTTTTACATGTAGTTGTACAGCTTTCCCAGCACCACTTATTGAAGAGACTGTCTTTTCTCCATTGTATATTCTTGCCTCCTTTTTTATAGATTAGGTGACCATAGGTATGTGGGTTTATTTCTGGGCTTTCTATCCTGTTCCATTGATCTATATCTGTTTTTGTGCCAGTACAATACTGTTTTGATGACTGTAGCTTTGTAGTATAATCTGAAATCAGGGAGCCTGATTCCTCCAGCTCCATTTTTCTTTCTCAAGATTGCTTTCACTATTCAGGGACTTTTTTGTCTCCATACAAATTTTAAGATTTTTTGTTCTAGTTCTGTTAAAAATGCCATTTATAATTTGATAGGGATTGCATTGAATCTGTAGATTCCCTTGGGTAGTATAGTCATTTTGACAATATTGATTCTTCCAATCCAAGATCATGGTATATCTCTCCATCTGTGTGTCAGCTCCATTTTTGTCATCTTCAATTTCTCTCAGCAGTGTCTTACAGTTTTTGCAATACAGGTCTTTTACCTTCTTAGGTAGGTTTATTCATAGGCATTTTATTCTTTTTGATGTGATAGTAAATGGGAATGTTTCTTTAATTTCTCTTTCTTATCTTTCATTCTTAATATATAGGAATGCAAGAGATTTCTGTGTATTAATTTTGTATCCTGTGAATTTACTAAAGTCATTGATTAGTTCTAGAAGTTTGCTGGTGATAGCTTTAGGATTTTCTATGTATAGTATCTTGTCATCTGCATACAGTGACAGTTTAACTTCTTCTTTTCCAATTTGGATTCCTTTTATTTCTTTTTCTTCTCTGATTGCCATGGCTCAGACTTCCAAAACTATGTTGAATAATAGTGGTGCAAGTGGACATCCGTGTCTTGTTCCTGATCTTAGAGGAAATGCTTTTAGTTTTTCACCATTGAGTATGATGTTAGCTGTGGGCTTTTCATCTATGCCTTTTATTATGTTGAGGTAGGTTCCCTCTATGCCCACTTTCTGGAGAGTTTTTATCATAAATGGGTGTTGAATTTTGTCCAAAGCTTTTTCTATGCTTTTTTCAAAGTATCTATTAAAATGATGTTTTTTATTCTTCAGTTTGTTAATATGGTGTATCACATCGATTGATTTGTGTATATTGAAGAATCCTTGCATCCCTGGGAATTTTTGCAGCTTTTTTGTTAAGTTTTAATTTATTTGAAAATAAAAGTTTACAAAACGTTGTGACAGGGCTTCCCTGGTGGCACAGTGGTTGAGAGTCTGCCTGCTAATGCAGGGGACACGGGTTCAAGCCCTGGTCTGGGAAGATCCCACGTGCCACGGAGCAACTGGGCCCATGAGCCACAACTACTGAGCCTGCACGTCTGGAGCCTGTGCTATGCAACGAGAGACCGCGATAGTGAGAGGCCTGTGCACTGCGATGAAGAGTGGCCCCCGCTTGCAGCAACTAGAGAAAGCCCTCTCACAGAAACGAAGACCCAACACAGCCAAAAATAAATAAATAAATAAAACGTTGTGACAAATAATGTAGTTTCTCTATTGGAAATCTCCACCAGAGAATATTGTGCTTATAATCTTAAAAAATGTTTCAGATGTAGAATTACCTAAAAATTGAAGTCTATGCCTTCTTCCACTAGCTTTCCTAAATTTCAGTTAGCAAGGAAAATAAACAGATAAAGAAGCAGAACCTGTCTACTTGCAATTATTGCTGTTGTCTCTTTTGAAATACAGCAGCTTTTCATGACAATACGGGAGGTCATGGAAGACTATACATGAAAAAGAAAATAAAAAATGAAATTATAAAATATATTCTTATGAATCATTATACCAGGAAGAACACTACAAAGAGAAAGAATAGTGCATTAAACCCTCTATGTATAACAGTTAAAAAAATCTTAGAATTGTGGAAAACTAAAAGCTAGTGCAGTATTTACAAGCACAGCAGATCATGAAGAACACTCTGTTATTCTGAGTCAGTATATATCAGAGACTCTTCCAACCTATAGGCCAGTATCTGATGTTGGTGACTATAAAAGGAGGTAGGACTGCCTCAGGGAAGGGGATTTATACATTTCCTGCAGGCTTTTTACCAAAGATAAACATATCCAAATGTTTGACAAGAGCCTCCCCATGCATACCTCTAACTTGGCTTCAAACAAACAAGAAGATAATTATTTCTTAAAGTTTAAACATTACTTTATGAACAAGTTTCAGCTCCTAGAGCTCTTTCTTTTTTTCTATGCTTGTGTAATTTTAGGGGAGTCACAATGATCAAAGGGTTCCCACCATATTAAATATCACTCACAGAGTGGGTGATGCTCAAAAGACTGGCCAGAGATGTCAGGAGTCTGTAGGCAGGGAAAGAACTTAATCATTTAGTGACCATATTCTTTATTACATCTCCAATTCCTTTGAACATATATTAATTGAAGCCTTGCTCTTTAAAATGATGTTTTAAGATTTTTGTTTATTAAAAACTTTAAACCAAATCTTAAAAAACTGAAAATCATTACTATTCTATTTGAAGAAGATCATGGAGATGAAATTACATTAGTAATTTTGCTACATTAGTAGTAGTGCATAATTGTAGTAGTAGTGTAATTTCATTTCATTAGTAGTGAAGTGGACCTGAAAAATTTTGACTCTGATAGATTATAACATATATGATATGTGTATTACTGCATTAATGATTGTAAATTTTCAAGGGCTTTCCTTCTCTAATAATACTAAACTGAGTTTTATACAAGTAGAAAGATAGAGAAACAAAACTGCATGCATTTTAAAAAATATATTTATTTATTCTTTTAGCTGTGTTGGGTCTTCATTGCTGCGTGTGGGCTTTCTCTAGTTGTAGCGAATGGGGTGTGCACGGATTTCTCATTTTGGTGGCTTCTCTTGTTGTGGAGCATGGGATTCTAGGTGCATGGGCTTCAGTAGTTGCAGCACGTGAGCTCAATAGTTGTGGCTTGCAGGCTCTAGAGCTCAGGCTCAGTAGTTGCAGTGCATGGGCTTAGTTGCTCTACAACATGTGGGATCCTACCAGACCAGGGATCAAACTAGTGTCCCCTGCATTGGCAGGTGGATCCTTAACCACCATGCCACCAGGGAAGTCCATGAATGCATTGTTTTAAATATGTAACTTTAACTAATAATTTAGAGATTTCATGAGCACAGTTTTTTTCTGGAGATTTATTTTAGCAAACTATATTTCAGCATGTCATCAATCCACCTGACAGTAATAAGATGTGAACTGAAATACAATGGCCTGTGAAAAAGACTTAGGAAACTATTATAGATTAAATCATCATAGTGTTCTTTGAATTTAGAATAGTGCATGCTATATTCTCTCAGAAACATATAATTTTATAAAATAATTCACCACATTAGTGAAGAGAATTATCAATGAGCATAGATTCTGGTATTTGGTAACCTGGTCTACATTCCTATTGCTTCAAGAGTATTATGATAGCTATACATATCAGAAGCCTAAGCTAGAGAGAAATTAGTTGACAGACTGAATAATGTTTATTGCTTAATATTTAATAGTAATCAATATCAACAACATTTCTGTTAAAACTAGATTAGTAGTTGGAACTAGAATATTATATACAATTTCTGTTTTGAATGTTAACTTTGTACACATACCAAACTTAAGCTGACATATACATAAAGGTGATGATTCACATCTACATAGAGATGTGAATAGTTTCACAAAGTTGTATCTTCTTTTTGTACAGATTTATTTAAACTATCTGAAATAGAACTATCCATTTGCTTGCTGTTTACCTTGTCATGTAGTTGAAATAGGGGTATTTCTTTTCTTTTTTGTATTCTCTTATATTTTGTTTTATGTTTTTATTTAAGTATAGTTGATGTACAATATTATATGTTTCAGGTGTACAATATAGTGATTCATAATTTTAAAGGTTATACTCCATTTATAGTAATTATAAGATATTGGCTGTATTTCCTGTGTTGTACAATATATCCTTGTAGCTTATTTTATACATAATAGTTTGTATTTCTTAATTCCCCACCCCATATTTCCTCTCCCCTCCACTGGAAACCACTAATCTGTTCTCTATGTCTGTGAATCTGCTTCATTTTTGTTATATTTGCTAGTGTTTTGTATTTTTTAGATTCCTCATGTAAGTGATATCATATAGTATTTGTCTTTGTCTGACTTATTTCACTTAGCATAATACCCTCCAAGTCCATCTATGTTGTTGCAAATGGCAAAATTTCATTATTTTTGATGGCTGAGTAATATTCTGTAGCATATATGTGTGTGTGTGTGTGTGTGTGTGTGTGTGTGTGTGTGTGTGTGTATGGCACCTCTTCTTTAACCATTCTTCTGTTGGTGTACACTTAGGTTGCTTCCATATCTTGGTAATTATAAATAATGCTGCTATGAACATTGGGGTGCATGTATCTTTTCAAATTAGTGTTTTTGTTGTTTTTGGTTATATACCCAGGAGTGGAATTGCTGGGTCATGTGGAAGTTCTATTTTTAGTTTTTTGAGAAACCTCCATACTCTTTTCCACAGTGTCTGCACCTATTTACATTCCCACCAACACTGTAGATGGTTCCCTTTACTCCACATCTTTGGCAACATGTGTTATTTGTGTCCTTTTTGGTGATAGCCCTTCTGACAGGTGTGAGGTAATATCTCATTGTGGTTTTGATTTGCATTTCCCTGATGATTAGCAATGTTGAGCATCTTTCATGTGCCTGTTGGCCATCTGCTTTTCCTCTTTGGAAAAAGTCTATTCAGGTCTTCTGCCCATTTTTTAGTCAGGTTGTTTTATTTTTTATTTGAGTTGTATGAGCCATTTATATATTTTGGGTATTAACCAGAATAGGGCTATTTCTAAGGGAATCAGAGAACTTCCAGAAGTATATTCCTTTGATTCCTTTGATCTTAGACTCCTGGTCCAAAAAACCTTGAGACAAATTCTGGCTCAAGGTAACACAAGTTTCTAGTTTGTTCATTCAAATCCTAGTTTGATTTAGATTTTCCAGTATCACTAAAAGAAAGAGCTGCATAAAGCAGGTGGGTAGAGAGGCAAGGTTCTCTGCAACCCATCTAAGCAGAAATTTTGGGGAAACTTTAGGTCAGAGCAGTATTTTTGTATAAAGACTCAAACACTCCATTAGTTAGAAAATATTACCCTAAAATCTTATGGAACATGAAGATAGAAGAAAATTGGGAAAATAAGTTCCTGGTAGCATTAGTGGAAAACACTCAACAGCTATCTTTTTCCCCTTCCATTTCACTATTAGTATTAAAATGGAATAATAATATGTTATATTTGTATATCTCAAAATCTGAACACTTTTGAGAATTAAAAACTGAGACTATCCCAGGAAAACTAGGACATATGTTCTCACTATATATTAGACTCTTTTTACATGTCATTCACTGGTGCTAGGATCACTAAACACATTATGTATCTTAATCCTTGCAGTAACTATACAAGGGGGTTATTATTATTAACATTTTAACAAATTAAAAAACTGAGGTTCAGGACTATATTGTAATTTACTTATCCTCTCGAAAATAATATGTGTTAGAGCTGGAATTGTTCAGAATCCTTACCATTACCCACTATTTTACACTGCCTTGATGTACTCATTTTTTTTTATTCATGGACTGAGTTCTATAGACATTTGTATTTATGACCTCTGCTCCAAAGTGTAATAAATATATCAACAAGGATACTAGCTATTTACTTCATATGAAAAAAAAGGGAGCCACC
The DNA here is from genome assembly GCF_951394435.1 of Stenella coeruleoalba. Classification (NCBI taxonomy): domain Eukaryota; kingdom Metazoa; phylum Chordata; class Mammalia; order Artiodactyla; family Delphinidae; genus Stenella; species Stenella coeruleoalba. Next base: position 72,454,552 of record NC_137152.1, on the reverse strand, counting down.
ATCTTTGTTTTTCTACCAAAAATATTGAACAAAAGTGTTTTAGTGATATGATATGTTGGAAAATCTGATTTTTAGAAAATTACAGTAAAATCATGAGCTTTCCTACTCATATTTTAGTCAGATATTAATATTTCTGGGCAATGAAATTTTGTTGTTGTTTTAAAATTTATATATTTATTTATTTATTTATTTATTTATTTATTTATTTATTTATGGCTGCATGAGTCTTCGTTGCTGCCAGCGGGCTTTCCTTAGTTGCAGCGAGCGGGGGCTACTCTTTGTTGCAGTGCGCAGGCTTCTCATTGTGGTGGCTTCTCTTGTTGCAGAGCACAGGCTCTAGGTGTGCAGGCTTCAGTAGTTGTGGCACAAGGGCTCAGTATTTGTGGCTCATGGGCTCTAGAGCACAGGCTCATTAGTTGTAGTGCATGAGCTTAGTTACTCCACAGCATGTGAGATCTTCCTAGACCAGGGGTCAAACCCGTGTCCCCTGCATTGGCAGGCGGATTCTTAACCACTGTGCCACCAGGGAAGCCCATGGGCTATGAAATTTTGATTCATAATTCTTTCACTCTACTATTGCAACTTTTGATATGAGAAAATTTTCCTAGCTAAGTATGTGGTGAAGACACCTTTTAAAATATCTTCTCTTCATTAATTTAATGAGAAATTATGCCATATTGAGTTATATTCATATAACTGATTTGCTATGTAAACCTAATTCTTTCTGAAGCATGGAATAAGGTGATCAAATAATTATTTTAGCTAGGATTATGCTTAGTCAGAAAAGTCTAATTTTAACTCTGCTGGATGAGGAAGCAAAGAGCTGAATATCAATGAGTGCAAAATTTGTATGTTTTTGAAGTATATTACTTAAGGAAACTAATTCTAATTCTTATTAAGTGGCATTAATTAATGCTGCAACTGTCATGTTACTAACATGTGGTACTTGAAATCCTGCCACAATGAATGTTAATACTCTTTCTGGTACTTTTAAGTATAAAAAAGCTATGTATTCAATTTAATAAATAAGAGTAGACTTTTGTTATGTGGTACAAAGTTAAAACTTAAAAGGTGAGTTATCTTTGTGTGTGTGTTTTTTTTGTTGTTGTTTTTTTTTTTTCTGTGCCGTGTGGCTTGCAGGATCTAAGTTTCCCAACTAGGGATTAAACCTAGACCACAGCAGTGAAAGCTCAGAATGCTAACCACTAGGCCACCAGGGAACTTCCGCATTTTGTGTATTTTAAACAACAGTGTAATCCTCCAAAGTTGAGTTTAGTATGAGAGTAAAATTAATAGTATGCTAATAATACACAATAAATTCAATAATATTATTTTTGAAAGCTGTTAGCATTAAATTTGTTTAGATTCAAAGCTCTTCACTAATCTCATATTTCATATAATCCTTAACATGGAGGAGAAAGTTTATCTAAAATATATAATTTGAAGGTAGAAGAGTATAATTTCTCTCTCAAGAAAGAGGTAGGTGCATCTAAAATTCCCTTTTCCAAATTATAAAATTATAATGCCTGCTTTATATTACTCATCATAACATTAGGACATTTTTAGTTTATTAGCAACCCATCATGGATATGGATCTATGCTTTAAGGTTTGAGGAAGCCTGAGAAACATGGCCACCCTACTATAACTGACATTCTTGAGACCAGGCCAGGATTAGAGTCATATACTTCTGAAGTTATATATTCATTTAGTTGAGAAGAAAGAATAAAATATATGATTACATATGCAAAGGGAAAAGTAATAGCATAGTACAGAGAGTTCTTAATTTAACATTGTACTTTTGTTTTCTTGTCATTTCTTTTCCTAGTTACCAGTGTCCCTTGTCCTCATACATAAAGAGAAAAAAATAGACAACTCACCATGCAGCTTTAGACCCATGGTCCAACCAGACTATCATTTTGTTTCTAATAATGGCCCTAATGATTAAGGAAAATAGAATAAATGAAATCAAGTGCTGCACTGACTGATTTGATTTGGAAAGATGCAGTGTGATATATTGATACAACGTGGTTGGCTAGAGACACAGATGTTGTGTTTATAGACTAATTATCCATTTATTTAATAGGTAGCCTTGAACAACTACTTAGATTCTCTGAGCATCACTTTCTTCATATATACAAATGGAAATAATAATATCACTCATATCTTTGTTGAAATGATTAAATACACAATGTATAGGAGTAGGTTTTCAAACTTCAAACTTTAAGGTTCCATACAAAAGACAGTTATGGTATCACATTATCATTTTTTTTCCTCAAATGTTTGAATCAGGCATAAGGATACCTAGGATGTTTGGACATTTTTATGTATGCAGAAGAAACCCTCTTTTGAAGAAAGGGAAAAAATAAAAGTTATAATTTGCATATGGAAGAGTTAGATTATAAGTTTCAAAAGCAAAGCAGTTTATCTGCCTCTTCACAGAACCATTTTACCTCTCTTTCTTGGAACTGAAACAGATATGCTTTGATGACAGGGCTTTCTAAGCCAACCTCCTCTCAAGACTATTCTACTTCAGTCTGTGGAAAATTCAACGTCAAAAATAAAATTGCAATGCTGTTCCAAATTGCTACTAAGAGTTAATTAAGATGAAATAGTAGCTGCATCTCATACTATATCAAATGTCAGACTTCCCAACAAGATTATGAGAATATTAGCAGTTTGTGTTTGATACAATGGGCTATAGAGAAACTTTAGATAGACAGTAGACAGCCTACATTATCTCACTGAGAAAAAAAAATTTTGGTAACTTGACAAATTAGGCAGCTGAAGCAAAGAGATCAAATAGCCCATAATTTGAACTAAGTCAGTAGGAGTACCTAGAGTATCAACAGAAACAACTATATTGCTTTAAACTAAATTATACCACTTGAACTGTAGCTGTTCTAAGTCATAACACTAAATTCAAATCTCTACTACATCTTATTTAATATAAAATTATGTTGGGTGTTGTAGACCGTGTTATAGTATGAAGACAAACTGAATCATAAAACAGAAAAGATACATGACTTTATATACGAAATATAAGGCAATAAGTGGCCTTTCCACTTAATTTCACTATTTTTCTGTGTTAATTTGTATTTGGTTTCTATTTTCTTAGCCTGTACCATACCGAAAAGTGGAAAGGAGCTAAAAAGGATATAATAACTCACGGGTATGGAAAACACATTTATGTTCCCCAATATTAAGACCACACATCTATATGATGGAAAGTGAGTTTTTAAGGGAAGGAATGAGCTAGTGCTTATGGGTGCGGGCAGCCATGTCTTAATGTGCAAACCAGATCCATCCCAAGGGGAGACATAATTCATGAAAATGTTTCTTTCAAACCTGGTGTTCTGTCATTCAGGGAAGGTTTCCAGCTGAAACATTTGCTGGCTTTCAGGAGAAAATAAGAAGCAGTCTGTCAGTTCTTTGCCTTTAGCACCAAGGTAAAAACCCCCGAGCTGAAAGTCTTTGGATAGTTCTGGGCCAATGGCTGCTAAAAGGGGTGACAAGATTTGATTCCTTGAGAGAGAAAGAGACAGAGACAGAGACTATGAGACTAGGCTATCTAGTGCTGCTTCTATGCTGCTTTTCCTTGTCCTCTGAGTATGAACTGAAGTAGCAGCAGCTAAAATTGTTCCCCTGTTCTCCAATTCAGCACCTCCCTGATTCCCTTGTTTTAGAAAACAGGAGCCTGAAAGGCACATGACTTGCACAGTTGCACATGTGCTAGAACCTGTAGGAGTTTCAGAGTTCCCTCTGTTTTACTTTTCTGAAATTCCAGTTCTAGGTATTCTTTCTTTAGGTTCATTTCCCATCAGGGAAGAATAGTCCATTAAACATATTCAAACCAAGTAGTCAGTGATAATGAAATCCTCTTTTGTCCTGACAGCAGAATCCTGGGCAGATAAGAAGCTAAGGAATCTGGGAGGGAGAAAGTACATTGATGAGAGGTAGCAGTAGATGGGGCCAAAAAGGGTAAAAATGACATCGAAAGGGAAAATGAGCAGCGCTGAAGACAAAATTTACCTACTGCTTAATTTAATATTGTTCCTTCCTCTCCTGAAAGTCAAAGGCTCCTATCCCAAAGGGCCAGAAAGGAAAAATCTCCTGAGTCCCTTGGAATAATAAAAGTAATAGCCTCAATATAAAGTTTGTGTTGCATTTTGAATTTTTTTAAGCATTTGCCTTTATTGACAAAGCAATAACTATCAATGAAAATTGACATTATTTTATTTGCATTCAAGTTTGCATTTGTATATTAGATCTTGTCTCAATTTAATTACTGATATTTCTCTCCAGAGGCAAAGAACCAGGTAGTGGGGTGTGTTTGTGTGAATGTATGGGAGGAGTTTGGGTGGTGATTAATCATATTCCGTTAACCAAAAGACAGTGAAGTTAAATATATATTGTTTAAAATATTCATTCAATATCAGACTCTTGGGGAAATCTTTACATTGGATTTTTTTTTCTTTCGGGGTTCATGCAAGGATATAAATATTCTTTGGAACATTTTTCTATATTTACAATAATCAAAATTAATTACAATAATAATTTATTATTTTTTCTTCAGTTTCCTGAGAAGTCTGAGTAGCATTACTCACTATTCAGAAATGAGCAGAAGGTAGAACCGGGTGATGTGCAGATCTTAGTTTCTTGTCAGAGCCCAGACAGCCATTCAGAACTTGTTCCTAAGTCCTAGACCTTGAAATTTTAATCAAGACTACAGCTTACAAATGGTTTGTCTCTTTGAATTTTATACTTAGAAACTAAAAGTTCTAAAAACAACATGACAATGAACTTTTTCTATCAATATTGCAATCCTACAGTGTTTTGAGCCATTGTCAAAGAAAAACATTTAATCATTCTTCAAAAGGGGATATCTCAGATTTGATTCAATACTACTGTTTTCAGCTTAAGAAAGACTTGCATTTCTTTTCTTTCTAAAGCTGTAGATTTGTTTGAAATATTATTTTATTTTACTTAAATCCTAAATTACATTAATGATGCTTAACCTTATGCTGTTAAACTCATATATTCTGAGCTTAAAACAAAGCATTTTTAGACCAATGTAAAATTCTCATTTCCTTTTTGAATGTTGAATAATAAAAATAATTAAAATTAAGTTATACATTTTATTATATGAAAATATTAGTTATAAGATTCAACATTTTTCATTCAGAAATCAGTCAATTGTACCTAAAGAATAAAAATTAATGCATTATATTTTTAAGCACTGTTTCTATAAATACACTACCTCGCTAACTGAAAAAGTAAAATATTTAATTCTATAATGCTTCTCTTTTTCATGAAAAAATTTTGAGTAAGTATTCTGTATTCTATGTTTGATTTATCTTTGGACATCATTTTTCTCACATTAGGTGAAAAGCAGAGATTGTTAAAACACGTCAGAAAATGAGTAACTTTTATAGGATTTCCAGGCATACATAGCAAAACTTAACAGCAATCACTTTTGACAGACTTTCATAGCTAAAATCTCTCACCTAAATTTCAGAAGGGAGAGGAAAGAGAGAGAGGAGGAGGGAGAAAGAGACAAAGACAGAGAGACAGAGACAGAGTGACAGAAGAGTTAATCATTCTCAGTTAAATATATGAACATCTGGGTACTTATCTCAACTAAAGTTAACTTTGGTTTCACCCAGATACTAATCATAAAAACTTAACACACTTATCAATTTTCTACTTTGATGTGCAATGGGTAATCATAAACATGGAATAGGAAGTTTTTGAATATATAACGTACATATATTCTTTCCCAACTCTACTTCTCTTTTTTTTCCCTCTTCCTGTTAAATATTAATAAGAGGTACTTTTTAGCTAGTGAAGTCATGGCTGTAAATATTTCCTTTTACTATTGCCATGTGAGTTTTTGACATACACGAAAATATTCAGACATGTACCTGGGAAAAGTTGTTGGCTCAGGCTCCGAGATTAAGTCTAAAGTGGTTGCTTCAATAACAAATGGGTCAAGTAGGAGAGATTTTCTCTTTCTTCTCTCATCCCAATGAGGCATTCTAGTGTGTGTGTTTTTTCAAACATAAATATTTATATGATGATAACTTCACCAAAAGTTTACAGAAAAATAAACTTCACCTCTCAAATCACACTATCCAGAGATAATCACTACTCACATTTGAAAACATCCTTCCTGATATTCTATTATGTGTACAAAATGCCATTTTATATAAGTGGAATCTCATAAACCATGTTTAAATTAGTCATATCAGTAAAATAAATAAAATAGACTTTTATAAATTCAAAATCAGTAAAATGGAACTTCATACATTTTAATAGCTGCAGAGCTTTACATCCTACAAATGTATCATAATTTATGTAATCTATCTTTTACAAAAATTAAATACCCAAATAACTATTGATACAATATAGATTGAGATGGTGCTCTAAATAATGTACTTTTATAACTCAATATCTGGTAGTTTAATCCTCCAATATGGTTATTCTTATTCACGATTTTTATGGCTCTTCTTGGGCCTTTTCATTTCCATATATTTTTGGAATCATAATGATAATTTCTTCTTCAGAAGAAGAAAAGCAAAGAAAACCCTACTGGGTTTGGATTGAGATTGCATTGATTATACATCTCAATTTAGGAAGAAATGACAGTTTTATAATATTTAATCTTCCAATCCACGTATCTGTTTACTTGGCACTTTTTAATTCCTTACAGCAAGGTTTATTCAGTATTTTATGTGGCAATGTTGTCTATTTTTGCTAGATTTGTTTCCAGATGTTTGGGAGGTTCTTTTATGCTAGTGTAAATGATTTATTTTTAACAACCACATTCTCTAATTGCGTATTGCTAGCATATAGTAAAACATTTGATTTTGTATACTGATTATATCCTGTGACTTTACTAAATTCACTTTATTATCTCTACTAGTTTATGTGTAGATTTTTTTGACATGCTCTGTACTCATCAATGACAGTACGTCATTGATGTCAATGTGAATAATGACAGTTTTATTTCCTTTTTCCTAAGCTTTATACCTTTTATTTATTTTTTTGCCTTCTTGCAGTAGCAAGAAACTCCAGTATAGCATTGAATAAATGTTATAATAATATATTTGTCTCATTCCTAATTTCAACAGGAAAGTTTTCACTATTTTACCATTAAGCATCATATTTACTATAGGGTTTTTTTTGATATATTTTTTAACATCTTTATTGGGGTATAATTGCTTTACAATGGTGTGTTAGTTTCTGCTTTATAACAAAGTGAATCAGTTATACATATACATATGTTCCCGTATCTCTTCCCTCTTGCGTCTCCCTCCCTCCCACCCTCCCTATCCCACCCCTCCAGGCTGTCACAAAGCACCAAGCCAATATCCCTGTGCCATGCGGCTGCTTCCAACCAGCTATCTACCTTACTACGTTGTTAGTGTGTATATGTCCATGACTCTCTCTCGCCCTGTCACAGCTCACACTTCCCCCTCCCCATAACCTCAAGTCCGTTCTCTAGGAGGTCTGCGTCTTTATTCCTGTCTTACCCCTGGGTTCTTCATGACATTTTTTTTTCTTAAATTCCATATATATGTGTTAGCATACGGTATTTGTCTTTCTCTTTCTGACTTACTTCACTCTGTATTACAGACTCTAGGTCTATCCACCTCATTACAAATAGCTCAATTTCGTTTCTTTTTATGGCTGAGTAATATTCCATTGTATATATGTGCCACATCTTCTTTATCCATTCATCCGATGCTGGGCACTTAGGTTGTTTCCATCTCCGGGCTATTGTAAATAGAGCTGCAATGAACATTTTGGTACATGACTCTTTTTGAATTTTGGTTTTCTCAGGGTATATGCCCAGTAGTGGGATTGCTGGGTCATATGGTAGTTCTATTTGTAGTTTTTTAAGGAACCTCCATACTGTTCTCCATAGTGGCTGAACCAATTCACATTCCCACCAGCAGTGCAAGAGTGTTCCCTTTTCTCCACACCCTCTCCAGCATTTATTGTTTCTAGATTTTTTGATGATGGCCATTCTGACTGGTGTGAGATGATATCTCATTGTAGTTTTGATTTGCATTTCTCTAATGATTAATGATGTTGAGCATTCTTTCATGTGTTTGTTGGCAGTCTGTATATCTTCTTTGGAGAAATGTCTATTTAGGTCTTCTGCCCATTTTTGGATTGGGTTGTTTGTTTTCTTGTTATTGAGCTCCATGAGCTGCTTGTAAATTTTGGAGATTAATCCTTTGTTGGTTACTTCATTTGCAAATATTTTCTCCCATTCTGAGGGTTGTCTTTTGGTCTTGTTTATGGTTTCCTTTGCTGTGCAAAAGCTTTTAAGTTTCATTAGGCTCCATTTGTTTATTTTTTTTTAACATCTTTATTGGGGTACAATTGCTTTACAATGGTGTGTTAGTTTCTGCTTTATAACAAAGTGAATCAGTCATACATAAACATATGTTCCCATATGTCTTCCCTGTTGCGTCTCCCTCCCTCCCACCCTCCCCATCCCACCCCTCCAGGCTGTCACAAAGCACCGAGCCAATATCCCTGTGCCATGCGGCTGCTTCCCACTAGCTATCTACCTTACTGCGTTTGTTAGTGTATATATGCCCATGACTCTCTCTCGCCCTGTCACAGCTCACACTTCCCCCTCCCCATAACCTCAAGTCCGTTCTCTAAGCGGTCTGCGTCTTTATTCCTGCTTTACCCCTAGGTTCTTCATGACATTTTTTTCTTAAATTCCATATATATGTGTTAGCATACGGTATTTGTCTTTTTCTTTCTGACTTACTTCACTCTGTATTACAGACTCTAGGTCTATCCACCTCATTACAAATAGCTCAATTTCGTTTCTTTTTATGGCTGAGTAATATTCCATTGTGTATATGTGCCACATCTTCTTTATCCATTCATCCGATGACGGGCACTTAGGTTGTTTCCATCTCCGGGCTATTGTAAATAGAGCTGCAATGAACATTTTGGTACATGACTCTTTTTGAATTTTGGTTTTCTCAGGGTATATGCCCAGTAGTGGGATTGCTGGGTCATATGGTAGTTCTATTTGTAGTTTTTTAAGGAACCTCCATACTGTTCTCCATAGTGGCTGAACCAATTCACATTCCCACCAGCAGTGCAAGAGTGTTCCCTTTTCTCCACACCCTCTCCAGCATTTATTGTTTCTAGATTTTTTGATGATGGCCATTCTGACTGGTGTGAGATGATATCTCATTGTAGTTTTGATTTGCATTTCTCTAATGATTAATGATGTTGAGCATTCTTTCATGTGTTTGTTGGCAGTCTGTATATCTTCTTTGGAGAAATGTCTATTTAGGTCTTCTGCCCATTTTTGGATTGGGTTGTTTGTTTTCTTGTTATTGAGCTGCATGAGCTGCTTATAAATGTTGGAGATTAATCCTTTGTTGGTTGCTTCATTTGCAAATATTTTCTCCCATTCTGAGTGTTGTCTTTTGGTCTTGTTTATGGTTTCCTTTGCTGTGCAAAAGCTTTGAAGTTTCATTAGGTCCCATTTGTTTATTTTTGTTTTTATTTCCATTACTCTAGGAGGTGGGTCAGAAAGGATCTTGCTTTGATTTATGTCATAGAGTGTTCTGCCTATGTTTTCCTCTAAGAGTTTGATAGTTTCTAGCCTTACATTTAGGTCTTTAATCCATTTTGAGCTTATTTTTGTGTATGGTGTTAGGGAGTGATCTAGTCTCATACTTTTACATGTACCTGTCCAGTTTTCCCAGCACCACTTATTGAAGAGGCTGTCCTTTCTCCATTGTACATTACTGCCACCTTTATCAAAGATAAGTTGTCCATATGTGCATGGGTTTATCTCTGGGCTTTCTATCCTGTTCCATTGATCTATCTTTCTGTTTTTGTGCCAGTACCATACCGTCTTGATAACTGTAGCTTTGTAGTATAGTCTGAAGTCAGGGAGCCTGATTCCTCCAGTTCCTTCTTTCGTTCTCAAGATTGCTTTGGCTATTCAGGGTCTTTTGTGTTTCCATACAAATTGCAAAATTTTTTGTTCTAGTTCTGTGAAAAATGCCAGTGGTAGTTTGATAGGGATTGCATTGAATCTATAGATTGCTTTGGGTAGTAGAGTCATTTTCACAATGTTGATTCTTCCAATCCAAGTACATGGTATATCTCTCCATCTATTTGTATCATCTTTAATTTCTTTCATCAGTGTCTTATAATTTTCTGCATACAGGTCTTTTGTCTCCTTAGGTAGGTTTATTCCTAGATATTTTATTCTTTTTGTTGCAATGGTAAATGGGAGTGTTTTCTTGATTTCACTTTCAGATTTTTCATCATTAGTATGTAGGAATGCCAGAGATTTCTGTGCATTAATTTTGTATCCTGACACTTTACCAAATTCATTGATTAGCTCTAGTAGTTTTCTGGTAACATCTTTAGGGTCTCTATGTATAGGATCATGTCATCTGCAAACAGTGACAGCTTTACTTCTTCTTTTCCGATTTGGATTCCTTTTATTTCCTTTTCTTCTCTGATTGCTGTGGCTAAAACTTCCAAAACTATGTTGAATAAGAGTGGTGAGAGTGGGCAACCTTGTCTTGTTCCTGATCTTAGTGGAAATGCTTTCTGTTTTTCACCATTGAGGATGATGTTTGCTGTGGGCTTGTCATATATGGCCTTTATTATGTTGAGGAAAGTTCCCTCTATGCCTACTTTCTGCAGGGTTTTTATCATAAATCGGTGTTGAATTTTGTCAAAAGCTTTCTCTGCATCTATTGAGATGATCATATGGTTTTTCTCCTTCAATTTGTTAATATGGTTTATCACATTGATAGATTTGCGTATATTGAAGAATCCTTGCATTCCTGGAATAAACCCCACTTGATCATGGTGTATGATCCTTTTAATGTGCTGTTGGATTCTGTTTGCTAGTATTTTGTTGAGGATTTTTGCATCTATGTTCATCAGTGATATTGGCCTGTAGTTTTCTTTCTTTGTGACATCCTTGTCTGGTTTCGGTATCAAGGTGATGGTGGCCTCGTAGAAGGAGTTTGGGAGTGTTCCTCCCTCTGCTATATTTTGGAAGAGTTTGAGAAGGATAGGTGTTAGCTCTTCTCTAAATGTTTGATAGAATTCGCCTGTGAAGCCATCTGGTCCTGGGCTTTTCTTTGTTGGAAGATTTTTAATCACAGTTTCAATTTCAGTGCTTGTGATTGGTCTGTTCATATTTTCTATTTCTTCCTGGTTCAGTCTTGGCAGGTTGTGCATTTCTAAGAATTTGTCCATTTCTTCCAGATTGTCCATTTTATTGGCATAGAGTTGCTTGTAGTAATCTCTCATGATTTTTTTTTATTTCTGCAGTGTCAGTTGTTACCTCTCCTTTTTCATTTCTAATTCTATTGATTTGAGTCTTCTCCCTTTTTTCTTGATGAGTCTGGCTAGTGGTTTATCTATTTTGTTTATCTTCTCAAAGAACCAGCTTTTAGTTTTATTGATCTTTGCTATTGTTTCCTTCATTTCTTTTTCATTTATTTCTGATCTGATTTTTATGATTTCTTTCCTTCGGCTAGCTTTGGGGTTTTTTTGTTCTTCTTTCTCTAATTGCTTGAGGTGCAAGGTTAGGTTGTTTATTCGAGATGTTTCCGGCTTCTTAAGATGGGCTTGTATTGCTATAAACTTCCCCCTTAGAACTGCTTTTGCTGCATCCCACAGGTTTTGGGTCGTTGTGTCTCCATTGTCATTTGTTTCTAGGTATTTTTTGATTTCCTCTTTGATTTCTTCAGTGATCACTTCATTATTAAGTAGTGTATTGTTTAGCCTCCATGTGTTTGTATTTTTTACAGATTTTTTCCTGTAATTGATATCTAGTCTCATGGCGTTGTGGTCAGAAAAGATACTTGATACAATTTCAATTTTCTTAAATTTACCAAGGCTTGATTTGTGACCTAAGATATGATCTATCCTGGAGAATGTTCCATGAGCACTTGAGAAAAATGTGTATTCTGTTGTTTTGGGATGGAGTGTCCTATAAATATCAATTAAGTCCATCTTGTTTAATGTATCATTTAAAGCTTGTGTTTCCTTATTTATTTTCATTTTGGACGATCTGTCCATGGGTGAAAGTGGGGTGTTTAAGTCCCCTACTATGAATGTGTTACTGTCGATTTCCCCTTTTATGGCTATTAGTATTTGCCTTATGTATTGAGGTGCTCCTATGTTGGGTGCATAAATATTTACAATTGTTATATCTTCTTCTTGGATCGATCCCTTGATCATTATGTAGTGTCCTTCTTTGTCTCTTTTAATAGTCCTTATTTTAAAGTCTATTTTGTCTGATATAAGAATTGCTACTCCAGCTTTCTTTTGGTTTCCATTTGCATGGAATATCTTTTTCCATCCCCTTACTTTCAGTCTGTATGTGTCTCTAGGTCTGAAGTGGGTCTCTTGTAGACAGCATATATAAGGGTCTTGTTTTTGTATCCATTCAGCTAATCTGTGTCTTTTGGTGGGAGCATTTAGTCCATTTACATTTAAGGTAATTATCGATATGTATGTTCCTATTCCCATTTTCTAAATTGTTTTGGGTTCGTTATTATAGGTCTTTTCCTTCTCTTGTGTTTCTTGCCTAGAGAAGATCGTTTAGCATTTGTTGTAAAGCTGGTTTGGTGGTGCTGAACTCTCTCAGCTTTTGCTTGTCTGTAAAGGTTTTAATTTCTCCATCAAACCTGAATGAGATCCTTGCTGGGTAGAGTAGTCTTGGCTGCAGGTTTTTCTCCTTCATCACTTTCAGTATGTCCTGCCACTCCCTTCTGGCTTGTAGGGTTTCTGCTGAGAGATCAGCTGTTAACCTTATGGGGATTCCCTTATGTGTTATTTGTTGCTTTTCCTATGCTGCTTTTAATATGCTTTCTTTGTATTTAATTTTTGACAGTTTGATTAATATGTGTCTTGGCGTATTTCTCCTTGTATTTATCCTGTATGGGACTCTCCGTGCTTCCTGGACTTGATTAACTATTTCCTTTCCCATATTAGGGAAGTTTTCAACTATAATCTCTTCAAATATCTTCTCAGTCCCTTTCTTTTTCTCTTCTTCTTCTGGAACCCCTATAATTCGAATGTTGGTGCATTTAATGTTGTCCCAGAGGTCTCTGAGACTGTCCTCAGTTCTTTTCATTCTTTTTTCTTTATTCTGCTCTGCAGTAGTTATTTCCACTATTTTATCTTCCAGGTCACTTATCCGTTCTTCTGCCTCAGTTATTCTGCTATTGATCCCATCTAGAGTACTTTTAATTTCATTTTGTTTTCATATTGTTCATCGTTGCTTGTTTCATCTTTAGTTCTTCTAGGTCCTTGTTAACTGATTCTGGCATTTTGTCCATTCTATTGTCCATTCTATCTCCAAGATTTCGGATCATCCTTACTATCATTATTCTGAATTCTTTTTCAGGTAAGCTGCCTATTTCCTCTTCATTTGTTAGGTCTGGTCCATTTTTATCTTGCTCCTTTATCTGCTGTGTGTTTTTCTGTCTTCTCATTTTGCTTATCTTACTGTGTTTGGGGTCTCCTTTTTGCAGGCTGCAGATTCGTAGTTCCCGCTGTTTTTGATGTCTGTCTCCAGTGGCTAAGGTTGGTTCAGTGGGTTGTGTAGGCTTCCTGGTGGAGAGGACTAGTGCTTGTGTTGTGGTGGATGAGGCTGGATCTTGTCTCTCTAGTGGGCAGGTTCACGTCTGGTGGTGTGTTTCAGGTGTCTGTGGTCTTATTATTATTTTAGGCAGCCTCTCTGCTAATGGGTGGGGTTGTGTTCCTGTCTTGCTAGTTGTTTGGCATAGGTTGTCCAGCACTGTGGCTTGCTGGTCGTTGAGTGAAGCTGGGTGCTGGTGTTAAGATGGAGGTCTCTGGGAGATTTTCGCCATTTGATATTATGTGGAGCTGGGAGGTCTCTTGTTGACCAGTGTCCTGAAGTTGCCTCTCCTACCTCAGAGGCAGAGCCCTGACTCCTGGCTGGAGCACCAAGAGCTTTTCATCCACACGGCTCAGAATAAAAGGGAGAAAAAGTAGAGGGAATTAGTAGAAATATGAGGAAAGAAAGAAGGAAAGGAGGGAAGGAAGGAAGGAAGAAAGAAAGAAAGAATGAAAGAAGGAAAGAAAGGAGGGAGGGAGGGAGGGAGGAAGGAAGGAAGGACGGAGGGAAAGAAGGAAAAAAGACAGAAAGAAAGAAGATACAGTAAAAATAAAATAAAGTATAATAAAATTACTGAATTAAAAAATTCTTATTTAGAAAAAAAAAAAAAGGGACGGATAGAACCTTAGGACAAATGTTGGAAGCAAAGCTATACAGACAAAATCTTACACAGAAGCATACACATGCACCCTCACTAAAAGAGGTAAAGGGGGAAAAATCATAAATCTTGCTGTCAGAGACCACCTCCTCAATTTGGGATGATTCGTTGTCTAACGCAGGGAAGGAAGGAAGGAAAGAAAGAAAGAAAGAAAGAAAGAAAGAAAGAAAGAAAGAAAGAAAGAAAGAAAGAAAGAAAGATCGAAGGTAAAGTATAATAACGTTATTAAAATTAAAATTGATTATTAAGAAAAAAAATTTTTTAAAAAGAACCATGGACGGATAGAACCCTAGGACAAATGGTGGAAGCAAGACTATACAGACAAGATCTCACACAGAAGCATACACATATACATTCACAAAAAGAGGAAAAGGGAAAAAAATCATAGATCTTGCTCCTAAAGTCCACTTCCTTAATTTGGGATGATTGGTTGTCTATTCAAGTATTCCACAGATGCAGGGTGTATCAAGTTGATTGTGGAGCTTTAATCCGCTGCTTCTGAGGCTGCTAGGAGAGATTTCCCTTTCTCTTCTTTGTTCTCACAGCTCCCAGGGGCTCAGCTTTGGATTTGGCCCTGCCACTGCGTGTAGGTCGCTGGAGGGCGTCTGTTTTTTGCTCAGACAGGGCGGGGTTAAAAGAGCCGCTGATTCGGGGGCTCTGGCGCAGTCAGGCCGGCGGGGAGGGAGGGGCACGGAGTGCGGGGCGGGCCTGCGGTGGCAAAGGCCGGCGTGACTTTGCACCAGCCTGAGGCCCGCTGTGCGTTCTCCCGGGGAAGTTGTCCCTGGATCCCGGGAACCTGTCAGTGGCGGGCTGCACAGGCTCCGCGGAAGAGGGGTGTGGAGAGTGACCTGTGCTCGCACACAGGCCCCTCGGTGGCGGCAGCAGCAGCCTTATCGTCTCCCGCCCGTCTCTGGGGTCCACGCTTTTAGCCGCGGCTCGCGCCCGTCTCTAACGCTCCTTTAAGCAGCGTTCTTAAACCCCTCTCCTCACGCACCAGGAAACAAAGAGGGAAGAAAAAGTCTCTTGCCTCTTTGGCAGGTGCAGACTTTTCCCCGGACTCCCTCCCAGCTAGCCGTGGTGCACTAACCCCTTTAGGCTATGTTCAAGCCGCCAACCCCAGTCCTCTCCCTGCGTTCTGTCCAAAACCGAAACCCGGGCCTCAGAGCCTCAGCTTGCAGCCCCGCACGCCCCGGCGGGTGAGCAGACAAGCTTCTCGGGCTGGTGAGTGCTGGTCTGCACCGATCCTCTGTGCGGGAATCTCCCCGCTTTGCCCTCCGCACCTGCTACTGTGCACTCCTCCACGGCTCCGAAGCTCCTCCCTCTGCCCCCCGCAGTCTCCGCCTGCGAAGGGGCTTCCTAGTGTGTGGAAACTTTTCCTCCTTCACAGCTCCCTCCCACTGGTGCAGGTGCCGTCCCGATTCTTTTGTCTCTGTTTTTTCTTTTTTTTCTTTTGCCCTACCCAGGTACGTGGGGGAGTTTCTTGCCTTTTGGGAGGTCTGAGGTCTTCTGCCAGCCTTCAGTAGGTGTTCTGTAGGAGTTGTTCCACGTGTAGATGTATTTCTGGTGTATGTGTGGGGAGGAAGGTGATCTCCGCGTCTTACTCTTCCGCCATCTTCAAGGTCCCCCCTCCTTGTTGATATTTTTGATGGACTAAAAGCTTTTAACATGAATGACTCATTGAATTTTATTGATTTTTTTCCTGTGTCTCTTGACATGATCATATAATTTTTCTCCTTTACTCCATTAATTTGATGAATTATCCTGATTAATATGCAAATGTTAAACTAACCCTGCCTGCCTGAAATAAATCTAATGATGGAATAATGCATTTTCTATAGATTTCGTATATCACAGTATATGAGTTGGTAATATTTTGTTTCGAACTTTTGCACTTATATTTGTAATGGTAAAGAAATGTTATTTTTGTTTCTTACCAAGGTTATACTGGTTTCATAAAACAAATGAAAAAGTTGACTCTCTCTTTTATTATTCAGTGGAAAAGTTTGTGAAACACTGATGTTATTTCCTCCATATATATTAAGAAGTGTTCACTGGTCAAGATATCTGGATCTGGAAATTTCTTTATGAGAAGGGTTTTCACTTATGCATTCAATTTGTTTAATAACTAGAGAAAAACTAAGATTGCTCTATCTTTTCTGTTATTGTTCATAGTTGGCTTTTTAAAATAAATTTGTCCATTTAATCCAAAGTTTTAAATGTGTGGGAATAAAATAATTCATAATAACCTATGTTATCTATCTAATATGTAATGATGTCTTGATATAGGTAATTAGGACCACCTCTCTTATTTTTAATGTTATTCAATATTATTTGTTCTTCCAAAGGAAAAAAAACAGTACTGTTTTATAAATTTTATTGATTTTGTTATGGTGGTATTGTATTATTTTTTATTGATCTCTGTTCTTATCTTCATTATTTCCTTGCTTACATTTTCTTTTGGTCTAATTTGCTGTAATTTCTAGCCAGTTGAGATGTTTGTTTAGATTATGAATCTTTAGCTTTTTTATTTTCCAAAAATTTCATTTAAAACTATTAAGATCTATGTCTTGATTAGCTATGTCCTGCAAGTTTTGATATGTTGTATTTCATTACCTTCTGGTTCAAAGTATTTTTAATTTCCTTTTGGATTTCTTTTCTGACCCGTGAGTTATGAAAATTGTATTGCTCAATTTCTAAATATTTGTATTTCTTCAAAGCCTCTTCTTATTCATTTTTAGCTTAGTTTTAGTCAGACAGACAGTATGCTCTACATGATTGTATCCCTTCAACATTAGTTGAGAATTACTTTGTGGATTAATATAGTCAATTTTTTGTAAAGTTTCTGTGTGCACTTGAAAGAATCTCTATTTTGTATTTGTTGGATGTTATATTGTATATATGATAATTAGGTCAACTTTGTAAACCTCATTGTTCAAATCTCAAATATCCTTACTGATTTCATTGTTCGCTCAGCTATTAAGTTTTGTAAAAATCTCCAACTATAATTGTACATTTGTCTGGTTTTATTTTGAGTATTGCTAATTTTGTTTTGTATGTTTTGAAGCTATGTTATTAGATAAAAATTTAGGACTGTATATATTCTTATTGAACTGAGTCTTTTATCAATATAAAATGACTCTACCTCTAATAATACTTCTTGTCTTATTTGCTGGGTATTAATGTTACTATACCACTTTTTTTCATTTTTGATTAGTATTTCCCTGGTAGATACAATCTTATCCTTTTATTGTTTTTCCTTTTCTTTGAAGAAAATGTTTATTTGAGTTCTACTTTTGTTTCTGAAGTTTTAATTTAGTCTTGCAATTATTGTTTTATATATTAGTGCAGTACTGCTGTGTGCAAAACAACCAGGAAATCTCAGTGGCGTGTTGTAATAGGCATTTATTTTTACTCACAATTTTACAGGTCCACTGAGGTGAATTTGGTTTAGGCTATGATGACTGCATAGTTTTGTTTTCCATGTCGCTCACTCCCCTCTTGAGAGCAGCAGCCTAGCCACATAGTCTACTCACAGCAATGGCAGATGTACAAACAACCTGCCCAACCACACAAATAAATCTAAAGCCTCTGCTTCTTGCACCTCTGTTAACATCTCATTGACTAAAACCAGGCACATGGCTAAGATTAAAGTCAAGTTGGAGAAAGTCAAGTTATGGAATGAGAGAGAGGTATAGATGCAACCATAGTAGATGATATAAGAATCTTGGGGACTTCCCTGGTGGCGCAGTGGTTGAGAGTCCGCCTGCCGATGCGGACTCTCAACGAACCAGGGTTCGTGCCCTGGTCCAGGAAGATCCCACATGCTGCGGAGTGGCTAGGCCCGTGAGCCATGGCTGCTGAGCCTGTGCGTCCGGAGCCTGTGCTCCGCAATGGGAGAGGCCACAGCAGTGAGAGGCCCGTGTACTGCAAAAAAAAAAAAAAAAAAAAAAAAAAAAAAAGTCTTGGATACATGCTCAGGCAGCTTACATATGGCATCTAGTCTTACTTAGGAAAGACTTGATCCCTGTTGTATCAATTGCATTTTGATGGATTACTGCTGGACCTGCCTGACCATATCTTTGTGAGTCTGACAGAACTTATGTTATTATGGGTAATTGATATACATTATCAGTTACTAGGTCTTTATTGGGACCCAGCAGCATTTCTGGAGCTATTTTTCAAGTTATTATCTATTACAGACAGCATGACCCTTTCTAGAACACTGGGGTTCGTGTTGTGGTTTTCCTATTAGGGTTATCATCAATTTTTCATGATGTCTTTTCCCACCAGTGATACTCCAATACAATAAGGTCTGCTGTATCACAGGACCCAAGCATTGCAGCCCAGACATGCTGCAGAGCCCTTTCTTGCTCTGAGTTTCACTGAAAGATAGCAGTCTTTCATATCATCTGGTATAGAGGAGGGAGCAGTATTCCTAAGTATGGAATGTGCAACCTCCAATTTCCATAAAGGCCTCCTAGATGTTGTGCTTCCCCTTAGAGGTGGTGAGAGATGCAATAACTTTTCTTTACTTTGGATAAAATGTCCCAATCTGTTGTAGGCCACTGGACCCTCAACATCTTCACTAATTTCTTGAGTCTCTTGAGTTGAGATTAGGGTGAAGCAAATGAGGGACCCACAACAGGAATTAAGAGGGCAGCAAAAAACACAGCAATCAAGATAAATAATATTTAATGCAATGTTGTAAAAAGTGAAATTATCCAAAAATTCCATGATGAACAAATGATCAAGTGTTTAAATAAAGATAGGATCAATATTATTTATTTTTTCCTTTGCCTTAGGCTGTAATAAATCTTGTCACAGCAGTTGTATATCTGTGTTTTAGAGAGGATTGTGACATGCTTGCTCTTTCTCACTTATCTAGGCTAATTAATAAGAAGCCATCGGTATAGTAAGTCAGTGTGATGTTCTGCTGAATATTCAGAACGTCAAGGTCTTTTCAAAATATACTATGATAAAGAGTAGGAGAGTTAACTGTACCATAAATGTATACTATTTTCTATTCCTGGCAAATGTAAACTATTTTAAATCAACATTTCTGAACAGAATGCAAAGCAACATTTTACAGATCAATGGTTGCTTGATATGTACCTGAGACATTTTAATTTACTTGATCAAAGATACCACATGTATTGCAGCTGGAAGTGGGACTACTAATGGATTGAGTTTGTGGTATTCTGCTGTCATCCTCCAAAACATGCCTATTTTCTTAGAGGCCAGGACCAGTGGCCCTGCATGCTTTAGGTCCTTAAAAGTGGCACTAATGCTGGTCATTTCACCATGATACAATACTGTTTTTGATTTACTGTCTTGTTTGTAGTGTGTAGGCAGGTAAGTTTCAGATACTTCTCATTGATCTTCCTAACTAAGGATGATAGTTCTTATCTCACAGAGCAAAGAACCAATATTTGGAATGTGTCCCTTACTAAGTATGAGATTTCCAATGATATATTTGGGGACTGAAGAAATGACCACTGAGTGGATCGATGGACCCAGTGGACCCACTGTAAGCCTTACCCGGGATGGTACTCCATTTACTTTTTGTTTGCTATACACTACAACTGTAACATCAGGGCCATTACTATGTTTTAAATGTCTGGATATCAATTTGAATCCTGAATCAGATAGTCCTTGAAATGTTTGGGCCCTTGGTCCCTTAAGAAAGGACTGGGGAAATTAGTAACGTATACACCTGTCATTATGTTGTAGTTTTCATCCTCCTGGGTCCTGGCCTTTCCTTTAGTCACTAGGTTCCAGTCCAGGTCTGAATATTCACTTAGGTTCAGAAACTGGGTGAGGAACTGTGACTTTGAAGCAGCTGTTTTTAGCCTCCTGACCATGTATATCCTTGATTTCTTTTATTTGTACAGGTTGATGTACTTGTTGGCTTCCCATCCATCTTGCCATTGATGACACCATATTATCTTAACCATCTCCATCTCTCTCTAAGGATCACGACCCTCTGGCTGCCATTTTGACCTTGCATCTCATTATAATTTTTCCTATCTTGCTTCTGGCACTTAAGCACCATTACCTGTTTTCTGTTATTTGAGGATAGGGTCATCTCTATTGCTGTCAGTGAGCTCAGTTCTGTAATAGCATCACCTACAATCAGCTTTGCCCTACTGAGAATGGCCATATTTTAGTTTCTCAGTGATGCTAGGGCCCCCTTCAGCAGTGCATCCTTATTGCACTGATAGATGTAGGAGTTCTCTAGGTTGTCATAAAGAACACAATTATATTGTGGGATTACCAGTCTTGTAAAACATATCCACTCTAGTAAGCTCACTTCGCTTAACCATTTGATCTCTTTTCCCACTATTTGCCATTACAGTTCTAGCATTTCAACTTCACCTACTGTGGGCCATTTCTTTCTCCAGGCTTGCAAGAGTCACCTGAGCAGTGGGTTTAACACTGTCTCTTGAGGTTCTTACAACAGTGTTAAATCCTATATCAAAGTAGAGGTCTCTTATATGGAATGACTTTACCTTGTCCAACCTCAAGTTATGTGCCTCTTGATCCAGCAACCTCATGTACCCTCCTAGTTCTTGTATTTGTTGCCTAGATTCTGTAACTCCTGGAAGACCCTTTCCTCTTTCAGTTGACCAATGATCCAAAATCCAGTGAAAAAGCTAAAGAAACAAAGTTCCTTAATAAAGAAAATGGCTTCTTAAGTCACTAGTTCTTCAGCATGCTCATCTGAAATAACTCCTTTACATTGTTATCTCCAGCAAACACAATAGAGGCTGACTTCTGCTTTAGACTATGGCAAAGTAGCTGGCATCAGCCTAATCCTTCTGCTAAGAACAGTGATAAAAGCTGGATTTACTTTTTGTTTTTATAAAAGATTTATTGAGATATAGTTCACATATCATACAATTCAGCCTTTTAATGTGTATAAGTAAATATATGTTTAGTATATATACTTACCAATGTGTGCAACCTTGAGTATAGTCAATTTTAGAATATTTTCATTACCTCAAAAATAAATCCTGTACTATTTAGCTATTACCATCTATCTTCCCCATTTCCTCCAACCCTAGGCAAACACTAGTATACTTTCTTCTCCATAGAATCACCTATTCTTGACATTTCATATAAATGGAATCATATAATATGTGGGTTTTGTGATTGACTCCTTTCACTTAGCATGTTTTCAAGATTTATCCATTATTTTTAATCATGTAACAGAACTTCATTACTTTTTACTGCTGAATAATATACCACAATTTTTCCACTTATCAGTTGATGGACATTTGCATTGTTTTCACCTCATTTTGTCTATTATGAATAACGTTGCTGTAAGTATTCCTGTGCAAGTTTGTGTCTAGACATAAGTTTTCACTTCTATTGGATAGTTACATAGGAGAGGAATAATTGCTGGACAATATGGTAACTTTAACCATTTGAGGAACTGCCAGAGTGTTTTCCAAGGTTGGCTGCACTATTTTTCAATCCTACCAGCCATGTATAAGGGTTCCAATTTATCCACGTCCTCAACAATATTTGTTATTATATGATTTTTTTTTCATTTTAACATCTTTATTGGAGTATAATTGCTTTACAATGGTATGTTAGTTTCAGCTTCACAACAAAATGAATCAGTTATATATATACATATGTTCCCATATCTCTTCCCGCTTGCATCTCCCTCCCTCCCACCCTCCCTATCCCACCCCTCCAGGCGGTCACAAAGCATTGAGCTGATCTCCCTGTGCTATGCAGCTGCTTCCCACTAGCTATCTACCTTACGTTTGGTAGTGTATATATGTCCATGCCTCTCTCTCGCTTTATCACTGTTTACCCTTCCCCCTCCCCATAGCTTCAAGTCCATTCTCTAGTAAGTCTGTGTCTTTATTCCTGCTTCACCCCTAGGTTTTTCATGACATTTTTTTTCTTAAATTCCATATATATGTGTTAGCATACGGTATTTGTCTCTCTCTTTCTGACTTACTTCACTCTGCATGACAGACTCTAGGTCTATCCACCTCATTACAAATAGCTCAATTTCGTTTCTTTTTATGGCTGAGTAACATTCCATTGTATATATGTGCCACATCTTCTTTATCCATTCATCCAATGATTGACACTTAAGTTGTTTCCATCTCTGGGCTATTGTAAATAGAGCTGCAATGAACATTTTGGTACATGACTCTTTTCGAATTATGGTTTTCTCAGGGCATATGCCCAGTAGTGGGATTGCTGGGTCATATGGTAGTTCTATTTGTAGTTTTTTAAGGAACCTCCATACTGTTCTCCACAGTGGCTGTATCAATTTACATTCCCACCAACAGTGTAAGAGGGTTCCCTTTTCTCCACACCCTCTCCAGCATTTATTGTTTCTAGATTTTTTGATGATGGCCATTCTGACTGGTGTGAGATGATATCTCATTGTAGTTTTGACTTGTATTTCTCTAATGATTAGTGATGTTGAGCATTCTTTCATGTGTTTGTTGGCAGTCTGTATATCTTCTTTGGAGAAATGTCTATTTAGGTCTTCTGCCCATTTTTGGATTGGGTTTTTTGTTTTTTTGTTATTAAGCTGCATGAGCTGCTTATAAATTTTGGAGATTAATCTTTTGTCAGTTGCTTCATTTGCAAATATTTTCTCCCATTCTGAGGGTTGTCTTTTGGTCTTGTTTATGGTTTCCTTTGCTGCGCAAAAGCTTTTAAGTTTCATTAGGTCCCATTTGTTTACTTTTGTTTTTATTTCCATTTCTCTAGAAGGTGGGTCAAAAAGGACCTTGCTGTGATTTATGTCATTATATGACTTTTTGATTATAGCCATCCTAGTGGATCTTAAGTTGTTCCTCATTATGGTTTTGATTTGCATTTACCTGATTATTAATGGTGTTGGACATGTGCTTATTGGTCATTTTTATATCTTCTTGGAGAATTATCTATTTAAATCTGTTGCCCATTTTTAAATTGGGTCACTGGTATTTTTACTGTTCAGTTGTGAGTATTCTTTATATGTTCTAGTTACAATTCCACACCCTTAGTTATTACCCACACCTTTGTCAGAATGGATACACTTTTAAAAGTTGATTGATTAAAAGCATCAGGGAACAATCAAGGCAGGCAGGAGTTGAGGAGCCAGAGATCACAGACACATGTGGAAACACACTAAGGCAAGCTCTGCATTGTTGATTTACCTTTGGTACATTTATCAATTCCCCATTAAATGTATAGAAACTGAACAGATGTGGCAGCCTATATGTTACAGAAGTATCACTGGGTTAAAGAGATAAGATTGGAGTTCAGGGCTACCAAGTAGTGTGGACATAGAGGGCCAAAATCCCAGATAATAGAGAATTTCAGAAAACTGAGCCTAATTTCCTGCATAGAATTTCTTGAGCTCCTATGTTGGTGTTGTACACATACCTAGGTTAGAAGCAGATAAGAAATGAAGAAATTAGCTTTTAAGACTCAAAATGTTTAGGAAGAATTCAGCAATTGTGTGATCTGGGAAAACCAGAATTGGAATTAAGGGCCTTATTCCTTTTTAAGTCCAGGAAGAGCTTTATCCTAAATATAGAGTCAAACCATATAAAGACCAGCATTCTATGAATCAAAGCTATCTGTTCTGACTTTACGTGCCAGTTAGGAGAAATACAAATCTTTGTGGAGTGAAATAACATCACCAACCAAAATCAACCAAAGCCTTAATGAGTTTTCATACACATGCGAAATTACATACACATACATAACACTGTATCCAGCATTAACAAATGTCAGAAAGTAAGGACAGATGACTGAAAACCAATAGAAAAAAAAAGAGAAAATAGAATATTGAAGTTATCAGACACAAGCTTAAAAAGAGTTATAACTAATATTTTTCAAGGAAATGGATTAAAAGACAGAGAATTATATTAGAGATATGAAATCTATAACAAAAATAAAATGGAAATTCTAAAACTAAAAAGTATAATAATTGATATTAAGTAGTAAGTATTAAGATGTACATAGTAGAGTATATATAACAGAGGAAAGTATTAGTACAGTCGAAGGAGAATGAAAGGATTTGTGAATCCTTGCAGCTGCACGGTTGCCAGAAATAGCAAATAAAAATACATGATACTCAGCTAAATTTGAATGTTATATAAAATATGAATAATTTTTAGTAGAAAAGAAACTTAGAAAATTTCTCATTGTTAATTTGAGATTCAAACTTAATTGGGCAGCCCTCATTTTATCTTGCAGCTCTAATCTGCTGTGCTTTTCATTATATGAACGGCAACACTCTTATATCTTGAGAAATATAGGTTCATGTATACTTTAAAATATATTCACTGCCTACTCATTTGATTACTTTGAAGCATCTTTTCCCATTTGTTAAATTATGAAAACTGTGTCTAACAAGACCTCTGTCTGACTAGCTTAAGGTACTTACTGGATTGGTTTCTTTTTTCTGGAACTACAATGTTTTTCCGTTGTAACTGCAATGTTTTCTCATTGTTACTAAAGCATTTACTTCATCTTATGACTTCTATTTTCTCTAATCTCTTCTGACATTAGTTTAAAAATGAATGCACGGGCTTCCCTGGTGGTGCACTTGTTGAGAGTCCGCCTGCCGATGCAGGGGACACGGGTTCGTGCCCCGGTCCCAGAAGATCCCACATGCCACGGAGTGGCTGGGCCCGTGAGCCATGGCCGCTGAGCCTGCGTGTCCGGAGCCTGTGCTCCACAACGGGAGAGGCCACAACAGTGAGAGGCCCGCGTGCCACAAAAAAAAAAAAAAAAAAAAAAGAATGCACACAAGCAAGTTAACATTGACTCTGTCCTCCTCCAATATCTAACTGACTAATTTCATAACTGCTTCAAGCTGGTGAATTTTTGTAAAGTTATTTGTTCTGATTTCATAACGTGTATACAAATTGTAATGGTTTCTGCATGTGCTTATTTCATAAAATGTTTCTTTTAATCGGTTTGCCAGCTGTCCAGTTTGCAAATTTGTGCAACTATCTACCTATCAGGAAGATTCATTTGCCTTCTGAACTAGTCTGATTGTTAGTTCTGACTTCAGAAGTTCAAGGGAAACAGAATATTTATGTAATGGTGACTCATTATGATATATATATATATATAATTTATAAAAATCAGGTAAAATCAGAAAAAAACTGAATCACTATGCTGTACACCTGATAATATTGTAAATCAACTATACTTCAATTTAAAAAAGGAAAAATCAATTTTATAATACCTATGTGTCATGAATTACTTCTAACTGATTTCTTTTTATTATTCTCTTCTTTTTTCAGGTACCATTATCACTTTTTAAAATGTGTGTTGTTGATATTTTAATGGATTGAAAATGGTCCTTTATTTCTTTTTTGGAACTTTGTATGGAACACCAATATAAAAAAAAATAGCTCATTTCAAAATTTGGCTGTAAAATACCCACACAGATACCATAAGGACACACTTTGAACTAAACTCCTCATCTTCCAAATGGTAGTTACATATCTAGGAAAATATTTAAATAACATTTGTTAAAAATATCTTTAGTGCCAGTGATTAGAATACTATTCTGAGACAATATATATTCATGACAACTCTGGTCTATCTAAAAAGCTCTTCTGTTGCATGGTAACCAACATGAACTGGAGTAGTCTGAAAAGCACTGGAGACATGCTGTCTTTCCAAATAAATTTGTTAAGAAGATTTATAGAATTCATGGAAAAGGTAACTATTGTTCCCTGAAAGCACTTATGTATTTCTAAAGTATTTCTTGGTACAAACTAAAAGCTTTAAAAATCGTTAAAAGGAAACAAAAGTTCAATATTTACATAATCATATTTCCATGTTACTTTCTGGGCCTTAAATCAAGAACTATAAAGTACTGAATCATGTAACATTCCCAACAGCATTTTCCAGTTTGGAGAAGTTTGGTAAACAGTGAGTGAACACTTATGGTTTGCATTCACTTTTCTAAAGACAGAGTCAATTCATGTGTCAAATAATGTACCCTTGTATATGCTGTTTGGATAGCATATTTTTAGACCAATGCTATATGAACTTTTGTAGTAGAATATAAAAGTCATATCACAAGGATCATGTTGACTAAATGATTTATTATTTCCAAAGAAGCCTGAGTCAGATGTATTTTTATGGTTTTGAGAGAAAAAAATGTTTAAAAGTGGTGAATGAATATATATATATATAAAATATTAGACAGATATAGATAGGTACACATAAATGTATATTACTGAATCTACATATATATTTAATTTTCCCCAGGTTTTCACATGCTTATCTTGAATATTCATGTGTTGAAGTATAGAACATGTATTTCATTTCTAGATGCCTGAAACTAAAGGCTTTTCCCACACTCTGTGTGTGTGAGTTATACTCCAGAAATATTTGGAAAATGTACACAATATTTGGTATATTCCCACAATGGAAGATACTGAAATCCATTATTTTTCTGGTGCAATTGACTTTTATACAATTTTATGATCCTATTAGTCGTATGTTTATGTGTATTTTTAAATAATAACTTATAAATAAAATACATCTTAATTAAAATTGTTTAATTGCATATCATATTGGTATTTACATAAACTACTAATTTTTAGTTAAAGTTTTTCTGATTAAAAGTACATACTCATGGTAAAAATGAAAAAAATATGGAATCATACAGACTGAAAAAGCTTTTATCCCCTGACTACAATAATTCCACTCCACAAACATACTGTTAACAGATTTTGTGTATATGCGTCCATCAGGAAGTGGATTAGGAATGTACAAACTATACAGATAGATAGATAGACATGAATGCACAAACACACACTATAACAGATAGTGTATTAAGCTCTGGGAACTTATATGATTACATCTGAAAATAAATTCCTAGATATGATATAATACTTCAAATAATACTTGTACTTTAAATTCTGATAGATATTGTCAAGTTGCCAGCCCCTCCCCCAAGTCACCAAGTTACGTTCCCACCTACAAATGTCAAGGTATTAGTTTCCACACTCTATTCAAGAGCAGACATTATAAAATTTTTAAATATTTACTGCTTTGACAGATGAAGTATGTTACCTCACTGGTGCTATTTAAATGGTTCTATATTTCACATAACCCTTTTGATACTAAAATAAATTGCAGATTGAACAAATATGTAAACATGGAAGGATGATTTTTATAGTTTTGGAAGTCTTGTGCCTTCCTTAAAATAACTAATAACCTGGAAATTGTAGGGAGAAAACTTGTTCAATTAGGCATGAATCATATTTAAAATCTGATATATTTTTGAGTGTATGTTTGAAATATATGTGCTTTTTATTTGTTAGTGTACTCAAGGAAGAATATCAATCTCCTTAATTACTACCTTGTTTTAAAACCTGAAAGAAAGATTAATGACTAATTATTCTCCTTTTACCAGAGATCTTCTGGATAGTTACAAGGTATATATTAATATAAAATTGTCAAGATCTGCAATATATTATTATTTTAATTTAAATCATATTGAATCTTGATATTAGTTTAGGGAACCGTGATTATCATTATGACATTGGGTCATTTCTATCTAAAAACACAAAGAATATTTGCTCATTGACTCTACCCAAGTTTTTTAGGATAGTTGTTTTTTTTTTTTTTTTTTTTGCGGTATGCGGGCCTCTCATTGTTGTGGCCTCTCCCATTGCAGAGCACAGCCTCCGGACGCGCAGGCTCAGCAGCCATGGCTCACGGGCCCAGCCGCTCCGCGGCATGTGGGATCCTCCCAGACTGGGGCACAAACCTGTGTCCCCTGCATTGGCAGGCAGACTCTCAACTGCTACGCCACCAGGGAAGTTCTAGGATAGTTTTAAAAGTCACACATTCAATTTGTTAAATTTGTCTCTAAGTGTTTCATTTCTCTTGCTGATGCAAATGATGTATTTTCTCCCATTATATTCTAATTAATTATTTTGTATGTATTGAAAATCTATTAAGCTTTGTATATGAGTGTTGTAACCAGCTACCTTACTGAATTCTACTATTGATTTTAATTGCTGTGTGCAGAGATTATTTTTAAAAATATAATCATATAATCTACATAAAACATTATTATTTGTATGTGTTTATACCTTTTTTTTTTTTTTTTTTTTTTTGCGGTATGCAGGCCTCTCACTGCTGTGGCCTCTCCCGTTGCGGAGCACAGGATCCGGACGTGCAGGCTCAGCGGCCATGGTTCACGGGCCCAGCCACTCCACGGCATGTGGGATCTTCCTGGACCGGGGCACGAACCTGTGTCCCCTGCATCGGCAGGTGGACTCTCAACCACTGCACCACCAGGGAAGCCCCCTTATTTCTTTTATTTATCCAATTTTATTATCTAGTGTAGCCAGAAGAGCATAGTGGTAGTAGTGGTGATGTGCATCCTTTCTTACTTTATAGCTAAAGTTTTGCTAATAAAACTGATCTGTCAAGGAAATGCAAATCAAAATCACAGTGAGATATCACCTCACACCAGTTGGAATGGCTATCATCCAGAAAACAAGAGATAACAAATGCTGGCTAAGATATGGTGATAAGGGAATCCTTGTACACTGTTGATAGGTATGTAAGTTGTCTCACCCACTGTGGAAAACAGTATGGAGTTTCCTCAAAAACTTAAATATAGAACTAACATATGATCCAGCAATTTCACTTCTGGGTATATATTGAAAGGAGAAAAAAACAAGAGTTCTCAGAGATACACACTCCCATGTTTATTGAAGCATTATTCACAATAGCCAAGATATGGAAACAATCTAAGTGCCCATCAATGGATAACTGGATAAAGAAGATGCTATGTATGTGTTACGTATGTGCAATGGAATATTATTCAGCCATGAGAAAGAAGGAAATCCTGCCATTTGCAACAACATGGATAGACCTTGAGTGCCTTATGCTGAGTGAGATAAGTTGGAGAAAGACAAGTACTGTAGGATATCACTTCTATGGAGAATCTAAAAATGATTACTAAGGACTATCAGGTGTGGGAACTGGGGATATGTTTTTAAGGGTACAAACTGGCAAGTAGTAGATAAGTCTCAGTAGCCTAATGCACAGCATAGTGATTATAGTCAATAATACTGTATTGTAAACTTCAAAGTTGCTAAGAGAGTACATCTTAATTTTCCCCACCACAGAAATGATAATTATGTGACCTGATAGAAGTGTTAACTAATGGGGTAATCATATTTCAATATGTAAATATATCAAATCAACACATTGTATACCTCAAACTTATACAATGTTATACATCAATGATATTTCAATAAAAATGATGCTGTTTTTTGTTTTGAGATATGTATATCTATATATCTATAATTATAGCTAGAGCTCCTAAAGGAATATCCAGCTACCGATATTTTATTAACAATTTTTTAATCAAGAATTTATGTTGTAATGTTGACTTTTGTCAAATATCATCAGGCATTTATTAAAATCATTGTATGTTTTTAATTCCACTGACATTTTAATAGTATGATTAATTATGTCAAATATCTACCTAAGATTAAACTTTTCCTACCTAATATTTTATTTAAGGTTTTGCATCAACGTTTCTGCCTGAAATTGTTCTCTGATTTTCTTTTTATCTGTGTACTTTGTCAGAATTGGTATCACTGTTACGTGGGCCTATAAACAGGAATTTGGAAATTTTACCCTGTGTTCTGGAACTGTATTAGTTTAATAGGGTTGCCATAACAAAACAGGACAGTCTGGGTGACTTAAGATAGAGAAATGTATTTCTTACAGTTCTAGAGGTTATATGTCCAAGATTAAGGTATCTACAGTCAGAGTTCTTGTGAGATCTCTTTGCTTGGCTTGCAGGTGTCCATCTTCTTGCTGTGTCCTCACGTGGTCTTCCCTCTGTGCACATGCACTCTTTTTTTTAAAATTTAATTTAATTAATTTATATTTTTTATACAGTAGGTTCTTATTAGTTATCTATTTTATACATATTAGTGTATACATGTCACTCTTGGTTTCTCTCTTTGTGTCCAAATTTCTTCTTATAAGCACATCAGTCAGATTGTATTAGGGCCACCATAAGAGCATTATTTTAATCATATCTTTAATGGCCCTATCTCAAAATGCAGTCACATTCTGAGGTCCTGAGTGTTAGGGTTTCAACATATAAATTTGTCATGGTGGGGTAATAATTCGACTGATAAAAAGAATCATTTAAAAAGTATTGCACTTATCTGCTCTCTCCAGAATTAAAATAATTCACCTAAGAAAACATTTTGTGACTGGTGGTTTTTAGTAGCAGTTATTGGATGACGTTCTCTAATATTCTTTATCCAAAGGTAACTTGTCTGTTTAGATTTTCTAGCTCTTAAAGGAACTTTGTTATTTTATATTTCCTACAAAACCAGGTATTTTATCTAGATCTTTGATTTTATTTTTATGGACTTGAATAAATTATTCTCATTATTTTTATGTCCTCTTTATCTATGTTTATCTCCATTCATGATTTTAATGTTGTGTATTTATGCATTTCTCTTTTCTCAGTTTTTTAAGCTAATTTGTGAAAAATCTATTTTATTGTACATTTTAAAAGTATAAGTTCTTTTATTTATTTGTCAGTTCCACTTTTTTTTTAAATTTTCTTCTGTGTTTTTCATCGGGAGGGATCAGTGTTCTGACTAAAACTGAATCTGTGATTCCTGAGTTTATTTTCTGGACATATGAGGAGTAAATTGTAAGTTGGAGAGTTAAAGAATTGCTGAGAATTTGAGATTCAGGTTCAGAATCAAATATGTATGTGAATAGTTTCTGAACACATATAATTTAGGGCAAGTTACTTAAACTCTCAATACCTCAATTTTTCTATTCAGAAAAGAAGTAAAACAGCAGCTATCTTATGGTTAATGAAAGGGCTACAGTCCGTCACACTGTTTTTGGTGTTTAAATCAGCAGTTTTCTTACTTTTCTCTGTGCCTGACTTTCTTCATTTGTAAACCAGAAATAATAATATTTACCCAGCCCAATTTTAATTATTAATTAGGATTACATAGTGATTCATAATTTTTAAAGATTAAAGATTATACCCCATTTATAGGTATAAGAATGATTTGAATGTATATGCAAGGGCATAGTTATGGGTTCTCAGTTCCATTCCATTGTTCTATTCCATGTCTGCCTTTAAGCCAGTATCACACTGTTGTGATTTCTATAGCTTTGTAGTAAGTTTTGACGCACAACAGTGTAAGCCCTCCAATTCTTTTCTTTTTCATGTTTTTTTTTTTCCATTTGGGGTCTCTTGAAATTCCATGTGAATTTTAGGATATATTTTTCTATTTCTGTAAAAATGTTTTTAGGATTTGATAAGAACTGCATTGAGTCTGTAGATTGCTTTGGATTGTATTGACATCTTAACAACATTGCCTTCCAGTTCATGAACACAGGATGTCCTTCTATTTATTGGTGTTTTTTTTTCATTTCTTTCAGCAATGTTTTTTTACTTTTGATTGTGCAAGTTTTTCACTTCCTTGATTAAGTTTTGTTCCTAAGCAGTTTATTCTTTTAGATGTTATTGTAAATGCAATTGTTGTTTTAATTTCCTTTTCATATTTATCATTGTTAGTTCATAGAATAGAAACTAATTTTGTGGATTGATTTTCTAGCTTGCAACTTTGGGGGATTTATTAGTTCTAACATTTTTTGTGGAATCTTTAGCATTTTCTACTTATATGACCATGTTTTCAACAAACAGATAATTTTATTTCTTGCTTTCTAATTTGGAAGTTTTTTTAAATTTTTCTTGCCTAATTGCTCTGGTTGACTTCCAGTGCTCTGTTGAATAGATATGGCAAAAGTGGGCATCCTTTTCTTGTTAATATGCATTTATTATCATGCCTTCTTTAAGATGTCTTCATAATCTGGCAATTAAATATTCAGACTGAAATGTATGCGTCTAATAGACATAATCTGTAATTGGCATTTCAAATTATATTAAATTTTCTACTAATAGTTGATATACTGTATTTGGATGTTGGGGATATATCATTAACATCATTTTTGCAAAGATCACAAATTAGGGTTTATTCAAGTTAGATCTGCTAGAAGAATATTATAAAAAATTGTTTAAAATTCTAAAATATATATATTATGATTGTCCTAATCTATGTATAATATTGCCTTTATATTTAGTTTAAAGTTAATCTGTCATATAATTACATAATTAAAGCTTTAAAGTGCATAAGAACTGAATTATATCTCTTGCATGCATTTTAAGAGATATGCTTGAGTTAAAAAATAGTTTCTTGGAACAAAGAGATAAATTCTGAAATAAATATAAACAACTCAAGAAGCAGCTACATTTAAGTTATGAGTATAAAGTATTGTAGAAATAGTTGTTTCCTCAGTTAACATTGTCATACTTGAGCAATATATAATGACTCTCTCTCAAATTAAAATAATGGATACTGTGTTAGTAAAAAATTATGAACTTGTATATTGTAGAAAGAAAGCTAGACTAGTGCTTTTGTGATATTACCATTAACCTTAATACTTAAGAATATATAAAGACAATTATAGTCACTTTATACATTTATATGTATTTCTATGTCAATGTCTCTTTTAGTAAGTAAACTTCTTGAAGGTATGCATTGTGTTTGTGTAATTTGCATTATAATTACATCCATTAAAGTACCATTTACTAATGTTTACTTGATAATATATTTGCTAATAAATCAGTTAAAATAGTATAGAAAATGTTAGTTTCTTTTACAATCAAAATAACTTAATATAGAGCAGTCAACTTTCTCTCATTGGCTTTACCTTTTCCATATCCAGTTTTACCAACAGTTAAGGAATTAAGGTTAAGACATGTTAAAGGGCCACCAAGAATGAAAAGGGCATCCAGATATTGTAGGTTTGTGCTGACTCAAAGTTTCAGCTACATTGTCAAATGAAATCTGCTTATTTTCAAAACCCTTAGCTCATCACCTCCCTGAAATGATGTGTAATAGCTTTCTGGATCTGAGATAATAGAATTAAAGCACTGTCATTGTATTGTGGCCAGTAAGTTTTTCCAGTGAGAAGTATCTTGAGGTATTAGTGTTTCAGGCACATTAGCATATTTCACTTTTTTTTTGGTATGCAGACCTCTCACTGCTGTGGCCTCTCCTGTTGTGGAGCACAGGATCCGTATGTGCAGGCTCAGCGGCCATGGCTCATTGGCCTAGCCGCTCCATGGCATGTGGGATCTTCCCAGACCAGGGCATGAACCTGCGTCCCCTGCATCGGCAGGTGGACTCTCAACCACTGTGCCACCAGGGAAGCCGCATATTTCACTTTTGAAATGGTGGTGCTTTTACCAAATTTCAAGTTTTATTTGTAATGAAAGTTAATGCAGTTAGGGTGCCATCACAAGGTAAGTATGTTGTCTTATCCTGCTCCTTCTGACTTAACCTTAACTAGCTGTTTTCTTGGCCTATGACTCCACATGAACCCTAAGAACATCTATTCTTTGTGTGTAAGTAAAATGCTAATATGTATGTTATATTAATATATATATTATGTAACGTTCTAATGTATATCTTACTATATATATTATATATATATATATATATATATATATATATCTGTATCTATATCTATATGTGTTATTTCAGTTTCTCTAAAGAACTAATTTCCCCCAGTAATCCATTGGAAACTAGTTCATGGTAAATTGTTTTTGCCTGTCCCACTCACACAGATCTACATCAATTTGTGTAAAGATGCTTATCTCATTCTTTGACAGCCATTTTAGAATAAAGCTCAGATCATGAAGTTCCTTACAGAGCATGGAAGAAATATTTTTAAATCATAAGTCTGATAAGAGAACTGTGTCTAGCTGCTATGAAGAACTCTTACAACTCAATAATAAAAAGACAACTTAATTATAAACAGGCAAAAACATAAATAGAGATTTCTCCAAAATAGATATAAAAATTACCAATAAGCACATGAAAAGATATTCAACATCATTAGTCATTTTGGAAATGTAAAACAAAATGAATATGAGATACCACTGCATACCCACAAGGATGATTGTAATCAAAAATACAGATAACAAGTGTTGCCAAGAATGTGTATAAATGCAAACATTTACACATTGCTTGTGGAAATGTAAAATGTTGCAGCTACTTTGTAAAACACTTTCACAGTTCTTCTAATTGTTAAATATAAAGTTTCCATATGACCCAGCAATTCCATATTCTACTCTAGGTATGTAACCAAGAGTAATTAAAACCTGTGTCCACTCAAAATGTTGTACATGATTTTCACCTCAATGTTATCCATAATATCCAAAAAAAGTGTAAATAGCCCACTGTCCATCAACAGATGGTTGAAGGAACAAAATGTGTTATATCAGTTGGCCATAAAAAATGGAATGCTACAACATGATAGACTTTGAAAATATTAAGTAAAAGAAGCCAGTGGTCACAAAGACCACATACACAATTCCATTTATATGATATGTGCAGTGAGGATATGGATCAGATATTTGGTGACAAAAATGACAATCATTTTTAGATTTTTGATATAAAATACTAATAACTTTATGCACATGAAAATTCTGAAAAATATAAATCAAAAAGCTAACATTGATTCATTTTCATTTTTATGTTTGGCATTTTTTAGTTTCAAAATTTTCATCCATAATCATGTACTAATTTTCAAATAAGAAAAATATAATATCAAAAAGTGATATATACTCACCAGATAAAAAAATTTAACAATGAAAATAATAATAAATATTTTATAATAACAGTAATTCACTGGGTCCCAATCTTCTTGGGAATGGCCTCAGCATTTGTCCCAGTGGGAATTTCACTAATTGTCATGTTTAACCATCTACTTAAACTGCATTGTGTCTATTAATCTTAACTGACATGTTAAAGAAGAAAGGAATCAAATTTAGTGACAAAATTTGTCGTATGTATAAGTTGATTTGTTTCCCTTTTAAAGGGAAAGGATAAAATTATGTGGTCATGTTGATTCAACAGTAGTATACCTTAGAAGGTGTTTTAGATGAGAATTTAATTTCCTCTAAGCGCTGACTTCTTGCATATTTCTATAGTTTCTGATGGCTTTGTTTTTTTAAAGCAGTCAAAGAAGCACAGACAGGGTTTAAACCCTCTTTTATTCTCCTTAATCAGTTTAACTAACAACCATCACATGCTTTACCTTATTCATATCAAAACTACGGAAATTCAACACTACTAGTATTGTCAGGAAAACTTTTGGAAAAAAAAGAAAAGAAAAATTAAATTGTGCCACCCTCCCCAATAGAGACAGTAATGGAAGATATATATATATATATATATATATATATATATATATATATATATATATATATATATATATATTATCTGCGGGGAAGATATACCTTACAAATTTGTGGTGAAAAAATTGGCAATTTGGGCTAAAAAGTGATATATGTCTTCCTACCATTTTATAAAACAAATAGAAAAACATGGCCCATTCAAAGGAGCAAAATAAACCTCCAGAAACCACCCCTGAAGAATTTCTGGCATCAGTATTACTAGACAAATATTTTGAAATAGCTATTTTAAATATTCTCAAAGAGTTAAAGGAAAACACAGACAAAGGAGTAAGGAAAAATCAGGAAAATGATCTATGACTAAGCTGAGAATATCAACAGAGATAGATTTATAAAAAGGAAGCAAGAACAATTCTGAAACTGAAAGCTATAATAACTGAATCAAAAAATTATTTAGAGGGTCCAACAAGCGAACTATATAGGCAGATAAAGGCATCTGTGAACCTGAAGACAGAGCATAAGAATTTATCATGTTTGAGGGGAAAAAAAAAATGAGTCAAGAAAGTGAAGAAAGCGTCAGGAACATAAGGGATACCATTAAGCAGGCACACAATATGAGTGTCCCAGAAGAAGAGAAGAAAAGGCCTGAGAGATTATTTAAAGAAACAATGGCTGAAAACTTCTCAAATTTGAAGAAATACATGGATCTACAAATCCAAGAAGACCGAGTAGGATACACTGAAAGAGACCCACATTAACATGCATTATAATCAAATGTCAAAAGTCAAACATAGAGAATCTTAAAAGCAGCAAGGAAATGTGGCTTGACCTATATGAAGAATCCTCAATAAGATTATCAGCATATTTCCCAGGAGAAGCCTGGAGGCCAAAGAGCAGTGAGATAATATTTTTAAGTGAAGAAAATAATCTGTGAACTGGGAATTTGACATCTGGAAAAATTGTCATTCAAAAATGGGGAGGATGGGCTTCCCTGGTGGTGCAGTGGTTGGGAGTCCACCTGCCGATGCAGGGGACACAGGTTCGTGCCCCAGTCTAGGAGGATCCCACATGCTGTGGAGAGGCTGGGCCCGTGAACCATGGCCACTGGGCATGCGCGTCTGGAGCCTCTGCTCTGCAGCAGGAGAGGCCACAGCAATGAGAGGCCCATGTACCACAAAAAAAAAAAAAAATGGGGAGGAAAGTATGACATTTCCATATAAGCAAAAGCTGAAGGAGTTCATTACCCCTAGATGAGCCATACAAGAAATACAAAAAGGAGTCCTTCCAGATGAATGAACAGATGCTAAACAGTAACTTGAAAACATATTAAGATATAAATATCTCCACTAAAATTAATAACATGGGCAAATATAAAAATCAGTAATTTTGTACTTTTGGTTCATAACTCCACATTTATTTTCTACAAAATATATAAGACAAATTTATAAAAATATAAATCTATGTTAATGGGTACAAAGTAAACAAATATATAATTTATCATATCGATGGCATAAAGTGAGGGTAGCATAGTAGTAAAGGAGTAGAGTTTTTGTGTTACATTGAAGTTAAAATGAATACAATTTAATATAGATGGCTATAACTTTAAGGTATTATATGTAATCCTCATGGTAAAGACAAGGAAAATATCCTTATAAAAAAGAAAATGTATATGTAAACACACTAAAAAAGGAGAAACATGTCAAATTAACAACTTTATGGAACCAGAAAAATAACTTAATTCAAAGGTAGCAAAGAGAGGAAATATAACAAAGATTAGAGCAGAAATAAATAAAGTAGACAATAGAAAAAGAATAGAAAATATCAACAAACCCTAAAATTTGTTCTTCAAAAGAAAATATAAAATTGACCAAATTTTATCTAGATAAAGTAACAGTAAAAGAGAGAAAACTCAAATAAACAAAATCAGAAATGAAAGAGGTGATATTACTATGAAATTTATAGAAACAAAAAAGGCTTATGGAAATAAAAATGGTTATATGAGAGTACTATGAACAATTGTATGTGAAAAATTGCATAACCTAGATAATACGTACAGATTATTGGAAACCCACAATCAACCAGGACTGAATCATGAAGAGAAAATCTGAATGTATCTATAACTAGTAATGAGATGGAGGCAGTGATTGAAAATATCCCAACAATGAAAATTCTAGGACTAGATGACTTAATTGGTAAATTGTACAAAGCATTTAAAGAACTGACACCAATCTTTCTCAAACTATTCCCAAACAATTGAAGAGGCAGAGACTTCTTAACTAATCCTATGAGCCCTGCATTACCCTGATACCAAAGCTATTCAAAAATAGTACAAGAAAAGAAATTACAGATGAAAATTCAATATCAGTATTGAAGAAAAATCTTCAACAAAATACAAGCAAACCAAATTCAACAACATATTAAAAAGATTATTCACCATAACCAAGTGATGTTTCTTCCTAGAGTTCAAGCATGGTTTGACATACAAAAGTCAATCAATACAATATATCACATTAACAGAAAAAAAATATATATATGATTTCTTCAATTGATGCAGAAAAGGTATTTGACAAAATTCAACACATTTTCATGATAAAAACAGTCATCTAACTAAGGATACAAAGAAATAATTTAACATAATAAAGGAAATATATGAAAACCCCAGAGCTTATATTAAATGGTCAAAGGCTCAAATCTTTTGTCTAAGATAAGGAACAAGGCAAGGATACCCACTTTAACCACTTCTTTTCAACATAGCATTGGGAGTCATAACTAGAGCCTTTAGGTAAGAACATAAGTAAAAGGCATCTAAATTGGAAAGCAAGAAGTAAAATTATCTCTGCCTTTGAAATGAACTTATGTGTAGAAAGTACTAAAGATTCCACACAAAAATCCCTGTTAGAACAAATAAATTCAGCAAAGACATGTGATACAAAATCAACAAACAAAAATCAGTTGCATTTCCATACAGTGATAATGAACAATCTGAAAAGAAAATTAAAATAATTCTATTTGTGATAGCATCAAAAAGAATAAACTATTTAGGGATAAATTTAATCATGGTGCTGAAAGAGTTGTAGAGTCAAAACTAAAAAAAAAACACTGCTGAGAAAAGAGTAAAGACACCAATAAATGGAAAAACATCCTGTGTTCATGGATTGGAAAACTTAATATTGTTAAGATGGCAATATGATTCAAAGCAAGCTACAGATTCAGTGCAATCTTTTATCAAAATCTTAGTGACAGTCTTTTCAGAAAGGGAAAAATCCATCATAAAATTCATACAGAATCATAAAGGAGAGCTAGTCACCAAAACAATCTTGATAAAGAAGAACAAAGAAGTCTAAGTCTTCCTGATATCAAACTTACTACAAAACTGCAGTAAACAAAACAGGTGGCACTGGCAAAAGGCATATAGATCAATGGAATAGAATTGAGAGCCTAGAAATAAACCTCACATATATGGTCAAATGATTTTTGACAAGAGTGCCAAGATTACAAAATGGGGAAAGAGCAGTCTCTTGAACAAATGGTGTTTAGAAAACTCTATATTGACATGCAAAAATGAAATTGGATCCTTACCTCACACCATACACAAAATTAATTCAAAATGCATCAAAGACTTAAACCTAAGTGATAAAACTATGGAAATCTTTGAAGAAAACATGGCAGAAAAAGCTTCAGGACATTGGACTTAGAACTTATTTCTCGGATGTGAAATCAAAAGCAGTGATGCCAAAAGAAAAAATAGATTGAACTTAATCAAATTTTAAAACATCTGTATATCAAAGGACACTATCAGCAGAGTGAATAATCATCCCACAGAGTGAGTCAAAATAATTGCATATCATATATATAATAAAGAGTTAATATCCAGAATGTGTAAAGAACTCCTACAACTCAACAATGAAAACCAAAAAACCCTGAGTAAGAAATAAGGAAAGGACCTGAATAGACATTTTTCCAAAGATATACAAATGGTCAATAAGCAAATACAAAGATACTCAGTGTCACTAATTATTAAGGAAATGCAAATCAAAACCACAATGATATACCATCTCACATTCACTGGGATAGCTATTACTAAAAATAAAAAAATAAAAGGAAGAATATAACACATGTTGGAAACAATGTAAGCTTTTTTGACAAAGAACAGTTACAAAAGAGGAAATATTGGATGGTTCCCCTTATATGAGTTACCTAGGGTAGTCAAAGTCATAAAGACCTAAAGCAAAAGACTGGTTGCCAGGAGTTTCAGCAAGGGGTAGTGGAGAGTCATTGCTCAATTTGTATGGAATTTCAGTTTGTGAGGAAGAAAATTTTTTAGAGATCAATAATGGTGATGTTTGCACAACAATGTGAATGTACTAAATACCACTGAACTGTACACTTAAAAACGGTTAGCATGATAAATTTTATATTATATGCATTTTATTACAATAAAAATATTTTTAAATGCACTAAGAAACATAGGGAGACTGGATTTTTTAATGTAATAAGTTAAATTTGTTGAAAAATCATTAATTTCTGAATGTGTTATGTAGAGTGAGAGATGCTATAATAATAAATTACTTCAAAGGGGGCATTCAGCCTTTAATATTACACAATTTAGAAAGAAAAGTCGTAAAGGTTTTATTCCCTTAAGTCACTCAAAATTGAGTTCTGAATCTAACAGATTCCAGAGCCTCTGAAGATAATGAAGAAATTATCTTCCAAAGGGAATTTTTCTTTTTTTATATTAAAAAATTAAATTTTCATTGGGGTATAGTTGATTTACAATGTTGTGTTAGTTTCAGGTGTACAGCAAAATGAATCTGATATACATATACATATATCCACTCTTTTTTACCTTCCTTTCCCATACAGGCCATTACAGAGTATCAAGTAGAGTTCCCTGTGATGTACAGTAGTTCCTTATTACTTATCTATTTTATATATGGTAGTATGTATGTGTCAATCCCAATCTTCCAATTTATCACCCCCCCCCACTTACCTCCCAGTAACCATAAGTTTGTTTTCTACAACTGTAACTCTGTTTCTGGTTTGTAGATAAGTTCATGTGTAGCCTTTTTTAAGATTCGATATATAAGCGATATCGTATTATATTTGTCTTTCACTGTCTGACTTCACTCAGTATGACAATTTCTAGGTCCATCCATGTTACTGAAAATGGCATTATTTCAGGAAGAAGCAAGAACCAGAAGATATGATAACCCAAGTTTTTTAGAGTTCCAGTATATTAAGAAGGCTTTCTAAGGTGACACTATAATGTGTTTTTCTTATCTTTCTTTAAAAAAATAACATTTGTATTGGATGTTACAGTAATTTAACTATATTTTTCACATCACTAGAGATTTGTATGCTTTCTTAAAATAAAGTTTCTTTAAAATCATAAAAAAGAATGTTTGTTGCATATCATTTATGTTTCAGCAGGCAAATAAACCAGTAAATTATAATATATTCACATAATGGAATAATTGATAGCAGTTTACATGATTGAATTAGATTTCCATGTACCACAGTATAAGGGTGGGGAGGAGGGAGAGTTAGGGAATTTATGATTGACATGTACACACTGCTATATTTAAAATGGATAACCAAAAAGGGCTTACTGTATAGCACAGGGAACACTTCTCAGTATTATGTAACAACCTAATTGGTAAAAGAATTTGAAAAAGAATAGAAACATTTATATGTATAACTGAATCACTCTGTACACCTGAAACTAACACAACACTGTTAATCAACTATTGCCAATATAAAATAAAAAATTAAAAAAAATTAAAAATATGTCACTCATCATTAAAAACAAAACAAAAGAATAAAAGGCCACAGAATGATACATTCCACAGAATATCATAATGTAAAATGTTTGTGTAGTAAAAATGATTTTTAAAACATAAAGGAATATTTTGTGTGTGAACGTTAACTTATATAGTTAAAATAAAAAAATGTGAATCAAAAGCTAAAACTTTCAGCCTAACATTTACATTTGTGGAGGAAGAAAATAAGGCTGGAGGAAGGTGCCAAGCAATTATCAATTATATGTGTATAATAATGTCATATTTATGTTGCTTTAAAATAATACAAATTTGAGAAAAAGTATTGGTATTTTATCTTATTCTTGAAAGTATTTGTATTTTTCAAAAATAATTCCACACTAAGAAAAATAAAATAATAGGTATATTCATACTGGAAAAGTTAGGAATCACTATATAGAACGTGGTCTCAATACTCTAAGATGTAAAAAGTTTTAAAACTTGCTTAACCAGATGCCTAATTTATTCATAAAGTAATTCAGTGAACCACCTATAGAATATTTCACTTTGAACCATGTAAATTTTGTGTCCTCCAAAATAAACTAGTTGTAAATGTAAAAACAAAATCTTAATTAATATAATCAAGAGTTGGAGATTATATCTGGAAGAAATTTAAAAAAAAAACAGAAAATATAGAAAGAGAATATAAATTAATATGAAACACCAGCAATCATTTGAAAAGATACTCGACATGGGGCTTCCCTGGTGGCGCAGTGGTTGAGAGTCCGCCTGCCGATGCAGGGAACACGGGTTCGTGCCCCAGTCTGGGAGGATCCCACATGCCGCGGAGCGGCTGCGCCCATGAGTCATGGCCGCTGGGCCTGCGCGTCCGGAGCCTATGCTCCGCGACGGGAGACGCCGCGGCGGTGAGAGGCCAGCGTACCACAAAAATAAAAATAAATAAAAGATACTCACATGACTAATCATAAGAGAAATGCAAATCAAAACTGCAATTAGATATCACATCACACCCATCAGGAAGGCTGCTGTCACAAAACCCAAACACACATAAAATAAGTGATGGAAAGGAAGTGGAGAATTTGGAAGACTTGTGCATTGTTGAAGGGAATTTCACTATGCTAGGGAAAATAGTATGGTGATCCCTCTAAAATTTTAAAATACAATTACCTATGATCCAGCAAGGCCACTTCTGGGTATATATATGAATATATTCAAAGCACGGTCTCAAAGATATATTTTGTATACCTGTGTTCATGGCAGTATTATTTACAATAGCCAAAAGGTGGAAGCAACCAAAGTGTCCATCAATGCATGCATGGATAAATAAAATGTGATATATGTGTGTGTGTGTGTGTATATATATATATATATACACACACACACACACATATATCACACACATATATCTCACACACACACACACACACACAATGGATTATTTTTTTTTATGATCAACAAAACTCGTTTTTTCTTACAAAAGCTCTGTTGCTACAAAGTCTTTTTTGTTGTTGTTGTTGTTAGTTTCTGCTTTATAACAAAGTGAATCAGTCATACATGTACATATGTTCCCATATCTCTTCCCTCTTATGTCTCCCTCCCTCCCACCCTCCCTATCCCACCCCTCCAGGCAGTCACAAAGCACCGAGCTGATCTCCCTGTGCTATGGGGCTGCTTCCCACTAGCTATCTACCTTATATTTGGTAGTGTATATATGTCCATGCCTCTCTCTCGCTTTGTCACAGCTTACTCTTCCCCCTCCCCATATCCTGAAGTCCACTGTCTAGTGGGTCTGTGTTTTTATTCC
The DNA here is from genome assembly GCF_951394435.1 of Stenella coeruleoalba. Classification (NCBI taxonomy): domain Eukaryota; kingdom Metazoa; phylum Chordata; class Mammalia; order Artiodactyla; family Delphinidae; genus Stenella; species Stenella coeruleoalba. Next base: position 72,411,369 of record NC_137152.1, on the reverse strand, counting down.
TGTCTTACCCCTAGGTTTTGCATGACATTTTTGTTCTTAAAATCCATATATATGTGTTAGCATATGGTGTTTGTCTTTCTCTTTCTGATTTACTTCACTCTGCATGACAGACTCTAGGACTATCCACCTCATTACAAATAGCTCACTTTCATTTCTTTTTATGGCTGAGTAATATTCCATTGTATATATGTGCCACATCTTCTTTATCCATTCATCTGATGATTGACACTTAGGTTGTTTCCATCTCCTGACTTTTGTAAATAGAGCTGCAATGAACATTTTGGTACATGAATCTTTTTGAATTATGGTTTTCCCAGGGTATAGGCTCAGTAGTGGGATTGCTGGGTCATATGGTAGTTCTATTTGTAGTTTTTCAAGGAACCTCCATACTGTTCTCCATAGTGGCTGAACCAATTCACTTTCCCACCAGCAGGACAAGAGTGTTCCCTTTTCTCCACACCCTCTCCAGCATTTATTGTTTCTAGATTTTTTGATGATGGTCATTCTGACTGGTGTGAGATGATATCTCATTGTAGTTTTGATTTACATTTCTCTAATGATTAATGATGTTGAGCATTCTTTGATGTGTTTGTTGGCAGTCTGTATATCTTCTTTGGAGAAATGTCTATTTAGGTTTTCTGCCCATTTTTGGATTGGGTTGTTTGTTTTTTTGTTATTGAGCTGCATGAGCTGCTTATAAATGTTGGAGATTAATCTTTGTCAGTTGCTCCATTTGCAAATATTTTCTCCCATTCTGAGGGTTGTCTTTTGGTCATAATTATGGTTTCCTTTGCTGTGCAAAAGCTTTGAAGTTTCATTACGTCGCATTTGTTTATTTTTGTTTTTATTTCCATTTCTCTAGGAGGTGGGTCAAAATGGATCTTGCTGTGATTTATGTAATAGAGTGTTCCACCTGTGTTTTCCTCTAAGAGTTTGAGAGTTTCTGGTCTTACATTTATGTATTTAATACATTTTGAGCTTATTTTTGTGTATGGTATTAGGGAGTGATCTAATCTCATGCTTTTACCTGTACCTGTCCAGTTTTCCAAGCACCACTTATTGAAGAGGCTGTCCTTTCTCCACTGTACATTCCTGACACCTTTATTAAAGATAAGGTGACCATATGTGCGTGGGTTTATCTCTGGGATTTCTATCCTGTTCCATTGATCTATTTTTCTGTTTTTGTGCCAGTACCATACTGTCTTGATTACTGTACCTTTGTAGTATAGTCTGAAGTCAGGGAGACTGATTCCTCCAGCTCCGTTTTTTGTTCTCAAGATTGTTTTGGCTAGTCGGGGTATTTTGTGTTTCCATACAAATTGTGAAATTTTTTGTTCTAGTTCTGTGAAAAATGTCACTGATAGTTTGATAGGGATTGCATTGAGTCTATAGATTGCTTTGGGTAGTAGAGTCATTTTCACAATGTAGACTCTTCCAATCCAAGAACATGGTATATCTCTCCATCTATTTGTATCATCTTTAATTTCTTTCATCAGTGTCTTATAATTTTCTGCATACAGTTCTTTCGTCTCCTTAGGTAGGTTTATTCCTAGACATTTTACTATTATTGTTGCAATGGTAAATGGGAGTGTTTTCCTGATTTCACTTTCAGATTTTTCACCATTAGTGTATAGGAATGCCAGAGATTTCTGTGCATTAATTTTGTATCCTACTACTTTACCACATTCATTGATTAGCTCTAGTAGTTTTCTGGTAGCATCTTTAGGATTCTCTATGTATAGTATCATGTCATCTGCAAACAATGACAGCTTTACTTCTTTTCCGATTTGGATTCCTTTTATTTCCTTTTCTTCTCTGATTGCTGTGGCTAAAACTTCCAAAACTATGTTGAATAAGAGTGGTGAGAGTGGGCAACCTTGTCTTGTTCCTGATCTTAGTGGAAATGCTTTCAGTTTTCAGCATTGAGGATGATGTTGGCTGTGGGTTTTTCATATATGGCCTTTATTATACTGAGGAAAGTTCCCTCTATGCCTACATTCTGCAGGGTTTTTATCAAAAATGGGTGTTGAATTTTTCAAATGCCTTCTCTGCATTTATTGAGGTGATGACATGATTTTTGTCCTTCAATTTATTAATATGGTTTATCATATTCATTGATTTGCGTATATTGAAGAATCCTTGCCCTCCTTGAATAAACCTGACTTGATGATGGTGTATGATCCTTTTAATGTGCTGTTGGATTCTGTTTGCTAGTATTTTGTTGAGGATTTTTGCATCTATGTTCATCAGTGCTATTGGCCTGTAGTTTTCTTTCATTGTGACATCCTTGTTTGGTTTTTGTATTTAGGTGATGGTGGCCTTGTAGAATGAGTTTGGGAGTGTTCCTCCCTCTGCTATATATCAGTAGAGTTTGAGAAGGATAGGTGTTAGCTCTTCTCTAAATGTTTGATAGAATTCGCCTGTGAAGCCCTCTGGTCCTGGGCTTTTGTTTGTTCAGAGATTTTTAATTGCAGTTTCAATTTCAGTGCTTGTGATTGGTCTGTTCATATTTTCTATTTCTTCCTGATTCAGTCTTGGCAGGTTGTGCATTTCTAAGAATTTGTCCGTTTCTTCCAGGGTGTCCATTTTATTGGCATAGAGTTGCTTGCAGTAATCTCTCATGATCTTTTGTATTTCAGCAGTGTCAGTTATTACTTTTCCATTTTCATTTCTAATTCTATTGATTTGGGTCTTCTTCCTTTTTTTCTTGATGAGTCTGTCTAATAGGTTCTCAATTTTGTTTATCTTCTCAAAGGACCAGCTTTTAGTTTTATTGACCTTTGCTATCATTTCATTAATTTCTTTTTCAATTATTCTGACCTGATTTTTATGATTTCTTTCATTCTGCTAACTTTGGGGTGTTTTGTTCTTCTTTCTCTAATTGCTTTAGGTGCAAGGTTAGCTTTTTTATTCGAGATCCTTCCTGTTTCTTAAGGTAGGATTGTATTGCTATAAACTTCCCTCTTAGAACTGCTTTTGCTGCATCCCATAGGTTTTGGATTGTTGCGTTTCCACTGTCATTTTTTTCTAGGTATTTTTTGATTTCTTCAGTGATCACTTCGTTATGAAGTAGGGTATACTTTTGCCTCCATGTGTTTGTATTTTTTACAGGTGTTTTCCTGTAATTGATATCTAGTCTCATATTGTTGTGGTTGGAAAAGATGCTTGATATGATTTCAATTTTCTTAAATTTATCAAGGCTTGATTTGTGACCCAAGATATGATCTATCATGGAGAATATTCCAGGAACACTTGAGAAAATTGAGTATTCTGTTGTTTTGGGATGGAATGTCCTATAAATATCAATTAAGTCCATGTTGTTTAATGTATCATTGAAAGCTTGTGTTTCCTTATTTATTTTCATTTTGGATGATCTGTCCATTGGTGAAAGTGGGGTGTTTAAGTCCCCTACTATGAATGTGTTACTGTCGATTTCTCCTTTTATGGCTGTTAGTATTTGCCTTATGTATTGAGGTGCTCCTATGTTGGGTACATAAATATTTACAATGATTATATCTTCTTCTTGGATCAATCCCTTGATCACTATGTAGTGTCCTTCTTTGTCTCTTGTAATAGTCTTTATTTTAAAGTCTATTTTGTCTGATATGATAATTCCTACTCCAGCTTTCTTTTGGTTTCCATTTGCATGGAATATCTTTTTCCATCCCCTTACTTTCAGTCTGTATGTGTCTCTAGGTCTGAAGTGGGTCTCTTGTAGACAGCATATATATGGGTCTTGTTTTTGTATCCATTCAGCCAATCTGTGTCTTTTGGTGGGAGCATTTAATCCATTTACATTTAAGGTAATTATTAATATGTATGTGCCTATTCCCATTTTCTAAATTGTTTTGGGTTCGTTATTATAGGTCTTTTCCTTCTCTTGTGTTTCTTGCCTAGAGAAGTTCCTTTAGCATTTGTTGTAAAGCTGGTTTGGTGGTGCTGAACTCTCTCAGCATTTACTTGTCTGTAAAAGTTTTAATTTTTCCATCAAATCTGAATGCAATCCTTGCAGGGTAGAGTAATCTTGGTTGCAAGTTTTTCTCCTTCATCACTTTAAATATGTTGTGACAGTCCCTTCTGGCTTGTAGGGTTTCTGCTGAGAGATCAGCTGTTAACCTTATGGGAATTCCCTTGTGTGTTATTTGTTGTTTTTCCCTTGCTCTTTTTAATATGTTTTCTTTGTATTTAATTTTTGACAGCTTGATTAATATGTGTCTTGGCATATTTCTCCTCGGATTTATCCTGTACGGTACGCTCTGTGCTTCCTGGACTTGATTAACTATTTCCTTTCCCATATTAGGGAACTTTTCATCTATAATATCTTCAAATATTTTCTCAGTCCCTTTCTTTTTCTTTTCTTCTTCTGGAACCCCTATAAATTGAATGTTGGTGTGCTTAATGTTGTCCCAGTGGTCTCTGAGTGTGTCTTCAGTTCTTTTCATTCTTTTTTCTTTATTATGCTCTGCAGTAGTTATTTCCACTCTTTTATCTTCCAGGTCACTCATCTTTCTTCTGCCTCAGTTATCCTGCTATCGATCCCATCTAGAGTACTTTTTGTTTCATTTATTGTGTTGTTCATCCTTGCTTTTTTCATCTTTAGTTCTTCTAGGTCCTTGTTAAATGTTTCTTGCATTTTTTTGTTCTATTTCCAAGATTTTGGATCATCTTTACTACCATTATTCTGAATTATTTTTCATGTAGACTGCCTATTTCCTCTTCATTTGTTAGGTTGGTGGGTTTTTATCTTGCTCCTTCATCTGCTGCAGTGATTTTCTGTCTTCTCATTTCGCTTATCTTACTGTGTATGGGGTCTCCTTTTTGCATGCTGCAGGTTCGTAGTTCCCGTTGTTTTTGGTGTCCATCCCCAGTGGCTAAGGTTGGTTCAGTGGGTTGTGTAGGCTTCCTGGTGGAGGGGCCTAATGCCTGTGTTCCGGTGGATGAGGCTGGATCTTGTCTTTCTGGTCAGCACATCCACGTCTGGTGGTTTGTTTTGGGGTGTCTGTGGACTTATAATGATTTTAGGCAGCCTCTCTGTTAATGGGTGGGGTTGTGTTCCTGTTTTGGTAGTTGTTTGGCACAGGGTATCCAGCACTGTAGCTTGCTGGTCGTTGAGTGAAGCTGGGTATTCGTGTGAGATGGAGATCTCTGGGAGATTTTTGCCATTTGATATTATGTGGAGCTGGGAGGTCTCTTGTGGACCAGTGTCCTGAAGTTGGCTCTCCCAACTCAGGGCCACAGCACTGACTCCTGTCTGCAGCACCAAGAGCCTTTCATCCACATGGCTAAGAATAAAAGGGAGAAAATGTAGAAAGAAAGAATTAGTAGAAGTAGAAAGAACAAGAGAAAGAAAGAAAGAAGGAATGAAAGAAAGAAAGGAGGGAGGGAGGGAGGAAGGAAGGAGGGAAGGAATGAAGGAAAGAAAGAAAGAAGATAATGCAAAATAAAATAAAGTAAGATAAAAGATAATAAAGTTATTAAAATAGAAAATAATTATTAAGAAAAAAAGTTAAAAAACAAAAAAGGACAGATAGAACCCTAGGACAAATGGTGGAAGCAAATCTATACAGACAAAATCTCACACAGCAGTATATACATACACACTCACAAAAAGTGGAAAAGGGGAAAAATCATAAATCTTGCTCTCGAAGTCCACCTCCTCAATTTGCGATGATTTGTTGTCTAAAGGAGGGAAGGAAGGAAAGAAAGAAAGGAAGAAAGAAAGAAAGAAAGAAAGAAAGAAAGAAAGAAAGAAAGAAAGAAGATAAAGTGAAATAAAATAAAGTTATTAAAATAAAAAATAATTATTAAGGAAAAAAGAAAAAGAAACAAAAACAACACCAAAAAAAATGGACGGATAGAACCCTAGGACAAATGGTGGAAGCAAAGCTATACAGACAAAATCTCACACAGAAGCATACACATACACACTCACAAAAAGAGGAAAAGGGGAAAAAATCATAAATCTTCTCAAAGTCCACCTCCTAAATGTGGGATGATTCATTGTCTATTCAGGTATTCCACAGATGCAGGGTACATCAGGTTGATTGTGAAGATTTAATCCGCTGCTTCTGAGGCTGCTGGAAAAGATTTCCCTTTCTCTTCTTTGTTCGCACAGCTCCTGGAGTTCAGTTTTGGATTTGGCCCTGCCTCTGTGTATAGGTCGCAGGAGGGCACCTGTTCTTCACTCAGACAGGACAGGGTTAAAGGAGCAGCTGCTTCAGGGACTCTGGTTCACTCAGGCCTGGGGGGGGGGGGGAGGGAGGGGCATGGAGTGCGGGGCGGGCCTGCTGCGTCAGAGGCAGGTGTGACGTTGCACCAGCCTGAGGCCTGCCGTGCATTCTCCCAGGGAAGTTGTCCCTGGATCCTGGGACCCCGGTAGTGGCGGGCTGCACAGTCTTCCCAGAAGGGGTGTGTGGATAGTGTCCTGTGCTCGTGCACAGGCTTCTTGGTGGCAACAGCAACAGCCTTTGCATCTCATGCACATCTCTGGGGCTGTGATTTTAGCCACGGTTCATGCCCATCTCTGTAGCTCCTTTAAGCAGCGCTTTTAATCCCGTCTCCTGGCGCACCAGGAAACAAAGAGGGAAGAAAAAGTCTCTTGCCTCTTCGGTAGGTCCAGACTTTTCCCGGGACTCCCTCCCAGCTAGCCGTGGTGCACTAACCCCCTGCAGTCTGTGTTCATGCTGCCAACACCAGTCCTCTCCCTGCGCTCTGACCAAGCTGGAGCCTCAGCTGCCAGCCCCACCCGCCCCAGCGGGTGAGCAGAGAAGCCGCTCAGTCTGGTGAGTGCCAGTGGCACCGATCCTCTGTCCGGGAATCTCTCCAATTTCCCCTCCGCACCCCTGTTGCTGCGCTCTCCTCCGCGTCTCCAAAACTTTCCCACTCCACGACCCGCAGTCTCCACACGCGAAGGGGCTTCCTAGTGTGTGGAGATCTTTCCTCCTTCACAGCTCCCTCCCACTGGTGCAGGTCCCATCCCTATCCTTTTGTCTCTGTTTTTTTTCTTTTTTCTTTTGCCCTACCCAGGTACGTGGGGAGTTTCTTGCCTTTTGGGAGGTCTGAGGTCTTCTGCCTGCATTCAGTAGGTGTTCTGTAGGGGTTGTTCCACCTGTAGATATATTTCTGGTGTATCTGTGGGGAGGAAGGTGATCTCTGTGTCTTACTCTTCCACAATCTTCCCCTTGTAGCCTCCACAATGGATTTTTATTCAGCCTTAAAAGGGACGAAAATTGTGACACGTGCTGCAGTATGGATGAATATTTGTGAAATTATACTAAAGTAAATACACCAGAAACACACTATAAATACTGTATGGTCCACTTATATGAGGTATCTAGAGTAATCAAACTTATAGAGACAAAAAATAGAGTGGCGGTTGCAAGGAGCTCAGGGACAGGGATATGTTGTATTGTTGTTTAACAGTACAGAGCTTCAGATTTGCAAGGTGAAAAGGTTTAGTTTAGTTACACAACAATGTGACTAGATTGAACTGTACACTTATAATTGGTTAAAGTGGCAAATTTTATGTTGTGTGTATTTTATACAATTTTTAAAATTAATAAGAATGACATTTTTATTAAGATTGGAACAGATGATTCAGAGGAAAAATACCAATGACAAATTCAAGGAAAATTTATGGATATAAATTTTAGCTGGACATGTTCATTTTACATATATACATTTATAGATTAATATAATTTATGATATATACATATATGTGTATATATATACAAATTAAAAGAATGAAGTAAATTTTTGCTTATCAAATTAGTAAATATTTCAAAAATAATAATGTTTGTGAGGATATAGTGAAATAGGCATTTCTGGCACATAGGTGTTTTAGAAAACATTTTGGCATTCTACAATTTACTTCAAAGATGTTCACATCCATAAAACATTAATTCTGCTTTTAGGATTTTACACAAAGTAAGTAATCAAAGTTTACACATGCACACTGATTTACTTACAAGAATGTTTATCATAGCTTTATTTACATTATTTAAAAGTTTGATAAAACTCAAATGTCTTTAATAAAGTACAATGGTATAATAAACTACAAAATTATATAAACTATTCTGTAAATAAAAATCTGAAAAAAATATACATCAAAACAATGAACGCTTAATTTTCATTTTTGTGTTTGACTTATTTTATTTTCCAAATTTTTATCAAGGAATATGTACTAATTTATAAAAAAGAAAATTTTGATATCAAAAATGATCCACTCATTACAGAATGATTAAAAGAATGATTAAATAATAATGACATATTATACTATTGAAAAATTTAGAACTAAAATTTTCCAATATATTTAACTATTGAAAAATTTAGAACTAAAATTTTTCAGTATATTTAACTATACTAGAAATTATTATGGTAAAATATTGCAATGACTTCTGATACCAACTATGTAGAGTTGGACCAAATGGCATAGGTTAAAGGCACAATTCTGAACAAGATTTCACTCACTTCAGACACCAACTGTAAGTTTAGAGGATCCCAGTCCTCCTGTAATTCTGAAAAGCTGGCTATAATATTGGAACATTTTCCCCTCAGATTTGATGATTCACTAGAATGACACACAAAACTGAGGAAAGTGCTGTACATATATGTAATCCTAGCTTATTTTAGCAAGAGGAAACAATTCAGAATCAGGAAAAGAAGAGACATACAGGATGAGGTATTGGAGGGTCTTTTAACCTTCCATTTTTCTCTCCTGAGGGATTCAGGACACGTCACTCCCCTGGCATACCAATGTGTGACAACATGGAGTATTGCCGCGTTGGCAACAAGGGAGCTCATCTGAGTTTTGGTACCCATATTTTGGGGGCAGTTTCTTTAAATAGGCATGTTTGACTGAATTAGTGGTCAGCTGATTGAAGCCAATCTCCAGTCATATTCCTCTCTCTGGAGGTCAGGCAAATATCATATGTTCCAAAGTTCCAACTCTCTAATCACATAATTGGTCTTTCTTCCATGATCAGCCTCCATGCTGTACCACTGCATTACCATAAACCATCTATGGATCCACCATGAGCCATCTTATCAGCATAAACTCAGGTGTGTTTGGAAGGGCTCAAAATGAATATCAAAGACATGCCTATCACTAGGAAAATTCAGAGGGTTTAGAGGCTATTTTCCAGCGACAAAGGACAGGAAACTTCTTCATTATGCAAGTTTTAAATTAAAAAAAAATAAAACTAAAAAAAACTGTATATGGAGCATGGGTCCAGCTATGTCAAACATAGTTGAATAGAAATATAATGACAGAAACTATGCCAAATTTTACAAGTGTTAATCTGTCATTAGATTATTATTTTTCACACTTTTCAATTTCTTATTTTTTAAAACAATGTATATTTATTTTAACAATAAAAATGTATATATTATTAGAGATATTTGGAAAAATGCATTGGGAGAAAGGCATTAATAAATGTAATGATTTCTTTCTGGGAACCATTTTACATATTTTTCAGGTCACTGAAAATAGACTAGAAAAAGTTTGTAGGCAAAACTTTTTTTTTTTTTAGAAGATGTTGGGGGTAGGAGTTTATTAATTAATTTATTTATTTTTGCTGTGTTGGGTCTTCATTTCTGTGTGCAGGCCTTCTCTAGTTGTGGCAAGCAGGGGCCACTTTTCATCACGGTGCGCGGGCCTCTCACTATCACAGCCTCTATGGTTGCGGAGCACAGGCTCCAGACGCACAGGCTCAGTAGTTGTGGCTCACGGGCCTAGATGCTCCGCGGCATGTGAGATCTTCCCAGACCAGGGCTTGAACCCATGTCCCCTGCATTAGCAGGCAGATTCTCAACCACAGCGCCACCAGGGAAGCCCTGTAGGCAAAACTTTTAAAACTCTATTCCTTAGGAGACATTGACAATGCTGCATTAAAATGTGGAGTCTTTGATCCACTGACGTGAGATACGGTAGATTTTAAATAAGAAGTTTCTTAATTCGTAGATCCAGTAGTAGGCATTGCCATCAAAAATTGTCTTTGCAAACTGCATGACAGAGATTAAAGTCAAAGCATCTGATCTGCAGCAGCCACTATAAACATAGTTATTATCTTGAACCATGTTAAAAATTTGAACTTAAAAATGATTCTTAAAAACTAGTATATGTAATGAATGTCTTATTAGACAGCATCTTATTCTCTACCTCTCAGCATGTTCAACTCTGAAAATATATGCAAATTATTCCCTTTCAACCTTTAAATCAGAATGTGAGGAACATCTTGAATTATCATAGAAGACTAACAAATTACAGTGGTTTTCACTTAAATGAATACCTGTTAAAGAGCTAAGACACTTTTGTAGAACACTTACTCTATGAACCAAACCAAAATATATGCAGAAAATACATATATAGCCATTTTCAAATGAACATTGATAGTGCTATTGGTTTGAAAACACACACACACATGCACACAGAAAAAAAAATTCTGAGGGAAAAGCAACAAGAAAATTATCTCTTGATAAAATAATAAGAAAATAATCATAACTGTTTATTGCACATACTTGAATTTAGCTTTGCCTTTAAATATGAGTTTGCATCAAAATAGTCCTCATAAATAGGCTTAGAAATGGGTTAGTAATTTATTTCAAGTTAATATATGAAATGAAATGTAAAAAGATCATCAGCCTGTCCAAGGTCAAAAAGAAAAGCAATGGCAAAGTCAGTTCCTACTTATTTACTGCAGTCGCTGACAGAACTATTACATTTTTCCTGCTGTTTGTTTGCAGCTCATGTACCATCACAGAAGGACTCTTTGTAAAAGTTTTTAATAAGGAATGAAGTGCTTGTTTGCTCATTATTATTTTCTTAAAGAAAAAAGTCAGATTTCACAACATACGTATATGTATATCTGCCCTATTAAGCAAGAAAGATGTATCAATTCAGTAAAAAGTAATGTCTGTGTCTGTGTATGGCAAATTCTAGTGCAACAATAAATTCAAAGTCCTCTCTGTAAAAACAAGGAAATTGGAAACTGAAAAGCTATTATAATAAACACAACCTTTCAATCTGAACAAGTTTTGATATTTCATTGTGAGGGACAAGAAAGCCAATTTATTTAGAAAAATATGCAGAAGGTCATGAGAAGTAGTCATTTATTGACTGCCTTAAGATATATTTTCTTTGTACCTATAAAAACACTGCTAAATCATAATATTGTGCTATTCAAACATTTTTTTTATGTAGTCTCTAAGTCGTATTTGTTTCAACTGATGGTAGTCCTTTACCCCATCTAGTGAACTTACAGGATGTATATGTCAGAGATGATGATTGTATGAACAAGGGGAAATGCCATCCTACAATTCCTATTACAAAATTTCTGGGTTACCTCTTTGTTCTAGTCATAAAGGTTAGTTGTCTTGCCCAAAGAGTTTGCAATTATGCACCTTAGCTTTTTTTTTTTAACATGGATCATCATAGCATCTTTATTTATTTTTTTATTACACCTTAGCTTTTTGTTGTCTGCAATACTTGTACAAACTGCAGCAATCCTACTTTGTTCCATGACTTAATACAAAATACCTAAATCCCTATCATATTCCCCTGTCCTTATTTCAAATTTGTTTTACAGCTTTTAATTTAAAAGTCTAAACATAAAATTTAGAAAACAGTGACCTAGGTGAGTAAATTTATATTTGCTTGTTCAATGTATGCAATATAAATTATTGTTAAATATGCTGGTAATTAAAAACAACTGTGGTAAGAAAGAAATTCTATACTCATAGAATAAAAAAGACAGCAATAGGGGAAAAGTATTAAGATTTAATATAAAATACCCCAGAAATGATTTCATTTCTTTCTCAGTTTAAATGATCTGCGAAACCTCATGTAACTGCAAACGATTTTTGAAATAATGTGTTTCTTAATGACTATTCTCACATGTTCCAAAATACATGTTTCCACATTAAGTACTCTAAACTTGTTTTGATAATTCTAGGATATTGTATATTTCAAAATGTTCATTTTGCATTTTTGGCTCATGTTAAATTTAGAAGTCTTACCTAGGCATTATTTGTTTCAGTTCTTGGCTCTTATTCATGGGTATAATTCACAGTATACTAACATCTTTAAATTAGCAACAAATTAGACTGTGATTACACAGTGAAATGCAACATGAACAATCAACTTGTTTAGATTTTTCAGTCTCAGTTGATACTTGCTTCCAGAAATCATTAAAAAATTTGATACAAATTTTAACTTGCTTTCTTTTTTTTTTATACAAAAATAAATTAAAATGTGTCCTTCAAATCACTGATTTATTATGCCAAGGGAGAACAAGATACTTTATGAAATTCTATTTTTTTCTGTCAGTGTGATAACTAAGAGAAAAGAAAATTTCCTTCTCCCTTTCTATGTATTTAAGAACTGCTTTCAAGGAGGTTGCTTAGAATTGTTCCATTTAATATTTATTATGCATCAAATGTTAATAGTTTTAAACCATACAGCGAATATTGAGGAAATGAGAAGATCACATAAAAAGGAGATAAGGAAAATGACCAGAACATTAAAAATTAAAGAGACTGTGTAAACAGATTATATTGGGGGAAAGAAAAAAATAGCTGGATAAAAATAACTTATATGAAATAAAAAAAGGAACTGGAATAAAATGGTAATAATGCTTGCCTGAAAGAGTGAAAATACATGTTCAGAAGTTATGACTCAAAATACATTTAATCAAAAGATAAATACAAATGAAGGAAGAAATTATTTTTAGTAGAATTACATAAAGAATGACTCACTAGGTTCATTTGTTATTAATGGGAAAGTATCTTTGAAAGACCAACAGAAACATGACTTGTAAAATGTGTTATCAGTATGCAAGAACATTGCTCATGGTGGCCCAAAGTTTCTGATGTGGAAAAACTAAGGTATGAAAAAACTCGGTTTCTATTGTTTTAAAGTTTGGAATTATATTCAGTAGATTTATGTTTTCATAATTCAAAGAAAAGCATAATTTTTATACATTTTCAAATATTTTCTCTAAATTTTACTGAAGGAACTATCCAAAAGGGTTTAGGCAGTCCAAGGTTTAATCTGATTATTCATCATTCATAAGTAGGTGAAGTTTCTAGAATGAAAATTCCATATATCAAAATTCTTTATTGGTTGAAATATTTTAAAATGAAAAACTATATGTTGCTGATGTTTGCAGGTTGATAGTGGATATATTATTTCTACAAGTTATTGGTAATGTCATAATTTACAGGTAGTGGCTATAACTGCGTTATGAAAAGTTTTAAATTACAAGTGCAAATAATGTTTCCAGAGTCTGCCCATTAGATATATTATTTATATAAATTTTACAGCATATGTGGATGTCTTATCTTTATTCTGGCTTTTAGTGCTTTTTCTAAGTGTTATGCATGGTATCATCTCAATTCAATTAATGAGAAGATAACTTTATTTTGTCAAATGTAATTTATTGGGGCAATAGATATCTCATAATTTGGATTTTGAGTTTAATGCATGCATTTCAAATAAACATCTTTTCTCCTGAATAATCCAAATTAGGAGAAAGAGGATAAATGATTATCTCCCAAAGAAAGTGTAATAGACAAGGGTGGGGGGGGAGGGAGCTTGGATATTTTTAATAGAGAACATCCATACCATAACTATAATTTATTTGCAGATATTTTTATTTAGCAATTTTTCCTCTGAAATTTGAATAAACAGATGAAGTGATAAAAAAAACTATCTATCCAAACATATATTATATATATGAGAGACATAATTCTCTGTAGGTTTTTTTTTTTTTTTGGTACGTGGGCCTCTCACCGCCGTGGCCTCTCCCGTCGCGGAGCACAGGCTCTGGATGCGCAGGCCCAGTGGCCATGGCCCACGGGCCCAGCCGCTCTGCGGCATGCGGGATCCTCCCGGACCGGGGCACGAACCCGCGTCCCCTGCATCGGCAGGTGGACTCCCAACCACTGCGCCACCAGGGAAGCCCCTGTAGTTTTTATATTAGCCCTAAAATAAAGAAGTGATTGACTTGCTAAAATAGCATTGAACTGGAATGAGAGTGTTCAAAAGAATGAAACTGCAAAAATACTTAAGATCTGAATAGGGTCATAATCAAGAACAGTCCACTGAGCTACCCTTGGTTAAGATTTTAAACAATTATGTACTGTTAAAGAAACTACTACACCTAAACCTCACACTGTTTTTTTTTTTTTAATTCTACATTATTGCCAGTTTCTTCTGTGAATATTTATGCCTTTGTTTGATAATGCAGGTTCAATTATTGCCATGTACTGTCCTAATGTAGCTCTTAAGATAAGTAGAGTTCAGTTTATTGGACATATCTGACAACTGTAATAAAAATCCTGGTAACTAAGTAAGATAAAGAATAAGTAAACACCAACTGCTTCAGAATGGTGGCTAAATACTACTATTTGGGTTTGAGTGTCCCACTTGCTGTAGAAACACTTTACTAGCATGATCACAGAGGCATAAAAAAAAAATATATATATATATATATATATATATATTCACTACTTACCAAAGCAGAACCCCTCCCATGCAGAAACCTGCAGGAATCACTACCAGGGGAGAAAAACCTGAACTGTAATAGACAAATATCTGGAAGCTCAGAGTAGAGGAACCTGAGAGTCAAAAACTGCTGGGGAGCCCCCTGGCTTTTGTGAGTTTTATATCCTGGAGCTCTACCAGGTTCTCATAGTGAAGATCAGAGAAAATTCCCTTTGGGCTTCCAACATGGGATGGGAATGTAATTCCACAATATGTCAGAGCATTCTGTTGTTCTTAACAAGGCTTTCTTTCAAGAGACACTATTTTACCAGGGCCTAAACTTTTGGAATTTTGTCAAAGCTAACTGACTTAGGGGAAGGTACATACCCAGTTCCAGTCCATTCCAATAACCTTAGCAGGAGAGAAAGACCTGAAATATACTCCTGAAGTTTACAGCTGAGGGACACAGGCTCACTAAAAGAATGAGAACTAATCCTAAAACTATAGAATGCTTTCCCGCCCTACACCTTTACACCACATCACTAAGGGCCTATTTATTGGAGTTCCTTTTACCCAACTCATCATGTCTGGCTTTCAACAAAAAGTTGTAAGGCAAGAGACAGAGCAAGCATCAGCACTAGGATCAGGCATGGCAGAAAAGTTGGATATTTTAGACCATGAACTTTAAAAAAACCTGTGATTAATATGCTAAAGGCTTGTGGACTAAGAATGCTGCCTATCATATCAGTAAACAAAGGATATCACAGCCATCAGCAATTACAGCCACCCCCAACGGTAAGCCTTGAGGGAACTCAGGATGTAAACAAGGAATGCCAGCCATCTAGCAGTCATCAGACTACAGCCACACCCCTGATGGTGCAGCTTGAGGAAACTCAGGGTGAGAAAACACAGGATACTGGCCCCAGAGAGCTGAGGTGCATATCAAAGGTATGATTGCAGTGAGCCCAGACTCTTGCATCTTCCTATACATAGAAAAATGCTGAATTCTTTAACTAGAGTTATCTGGTTTTCTTAAATTAACAATAAACTTTTGACACTACCTGCCGTTTGTTGCAAAAACCCCTATATATCCTAGATCACACCCCCACAACCTCAGAACAGTTTTCTCAGCATTATCTGAAATACTGTCTCCCAGGCTTGAAGTCCTAAGAATGTCCATTGGATAAAAAGTAACTCTCAACTTTTAGGCTGTGCATTTTTTTCAGTCTAAAGGCTACCATGCAAAAAGTAGATAACATGCAAGAACAGATGCATAACGTAGGCAGAGAGATTGAAAATTTAAGAAAGAATAAAAAGAGAACCTAGATATCAAAATCACTACAACAGAAATGAAGAATGCCTTTGAGGGGCTCATTACTAGAATGGATATTGCTGAGGAAAGAATCTCTGAGCTTGAGAATACAACAATATAAGTTAATAGAAATTTCCCAAACTGAGAAGCAAAGAAAAAAATACAAAACAGAAAATCCAAGTACTGTGGGACAATTACAAAAGGCATAACATAACATGTAATGAGAATACTAGAAGGAGAAAGAGAGAATGGAACAGAAGAAATTTTTGAAGCAATAATAATGGAGAATTTCCCCTAAGTAATGTCAGACACCAAACCACAGATCTAGGAAGGTCAGAGAACACCAGGAAGAATAAATGCCAAAAAGCCTACTTAGACATATCATATTCTGACTGCAGAAAGTCAAAGGTAAAGTCTTGACAGAAACCTTACCTATAGAGGAGCTAAGATAAGAATTACATTCAACTTTTCCTCAAAACTATGCAAGCAAGGAAAGAATGGAGTGAAATATTTCAAGTGTTGAAAGAAATAAAACCAAGACCAAAAACTCTAATCTAGAATTCTGTACTCTGTAAAATTGTCCTTTAACAACGAAGAAGAAATAAATACTTTCTCAGGCAAACATTGAGAAAATTTGTTTCTTTACAATAGACCTGCTTTACAAGAAATGCAAAAAGAAATTTCTTCAGACAGGAGGAAATTGATGCAGATCATTAACTCATTTCTACATATACAAAGGTAGAGCATTAGAGAAAACAAATAAGTAAAGGCAAATAAACACTTGCATTTTTCTTAATTGATCTAAAAGACAAATTTTGTTCAAAATAATAATAGCAACAACGTACACTTATATATAAGTGAAATGAATGACTATGATTATACAAGGGACAGGAGGAAGGAATTAGGAATATTTTGTTATCGTAAGGTACTTCCACTACCTGTGAAGTGTTTTGGTGTTATCTGAAAGTGTACTTGGGTTAGTGGTAAAAGTATATTGAAAATTCTAGGACAACCATATAAAAAAAAACAGTATAACTGATATGCTAAGAAAGGAGACACAATGGAATCGTATTAAATGCTCAATTAAAACCACAAACGCTGAAAAAGAATGAAAGACAAAAATAGATACAAAGATCAAAGGCAATGGATAAAAATCAGTAATAGATATGATAGATATTGATCTAACTATATCAACCACTTTAAATATCAATAGTCTAAGTACACCAATTAAAATATAGACATTGTCAGAGTAGATGTAAAAAGAAGATGAAACTATGATATCTACAAGAAACCCATTTTAAATATAAATGACCATATGGATTAAAAGTAAAGGAATGGAGAAAATTATACTATGTGAATACTAAACAAAAGAAGGCTGTATTAGCTATCTTAAATTCAGACAGACCAGACTTCAAGGCAAGGAAAATTATCAGGGATAAAAAGAGGTATTACATAATAGAAATGGGTCAATTATCCAAGAAGACATAACAATCCTTAAAGTGTATGAATCTAACAACAACAAAAAAACTTAAAAATAAGTGGGGAAAAAACTAATAGAATTGTAAGAAGAAGCAGATGAATACACTATTATACTTGGAGACTTCAATCCCCCACTATCAGAAATGAACAGATCCAACAGATAGAAAATCAGTAAGGACATAGCTGAACTTGACAGCACCACCAAGCAACTGGATAAAATTGACATTTATAAGCTACTTCATTTAATCACAGCAGGATAAGCATTCTTCTCAAGTTCATATGGAACATACACCAAGACAGAGCACATTCTGTGCCATAAACACACTCTAAAACAATTAAAAGAATAGAAATTAAATAAGCAAAGGTACTGCAATGAAGGAAAAGTAGTATTTTCAACAAATGGTACTGAAACAACTGAACATCATGCAAAAATGAATCTAGACACAGACCTTACATCCTTCACAAAAATTAAATAAAAACGGATTAGAGAACTAAATGTAGAACACAAAGCTGTAAAACTCCTAGACGAAAACAGGAGAGAACCTAGATAACATTGTATTTGATGAAGATTTTCTATATATAGTTGTCCCTTTGTATCCCTGGGGGATTGGTTCCAGGACTGCCTACGGATATCAAACTTCATGAATGTTCAAGTCCCTTACAGTCAGCCCTCTGTATGCCCTCTGAGAATATGGAGGGCCCACTGTACAACACCAAGGCATGATCCGTGAAAGAATTAATTGATAAACTGTCATTCATTAGATTGAAAATTTTCAGCTCTGCTAAAAATACTGTCAAGAGAATGAAAAGGTACACCACAGACTAGAAAATACTAGAAAAGGCATATCTGATAAAGAACCATTATCTAAAATATACAAAGACCCTTAAAATTCAACAATAAGACAATGAACAATTCAATTAAAAAATGAACAAAAGACCTTAACAGACATCTAATCAAAGAAGATATGAAGATGGCAAACAAGCATATGACAAGCATATATCATTAGGGAAATACAAATTAAAACAACAACGAGATACCACTACACAGCTATCAGAATGGCCAAAATCTAGAACACTAACAACACCAAATGCTGATGAGGATTTGGAGCAACAAGAACTCTCTGTCATTGCTGGTGGCATGCAAAATGGTACAGCCACTTTGGAAAAGAGTTTGGCAGTTTCTTACAAAACTAAACCTACTCTTACCATGCAGTCCAGTTATCATGTTCTTTGGTATTTATTCAAAGCAGTTGAAAACTTATTTCCACACAAAAACCTGCAGGATGTTTATAGAAGTTTCATTCATAATTGCCAAAACTTGAAACAACTAAGATGTCCTTCAGTAGATAAATGAATACATAGACAGTGGTGATCCAGACAATAAAATATTATTCAGCACTTGAAGGAATGAGATATTACACCCAAAATAACATGGAGGAAGCTTAAATGCATATTAAAAGTGAAAGAAGCTATTTTTAAAAGGCCACATACTGTATGATTCCAACTGTATGACATTTCTGAAAAGGCAAAACTATAGAGAGTAAAAAGATCTGTGGTTGTCAGTGTGTAGAGGAGAGGAGGAATGAAGAGGCATATCAGAGAGTAATTTTAGAGTAGTCGAAATGCTGTGCATACTCATGATGGACACATGTCATTATACATTTGTTAAAATTCATAGAATGCACAATTCTATGAGTGAACCCTAATGTAAACTATGGACTTTAAGTGATAATGATGTGTTAATGTAGGTTCATCAATTGTAATGAATGTACCACTCTGGTGGCAGATGTTGATAGTGGAGAAATCTGTGCATGTGTAGGAGCAGGCACTGTATAGGAACTCTGTATTTTCTCCTCAATTTTGTTGTGAACCTAAAACTGCTTTAAAAATATAAAGTCTATTAAAAGAAAAACATGTAGAACATTTTGCTAAACAGTATATCTCATATACACTTGTTGAGCACCTACTATGTGCCAAGGATATTGCTCCACTTTTCAAGGACTGAAGAAGGTATCTGTGTTTGCAAATAATGTCTACATAATATGAAGAAAGTAGTGACAGGTCTTACACATTTTGCTCTTTGAGAAATGTTTTCTGCAATTTAAACACAAGTCTAGAAACACATTTTGAGTTGGAGGAAGGTAAGGAGTTATATCCATCTTCTGCAAATGATACCTAAGTGAATGAAAGAAAATACATATTTCTAAAGCACATCAATGAATGCCAGATGAATTTCTCACTTGAGTTTATTGGGGATTTACTATTTTCTTTAAACCCTACCTACCGTAAAATTACCACACTCCAGTTTATCCAGGAAAAAAAATGTACTACTTAGAGACAAGTCTTTATGAATGGTGAAGAATCCATAAAAGGCAAACATTAAACTGATTTCTGAAAGAAAACAAATACATACAAACCCTAAGTCCTTTTTCATTAAGGTTGTATGTCCATCATAAAGCCACAACTCCACTTTTGGTTATTGGCTTTTAGGATACTTTACATTTACTGCATATTTTAAGAAATAATCTTTGTCATGGTAGTTCTACTTATCTTAATTTTTAATTATTAAAAAAAATCATGTTTAAATGAAAATGATTGTCATGGAAGAATTAAATTATGTGATATCAAAGTTTACCCTATTTACTCACTATAAGTTATAACTTTATTTTGAAAACTAGTAAACTAATAGTTAAATCAAATAAATGACACTTGGGAGAAAATATGAAATGATAATGTAAGCTGCTTTCATTTGAATTTGAAAGTTCAATATACTGAAAACTGGTTTAATTATGTATATCAATATAATTTATAAAATCAATGAGCACCTTGGCTGTTTAAGATGGA
Source organism: Stenella coeruleoalba (assembly GCF_951394435.1). Lineage (NCBI taxonomy): Eukaryota > Metazoa > Chordata > Mammalia > Artiodactyla > Delphinidae > Stenella > Stenella coeruleoalba. The sequence goes on along the minus strand of NC_137152.1, from coordinate 72,391,252 downwards.
CCTAAGAGAGTGCTGATAACCTAGAAACAGAGATACATAGTAATAGAAATGCAGTTGCAGATTATATGACAAACTTTTACATTTTGAAATATTTTTAAACTTTAGAAAGCTCCATATTTAGCTACTCAAATTCAGTATGTGTTCATTCAATATAGTCGGTTGTGATTTTAGAGGTTTTGTCTACAGTGCTGTGAAACTAATAATTGCCTATTCATGTTTCTGACATCCCATAATCTTTTATTGCGGGATGGCAAGGGAAAATGTTTTCAGCAAGTACTCTGCTCTCTAACTCTCATTCTCTGGCTCTCTGATAGAAATGACAAAAAAATATTATTGATCAAATTCCTACAAGTTTAAACTCTTCAGAAAGCCACACAGAAACTAGATTTAGAAATCTTGAGGTCTAGTTCTTACATTGTTGAACTTCAGGAAGTTATAGAAGGAATACTTAGAATATATTTCTCTTCATTGAACAGAGTAACAGAAAGAGCAAAAATTTCCCCCACACAGAAAATAGAGTATAGAGGTGGAGTGGGAGTGAAGAAGTAAACCCAGTATCTTAATCTTGGACAAGTTTGAAAGAATTTTAATCATCAGAATAAGCAGATAAGAATATTCTTACCTCCTGGTGACAAAAGTTTATAGGAAGACAAGATTATACAAAATATAATACCATATTATTTAAGCTCAGTTCCTTTAAAAGTTCTGTTTGATGAAGAAGAATTCAAAACATCAGGAACTCCAAATACACCTGTGGGGCCTTCACTATGGCAAGTTAGTGTCAAAACTGAGTTGATTTATAGATACCAGGTGATATTGGATAATTGAGTGTATTTAAAAAGTGACATATAGTAATAATAATCAGGTGCTCAGTAGATTTTCTAACAGTTTTTTTGGATTCTGCATAAATGAAACTTTGTACTAAAACTTTAGTATATTCTTTAAAACAATGAGTCTTAACGAAGTTTTAGGAGGTTATTTCACATATGAGAATGATGTGGAGGAAGTTTTCAAACTCTACTGTTCTTGGGGGCTCTTGGAGACTCTTTTCTTTCTCAGAGTTGATTTGCTTCCATTACCACTTCATCCACCCTCCCACATTCTAATTTTTTAGATAATCACTAACCTAATGCGCTGTTACTGATTGCAATATAATATGTCTCTCAGATATACTGGGGCAGAAAGAAAGTTGAGAATTACTGTCCCTGTGTTTCATGTTCTATCATTTAGAAATGAAGGATATCAACTTTCAACTTCTTGAAGGGGTGTAGTCACAAGAAGAATATGAGATTAAAATAGCTTAAATATCAAGATTTATGAATCAAGTATATCTATATATGAATGTTTATTTATGCATCTTTAATTGATTATCTACGTTTCTTTCAATTACATATTTAAATTATTTGAACTTATAAAGAAAATTACTTCAGAATTTTCTTCTTTAAATCATACGCACAGTTACACTGTGAAGGAATAAATAACATGAAACTTCCTCTGGGCATATAGGAATCACTTACTAAAAAAAGCTCTATAAACCAATTTTTTCCATAGTAAAATTATTAGAATAGGGAACAAAATTGTTATATGTTTCTTGAAGACTTGTAGTCATGAAATGTTTGAGTCTGAAAATATTCCTGTAACAATATTCCCTAGTTACATTATTTTCTGCTGCATTTAGAATTGCTGCCTCTGTTGATTTTTTTCCCACATTTTTCTTTTAGTCCAGACTAACCTGAAAAAAATGAATCCAAAACAATTTATTCATGACTATGTATCAAACTCTACCATAATTGACTTTTACATTAACACTCACTGGAGTAAGTTCATCAAGAAAAACATTTTGTCCTAAGACATTTATATTTTATCTATAATATATTGTATATTATAACAAACCTTTCAAATATCATAGGTGTAAAGGAGACAAGGTAATTGGGGGGGCTGTAAAGAGATGAACAATAAATACTTAGAAAAATTAAGTTGCTAGAGTTGTTTCTATTATTCTTTGGAATATTTGTTCGAAGGTATTGAGAAACTACTGAGAATAGAACACGGAAGAGACTTTCATGTTAATCACTCCCTCGTCCTCATTGTTTCACAGCTGAAGGGCATATCACTTTCTTGGTTGCTCAGATGCTGTGGAATCTGTTTTCTAAAAAGCAACATTTATCTGGCTGGAGAAGAAGGAGGCAAAATATATCAGGGATAATATATGAGAAATATGAGAAAGCAAAAAAGAGAAGGATATTGACTGAAACACAAGGCTAAAGAGGAAGTAAAAATCTCTTAATTACAAGCTAATAGAGGACTCTGGATATAATTTGTATCCAGGTTTAGGCATTCTTTAATAGTCAATTTCTGCACATCGGGCTGCACCTGATATATATTTAAGTATGCCAGTGATGAATGCTCAAAGTCTATAGCAGTTTTTATGCATAATAAAAGATATTTCAGACCAAAGGAACATTATGTTTTATTTCTAAAGATACCCAGGTTAAAGTCACAATTTTACAGAATTTGATACTTTACACTTTCAATATAGATTAGCATTCAAGATATGGGCTCTGAACTCAAAACACTGAGGTTTAATTCTGCACCAAGGTTTAATTCTGATGTTACTGCTTATCACTTGGATGGCCTTGGGGAAGTTACTTAGCAGCCTCCCTGTGTCTTGATTTTCTCAACTGTAAAATGGTGATAATAATAGTAGGTTTCTATTAAGTTTGGGGAAGGGAAATGAGAAAGTACACATGGAGTTCTAAGAATAGTGTTTGTCCATGTTATAAATATACAGAAATCACAGTTTTAAGAATTCTTTGCACATCAGCTTCTAAACTTTTCTTTCTTCTCACATTTTACAGTCTGCCACATCATAGACAGTAAATACATGTTCAACTAAACAGAAATTATTATTGAGCACATTACAAAGTATCTACTCATAGGTGAGTTTAGAGCTTGCAAGGCTCCAGGTGAAAGTCACATATAATTTGTCCAAAGGCATATAGTTTGTCTTTATTTGCCTAACCAGATTCGAGTTTCCTTTTCTCTTCACATTGTGTTCTATTTACAAATAGAAGTAATGTTACCTTTTAATTTTATTACACACTAAAACCTTAGGCTTTATGTGCTCCTAAATTACTGCATCAACTACTACAGTTAACTTGCTGAGCTCTGATGGTTGGATTAAACAAATACTGTGCTAAAACCTTCTAGGCATCAGGGATGTTGCTGAGTTCTTGTTTTAATTTACTTATTCTCACATTCAGAAGTGTTCACTTGGAGATCATTGCTTTTATGAGGAAGTAATGATAGGTATATTTTATATTTTGAATAGTCCATAATAAGTTTTATTCATTTTCCAATACTCCCTAGTTCAACATATTCTATATATGAAATACCCTGTATCTGTAGGTACAGCAGGGTAAAAGCAAACTCCGGAGAAATGTCCTAGGAAGTGATTCCCAGAAAGAAAGCAAACATCAACAACATAAGCCTCCCATTTTTAAAGTTTAATGAGATTACTGAACAGTCATTATTTAGCAAATGTAAGTATGCTCTTCAGCTTATTTTATATCAATAATTCATTGCACAACAACTTTCAGACATGTGTTAACTAAAAGTCATCTTTACTTTAGTAAATACTTTTCTTCCACCATTTCTAATCTGCCTTACTGAAAGAGACATAGAAAAAATAACTCCGATCAGGTCAATATTATGCAATAAACTTGGGATAACAATAACTGCTTGTTCAGCAAGTGTTATAGTCTCAATAACATTTTTTTGTAATTTTTTACATATCAGCTTTATAAGCGGCAATCCTATGCATTAACAAACTTAAATAACACCTATATTTATTTTAAAAAGGAAAACAAAATGATAAAAAAGAGACCCCACTAATTCATTGACTCCAGGTTAGACAGTATATTTCCATCAAATTATTTAGCCAAAAGGCTAAATTAATAATAGGCAAATTAAAACCAATTAAAGATTTGATCACAAGGTTTTAGAGTTGAAAGGACTCAAAAATATGTACCTGCTATGAGTATATAATCAATAATCAATCTTTTACATGCATAACATAAATTCCTGGTAATATGTCCATTATGGTCACTTTTTATTGTCATACTAAAATAAATCCATACAAAATACTTTGCTGAAATAGTATTACAAGAGGGCTAATACCTTGGACCAACATGATAGGTATGCTATTGATAAAAAAAAGTAAAAAAAAGAGTGCTTAATATGAGAATCCGGGAAGGCGGAAGATGGCGGAAGAGTAAGACGCGGAGATCACCTTCCTCCCCACACATACACCAGAAATACATCTACACGTGGAACAACTTCTACAGAACACCTACTGAAGGCTGGCAGAAGACCTCAGACCTCCCAAAAGGCAAGAAACTCCCCATGTACCTGGGTAGGGCAAAAGAAAAAAAAGAAAAAAACAGAGACAAAAGAATAGGGACGGCACCTGCACCAGTGGGAGGGAGCTGTGAAGGAGGAAAAGTTTCCACACACTAGGAAGCCCCTTCGCAGGCGGAGACTGCGGGAGGCGGAGGGGGGAGCTTCGAAGCCGCGGAGGAGAGCGCAGCAACAGGGGTGCGGAGGGCAAAGCGGAGAGATTCCCGCACAGAGGATCGGTGCAGACCGACACTCACCAGCCCGAGAGGCTTGTCTGCTCACCCGCCGGGGCGTGCGGGGCTGCGAGCTGAGGCTCTGAGGCTCGGGTTTCGATTTCGGGTGGAGTGCAGGGAGAGGACTGGGATTGGCGGCTTGAACATAGCCTGAAGGGGTTAGTGCACCACAGCTAGCCGGGAGGGAGTCCGGGGAAATGTCTGCACCTGCCGAAGAGGCAGGAGACTTTTCCTTCCCTGTTTGTTTCCTGGGGCGTGAGGAGAGGGGTTTAAGAACGCTGCTTAAAGGAACTCCAGAGATGGGCGCGAGCCGCGGCTTAAAAGCGCGAACCCCAGAGGCGGGCGCGAGCCGCAGCTGAAAGCGCGGACCCCAGAGACGGGCGCGAGCCGCGGCTGAAAGCGCGGAATCCAGAGACAGGCGCAAGCCGCGGCTAAAAGCGCGGACCCCAGAGGCGGGCGGGAGACGTTAAGGCTGCTGCTGCCGCCACCAAGGGGCCTGTGTGCGAGCACAGGTCACTCTCCACACCCCTCTTCCGCGGAGCCTGTGCAGCCCGCCACTGCCAGGTTCCCGGGATCCAGGGACAACTTCCCCGGGAGAACGCACAGCGCGCCTCAGGCTGGTGCAAAGTCACGCCGGCCTTTGCCACCGCAGGCCCGCCCCGCACTCCGTGCCCCTCCCTCCCCACCGGCCTGAGTGCTCCAGAGCCCCCGAATCAGCGGCTCTTTTAACCCCATCCTGTCTGAGCAAAAAACAGACGCCCTCCAGCGACCTACACGCAGTGGCAGGGCCAAATCCAAAGCTGAGCCCTGGGAGCTGTGAGAACAAAGAAGAGAAAGGGAAATCTCTCCCAGCAGCCTCAGAAGCAGCGGATTAAAGCTCCACAATCAACTTGATATACCCTGCATCTGTGGAATACCTGAATAGACAACCAATCATCCCAAATTAAGGAAGTGGACTTTAGGAGCAAAATCTATGATTTTTTCCCTTTTCCTCTTTTTGTGAATGTGTATGTGTATGCTTCTGTGTGAGATCTTGTCTGTATAGTCTTGCTTCCACCATTTGTCCTAGGGTTCTATCCGTCCATGTTCTTTTTTAAATTTTTTTTTCTTAATAATTAATTTTAATAACGTTATTATACTTTACCTTCGTTCTTTCTTTCTTTCTTTCTTTCCTTCCTTCCTTCCCTCCTTTAGACAACGAATCATCCCAAATTGAGGAGGTGGTCTCTGACAGCAAGATTTATGATTTTTCCCCATTTACCTCTTTTAGTGAGGGTGTACGTGTATGCTTCTGTGTAAGATTTTGTCTGTATAGCTTTGCTTCCAACATTTGTCCTAAGGTTCTATCCATCCCTTTTTTTTTCTAAATAAGAATTTTTTAATTCAATAACTTTATTATACTTGATTTTATTTTTACTGTATCTTCTTTCTTTCTGTCTTCTTTCCTTCTTTCCCTCCTTCCTTCCTCCCTCCCTCCCTCCCTCCTTTCTTTCCTTCTTGCCTTCTTTGCTTCTTTCTTTCTTTCTTCCTTCCTTCCTACCCTCCTTTCCCTCTTTCTTTCCTCATACTTCTACTAATTCCCTCTACTTTTTCTCCCTTTTATCCTGAGCTGTGTGGATGAAAAGCTCTTGGTGCTCCAGCCAGGAGGCAGGGCTCTGCCTCTGAGGTAGGAGAGCCAACTTCAGGACACTGGTCAACAAGAGACCTCCCAGCTCCACATAATATCAAATGGCGAAAATCTCCCAGAGACCTCCATCTTAACACCAGCACCCAGCTTCACTCAACGACCAGCAAGCCACAGTGCTGGAAAACCTATGCCAAACAACTAGGAAAACAGGAACACAACCCCACCCATTAGCAGAGAGGCTGCCTAAAATCATAATAAGGCCACAGACACCCCAAAACACACCACCAGACGTGAACCTGCCCACTAGAGAGACAAGATCCAGCCTCATCCACCACAACACAGGCACTAGTCCCCTCCACCAGGAAGCCTACACAACCCACTGAACCAATCTTAGCCACTGGAGACAGACATCAAAAACAGGAGGAACTACGAACCTGCAGCCTGCAAAAAGGAGACCCCAAACACAGTAAGATAAGCAAAATGAGAAGACAGAAAAACACACAGCAGATAAAGGAGCAAGATAAAAATGCACCAGACCTAACAAATGAAGAAGAAATAGGCAGTCTACCTGAAAACGAATTCAGAATAATGATAGTAAGGTTGATCCGAAATCTTGGAGATAGAATGGACAATAGAATGGACAAAATGCAAGAATCAGTTAACAAGGACCTAGAAGAACTAAAGATGAAACAAGCAATGATGAACAACACAATAAATGAAATTAAAAGTACTCTAGATGGGATCAATAGCAGAATAACTGAGGTAGAAGAACGGATAAGTGACCTGGAAGATAAAATAGTGGAAATAACTACTGCAGAGCAGAATAAAGAAAAAAGAATGAAAAGAACTGAGGACAGTCTCAGAGACCTCTGGGACAACATTAAACGCACCAACATTCGAATTATAGGGGTTCCAGAAGAAGAAGAGAAAAAGAAAGGGACTGAGAAAATATTTGAAGAGATTATAGTTGAAAACGTCCCTAATATGGGAAAGGAAATAGTTAATCAAGTCCAGGAAGCACAGAGAGTCCCATACAGGATAAATACAAGGAGAAATACGCCAAGACACATATTAATCAAACTGTCAAAAATTAAATACAAAGAAAGCATATTAAAAGCAGCAAGGGAAAAACAACAAATAACACATAAGGGAATCCTCATAAGGTTAACAGCTGATCTCTCAGCAGAAACCCTACAAGCCAGAAGGGAGTGGCAGGACATACTGAAAGTGATGAAGGAGAAAAACCTGCAGCCAAGACTACTCTACCCAGCAAGGATCTCATTCAGATTTGATGGAGAAATTAAAACCTTTACAGACAAGCAAAAGCTGAGAGAGTTCAGCACCACCAAACCAGCTTTACAACAAATGCTAAACGATCTTCTCTAGGCAAGAAACACAAGAGAAGGAAAAGACCTATAACAACGAACCCAAAACAATTTAGAAAATGGGAATAGGAACATACATATCGATAATTACCTTAAATGTAAATGGACTAAATGCTCCCACCAAAAGACACAGATTAGCTGAATGGATACAAAAACAAGACCCTTATATATGCTGTCTACAAGAGACCCACTTCAGACCTAGAGACACATACAGACTGAAAGTAAGGGGATGGAAAAAGATATTCCATGCAAATGGAAACCAAAAGAAAGCTGGAGTAGCAATTCTCATATCAGACAAAATAGACTTTAAAATAAGGACTATTAAAAGAGACAAAGAAGGACACTACATAATGATCAAGGGATCGATCCAAGAAGAAGATATAACAATTGTAAATATTTATGCACCCAACATAGGAGCACCTCAATACATAAGGCAAATACTAATAGCCATAAAAGGGGAAATCGACAGTAACACATTCATAGTAGGGGACTTAAACACCCCACTTTCACCCATGGACAGATCGTCCAAAATGAAAATAAATAAGGAAACACAAGCTTTAAATGATACATTAAACAAGATGGACTTAATTGATATTTATAGGACACTCCATCCCAAAACAACAGAATACACATTTTTCTCAAGTGCTCATGGAACATTCTCCAGGATAGATCATATCTTAGGTCACAAATCAAGCCTTGGTAAATTTAAGAAAATTGAAATTGTATCAAGTATCTTTTCTGACCACAACGCCATGAGACTAGATATCAATTACAGGAAAAAATCTGTAAAAAATACAAACACATGGAGGCTAAACAATACACTACTTAATAATGAAGTGATCACTGAAGAAATCAAAGAGGAAATCAAAAAATACCTAGAAACAAATGACAATGGAGACACAACGACCCAAAACCTGTGGGATGCAGCAAAAGCAGTTCTAAGGGGGAAGTTTATAGCAATACAAGCCCACCTTAAGAAGCAAGAAACATCTCGAATAAACAACCTAACCTTGCACCTCAAGCAATTAGACAAAGAAGAACAAAAATCCCCAAAGCTAGCAGAAGGAAAGAAATCATAAAAATCAGATCAGAAATAAATGAAAAAGAAATGAAGGAAACAATAGCAAAGATCAATAAAACTAAAAGCTGGTTCTTTGAGAAGATAAACAAAATAGATAAACCACTAGCCAGACTCATCAAGAAAAAAGGGAGAAGACTCAAATCAATAGAATTAGAAATGAAAAAGGAGAGGTAACAACTGACACTGCAGAAATAAAAAAAGATCATGAGAGATTACTACAAGCAACTCTATGCCAATAAAATGGACAATCTGGAAGAAATGGACAAATTCTTAGAAATGCACAACCTGCCAAGACTGAACCAGGAAGAAATAGAAAATATGAACAGACCAATCACAAGCACTGAAATTGAAACTGTGATTAAAAATCTTCCAACAAAGAAAAGCCCAGGACCAGATGGCTTCACAGGCGAATTCTATCAAACATTTAGAGAAGAGCTAACACCTATCCTTCTCAAACTCTTCCAAAATATAGCAGAGGGAGGAACACTCCCAAACTCCTTCTACGAGGCCACCATCACCTTGATACCGAAACCAGACAAGGATGTCACAAAGAAAGAAAACTACAGGCCAATATCACTGATGAACATAGATGCAAAAATCCTCAACAAAATACTAGCAAACAGAATCCAACAGCACATTAAAAGGATCATACACCATGATCAAGTGGGGTTTATTCCAGGAATGCAAGGATTCTTCAATATACGCAAATCTATCAATGTGATAAACCATATTAACAAATTGAAGGAGAAAAACCATATGATCATCTCAATAGATGCAGAGAAAGCTTTTGACAAAATTCAACACCCAATTATGATAAAAACCCTGCAGAAAGTAGGCATAGAGGGAACTTTCCTCAACATAATAAAGGCCATATATGACAAGCCCACAGCAAACATCATCCTCAATGGTGAAAAACAGAAAGCATTTCCACTAAGATCAGGAACAAGACAAGGTTGCCGACTCTCACCACTCTTATTCAACATAGTTTTGGAAGTTTTAGCCACAGCAATCAGAGAAGAAAAGGAAATAAAAGGAATCCAAATCGGAAAAGAAGAAGTAAAGCTGTCACTGTTTGCAGATGACATGATCCTATACATAGAGACCCTAAAGATGTTACCAGAAAACTACTAGAGCTAATCAATGAATTTGGTAAAGTGTCAGGATACAAAATTAATGCACAGAAATCTCTGGCATTCCTACATACTAATGATGAAAAATCTGAAAGTGAAATCAAGAAAACACTCCCATTTACCATTGCAACAAAAAGAATAAAATATCTAGGAATAAACCTACCTAAGGAGACAAAAGACCTGTATGCAGAAAATTATAAGACACTGATGAAAGAAATTAAAGATGATACAAATAGATGGAGAGATATACCATGTACTTGGATTGGAAGAATCAACATTGTGAAAATGACTCTACTACCCAAAGCAATCTATAGATTCAATGCAATCCCTATCAAACTACCACTGGCATTTTTCACAGAACTAGAACAAAAAATTTTGCAATTTGTATGGAAACACAAAAGACCCTGAATAGCCAAAGCAATCTTGAGAACGAAAGAAGGAACTGGAGGAATCAGGCTCCCTGACTTCAGACTATACTACAAAGCTACAGTTATCAAGACGGTATGGTACTGGCACAAAAACAGAAAGATAGATCAATGGAACAGGACAGAAAGCCCAGAGATAAACCCATGCACATATGGACACCTTATCTTTGATAAAGGTGGCAGTAATGTACAGTGGAGAAAGGACAGCCTCTTCAATAAGTGGTGCTGGGAAAACTGCCCAGGTACATATAAAAGTATGAGATTAGATCACTCCCTAACACCATACACAAAAATAAGCTCAAAATGGATTAAAGACCTAAATGTAAGGCTAGAAACTATAGAACTCTTAGAGGAAATCATAGGCAGAACACTCTATGACATAAATCACAGCAAGATCCTTTCTGACCCACCTCCTTGAGTAATGGAAATAAAAACAAAAGTAAACAAATGGGACCTAATGAAACTTCAAAGCTTTTGCACAGCAAAGGAAACCATAAACAAGACCAAAAGACAACCCTCAGAATGGGAGAAAATATTTGCAAATGAAGCAACCAACAAAGGATTAATCTCCAAAATTTACAAGCAGCTCATGCAGCTCAATAACAAGAAAACAACCCAATCCAAAAATGGGCAGAAGACCTAAATAGACATTTCTCCAAAGAAGATATACAGACTGCCAACAAACACATGAAAGAATGCTCAACATCATTAATCATTAGAGAAATGCAAATCAAAACTACAATGAGATATCATCTCACACCAGTCAGAATGGCCATCATCAAAAAATCTAGAAACAATAAATGCTGGAGAGGGTGTGGAGAAAAGGGAACACTCTTGCACTGCTGGTGGGAATGTGAATTGGTTCAGCCACTATGGAGAACAGTATGGAGGTTCCTTAAAAAACTACAAATAGAACTACCATATGACCCAGCAATCCCACTACTGGGCATATACCCTGAGAAAACCATAATTCAAAAAGAGTCATGTACCAAAATATTCATTGCAGCTCTATTTACAATAGCCTGGAGATGGAAACAAGCTAAGTGTCCATCATTGGATGAATGGATAAAGAAGATGTGGCACATATATACAATGGAATATTACTCAGCCATAAAAAGAAACGAAATTGAGCTATTTGTAATGAGGTGGATAGACCTAGAGTCTGTCATACAGAGTGAAGTAAGTCAGAAAGAAAAAGACAAATACCGTATGCTAACACATATATATGGAATTTAAGAAAAAAATGTCATGAAGAACCTAGGGGTAAAGCAGGAATAAAGACGCAGACCTCCTAGAGAACGGACTTGAGGTTATGGGGAGGGGGAAGGGTGAGCTGTGACAGGGCGAGAGAGAGTCATGGGCGTATACACACTAACAAACGTAGTAAGGTGGATAGCTAGTGGGAAGCAGCCGCATGGCACAGGGATATTGGCTCGGTGCTTTGTGACAGCCTGGAGGGGTGGGATAGGGAGGGTGGGAGGGAGGGAGACGCAACAGGGAAGACATATGGGAACATATGTTTATGTATGACTGATTCACTTTGTTATAAAGCAGAAACTAACACACCATTGTAAAGCAATTATACCCCAATAAAGATGTTAAAAAAATATATGAGAATCCATTCTTCATGTAAAATTATAATTTATCCATATAATTTGTAGTGTTTTATGCTTTTTTCTAAAAAACTCAAAGCTTTTAACATACTAGTAAAGTTACTATCCAAACTATATTTATTTCAAAATAAATATACTTAATAATTTAACCTTATATTTACATAACATTTTACAGCTTTCAAATCACTTTTACTTATAATAACATTCATAAATGGTAGTCAGAGAAAGTTTTATTATTGCATAATAGGAAATTGAGATTAGGTATCAACAATATTTTAATAGGCTAACATGGTGAAATGACTGACAGCATGAACTTTAATGTCTTGTGTTTGGATATAAAATCTCAAGACTAAAATACGGTATGGGAGATATGGCTTATTAGTGAAATATAGAAGAGATTTCAGGAATTTAGTGTTCTTCAAGTTCAATACTAGTCAACAGTGAAATGGCCCTGCCTAAAATCACAGATAAATAATGTGGGAGGTGCATACGTGTGTAAGTGTATAAGTCTGATCATGTCAAATATGCTTGAAATATGTGAATTATTATTTTAAAGATTACTTCAATGTTTAAGTCTGGAAATCCTCCACTATTATTCTGAAAATATATATCCCTTGTGTTTCAGAATTGTTCTCACTAACTGCCCAGCTCATCAAAATCACGTATTTCAAGGTGAGGTGTTATTCACAATAACCCACTGCCCTGATCACAGGGCCAGAACTAAGGCAAGTTCCCTTCACAAGATTTCTGCAGTAGGGTTGGGAAAGAGAGGCCATTTCTCTCTGATCATGAAGCGGAGAAGATAGAAGGTAATGATCCTAGCCATAATCCTCCACTATATGTTGGGTGATCATAACTCACAGTTTGCTGGGGAAGTTTCAGTTCATGCTTGTTTTCACCCTGTAATTATTAACAGCACTCCTTTCTTTTCAATCTCCAAAATGTTCTGGTTTGGATCATAAATTATAGGATCACCTAAACCTTATAAACAAAACTGGTCTAAGGGGGAATCCCTGAATCATAGAGAAGGGAAAAATGAGAGAATGTGACTATGAGAGATGGAGCGAGGAAGGTAAGAATGAAAGGAGGGAGGGAGGGAAAGAGAGAAAGGGAGAAAGAAAGAGAGAGAGAGAGAGAGAGAGAGAGAGAGAGAGATCCTTGTTGCTGTCCGCCCCACATGCTTTGTTATTTATTAGTGAGTTCTATTTCATGAGCCACTCCAGAATACTTTCATATTTTCCTATGAAAAAGAATCCTGATTAACATACATTTCCATAGTTTAAAATAAAGTCCTTACTTTAACAAATTATATCCTTGAAAATCCTTTCCTGTAAGCTTTATCTAACCATCCATCCATTCATCCATCCATCCCTCCATTCAACAAATATTTACTGAATATCTTCTATATTTTAATTGGATTAGACAAGAGGGATGTAGAAGGAAAGAGACACTGGGCTTTTTCATGGAATTTATAATCTAAGAAAAAACAAATTTAGCAAGTAATTTAAATATGATAAAGGAGTTGTTATAGCAATGTATTTTAGGAGGGCATATATTATCTTTTGCAAGTCTCTTACAAGGTAACATTGCTGTACTCATACAGAACTATTTGAATTTTTCTAAATCATGTGCTTTCCCCTCGTATACTTCATCTTCTTCAGCTAAATAATTCCTACTTGTTCTTCAAAATAAAAGTTAGGTATCACCTCTTCTGGAAAGACTAACATGTCTCCATCTCTTCAAGTTTGATTTAATTGCCCCATTTATGTGCTCAGTGATATTACCTATATCAAAACACGCTGCAAGACAGTCATTAATTTAACAAACTGACTTTTATGTTTCTCACTTTCTTGATTTTCTTCTTACTCCTAATATGCATTCTTTACATTGTGGTTTAGTTTTCCCTTTTCTTCTTAGAACTTTATATAAAGATATAATATTCATTTTATTTTATGTCTGGCTTCTTTTTCTCAAAATTATGTTCATGGGATCTATTCATTATATGTAGCTCTAGTTCATAGACCATGATCATTTTATCCATTCTACTGTTGATAGATCTTTGGATTGTTCCTATTTTGAGACTATTAAGAATAGGGCTGCCATAAACATTCTGGCACTTGTCTATTTTTTATTGAAATATAGTTGACATATAATATTATGTTAGTTTCAGGTGTACTAAATATTGATTTGACATTTGCATACATTATGAAGTGATCACCACAATAAGTCTAGTAACCATGTCACTATACAAAGTTATTACAATACTATTAACCATATTTCTTATGCTGTATGTTACACCCCCCTGGATTATTTATTTTATAACCAGAGGCCTAAACCTTTTAATTCCCTTCACCTATTTTCCACCACCAAACCCCTCCCCTCTGGCAAACACCTATTTGTTCTCTGTATCTAAGAGTATATTTTCATTTTGTTTTGCTTTGTTCTGTTTTTTAGAGTTCACATATAAGTGAGATAATATGGTACTTGTCTTTCTCTGATTTATTTCACTTAGCATAGTACCCTATAGATCCATCCACATTGTCACAAATGGCAAGATATTTTTTTTATGACTCAGTAATATTCCATTTTGTGTGTGTGTGTATATATGTGTGTGTGTGTGTATAATATATATATATATATATATATATATATATATATATATTATACACACACATCACTTCTTGTTTATCCATTTATCTTTGGATGGACACTTAGGTTGTTTCCATATCTTGGCTTTTGTAAACAAGGCTGCCAAATAAATGTTTCTGTTTTCTTCTGGTAAATAACCAGGAAGGAAATTGCTGGATCTTATGGCAGTTTTGTTTTTAATTTTTTGAGGAACTCCATACAATTTTCCACAATGGCTACACCAACTTGCAATTCCACCAACAGTGCATGAGGGTTCCCTTCTCTCCAAATCCTAGCCAGCACATGATATTTGTTGTCTTTTGGATGATAGTCATTCTGACAGCTCTGAGATGGTATCACATTATGGTTTTGATTTGCATTTCCCTGATGATTAGTGATGATCAACATCTTTTCATGTGTCTGTTGGTCATCCATATGGAAAAAATGTGTATTCAGGTTCTCTGCCCATTTAAAAAAATTATGTTAAGTTGAATGAGTTCTTTGTATACCTTGAATATTATCCACTTATATATAATGTTAGAAAATATTTTGTCCCATTCAATAGGCTTCTTTTTTGTTCTGTTGAGAGTTTCTTTCCCTGTGCAGAAGCTTTTAAGTTTGATGTAGTTCTATTTGTTTATTTTTGTCTTTGTTTCCCTTACCTGTGGAAGTAGATCTAAAAATACTATTGCTAAGAACCAGTGTCAAAGAAGATAATGCTTGTTTTCTTCTAGGAATTGTAAGGTTTCAGGTCTACAATTTAAGCTTTTAATCCATTTTGAGTTTATTTTCGTATATGATGTGAAAAATCAGTCCAGTTTCATTATTTTGCATGTAGCTGTCCAGTTTTCCCAACATAATTTGTCAAAGAAACATTTTTCCATTGTATATTCATGCCTCCTTTGTTGTAGATTAATTGACCATGTAAGTGTGGGTTTATTTATGGGGTCTCTATTCTGTTCTATTGACCTATGTGCCTGTTTTTGCCCCAGTACATGTTGTTTTGATTACTGTATCTTTGTAGTATAGTTTAAAACAGGGAGCATGATACCTTCAGCTTTGTCCTACTTTCTCAAGATTTCTGTGGCTATTTGGGGTTTATGTGATTCCATACAAATTTTAGAATTACTTTTTCTAGTCCTGTGAAAAACACCATTGGTATTTTGATAGGGATAGCATAGGATCTGCAGGTTGCCTTGTGTAATATGGTCATATATATGGATCTTGTTTGTTTGTTTGTTTGTTTTTAATCATTTCAGTCATTCTATGTCTTCTTATTGGAGCATTTAGTCCATTTACATTTAAGTAATTATTGATAGGTATGTACTTATTACCATTTGGTTCATTGTTTTCTGGTCATTTTTGTAGTTTTTTGGTTCCTTTCTTCTTCTTTTGCTCTGTTCACTTGTGATTTGATGACTATTTTAAGTATTGTGTTTGGATTCCTGTCTGTTTTGTGTGCATTTATTATAGGTTTTTAGTTGGTGGTTACCATGAGGTTCATATATAACAACCTATATACGTGCATATATATATATATATATATATATATATTTATATGATTATTTCAAGTTGATGATCTCTTAAGTTCAAGCACTTTCTATCCACCCTATATTTTTGCTCCTCCCTCCCATGTTTAATATTTTTGAGGTCATATTCTACATCTTTTTGTTTTGTGTATCCCTTAACTGCTTTTTGTGGCTACAAATTATTTTACTACTTTTGTCTTTTAATCTTTCTATTACCTTATTACCATTACTGTATGTTTGCCTTTACCAATGAAAATTTTCCTTTCATAATTTTCATATTTATTACTGTGGCCTTTGCTTTTCTGCTTAGAGAAATTCTTCAACATTTTTTGTAAAGCTCGTTTAGAGATGCTGAACTCTGACTTTTGTTTGTCTTTGAAACTCTATTTCTCCTTCAAATCTGAATGACAGTCATGACGGGTAGAGTATTCTTGGTTGTAAGCTTTGTTCCTTTCACCATTTGAATATAGTGTGCCACTCCCTTCTGGCTTGCAATATTTCTGCTGAAAAGTCAGCTGTAAGTCTTATGGGAGTTCACTTGTATGTAACTAGTTGCTTTTCTCTTATTGCTTTTAAGATTCTCTCTTTATCTTTCATTTTTGCCATTTTAATTATAATATGTCTTGGTGTGGAACTTTTTGGTTTCACCTTGTGTGGGACTCCTGTGCACCCTGGAAGTGGATATCTGTTTCCTTCCCCAAATTAAGTTAGTTTTCAGCTATTATTTCTTCAAATAAATCATCTGCTCCTTTATCTCTCTCTCTTCTCCTCTGGGACCCCTATAATGCAAATGTTAATATGCTTGATGTTGCCCCAGAGGTATTTTAAACTATCTTCATTTTTAAGAATTCTTTTATCTTCTTTCTGTTCTACTTGGGTATTTCCACTACTCCATCTTCCAGATTACTCTTTCCTTTCCTCTGTGCCTCTAAATTACTTTCAATTCCTTCTATTGTATTTTTTATTCCAGTTATTGTATTCTTTAGCTCTGCTTGTTTCTTTTTTATATTTTCTAACTCTTTGTTGAAATTCTCACTGTGTACATTCATTCTTCTCCCAAGTTTGGTGAACTTGTTTAGAACTTGTTTATGATCATTTCCTCAAATCTTTTATTGAATAGATTGATTCTCTCCATTTCATTTAGTTCTTTTTGTAAGGTTTTGTCTTGTTCTTTCATTTGGAACATATTCTATGTCTCCTCATTTTGCGCATATCTCTAGGTTTATTTCTATGTGTTAAATACCTAGATAATACACTGGTTACATTTCCCACTCTTAGAGAAGTGGCCTTATGTAAGAGACATCTTACGGGGCCCAGCACCACACTCACCTCTGGTTGCCAGAGCAATATTCTCTAGGGATGTCCCTTATGTGGACTGTGTGCACCCTTCTCTTGTGGCAGGGCTGACTGCTGTGGGTATGCTGGTAGGGATGGTTGGCCTCTGGACCTGTTGGCTTGTGTGTTGGCTGCAGACCAGCTGGAGTGTAGGGCAGGCTCCTTGCATAGCTGACTGCATGGCATAGTGGCACATAGTTGCCACAAACCCACTTGTACAAAAGACAGGCTCCCCGTGTGGCCAGCTTACTGCTGTGGGCTGCTGCTGGATAGGCCAGTCTTCCCATGTGGTTGCTACCTGGCCAGCTATTGGGCAGCTCTGGGTCCCAGTAGGTCCAGCTGTGTGGCTTGGGGGTGCATGGCTATTGCCAGCCTGCTGTTGGGTTGTGCCTGGTCCCTGTGTGGCTAGTTGCACAGCCAGGGGTGCAAGGCTGTTGCTTGCCCACTGGTGATTGGATACGTCTCCAGCAATTATAGGCTAGAGGGAGGATTCCAAAATGGCACTTTCCACCACTGGTGTCATCACAGTAGAATGAGATCCTAAAAGTGGCTACTGCCAGTGTCTCCATCCTCCCAGCAAGTCCCAACTGCTTCCTGCCTCTCAGCAAGGCTTTCCAAGATCAGCAAGTGGATATGACCCAGGATTTTTTTCAAAGTATTGCCTCTGTTCTAGGGCTCAGAGCATCTGAGATTTTGCACACGCCCTGTAAGAGTAGAGTCTCTTTTCTATAGTCTTCCAACTCTTCCAAACTTCAGCCTTGCTGGTTTACAAAGTCAGACATTCTGAGGGCTCATCTTCCTGGTGCAGGATCCCTGAGCAAGGAAACCCAATGTGGAGCTCAGACTCCTTGCTCCTTGGGGAGGACCTCTGTGATTATGCTATTCTTCTCATTTGTGAGTTGATGATGAGGGAATGTGGGTTTGACTATACTGCCTCTTTACCCCTCCAACCTGTCTCACTGTGTTTTCTTCTTTATATCCCTAATTGTGAAAAATATTTTCTGCTAGTGTTCACTTTGTTCTCATAGATATTTGCTTTCTAAGTCGTTGTAATTTTGGTGTGCCCATGGGAGGCAATGAATTCAGTGTCCTCCACATCTGCCATCTTGACCACACTACTTGGCACTTGTCTCCTGATGCATAGTAATCTACATTTTTCTGAGGTGTAAACCTAAAATGTGGAATTGCCACATCATAGATTATACCTATCAAGTTTCATGCTTACTTTTCTACTTGGCTGTTTTTTCCTTAATTGATTTGTAAGAGTATTTTATATATTCTGAATACAAGCTGCAGGATGTATTTTAAAAATAGTGAGAAAACTACAAAGAGATTTATCTAACTCTGGAGGTATGTGTTTACATTTCAAGGGGGAGAGGATTTACAAGAAGGCAGTAGCATGTCAAGGTCATAAAAGATGTAGACTCTGAGACTTATCTGGCTCTGGAAGAAATACATTTACATTTCAAAATTTATCATGAGAACCCAGAATTATTTCCATTCAATCTCTCCAAGAAACAATTTTTTTTTCTATCTTCTTTCAGGAGGGGAGTGAGAGGCAGCTGACACTTTCTCCTTTATCTAAGCAGAGAAAATTCATTTTCTCCATCCACTCAACTATGGAGTGTCTAAAGTGTTGCATATATAGTATATTTTTAATTCTGGCATTCATCACAAAAAACTAGGGCAAGTGGAGTAAAGCATAAAATCAATAGAACCCCTTGTTTGTATGAAAAGGATAAAATTAATAAAGATAAATGTTAAAAACTCAACAAATACCCTATTCTAGAGATATGTGTTGAAAATCACTTCTCTCAGTTTGTGGTTTGTCTTTTCCCACTCTTAAGTAGTGTCTTCTAATTTCAACGTAGCTGAAATTATGATTTTTTTCTTTGTGCTTTTTGTGTCCTGTTTAAGACATATTCACTTTTCCTGATGCTGTGAAGATAGTCTCCTTCATTATCTTTGAAAAATTGTATTGCTTTGTCTTTCACATTTAGATATATTATCTATCAAGTATGGCTTGAGATAGTGGTCAAATTTTATTTTTTCTCTATAGTTACCTATTGTACCTGTGCTTTTACCACAAGTGGAAGTCTGTAATGACATTTTAAATTGACATAGTCTGCAATTTCATTACTTCAGAGTTTATTTTAGTTGGCTTCAACAAAGGCACTGAAAACAATTTGGTCATGAGCCTAAAAGCATATACCAAGAGTATATCTAAGTTCTTACTGCCGTGATTGAAACAGACCTAATGGATGAATTTAATTTATGGTTTATCTACAGATCTCAAATTATGATTAGAGTATTGTGAAGAAAGCAGGCATTTTAAGCTCAGGATAGGGCTTTGAAGTTTTACCAAGGTAACAAAATAATAATTGTGCAAATCATTTAAATTTGGAAAGTAGTAAATCAAGGGAAAAATAAAGGAAGTTTTCTGAAATTTACATCCAGTATCTCACCTATAAATTTTTCTGGGGTTTAATTGCGTTTTTCTCCAATTTAAAGGATTCTGTGAGCTTCATGTGTTAATTATAATCAGATTGTTATTCATTATGCTGATCTAAATTTATTGTAAATACTGTAATAAGGATAGCATATGATAATATCCACAATATCTTGTGTTGATATAAATATGAATGACTTGATAACCAATGTGTTTCTGATGTGGAACCTATTTAAAGATATAGTTTTGGAGCTAATTGTTTTAAGTCACTATAAGGAAACATGATTTTCAAATGTCAGTAGAAATCAGAAGGGAATCTGAGAACATGTACAAGGAATAGCTAACTCTTGAATAAATATAATGTTTACATTTTACACATTGTATTTGCTTTATGTTATCCTTTTTACTGAATTTACTTCTCAAAGACTCCAAAAATTGCACTTAAAGAGTACATATAACAAATATTGTGCTTCAATTTTTCAGTCTATCATAGTATTCTGAAACCAATAACTTTTAACAAATTCACTTTATTTAACTGTATAATTTATATTTCAGTGTTTCCCTGATTGTTTTGCTATTTTGGTGTTCTCCAGCTGGTGATTTTTTAGTTAAAAAGCACACATTCCTTATTTTTCCATTATCTAGATTTAATTAAAATTGTTTGTAATATAATACATGTTTTTTTAATCATTAAGGGCTGAGGAAATTAATTTGTAACCAATTTTTCCCTCAGATTGCATGTATGAGTAATTAGTATATGCGAAATGGTAAGTAATATATTTCCAAGCTTAAGAGACAAAGTTAGGAAGAATTTATAAAAATTCTGACATTCTTTTTGTCTTAGAATTGCTGAATTATATGGCTATTTGTGCAGCTATTGTAGTTAAAAAATTATATGAAATGGCAAAAATGTTTTTCTTTTCCTCCACTTGCAATTCTTATATGGAAAATACAAATTTAGGTTTATTTTCCGTTATAAAACATGTGTAGACTCTGTGTGTGTGTGTGTGTGTGTGTGTGTGTGTGTGTGTGAAGGGCAAATAACAACTTTACAAAACCAAAGAGTAGAATACAGATAATAAGTTTTAGGCCAGCAAGGGAAACCATAGCATGTCATAGACTATAATTTTTTATATGCTCAGAATATACTCGGATGCCATAGAGGATTATCCACTATTTTCCAAAAACAAACCAATTCAACATATAACTCACAACTTCTTTCTTTTCCTTCATGGCACATTCCTTTGCACTAGTGTAGAGTTAACACTCAATTATTCATTCTAATGAAGGGTAGCCTGAACATGAGTAATCCAAAGCAGCATGTAATTCAGAAGTAGTGTTAGTTGGTTTTTGAATGTGTTTCCTTCCAGGGAAAGGATTGGACGTATTAGCTTTTCTGACACTTTTTAGTTTAAAATTTATACAATCTAGCTTTCTTGGAGATGTAACAACAATTAAGGGAGACAACATAAGATACTGATAGACACAGAAGCTCTGGAGTCATAGTATCTCAGTTCAAATCTTAGCTCTATGACTTTCAAACTCACGGTTCGTAGACAAGTCATTTAACCTCTCGAAGCATCAGTCTACATGTCTTTAAAATGGTGATAGTACTCACCTCATAACATTATTATAAATATTAAATGAAATATTATTTATAAAGTTCTAAGCTCTTCGTCAGGAAAATTTTAAGCACTCAGTAAATGCTAGTAATAATAGGAGCAGTAATTATAGTAGTGACTGAGGGTAGCAAATATGGCATTAAAAATGGATGATGCACAATATGATAGAGCCACACATGTATAAGTTGACTGCACTAATGTAGTTTTGCACTCTATCAACTTTTATTCTTTAAAACATTTTAAATATTATTTTGTGATGTGTTGACCTAGTCAGATTGTAAGTTTTTTTAAAGTGAATATCTGTTTAAGATGAACCCTGTGGTAGTACAAAAATTCTGGGGATCAGTTGCTGCCTTGTAGTCATGTAAAACTATCTGGACAGATAAAAGAGCATACTGTTCTCAATGCATGAAAAGCCAATACCAGCAATATGTTATTTCTCCCCCAAGAACTTAGAGTGAATAACACTTGGGAAACCTGGGTATGTAAGTTATAAACAATTTGAAAATTCCTTTGAAAAAGTTTCAGTAATGAAGCTGTACTTTAAAATATTCTTCTAAAATACCTTTGCCTCCCTTCCCCGTGTTAATAAAATAATATAGGTAATATAATTTAACATTTTTTTAATTCAGGGCTTCCCTTATCATTTTAAACATGAACAATAACCATATGGTATTGTGACAATACAAGATAGATGACAGTCTTTTAAGACTCCAGGATATACCCTGAAATTGCATCTGAATAAAGACATATACTTATTACTATATATAAAATAGATAACTAATAAGGGCCTACTGTATAGCACAGGGAACTCTTCTCAATACTCTGTAATGACTTATATGGGAAAAGAATCTAAAAAAGAGTGGACATATGTATATGTATAAATGATTCACTTTACTGTACAGCAGAATCTAACACAACATTGTAAATTAACTATACTCCAATAAAAAATTTAAAAAAAGACTTGGCATGCACATATTTTCTTGTAATTTGCGTGATTTTATTTCTAGAATCAAGTAGAAGATGGACAAATGAAAATTGTGAGTTCTTTTTATTTAGTTGGCTTTTAGTGAGCCAGTGTTAATTTTATTATTTAAATCTCCTAGATCCTTCCACATACGAAATCATTTAATATACCAGATTCTGGCAGAATACCTCATCCATTTTAAACCACTGAGTCAACTGGCTTAATGAAACATATCCAGATTTTTAACTAATCAAATCAAATATGGAAAGGCTAATAATAACCCTATGGTATCCTGTAGTTAACTGAATGGAAGACTACTTGAGGACACATTACAAAATATCTTGCTAGAATACATCTCCACAAACACGAACATGTGAATTCTGTTTTTTTTCAAGTCACTAAAATACATTGAATTTTTTCTCTTATTTTTTCCTTAATAGACTTATAGTTGTATAAGTTTACAAAAAATTTATACCCGGATATTTTGAGAATGTAAACACAATTATATCTGCATGTTAAATTTCAAAATCTGTGGCTATACAAAAGAAAAGATACTGACCAAATTGTTCTGTTTTACATGATAAAAAAATGAATGACTACATCAGCATTTCATGGCAGTTACTCTGCAAAATACATGAGTAGGCATGTGCGTGCACACACACGCACACACTGCTAAAGAAAAGTTTCCGGTGCTGAAATAACACAACTCTCAAAATAATTCATTATTAGAGGAAGCTACTCCAAGTAGAAAATAAAGAACAAATAAGTAGGCTATTTCATGCACTTTCTTATGAAGTTAATCCTAGTGGAGTTTGTGATTCTGGGCCTTATCAGTACCTGGCTGTGGGATTGCTAATTTTACTTATCTTTCTCTCACTGAACAGACCACAGAAATCATTCCTCTAAATGTTCTTCTTTTGCCATCCCCTACAGGTGGGCAAGACTTTTATATGCATGTGACTTTTTCAGAAGACACCCAAAATTGTGATAGAAAAACTGTAATGTGCGTGTACTTTGTTTCCATCACCTTTAGAGGTTAAACTATAGTTTATACTTTTATAATAAGGAAGACTTTGTGATTATGTGTTATCAGGGGCAGCAATGTGGACTTTCTGACCTGATGAGATTCCAGTGCTTCATTTAATGGGGAGATAAAACTTTTTCAAAGTTCAACACAGTGTATAGAGTTTGATGAGCATGTTCAGTGTGAAAGCATTCCGCCTGGCACTCTCATTCTTCAGTGTCCTTTATAAAGGACTTTGCAGAGAAGTGTTTTGTTCACAGTTGACCACTGTTTTTATGTGATTAGAGTTTGTATTGCATTAGCTAGCCTGGTATCCAAGTCCTATTATTGTTTGCTCAGATAAAGGAATGAGCCTCATGTCCTTCCACATACACATTTAACTTCTTTGTTCCTTGATATAACCTGAGATACTAAAACTAGGATGTTAAGTTTAGGTTTCTGTGAGTAGAGGAGTAAGTGCTAAAGGAATGCATGTGAAGACTTGCATCAGTTTTCCAAGTGGTGTGTGGAGAAGCTACCTGGCTGGAACTCAAGTACGGAATAGGCAAGAAAGAAATATGGAAGATGTCATTGGTCAGGGGAGCAAGAGATAATTGGAAACTGAAAAGCTACCTGTTCTGATCTTTACTCAAAGGTAAAATCAACCTTTAAGTCAACAGCCCAGCACTTCTGGTCTGTCTTGATTCATTCATCTAACAAATATTTAACAAACACCTCTTATTATGATACCACTTCAAATAAACTGGGTTAGTTATAGTAAAAAAATAATAAGTTTTGGCGAGAATGTGGAGAAATTGGACCTTTCATACTGGGTGAGAATGCAAAATGGTACAGCTGCTTTAGAAAAGACTTTCCTCAGAAGTCAAATAAAGGGTTATGACCTAGTAATTTACTCCTAGGTATATGTCTAAGAGAATTAAAAACATATATTCACATGAAAACTTATATATGAATGTTCATAGCAGTATTATTCATAATAGTAAAAAACTAGAAACAACATAAATGTCCATCTACTGATTAATGAATGAATAAACAAAATGTGGGAGATGGTATATTCATACAAGAGAATATTATTCAGTCATAAAAAGGAATGAAGTATTGATATATGCTATAATATGGATGAACCTTGAAAACATACTAAGTGAAAGGAGCCAGTTACAAAAAACCGCATATTGCATGATTCCACTGACATGAAATATATAGGATAAACAAATCTATAGAAGCAGAAATCTAACTAGTGGTTACCAGGGGCTAGGAGGTGCATGGTTTTGGAGGAAATAAGGAATGTTAAGGTCTGAATGTCTGTGTCTTCCCAAAATTTAGAATTTGAAATTATAATGCCCAATGTGATGGTATTAGGAAGTGAGACCATTGAAAGACGATGAGCTCATGTGGGCTCTGCTCTCATGAATGAGATTGATTGCCCTTATAAAAGCAGCCTGAGAGAGCCCCCTCACCCCCCTGCTATGTAAGAACAAAATGAGAAGTCAGCAGTCTGAAACCTGGAAGAGGACCTTCACCAGAACCCGACCATCCTGGCACCCTGATTTCAGACTTCCAGCTTCTGGAACTGTGAGAAATAAATTTCTGTTGCATATAAGCCACCCAATACTGGTGTTTTGTTATTAGCCTGAACAGACTAAGACAAGGAGTGACTGAAAATAGGTACTGAGTTTCTTTTTTGGGGGTAATTAAAATGTTCTAAAATTGTGGTGATGTTTGCACGATCCTGTGAGTATACTAAAAGTTTTAAATTGTACACTTAAAATGGGTGAATTATATGGTATGTGACTTAGATCTCAATAAAACTGTTAATTGAAAAATATTCAGTATTCATTTAATTACCTTTAAAAAATAAATATGCAAGGGTTCCCAACTTTGAGGGCACACTGGAATTGTTACTGCAGTGTGCATTGTGTCAAATAGCTTCAACTGGGACTTCCCTGGTGGCGCAGTGCTTAAGAATCTGCCTTCCAATGCAGGGGACACGAGTTCGAGCCCTGGTCCCAGAAGATCCCACATGGCGTGGAGCAACTAAGCCCGTGCACCACAACTACTGAGGCTGCACTCTAGAGCCTGCAAGCCACAACTACTGAGCCCACGTGCTGCAACTACCGATGCCAGCACGGCTAGAGCCCGTGCTCTGCAACAAGAGAAGCTACTGCAATGAGAAGCCTGTGCACTGCAAGGAAGAGTAGCACCCGCTCGCCGCAACTAGAGGAAGCCCGCGTGCAGCAACGAAGACCCAATGCAGCCAAAAATAAATACATAAAATAAATAAATTTATTAAAAAATAATAGCTTCAACCTAGGAGGTCAATGGAAGACCCGGACCGGCAATCTCGGTCCTTGTGATAGCAAGCAAAGAATTGCAGACTACCACTTCAGGCTTAAGCACAAAGCACAGTTTATTAAAGCATAGTTACACTCTCAGAGGGAGAGCAGTCTGTTGCTGTGAAGTGAAACCAGCCCTCCTGTATAAGCTTAAGGGTGTT
The DNA here is from genome assembly GCF_951394435.1 of Stenella coeruleoalba. Taxonomy (NCBI): domain Eukaryota; kingdom Metazoa; phylum Chordata; class Mammalia; order Artiodactyla; family Delphinidae; genus Stenella; species Stenella coeruleoalba. The sequence continues at coordinate 72,365,312 of NC_137152.1, read as the reverse complement.
TATAAGGAGTGTTCTGCAAGTAGGTGGGGTGCGATTATGGGTGAGTGACAGGGGATTATTATTTGATTGACAGTCCCTAATTATGTAACAAATTCATTATTGCACATCCCCTTACCCATGATTCACTAAGAAAAGCCCACGGGGGCGTGGGGGGGGGGTGAGGAGGAGCAAAACCACATGCAGATTTTATTATAGTGATGGTATAATGAGTTTGGGTTTACTATAGGTTATACACCCGTTTAGTCTGGGCATGTGAGGCCCAGGGAAGTTCCCTTGTGTAACTGTGTTCCCTCTTTATCAGGGTAAGTTGCCCACCACTCGACCATAGTTTCATCCATTCTGGGTGGGGTCAGGGGAGCGTCCCCAGATGGTTGTGGTATGATTTAATTATTCCTCTCTTGTCTTTAGGCCACTGTCACTTCCTTGCTGCTAATGTCTGACTAACTACCTAACAGAATCATCTAAGAAGGTTTAAAAATCCTGACCCACAGGTAGTCTCCCAGACTAATCATATCAGAATCTCTGAGAGGAGAATCTGAACATGAGTGTTTTTAAAGCTTCCCAAGTAACTACAATGCATATTCAAGGTAAGGAAACGTTGTTAATATAAAGAGCTTCGTATGGCACTAAACTAGCAAGTAGCTAGTTTTCTTATTTGAACCTCAGTTTCCTTATTTGTAAAATGAGCATAATAATATTTTCCCTCATTTATGATATTTAAGAAATGTTTTTTGAGACCCCAAAAATTAACTGCCAAAATCAAGTTTTAAAGTGCAGTAAAATGTTAGTGGTAGAATCTTGGTATTGGTGTATACGGGTTCTCATTGTTAAATTATTTCAACTTTACTATATATTTGAAATTTTCATAATGAAGTATGAAGGGATGAAAAAACCCTATTATCTTTCAGGAACCATTATATGTGTTGAAGTATAGCGGTGAACAAAGCCAACAAAGTTCTTGCTCTCACAGAGCTTGTATTCTAGAAGAGTAAACAAAAATCCTAATAAGTTAATATTTGTTAAGTTTGGTATGTGCTTTGAAAAAAAATTAAAAGGAAATTAAGAGAAGTGAGTGTTATAGAGTAATTCTTTTCATATAGGATAATCTGGAAAAGATTGATAAAATGGAATTTAAATAGAGACCCATATTTCTTAATGATCATGCTGGCTGCTATTTTGTGAAAAGACTGGAGGTAGACAAGGATAGAAATAAAGAGACCGATTAGTAGGCTCCTAACAATAGTTCATAAAAGAGATGATAGTGAAAGTGTTAGATGTGGTGAGCTATGAATAGTCTGGATATTTGAAGGTAGAACTGACAAAGTTTTCTGATGCATTGTATTTGGGTGTGAGAGAAAGAGAAGGATCAAGGATTACTTTAAGGTTTTTAACCTGAATATCAGGAAGAATGGTGTTCTTGTCTGTTAGGAATCATGACTCATTGGGGTCAAGGAATTTTATTAATCTTTACAATCCCCATTCTTTATTCATGAATGTGAATATAGGGCTTTCTATTTATCCCTCTCAAATTTTAACTTGTTGGTGTTATAAAAATAAGTTAATAAATGGTAACTATTATATACCAGGTATTGTGCATAGTCTAGCATCACTTTTCACAACAATTATATAAGGTAGATTTTTTTCCCATTTGACTGATGAAGACAATAATGTTCATAGAGGTGAAATATCTTTCCTAAGATAGCAAATAAATGATAGAACCGAGACTTGAGGCTTCATTCTCTGATGTTAATTTCTATATTTGTTCCTCTCTGCTTCTTTTATTGGTTGAATCTGATTTTTCATACTAGTGTTTGGTAATATGTAAATGTAGGCAGGCTCTTTTCTGATTACAATAAAATAAGTAATTATACTGATAAGTTTTTATAATTTTCTATTTTACTAAATTGAGCCACAGTGTTATCTGAAATACAAAGAGAATAAAAAGATAATTCTCCAAAGATTTCTATTTTCTACACATTTATTTATTTATTGGCTGCGCCACCACTGTGGCACGTGGGATCTTAGTTCCCCAACCAGGAATTAAACCTATGCCCCCTGCAGTGGAAGGGCAGAGTCTTAACCACTGGACCACCAGGGAAGTTCTTATTTTCTATACCTTTAAATCTATCAGGATACTTATGTTGAAGGAGATCAGCGTTGGAGTACATTACACTATTAAAAAGATAGTCTAGATAAGTGAATGGATGTACAGAAGAGAAAGAAACAAAGTAAGGTTTTATTTCAGAGCTGACTGGGCATTTGAATAACTGTGAAAGCTGTCCTTAAATAGTTTGGTTAAGTATTGTGGCCAAATGTTTACATAGCTTGACATAATCACCCCATGCCTTAAAATAAGGATAAATACTGATGAGTCTGAATGAGGAGAAGAAATAAAAAACATTTGGTAGTGGAGTATGGACATACTTAGAGAGTAGTTAGTCATGCAAAAACACCTATGCATGTGCCAAGGAAAAGCAGTTTACGAATTATTTAACACAAAAATGCTAATAGCAATTTTTTTATTTAGTAAAGTGATCCTGAAATTTCCCAGATGAAAGAAATTTGGGAGATAAAAGTAGGCAATCATAACTTCTTCAGTTTCATTAATATTTTACAACATTCAACACTGTACAATGCAGTCATTATGAAGCTAGAGTGTGAAATAAATTTTCTGCTGATTTTCTTTGGGGAGTGGGCTTTAATGGGGTTTCTTTAGTTGGATACCCATGGTGAGGATTAAAGAAAGCTATCTGACAAAGCATCTCTACTTCATCTAATGGATAGCCTATAGGTAGGATTTCCCCAGATATAACTGTAGAAAGGCGATATATATTTATTTTTGTGGGACGTTACTATGAAAATACAAAAATGACAAAACATTGCTAATGTCATTTAAAGGAAATTGTTTTCAAATCACCTCATTAACAACATTTTATCTTTTCCTTCCCTTTCAGATTGCACTATAGCAATTTCTTCTCAGGGATATCGGAAATGTTATTTGTAACAAGATCAGAATCTTGGGACTTTTAATGAAAACCATAATGATCTCAGAGGAACTCATTTACAGATGTAATGGGTTTATTTTTTATTGAAATATGAGGTTGATTATGCAGTTTAAAAATGTATTTAAGATATGGGTCAAAATGCTTCATTTACACTATTAATCTAACTTCTAGACCTGCATTAAAATTCCAGTTTGACCATTTACTGATATATAAACTTGGGAAAGATTTAGAGCACTCTAAACATTAGTTTCCTCATTTGACAGATAGAACCAACAATTCTTCCTCATGAAGTTGCAATTTATCTTAAAGAATAGAGATCAAACAATATCCATATTTCCATGTTGACAAAGTGTAAGCAGCATTGTTTATTGAAAAGAGAGTTTTATAATCAGAGACCTAAATTAGAATGCTAGCCACTTACCAAAAGGATGATGTTTGGTGAATTTTTTAACTTTCTGTTTTGGTATCCTCATGTATACAGTGAACATTTAACACCTCAAAGGTTAACAAGATTAAATTTGGTATTATATATAAAATGCCTTGCACAATGCCTGGAATATAAAATGGTTTTCGTTCCACAGTCTGCAGGATTGTAGTTCTTGCTTCTGCTCTCTGCCCTCTGGTGGCTATCCAAGATGCGTGTGCAAGCTTCCTGATGGGAGGGACTGGTGGTGGGTAGAGCTGGGTGTTGCTCTGGTGGGCAGAGCTCAGTAAAATTTAATCTCCTTGTCTGCTGATGGCTGGGGCTGAATTCCCTCCCTGTTGGTTGTTTGTCCTGGGCGACCCAACACTGGAGCCTGCAGGCTCTTTGGTGGGGCTAATGGTGGACTTTGGGAGGGCTCACACCAAGGAGTACTTCCCAGAACTTCTGCTGCCAGTGTCCTTGTCCCAGTGGTGAGCCACAGCCACCCCCCGCCTCTGTAGGAGACCCTCCAGCACTAGCAGGTAGGTCTGGTTCAGTCTCCTATGGGGTCACTGCTCCTTCCCCAGGGTCCTGATGTGCACACTACTTTGTGTGTGCCCTCCAAGATTGGAGTCTCTGTTTCCCCCAGTCCTGTCAAATTCCTGCAATCAAATCTTGCAAGCCTTCAAAGTCTAATTCTCTGGGAATTCCTCCTCCTGTTGCTGGACCCCCAGGTTGGGAAGCCTGATGTGGGGATCAGGACCTTCACTCCAGTGAGTGGACTTCTGTGGTATAATTGTTCTTCAGTTTGAGTCACCCACCCAGTGGTTATGGGATTTGATTTTATTGTGATTGCACCCCTCCTACCATCTCATTGCGACTTCTCCTTTGTCTTTTGATGTGGGTATCATTTTTGGTGAGTTCCAGTGTCTTCCTGTCGATGATTGTTCAGCAGTTAGTTGTGATTCCAGTGCTCTCTCAAGAGGGAGTGAGAGCATGTCCCTCTACTCCGCCATCTTGAACCAATCTCCTTATTCTTAAGATATACACACTGAAGTATTTAGGTGGAAAGGTCCATGATGTACACAAATTACTCTCAGAAAGTTCTGGAAAGGGCTTCCCTGGTGGCACAGTGGTTGAGAGTCCACCTGCCGATGCAGGGGACACGGGTTCGTGCCCCGGTCCGGGAAGATCCCACATGCCATGGAGTGGCTGGGCCCATGAGCCATGGCCGCTAAGCCTGCACATCTGGAGTCTGTGCTTCACAACGGGAGAGGCCACAACAGTGAGAGGCCCGCGTCCCACAAAAAAAAAAAAAGTTCTGAAAAAAATAATACTATATATGGAGGGTGGGAGGAGAGAGAAAAAAAGCAAATGATAAAGCAAATAGAGAAAATATTAACAGTTGGTGAAATTGGTAAAGTTTATGCTGATATTTTGTATTATTTTTTTCTTTTTGCCTCTCATTTTTCATTAAAAAAATGGAGTATAGTTGATTTACAATATTGCATTAGTATCAGGCATACAGCATAATGATTCAGCTTTTTTTTTTTTGCAGATTATATTCCATCATACGTTATTACAAGATATTTTGTACTATTATTATTCTTGCAGGTTCTCTGTGTTTGAAATTGCTTGTAAATAAAAAGTAAAACAAACATTAAAAAGTACCAGATTCGTGAAAACATTGTATCATTATATTTGACGTTTTTGAAGGATTTAATGCTAGTGGATATTGGCAACAATGTTATTTTGAGTTATATACATATATACATATATATATATATATATATATATGATTGTAAAACTCACAGTTCACAATTTATTTTGGGAGAAAATAATCTATGTTCTTTCATTTTATGCAAGAAATATGGGTAATGAAAATTTATTTCAATATTGATACATCTTGAATTTCATAACAGTGATGCAGATTGAATTAATAATTTCTTTTACCTGTAAAATAATGTTTTCCTTAACCACAGAATTTGCACCATACACAGTGGAGATAATACGATTATGTTTCATGAAGTTATTCTTTGTTTTTGCTAAAGCTCATATATTCATTTTGTGAATCAAAGTTTCCTATATTTTACTTTTCTTATTTTATGCTGCCTTAATCCTTTCCAAAAGTGCCCTCCTAAAGAATTGATCATTAATGTTCACAATTTTATGACTATATATTCCTGCTGAGATCAAGGGATTTTCCCTATGATATTATTTGTTTCTCTTAGCTTCATTTTCCCTTTTTGGAAATTTTTCACATAAAATTCTTAGTGTTTTTGGTCATTATTTTACCAAATATTATTGCCACTAAAACAGATTCCTTTGATTAAAAATGGCCACTGAGATTTTCATTAAAATATTTTTATGACTTAATCCTATTACAAATAATATCATTTTTCTTTTTAAATGCAAGCATTTTCTAATATATAAAAAATTTAAAGATCAGCATTTTTGCAAATACTTTTTTACTTTAACACACATTTCCTCTTATGAATTCAAAATTATATTTTTGTCTTTCTCCATTTTATTCCTTTGTTTTATATTCTATACATTGTCTTCAGGACCAAATATCCTGCTGTCTTCTACTCCCTTGAACAGTTGTTAGTGCTGACTTAGTGTTTTCAGCTTTTTTTATAATTGTAATTTGCATTCCTTCTTTTATTTTAGTATTTTCAAACTCCTATATTAATCGTCATATATATATATATATTTTTTTTTTCCTTAGAGGTTTAGTTATGTCCAAAACTCTTGCTCCCAAACGTTCTTTTGCAATTTCACAGCACAAAATTAAATGTTCCAGCTTGTCTGTGGCTCTACACCCTTCTTTCAAACAGGCAGAAAAACTGATCCCTTTGAAATATATTCTGACTTTAGAGTCTGCTTATAGCAACTTATGTGCTACATATGTCTATTCTTTCCCAAGCTCTTTATAGTACATTAATCTTTTTTTGTGTGGTACGCGGGCCTCTCACTGTTGTGGCCTCTCCCGTTGCGGAGCACAGGCTCCGGATGCGCAGGCTCAGCAACCATGGCTCTCGGGCCCAGCTGCTCTGCGGCATGTGGGATCTTCTCGGACCGGGGCATGAACCGGTGGCCCCTGCATCGGCAAGTGGACTCTCAACCACTGTGCCACCAGGGAAGCCTTCTGTTGTCTACTTTTTTTTTTTTTTTTTTTTTTTTTGCAGTACGCGGGCCTTTCACTGTTGTGGCCTCTCCCGTTGCGGAGCACAGGCTCCAGACGCGCAGGCTCAGCGGCCATGGCTCATGGGCCCAGCCGCTCCGTGGCATGTGGGATCTTCCCGGACCGGGGCACGAACCCGTGTCCCCTGCATCGGCAGGCGGACTCTCAACCACTGCGCCACCAGGGAAGCCCTGTTGTCTACTTTTAAAGTTTTGTTCCATCCCTTCCTTTCCTGGATTTTTTGTTTTGTTTTGCTTTAGATGTTGAACTAATCAAAAAGGTGATCTAATCTACTCACATTTTCCCAGTTATTTTGCAAATAAATACATTGTATTCCAGAATGGATTTGGTGTCTTCAGAAAGAAGAAATATAAAGCTATAATCTCTTTTAATAATCACACTTGATTCATTACACACATGGAGAACAGCTGTGCAAAATTCATTTACAAGTTTTTACAACCTGTGGTAGAAAGTATGAAAACTGTCTTTCTACTGCATACTATACTGGTCTTGGGACATTTGGACACTGTACTAGTAAGAACCAGAATGTATTATAACAAGAACAAAAAAGGCAGAGGGAGGAAGAGCAACCAAAGTGGCTTAATTTACTTTACATTCCCTTCGTAAGGTTGGCTCACAAATCCTTGACTGAACAGTATATTTCAATGTTTTCTTCATTCTTGCCTGGAACTTTTCTCTGAGTTACCTTTCTGTCAAGTAATCCTCTTGACACTATTCTGGAGCATCCCCCAATCATATGTAACCAAAAACTGTTATGACCATCTTATTTTTAGAGCTATACATTACATAGTTAAACTTCACTCTATGAACTATGCTTGCATTTTGAAATGCACATTTCTTCTCTTAACCTTTTCAAACTAAAGTAAAATTAGCAGCAGAAGTGATTGTAGTAATTTGACAAAAAATATAAAAATAAGGGTAAATGATCTATTCACATCTATACCTTGTGTTTTAAATATTTTTTAAACAATTTGAAGTTTATACAGAAAATTTGCAAGTACAGTAGAAATAACTTTTCCTTTGATCCGTTTGAGAGTGAATTGCTAACTGATGCCCCATGACTTCCCAGCAGTAGTTTAGTGTATATTTCCTTCAAACAAGGACATTCGACCATAGTACAACTATCAAATTGGGAAGTTAACATAAACACCATACCACCAGCTAATCATCAGACCCCACTCAAGTTTTGCCAAATGTTTGAAAAATGTCCTGTATAGCAAAAATAATGTTTTAGATTATACCCTTTGAACTTAATTATTGTATTATTTTGTTTTTCTTCCCTTTAGAACAGTCCCACAATCTTTCTTTGACTTTCATCATCTTGACACTTTTGAATAGCACAGACCAATTATAATGTAATGTGTCCCTCAGTTTGGTTTCATTTAATGTTTCCTCATGATTTGATTCAAGTCATACACCTTTGGCAACAATATCACAGAATGGATTTTGTGTTCTTCTCATTCCATCTAGTAAGGTGGCACATAATTTCAATTTTTTTCATTACTGATGTTCATTTTGATCATGTCTTGATTAAGAAATTGTATGCCAGACTTCCCCGCTGTAAGTTTTCTATTTTTCCTCTTTGTAATTATGAAGTATTTTAATAGTTGAATCTCTGTAAATATCCCATTCTTCATCATACTTATTACTTATTCCTTTATTAATTTCTATAAGCATGGTTTCCTACTTCAGTGGGCTATAATATGCTCTATAATGACTTATTTCAATGCTGAAATTGTCCCAGATTTGGCCAGTGGGACCCGATTCAGACTGCCTACTGCGTTCTTCTGACATATCCCCATCATTCCTTGAGCACTTCCTTGTTTATTGGTTTCAGAAAATGTCCAATGCTTTTCATGTACTCTTCATGTCCCAAACCTGGAATCATAATTTTTCCAAGATGTTCTGATTACTTTCAGTGGATAATGGTATTTAGAGACTGCTATCAAGATACTAATTCAAATAAAGTCTCAACACCTCAAGGTTTATTATAATTTTCTCCCTTTCCATATTTGTAATTCCCTTCTTCAACAGTGAGGAAATGGGCTCATTTTATCCTTAATGTGTTTACTTATACAGTTATTCCCCTGCATGTAACCAACCTGCCATTGCTACCAATGCAAATGCTAAATATTTCTAGTTAATTAATCTTTTAATCCTTCGACAGACATTTTGGCTCTTGAAGTCATTGTGAGGAGAAACTCAAGTGTCCATAGTTTTCTCATCCCTATGCTGACTTATTTTAAATAGATTCTTACACAGAAACTTTTCAAAAGTTCTTAAGATCTAAATAACCACATTTGCTCTTTCCTCCTTTGTCATATTTTGTTTATCCCTTTAAGAAAATATAATAGCATTTATAAGTCTTCTAAATTAATAGAAACTAAAGAGAACATGACAACTAAATGCAATATTTGATCGTGAATTGGAAAAATAAAATATTTTAAAGATAATATTGGAACAGTCAGTAAAAATTTTATGAACTGTAGAGTGTGTAATATCTTGTATCATGTTTAAACTTCATTAATTTTACAATTGTATAGTAGCTCTGCAAAAGAATGTCCTTTTTCTTTGAAGAAACATGTTAAAATTATTAGGAATATATAGTAATGATATCTGCAATTTACTCTCAACTCCTCAAGTAAAAACAATTATATTTATCATATATATAATACATATTCATGTATAAACATATATATTCATGTATGTATAAACACATATGAATGAGAGAAATAAATCAAGCAAAACAGTGAATCCAGTTGAAAGGCGTACAATTCTTGCAATTTTCTATAGTTTTGAAATGTTTCCAAAAATGTTGAAAGTTGCAAAAATCTTGTTCTCCCCCAAACACTGTACAAATCAGTTTTGTTTCCTCTGAATTCTTAATCGTATTCAGCTGTACAGCACAGGTACTACCTCTAACTTTTTTTCTATAGGTGATTTTCCTAGCTGTCAAGGGGGGCCTACAGTGTTTCATTCACCAGAATTTGCCTGCTTGCTTTCCCCAACCAGACTCTCTACAGCCTTCCTCAGATTTCCATTCTAACCCTTAAAAATTCTCAAAATCTGGAAATACTTCCTTGTGTCTACCCTGAATCCTATAAATTAAATCTGAAACTCCTTTCTTCTTCATTTTCTTCCTTCAATCAATATGTTTACAGGTTACTTAGAAACCTCTGAATGTTTTTACATTTTCATTGACATGAAATTACCTCTTTGCTTCTCTTTTAGAAATTGGAAATGTTTTAAGCCATGAGATACAATTTAGTAACTAAAATTGGAATTGTATAAGTATAAATATCAATAAAAATTAGAGCTGGGCTTCCCTGGTGGTGCAGTGGTTGGGAGTCCGCCTGCCGATGCAGGGGGCATGGGTTCATGCCCCGGTCCGGGAAGATCCCACATGCCGCGGAGTGGCTGGGCCTGTGAGCCATGGCTGCTGAGCCTGAGTGTCCGGAGCCTGTGCTCCGCAACGGGAGAGGACACAACAGTGAGAGACCCAGGTACCGCAGGAAAAAAAAGAAAAAAATTGAGCTAATTTTCAGAAAATAATCATTGAAAAAGCTTTTAACTTTAAAACCAAAAAATGTTAAGATTATTCATGTATAGTTGTAGGTAGGTATACATTAAAATAATTTCAAAACTTCCTTTCCTATCCCAAGTGTGACTTAAACTTCAATACTGATTTGAAAAGACATGCTTTTAAAAAAATCAGAATAAATAAGGAAAAAAGAGCAATTTTCCTATCATAGTTAATAAATGTTATACATTTTTTCTTCTAAGTCCATGTGCTATTTAAAGATATGAAGATTATTCTAGCCATCATGACAGATACTGAATGACTAACACAACTACATAGCTTTTTAGTTTAGATTTATATTTTTTAAGGAAAATGAAGCTTTTAGAAGACTCAAACTAAAAAGAAAAGGATGTATATATGTGTTGAGTGGATGGGGCTAACTTTCTAAATGCCATCTTTCAGACCTCTATACATACCTAGTTCTATTTAGCTTTTAAAACAGTTTAGATTTAATTTACTTGCTATTATCTTTCAGTACTTTTTTGTCTGTACAGTATTTTTCTGTGCTTCATTTTTCCATTTTGGTATTATTCATTTTATTTTGTACATAATTTTTATAGGTCATTCTGATTTGGAAGTAATGTTTTGCTAACATGTCAAATCACTCTGAATTCTAGTTTAGCTCTTTTAGATTTTAGCAATCCTCTAGGATATGGCATCATTCCTTGTGTAGTTTAGATATTCAGTGAGTATTTGTTAAGGACCCCAAAACTTCAGGGTGTTGTGCTGTGAGGATTATAGAACAAAGAAGATACAAAGATACAAAGAAGATAGCAGCTATTCACTCAAGGAATCTCCTGGAAAAACAACTAGGCTACACTATATAAATCAGAATTTTTAGTGTACAATTCATACATGTTCTTTAAAAAATTAATACAGAAGATAATGAAGAAAATAAAAAAACTCTCTAAGTTCTACCATTTAGAGTAATCACTGATAAAATTTTGTAGATCATGCTTCCAAATATCAATTCTCTGTCTCTATCTCTTTGTTTCCCTTTCTCTCTGTTTACATCTATCTGTATATCTCTCCTCCCTCTACACAGATTCATACAGACACACAGTTATCCAAGTACAATTTTATATAGTTTCACACTACACAAATTATTATGCATTTTGCATTTAAACACTAACTTTCTTATATATAACTTAGATATCAATAACAAATCTATTTATTTTGAAAACCTAAAGAATATATGACTATACCCAAATTCATATTATAAATCTTTTATCAATGCTTATCAATAGATACTTCTATCATTTTTGCTATTTTTTTCTGTGACAATATTCTTCATGAATAAATATTTTCACAGTTATTCAATTACCTCCCTAACATAAATTTCTTAAAGAGCTATCACTGAGTCAAATTGAACCCAATTTTAAATATAATAATATTAAAATACTTTTAGAATTGTATGTATACACTCCATACCACTTTACCAACACTGATTATTCCTAATCATTTTAGTATTTGACAATAGGTCATAGCATTTTACATTTCCACTTTTTTCACTCTCAGATGTACACAGCTCTAGCTGATTTGGTGTCACATCTATAGTTAAATCAAAAGTATAGATGAAATGTTTATGTAATTCAGTATGTGATGAATATTTAGTCCCTAACAAATATAGATTGAAAGAGTAACTGAAAATACATATTTTTCATCTGCCCTCATTTATTTGACTGTGTGCCAACCTCATTTTAATGCACACTAGATTATAAATACTTTAATTTGGCAATTTATTATATATTTGTATTTGTTGATGTAAGTGATGAATGTATCCCCAGGTCTTTAGTATATATTTAGGAATTTTATAAAATCTTTCTGAACTATTATAATTTATATAGTCATTAATGTTTACTGTGCTACACATAAGATTTTTAGTGCTTCCTTTTAAAACCCTGAGGAGACATACCATATGATTGATGTTTTTAAATACACCATAATACATTGTTCTGATTCTGTGGAGCTTGACAATTTTACTCAAGGTGGTACGTTCCAGCTACAATATCATATCTCAGTTACTGCTTATGGTAAGTCCTCCTTAATTATTCATTTTTTGCTGTTATGGTTGTGAGTAAATTTTTAGCTTCTCTTAAGCTAATAAAAAATACAATGTGTGGCATACAAAATATTTTGAATGCATTTTGGAATTAATAATTTTATGACTAATGGAAGAAAAGTGTGGGTATGGTTAAAATATTCTAGATCTTGGTGTTGAAGTGATTATTTTCTATTTCTTTAACTAACACATTATTTCTATATTTTCTTCTGACATTCTTGCTTATTCTTTTGCTGATATTTGAAATGGTTGTTAAATATACACCATAGATTTTAATGGATAATTGGCTAATAGGACTACATTTTGACAGTGAGTGTATCCATTATGAATTAACTCTTACATGAGCCTAGTCACAATTCACAGTGAATTTATGAGTTCTATTTCATACAGAAATACCAAAAAAACTGTCTTGATACATTAATAAATTGTAAAGTATTTGATTGACTCACTAATACATTCTTAAAATTTAATAATTTTTCTAGCCTTAAAATAGGTGAGTATATTAAATTGATTATTCAGAGATAGAAAGTATCTTTACCTATGGTATTATTTTATATCTTTATATGTATTCTTAAATTATACTTTCTTTTAGAAAATTTCTTATCCACAGATTTATTATTTTCTTTTTCTCTGTTTATGTCTCTTTTTCTCTCCCTCAGTGCATACACACACAAGTACACAAAATCAACATAGTTGTGGTATTTTTATAATTATTTTTAAATGAAGTCATATTAGAGGGACAGAATCTAAGCATCAAATGATATATTTTGTATTACCCATTTTGATCTCACATAAGGACATAACTGTTTTACATAGGCCATGATCAATAATGTGTGAATTAATATCCATTAAGATTTCTGAAGTTATCTATAAGGGATTGTATTTTCACAACAAGTGTAAAACTCATATTTGCTTAGCTATTTACATGAATTCAAACTAAAATTGACACCAGTCTGAATAATAATTTGCCTCTTGAAATAAAAGTCCTTTTTTAGCTCAAAATTTTGAAAATTAAATTAATAAATACAAATTAGGTTTTATCTTTTCAAAATATGTCAGTGTGGTTACAATATAAAGCACAGAATAATGGTTTCTTTGGATTTCTACTATGGACCTCGAAGATTGTGTGTTCATCATGTTTTTGTTAAGGACTATATCAAAATGGAAACTGTCTTTGAAAACAATGGATATAGGGATAAAGAAAATGATCCTTGGCTTTGAAGGTCCAGAGTTCTGGATCTAGTGATATTTGACAAATTACCAGTTATATACCCTTGGAAAAGCCATTTAATCTGAGGCTAAACTGCTTCATCTGTTAAAACAGTGCAATGGATTATATTATCTCAAATATTATTATTATTATTTAACAATATTTTAAATGTAATAATATTTTATACCATTAATTTATTATCTAGCAATAATAGTATTATTTAAAAATATAATTTAAATATATTAACATTTAATAATAGTATTTAACAGTATTTTATTAAACATTAAAATAGTATTACTATTTAACAACATAGAAAGTATTTGCAATAATAAAACGATATGTATTTCAAGAAAGCATGAATTCAAAATGTGCTAGAGTTTTGTAATGAATGACTATTTTTATGGAATTTAATAGTGTAATTCAATATATCTTACACCTCCAAAATGTCATGTCATTTATTGGTTGAGATCTTGCTATAGAAATTTAAAACTGTCATTTTAAAAATGTATTATCATCACTGGATCAAAAAAATAATCACAAGGGAAAATAGAATATATTTTGAGATGAATGATAATGAAAGCACAACATAAAATTTATGACATACTGCTAAAAAATGAATAAAGGAAAATGTATACCCGTAAATATTTGCATTTAAAAAAGAAGAAATATATCTCAAATAAATGACACAAACTTCCATTTTAAGACACTGGAAGAGTAAATTATATTAATATGACCAGAAGTAAGGAAATAACAAATACAGTCTAGCCAAGAAAATTAAAAATTATTCCAGTTACTAAAATCAGGAAACAAAGAGAGGAAGTTACTACAAACCTTAAAGTCATAAAAAGTATTATGTTAGAATACTATGAAAAACTTTATGCCAATAGATTAGATAACTTAGACTGGATAGACAAATTTCTACCAAAACACAAACTACTGAAACTGTCTCAATAAGAAATTGAAAATCTAAATAGACTTGTAACAAGTGAGGAAACTGAATTAGTTATTAGAAATTTTCCTACAAAGAAAATCCCAGGCCAAAATTATTTCATAAGTGTATTTTGCCAAAGATTTAAAGGAGAACTAATATCAATTGTTGACAAAATCTGTCAAAATATAGAAGAAGAGTAAAATTTCCTCAACTCTTTCTATAAGTCTAGCATTAATCTGATATCAAAGCAAGAAAAAAGATGTCAGAAGAAAAAAAAAACTACTGACAAATATATTATGAAAATAGATGCAACAATCTTCAACAGAATGCTAGCAAAGTGGATCAGCAATATATAAAAACAATTATACACTATGACCACGTGAGATTTATCACAGAAATACAGGGTTGGTGTAACATCTGAGAATCAATTAATGTAGTACACCATAGCAGTAGTATAAAAACAAAAAAACATATGATCATCTCAATTGACGTGGAAAAAGCATTTAACAAAATACTGTAAAACTTCATAGTGAGAACACCCAAGAAATAAGAATAGAATGGAAATGTCTCAACCTGATAAAAAGCATTAATGAAAAAGGCATAGTTCACATCACACTTAATGCTGAAAGAATAAGTGCTTTTCCTTAAAGATTAAAAATAAGGCAAGGATGTCTGCTATCATCAATTTTATTCTATATTGATCTGATGATTCTATCCTGGGCAATTAGGCAAGAAATGAAATAAATAACAACCAGATTGGAAAAGAAAAGTTAAAACTGTGTCTATTTGCAGATGACATGATAGTGTATAAAAAAAAAATCCTGGGAGGACCTTCAAAATGGTGGAGGAGTAAACCATGGAGATCACCTTCCTCCCCACAAATATATCAAAAATACATCTATATGTGGAACAACACCTACAGAACACCTACTGAATGCTGGTAGAAGACCTCAGACTTCCCAAAAGGCAAGAAAATTCCCAATCACCTGGCTACGGCAAAAGAAAAAAAACAGACAAAAGAATAGGAATGGAACCTGCACCCCTGGGAGGGAGCTGTAAAGAAGGAAAAGTTTCCACACACTCGGAAGCCCCTTTAATGTTGGAGACAGGTTGGGAAGCTGTGAAGCCACAGAGGAGAGCACAGCAACAGTGGTGCAGAGAGCAAAGTGGAGAGATTCCCACACAGAGGACTGGTGCTGACCAGCACTCACCAGCCAAGAGGCTTGTCTGCTCACCCACCAGGGCGAGTGGGGACTGGGGGCTGAGGCTTGGGTTTCAGAGGTCAGACCCAAGGGAGAGGACTGGGGTTGGCTACATGAAGACAGCCTGAGGGGGGCTAGTGCACAACAACTAGCCAGGAGGGAGTCCAGGAAAAAGTCTGGACCTGCGAAGAGGCAAGAGACCATTGTTTTGGGGTGTTCAAGGAGAGGGAAGTCCTTCCCCATGTGCCCACAGAAGACAGAGTACCACCTAAGCAAGCTCCAGAGATGGGTGTGAGCCGTGACTATCAGCTTGGACCCCAGAGATGGGCATGAATGCTAAGGCTGCTGCCACTGCTGCCAAAAATCCTGTGTGCAAGCACAGGTCACTACCCACACCCCCATCTCCAACCTGGGAGCCAGTGCAGCACACCACTGCCAGGGTCCTGAGATCCAGGGACAACTTCCTCGGGAGAACACATGGAACACCTCAGGCTGTTGCAATGTCATGCTAGACTCTGATGCTGCAGGCTCACCCCACATTCCAGTTATGACTACCGTACCCCTCCCTCTCCCTGGCCTGAGAGCAAGAGAGCCATAATCAGCTGCTACTTTAATCCCATCCTGTCTGGGCAGGGAACAGATGCTTGAGGATGACCTACATGCAAAGGTGGGGACAAAACCAAGGCTGAACCCAAGAAGCTGTGTGAACAAAGAAGAGAAAGGGAAATTTCTCAGTGCAGCCACATGAGCAGTGGATGAAATCCCCACAGTCATCTTGATGAACCCTGCATCTGTGGAATACCTGAATAGACAAAAAATGTTCCCAAAATTGATATGGTGGACTTTGGGAGCAAGTGTAGACATCAGGTTTGATGTCTGTGACAGATCTGTTTCTGATTTTTATTTTTATCTTAGTTTAGTTTTTAGTGCTTGTTATCATTGGTGGATTTGTTTTTTGGACTGGTTGCTCTCTTCTTTTCATAATTGTTTAAATTTTTAATTTTTAAAGTTTTATTATTTATTATATTTTATTTTATTATTTATTTTCTTCCTTTCTTTTCTTCTTTTTCTTCTAGGCCATGTGGCTGACAGCAGCTTGGTGCTCCAGCCTTCTGTCAGGCCTGAGCCTACGAGGTAGGACAGCTGAGTTCAAGACATTGGAATATGAGAGACCTCCCGGCCCCACATAACATCAGTTGGCAGGAGCTCTCCCAGAGATCTCTGTCTCAGCACAAAGACCCAGCTCCCACCCAAAGGCCAGCAAGCTCCAGTACTGGATGCCCCACACCAAACAACTAGCAATACAGGAACACAACCCCACGATTAGCAGAGAGTTGCCTAAAATCATACGAAGTTCACTGACAACCAAAAAGACACAACTGGAGGCAGCCCTGCCACAAGAGAGACAAGATACAGTCCCAAGCACAAGAAAACAGGCACCACTCCCTTCCACCATGAAGCCTACACAAACCACCAAACCAACCTTACCAACTGGGGGCAGACACCAAAAACAATGGAAACTATGAACCTGCAGCCTGTGAAAAGGAGACCACAAACACAGTAAGTTAAGCAAATGAGAAGACAGAGAAATATGCAGCAGATGAAGGAGCAAGGAAAAACCAACAAGACCAAACAAATGAAGAGGAAATAGGTAGTCTACCTGAAAAAGAATTCAGAATAATGATAGTAAAGATGATCCATAAAACATAAAACATAAAAGAAATGTTTAACATAAAAGAAATGTTTAACAAGGACCTAGAAGAACTAAAGAGGAAACAATGATGAACAACACAATACATGAAATTAAAAATTCTATAAAAGGAATCAATAGCAGAATAACTGAGGCAGAAAAACAGATAAGTGACCTGGAAGATAAAATAGTGGAAATAACTGCCACAGGCACAATAAAGAAAAAAGAATGAAGAGAAATGACTACAGTCTCAGACACTTCTGGGACAATTTTAAACACACCAACATTCGAATTATAGGAGTCCCAAAAGAAGAAGAGAAATAAAAAGGGTCTGAGAAAATATTTGAAGACATTATAGCTCAAAATTTCCCTAACATGAGAAATGAAATAGTCAATCAAGTACAGGAAGCACAGAGAGTCCCATACAGGATAAATCCAAAGAGTAATACACCAAGACCCATTCTAATCAAACTATCAAAAATTAAATACAAAGAAAACATATTAAAAGCAACAAGGGAAAAGCAACAAATAACTTACAAGGGAATGCCATCAGATTAACAGCTTAACTTTCAGCGGGAACTCTGCAAGCCGGAAGGGAGTAGCAGGACGTATTTAAAGTGACAAAAGGGAAAAAACTACAACCAAGATTACTATATCCAGAAAGGACCTCATTCAGATTCAATTGGAGAAATTAAAACCTTTACAGAAAAACAAAAGTTAAGAGAATTCACACCACCAAACGAGCTTTACAGCCAATGCTAAAGGAACTTCTCTAGCCAGGAAACACAAGAAAAGGAAAAGACCTAAAGAAACAAACCCAAAACAGTTAAGAAAATGGTAATATGAACATACATATCGATAACTACCTTAAAAGTAAATGGATTAAATGCTCCAAACAAAACACATAGACTGGCTGAATGGATACAAAAACAAGTCCCATATATATGCTGTCTACAAGAGACCCACCTCAGACCTAGGGACACATAGAGACTGAAAATGTGGGGATAGAAAAAGATATTCCATGCAAATGGAAATCAAAAGAAAGCTGGAGTAGCAATTCTCATATCAGACAAAATAGACTGTACAATAAAGACTATTACAAGAGACAAAGAAGGACACTACATAATGATCAAGGGATAAATCCAAGAAGAAGATATAACAATTGTAAATATTTATGCACCCAACATAGGAGCACCTCAATACATAAGCCAAATGCTGACAGCCATAAAATGGGGAAATGACAGTAACACAGCCATAACAGGGGACTTTAACAACCCACTTTCACCAATGGACAGATCATCCAAAATGAAAATAAATAAGGAAACACAAGCTTTAAATGACACATTAGATAAGTTGGATTTAACCGATATTTATAGGACATTCCGTTCAAAAACAACAGAATATACTTTCTCCTCAGTTGCTCATAGAACATTCTCCAGAACAGGTCATACCTTGAATCACAAATCAAACCTCGGTGAATTTAAGAAAATTAAAATCATATCAAGTATCTTTTCCAAACAAAATGACTAGACATCAATTACAGGAAAATGAAAAAAATACCAATACATGGAGGTTAAACAATACACGACTAAATATCCAAGATATCACTGGAGAAATCAAAGATGAAATTAAAAAATATCTAGAAACAAACATCAAGGAAAACAATTTCACCCGAAACCTATGGGGTACAGCAATAGCTGTTCTAAGAGGGAAGTTTATAGCAATACATTCCTACCTCAAGAAATAAGAAAAATCTCAAGTAAAGAACACAACATTACACTTAAAGCAAAGAGAGAAATAAGAGCAAAAAAAAAACCAAATTAGCAGAAAGAAAGATATCATAAAGATCAGATCAGAAATAAATGAAAAAGGAATGAAGGAAACAATAGCAAAGATCAATAAAACTAAAAGCTGTTTCTTTGAGAAGATAAACAAAACTGATAAACCATTAGCCAGAAACATGAAGAAAAAAAGGGAGAAGACTCAAATCAACAGAAATTGAAATGACAAAGGAGAGTAAGAAATAACACTGCAGAAATACAACAAAATACAAAGGATTATGAGAGATTACTACAGGCAACTCTATGCCAATGAAATGGATAACCTAGAAGAAATTGACAAATTCTTAGAAAACAACAACCTTCCAAGACTGAACCAGGAAGAAATAGAAAATATGAACAGACCAATCACAAGTACTGAAACTGAAGCTGTGATTAAAAATCTCCCAACAAACAAAGGCCCAGGACCAGATGGCTTCAGAGGTAAATTCTATCAAATATTTAGTGAAGAGAAAACACCTATATTTCTCAAACTCTTCCAAAATATAGCAGATGGAGGAACACTCCCAAACTTGTTCTATGAGGCCATGTTCACCCTGATACCAAAGCCAGACAAAGTTGTCACAAAAAGAGAAAACTACAGACCAATATTACTGTTGAACACAGAGGCAAAAATCCTTAACAAAATAATAGCAAACAGAATCCAACAACACATTAAAAGGATCATACAATATGAACAAGTGAGTTTTATCCCAGGAATGCAAGGATTCTTCAATATACACAAATCAACAAATGTGATAAACCATATTAACAAACTGATGGATAAAAAACATATGATCATCTCAATAGATGCAGAAAAAGCTTCTGACAAAATTCAGCACCCATTTATAATAAAAACTCTCCAGAAAGTTGGCATAGAGGGAAATTACCTCAACATAATAAAGGCCATATATGACAAACCCACAGCCAACATCATCCCCAATGGTGAAAAACTGAAAGAATTTCCAATAAGATCAGGAACAAGACAAGGTTGCCCACTCTCACCACTCTTATTCAACATAGTTTTGGAAGTTTTAATCACAGCAATCTGACAAGAAAAGGAAATAAAAGGAATCCAAATCAGAAAAGAAGATGTAAAGCTGTCACTGCTTGAAGATGACATGATAGTATACATAGAGAATCCTCAAGATGCTACCAGAAAACTACTAGAGCTAATCAATGAATTAGCTAAAGTAGCAGGATACAAAAGTCATGCAAAAAATCTCTTATGTTCCCATACAATAAAGATGAAATATTTGAAAGAGAAATCGAGGAAACATTCCCATTTATCATTGCAACAAAAAGAAAAAAACTACCTAGGAAGAAACTTACCTAAGGAGAAAAAATACCTGTATGCAGAAAATTCTAAGACACTGATGAAAGAGATTAAAGATGACACAAACAGTTGGAGAGATATACCATATTCTTGGATTGGAAGAATCAACATTGTGAAAATGGCTATACTACCCAAAGCAATCTACAGATTCAATGCAATCCCTATCAAACTACCTATGTCATTTTTCACAGAAACAGGACAAAAATTTTTATAATGTGTATGGAAACACAAAAGACCCCTAATAGTCAAAGCAATCTTGGGAAAGGAAAACGGAGCTGGAGGAATCAGGCTCGACTTCAGACTATACTACAAAGTTACAGCAATCAAGACAATATGGTACTGGCACTAAAACAGAAATAGAAGTCACTGGAAAAGGATAGAAAGCCCAGAGATAAACCGACACACATATGGTCGCCTTATCTTTGAAAAAGGAGGCAAGAATATACAATGGAGAAAAGACAGACTCTTCCAAAAGTGGTGCTGGGAAAACTGAACAGTGACATGTAAAAGAATGAAATTAGAACACTTCTTAACACCATAGACAAAAACAAACTCAAAATGAATTAAAGACCTAAGTATAAGGCCAGACACTATAAAACTCAGAGGAAAACATAGGTAGAACACTCTATGACTTAAAGCACAGCAAGATCCTTTTTGACCCACCTCCTAGAGAAATGGAAATAAAAACAAAAATAAACAAATTGTTCCTAAGGAAAGTTAAAAGCTTTTGTATCGCAAAGGAAACCATAAACAAGATGAAAATACAACCCTCAGAATGGGAGAAACTATTTACAACTGAAGCAGCTTATAAAGGGTTAATCTCTAAAATATACAAGCAGCACATGCAGCTCAATATCAAAAAAACAATCAACCCAATCCACAAATGGGCAGAAGACCTAAATAGACATTTCTCCAAAGAAGATATACAGATTGCCAGCAAACACATGAAAGGATGTTCAATATCACTATTCATTGGAGAAATGCAAATCAAAGCTACAGTGAGGTATCTTCTCACACCTGTCAGAATGGCCATCATCAAAAAAGCTACAAAAAAAAATACTGGAGAGGGTGTGGAGAAAAGGGAACCCTCTTGCACTGTTGGTAGGAATGTAAATTGATACAGCCACTATGGAGAACAGCCTGGAGGTTCCTCAAAAAACTAAAAATAGAACTACCATATGACCCAGCAGTCCCACTACTGGGCATATACCCTGAGAAAACCATAATTCAAAAAGCGTCATGTACCACAATATTCACTGCAGCTCTATTTACGATAGCCAGGACATGGAAGCAACCTAAGTGTCCATCGACAGATGAATGCATAAAGACGATGTGGCACATATATACAATGGAATATTAGCCATAAAAAGAAACAAAATTGAGTTATTTGTAGTGAGGTGGATGGACCTAGAGTCTGTCATACAGAGTGAAGTATGTCAGAAAGAGAAAAACAAATACCGTATGCTAACACATATATATGGAATCTAAAAGAAAAAAAAAGGTTCTGATTAACCTAGGGAAAGGACAGGAATAAAGATGCAGACATAGAAAATGGACTTGAGGACACGGGGAGGAGGAAGAGTAAGCTGGGATGAAGTGAGAGAGTAGCATTGACTCTATATATACTCTACCAAATGTAAAATAGATAGCTAATGGGAAGCAGCTGCATGGAACAGGGAGATCATCTTGTTGCTTTGTGACAACCTAGAGGGGTGGGATAGGGAGGGTGAGAGGGAGATACAAGAAGGAGGTGATATGGAGATATACGTATACATATATATTCACTTTGTTATACAGCAGAAACTAACACAACATTGTAAAGCAAGTATACTCCAATAAAGGTGTTAAAAAAAAGAAAAAGTAAAATACTAATATATCCTTCTTATCAAGTAATGGAAATAAAAAGAAACAATTGGGAGAACATTAAACTTAAAGGCTGTTACACAGCAAAGGAAACCATAAACTAAATGAAAAGACAACCTTCGGACTGGGAGAAATGTTTGCAAACCATGCTACCGACAGAGGTTTAATTTCCAAATATATAATCAGTTCATACAGCTTAATATCAAAAGAAAGAAAAAAAAACCCAAAACACAACCCAAACAAAAAATGGGGAGAAGTCCTATATAGACATTTCTCCAAAGAAGACATACAGATTGCCAAAAGGCACATGAGAAGTTGCTCAATATTGATAATTATTAGAGAAATGCAAATCAAAACTTGGTGAGATATCACCTCACACCAGTCAGAATGGTCATCTTTAAAATGTGTACAAATAATTAATGCTGAAGAGGGTGTGGTGAAAAAAGAACCCTCTTTTACTGTTGGTGGAATGTAAATGGGTGTAGCCACGATAGAGAACTGTATGGAAGCTCCTTCAAAAACTAAAATTGGGTTACCATATGATCCTGCAATCACACTACTGGGAATATATATGGAGCAAACCATAATTGAAAAGATACATATATCCCAATGTTCATAGCAGCACTATTTATAATAGCCAGGACATGAAAGCAACCTAAATGTCCATCAAGAGATGAATGGATAAAGAAGATATGGTATACACACACACACACACACACACACACACACACACACACACACACACACACACCGGAATATTACTCAGCCATAAAAAATAGTGAAATAATGTGCTTTGCAGCAACATGGATGGACCTAGAGATCATCATGTTAAGTGAAGTAAATCAGGCAAAGAAAGGCAAATAGCATAGAATATCATTTATATGTTGGATCTAAAAAAATATGATACAATTGAACTTATTTACAAAATTGAAATAGACTCACAGACATAGAAAACAAATTTATGGTTACCAAAGTGCGTAGTGGTGGGGGGGTGAGAGATAAATTAGGAGTTTGGTATTAACATATACACACTATATAGAATAGTTAAACAACAAGGACCCCCTATATAACACAGGGAACAATATTCAATATCTTTTAGTAACCTATAATGGAAAAAATTTATATATATATATATATATATATATATATATATGAAACTGGATCACTTTGCTGTACACCTGAAACTAACACAACCTTGTAAATTAAATATACTTTAATGAAAAATGGTTTAAAAATCCTAATGAATCTATGAAAAATATATTGAAGGAATACATAAATTCAGCAAAATTTCAGAACACAAATTTGATAAGTAAAATCAATTGTATTTCTATACACAAGCAATGAAAAATTAAAAAATGAAATTAAGAAAACAAATCCATTTATGATAGCATCAAGAAGAATAAAATACTTAGGAATAAAGTCAACAAAAGGAGTGTAAAATGTATACTTAGAAAACCACAAAACATTGCTGATGGAAATGAATAAAATACAAAATGAATGGAAAGATTCATTTCTTGGATTAGAAGATTTTATATTTAAATGGCAATCCTCCCAAATTCCCCTACAAATTCAATGCAATTCCCATCAAAATTTCAATTGGCTTCTTTTCAGAAAATGGCAAGTGAACCTAATAATCACATGAACAATCAAGAGCCCAAAATAGCCTAAACAATCTTAAAAATGAGCATAGTTGGAATACAAACTTCTGGATTCCAGAATTTACTACAAAGGTATCATAATTAAGGAACTGTGGTACTGACATAAGGATGAGCATATAGATCAATAGGAAAGAACTGAGAGATCAGAAACCCTATCATTTCTGGTCAATTGATTTTTCTCTACGGTGCTAAGATCATTAAATGTGTAAAGAATAGTTCTTTCAACAACTAGTGCTGGCGAAACTGTATATCCACAAACAAAAGTATGAATTTTGACCCATTCCTCACAACATTCCCGAAAATTAACTCAAAATATATCATAAGGCTAAATGTGAGAACTAAACCAATAAAACTCTTAGGAGAAAATAGAGGAATGGATCTTCATGATCTTGGGTTAGGTAAAATCTTCTTATAGATTACACTAAAGCACAGGCAAGAAAAGAAAAAAAATAGATAAATTGGACTATATAAAAATGGAAACTTTTTGTGCTTCAAAGGACACCATCAAGGAAGTGAAAAACAATCCAAAGAATGGAAAAAATGTTTTCTAATCATATATCTATTAGGGGATGTGTATCTGGAATATATAGAAAAACTCTTAAAACTCAATGATAGAAAGACAAATAACACAATTTAAAAATTGGCAAAGAATGTGAATAGACATTTCTCCAAAGAGGATATGCAAATGGCCAATTACATGAGAGGACACTCAACATCATTAACTGTCAAGGAAAAACAAATCAAAACCACTACTCCACACCTACTAGGATGGCTAATAATCAAAAGATACATAAGGGTTGTGAGAATACAGAGATTGGAACCCTCATATACCGTGGATTGGAATGTAAACTCACACATTCACTTTGGAAAACACCTGGAAGTTGTTCAAATAGTTAAACATAAAGTTAATATGTGCCCTAGCAATTTCACACCTAGATATGTACTAAAAGAATTGAAAATATGCTCACAAATTTTTTTGTACAAAAATGCTCTTAGCAACATTATTTGTAGCAGTAAAAAAGTGGGAAAAGCCCCAATGGCCATCAACTGATGAGTGATTAAACAAAATATAGTATACATCTCTACAATGTAATATTATTTAGCCATAAAAAGGAATGCAGTATACTGATGTATGCTAAAACATTGATGAAGCTTGAAAACTTTATGCCAACTGAAAGAAGCCAGTGACAAAGCACTACTTATTGTATAACTTCATTTATCTGAAATGCCAAGAATAACCATATTTATAAAGACAGAATTTAGATTAGTGCAGAAATTGTATTAGTTGTTGACTAGGGCATGAGGGTGAGTGGTAGAGGGTAACAAGGAGTGTTTACTAATGGGTACAAAGTTCCTTTTGGGGGTAATGAAACTGCTCAAAATTCAGATTATGTTAATCTCTGAAAAACCCTGTTAATATGCTAAAAACAAATTATACATCTTAAATGTGTGAATTCTATGGTATGTGAATTTTATCTCAATAAAGCTGATTAAGTAAAAGAAAGGACTTTATTTGTGACAATGCCTGTAACTAATCTAATGGCACATTAAAACTGTTGCTTGAAAAACAACTTGTATGATGCACAGTGAGTACAAATTAGTATTAAAATTTGAGAACAACATTGGCTTTTTTTTTAACTGAAATGCAACTTTAAATATGACCCAATGTTGTGGAAGCAGCTGTGGGATGACCTGCTGCCCCTCTCTGGGAATGCCCAATCAGTGCCCTGAGTCTGGAACATTCCTCTATATGGAAGTTGGGTGCCAGCTGTAGCTTGGCCCCAGATTTTTCTTCCTTATTAGATTAAGACTTTCCTTTGTTACAAGTATTCAGTGAACTTCCTTGTATTGCTTAAGCATGTGTGTCAGTTGGCCCCTGGCCAGCCCTATCAGTGTATCTGGCCCCCTGCGGAAGGGAACAGGGTAATCACCTGCAGCCCAAGAAGGGTGCATGCAGTCCATCGCGTGTGTTGTCTATCAGGAAGTATCTGCTGGTCGTGGGAGACCAGCACACACTACAGACACTGATCTTGCTGTACTTCTTTTCCTTTCTGTGCATAAAACATTGTTCCAATGAGCAGCTTATGTGCTGAGTCCTCCTTGGCCATCCTGAACCTGTAGAAAATGCAGTGGGCCCAGGGCTCTGGGCTCCAATTTCTGGTGATTGGCATCATTATGATCTCTGCCATCCTCCATGCAATGGGAATCATCACTTGGGATTGGTAGCTGGATCTTTCTGCTTGATATACAACAAATGTGCTCTTCTGCATTAATCCCAGAGAGATAAAAATGTTTGTTCTACACACACACACACACGTACAAACTGTACATGATAATTAAAAACTTCGTTATTTGTATTAGCCAAAAACTGGAAAAAAAAACTGTCCCACAATAAGTGAATTTTTAAATAAACTGTGTACGTCTATAACATGTAATTATTCTCAGCAATAAAAAGAAATAACCTCTTGATACACACAACTTTGATGAATCTCAAAGAACTTATAGTGATTTTTTTTAAATTTCAGGCTCCTGGCAGCTCCACATTGCTTCCTGCACTCCTTGCTGCCACTGCATGTTCCAACTGACACTTAGAGTGAATTTTTAAAAAGCCAGCCTCAGTAGGCTACATCCTCTATTTGCTTTCAATAGCATTCTCAGAATGACAAGATTATGGAAAAGAATAACAGATTTGTTACCAGAGGTTAAGTGCTGGGCTGGAAGGTGATGAAACTTATATAAAAGAGGGACTTCCATGGTGGTACTGTGGGTAAGACTCCACGCTCCCAGTGCAGGGAGCCTGGGTTCAATCCCTGGTCTGGGAACTAGATCCCACATGCATGCCACAACTAAGAGTTTGCAAGCCGCAACTAAGAGTCTGCATGCTGCAGCTAAGACCCAGCACAGCCAAAATAAATAATAAATAAATAAAAAATTATAAAAAAAAATTATAAAACCTAAAATAAAATAAAAGGGTTGCATGAGGGAGATTTATGTACTGATACAGTAGTTCTGTATTTTGATTTCAATAGTGGTTAAACGAATTTACAAATTTAATGAAGTGACAAAGAGCTATACACACATTATATCAACGCCATTTTCCTGGTTTTAATACTGTATTACAGTTACATAAGTTGAATCACTGTGGAAAACTGAATAAAATCTATGTGAGACTCAGTACTACCTTTTCAACTTCCTGTGAGTCTATAATTATTTAAAACTAAAATGTTTTAATAATTCTTTCAGTGAGTACAAGAGCAAAAGTGTTTAAAGAACAGTGCCACTGAGAAACTCTTTTACATGTAAAAAGTAAGTGTGTTCACAACCCCACTACTTGTGATAGCAAAAACTGGAAATTTCCCAAATGTCCATGTTGTGATTTTGTTAAATTAACATTTGTTAATAGAGTTCAGGAGTGTCAAATGATGAGCCATGTTCAACAGAGACCAAAAGATAAATTGGAAAAGAGAAGTTTATTAATAACATGTCGTGGGCTTCCCTGGTGGTGCAGTGGTTGAGAGTCTGCCTGCCAATGCAGGGGACACGGGTTCGTGTCCCGGTCCGGGAAGAACCCACATGCCATGGAGCGGCTGGGCCTGTGAGCCATGGCCACTGAGCCTGCGCGTCCAGAGCCTGTGCTCTGCAACGGGAAAGACCACAACAGTGAGAGGCCCGCACACCGCAAAAATAAATAAATAAAAAAATAACATGTCCTGGGAGACATACACATGTATCAAGGGGCCACATGGGGAGGTCAAAGAAGGGTACAGTCAGTGTGAGCACAGGACCTGGGACACATGCCTTTATTAGGTTCTGTGGGTGGAATGTTTCTGGGGTTCCTGAGCTAAGGCTGGTTTGGCCAATTCAAACAAAAGATTGGAGGTTTGGTAGCTCCCAAGGGGTCGTATCTAAGGTACACAGAAGGGGAAGGAGCTAGAAGCAGGATAGACTGTTTAACACCAGGGGTGTTTCGAAGTCCTATCAGAAACTATGAACTTGTGACTCTGAGGGCTGTTATTCTAGGGCATGCACTCTCTGGAGGGCCTAGTATCAATTCAAGACCCCTGCAGTCTTGTTAGTTACACAAAATGAATTCTGAGATAGCAATATTATGGAGTAGTTTGGCCAAAATATCAACAGTCCATCTACTGGAGAATGGATAAATAACACAATAAGTAACCCAGAATATAAAAGAGCAAGGGAAAAAATGAATGAACAGATCTTGCCCAAATTTTGGTAAGTTTATTTTTAAGGTTTTAAATTATTTCTGATGCTATTGTAAACGAAGCTGTTTTCTTAATTTCATTTCTGGATCGCTCATTGCTGAGCACCATAAAAACAATTGATTCTTTTGTATATTGACCTTATATACTGCCACTTCGATGAACCATTCTTTAGTTGTAATAGCATTTTAGCAAATTCTTTCAGATTTTCTATATACAGATTATGTCATCTAAAAATAGAAATAAGTTTTACTTCTTCCTTTCTAATCTGAATGCCTTTATTTCTCTTCTTTGCCTACTTGTCCAAGCCAGAACCACCAGTAAAATGACATCCTTCTTCATTCTCAATTGTAGGGAGAAAGTATTAGCTTAGTTTGTTGAATGTTTTCTATAATAAAATAATGTTAGGTTTGGTCAAGTGATTTTTTCAGTGTCTACTGAAATGATCATGTGTTTATTCCCTTTTATATTATTGATATGGTGTATTATAATAGCTATATAATTATTTTGTATGATTCCTTTTGCTAGTATTTTGTTGAGGATTTATAAAAGAGATATTGGTCTGTAGTTTTCTTTCTTGTGATGTCTTTGGTTTTTGTGTGCTATTATTTTATACATATTATATATATGTTGGGTCACACATAATTTTATGTCTTTTAAAAAAAGCCAGGAGAAAAAAGTGAAAGTGTATATTTGTAGATTTTGTTATATCAACCTTCTTGTTTACCATTTCTGATTCT
Organism: Stenella coeruleoalba; assembly: GCF_951394435.1. NCBI lineage: Eukaryota > Metazoa > Chordata > Mammalia > Artiodactyla > Delphinidae > Stenella > Stenella coeruleoalba. The sequence continues at coordinate 72,336,390 of NC_137152.1, read as the reverse complement.
CTGAATTTTTTGCTGTTGATTTTCATTTCCATCTGGTGCCATTTAGTTACTATGAAGCAGATTTGCTCTTACATACTGTTATTGTCAAATATATTACATTTCTATATGTTATAAGCTGACCAACACAATTTCATATGTTTCTTTTATGGAACTGCTTTTTAAATCAGTAAAGTGAAGAAAAGAGAAAAAATATATGTAATCATATTGTCTTTCTTTTTTGGTAATTACCTATGTAATAACATTACCAGTTTTGTTTATCATGTAAATTTGAAATACTGACTGGGTTCAGTGTTTTCAGCATAGAGAACTTTCTTTCTGGCAAGGCACATCTGGAAGCAATGAACTTTTTCAGATATTTAAAAAGAATCTAGGAATATCTTTCTTTTACCTTCATTTCTGGAAGTTAGTTTTGCTGGATATAACATTCTTATGTGACAGATTTTTTTCTTTCAACATTTTGAATATGTTGTCCTATTTCCTTTTGGCCTCCTTTGGTTCAAATAAGTAAGTCCTTTATTGTACTGGAGTTTCCTTATATGTGATGAATCCTTTTAAGTGACTGCTTTCAAGATTTTGTCTTTATCTTTGGCTTTCAACTTTTTGACTAAACGTGTCTGGGACTAAATGTATCTTGCTGTTTTTATTATACTTGAAGGTTTTTGGGTGACTTGGATGTGCAGATTAATGTTTTCCATCAAATTTGGGAAGATTTCACGCATTATTTTTAATATTTTTTTATTCTTTTCTCTTTCTCCCGTACTTCTGGTACTGTTATTAAATATATGTTTTTGCGCTTAAAGGTGACCCACATTCTCTGAGACTTTGTTCAATTTTCTTCATTCCCTGTTTTTCAGATTACATAATTTCTATTGAATGATCTTCAAGTTTGCAGATTCTTTTTATGTCAGCTCAAATTTACACTCATTCTACTCTACCTAACTTTTGTCTCATTTATTGTATTTTTCAACTCCAGTATTTTCATTAGCTTCTTTTAAATAATTTCTATATCTTTACTGATATTTCCTCTTTGAAAGATATTGTTATCATAGCTTCTTTTAATTATTTAAGCATGGTTTCTTTTAGTTCTTTGAGTATATTTCATAATATGTGGATGATAAAAACAGTAATGTTCAGGGAGGTGAGGAAGACGGCGAAAGAGTAAGACACAGAGATCACCTTCCTCCCCACAGGTACATCAGAAATACATCTACACGTGGAACTGCTCCTATAGAACACCCACTGAATGCTGGCAGAAGACCTCCCACCTCCCAAAAGACAAGAAACTCCCCACATAACTCGGTAGGGCAAAAGAAAAAAGAAAAAAACAGAGACAAAAGAATAGGGACTGGACCCACACCAGTGGGAGGGAGCTGTGAAGGAGGAAAGGTTTCCACACATTAGAAGCCCTTTTGTCGGCGGAGCCTGCAGGTGGTGGAGGGGGGAAGTTTCGGGGCCACGGAGGAGAGCGCAGCAACAGGGGTGCAGAAGGCAAAGTGGAGAGATTCCCGCACAGAGGATCGGTGCCAACCAGCATTCACCAGCCCGAGAGGCTTGTTGGCTCACATGCCAGGGTGGGCGGGGGCTGGGAGCTGAGGCTCAGGCTTCGATCAGATCGCAGGAAGAGGACTGGGGTTGGCAGCGTAAACACAGCCTGAATGGGTTAGTGCATCACGGCTAGCCGGGGGGAGTCCAGGGAAAAGTCTGGACCTGCCTAAGAGGCAAGAGACTTTTTCTTCCCGCTGTTTCCTGGTGCATGAGGAGAAGGGATTAAGAGCACTGCTTAAAGGAGCTCCAGAGACAGGTGCGAGCTGCGGCTGACAGCACGGACCCGAGAGACGGGCATGAGATTCTAAGGCTGCTGCTGCTGCCACCAAGAAGCCTGTGTGCAAGCACAGGTCACTATACACACCTCACCTCCTGGGAGCCTGTGCAGCCCACCACTGCCAGGGTCCTGTGATACAGGGACAACTTCCCCGGGACAACCGACGGCATGCCTTAGGCTGGTGCAATGTCAAGCTGGCCTCTGCCTCCACAGGCTCGCCCCACATCCGTACCCCTCCCTCCCCTGGCCTGAGTGAGCCAGAGCCCCCGAAGCAGCTGCTCCTTTATCCCAGTCCTATCTGAGCAAAGAACAGATGCCCTCAGGCGAGCTATACCCAGAGGCGGGACCAAATCCAAAGCTGAACCCCGGGAGCTGTGTGAACAAAGAAGACAAAGGGAAATTTCTCCCAGCAGCCTCAGGAGCAGTGGATTAAATCTCCACAATCAACTTGATGTACCCTGCATCTGTGGAATACATGAATAGACAACAAATCATCCCAAATTGAGGAGGTGGACTTTGCAAGCAAGGTATATGATTTTTTCCCTTTTCCTCTTTTTGTGAGTGTGTATGTGTGTTTCTGTGTGAGATTTTGTCTGTAAAGCTTTGCTTTCACCATTTGTCCTAGGATTCTGTCTGTCTGTTTTTTTGTTTGTTTTTTATGTTAAAATTTTTTTCTTAATAATTATTATTTTATTTTAATAACTTTATCTTATTTTATCTTTATTTTATTATATTTTATTTTATCCTCTTTCTTTCTTTCTTTCTACTTTTTCTCACTTTTATTCTGAGCCAGGTGGATGAGAGGTTCCTGGTGCTCCAGCCAGGAGTCAGTGTTGTGCTTCTGAGGTGGGACAGCCAAGTTCAGGACACTGGCCCCAAAGAGATCTCCGAGATCCACATAATATCAAAAGGCAAAAATCTCCCAGAGATCTCCATCTCAACACCAGCACACAGCTTCACTCAACAACCAGCAAGCTACTGTGCTGGATACCCTATGACAATGAAGTAGCAAGACAGGAACACAACCCTACCCATTAGAAGAGAGGCTGCCTAAAATCATAATAAGGTCACAGACATCCCAAAACACAGCACCAGACGTGGACCTTTCCACGAGAAAGACAAGATCCAGCCTCATCCACCAGAACACAGGCACTAGTCCCCTCCACCAGGAAGCCTACACAACCCACTGAACCAACCTTAGCCACTGGGGACAGACACCAAAAACAATGGGAACTACGAACTTGCAGACTGCAAAAAGGAGACCCCATACACAGTATGATAATCAAAATGAGAAGACAGAGAAACACACAGAAGATGAAGGAGCAAGGTAAAAACCAACAGACCTAACAAATGAAGAGGAAATAGGCAGTCTACCTGAAAAAAAATCCAGAATAGTGATAGTAAAGATGATCCAAAATCTTGGAAATAGAATAGAGAAAATGCAAGAAACATTTAACAAAGACCTAGAAGAACTAAAGAGGAAACAAGCAACTATGAACAACACAATAAATGAAATTAAAAATACTCTAGAAAGGATCAATAGCAGAATAACAGAGGGAGAAGAACAGATAAGTGACCTGGAAGATAAAATAATGGAAATAACTACTGCAGAGCAGAAGAAAGAAAAAAGAATGAAAAGAACTGAGAACAGTGCAGAGACCTCTGGGACAACATTAAACACACCAACATTCTAATTATAGGGGTCCCAGAAGAAGAAGAGAAAAAGAAAGGGAGTGAGAAAATATTTGAAGAGATTATAGTTGAAAACTTCCCTAATATGGGAAAGCAAATAGTTAATAAAATCCAGGAAGCAAAGAGAGTCCCATACAGGATACCAGGAGAAACATGCCAAACACATATTAATCAAACTATCAAAAATAAAATACATAGAAAACATATTAACAGCAGCAAGGGAGAAAGAACAAATAACACACAAGCGAATCCCCATAATGTTAACAGCTGATCTTTCAACAGAAACTCTACAAGCCAGAAGGGAGTGGCAGGACATACTCAAAGTGATGAAGGAGAAAACCTTACAACCAAGATTACTCTACCCAGCAAGGATCTCATTGAGATTTGAAGGAGAAATTAAAACCTTTACAGAAAAGTAAAAGCTGAGAGAGTTCAGCACCACCAAACCAGCTTTACAACAAATGCTAAAGGAACTTCTCTAGGCAAGAAACACAAGAGAAGGAAAAGAACTACAATAAGAAGCCCAAAACAATTAAGAAAATGGGAATAGGAACATAACTATCGATAATTACCTTAAATTTCAATGGATTAAATGCTCCCACCAAAAGAAACAGACTGGCTTAATGGATGCAAAAACAAGACCCATATATATGCTGTCTACAAGAGACCCACTTCAGAGCCAGGGACACATGCAAACTGACAGTGAGAGGATTGAAAAAGTTATTCCATGCTAATGGAAATCAGAAGAAAGCTGAAGTAGCAATTCTCATATCAGACAAAGTAGACTGTACAATAAAGACTATTACAAGAAACAAAGAAGGACACTACATAATGATCAAGGGATAAATCCAAGAAGAGTATATAACAATAGTAAATATTTATGCACCCAACATAGGAGCACCTCAATACATAATGCAAATGCTGACAGCCATAAAATGGGGAAATGACAGTAACACAGCCATAACAGGGGACTTTAACAACCCACTTTCACCAATGGACAGATCATCCAAAATGAAAATAAATAAGGAAACACAAGCTTTAAATGACACTTTAGATAAGTTGGATTTAACTGATATTTATAGGGTATTCCATTCAAGAACAACAGAATACACTTTCTCCTCAGTTGCTCATAGAACATTCTCCAGAACAGATCATACCTTGAGTCACAAATCAAACCTCGGTGAATTTAAGAAAAATAAATTCATATCAAGTAACTTTTCCAAACAAAATGCAAAATGACTAGACATCAATTACAGAAAAAGATCTGTAAAACATACAAACACATGGAGGCTAAACAATACACTACTAAATAACGAAGCATTCACTGAAGAAATCAAAGAGGAAATCAAAAAATACATAGAAACAAATGACCATGGAGACACGACGACCCAAAACCTATGGGATGCAGCAAAAGCAGTGCTAAGAGGGAAGGTTATAGCAATACAACCATACTTTAAGAAACAGGAAACATCTTGAATAAACACCCTAAACTTGCACCTAAAGCAATTAGAGAAATAAGAACAAAAATACCCAAAAGTTAGCAGAAGGAATGAAATCATAAATATTAGATCAGAAAAAAATGAAAAAGAAATGAAGGAATCGATAGCAAAAATCAATAAAACTAAAAGCTGGTTCTTTGAGAAGATAAACAAAATTGATAAACCAGTAGCCAGACTCATCAAGAAAAAAAGGGAGAAGACTCAAATCAATAGAATTAGAAATGAAAAAGTAGAAGTAACAACTGGCAAAGGCGAATTCTATCAAACATTTAGAGAAGAGCTAACACCTATCCTTCTCAAACTCTTCCAAAATACAGCAGAGAGAGGAACGCTCCTAAACTCATTTTACAAAGCCACCATCACCCTGACACAAAAACCAGACAACGAGGTGACAAAGAAAGAACACTACAGGCCAATATCTCTGATGAACAGAGATGCAAAAATCCTCAACAAAATACTAGCAAACAGAATCCAAGAGCACATTAAAAGGATCATACACCATGATCAAGTGGGTTTTATTCCAGGAATGCAAGGATTCTTCAATATATGCAAATCAATCAATGTGATAAACCATATTAACAAATTGAAGGAGAAAAAACATATGATCATGTCAGTAGATGCAGAGAAAGCTTCTGACAAAATTCAACACCCATTTATGATAAAAACCCTGCAGAAAGTAGGCATAGAGGGAACTTTCCTCAACATAGTAAAGGCCATATATGACAAACTCACAGCCAACATGGTCCTCAATGGTGAAAAACTGAAAGCATTTCCACTAAGATCAGGAAAAAGACACGTTGTCCACTCTCACCACTCTTATTCAACATAGTTTTGGAAGTTTTAGCCACAGTAATCAGGGAAGAAAAATAAATAAAAGCTATCCAAATGGGAAAAGAAGAAATAAAGCTGTCACTGTTTGCAGGTGACATGATATTATACATAGAGAATCCTAAAGATGCTACCAGAAAACTACTAGAGCTAATCAATGAATTTGGTAAAGTAGGAGGATACAAAATTAATGCACAGAAATCTCTGGCATTCCTATACACTAATGATGAAAAATCTGAACGTGAAATCAAGAAAACAATCCCATTTACCACTGCATCAAAAAGAATAAAATATCTAGGAATAAACCTACCTAAGGAGACAAAAGACCTGTATGCAGAAAATTATAAGACACTGATGAAAGAAATTAAAGATACTACAAATAGATGGAGAGATATACATGGTTCTTGGATTGGAAGAATCAACCTTGTGAAAATGACTCTTCTACCCAAAGCAATCTACAGATTCAATGCAATCCCTATCAAACTGACACTGGCATTTTTCACAGAAGTAGAACAAAAATTTTTCAAATTGTGTGGAAACACAAAAGACCCTGAATAGCCAAAGCAATCTTGAGAATGAAAAATGGAGCTGGAGGAATCCGGCTCCCTGACTTCAGACTATACTACAAAGCTACAGTAATCAAGACGATATGGTACTGGCACAGAAACAGAAATATAGATCAATGGAGCAGGATAGAAAGCCCAGAGATATACCCACGCACATATGGTCACCTTATCCTTGATAAAGGAGGCAAGAATATACACTGGAGAAAAGACAGTCTCTTCAATAAGTGACGCTGGGAAAACTGGACAGCTGCATGTAAAAGAATGAAATTAGAACACTCCCTAACACTATACTCAAAAATAAACTCAATATGGATTAATGACATAAATATAAGGCCAGACACTATCTAATTCTTAGAGGAGAACATAGACAGAACACTCTATGACATAAATCACAGCTTGATCCTTTTTGACCCACCTCCTAGAGAAATGGAAATAGAAAGAAAAATAAACAAATGGGACCTAATGAAACTTCATAGCTTTTGCACAGCAAAGGAAAACATAAACAAGACCAAAAGACAACCCTCAGAATGGGAGAAAATATTTGCCAGTGAGGCAACTGACAAAGGATTAATCTGCAAAATTTAAAAGTAGCTCCCTCAATAACAAAAATTCAAACAACCCAATCCAAAAATGGGCAGAAGCCCAAAAGAGACATTTCTCCAAAGAAGATATACAATTGCCAACAAGCACGTGAAAGAATGCTCAACATCATTAATGATTAGAGAATTGAAAATCAAAACTACAATGAGATATTACCTCACACCGGTCAGAATGGCCATCATCAAAATATCTAGAAACAATAAATGCTGGAGAGGGTGTGGAGAAAATGGAACATTCTTGCACTGCTGGTGGGAATGTAAACTGATACAGCCACTACTGAGAATAGTATGGAAGTTCCTTAAAAAAACTACAACTAGAACTCCCATACGACCCAGCAATCCCAGACTGGGCATATACCCTGAGAAAACCATAATTCAAAGAGAGTCATGTATCAAAATATTAATTGTAGCTGTATTTACAATAGACAGGGGGCTTCCCTGGTGGTGCAGTTGTTGAGAATCTGCCTCCTAATGCAGGGGACACAGGTTTGTGCGCTGGTCTGGGAAGATCCCACATGCCACGGAGCAACTAGGCCCATGAGCCACAACTACTGAGCCTGTGCCTGTGGAGCCTGTGCTCCACAACAAGAGATGCCGTGATGCTGAGAGTCCTGTGCAGCACAATGAAGAATGGCTGCCACTTGCCACAACTAGAGAAAGCCCTTGCACAGAAATGAAGACCCAACACAGCCAAAATTAAATAAATACACTAGCCAAGACATGGAAGCAACCTAAGTGTCCATCAGCAGATGAATTGATAAAGAAGATGTGGCATATATATACAATGGAATATTACTCAGCCATAAAAATAAATGAAATTGAGTTATTTGTAGTGAGGTGGATAGACTTAGAATCTGTCATACAGAGTGAAGTAAGTCAGAAAGAGAAAAACAAATACCGTATGCTAACACGCACACACACCACACACACACACACACACACACACACGCACACATATATATATATATATATATATATATATATATATATATATATATATATAATCTAAGTAAAAAAAGAAAAAGGTCCTGAAGTACCTTGGGGTAAGATGGGAATAAAGACAGACCTACTAGAGCATGGACTTGAGGATATGGGGAGGGGGGAGGGTAAGCTGTGACAAACTGAGAGAGTGGCATGGACATATATACACTACCAAACATAAAATAGATAGCTCGTGGGAAGCTATAGCATGGGGAGATCAGATCATCTCGGTGGTTTGTGACCACCTAGAGGGGTGGGATATAGAGGGTGGGAGGGAGACGCAAGAGGGAAGAGAAATGGGAACATATGTATATGTATAACGAAATTGAGTTATTTGTAATGAGGTGGATGGACCTAGAGTCTGTCATACAGAGTGAAGTAAGTCAGAAAGAGAAAGACAAATACCATATGCTAACACATATATATGGAATTTAAGGAAAAAAATGTCATGAAGAACCTAGGGTTAGGACAGGAATAAAGACAGAAACCTAGTAGAGAATGGGCTTGAGGATATGGGGAGGGGGAAGGGTAAGCTGTGACAAAGTGAGAGAGTGGCATGGACATATATAAACTACCAAATGTAGAATAGATAACTAGTGGGAAGCAGCAGCATAGCACAGGGAGATCAGCTCAGTGCTTTGTGATCACCTAGAAGGGTGGGATAGGGTGGGTGGGAGGGAGACACAAGAGGGAGGGCATATGGGGATATCTGTATACATATAGCTGATTCACTTTGTTATAACACAGAAACTAACACACCATTGTAAAGTGATTATACTCCAATAAAGTTGTTAAAAAGAAGATTTATATATAAAGAAGATTTATAAAGATTTATAAAGAAGATTTATAAAGAAGATTTATATATAAAGATATTAATTACAAAGTGATTTATAAGAGCAGAGTAATGTGGAAATAATTATATATTCAACAAGAGAGTAATTTTTTTTAAACAGCAGTGTATATATTTTATGGAATATTATGTGGATCCTAAAATTTAGATTTTAAAGAATTTTCAATGTGATGGAAAAATTGTATCTACTATGGGATTTGATTTCTCCCTAAGCTAATAAGTTAGCCTTTTATTGTGTCATGTATGTTGTCAGAAGACGTAAGATTCCTCAATCAGAGAGAAAATACTTTACTCCAAGGCATAGCAAAGGATCATCAGCTTATTTTCATGAAATTCCCTTTCCCCTTAGTCATATGAGGGCAAAGCTATATAGCCCAGATGGATGCTATGCATGCAGTGGATTTGACTGACTGTCCTAACAAACACACCCTGAATAAAAAATAATAAATAAATAAAAGAGTAATGTTGATATGAGAGTAATCAAACAGTTAAACTGCTAAAAAGATACAACTGATTTCCTTGCACAAGATACTTAATGATGAACAGATTTCAAAAGGAAAAATAGTTCTTTTGCATTAGATAAGTATGCTTTGCCTTTTTCTGTTCACAGCTTATTCATGTGGCAAATCACCTTTAGTGTATAGTATATATAGCATTGACTTTCACTTTTGCCTTACAGGACAAGATTTCACATGGAACCTATGTAAAATTTCTGGGGTTTCTTTTCATTTTCAAAGTCATGTATATTATTTTTCTGTCATTTATTTATTTTGCTTTTTACTAAATCTCTTTAAAAATCAATTTGTATGAATGTTTCAGTGAAGGTCCAGTCAGGAAAACAGAAACTACCCTTGGTATTCCAAGCAGATGGATTTAGTTTCTAAGGTACTATGAGGGAGAGTATAAATGAGTAAAAAAGATTATGGGGTGGAGATAAGGCCTTGAAAATCAAAAAGGAAGAATAGGTAATACCAGAGACGCTAACAAAAAAATCCTGGACTCGAGGCAAATGTCAACAACTGCCAGCTGCCACACTTGGAGAGCCAGAAGTATAAAGTTCCTTTCTTCTTCCTGCCTTCTGACCTCCTGCTAGTGCCTCCTATTGGAAGAAGGTAGCTGGAAACCAGCTGTCAAGTGAATGTAGGAATCATAATTTGTAGAATTCCAGCCACAGTGGTATAAAGCAAAATATAGCAAAGCAGATTTGAGTCTAAGAGTCAACATAAATAACCAGAAAAATGAACTAATGAAGAAGCAGGAAATCTCTGTGGACTTTTAGTAAGTTGTAAAACCTATTATAGCTGAGCACAATATACCTTATTTGTTATGATTTTGAGATGACTTAAAATATTCACAAGGTGTACATTGAATATATGTTGTATTGTACAAGCATAATAGTAATTCTGAAGGGAGATAAGATCATTTTTAATAATTATAAGCAAAGCAAAATTAGAGCAAAAACGTTAGTATCTTAAGTGGAATTATTAGGAATGGTTTCATCTAACGTGCACATAATGTTATGCCTACATAACATTTTATTTCTCATTGTCTAAGTTGTAAGTTGGATACAGAAATTTAAAAAAAAAATTCCATTTTATAGATGAGGAACTTGAGGTTCAGAAAGAGTAATTGATTTGCTCAAGGTCATTGAGCTTGTTGGTATGAAGCTGGAACTTGCTCTAAGTGTTTTTAACTCCATATTTAGGAAATCTGTGCTGAAGACAGGTATGTAGCCTCTTTCCAGAAGACATTTATTTATCTCACTCAGAAACAAATTATTCCTACAGATTAATTATAAACTTTTTTTCGTGCTGGAATATTTAGCAGGTATTGGAAGTTTGCAATTTTAGCACTCACAAAATCTGTTGCAATTTCACTGTAGTTAAGACTTCTACTGAGCAGAATATAACACTTTTGGAGACATGTACTAAATTACCTGGTGAGTGAAAACTAATTTGGCTATTAAGTCTTTGAAGATTTGATTTAGTTAAGGATACTGAGATGAAATCAACAAAGAAAGACTGTTGTCCTTATAAGATAAAGGAGGGGAGATTTCACACACACATGTGAAGAAAGATTGAGAGACAGAGATTGGAGCTATGCCACTACAAACAAAGGAGTTCCAGAAGCACTGGACACTAGAAGATGTAAGGATGAATTCTCTCCTGGAGCCTTTTGTGGGAGCGTGGCCCTACTGACACCTTAATTTCTAACTTCTGGTCTCTAGAACTAAGAGAAAACTTGTCTCTGAAATTTCTGATGTTTTAAACCACAAAGTTCATAATAATGTGTTAAGGTGGCCCTAGGACACTGATATGAATGAATATCAGTCTATATCCTATTTTTTCATGTCTGTGGGGATAGTAATGTCAATAAAGACATATAAAAAGGAAAAAAAAAGAGATGTTAACCACTACCTAACAAATATCTTGTCTGTATTTTGTTTTCTTTAAGTAGAAAATAAATACCAAGTGCAGAAAAATAGTTAAATAGTTAAAGTTACTAAGATTACTTCTCTAGGTAGAGTGAAGTGAAAAGATTGCAAAACATATGAGCATTGAAAACTCAACAGATTCAATACAGATCTCAAGAAGGCAGTTGCCACTGATATCAATTTGTCCCTTGAGATCTTTGAACACAAGCTAACTAACTTAATAACACCACAGATTAATGACAGGATATAGACATTGATATTGCATAAGCTTTTTTTCTGGTCATATTAATGTGAATAAATCCCTAATGTTTTCAGGTAAAATACCATGTTTTCTCACTCTAAAGGTCTAGCTGTGAGTTTAAGTGCCACCAAGCTAGATTGGTATAATAAAAAGACAAAATTGAATATTGATAAAAACAGAAATATAAATAGTTTTAAACTTGAAAACACTCTTTAGTGAGACAGATTCATTAAATGTGGTTATAGGTGATTTTTTTTCTAAAGGGCATTGAATTTAAGACTTTCAGTCTTCATTTTTACTACCTTTGAATTTAATATTCCTATTGTCTTTCTGGAATACCTTCAATCCTAGCTAAAATGCTTAATGCTATTCTCCTCCTCTTATCTATGCATGCACACACGCACACGCACACATGGATGCACACTCACAGTACACTGTTGAAGTCTGTCAATTCTTTACTTGTCAATATCTCAAATCTATTCCCGAATCTCTCCATTTCCACACCCAATGAGCACCTCCCAGTCCTTCGTAAAGTTATGTCTGGATTATTGAGGCACTTTCCTAACCTGAGTACCTGCTCTGATCTCTTTACTCGCTATTCAGTAGAATTGATAGAAGAATTTTCCTCAGAAACATTTTTCATCATATCAAAACTCTGTTTGAGTATAAAATTACTACAAATACCTGAGCTCTGACTTGAATGCCTGTCCCCTGTTTATTCCCTCTTCCATTCTTCCTTTACCACCCTCACCTGCTTATCTTGTGAAATTCATTTCTTTTTGTTACTTCTTTGTATTTCCCTGTACAGTTTCCTAATTCCCCTCAGGATGCTTTCTTATCAACCCCCATCACACTCCACCAGTTATTATTGTTTTTATTTATCTTTTGAATCACACTCAATACTTCCTTCCCTCTTCCAGGAAGTCTTTTATGATTCATTCAGATCATTCAAAGCATTAATTTATTGTAATTCCTTCAGCAAATACATACTATAGGTGTAAAATTATTTCATACTTGCTTATCTTTTCTTAGTCAGAATTATGTCAACTAATTTATGCCTATCTCCCTTTATATTTTATCATTTTTTGTTTGTTTTGTTTGATTTTGGGTTTTTATTGAGGTATAATTGACAAATAATATTGTATTAGTTTCAGATGTACAACATAGTGATTCCATATTTGTATACATTGAGAAATGATCACCACAATAAGTCTAGTTAACATCTGTCACCATACATATTCATAAAATTTTTTTCTTGTGATGAGCACTTTTAAGATATACTCTCTTAGCAACTTTCAAATATGCAATACAGTATTAATTATAGTCACCATGCTGTACATTACATCCCCATGACTTATTTATTTTGTAACTTGAAGTTTGTACATTTTGATTACCTTCACCCATTTTGCCCACCCCTCACCCACCACCACTATAACAGAGAACAAATGTGACTCCATATTGAATCTATTCCTTTAGCTCTGTTGCCTGTGCTTAGTCATGCTGGCTCTGCACCTTTTGTAAAAAAATGCTGCATATAGCCTGAAATATGCAGGATAGCCCATTCTCAAGGCTCTGACCTTTAAAAGCGTAACATTTTCCCATTCATATAAAGATACAAAGTTGCAGAACAGAGAATAATATTTGTCTTGTTGGAGGTTTATAGGAACAATTGTGACCAGACCTACATGGACAACTGCAAAAACAAAGGCACCAAGAAGTTTGAAACAACCAGCTATACCCCTTCTCCTTTTAGTATAAAAGAAGCCTAAAGTATAACTTGGGTAAGGTGTTTTTTTGGGACACTAGTCCAACATATTCTCAGTCTGCTTGCTTTCTGAATAAAGTTGCTATTCCTTGCCCCCAAAACTAGTTTCTTGATTTATTGGCCTGTTGCATGGTGAGCAGTATGAGTTTGGACTTGATAACACAACCTCTGGTAACCACCAATGTTTTCTCTGTATCTAGGAGCTTGTTTTTCTTTTTTAAACTGCTTTAAATAATAAAAACAAACATTCCATGTTATAATTTCCACATATGTGTATCTGTACACGCTAAATATCTATACTCATTAATGATGGGATTTCTTTAGTAGATATTTTATAGGTTTCTAGTTGTATCTGGGAGGTGAAAACAAGTACAGTACTACTTCTTTCTGACCCTACTGGGAAGTTTTAAACAGTTACTTTGTTGTTTACAGCATACATATAATACCAAATTACTAATTATTATATCACAAATTTATGAGAACATTCTTTCAACAGGACACAAAACAGTGTTTTATAAATAGAAAATTCATTTGAGATAAATTTATTTGTGGTTTTGGTATGTTATGTACTTTAAGAAGTCTGTCACTGAGCATGGTACACCTGACACTAACACAACATTGTAAATCAACTTTATTTCAATTAAAAAAGTATTAAAAGTCTGTCGCTGAGCCACTGGAAAATCAGAAGAGGAAATTAAGGCCCAGAAGTGAGAAAAGACTTGTCTAAGAACACAATTGTTAGTGACAGAACTGAAAAATGGTACTGGTCCCAAAGCATAAGCTTCTTGTTCATTTCATCAAAACATACTGTAGTTCAATTGAAGTATTTATCCTGGAGGAAAAACAAAAACTTTCAAAGGAAGTTGATTTTATGGAATACTTTATCGTAAATCTACTCATCAGTAAACACTAATTGAATACTACCATGTGAAAAACATTGTAAAGGACCAAAAAAATAAAACAATGAAAATATGAATGTTATAATTCACATGAATAATTATTTATAATTTATCCATTTGATCCTTGCAATAATTTTGTTATGTATACAATTAAAAATGTTATCACCACTTTAGAATGAGTAAAACTGAACTTCATAAGACTATCAATGACTATTTATTGTCATTTAGCTAGTAAGTAACAGGGCCGAGTGTTGACTTTAGGTCCTATAAATATAGGTGATACGTAAGCTAGTAGGAAAGAAGTAAAAGGCAGAATAAAGTAATATTTGTAACAGATGCATAAATTCTCTAATTTAATAGCAGTATTTTTTAAGATTAATATTGGTAAGGCTACATTTTAACAAACAAATGATGCTTCCTTCACATGAACACTTCAGCAAATGTATCAAAAGATTCTATGATTACAACAAAAAATTACCTCAACAATTGTGATGTTTCTCTACAAAAGTGTGTTTCCAACATACTTAGCTTTGTATGTATCAGTATATAAATAGCAAACCATAGATTTCAGTTCCGGAAATTCTTGAGTCCCATAACGTTGAAATAAACCAAAGGCAGTGATATTGTAAATGATACTAGCTAGGAATTTAGAGCAAGACTTCTTATGTACATTTGTATTTAGATGACCAGATATTGGTAATGTACTATGTCAGTTTTTATGACTAGCATAACACAATCACAAGAGTAACGTGTTCTTTCTGTTTGTTTGCTTGTTTTCCACACTGATTTTACATTATGTATAATAACCTTAAAATTGAACATTTGGTAATTAAATTTTCAAATAGCAGTTAGTTCAACAACATGGGACTCAGTCTATAAATACCCATGATTTTTTAAACTGTGACTAACACTTTTAAGATAGGATAGAGTCTTCGTACGATTGTCCACACTTAGTAGAAACATAAAAATATTGATAAAATATGTGTGTGTGTATGTTTGTGTTTGATTTTCTTTAAATAACTATTATTCATAACTAGAACTAAGTGAAAAGCTGTGCTTAGGTGGTAATAGTTAAATTTGGGGATATAAAATTTTAAAAGCTTGTTCCTCTACAATCAGGTTTATTACATCTTTAAAGATAGTTGAATAGGTTACTTGTTTAGTTTCAAGTTTTCTCAGTACCTTGACTATCCTAATGTGTGATACAGTGGTTAAAAGCTCCATCCATATGGTCAGATTTTCTGGGTTAAAATACTGATATTGTTCTGTTATCCTATGCTTTATAATATATTATTCAGCTGAAAACTCGTTTCATCAAAATATACTATATGGGGCTTCCCTGGTGGCGCAGTGGTTGAGAGTCCATCTGCCGATGCAGGAGACACGGGTTCGTGCCCCGGTCCGGGAAGATCCCACATGCCGCGGAGCGGCTAGGCCCGTGAGCCATGGACGCTGAGCCTGAGCGTCCGGAACCTGTGCTCCGCAATGGGAGAGGCCACAACAGTGAAAGGCCCGTGTACCGCAAAACAAAAACAAAAACAAAAAACAACATACTATATGTAAATGGAAGTATTTATTCTAGAGTAATGCAAAATAATTATCCATATAGCTTTATAACTTTAGATAGATTAAACACTCTAAGTCTCAGTTTTCTAATCCAAAAAATGTACATAAATATAGGATTGCTATGGGGATTAAAGAGATATTCCACATACAATACTTAATACAATGTCTAGCACCCAAGGCCTGTAAGAGGCTTATTATATATTTTTTTACTTATTGTAGGTTTAGTAAGTTGTGTTTTCTAAAATTACTTGGCAATAGATCATCATAACACTTATTAACATCTCCAAGGATACATTATTATTTTAATATATAGAATATTGAAAAATATGATTATTTGCATACCTTCACTATTTTTATAGGCTTTGAGGTCTGTTAAGGGCAAAGAGCTCATCTTGTTGATATTTTATCCTCAGAGCTTAGAATAGTTCTTAGCACAAAGTAGATTCTCTGCATGCATTTTATAGAATTGAAATTTATTTCCAGTCTGCTCTCTCAACCACACTATACCATCTATAACTCCAACTTCAAATCTGTCTCCAGCTTTGGCTACTCTCCTGAATTAAAGATCTAAAATTCCAACTTCTATATATTTTCACAAGAATGACTGCTCACATTACAAAATATTAGAAAATAATCTCAATATATATTAATCATTACTGGAGTAGAGTTGAATTTCCAGCTTCTTGTTTCTCTTTATTCTAATATATCTCTCTCACTGCCATCAAATTACTTTTCCCTAAACACAGGTCTCATCATACATCATTTTTACTCAAAATATTTCAGAGATCTCTACTCTTTACAAAGTCCAAACTATTTAGCATGACATGACACTAGCCACAAGCCATGTTTGCCAGTCTCATCTCCTGTCTCACCTTTTCAAAAAGCCTTGAGTTTGGTCATATTCATCACATAAGACTTCCTATATTTGTAAGCATTAGCCTCATGTAAAGACAATTTGTAAGTGCTTTGGAAACTGTAATTTAATTTGGAATATACAATCAATAATTCTCTTCACTAAACATATTGACAAATTTTTATGATTCACAAAGTATTTAGATAAAGATATGTTTAAAAGATAATGCGAGATAGGATAATGACAGTAGTCACATATTTTTTCAGTAGTAACTAAATATATCCATTTTTAAGAGGCAGCCTGACCAACCAACAAACTCTGATATTTGTATTTATTTCTATCTTCACACTTTTATGTTCAAGGTGTGATTCAAAAAATAAAAAGCAAAACCAAATTCCTTCAGATAGACATATGATTAGTACTTTGTCTCCTGCACTTTTACACTAACCTCTTATCATTTATAAAACACTATAGGGTCTCTGTGAAAACATTATTGATCTCTCATTAGAACATGCCAGAATGTGAATCATGATATGAGTCACAGATGTCCTAAAATAGCATAGTCTAACCTCTACTCCCATCACTAATTTATCAAGTGTCAGGATAGAAAGTCATTGTCAGAAGAGCAAAGTTGTCAGGGTAACAAAACACCAAAAGAATGTCTTAATAAATAAAAACTGTGTGTGTGTGCCCACTCACCATATAATCCAGACAAAAAATAGACAAAATTAAATAAAAGTTTTACAAACTTCAAATTTTGCTCTGGTATATAACAAAGATGAGCATAAAATATCATTTTAAATGCCATAAATTATTGCATCTTATAGAAAATCACTTGTATTGAAGAAAACCTAAGAGTCCTACTCTTATCACTAGTCATGATAAGAAATCATTTCATTAAGTTATAAGTATTTACTATACGCAATGCACTGTAGGAGAAATCATTATGAATAAGAAGAATTCTTGCCTGCAAGAACCTTATAATCTACTGCAAGAGACACACAAACATGTAAAACTAGCAAACTATAGTAAACGTAACATTTGACTCTTAAAAGTACAGACTTGAAGTGAGCAGGCTCTTTCTTTGACATTCTATCAATGTTAGATAAGTAGATAGATGATAGATAGATAGATAGATAGACAAATATAGGCCCACAGAGAAAGAGAGAGAATAGTAGTTAAGAGTGTGAACTCTTTATTTTTTTAAATCACCTTGTTTGCTGGCCCTGTTTGAACACTCAGCACAGAATAACACCTGCTACCAGAATGTGTCAGATGCTATGAAGAAAAGAGTGTGGACTCTTGAGCCAGATTGTCCGATCAATACTTAGGTATGTGTTAATGGTTGAATTGTTCCCTCCCTCCCACCCTGCCCCAGGAAAATATGTTAAAGTAATTTTCAGTACCTCAGAATGTGTCTTCATTTGGAGACAGGGTCTTTGCAGATGTAACAAAGTTCAAATGAGGTCATCAGTGTGGGACTTAATTCATAAATTACCTTTATAAAGAGAGGGAATATGGACACAAAGATAACAATACACAGAGGTAAGACAACGTGAAAATATACACAGAGAAGACAGCGATGTGACTGGTGTGATGCATCTATGAGTCAAGAAATGCCAAGGATTGCCAAAAACACCAGAAGGTAGAAGAAGCAAGGAAGGATTCTCCTCTAGAGTCCACAGAAAGAGCATGGCCCTTTTGAAACCTCGGATTCAGATTTCTAGCCTCCAGAACTGTGACATGATAAACTTCTGTTAAGTCACCTATGTCAGTCCTAAGAAACTAATATGGCATGATAGACATTTATTCATCTGTAAAATAGCAATAATAATACAACTTATATGATTTTTGAGAGTGAGTTTATACATGTAGGTACTCAACAAATGTAGAATAAAATGTTAGAAGATGAGATAAACTAAATTAATATTTCCTTGGATGATTAATCTGGGGACATTGCATTTAGGTTCAAATAGTCTCCCTCTTTAAATAACTTTTGTACTAAATGTTTATATTCCAATTAGAATAAACAAAAAACAAACAACAACAACAACAAAAAACTATTAATACTATCCAATCTATGCACATTTGAAACAAAAACAAAAATTCACTGATCTTCTTACCTACTTCTAAATCAATTGTAGCATACTAGGGTAATTCAATGAATTATCAACATTCATAATCTACTAAATTCATATTAGTTAATATTTTTAATTTTTCTCTTTCCATATAATTTTCCAAATTTACTAAACATAAAACAACATCATTTAAGTATCTGGCTTATCATAAGAATAAGTAACAATTTTAGAGAAATAATGTTGAATTTTTAGGTCAGTTATATAATCTATATCTTTATTTTGCTGTCTTTGCTGAATATATAGGAGAAGCAATAAGCATTATTTGAAGTTTAGACCACAATAGCTAAAGAATAGATGTGAACTAGTTTGCATGTACTAAACAGTGTTAAAATAACTTAAAGAAATTTTTATGACAATTCACATAAATAATTTTATTGTAAATGGATTAACTTGAATACATATTTTGTATTACTACATGTGGTTCAGACTGCCAAATATTCATCAAATCTGTTTGCTCTTTTTCCTGGCAAAAAGTTCGACTGCGTTTTCCAATCTCTTTGGAAGTTAGGTATGACCATGTGATTGAGCTCTGGACAATGGAATATGAAAAGAGATGTGTGCCAAGTCCAGACCTTGCCCAGAAAATCCTCACATATGTGAACCTACAGATTCATTTCCTTTTTGGCTGGGTGGAATGAAAACAACTTTGCTAGCTGTATGTTCAATATAATGGAGCCACACGATGGAAGAAGCCTAGGCAACTAAATTACAATTTGGAAAAGGCAGACTAAAAACACCCATATTGAACTTTTATGTGAATCAAATATAAGATTTAATTTTTTTAAGACATGGATATTTTGGAGGTTTATAGATTACAGCAGCAAGTGTAAGTGTACCTTATTTAACACACCACACCATATTCACATTGTATTTATCAACAGATAACACAGTCTCAGATTTATTTAGGCCAATATGCTTTTCTGGAAAGATTGAACCGAATAACTGTTTAGTTATTCCTTGCAGATAATAAAATGTATACTAAAATAAAGCCTGAGTAGTAAATTATACAACCTCTTCTGAAACCTACTTTAAGAAAATACTAAATTTATATAGTTTATATTGTACCTGTAATCCATATGGAGAACAGATGTTAATCAAAATTTGTGTAGTGCCCATTTATTCACTTGGAAGGTTTTATAAAAATATTCTTTTGCTCTTTTGTTTTATATAAAAATAACTTTATCTTATTTAAGCTTTCAGCTTTCTTATTGAAAAGTATTACACTGTTTTGGTATCTTTCTTGTTCTTCTTGTTCCTAAAATTGTGACTGTATTAGTAACAACTTATCTTTATTAGTTCTTTTGATATTCAAGCTAGCTCAATAAATAAAAGAAATTATATGTTAAATTATAACTAAGATTACAGACTCTGAAATCATGAAATAAATACCATCTTAGACCAGTGATAGGATATTGTAAGGATACAATGAGACCCTGAGGAATCTGGAAAATAAGAATCAATATATTAAAGGATATTAAGTAACTGGAAAGCAATTAGAAAGCAAGGTCAGCAGGCAGTTTCTTTATCTCTATCCATAGCCATTTCTGATGTCATTCGTATATCTAAGTTGCATTCTTTTTGCAAGAGTTTTTGGCATGGGAATGTTTTGGAAGCAAGAAATAGTCCCACTGATTCTAAATTCAGTGCATAATAGGGGATGATAGGGTAGGGCGAAAGCTATTTTAAGAATTAAACAGAATATAAACACAAACAATATTCAAAGTACAAATGGAATTCACAGAGATTACGATGGTTGAATAGACAATACCATCTCTTCTAGTCTCTTAGAGGTTTCAGGGTGCTGAGTGCTAGCTATATCTATAGCTGTATCTGTATCTATCAACTGCACTGTTCTTACTTTGTTACTGTTACTGTATTTACTGTGTCAAACATTCTCAGTTCTGTAGCTTTTTAATGCTTTACTTATACAGAATCAATTATTCTACTTAAAATATTGTTGTAGTTCAAGAGAAAACTTACTAAATTATAACTTTTAAAACAACATTAATGGTTTCTTTGTCTTTGTTCTCTTCCTGTTCCTTACATTTCTATGAAAACGTTAACCTGATGTATTATAATTGTCTATCCCCTCCACTGAACTAGAAATAACTCTAAGGAAGGGATAAAATTATATTTGACTTATATTCCTGGACCCTAACATAGTGCTTAGTATGTAGTAAGTGCCCCAAACACACTTGTTGCATTGATGAAACTAAGTTCTTTCAGGAATGATGAGAAATTCATATTTCTAAAAATATCTCTCATATGGTTAGGCACAGCGGTTCCATTTCTAGGTGACCAATAGAAACTCATTGAAATCAATTTTTTTAAAGCCCACTAACCTTTACTTTGTTTCTTTTGAACTTCAAGCCTCAACAGCTAGAATAAAGAGCCAGATTTTATGATTACCTACACCATTTAAATGTAATCTTTGTGTAATCTTCGCTAGTTCTAAAAAAGAGAAATAATGGATAAAAAGACTAATATTGATAATTAGGAAGCTCAGACCTGAATTTGTGGCCCATTTTAATTAGTCTGTAGAACATTATAGCATGGATTTATGCATACTAATTTTCTGTCTGTCCTTATCTTAGAAGTTTGCCTTTATTTTTTATTCACCTTCATTAATTTATTTTGTATCTTATTTTGTATTGTATACTGATTGTAAATCACTGATCTAAGATAGTATTTATTTCATGGTTTCACAGACTGTAATCTTAGTTATAATTTAACATATAAACTTAGTTCTATAGCAGTGTATTTTACAATACTGTTGTTCATTTGCTTAATTTCATATTTGGAATTTGAAAAATATTGCTATAGAAAATGATTAAATGTATTGCACTTGTTAAGTCTTTTAAAAGCCCCTTGATGTTGTCATATATGGCCATTTAATAAACCTTGGAACTTGAAAAGTAAATTATATATAAAATATAATATTCACCCTGAAATAAAATTCCTTCCAGAAAATATTAGAAAAAAGTTATTTTACCATGTTGAATATTTAACTCAGTAGAGTATGTTCAGATCATATTGCTTTATTTCACTAAACCACAGAAGAACCCACTGCAACAGCTTTAAATTCAGCGTGCTTTGATATGTATCTACTTACTTCTACAAATAATGTTTTTTTCAGGTAGTTGAAGTGAAAAGAAACAACTATTCTTGTTTTGTGGCATTCCATAATTAAAAGTTGTATTTTCAAAATCATTTCAGAAATTATGTTGTCTGTGTCTGAATTGCTTGAATATCACAAACTAATGGCTATAGAATGGGAAAAATAGTAGAATTTTGCCCTGTTAAATATTTCCATTCTAAATAACTGTAAGTTGATATTTCTAAAATTTCAGTTTTACTCAATTTTAAACGATGTATACTGACAATAACCACCTAATTGTTGGTCATTATTACCTAATTATATATTTTCTCCACACTGAATTAAGTCTGCTTGGCATAGAATTGCATTAAGTTCTTTTCCAATACCTCCCTGTGGTACTGTCAAACACTTTCTTTTGAAATTACTTACACTGTTGAGAGATGCATGCTGCTGGCATGTGTTTCTCACGGGGGCACCCTGCAGAGTTCCTTCCAGCACAAAGGAGGGAGCTTTCACCAGTTAAGATCTCCAACAATAAGTCACAAGAATGTATAACCCCAAATGTGTAAAGGCACTAGTTATATAGGGAAAAAAAAACTTTTAATATCATGAGAGATGTTATTATAGTACAGAGTAAGTGGGATTGCTCTTTATTCAGTGAAATCAAAGTATTTTCTCCTATTACTAACCTCACACATCTCATTAGTCACACTTATAAAGCCTCTTTTATTTCTGGTACTTTCCATTCATGTCTTCTTTCTATCTTGCTGCTCCCAAGTACACTTTATTCCCTTTTTAATTTTTCTTATTTCTTAATGAAAAGAGGAAAGATGGAATGAAATATTTTACACTGACCACCTAGAAGGTTCCTGGGTATATGATATCTGTCAAATTACTGTACCGTTGAAAACCAGACAAACTTGCATCACTGTCTTGGAAATGAAGTTAGTGTCAGAGAAAAAGAAAAATCAATTGGACAGCGATCTGAAGTCAAGGAGGAGTGAGAGGATTCTAGTGAATTCTACAAGACAAGTAAACTTCCTTAATTGCTTCCACACAGCAGCCCAACTGATGAGATCATGTTTTTATAAAGTCAAGAAATCAAGTAGAAGTTTTAAGGTTATTCTCTGTAGATCTCTACTGCAGTTCTGCAAATATTTTGTACATAGTAAATGACATTGTACCCTGAGAACAACAATGTAGGTAATATATCTGTGAGCACAGCAGTTTTCTGTAGTAGACAACTGAGCAAGGACTTCAGCAATGATCCTGAAATGAAGAGAATATCTGATAATTCAACCAAGTGACTACTATTAATAGGCAATTATTTTCTCATTCGTAAAATTAGAAAAGTGGACTTGATTCTATGCATTTATAAAAGAAGTAGATTTTTGACAGTTCATATATGCATTTATTTCCAGTAATTCTTGTACTTAAAGATGTCAATATTGTATTTGCATGATTTTTCTTAAAATATGATTCAAGATTATGTTAAAAATTCCCAAAGTACAAAAATGTGTGATATCAAAAATGTTAAGTCTCCTTCCTTCCCACCTCATTCCTAGTCCCACTCCTCAAGAGGTATTTAAAATTAATGCAGCATTATTTTTGAAATAGAAAGGAAATATATTTATATGTATATATTGGACTTAAAATGGGAGAAAGGACTGTGGCAGATTGTATTTTCCAAAAATTGTCACAGCAATCATATTAGAGATCTGATCCCTCATGCACTTCTAGAATCTTACCACTCTCCATCAGGAGGTGAAATCTATTTCCTCTCTCTTTTAAGCTGGGCAGGCCTTTGCTACTGCCTCAACAATTAGAAAGTGGTAGAAGCAATACTGCCTGAACTCTAAGGCTATTATAAAATGCACTATGGGCTCTGACTATCTTTCCTTTTATATTGGGATGATCATCCTTGTGGTAAGGAAGCACAGGCCACATAGAATGGACCTGTGTAGGTATACATCTCAACCAGCACCCCAATACAGCTAATATACATATGAGTGAGCAAGCTTTCAGATTATTCCAGACACATAAGCTAGCCACCAAACCCTTCCACCTTATGTAGTATAGAGCAGAGACAATCTAATCTCAGTCAAGTGTTGTACATGCTGCAATTGTTTGAGCAAAATACATATTGTTATTGTTTTAAGCCACTGAGTTTGGGGGTTTATTTGTTACACAGCCATAGTAACTGGAACACCTGCCAATTTTAACATGGTTAAAGTGAACTTGCCCTAGTTTAAAGAATTTCAAAACCAGTAATTGCTCTTTGAAATAAATGGCTGTGGGTAAAGTAACTTCTTTCTAACTTACATGAGAATAATAAAACCATGTATCTTTAAAACAGTGTTGTCCAACTGAAATTTGTGCAATGTTGGAAATGTTTTATATTTACACTGTCCAACAATGGTTGTGACTAACATGTCGATTTTAAGTACTTGAAATATATCTAGTGTGATTTGTGAAGTGCCTTTTTAATGTTATTTAATTTTAACTCAAATTTATTTATTTTATAAATTTATTTTATTTATTTATTTTTGCCTGCACTGGGTCTTTGTTGCTGCTCATGGGCTTTCTCTAGTTGCGGCGAGTGGAGGCTACTCTTCATTGCAGTGCACAGACTTCTCATTGTGGTGGCTTCTCTTGTTGTGGAGTACGGGCTCTAAGCACATGGGCTTCAGTAGTTGTGGCACATGGGCTCAGTAGTCGTGGCTTGCACGCTCTGGTTAACTCAAATTTAAATAGTCACATGTAGTTAGTAGCTAATGTATCAATAGCACAGATTAAAAAGGTATTGATAATTCAGGTAAAATTTTTCCTTAGGTTGAGATAGTTAGTCTACTTTTCTACATGGACAGAAATTGGTTAATTCTTCTTAGCTCAAATCGTATTTAGTAAACCTAATTATTTTGAATGGTTCTAAATGTTTTTCACATTTAGGTATGGGGATCTTTATAAACCATTAAAAATATTTTAGTAGGGGCTTCCCTGGTGGTGCAGTGGTTGAGAATCCACCTGCTGATGCAGGGGACACAGGTTCATGTCCCGGTCTGGGAAGATCCCACATGCCATGGAGCGGCTAGGCCCATGATCCATGGCCGCTGAGCCTGCGCATCTGGAGCCTGTGCTCTGCAATGGGAGAGACCACAACAGTGAGAGGTCCACATACTGCAAAAAAAGAAAAAATAATAAATAAATAAAAAATTTTAGTAATTCAGCGATCAGTTAAGGTAATAATCAGGAAAAACAGACACGTAATTTTCTGGAAGTTCTAATGACTAGCTCTAGCACAATGTCCATTAAAATGTCCATAATGTTTGTAGAGAACTTTATATTTTTCAAAGCACTTTCCAATGCATTGTTACAATTAATTATCTTTTCATAGGAAGGCACGTAGAAATTTATTTTAAAGTACAAACCATTGGAATATTGGTTTTTTGAATATGCATTGTTAATAATTTAAAATCAATGTATAAAATAAAACAATGAAGAAATAATAATTGACTTTTGGTTACAACATGATATTCTGAGCTAACGTGGACTCCTCACCACTACAAAACCATAAAACTTCCAGAACAAAATATAATAAAATTTTTAAGTATCTAATGATGAAAAAAGGATAAACTAAAATGTACATTAAATGGAAAGCAGAATAAATATAAATTAATCTACACAAGATAGATGCTATTAAAACTATAGAATGTTTTTTAGTAAATAGAAAATCAAATGATCAGCCATATATAAAAGAGAAGTCACTTCCCACTGAAATATTCTGACAGTTGATTTTCAGAAATAATGATAAAGGCCTGAAGGGCATTGAATAATGTCTTCAAAGGGCGAAGGTAAAATAATTACCAAACTGGAATTCTACACACAGCTTAACTGTAATTCAATAGTGAGAGCTAAATGAAAATATTTTCAAACAAATATTTGGAGAGCTTATCACTCATTGAACCTCACTGAAAGATCTAGCAGTTGGTAAAGTTTAGTCATATAAAGGATATAGAAAAGAGAAGGGGTTGAATGCAAGAAACAATGGTGAACAAAGTAATTGGTAAACAAGTTGGCTAAATCTAAATAAGCATTGATTGAGAAAAAGCAAATCTTTAATAATAAGTAATTTGGGTTAACTTCAAAAGGGGAAACTTAAGAACTAGAATAATAACATGTGAGTGTGTGATTGAGATAAAATGTTTTGATATATTTATATTGTTCACAGAGAAGGTAGGGATGTTGATTAACATTAAACTTATTAATTGTGTTAAAAATTTTAATAGTAACCCTTAAAAGTATGTGTGTATGTTTGTTTGTAATATAAATTCCCAAAGTTCAAAGGCAGATCAACTCCATAAGTAGTAGGAAAAAAATGATAAAAAGAAAGAGCAAGATAATTAAAGCAATAATTATAATGGTAGAAATTCAAATATGTCAGTAATCACAAAAATAACTGTCAATGTAGAGTAAAATGCAGATATTTTACAGCTGTGTTTTTAAAAAGCAGTTAAATGTTGTTTATAGGATATACATGCTTAAATAAAGAAATAATGAAATTTTAAAATATGAAAAACTTTCACCAGGCAAATACCAAAAAAATTTTCTTTTCTTTTTATCCTCTGGTTACATTAACAACTTTCCCCTTATTCTTGGTTTCAGCAATTTGATTATGATGTCCCTGGGTGTGACAATATACAATGGTACAGCCACTTTGGAAATAATTTTAGGAATTTAAAAAAAATTAAATATGTTACTATAATTTTGTTTCTCTTACATTTGTTATTTGATTTGATTTGATTCTTAATGCTTTTTGGAGTATAGTTGTTTTACAATGTTGTGTTAGTTTCTAATGTACAGCAACATGAATCAGCTATACTTATACATATATCCCCTCTTTTTAGGATTTCCTTCCCATTTAAGTCACCACAGAGCACTGAGTAGAGTTCCCTGTGCTATACAGTAGGTTCTCATTAGTTATCTATTTTATACGTAGTATCAATAGTGTTTATATGTCAATCCCAATCTTCCAATTCATCCCACACCCCCTTCACCCTTGATATCCATACATTTGTTCTCTACATTTGTGTCTCTATTTCTGCTTTGTAAATAAGATCTATTCCAATTTTTTTCAGATTTCACATATATGTGTTAATATACAATACTTGTTTTGCTCTTTCTGATGTACTTCACTCTGTATGACAGTCTCTAGGTCCATCCACGTCTCTACAAATGACCTTTTCATTCCTTTTAATGGCTGAGTAATATTCCATTGTATATATGTACCACATCTTCTTTTTTTTAAGTCTTTATTGAATTTGTTACAATATTGCTTCTTTTTTGTTTTTTTGGCCGCGAGGCATATGGGATTCCAACTCCCCAACCAGGGATTGAACCCACACCCCCTGTACTGGAAGGCAAAGTCTTAACCACTGGACTACCAGGGAAGTCCCTGTACCACATCTTCTTAAACCATTCCTCTGTTGATGGACTTTTAGGTTGTTTTCATGTCCTGGCTATTGTAAATAGTGCTGCCATGAAGAGTGAGGTTCATGTGTCTTTTTGAATTATGGTTATACCCAGAGAAAACCATAATTTTAAGACTTTCTTAAAAGTTAAACATATACCTGCCTTATGACTCAGTAATTCCATTACTTGGTATTTGCATAAGGGAAATGGAAATATACAACCAAACGAAAACAAAAACTTGCATTAGAATTTTCATAGCAGAGTTATTCACAATAGTCAGAAATTGGAAAAAACAAAAATGCCTTTCAACATGAGAATGGTTTAAATAACTGGTATATCCATATTATGGAATAATATTCAGCATTTTAAAAAAGGAACAGACTTTTAATATGCATGGTGACATTGATGGATCCGAAAACAGGGTGAATAAAATAAGCCCAACACAAGAGTACTTACTATATGTGTCTATATGAAATTCAAGAACAGGAAAAACTAATAATGGTGACCAAAAAAAAATACAAGAACACAGAACATCATCTGCCTCAAGGTAGGAGTTGATGACAAAGAGACCCAAAGACATTTTCTAGAGTGATGAAAATGTTTTATATCTCAATTAGAGCTTCAGTGATATTGATATGGATGCTTAGCTATATATATATATATATATATATATATTTATTTATTTATTTATTTATTTATTTATTTATTTATTTAACTGTATATATAAGTGATATTGGTATGCATGTATGTGTGTATGTATGTATGTATCTACCTATCTATCATCTATCTGATCTATCTATCGTGTATCTATTAGTCTGCTAAGGATGTCATAAGCAAATACTACAGGCTAGCTGACTTAAAGAATAGAATTTTGTTTTCTCACTGTTCTGGGGTTTGCACGTTCAAGATCAAGGTGTCTGCGGTTTTGTTGTCTCCTTAGCTTTCGGATGACCACCTTCTGGCTGAGTCCTCACATGGCCTTTTCTCCATGCATACACATCCATGGTGCCTCTTCTTATAAGCACTCCAGTCCTATTGAATTAGGGAGCCACTCTTATGACCTAATTTATCTTTAATACCTCTTTAAATGTCCTATCTTTAAATATTGTCACATTGGGGTTTAAGGCCTCAACATATGAATTTTAGAGGGGATATTCTTTAGTCCATACTCTTTTTTGTTTGTTTGTATGTTTGTTTGTTTTTTGCGGTATGTGGGCCTCTCACCGCTGTGGCCTCTCCCATTGTGGAGCACAGGCTTTGGACCCACAGGTTCAGCGGCCATGGCTCATGGGCTCAACTGCTCCGCAACATGTGAGATCTTCCCAGACCGGGGCACGAATCTGTGTCCCCTGCATTAGCAGGCGGACTCTCAACCACTGAGCCACCAGGGAAGCTCAGTCCGTACTCTTAATATGTCAAAATTCATCTAAATATACATTTAAGATGTGTGCTTTCCATTTTATGTCAGTTAATTCTCAATTGAAAAACTATCATAAACTCAGTTTTATATTCACTTTTGTGCAATTTCTCCTTTTCATGAAGTAAAAACTTTATTAAATTGTTCTGTTACTCCATCTTGGGCTCTACTAATTTTTAATGAAATATTTACTAATTAATATCAGCCCAAATATACACAGATTCTCTACAAAATTAAATGGTGCTCCAAGTTCCAATGTATACTTTCTCTCCTCCTGAAAGCATCTCAATTAAACTGACCTATATTATGCAGAATA
This sequence comes from Stenella coeruleoalba, assembly GCF_951394435.1. NCBI lineage: Eukaryota > Metazoa > Chordata > Mammalia > Artiodactyla > Delphinidae > Stenella > Stenella coeruleoalba. The sequence continues at coordinate 72,307,358 of NC_137152.1, read as the reverse complement.
GAATATCTATAGTTACCAAAGTATATGATTTTGGTCACGATTGTCCAAGTCTGATTTCTTTAGTTCCTGCATAGTCTCTCTATACATGGCAAGTCTGACAATACCCAGCCTAGCTGTTTGCCCCAGGTATTGAAGCTATCATAGATCTCTGCCTCCATATCAAAGGCTTGTTTCCCTATGGTACTCAGTTCACCAAGACTTTTCTTGCATTCACTACCCTTGATTAGTCTCACAGTATAACTTTTAGTTTGTCTGATTTTTTTTGTGTGTCTTACTGCAGGAGCAAAGGTGTTTTTTTTCTATCTACATCCTAACCATAAGACGAAGCCCTAATAGTTCAGTTTAGGAGTGTGATATGTTTTTCATTTGTAGGTATTAAATTTATTGGATTTTCTCTTGGTAAAGTACAATTAAAACCCAAGACAGGACGGGGGTCTATAACATTGCACAAGACTACATCTGATTTTGAATAGTAATCTTTTCCTATACAATGGAGCTTCAAAACACAGGTATGATTGAAAAATATAATGACACATCCCTCAAGGTCCTTGTGTTTTGGCTTAAATAGAAATAACTTCATGCAAATTATTTTGGAAACATATAGATATTCTTAGAAAAAGTATAGAATCGGCATGACGTAGAGATATTTTCTCTTGTGACTGTGTATTGGTGCAGTCGGAGGGACTCACCAAAAATTCATTTTCTATCAGAAATAGTCTATCAATGCTCAGGCAATTTCAGCATCAAAATTGACAAGCCACATGGATTTGAAGTGCCTTGAAACTATGAAAATATTGGAGACCCTGTCTAATAACCAGTGTGTAAAAGGCCAGGAGATCTTATATCACAGTGTGTTTTGGCCACATATTACAGGAGGATCATTATTGTGGCCTGTGTACATTGAAAAAAATAGAATCTTGTGAATATTGACAAATTTAAATGAAAACTTGCCAGTTAAGTTTCTGGTGTACCTGATGCTGGCATAGAAATAATATATGATCAATGATTATATCAAATATACACAAGGATATGAAACATTTTGAAGATTGGAAATCTCTGATACAGAGTCTTTATGAAGCTTTTGCCTTTCTTATGGTACCTATGATAAGTATAGAACAGGAAGACTATCTTCTCAAGAGCAATTCCTAATGAGAGTAACGTATTTATCAATGTCAATTATCTTCTACATGTCAAGGGACATGTAACATGGATCTGAAGCACTTTTAAACCACTGCTGGAGTACCCAACTATTTAAATATTTGTGGCATGCTAGACACATTGGAATGTGGATGGCTAATACTTATATAAGAGGAAGAAACATCATAAATTTGTGACATAAAGTTCTCTACTATTATTATATCATTTGGTTGTTATTTCAAAGTAATCAAATAGCTGGGGGTCTCCCAAAGTCCATTATTTCTTTCTTTACTATCAGAGCTTCACATTTATTTATGGTGTCAATGTGCCTAAGTTGAAATACCTAATTTCCCAGCCTCCCTTAAATCTACAGTAACTGTGTGACACAGTTCTAGCCAATGAGATATAGGCATAAATCCCTGGGGAAGGAATCCATTCTGAATAAAAAGTCAATGTGTCTCTAGGAATAACCTCTTCATCTTTTCACCTTTCACCCTTCGGCCTGTCTAGCTGTGGCTTGAAGCTAGCAGGTATCATATGAATACTGGACACCCTTGAACATGAAAGTCTCTATACTCTAAGATTGGCAGAATTGAAAGCTGGAAAAATCCTAGCTCCCGTTGGCATTGGTGAGTATCATTAACAACCCTGAACCCCCTGTCACTAGGCTCCTTTTCATGTCATAAAAATAAATCCTCCTTTGGTTAGTCAAATTCTTTGAGTTCTCTATTACTCAGAACTGAACATACTCTGACCTGATAACATGAGAACTGAAATTTTATACATCAGCTGTCATATTGCAGATGTGGTTTATGTATTATCTGGCTGAAAACCCCTGTTAAGGAGTTGTGTGTTGTACAGTTCTGAGAACTGATGTATAAATTTTCCTGGACACTGTTAAGACTTCAGAATGGCACTAGTATATTTAATGGAATGGTGTTTTTAAATGTTAAGAGAGAGCATCATGGGTGCATTTTTTTTAATTTGAGAGAAGCATTGGAAATTTTATACATTGAAAATTTCCTATTTAACTGATGCATTTATAAGGAATAAAAATTGCATGATGAACTAAAAATAGGTATATAGCAAAGAGTAATAAATTTCTTGTGGTTCATTCAAAGATGAATCTCATTTATTGAGTGGGCTTTCTGAAAAGGACTGCACAGCACAAAATGGGGCAAGGGACTCTAATGTTGAAATGTCAAAGAACAGATGCAACTTAAAATTTAATGAACACTTTCAAGGGCTTTTGTTTATGTTGTGAACATAAAAGCTTATCTGTGTTTTCTTTTAGAAATTACATGGAAGCCTTTAAGATTATTTTAAAGACTGGATGATATAGAAATCTTATCCATGTTGTTGTTGATTCAGGAAGGTACAGACAGCTCAGTCAACTGTCTGGTGTTCCTGTAGGGAGCAAGGAGTCATCAGTGGTTACGGATACATTTTATAGGGGACATGCAACTTAGACCTAAAAGTGCCTAAGAGGTCAAAGACTTTATATTGTGATGCTACTGCACATATTAAGGGTCAGATATATATAGAAGGACAGAAAAACACACTTTTAACATGCTATGTTGGTAACATATGTCAAAGTTCATCATGATGAGCAGTTCAGGGCATATAATCAGTGATCAGATTTGTTCATTATGACCAAGAATGTGCGACATGGATCGGAAATAGCTTTTGACTAAAGGAAGTTCTTCTTGAATTTCTTTATTCCTTTTCCTTGGTAGAGGCCTTGTTATATGACAGATGTATATTTAAGAACAGGCAAATTTATGGTGAATTTGCCATGTCTAAAGCATAGGCATTTAAATGTAATTTGAATGAAATCCACTCATGGGAACTATAAATTCAGTTAACCAAAGCAGATCCTTTTTAAGGGAATTTATATATTTTTAGTTCAAGAGTACTTTTTTTATCAGTTGGCTGATATGAAGTATTTGAGACTCTTCTATGAAACTTAAATTTCTGTTAAGATGAAGAATCCTTTTGGATATTCTTAAGTTCTCAAAATGGAAAAAGTATTAAGTTTAAGGAAATGCTATACCTTGAAATGTTAGAATAAAACTTTTATACAAAACTATACCCAGAATTATGAAAAGGTTCTTTAAAGATGATGGGTACATGAGTGAGTGTGTTTGTGTGTCTATATGTGTGTGTGTGTGTGTGTGTGTGTGTGTTCAAGCTTGTCCCCATTGTTGGTGAAGTGAGTCCATAGTTTGTAGTTATGTTATTATTGTAAAAACATGCTAAAAAATGCAGCAGCTTCCAGGATAAGGCAAAGATTTATAAGTTTGCTTAGGACTAAGTTAAAAAAAAATGGTTTATTTTCTAGCAATACGAGAAGAGTTGGATGGTCACTGTGATTTTTAAGGTAATAATACTCTTCCAGTAGATTATGTCTTTTGAAAGAAAGAAATCTCTTTATAGAGAAACTGGTTTTAGATAGTAATAAATTTTTAAATTGAAAATTTCATGAAATGAAAATGAAATGTTTAAATGAAATTGTCCAACAAAAATAAAATCCCTTTGAAAATGATTATTCATATTTTCTTTCCTAGAAAGGTCAGTACAAGTGAACTCTTGGATATCTTTAAGCATTAAGTCCCCATCTTGTTTGTACTTTTGTACCATACTGGAGTCCTACTACGTAACTCGTTATATATAATTGCAAGAATGACTATACTTAATTTGCTGCAATGTGGACAAAACAAATTTGTGGGTATTGTACTATGTTAAATCATGTATATTCTAGTTGAAAGTTATTGGAATGGGATGTCTATTTCCTTTGTTCACTTGGTAAGTTTAAAAGAAATGAACATTATCTGAGATTCAGAGATAACATCTGTGGTCAGCTATGTGTACATGTAAGAATGTACTCCCTATCTTAGTGGTTAAGAGTGTTAGTTATAGGGAAAATAATTAGTGAGTGAGACTTGTAAAGGAAAAGAGAGTATAAGAGGGGCAAGGTTCTGTAAGGATACACAGTACCACATAAAGGGAGATGTTTTTTAATTTAGCGGGATGAAGTAACTTAAAAGGACTGGTGGTAATGAAAATTGTAAAGGTCCCCCTCAAGAAGCTGATGTCTTTTGTGTGAACTGTAGGACATTTATTGGGGAGGACACTAGTTTTAGGAATTGCCTAGTAGACCTTTGAAAGAGTGTGGAGTCTGCAGGATGTTAAGGATGTCCCTGTAGTGTCTGTGGATCAATAAGGCACAGAAGGCCCTGTCAAGAGTTTTGTGATCCTGCTGTGAAAAAGAAAAAGTCAAGGTCAATTTCTTCAGCATATAGAAGAACATGTAATATAGATCTAAAGAGTCTCTGTTCTAGAAGAAGTGGTTGGTAAAGCTATTATTAACAACACGCTAAAAGCACCAATCATAAAGATAAAAATTGATGAATTTGACTACATTAAATTCAAGACCTCTATTCTGAAAATGATGTCATAAACAGAATTAAGAGAGAAATGGCTGAGTGGGAGAAAATGTTTGCAGCATTCATTACTAACAAAACATGAATATCTAAAATAAAATCATAGAACAATATCACATATATAAAATTAAAAAAATATTTATTCTCCCCAATATTATATTTTTTCAAGGCTTTTTACAATATTAAGTAAGTATATGTAAGGTAGATTGGAAAAATATATATTAAATATATGAAAGTAGGTGTCTAAGTGGGTAGGGGAGAGGGATTACAGAGCAGGTTGAAGGAGAAATGTTAATAGTAAATAAAGAGTAGTAAATACAATAATGAAGGATATAATTAACTTAGCCTGAAGGCCAAAACAAACAAACATAACAAAGAAATAGTCCAGCACTCACCCCAAATTTTCACACTAGATTAGACATTCTTATTAATTTTATGGTCTTCTAAAATTTAAGAATAACATATAATGTGTAGTTTCTGTATTCTAAACGGCAAGAGTTCCTTAGATGTCCTAGGAGTCCTTATATTGCCATATATATATAGGATGACACTTTTTGATCATTTATAATTAAAGAAAATTATACTTTGGGATTTGAACCTGTGAAACATGATAGAGGTTCAGTTGTGGGCAGAGACAAAAATGACACACAACTTTCAGATAGGATTACTTTTGGAGGTGGAAGTAGGAGAATTGATTGAATTGATTACACCCTTCAATTCATGACATACTATGTATCCCTAGTTCTATTTTCTTTAACATAATAAATATAGAGAAAATGTAGTAAGCTGTTCATCGTAAGTCCTTGTAGTTTATATGCCGATATCATTATATACATTATTTCAGTATTTATGATGTATTTAATAATTAAGAATATAAAACAAATAAGTCACCTACTAAAAGTAGAGGTTAATTCAACCTCTGTATTTCAGAATTTCTGTTCACAGATATTGAGCTCTTACTCAGTTATTTCTAGTAATTTCTTAAAATAGGTGCCTAATATTAAATGATCAAATATTTTCTGACTATCTATCCCTATTTTAGTTTAACACAATATGCCTGTAGATTGTGTAGTCTCAGAAGTCCAGGGAAGACTTTTTATGGAAGTAGAGCTGAGAGCCAAGGGAAGTATAACTGCTAACAGGAGAACAGAGTTAATAGTATTTTAAACAAAAGAAATAATATTCTAAGAGGCTATTGTGATAGAACCTGGTGTGTCACAGGAGCTGAAAGCCTTATATTTTACCAAGATTGATCTAATTGCTATGTCAAAATTATATTTTCAAGAGGGTCAAGAGTAAAATACAGAACAGTTAGGAAATTCTTGCAGTTTTCTGGGTAAGAGATGATGGTAGCTCAGGCTAGAATGGTAGCAGGAGGAGGTGAGAAGTCATCAGATGTGAGATATAGTTTTAAAATAAAGCCCATAGGCCTGGATTTGGGTGAAGAGAGAAAGGAAGAGATTGACAATTCTTCCAAATATTTTGCCCTGAGGACCTGAGTAAATAATTATATCACTTACTGAGGTTTACAGAGTCAATGCCAAAGAAAATCCAAGGTTCAGTTCTAGGTATATTAAATTTGAAGTGCCTGTTGGACATACAAGGTTTGAGTATGAGGTTGAGTTTTATAATGTGGATTTATGAATTTAGGATTATGAATATTTGGATTGTTTTTAAGTCATAGAGTTAGATAAGATCACCCAGGAATGAGTGTAAATAAAGTCCTAAAACTGTGTCCTGGGACACTCAAAAATTTAGAACAGAAAAATAAAGAGTATTTAGCTAAAGAGACTGAGAAGAGAGAGCCAGTGAGGTAGGAGGCAGGAAATCAACTGAAGAAACTATTTAAAAATATTTCGTTTATTTATTAATTTATACTAGATTCTAGAGCGACCTCTTAGTACAACCAGGTGTAATTGTTTGTCCTTCAATTGTGCCAGTAAATATACATCTAAGCCTATGAATTGGTACACTTAATGGCTAGCCAGATAGGAAAACAACAAGAAAAATTTGTACAAAGTCCATGGAAAATCTGTAAAACATATTTTGTTGGACATGAAAGGTGACATGCAATTTATCAATTTCTGATGACAACCCTTTCAAAAGAGACTGAAATAAATAAGTAAATAAAAAGTGAAGTAAACAGAAATAAATTTAGAAAATTTAGAAAATGTCAGGCAGCAAAATAGTAGATGTCAGATTTAGTCATTAAAGTCACATCTTGCCAATGATTATACACTTACACATTTGTACATAATGAGAAAACTATTTCATAGAAAAGATAAAAAATATAGAAAAAGAAATAACAGGACAGCATATTAGCTAGCTAATTATAAATATATTATATAGTGATTAACAATCCAAGAAAGGAAACTTGAGTCAGATAACATTTTCATTAAACAGATAGCTATTAGAAATACACTTATAGAATTCTGTAAACAGCTATGTGACTCAGAAGATGACGATTCTCCAGAATTGATTTTTCTTTTTAATCTCTTAATCAATGCCCCTTGCCTCTGTACAGAAAATAACTGATACCGGAAAACAATTAGTTCACAGGAAATTGTCAAATATTTTAAAAGACAAACCTCCTTATAAATACCATGTCATTCTGAGTATATATGTGGTTGTAATCTGAGAAAGCTATAAGAAGCTGACAGATTTGAGATCATTCCATTGACATCATTAGCTTATTTTCATTGAAACTTATAAGAGGTTTTCAACTTACCTTGGCCTACAAAGTATGAGGTATTCTTTAAGACATTACTATTTATTTGGTTACACAACATCCATATACATAGGATATGTCAGGATGGCCTCTTGTCTGTGCCTTTATCCTACTTCACAGAAAGATGTAGATTTGTGATGCCTGAACCTTCTATAAGTAAGAGAGGAGGGGGCTGTTTTAAGAAAAACAATAAAAAATAAGAATTAAAAATTAATATACATAAGGATCCATTTAAATGAGAAAATAAATCACAATAAATATAAAATTATTAAAAGTTGAATACTGCAGAAAAATAAAGTTTATTTCTTAACTATGTAACATGTCCCTGAAATATTTTCTTTTTAATTTATTTAAAGTGAAATTCACATAGTTATCCATTTTAAAATGAACAATTCAATGTCATTTAGTACATTTACAATGTTGTGCAACTACCACCTCTACCTAGTTCAAAAACATTTCCAACACTAAAGTAAAACCTTTTAGTCATAAAAACAACTTCCCATTCTTCCTTCCCCTAGCCACTGGCAACTACCAGTTGGCCTTATGTATCTATAGGTATATCCATTCTAGATATTTCGTATAAATGGAATCATGCAATATGTTACCTTTTGTGTCTGGTTTCTTTAACTTAGCATAATGTTTTGGGGGTTCATCCACATTGTAACATATATCAGTATTTCATTTCTTTATATGTCTGAATAATATTTTATTGCATGAATATACCACAATTTATCCATTCATCTATTGATGGGCATTTGGATTGTTTCTACTTTTGACTATTGTGAAGAGTGTTGCTATTAACATTTGTGTACATTTGAGTACCTGTTTTCACTTGTTTTGGGTATATAGCTAAGAGTGGAAATGTGGGATGATATGGTTATTATATGTTTAATTTTTGAAGAACCACCAAACTATTTTCCATAGCAGTTGAACTGTTTCACATTCCCACTGGAAAAGTATGAAGGTTCCAATTTTCCTACATCCACTCTAACACTTATTTTCTGTTATTATTTCTTTTAAATTATAGCCATCTTAGTGGGCATGAAATGATGCTTCATTGTGGTTTCAATATGAATTTCCTAATTATTAGTGGTGTCCAGTCTACCATTTTTATTCCATTCTCATTTAATTTCATGTACATTTTTAAAGATATTTTCTTACTGGTTACCATAAGGATTATAATTAACAACCTAAATTTACAACAATTTAGTTTGAAGTGATAGTATTTTACTTTAATTAGCATAGAAAAACTCCTTCAATATGGCTTATCCCGCATTATAGAATATTACTCAGTTATAAAAAAGAATGAAATTTTACCATCTGCAGCAATGTGGATGGACCTAAAGAATATCATGCTTAGTGAAATAATCCAGACAGAGAAAGACAAATACTTTATGATATCACTTATACATGGAATCTAAACAATAAAACTAACCAATATATATAGCAAAATAGAAACAGACTCACAGATATAGAAAATAAACTAGTGGTTACCAGTTGGGAGAGGGGAGGGGGAAGGACAAGATAGAGTAAGGGATTAAGAGATACAAACCGGGGCTTCCCTGGTGGCACAGTGATTGAGAGTCCGCGTGCCGATGCAGGGGACACGGGTTCGTGCCCCGGTCCGGGAAGATCCCACATGCCACGGAGTGGCTGCAGCCATGAGCCATGGCCACTGAGCCTGCATGTCCAGAGCCTGGGCTCTGCAACGGGAGAGGCCACAACAGTGAGAGGCCCACGTACAGCAAAAAAAAAAAAAAAAGAGATACAAACCACAATGTATAAAGTAGATAAGCAACAAGGATACATTGTACAACACAGGGAAAACATAATCATTATCTTATATAAAATTTTAATGGACTATAATCTGTAAGAGTTATGAATCGTTATGCTCTACACCTGAAACTAATATAATAATGTGAATCAAATAGATTTCAATAAAATAAAGACAACCTATGGAATGGGAGAAAATATTTGCATACCATATATTTGATAAAGTGTTAATTTCCAAATACATAAAGAACTTCTACAGCTCAATAGCAAGAAACTTCCAATAGCCTGATTTAAAGAATGGGCAAAGAATCTGAACAAATGTATTTCCATAGAAGACATACAAATGGCCACCAGGTAGATATATGAAAAAATACTCAACATCACTAAGCATCATGTAAATGCAAATGAAAACCATAATGAAATTGCATCTCACACCTGTTGGAGTGCCTATTATCCAAAAAAGCAACAGGTATTTGCAAAGATGTGGAGAAATTGAAACATTTGAACACTATTTTTAGGAATGAAATATAGTGCAACTGCTGTGGAAAACAGTATTGAGGTGCCACAAAAACTAAAAATAGAATTACCACATGATTCCGCAATCCCACTTCTGGAAATTTATGCTAAAGAATTGAAGTCAGGATCTTGAAATATATGCACTACTATTTTCATTGCAGTATAATTCACAATAGCCAAGATATGCAAATAAACTTAATGTTCATCAACAGGTGAATGGATAAAAATAATGTAGTATGTACATAAAATGGATTATTTTTGAGCCTTATAAAAAAAGAAAATTTTGTTATTTGTGACAACATAGATGTACTTGAAGACATTAGGGTAAGTGAAATAACCCACTCACAGTAGGAAAAACACTGCATTTTCTACTTATATCTATAGTAGTCAAACTCAAAGGAACAAAGAATAGAATTGTACTTGCCAGGGGCTGGGTGAACAGGGAAAAAGGAAGTTTGTATTCAACATTTATAAAACTTCAGTTATGAATAACTTCTAGAGAGCCAGTATATAATATTTTCCACATAAATATCAATACTGTTTTGTACACTTAAAATTATTTTGAAAGTAGATCCCATGTTGTGTTCTTACCAAAATTATTTTAAAATTTAAAATAAATAAATAAATTAGATAAAGCATTTTTAAACAATCTTCATTTGTTTGTATTCTTTACAATTATCTACAACTATCAAATCCTAAGCAACCAGATGAAACCATAGTATGTTTTGCCTACAAATTTTTTTCTTTTGGATTTATGGAGGGTTAAAATTATAAGAGATCTAAAAAATCATTTACTCTGTACTACTGATTTTGAGGTAGAGGAAATTGAGGCCACGAAAGTTTAGAAAACCCTCTCAGGTCATCCACTAATTTCCTAGCCACACAAGTTTGGAATCTAAAACACTGATTTGAAACACTGAACTATTCCTGTGATGTGGGTAATAGAATTGTAAACTTCAACTTAAGTTAAATAATATGCAATTCTGAATCTTGAGTTTTAAATAATAAAGAGATTTCTAAAATCATTTTAGAAATGTGGAAATTGTAAAAATGTCTTTGTTTAAAATAACATTACTAAGTTTGAATCTACAAAGAATGAAATATTTCCAAAGTTAGGCCTAAAACATGTTTTCTCTATTTTGTAATGTCTTTCTAGGGAGCTGGAGGAGGTGCGAAAGGCAACCTAATTAATTGACGGTCGTTAGAATATCCTTTGACTAACTGAACCAACTGTCTTTTTGTTTGTTTGTTTTGTTTTTTTTGCAGTACATGGGCCTCTCACTGCTGTGGCCTCTCGCGTTGCTGAGCACAGGCTCCGGACGCGCAGGCTCAGCGGCCGTGGCTCACGGGCCCAGCCGCCCCACGGCACGTGGGATCTTCCCAGACCGGGGCACGAACCTGTGTCCCCTGCATCAGCAGGCGGACTCTCAACCACTGCGCCACCAGGGAAGCCCAAACCAACTGTCTTTTCACGACTCTTACTGTTCTTTTGGTTTTATACAAGTACAATCTATATTTCATCATGTTTCAAACTCCATAGATTTAACGAGTAATATTCTAAACTCATAGAATATGGAGAATTAACTTCAGACGTTAACAGATAATATTTTCTTAAAAATATATTGGGCTTCCCTGATGGCCCAGTGGTTGAGAGTCTGCTTGCCAATGCAGGGGACACAAGTTCGTGTCCCGGGACTGGAAGATCCCACATGACGCGGGGCGGCTGGGCCCGTGAGCCATGGCCACTGAGCCTGCGCGTCCAGAGCCTGTGCTCCGCAACGGGAGAGGCCACAACAATGAGAGGCCCGCGTATCGCAAAAAAAAAAAAAAAAAAAAAAAATATATATATATATATATATATATATATAGAGAGAGAGAGAGAGAGAGAGAGAGAGAGAGAGAGAGAGAGAGAGAGAGAGAGAGAGAGAGAGAGAGAGAGAGAGAGAGAGAGAGAGAGAGAGAGTTCATCCTTTAGAGGAATCACAATGTCCACCATGGTCTCACATTGTGCCAGCTGGTTGCTGACATATGGTGAAGCATATATTGCTGAAGTGGATTTAAGTAATTAGATTACTTGGGGGGAGTTCAAAGGGAATAAGAGGAAATTAAATTTTAATCTACAACTTGGATAGCATTTCAAGTCTCAAAAGAAAATGTGTTGTTTATGAGATATGATCGGTGTGATAGCTTGACGTCTTAAAAGAAATAAACTCACTCAGTAAATTCTGATGTTGAGAACTCAATCTGAGAAAGATCAATGCATGTTTAAGTGAGAATGTTTTAGAACTGTTTTTCTCTTGGGGATTATTTTCTTGCTGTTTACTGGTAAGAAGAAAAGACTTCTTAAAACAGGCTTGCGAAAATATTTGATATTACGGATCTTAGGAAATGCTTGCTGACAAACTCAAGGACAAGTTGGTAGGGAGCAAAAATACCTAAGGGTAGCTACTTTTATTTTCCCCATCATCGCATTTCTTGGCTCCACATTTCTGAGCTCTGTGGTTTATAAGAAAACAGCATGACTGAGTAAATGGACAAGATTCACTGAAGCATAGATATAAATGTGTAAACCAGTTTTAGGCAGAGTAGTTGCTGACCTTGGTAAAGCCAGTATCAATAATGTGCTTAATGAACTTTAGTTGGAGCAGAGTGTATAATTACGATATGGAGCACAAATATTCCTGAGGTTGGTGGAAGGAGTCGACAGAGAATGAGGATGCAGGGGCAAAGTAAAGAAAATCTCCAGTTGGAAATATTTAATGAAGGCAAAAGCTCATCTCTGATACAGTGTGCTATTGGGCTTCCCACATAAAACCCATGCTGTTTCTGGAAGATATTTGCTCACCCTTGTCCTGAATGCACTCAGTACACAGGTTTTCCTGTTTATCCTTCGGAGTTCACACTGTTTTTGAAAAGGCTTTCTCATTAATTGATCAGGGGTACTTGTAACTACATTTGCATTTTTGAAGATGTTGCTAACTATACCCAATTTCCCGTCACTTGGTAATTCAAAAACACAGATTTGTAATTCAACTTGTCACAGAAAGAAAGAAAACTTTATTCCTCTTGTTATTTCAGAGATGATTAAAAGTTCGTAAAGATAATATATATGTTCTGGACATCCAAGATTAAAACTTCCATTAAAAATCATCATACTCAACTCAAGAAATTTGAATTTAATTTGCGTACAGTTTTCAAAATTAGCACTGAGAATAATTTTAGCTAGTGTCTTTTCTCACATATGATGTTATCCTCAATTCCAAATACACTTAAATTTGATGTTTTGGTTTTGCACTGCTTACTCTCTAATTAAAAAACAAATTTCTAAGCTAGATATGCATTCATGCAGATATAATAACTGTTACAAGAAATCAGCCAAGGTCTTTTTATAATATCATACTACTGAATTTTGCAACATCCTTGATCAGCACTATGAAAATGTGCAGTTGTTACAAAGAAAAAGAAAATATCAAAATTTCTAGGCTACATTTCAAAACTAAAATGTATCATTTTTTAAAAAAAGACTTTATTGAAGTATAACTGCTTTACAATGTTGTGTTATTTACTGCTGTATAACAAAGTGAAGCAACTATATGTATACATATATCCCCCTATACCCTCCCTCTTGTGCCTCTCTCCCACCCTCCCTATAAACCCCATGTAGGTGGTCACAAAGCACCCGAGCTGATCTCCCTGTGCTATGCAGCTGCTTCCCACTAGCTACTTATTTTACATTTGGTAGTGTATATATGTCAATGCTACTCTCACTTCGTCCCAGCTTACACTTCCTCCTCCCTGTGTCCTCAAGTCTATTATCTATGATTGCATCTTTATTCCTGTCCTGCCCCTAGGTCCATCAGAACAATTTTTGTTTATTTGTTTGTAGATTCCATATATATGTGTTAACATATGGTATTTGTTTTCCTCTTTCTGACTTACTACACTCTGCATGACAGACTCTAGGTCCATCCACCTCACTACAAATAACTCATTTTGTTTCTTTTTAGGTCGGAGTAATATTCCATTGAATATATGTGCCACATATTCTTTATCCATTCATCTGTTGATGGACACTTATCTTGCTTCCATGTCCTGGCTATTGTAAATAGAGCTTCAATGAACAATGTGGTACATTACTCTTTGAATCATGGTTTTCTCAGGGTATATACCCAGTAGTGAGATTGCTGGGTCATATTGCAGTTCTATTTTTAGTTTTTTAAGGAACCTCCATACTGTTCTCCATAGTGGCTGTATCAAATTACATTCCCACCAACAGTGCAAGAGGGTTCCCTTTTCTCCACACCCTCTCCAGCATTTACTGTTTGTAGATTTTTTGGTGATGGCCATTCTGACTGGTGGGACGTGATACTTCATGGTTGCTTTGATTTACATTTCTCTAATGATTAGTGATATTGAGCATCCTTTCATGTGTTTGTTGGCAATCTGTATATCTTCTTTCAAGAAATGTCTATTTATGTCTTCTGCACATTTTTGTATTGGGGTGATAGTTTTTTTTTGTTATTGAGCTACATGAGCTGCTTGTATATTTTGGAGATTAATCCTTTGTTAGTTGCTTCATTTGCAAATAAATTTTTCCCGTTCTGAGGGTTGCCTTTTCATCTTGTTTATGGTTTGCTTTGCTGTGCAAAAGCTTTTAAGTTTCATTGTATCCAATTTCTTTATTTTTATTTTTATTTCAACTTCTCTAGGAGGTGTGTCAAAAAGGATTTTGCTGGGATTCATGTCATAGAGTGTTCTGCTTATTTTTTCCACTGAGAGTTTTATACTGTCTGGCCTTACATTTAGACCTTTAATCCATTCTGAGTCTCTTTTTCTGTATGGTGTTAGGAAATGTTCTAATTTCATTGTTTTACATGTAGCTGTCCAGTTTTCCCAGCACCACCTATTGAAGGGGATGTGTTTTCTTTGGTGTATTTTCTTGAATCCTTTACCAAAGATAAGGTGACCATATGTGTGTGGGTTTATCTCTGGGCTTTCTATCCTGTTCCATTGATCTATATTTCTGTTTTTGTGCCAGTACTGTACTGTCTTGATTACTGTAGCTTTGTAGTATAGTCTGAAATCAGGGAGTCGGATTCCTCCAGCTCCGTTTTTCTTTTCAAGATTGCTTTTGCTATTCGGGGTGTTTTGTGTTTCCATACAAACTGTGAATTTTTTGTTCTACTGCTGTGAAAAATGCCATTGGTAGTTTGACAGGTATTGCATTGAATCTGTAGATGGCTTTGAGTAGTATAGCCATTTTCACAATGTTGATTCTTCCAATCCAAGAACATGGTATGACTCTCTATCTCTTTGTATCATCTTTAATTTCTTTCATTAGTGTCTTAGAGTTTTCTGCATACACGTCTCTTTCTCCTTAGGTAGGTTTATTCCTAGATCTATTATTCTTTTTGTTGCAATGGGAAATGGGTGTGCTTCCTTAAATTCCCTTTCAGAATTTTCATCATTAGTGTATAGGAATGCAAGAGATTTCTGTGCATTAATTTTGTACCCTGCTAATTTAGCAAATTCATTGATTAGCTCTAGTAGTTTTCTGGTAGCAACTTTAGGTTTCTTTATGTACAGTATCATGTCATCTGCAAACAGTGACAGTTTTACTTCTTCTTTTCCAATTTGGATTCCTTTTTATTTCTTTATCTTCTCTGATTGCTGTGACTGAAACTTCCAAAACTATGTTGAATAATATTGGTAAGAGTGGACAAGCTTGTCTTGTTCCTGATCTTAGAGGAAATGGTTTCAGTTTTTCACCTTTGAGACTGATGTTGGCTGTGGGTTTATCATATGTGGACTTTATTATGTTGAGGTAGCTTCCCTCAATGCCTACTTTCTGGAAATTTTTATCATAAATCACTGCTGAATTTTGTCAAAATGTTTTCTGCATCTATTGAGATGATCATATGGTTCTTATCTTTCAGTTGGTTAATATGGTGTATCACATTGATTGATTTGCATATTTTGAAGAATCCTTGCATTCCTGGGATAAACCCCACTTGATCATGGTGTATGATCCTTTTAATGTGCTGTTGGATTCTGTTTTGTAGTACTTTGTGGATGATTTTTGCATCCATATTCATCAGTGATATTGGCCTGCAGTATTCTTTTTTTTGTGACATCTTTGTCTGGTTTTGATATCAGAGTGATGGTGGACTTATAGAATGATTTTGGGAGTGTTCTTCAGTCTGCTCTATTTTGGAAGAGTTTGGGAAGGATCGGTCTTAGCTCTTCTCTAAATGTTTTATATAATTCACCTGTGAAGTCATCTGATCTTGAGCTTTTGTTTGCTGGAAGATTTTTAATCACAGTTTCAATTTCATTAATTGTGATTGGCCTGCTCATGCGTTCTATTTCTTCTTGGTTCAGTCTTGGAGGGTTATAGCTTTCTAAGAATTTTTCCATTTCTTCCAGGGTGTCTATTTTACAGGCATAGTTCTGCTTGAAGTAATTTCTCATGATCTATTATATTTCTACAGTGTCAGTTGTTACTTCTCCTTTTTCATTACAAATTCTGTTGATTTCAGTCTTCTCCCTTTTTTTCTTGCTGAGTCTGGTTAATGGCTTATCAATTTTGTTTATATTCTCAAAGAACCAGGTTTTGGTTTTATTGATCTTTGCTATTGTTTCCTTCATTTGTTTTTCATTTATTTCTGATCTGATTTTTATGATTTCTTTCCTTCTGCTAACTTTGGGTTTTTTTTTTTTTTTTTTTGGATTTCTCTAATTGCTTTAGGTGTAAGGCTAGGTTATTTATTTCAGATTTTTTTTTTTCTTGAGGTAGGATTTTATTGTTATAAATTTCCCTCTTAGAACTGCTTTTGCTTCATCCCATAAGTTTTGGGTCATCGTGTTTTCATTGTCATTTGTTTCTAGGTATATTTTGATTTCATCTTTGATTTCTTCACTGATATCTTGGTTATTTAGTAATGTATTGTTTAGCCTCCATGTGTTTTTACTTTTTACAGTTTTTTTTTTCCTTAATTGATATCAGGTCTCATAGCGTTGTGGTTGGAAAAAAAAAAAACTTGATACAATTTCAATATTCTTAATTTTACCAAGACTTGATTTGTGACCCAAGCTGTGACCTGTCCTGAAGAATGTTCCACGAGCACTTGAGAAGGAAGTGTATTCTGTTGTTTTTAGATGGAATGTGCTATAAATGTCAATTAAGTCCATCTTGTTTAATGTGTCATTTAAAGCTTGTGTTTCCTTATTTATTTTCACTTTGGATGATCTGTCCATTGGTGAAAGTGGGACATTAAAAATCCCCTACTAGTATTGTTACTGTCGACTTCCCCTTTTATGGCTGTTAGCATTTGCCTTATGTATTCAGGTGCTGCTGTGTTGGGTGCCTAAATATTTACAATTGTTACATGTTTTTCTTGGATTGATCCATTGATCATTCTGTAGTGTCCTTCTTTGTCTCTTGTAATAGTCTTTATTTTAAAGTCTATTTTGTCTGATATGAGAATTGTTACTCCATCTTTCTTTTGATTTCCATTTTCATGGAATATCTTTTTCCATCCCCTCACATTCAGTCTGTATGTGTCCCTGGCTCTGAAGTGGGTCTCTTGTAGACAGCATATTTACGGGTCCTGTTTTTGTATCCATTCAGCAAGTCTGTGTCTTTTGGTTGGAGCATTTAATCCATTTACATTTATGTTAATTATTGATACGTATGTTCCTATTACCATTTTCTTAATTGTTTTGGGTTTGTTTTTGTAGGTCTTTTCCTACTCTTGTATTTCCTGCCTAGAGCAGTTCCTTTAGCGTTTGTTGTAAAGCTGGTTTGGTGGTGCTGAATTCTCTTAACTTTTGCTTGTCTGTAAAGGTTTTAATTGCTCCATTGAATCTGAATGAGATCCTTGCTGGGTAGAGTAATCTTTGTTGTAGCCTTTTTCCTTTTCATCATTTTAAATATGTCCTGCCACTCCCTTCTGTCTTGCAGAGATTCTGCTGAAGTATCAGCTGTTAACCTCATGGGGATTCCCTTGTATGTTATTTGTTGCTTTTCCCTTGCTGCTTTTAATATTTTTTCTTTGTATTTAATTTTTGATAGTTTGATTAATATGTGTCTTGGAGTGTTTCTCCTTGGATTTATCCTGTATGGCACTCTCTGTGATTCGTGTATTTGATTGACTATTTCCTTTCCCATATTCGGGAAATTTTCAACTGTAATCTCTTCAAAAATGTTCTCAGTCCCTTCCATTTTCTCTTCTTCTTCTGGGACCACTGTAATTCGAATGTTTGTGCATTCAGTATTTTCCCAGAGGTCTCTGAGACTGTACTCAATTCTTTTCTTTCTTTTCTCTTTATTCTGCTCTGCAGTAGTTATTTCCTCTATTTTATCTTCCAGTTCACTTATCCATTCTTCTGCCTCAGTTATTCTGCTCTTGATTCCTGTAGAGAATTTTTAACTTCATTTATTGTGCTGTTCATCATTGTTTGTTTGCTCTTTGTTTCTTCTAGGCCCTTGTTAAACGTTTCTTGTATTTTCTCCATTCTATTTCCAAGATTTTGCATCATCCTTAGTATCATTATTCTGGATTTTTTTTCAGGTGGACTGCCTATATTTTCTTCATTTGTTTGGTCTGGTGGGTTTTTATCTTGCTCCTTCATCTGCTGTGTGTTTCTCTGGCTTCTTATTTTGCTTAACTTACTGTGTTTGGGGTTTCCTTTTTTCAGGCTGCTGGTTTGTAGTTCCCGTTTTTTTTTTGGTGTCTGCCACCAGTAGGTTAGTTTGGTTAAGTGGATTGTGTAGGCTTCCTGGTGGAGAGGACCAGTGTCTTTGTTCTGCTGGATAAAGCTGGATCTTGTCTTTCTGGTGGGCCAGACAGCATCCGTGTTGTGTTTTAGGGTGTCTGTGACCTTATTATGATTTTAGGCAGCCTCTCTGATAATGGGTGTGGGTGTGTTCCTGTCTTGCTAGTTCTTTGTCATGGGACGTCCAGCACTGAAGCTTGCTAGCCATTGGGTGGAGCTGGGTCTTAGTGTTGAGACAGAGATCTCTGTTAGAGCTCTTGCTGATTGATATTACGTGGGGCTGGGAGGTCGCTTGTTGTCCAGTGTCCTGAACTTGGCTTTCCCACCTCAGAGGCTCAGGCCTGACACCTGGCTCTATCACCAAGACCCTGTCAGTCACATGGCCAGATATGTGGGTATTTTCTTGCCTTTTGGGAGGTTTGAGTTCTTCTGCCAGCATTCAGTAGTTATTGTGTAGTGGTTTTTCCACATGTAAATGTATTTTTGATGTATTTGTGGGGAGGAAAGTGATCTCCACATCTTACTCCTCCACCATCTTGAAGGTCCCCCTAAAATGTATCTTGTTATCTTGTATTATGCTCTGCTTTTACCCTTTAATAGAGTGATAAGCTGAAACTTGAGATTTCACTGTTTCAACTTGCCTTTCTGTGATAACTAGAAAATTTGAACTGTCTTTTTTAATTAGTTAATTAATACCACCTGTCCTCTAGAAAATTATAAAAACATGCCTTTAAGGCAGCTCAGTTCCTAATTCTGTATTCTATGCTTCCTTTCCCACTCCTGCCTCAATAAACTTGCTGTCCCTCATCTATCTGGGCAATCCTAGATTCCATTTTTTTTAAAATCAGAGAAATTGCCATGATCCAATTAATAATTTCAGTTGTCATTCTGAATGAATAAATAAGCACCTCAGATTTTTTCAATATTTTTCTATGTTAGCTTGAAATCATTCCTCAGTTTCTAATCACCATAAGATGTACATGAAAACATACATACATATTTTCATCTTACAAGGCTGATATATATCTAATGCTTGCTATATGCTATGTACTGCTCTAAATATATTAACATATGTTACATATATTAATTCAAGTAGTCCTCCTAACAACCTTATGAGGTAGATACTTCTATTACCCCCTTTTTAAAAATGGGAAACTGCAGCATGAGAGGTTAAAGTAACTAGTCCAAAAGCACACATTTAATAATCAATGGCACTAGGATCTGACCAAGACAGGCTTGTTCAGAAATATAGAAATAGATCACAAGAATCAATGACAAGATAATAAGGTAAAATTTTATGGATTTACAAACATAGGTAGAGAGATAAGACTTTGATGTATTTCTCCACTTCAGCAATTCTTGTTGTTTCTTTTTGTTTTTCTCTTTATCAGTCCTTCCACAAAGGACAAATATGCTAAACCTTCTGAGTTCAAATAAGTTATTGTCCAGCTTTAAGTTAAATGACTTTCCTGAAACTTTCCAAACTGGAATTTTACCAGGATAAACTATAGAGTCAGAAAAATGAAAATATGAGTAAAAAGTATCTTCACACACTGCAAATATTGCTTCTATGGTGCTGGAAGGAAGAGTATGGAGAGAGAGAGAGAGAAAAAGATAGAGGGCAAGATAATAAGGCAGGGTTACAGCTGTGTATTTCCTGGATTCCCTTTCAAGATTTAAAGAGAGAGAAATTCAACAACAACCTCCTAGCAGTGTCCATAAAGACATACAGATAGCTTTGGAGAAATTTAAGAATATCAGGGTGTGTTTCTTGCTCTCTGCTCATACCATGGGTATTCTGTAAGCCTTTGTTTGACACAGTTTGTATCCAATATGGCACAGATACTGTAGGTTACCTAGAGTTGAGATAAGGGTTTGGGTTCGTAGACTTACAGGGAGGCCTTACACTTAAACTTGGTGCAAAGAAATCAACTAAGAAGCCTTTGGTCCTAAAAGGACACCAAAATGACCACAAGGGTGGACAAAATAGCCCATACCTTGGCCCATAGCAGGGTAGAATCAGGTGGGCTCAGGTTATTCAAAGAAAATACAGTGAATACAGAGAGACACAGGTAAGCCAAAGGCAATACAGTAAGTACAGATAGCATCAAATGTTTCTTCTCTCAAACAATGAGAGTATATAAACTTTCTCCTTTTCCCAGATGCCATGCTAGTAAGAAACCAGTGCAGAGCATGTCCATTGAGAGGGGTAAGAAACCCCCCAAAACTGAATTTTATTTGAAAACAGCTAAGGTTTGTTCTAGATAGAGCAGTCAACAGTATTTGAATTTTGTTGTAAAAAGGTCTAAATCAAATTGAGTACAGTATGAGGTAATGGACTAGAATAAGATGTCTGCTCTAGGAAAATTGAGGCTTGACAGAGTTTTTGTCTTCAGTTACATCAAATAAATAAATGTTTATTCATTTCTACTCATCAGAGTTTAGAACATTTTAATTTCAATCTAGCCCCTCTATTCAATTTGTAACTTTAAGCATGCAGTATAAAAACCACACATGGTCAAAAGCCATGCTGCTTTGAGGACATTTTTCTGCATAATTTAGAGTGACTGATGTTTCTTGAAATAAGAATGCAGTACAGTTGAACTAAAAATGTCCTTTTTTCCCCTGGTTAATATTCCTGTAGCAAGTCTTTATTGCTCCAGACCTTTGAACTAAGTTCAGTGTGGGAGGAGACATTTCTACGGAAATATTTTTTCAATGATTCCTTGTTTTTTATTTCAAAAACAGTCATCTGAATTACTGCAGATCAAGGCAAGCTTCTCATTTTTGGCCATTCACTCAATGAAATATTATCATGTGTTAACATTGTCCACTATTATTTTGTAGTCAGAAACACAAATTTTGTCCACGACCATGGAGTGACAAATCAAGCTTTTGTAAATCAGAGATACCCTGTACACTTAATTAAATGTGAAAAATGGGGGAGAGAGAGCAGTCATAAATGACTCTGGAGTTTGAGGCCTAAAAATCTGAGGAAATAAATGTGGAATTAACAAAAATGAGAAAGTTGGGGAAGGAAGTGCTATAGCTTCTCTATAACAAACAGGAAAGTGTCAAGATTTGTGGAAACAATAAAGAATTTTTCCCTTAAAGGAAGCATATATGCCTCTAGGGCTCATGAGGTAGTCATTTCTAGACTCTTATGCTAATCGCTCTCCAGTGAGCTCATATATTATCACACCTTCCTCTCAGCAGACCTGCACTCTACAAACAGATGTATGACTATAACTAAAATTTTGGAATGAACTGACCTCTAGCTGTTGTTTAAGTGATACCTGCCATTTTTCTTTCCTTTGGACAGTGTTAAATTAAAGCTGTCTGTGAGACTGTAAAAACTGTCAGATGTTAATATATGTTCTTTTGTGGTGTCTCAGGAAGAAATCGTTTCTCAAAAAAAATTACAACATTTTCTGTGAAATTTTTCTTTAAAAAGTTGCCTAGGGCTTCCCTGGTGGTGCAATGGTTGAGAGTCCGCTTGCTGATGCAGGGGACACGGGTTCGTGCCCTGGTCCGGGAAGATCCCACATGCCATGGAGCGGCTGGGCCCGTGAGCTATGGCCGCTGAGCCTGTGCGTCCGGAGCCTGTGCTCCGCAGCGGGAGAGGCCACAACAGTGAGAGGCCCGCGTACCGGAAAAAAAAAAAAAGTTGCCTAAATGTATTGTATTTCCCCATATTTTCCTAGATATGAGAAGCAGAATAATCCTTTGGTTACATGATTTTTATTAACTTGGTACTGGTGGATTAGAGTCTTCAGTGTATCTGTGAGATAGACCATTTGATGAGGAGGTAGTTGAGGACAGTGAAGGACCACATGGTGCTTGTGCTGTTGCTTCTTCTGTTATTATCTCCATGCCTAATTCCATGAAAGTTATTGTCTAGCTCAAATATGTCATTTTTAGACACTTCTCCAAGAAAAGTAGAGAGTTTACCAATAGATGAAATATTTTCCCTTTCTCTGTCACCTTCTCTAAGAGAATTTTAGAGGTTTTATAGCTAATTTACTGCACATCTTAAAATCTCAGATACAGTGTTATGCCTAGGCATACAATAGGCATTCATTCAATGTAACTTGTCAAATGCCATTTGTGTACTTCCACGGGAAGAAAGTCAAATGTGGAGATAGGAAAGGAAGTAATAGTAGAAGCAGGGTAAAGGTGGAAAAGAATAGCAGTTGTGTCAGTTGAGTCGTCTGGGAAGAAGATGCTGAGGGAGAAGTAGAAGTAGAAGAGGATTAGTGAGAGAGTAATGCCTGTGAATATGAAAGTAGGAGGAAGCAGGCTTTGGCAGGGAAAGATTTCAGACTACAGTGCAGATCTGACACTTTTGAAGTGAAAGAGAAGAGGACATAAGACTGAGAAGGGAGAGCCTCAGATCATATCATGCAGAACTTCTAAAGTCTTGCCCAAACCAGGAGGGAGTTCCAGAGAAAAGATTTCCTGTTTCCCACATTGGTCAGAAATGGCCATCTTCATTAACAACTCCACTGCTCTTAGTACAGGCTGAGGTCTAACCAGAAAAAGTGAAACCTCTTGTTTACCTTGTCCAATCAGAATGATGTCATCAATATAACAGATAAATATGATGTTCTGCAGGATAAAGGGATGTCACAGATATCTTCAGACTATACTAAGACAAAGGATGGAAAGTTACCAAAGGCCTGTGACAAAACTGTAAAGGTATACTTTTATCTGTTCCATGTGATTGTGAATTGTTTCTGTTCTCTTTTCTGACTGGAATAGAAAAAAGCACATTTCCTAAATCAATAGCTTCATACCATGTACTTGAGGCTCTATTAATCTGCTCTAGCAAAGATACCAAATATGGCATGGCAGGTATTATTTGGGATTACTATTTGCTTGAGCTTGTGGTGATCTATAAATTATTCTGTAAGGACCAGATTGGTGAATTGAGACATGACAGTAACCACCACTCAGGCATTCTACAGATTCCTGAGGAAGGCAACACTCTTGTCCATCTTTGTGTAATGCATTATTATTTTTTATTCATTATCTTGACCAGAGATCAGTCTCAGAGACATATATTTGGCCTTCTCTACTGTGAGAACTTTTCCTGGACAAGCCAACAAACCAATGTGTAGATCACTCCAAGTGCCAATTTGTCAAACTGAGTCATACATTCAAGGACTGGAAAAATGACAACTGGGAGGACCGATAGACTCTATAACCCAGGGGGCCTTTGTGATTTGAACTTTAGCCAGAAATCCATTTATTATCTGGTTTCCATATGTTCCCACTCTAACAGGGAGCCATGTAAAATGTCAGGTCTCTTGATATACATGTCAACTCAGACCCATAATAGTCCTTGAAATATCATGTTATTTCCCTTTCCTCAGTGTACAGTAGTCTGAGTACATGGCTCTACATTCTTTTGTAGAAGATCTTGGAGAATGGCTACAGTATAGACTTGGCATAATATTTTAGGATCTTTCCACCTGGGGACCAGGCAGTCTCTTTAGTCAGTTGGTTCCAGGTCTGAAAAAGGGCTCATGTTCCGAAATTGGTCAGAGATCAGTACATTTTATTAAGATGATTGCCCTCAGCCTCTTGCTCATTCTGTCTTGCCTTCTTTGGATTATATATATTAAGTGGTCCTTGTTACATCTAGAGAAGCCATGTTCTTTTAATCACCTTCACAACTCTCTGTGGTTCTGCTGGTCATTACAGTAATTTTGTCCCCTTGCCTTTTCATGGCTAAGCACCAGCACCACATCTCCCTAACTTGGGCATGGAAGATGGAGAGTTATCATTCTCATGGATGTTAATGAGCCCCAATCTGTGACTGCCTCTCCTACCCTGAGCCCTGGCCTGCAGAGAAGAGCCATCACTGAAGTGCCTAGTGAAGCTGGGGACCCTCTCACCAGCACATTCCTGGTAGTTTTGGTAAGTGGTGTGTCCTCCAGGATAAAATCCTTTGCTGGGTTGTCTGGCCTCACATAATATATCTGTTCCAACATGTCCACTTTCCTGAACCTCCTTAATTCTTCCTTTACCACTTGCTAGGGCAATTCAGATATTTCCACTTCGCTGAGCATGAGTCATCACTTTCTCTAATGTAGCGACTATTTTAGCAGTGAGTTTGTCCTGTCTGCTGGAGGCCTTGTCAGGTATCAATTCCTTTATCTTGGGAGACACCCTCAAAGTCAATCCATTCTTTTTTATCCAGTTTTATAATCTGGCTCCATTGATCAAGCACACCAATAATCCAAACTCATAAATACTCCATGGCCACGGTTTCAGTGGAGTTATGCTGAGTGTTGTTCTTAGTTCTTGGCCTGGCAGCCAAGAGAAGAGGTAAGGGCAGCTCCTAAAGGAGACCCTGTTTCTTTGCAGTAAGAAGAGTGTTACTTTGATTTCCCATATGGCAGAAGTGCTACTTGTTAATAAGAAAGTGTGGACCACCTTTTTGGTGCCAAGGGATTAGAGGTTTCTGAGTAGTCAAAATCATCTGGGTTACCCACCCAGATTCCCCTGTACCATGTGTCATAGTCCCAGGTTTTCCCAACAAGGTCCTACATCTTAATGCAGTGGCCCTGCTTTAGTCATGCATTCAGTCATCATTTTATCTTGGCTACTCTAACTACTAAAACCTGAGTTTGTTTTTCAGCTTTTCTGTCTTCCCCCTAGTGAGATAACAGTCACTTTGTGGGCTAACAAAAAGGCTTCTTTGGTCTTTACACTTAATTTTTAATTGTTTACTAACTGCCCTTTGTAGAGTATCAATGCAACTTAGTAAAAACCAACCAATTCTGTTGTACTTTTACACATTATTTCCCCAAATACTCCACTTTTCAAAAGCCAGAAACATCACATAGGTGAAGACAATTTTTTTCATAGGAACATTCTCCTAATTTATCATTGGTGAATGTTTTAGAAATCGTGTCACAACCTTGTATCAGGGACTTTCTGTGCCCAGCATACCACGTAGAATAGGGTACTGATTACCAAATATCATTTTACCACCTGCATTCTTAGCCCACTTTTGTCACCAAAATTGTCTGTTGAGTACCGTGGGTTGCAGCTGCTGACTTACTTAGAATTGCAAGAAGTTTACTGGGAGTAGTGGTGGTGGTAATGCCTATATGTAATAAAATAGCGAGAGAGCAAGGTAAGTAAGAAAAATCTTAACATTACACACAGATACAATATGCACTGAGGGAAAGGCAGAAGGAAGGAAATTGGGTATAGAGACTTTCTGACTCTGGTGCGAGATCTTGGCCAAACCCGCAGACATACTTGGAGCAATTATTGTCTCTTAGGGGAGCATTTAATTAGGCAGAAATAGCTAGGCTTTAGTACTACTGCCATGCTCAGTTATTGGTCAGGGGCTGCCTAGGAAGAGTGGAGATAGCTCATAAAGCTGAGGCACATCCTAAAGACACTAACAGCCAGAGGTTGTCGGGAAATGGCACTCTTTGTAGCTGAACTGCAACTTCTTTCTTGAAAGATTTAAACAGTATACCTCTATGGCTACAGTAACAATAAAGGGTGGAAGAGAAAAGAAGTTCATGGCATAGTTGAGTGAGGAAGAAATATCAGAAGAAAAGTATCAAAGGAGAAATGGAAGATGGATATCAAATGAAACATATAATGCTAATAATAAAGAGCCCTGAAAGTAATAAGAATGGTATTGAATCATATATCAGCTATTTTCCATGTACAGTTGACCTTTGAACATCACAGATTTGAACTATACAAGTCCACATATATGCAGATTTTTTTTCAATAAATTTGTACTAAAGTACTACCAGATCCATGGTTGGGTCAATCTGCGGATGCAGACTTATAGATAATGAGGGCCGACTGCTAAGTTACAAGTGGATTTTTTGACTGGGGTAGGAGTTGACACCCCTAACCCCCGTGTTGTTCAAGGGTCAACTGTAATTTGCATTTTCTCACTTAATACAATAATCATATGAGGTAAGTATTGTTATTTTACAAATGCTGAGATATAGAGATTAAATAACCAAGGTCAAAAAATTCAGAAGTGGTTGAACAGTCTAACTCCATATCTCATATCTTAACCACTATGCAATACTGCCAATTTACATTTAATGTATTAAAATCAATTTTGCTTTTTCCTTCTTATAAATTTATCTTCAATCATATGTATATGCATGAATTTTATATGTCATATATATTATATACAAGCACATACATGCATATTGAATTACTAAACTACAGACATCAACATATAAAAATATCATTTAATTTACAAATTTTAGAAAATGTAACATTTTTCTACATAAAGAATAGTCATATTAGGGTCATCAGTTTTTATATAAACTGTAATAAGCCTATTGAAATAGTGATATTTATTTATGGAAGTAGTATACATTTAACAGATATTGCTTGAACTTTAGAAATAGTTTTCTATCTCTTTCAATTATTACTGAAATTGTCCAGGATTCTTCTAGATATTCTCTGAAAATAGTGATTCTACAGAAATGCTTTATCTACACTATAGCCTTCTATTAACATTCTTCACAAATCCAAAAGTAATTCTTCACAAATAACTATCAAAAACTTTCAATTTCCTTTTTGGGGATCATAGAATCACTGTGGAATGTAAAAACTATATTTCTGAATATTTCCACTTCCCCACAATGTTTAAATCGTAAAGATGTACTGCTAAGCACAAATTTTAACATCTTTTCAAAATATTTTGAAATGAACCAAAAACACAAACACAGCTGCTTACATGCCATAAAAATGTGTATAAACCTGAGCTATATAAATACCATTATCTAATCCAAAATTGCCACCTCCTCTCACCATCTGTGAGTTCTTTTACAGTAGGGCACCAAGAAAAGGGTGTTAACTTGGAGTATTAATTCTTACTTTGTTTATATATAACAAGCTCCTTTAAAGACATAGAAAAAAATAGAGCTTAAAGAGAAGACAAAGTAGCTGTAAGCATTCAAAACAACTTTTCATCAACTGCTCTTGGAGGGTATCCCATAGCATATCAGTAACACAGATTTACTTTTAAATATGTAGAACATAAGTTTATAAAAATATGCTTTAATTTTCTTATAGCAAGCTTATGTCTCTTTTGATATCCATTATATAACTGAAAGTACACTTGAAAGGCATTTTTAAAACTTAAAGAAAATATTAATTCTGTTTTCTTTCAACTAGTTGAGGGACAGTTACTTTAGTCCACCTCCTCACAAATCAACTTACCCTATGGAAGTTGGAACAAGAGTATTACGCCTGAGATTTTCCAATGACTGCTGCCTCTAAAGAGACAGATAGCTGCTTTTTTTAAAAAAATAAATTTATTTACTTATTTTTGGCTGTGTTGGGTCTTCGTTGCTGCACACGGGCTTTCTCTAGTTGTGGCAAGCAGGGGCTACTCTTCATTGCAGTGCATGGGCTCCTCATTGTGGTGGCTTCTCTTGTTGTGGAGCACGGGCTCTAGGTGCATGGGCTTCAGTAGTTGTGGCACGTGGGCTCAGTAGTTGTGGCTCTCAGGCTTAATAGTTGTGACGCCTTGGCTTAGTTGCTCCACGGCATGTTGGATCTTCCCAGACCAGGGCTCGAACCCGTGTCCCCTGCATTGGCAGGCGGATTCTTAATCACTGCACCACCAGGGAAGCGCGAGCCAGATACCTTCTTGAAAATTAAATCTAATTGCTTATTTATTTAAGGGGCTTAAAAATTGGCATCTAAAGAATTATATATGGCCCAGGAGCCCTTATACAGACCTCAGGAAAAGAGGCAAGGTAACTAGGCAGGTGTTATCCTTGATGACAATATTAACCATTTAGCACCTATTTTCTTAGATCCTGTTAAATTCAAGCAATTATGTTAACTATATTGATCCTCAGCATTTGAGTTTTAAACTCCCGTTTTAATTTAACAAGGAAAATAGCAGAGGAAATAGAACTGGGACAGCTAGAATTAATAAAGGACACAAATTATTTTTCTAGTAGCATGAGATAATAATGTATATCAGAAAGGAATCATGGGGAAAATGGAGAAAATGACCAATAGAAATATTAAACTATAATTTGGAGGGCCAAAGTTTGATAAATGCAATTTTTTGTGTTATAGCAAATTAATTTATTTCATATTTTATAGTGAACACTTTCCCATATGTGCTGCATTTACTGGTAATGTCACAACTATGGCATAATTTATTACTAGTCCTAAATAAAAAAAAATGGGCTAAAAGAGACTTGGGACAAAATTCTATTATGTGATACATTTGGATGAACATGTTTGATTGATATATATTACTGTCTAGAACAGAGTCAGTAAATACACAATGCACTTTACTCCCTATTTTGTACCAATGACTGATATTACCAATCAGTCATGATCCTTTTCCTGACTGAAGTCAAACGTGCTTTTTAAATCTTTTGCAATAAAGAACTCTAGGGAGCTATTGCCAGTAATTTGGTGCTTGCATATAGGTTGAAAACTACTTGTCACCCCTATATCTAGTGTTTTATTTTATTTTAGTTTTATTTCAGAATGAGTTCATATTAAATGACCTAACCAAATTGGGTGTATGCAATTAGTAAATAAAGGAGTCACAGATGTATTTGCTGAATAAAATATGTGTATCTCCTGGACCATGTACATTATTTCCACTGAGATTATTTACATGTATATTTGAACATAGAAAATAATTTTCATTCCACTAAACTTCCCTGGGCTTCAATAAGTTTCTTTCATATAAAAGTTGTTCAGGAGTTGGAAGACAGTATATTCCTGGAAACTGACTCTTAAACAGATTGTCATGAGGCAAAATATTGGCTCTGTATATGTTCTTGTTCAGGCATCAAGAGAAATCTGCCAAAGTGTGGGTAAGTTGGTCAAGAAGTGTGAGTATAGAGCATAACAGGAAGCACTTAATGGCAGGCTTACCAGCATAATCATAGGTAGACTTGGGGATTTTGTCTTTTACTTCTCTCCATTTTCTTTTTTTTTGGTAAAGCATTATAGATCATATGAAATACTTCCTTTCTCTCTCTCTCTCTCTCTCCCCCATCTCTCTCCCTCTCCCTCTCCTTTTCTTTCTGCAAATCCACTGAAAGTAGAAATTCTCTTCAGTGAAAGGAAATACATGAAACCTAGAAAAAAGATTAAAATTGAGACAATGTACATTTTTTTAACATGGGGGGAAGTGATAAATTAGGAGATTGGGATTAACATATACACACTATTATATATAAAATAGATAACTAACAAGGAGCTACTGTATAGCACAAAGAATTCTACTCAATATTCTGTAATAACCTATATGGAAAAAGAATCTTAAAAAGAATGGATATGAATATATATATACATATATATATATGTATATATAAAGCCGATTCACTTTGCTGTACACCTGAAACTAACAAAACATTGTAAATCAACTATACTCCGATAATTTTTTTTAAATGAGATAATATACATCTCATATTGTGTTACTGTATACAATTTGAATCTAACAGATTAGAACCCTTCTTGAGATCTAGGGACCATGATTTTATATCTTGAAAGATTTGCCACTATGTAAAGTTCTCCTGTATTTGGCAACCTTGATTAATCAAACTTCTGCTTCTTTTCAGGAATAGCCACAACAAAGAGAGAAGTAGAAAATATCCTTTACAAATGTTAAGCTTGTTAGTATCCAAATAAACTTACACAAAAGTTTCATAGAAAATACCAAAAATAATGCAAGGGAAAAAATAAAACTATGTGGTCTCATATGATAAGATTTTCTTCTTTAAGGCTGAATAATATTCCATCATGTGCATATATCACATTTTCCTTATCCACTCATCCATTGATGAACACTTAGGTTGTTTCCTTATCTTAGTTATTGTGAATAATGCTGCATTGAACATAAGGGTGCAGATATCTATTTGAGATACTGTTTTCAATTTTTTTGTGTATCAATTACACCTCCATAAAGTTGTTAAAAATCATAAACTACTAGCACACATACACACACACACACACACACACACACACACACACAATAAAAGCAGTTTTAGGTTTCTAAGCTTGAATACTGACCAGATATTTATTTCCAAACATGGCTGATCTATTTTCACAGATATGGGATACTAATATACAATAGGGCCTCTTCTTGTCAGTTGCCTGCTTGGTGGCTATCATTCGTTGAATTGCAAAACATGAATGCTTATATAAATGCATTGCCTTTGCTGTCGACCTCTCAGTTTACTGTAATTCTTGAACTAGTTGCTTACTGGTCCAGTCATTCCTAAGACAGTTATTGACATATTTGAGGTATCAGGTCCTCTTTTTCTCTATCTGCCCAGCAATTCCTCAGTCTCCAATTAATGACCGTTACAGGACACTACAGAGCAAGTAAATTATCCTCTTATTTCCTAATCTCTTTTTTATTTATTTCAAAGATATTTGTTAAATTCTTAGTATTCTTAAAAGCTCTGTGCTGGTCATAGGGAAACTTGGTGGTAAAATAAACAAATGCTAAATCAAGGCACAAAGCCAAATATGCACATAGGAAAAGAAAAATTTAATGTTGTTTAAGAGTATTATTTATTTTATATTAATTATTTTGTATAGTTACACAATTTCCACTGTTATATATTCAGAATTCCAATTATTATTTGGAAATCATCAACATTTATTACACCAGAGGCTAAGGCTTTATATTTGTTTTCCTTCTCAAAATTCTGGTATATTATATGCACCACCTACCCCAATTTCCTGAAGTGAATGACAAATTATATAAATTTCCAAAATTATAAAAAGTACAAATTGCAGAAGTATAAAAAGATAGAGAGTGAATGTTAAATTTCATCTTCTCTTTCTGCCAATGACTAGTTGGTATTGGTAAATGCTAGCTCCTGACTCAACACAACAAAAAAGATCCATTAATAAAGTCTTTTTTTAAGGCTATAAGAACCATAAAACCAAAACTACTAGATGAACTGAAATTCTCAAGAGGAAGAGACCCTCCAGGGTGAGATCAGATTGCCAAATATTTTATTCCTTGGACATATTTTCAGGTTCTAGGCATTGTCTGAGTTTTGGGCTTGCCATAGACAAGGAACTAGATCATAAGGAAGAGAAACCAGTGAAACTTTTGATGATTACAGGACTAACATGCCAAATTCTAATCAAGAGTATCCCCAAATAAAATTAGAAAATGCAAACTATTACCTGTAAAATGGGTAAACAGTAAGGTCTTATGATATAGCACAGGTAACTATATTCAATATCTATCTATCTATCTATATATATGTGTGTATAGATATAGATATGTGTGTATATATATGTATATATATGTGTGTGTGTATATATATATATATATATATTTATTTATTTATTTATCTATATAACTGAATCACTTTGCTGTACAGTAGAAATTAACACAACATTGTAAATCAACTACACTTCAATAAAATAAACTTTTAATAAAGAGTATCCCTAAATAAAAAGTAGGTTTTCCCCACAGGACATTTGCTGAGTAATGGGAAAGTATGGATAGCAGAGGTCCTGGCCTGCAAAGGCTGAATGAAATATTCCCCTGCGGTACAATGTAGGGAAGACTATGTTGTACTAGGACCTACAACAGTCTCATAAACTTTACTTTCAAGAAATTTAAAACCAGAGGTAGCCTGAGTCTAGCTAAAACTGAAAACCAGCTCTAACTCAGCTCACTTCCTGCTTGGATTGAAATTACCAGGTCCTCACTGACTGTAGGAAAATGTTATTAACTTTAGTCTCCACAGCCCTTTTGTACAAGTGTCTGACATACAAAAAAATGTACAAAACATGCAAAGAGGCAGGAAAAGATAACCAAAAACCAAGAAAGAGGACAAGCAATAGAAACAGGCTGATAAATGGTTCAGATGTTGAAGTTAGCAAAGAACACTTTAAAGTAACTATTATAAATATGTCAAAGAAAGTAGAAAATAATATAGGCAAAGTCAATGAAGGGACAGAGAATGTCAATAAGACATTGGAATCCATGAAAAAGTATAAAATATATATTATAGACTTCTAAAAAGCATTATCTGATATTAAAAATGCTGAATACTGGACATAGCATAAGCTAGGATTAGTGAACTTAATGGTTAGTCAAAAGAAAATATTCCCATTAACCTAAAAGGTAAAAAAAAAAAAAAAAAAAAAGAGAAAACAGGACAGAGCATAAAAGACATGTGGGAAAAAGTCAAAGAGAAGAAACAATTAGATTTAATTAGTGAACTTTAAACAATCACTGGCCTTGAGGATATATAAAGAATTCCTCTAATCCATGGTAAAATTACAAAATCTTCCTTTCCCTCTGCACTCTGCCCAATAGACGAGAGATCTAAACAGCCACTTCACAAAAGAAGATAAAGTAATGGCAAATAAACACATGAAAATCTATTCAATACCATTAGTTATATAAAATGCAAATGAAAACAAATATACCTACTGGAATGTCTTGAAAGAAAGAAAGAAAGAAAGAAAGAAAGAAAGAAAGAAAGAAAGGAAGAAAGAAAGAAAGAAAGAAAAGAAAGAAAGAAAGGGAAAGATTTATTATTCCAAGTTTAGGAGAGAATTTGGAGCAAGCAAAACTCTCATGTAAAGGGCTACAATTTCTTTGGAAAACTATTTGGCAATTTCTTTAAAAGTTATGATGCAATATTCCCACTCAGGAGTTTATCTGAGAGAAATTAAAATACAGGGCCACAAAACACCTTGAATAAAAGTGTTCAAGGCATTTTTATTCATAATAGCTAAAAAGTGACAATTATCCGGGTGTCCATCAAGAGTAGAATGAAAAGACAAACTGGTTTATTTAGCAACAAAAGTAAATAAACTACTGATATAGGCAGCAATATGGATGAGTCTCAGAAACTTTCTGTTGAGTAAAAGAAGCTTGACACAAAGTAAACATACTGTATGATTCCATTATTATGTAATTGTATAAAAAACATAATATAGAAATCAAATATGAAGTAGCTTGGGGTGGGGGATTCCCTGGGAAGAAATTCAAAGGAATTTTCTTAGAGTATGGGAATTCTCTATCTCTTGATAAGAGTATGAGTAACATATATACATTCATTTATCAAAATTAAAAGAACTTCACATTTAAAATCTGTACATTTCACTGTCTATGAATTATATCATGGTAAACTTAAAAGAGGAAAAGTTATAAAATAAATTCCCAGACATATTTTTGAGGAATAAAACAAATTGAATCTAAAATTTATACAGAAATGCAAAGGACTTGCAATAGCTACAATATCCCTAAGGAAGAAAAAATGTGGAGGATTGCACTATAAGATTTCAAGACTTAATATAAAGCTAAAGTAATGAAGGCAGTAACTTATTGTCACAGATTATAGACAAATAAACCAATAAGACAGAATAGAGTCCTGGAGCAGAGCCACATGTATCTAAATACTACACTTTATACTACACTTTTACTACAGAAATGCTATGGCATTCAAAGGAGGGTATAGACGGTCTTATAAAAAAATGGTGATAGGAGTAATCTTTGGACTGCAGAGAAAAGAGGAGGAACCCAAAAAAGTCTCACAATCTACATTAGCTAAGCAAGCAGACAGTGGAGTTTGGAGAGGCAAAGGTGGCTAGAATTTAAGGGGTGGAGTCCTGTAAGGAGAGACATGTGAGGAGAAAGAGCTCTAGAAACCTGCATAAGTGTCTTTGCTGTATGCCAATCTGTGCAATGTTTAGGACCAAATTCTACAAGGTTAAAAAAAAAAAAAGGAAAAAAAAGGAAAAAAAATAAAATTCTCAGGAAAGAATAAATACCACAAAATTTTAAGATGAACAATTCCCAAATTCACACAGGACTGAGAACAGTTTAAATTCTCAATATCCAACCCAGAGAGACCTTTCCAAATACATGACCTTAGGAGTAAAGCCAAACTGAGGCCAGATTAAATTCAGCAGCAGCAGACATGTGATACAAAAACTATTAAAGGAAGTTCTTCAGGAAGAAGTAAAATGACACCAGATGGAATGTGTATCTATGCTAAAGAATAAAGAGTGCTGAAAAGGGTAAACATGTGAGTAAATATAAAAGATAGTGTTTACTTATTGATAAATATTATAAAATTTAAAAGCACAAAATTTTAATAATGTATTGTGGAGTTTATAGCATATGTAGGAGAAAATTGTATGACAATAATAGTACAATGTTCAGAAGAGAGCAAATGGAAGTAAACTGTTGAAGAATCAGACATTATATATAAAGTGTAAAATATTACTTGAAGGTTGACTATGATAAGTTAAACATGCATGTTATAAATACATGAGTGGCCACTAAAATAAAACAAACAGCAGGCAATTAATGGGGATAAAATGAAAAAAGCTAAAAATAAATACTCAATTCAAAAGAAAGCAGGAAAAAAAGAAAAAAATTAACAAAGAACAAACAAAATGAATAGAAAACAGATTAAAAAATGGTTAACTGAAACCTGACCATATCAGTAAGTATATAAAATGTACATGGTATTAATATACCAATAAAAAGTCAGGAATGACACATTGTTTTAAAAAGTAAACTTGACTCTACAGTTATATCTCAGTATCTGAAGGGGATTGGTTCCAGGACCCCATCCCATTGAAACCAAAATCCATGGATGCTCAAGTCCCTTATATTAAATGGCATAGTATTTGCATATAACCTACATACATCTTCTTGTACACTTTAAATCATCTCTAGATTACTTATGATACCTAATAAAATGTAAAGGCTATGTAAATAGTTTTAAATACAATGTAAATGCTATGTAAATAGTTGCCAGGGTGTGGTAAATTCAAGTTTTGGTTTTTGGAAACTTGGAATTTTAAAAAATATTTTCCATCTTTGGTTAGTTCAGTCCATGGATGCAGAACAGATGGTTGTTTACAAGAAAATCACTTTAAATACAAAGACATAGATTGTTAAAAAAATGATGAAAATATATAAAAGGCAAATACTAAGCATAAGAATGCTGTAGTGATTATATAAATATGAGAAAAAGTCAACTTCAGAATAAGGAATAATAACAGTGATAAACAGGGACATTTCATAATAATAAAAGGGTCAATTAACCAAGAATTAATTGCAATCTTAATTTTTATGCACAATGCACAGTTTCAAAATACCTGAAATAAAGCCTGACTTAACTGAATGATAAAAAGACAAACCCACTACTGTAGTTGGAAATTGTAACTGTAGTCTCTCAGTAAGGCGTAGGAACAATTACATAGAAAAATCAGTAAGAACATAAATAAGTTGAATAACATTATCAACCAAGACAAACTAATTGACATTTATAGGGCACACCATTCAACAACAAAAACTACATATTCCTTCAAAGCATATATGGAGTATTCATGAAGTCAGACCATAAACTGGGCCATAAAATGTAGCTCAACATATGTGAAAGGACTGAAATCATGCAGAGTATGATCTCTTACCATTAGTCAAATTAGAAAAAAATAAACAAACAAAAAAACAGAGATATCTGAAAGATCATCAAGTATTTGGAGAGTAAACAACACATTTCTACAAACCTTTAGATCAAAGGAAAAATAACATGGAGAAATATAAAAAACTTTAGACTAAATGGAAATAAAAACTACATATAAAAATGCATGGGTCAACAAAATGCTGGCAAGCCAAATTCAGCAGCATATTAAAAGGACCACACATCATGACCAAGTGGGATTTCTTCCTGGAATGCAAGAATGGTTCAACATAATGAAAATTGATCAATGAAATACACCACATTAACAAAATGATGGGGGAAAACCACATGATCATATCAATTCAGAAAAAGCAACTAACAAAATTCAACACTGTTTCATGATAAAAATACTCAATAAACAAGGAATAAAAGGAAGCTACCTCAAAATAATAAAATCCACCTATGAAAAACCGGCAGGTAACATCACACTTAATGATGAGTGACTGGAACAAGGCAAGGATGCCTGTTGTTGCCCCTTACACCACTTTATATCCTGCTACTTTGCTGAATTCATTTATTAGTTGTAACATTTGTGTGTGTGTGTGTGTGTGTGTGTGTGTGTGTGTGTGGAATTGTTAGTTTTTTACATATAAGATCATACCATCCGCAAGCACAGCTAATATTACTTCTTCTTTTCCAGTGTGGGTGCCCTTTATTTCTTCTTGCCTGATTGTTCTGGCTAGAACTTGCAGCACTATTTTTTTTTTAACATCTTTATTGGGGTATAATTGCTTTACAATGGTGTGTTAGTTTCTGCTTTATAACAAAGTGAATCAGTCATACATAAACATATGTTCCCATATGTCTTCCCTGTTGTGTCTCCCTCCCTCCCACCCTCCCCATCCCACCCCTCCAGGCTGTCACAAAGCACCGAGCCAATATCCCTGTGCCATGCGGCTGCTTCCCACTAGCTATCTACCTTACTGCGTTTGTTAGAGTGTATATGCCCATGACTCTCTCTCGCCCTGTCACAGCTCACCCTTCCCCCTCCCCACTATTTTTAATAAAAGTGGCAAACATAATTACTAAAGTTAACTAATAAAAATTCTAATATTGATTATGTTAGATTATGAATCCTCATTAATATTACATATGATAATAAAGTTTTAAAAAAATCCTTAATTCATATGTATGCATACATATATCCTTCCAAAAACATAGGCTATCTCTGGAAATGTATACATGAAAATTATCAGTAATTATCTCTAGAGAGGGCAAGTCAGGGAAAGGAGAGTCAAGTGGGACAGAGAATAAGTTTAGTTTTCTATTTAATAAGATAAAATTATACAAAGTCAGGAACAGAATGACAGCTCATCTCTTCTCTACAGCTTGATGATATTTTACTCATGATACCACCAACCAGATCATAATATAGAATATTTCCAGTACCCT
Organism: Stenella coeruleoalba; assembly: GCF_951394435.1. Taxonomy (NCBI): domain Eukaryota; kingdom Metazoa; phylum Chordata; class Mammalia; order Artiodactyla; family Delphinidae; genus Stenella; species Stenella coeruleoalba. The sequence continues at coordinate 72,270,084 of NC_137152.1, read as the reverse complement.
AGAAATGTTGTTTTTTATACTTTCCAGTCAATAGCCCTCCCTGCAAAGTGGTATCCATTCTTCTAATCTCTGTTGTGATAAATTAGTTTTGCTGGTTCTTGAACTTAAAATAAATGGAATCATTCAGTAGGTACACTTTTGTGTCTGACTTTTTTCACTCAACATATTGTCTTTGAAAGTAAATCAAGTTGTATATATCAGTAGCTTATTTTATTGTTGTGTAATATTCAATTATAAGAATATACTATAAAATGTTTATATTTTATCTTGGGGAAGAGGCTTTCATATATTAGAACATTCTTTTACATGGCCTGAGGTATACATGTACTCATTTTTCTTGAGCATATACATATTATATTTCATTATCTAATTTTCATTGCTATTACATGGGTATTTATTTAAGACATTTATCTGGATATTGGCCTTGTATTCTGTGACTTTGCTAAATTCACTTATTGTTTTCATTACCTGTTTTTTAGATATCCTGAGATTTTTCCATGTATACTACCATTCACACATTAACAAAGTTTTATTTCTTTTTATCCAATCTGTATCGACTTATGTTTTTTATTGTCTTGTTGCATTGGCTAAGACTTCCAGTACAATGTCGAATAGAAATGGTATAAATGGCTATCCATTTCTTGTTGTTTCAGATTGTAAGGGAAAAGTATTCAGTCTTTCACAAGTTAGTATAATGTTATACCTAGATTTTATTTTTTATATATGACTTTTAGGTTGATGATATTATCTTATATTCCTAGTTTTCTGGCATATTTTTGATTTAGTATGAATAGATAATGGATTTTTAAAATGGTTTTTCTGAATGTTTGGAGAAGAATAAATGATATTTCTCTTTTATCCTTTTAATATGGTGAACTAAATTGATTGACATTCAAATGTTAACCTTGAATTCTTGATGTAAACCCCACTTTGCTTTGCTGTATTTAATTATTTGTCCAGCTGGACAGCCATGGAATGGCTATGAGGAGTGAATTTGTTTGCAAATATTTCATATCTTTTTCTAAGATATGAAGAAAACTGGATTGTGTAAGTTTTATTTCCAGTAAATCAGATGTGAATATAGGAAGCAATTACTTCTTTACTTCTATCTGTCTAGTAAGACTTTGTAGAAGAAGGATGGAAGGAATTATATATGTTTGAGAAGGGAGAAGTGTTGGTGGGTTAAAAACAATAAGAAAAAGCAGTCCTCAAGATGTACCATGAGATTTCTGATTTGGATGTAATTACTCTTTTATCCTAAACTTCTTGAAATTATAATAACAAAGTGTTACAATTGTCTCTAACATTGCTTCATACACCGTGTTAGAACAAGAAGTTTCCAAGGGAGATGTGATGAACCTCTTATTGTTTTACTGTTTCTTCTAATCTCACTTTACACATACAGCCTATGGTGAAGGCAGAATGTGCCTCAGATTCTACTTGCTCTGAAGGAAATTAAAGAAAAAGATGAGTAGCTTTCTTCAGAGATATGTTACAAATTAAACATTTATGTAAAAAACAAATGGTCTCTGTAGAGAGTGTTATTCACATGACATGAGGAAGAAAAAATAAAGCCAAATATATCTTGAGGAAACCACAGCAGGAAAGAAAAGGTAAATTTCAAAGTATGGACATAACTCAGTTAAGCCTCCAAAATTGCTAAACCTTACAGGAGATTTATTGAATTAATATTTTCCCACAACAAGGAGTAAAATAATACTTGCTGAAGAGTATACCTCTTCATAAAACAGTCATTTCACACACCAAGCTGTGGCCAATTTGCTGCACATAAAAAAGTGATGGTAGCACATTAATATTCTGTGTACATTTTGTTAAACCTTTCAATTGTCTTTTCTTTGCTGTTTTACTTCTTGTTTTATGGTTAGCAGGGATGGAGCCTCTATGGAAAATTTCTGTGTATAATCTCTAATGTTTCTACTATCTTAAAAACAATTGCTCTATGTGGAAGATAAACAGTTAAGAATTATGTCATTAACTTAGGTATTTGGCATCTTCAATGAGGCACATGTTCCATTAGGTTTATTGTTCGTTATTTATTATTTTCAGTTCGACTTATTCTATGCTTTTGATTGCACATTCTATAAATCTCAGAGCTCAGTAGAACCTAGTAAATTTTTACTGAGTAACCTGAAATCTGCAAACAAAGGTGACAATCATGGGGCAAGAACTATGAGGTCTTTTACATCTTTGTGAGGGAATTTGCTGAAAGTATAGGATAAGAACTGTGGCAGAGACATCTTCTTAGGTTACCTCTTATGCAGCTCTGGTTAATGTTTTCCATGAAAAGCATAGTAAAGTTTTTTACAAGTGTCTCAATGTTGTCTTCCTGCTTTTTTTCTGCCTCAGGAATTTTTCTAAAGCCAAAAGCTTGTGAGCTCAACCTACAAGCAAATACAGCTCAGAAATGTATGCGTGCGTGTGTGTGTGTGTGTGTGTGTAGGGGGTGTGGGTGTGTACAGTCCAGAGGAATGGGTGTGTACTTATCTGTGTGTGTTAACATTCAAGAGGGCAAACTCTCAAGCCAAAAAGGGATGACAGTGTGGGGTGACAATTATGAGGTGCAAGGTGCATTCTCCATGCTCCCTCAGAGAGTATCCAGCAGGATTAGATTCCAGTTTGCCACAGTGGTAAGCAACTTAAACATGTTCCTATATATTGAGTTTCCTTTCTTCCCTTTCTCACTTTCCTGCCTCCTCAATTTGGCTTCTCAAATTGCCTCCCCACAAAACTATCTGCCTCCAAGTATTATCTCAAGGTCTGCTTTCAAGGGAGCCCAAATTAATACAAGAATATAGCAATACAGTCCCTTTAAGCAATATATTCTTATATAAAATTATATGAGTATAGTAATTCATTGAAACATCATGAAGCTATAACCCATTTGGCATGAAATCCTTGTAAACATATCTGCTTCTAAGATTTCAAATACAAAGCTATTTCTCCATTTTCAACTAAGTCCTTCCATCCAGAACTTCCTCCTAGAGATATTTAAAGCAACTCATTTTAATAGTGCATCCCTTTCCCACCCCGCACTCATGCACACACACACTTGTTCCTCAACTTATATTGCCCATCTTGGGAAGGTTGACAAAAGGTAGTGCTGATGTGCGTGTGAATATAATGCTTACGTATGTACACAATGAGTGGTAGTATAAATAAGTACAGATACTGTTGGGGAATTTGGTTAAAATGTAAAACAAATTCAAATATGTATGCATCTCAATTAAAAATTCTGTCATAAGGATCTATCTGTTGAAGAGAAATATTCGTACATGTACCCAGAACACCAAACACAAATCCATTTATTGTAGTACATTTTTAAAACTGAAAAGATGGGGGGAAAACTCATAAATGTCTATCCATAGAAAAATGGTTAAAAATGTGACATATTACAAATTGTTTTTAAAAAATGAGGTAGAATTGCATGTACTGAAACAGAAAGATCTCCAAGTGTTGGCATTATGTAGAAAAGAAATAAAAATAAAAAGCTAGTTGCCATACAAATATGAATCAAATGATAGAAAACAAACACCAAATTAAATGCTTGTATACAAATAAGTACACACATGCACTGGATACTCACATGAGAATGTGAATATGTATTTTGTTTGTGTGTGGGTGTGTAAAACTAATAAATTTTCTTAAATTATTCACACCAAACCATGAGCCATCATTAACAATGCAGAGGATGATGATTAGAATGAGTGATAGGGGATTTTCCATTTTTAGGCTATATAAATACATACTTTTTGAATTGTTTATAATGAGAAAACTCAATTAAGAAATAAAATAGGTGCAATAACTTCCTCTTGACATTTGGAAACCTTGTAAATTGTCTCACTTATAACGTATTCTGAAAAAATAAATTTGTTGATTACAAGTATAAAATTACCTTGTATTTTGGTGGATGATCTACAGAGAGGTCATTTATTCTCTTTACTTTTTTTTTTTTTTTTTGCGGTAAGCGGGCCTCTCACTGTTGTGGCCTCTCCTGTTGCAGAGCACAGGCTCCGGACGCACAGGCTCAGTGGCCGTGGCTCATGGGCCCAGCCACTCCATGGCATGTGGGATCTTCCCAGACCAGGGCACGAATCCATGTCCCCTGCATCAGCAGGCAGACTCTCAACCACTGAGCCACCAGGGAAGCCCTCTCTTTACATTTTTGTTTGATGAGTGGCTATAATTTTTTTTTAATATATTGAGTCAGTTATTTGATACACGACATCTTTATACCTGGAGTGAGAAGTTCTGTGCACTTAATGTAATAAAGAAACTGTCAAGTAACTTTCTAACTTATATGTTCAGTTCTTTTCTCCCAATTTCTCCAAATTAAAATAGTATTATTAGCAATATATTCAGAGTATATATTTTCAAATCTTCCCAAAATATATTTTTTACTGTTTTTAAATTAACTCAATGAACTGGCACAAGAGTATGTCCATGAACAGTATTATTTACTGAAAAAATATTATTACCAGTATTGATGTGCAGGACGGATTTATGAAAAAAAAAACTTATAAAATGTGACTTACATTCTAAGATTTTGATTTATAGAACTTGTGACACATACAGAAGACAAGTGACTGATGTATTATAGTGGTGCTCTTCAATTACTAAAGTTAAGGCTGTGTCAGCATTTCCATGATAAACTCTTAATTTCAGGAATTTATAACTTGCTTGCAAAAAGTCATTCTAGGTGAAAACTTTTTCTGACAATTTTCTACTTAAAAATTACAAATCAGATAATTGGATAAAGTAGGAAGACAGTGGAGAAGAGAACATACCTGTTAAATGCATTCTTATATACACGGATTGAAAGTCTTTTTCATAAATAGCAAATTCCTTGCACAGAGAAATGTCTTTCCACATTGTTTCCCTTTCCAAAAGCCTTAAAAATTTCTGCAGGATGATGATTTGTGAACAAACAGTAAGAAGGAAGAATTTGTGCTTTTACTCAATGTTGCCAAATAAAAGAAAAACTTCAAGAATGATAAGAGATTTCTATAAGAATATCCTTAGAGGGTTTCCCTGGTGGTGCAGTGGTTGCGAGTCCGCCTGCCGATGCAGGAGACGCGGGTTCGTGCCCCGGTCCGGGAGGATCCCACATGCCACGGAGTGGCTGGGTCCGTGAGCCATGGCCGCTGGGCCTGCGCGTCCGGAGCCTGTGCTCTGCACTGGGAGAGGCCACAGCAGTGAGAGGCCCGCATACTGCAAAAAAAAAAAAAAAAGTAAAAAGAATATCCTTAGAGAAATGAGAAGTTGAATGACTTCCCTTTACATGACTTCTCTTGAAACCTCATTGTGTTACTGGAGAATGTTGTGCCAACATTCAGATTATAGAATTATGCAAATGATTAATGCCTCTCATTTTTAATTATTGTGGCAAAAAAGTTATGTCACTGACTTCCTTATAGTGCTACTTCCAATTCTAAAATAATAATAGCAACAATAATAGCAGTCATTAGAGCATGTCATTGTTTTAGGTACAATAAAGAATACTAATATTTTTCCAGATTTTATTTTAAATTAATTTTTAATTGATCTAATGTTTTATTCTCCAGTGATTCTCTATATCAAAAAGCAACATATTCTTTAAAAGCTGTAATTATTCAAGATTCTTATAGATAAAGCAGACAACAGTTTATTGAGTTAGATGACTTTGACCAGAATTTTTTAACTTCAGCAATATTGACATTTTGGATTGAATAATAATTGTGGAGGGTTGTCCTATGCATTGTAGGACATTTAGCAGCATCCCTGGCTTCTACACACCAGAAACCAGTAGAATCTGTCCATTTCCATCCTTGCCCCCTCACCTAGCCAGATGTGACAACCAAAAATCTTTACAGACATTGCCAATTGTCCTCTCAGGGACCAAATTGTCCTTGATGGAGAACCACTTACTTAGTCCATTCCAACATTCTCAAACATAGTTTGAAGTTGTTCTTTATAATAATCTTTCTCTCTTCTTAAATTCCTAGTTAATAGTAACTTCTACCAGGACCTGGAAATTCTGCTTTTTCCTTTGAAGATAGAAACTAAAGTTATAGGTTCCAACTAGGATGATTGAAGTTAGAGTATTCTGATACAAGTTTCAGGTCTTATCTTATTGCCAACATTGTTGGCATTATCTTTATTTTCCAGATCTTCTGTTTCTACTACAGAACCTGAAAATCTGAAGATCTCAAAAACTCATTGCATGGAAATAAAGACTGAAGACTTTTTCTGACTTAAATGATTAATGTCTAATCATTTGGTTGAATATTTTTAGAGGGTGTGCACATTGAGGAGAATGTGAATATTTCTAGAAAGGGGTGTCTCTGGGGAAAATGGTATTTAATCTAACTGTCATTGTTCTCTAATATTAAGGGTAGTTGATTGTAACTTCTATCCTTCTAGAATAGTTTTTCTAAATCTTGACTGCATATCAGAATCACCCAAGAAACTTTAAAAATTCCAGTGCACAAGGTAATATCCAGAACAATTAACTCAAAATCTCTGAAGGAGAGATCTAGGCATCTTTAGTTTTGTTTTTTGTTTTTTTGCAGTACGCGGGCCCCTCAGTGTTGTGGCCTCTCCCATTGTGGAGCACAGGCTCCGGACCCACAGGCTCAGTGGCCATGGCTCATGGGCCCAGCTGCTCCACGGCATGTGGGATCTTCCTGGACCGGGACACGAACCCGTGTCCCCTGCATTGGCAGGCGAACTCTCAACCCCTGCCCCACCAGGGAAGCCCTGTTTTTAATTAATTTTTATTTGAGTATAGTTGATTTACAATGTTGTGTTAGTTTCTACTGCACAGCAAAGTGAATCAGTTATACATATACATATATCTACTCTTTTTGAGATTCTATTCCCATATAGGTCATTACAGAGTATTGAGTAGAGTTCCCTGTGTTATACAGTAGGTTCTTATTAGTTACCTATTTTATGTATAGTAATGTGTGTATGTCAATCCCAATCTCCAATTTATACCTCCCCCACTTTAAAACTATTTTAGTGTTATAAATGTGTGGCTAATTTTGAGACCTGCTGATCTAGAAAAAAATCTTTCCCCTTCAAGCTTCTCCTTAGGGTTCTCAGCTGTTCTCTATCTTGGAAATATAAAATGTGAAGTCCAAGTAAGAAACAAGAAGGCTAAATCAAGGCTTCTCAAAGAATGTTTTCCAGATCAACAACGTCAATATAATAGGACAACTTGTTAGAAATGCAAATTTTGGGGTCCCCGTACTAGAGCTAATATATCAGAATCTCTAGAGCCAGGCACAGTAATCTGTGTTTTAACAAGACCTTCAGGTGATTTGGATGTATGCAAAAGATTGAGAATCACTGGACTAATTGAATTGTATGTGGAAAGAGCAACAATGATTTTTAAAGACTGAAAGCAAAATAGGGAGAATTGTTACAGGAATACATAAAAGAAAACGTGATTTTACCCAACACTAAGGTCATATGTGGAACAACGATAAATAAGTCAAAAGACTAAGATCAAAATCTCTGTAGGCAGCCTGATATTTTTTTCCAGATGCTAATCTTCTCTCCAACAAAACCGATGAAGGCAGGTGTAATCTTTTCATTTTATCTATCTCTAATAAAAAGGATTATTAATCCTCAGCTATGAAAGAACAAGAAGAGATTATGATATTTTTCCAGATTCTAAGGAATAAAGATATTTAGAATTTCATTTCCTAAAAATGTTCTTTCATGATATAATTAAAAAAAAATGCACTTAGAAAATCCACCTGTACATTCCTGTTCAAAAACAAGAAGAAACTCAAGCATTTAAGAGGCATTTTTAAAAGTAAAAATTACTAAATCGATGATTATCTTACTAATTTTGATAGGAATTAAAACTTTATTGTGATCACTAAAGCTCTGTAGCATTGTATGGCTTATTCATCATTAATTATAATTTATTTCTTAAAACCCTCAGAAAAAAAATACCTTTAACACAGAACCAAAATGAGTCTACTAATATCTGTTCAACAGAATATCTTTCCCAGAATTATGAGCTAATCTCATTTAGTAAAATCCTAATATGACAGTATCATTAAAGATGCCTTGGTAAAACTTATTTTCATGGAAGAAATATGTTCCTTTGTTTCCTACAATATCCCCTTATTTTGGGGGAAATAACTATCTTGGGAAACCAAGAGAGTAGGTAAGGATATCATTGAAATGAATGTCACTTTCATAATTACTGATCAAGTAGCTAAATTCAAAGCATTCTTAATTTAACTGGGAAGACATTATTTTTAAAAATAGTGTGTTGAAAATGTCCCAGACTTTAGAAAGAAAAAATTCTGCCATCAACTGTAATGTCTCAAAATAGATATTTAAGAATTGTAAGAATACTTTTATCAAAACTAATCTCTTTTAGAAATATCAAGAATTATAACACTACCCTATAACTATAATTTTGACTCAAAAAAATTGTTCCTTTACAGTGTATACTCGACAATATCAAGTAAATATCTACACAATACTTATTACCTTTTACTTCTTGATCTTTTAGAAAAATAATATTCTTCTAATTAATAATTCATATTAGCAATTTAATAACTTGGAAACCTATCAAATGCAATATTTTATAGACCTCTGAATAAATTTCAATTTCATTATAGTAAAACATATGGGCTACAGATAGGTTGGGTAGGGAATTTGGTCAAAAACAGAATAATTTTATATAATTTTATAACCCAGAGTCATTATCTATGACTGAAAGAGATTATGGGGAAAATTGTGTTCATTTTGACTCTAAAAAGGAGGTTGTAGTGATCTACCATCAATAGCTTCTATTTACAGGTTAGTTACTAAACACTCTAGAATGTAATAACTTAGCCTGATACTAGTCAATTTCTCTAATGAGCTCTTTTTCTTATATATTGATTATAAGCATATAATTCAGACTGTACTTACACAATGTACCAATAACAAATAATTGACTTAAAAAAGGGAAAGGCAAAGAATGATCTATTTATGTACACATGCTGTGATTATTAATTTTATATGTCATCTTGGCTAGGCTAATGTTCCCCCAACTAAGGGGATACTGTAGGAAGTAAAGGAACATATTTATTTCTTCTATGAAAATAAGTATGACCAAGGTCAAACATTGATCTAGATGTTGCTGTGAGGTTATTTTGTAGATGTGATTAACATTTACAATTAGTTGACTTTAAGTAAAGGTGATTAACCTAGATAATATGGATAGGCTTCATACAATCAGTCGAAAGCCTTAAGAGCAAAACCTGACGTTTCCTGGAGAAGGAATTCACCTCAAGACCAATGTAGAAATCTTGCCTGAGTTCCCAGCTTGCTAGCCTGCTGCCTGTCTTATGGATTTCAGACTTGCGAGTCCCCACAATCACATGAGCCATACTTTAAAATCTCTCTCTCTCTCTCTGATATATAGATATAGATAACATAGATACAGATATAGATACATAGGATATAAATATAAATAGATATATCCTATTGGTTCTGTTTTTCTGGAGAACCCTGACTGATACAAATACCAATATCATTTAAAATTTTTTCTTCCCCTGAAATCAGCAGTTGTTTTGGCATCTTAGAGCTATAACCTTAATACAATTTGTGGCATAGTATAATTTATAATTACTTGTCTGAAAGGAATTTTCAAAATGCCATTTTATAAATGTTTGGATTTGTTTTTTTCAAATGAATGTTTTTAGTCAATTATGTATTTTTCTAGGAGCTATATCTATTTAGTGTTATCCCTGTGGTTCATATTAAAAATATCCAAATTCATGGCAGTGTCAGTGAATGCAGCCTATGTAATTTTGGATCTATTTGATGCAAAATACTAGGAATTAATATCCATTACTTATATACTACACTTTTTAAAACCACCTAATATCAAATTTAAGGGCAAACATGCTCAAAATAGAGCAGAATCTATTCTTATAATAAAACAAAGCAAACTTATATTCCCTTGTTTCTTATTTTCTATGTCTAATCCAAATAACAAAGAAATTTATCACATCAATTCATTTCTATGGAAATTCAATCACACTTTCTAAACTGGCACTTAATACAGGAACACAACTCTATATTGATTTGATGATGTAGGTACTTCATCCAACTAAATGTGTCTTGTAATTCAAAGAGTCAATCAATCAGGCAAACTGGATAAATTATTGCAAGGAATGTGGAGGAATCAAGGCATAGAAAGCTCTTATGTTTGAAATGTTAACCAATCATACAGCAGCTCGTTGAATTATATTTTGGGTTGTAGAATGGCCTTTTTTCTAGTGTTTATATCTGAATATTGGACTATTATTCTTTTGAAATCACAGGAAACTGGGATTGCTCTCTCCAATAAAAATTTGCACATAAAAGTAGTTGAAAGGAAAGAGGCATTTTAAAGAGATTGCTCCTACACACACACACACACACACACACACACACACACACACACATTTCATTCCACAGAAAATTGACACATTGCAGTCTTGGCTTCAACCAAAGAAATCACATGTTTTAAGCTGTTCTTAGCATTTTCACAGCATACATATTCTTGATAAATCAGCTTATAGAAATTTAGTAAGATAGGTCAAACTGCCTATCTTGCTAGGTAATTAGTAAAACTTAAATATTTTTAAGAAATTAAAGCAAAATAAGTGATATAGAACATGGAAGATATTTTGAGAACAAAAGGTAATGTATTTGAAACCTCAAGTAAGGAACAGTAGCAGCAGTATTCCACCACCACCTCCACCAGCACTGACACCTATATTTTGTATTAGATATGTATACAGTAAGATCATAGGGCTATGACTGACAAGCACTGCCAATAGCCAGGGGGAAAAATGTGACATATATATTATGAATAATACAACTAATTTGGTTTTGCAATTTTAAATTGTCAATAATTGCTATGTAAACTGATTTCCAGGGCTTCCCTGGTGGCACAGTGGTTGAGAGTCTGCCTGCCGATGTGGGGGACATGGGTTCGTGCCCCGGTCCGGGAAGATCCCACGTGCCGTGGAGTGGCTGGGCCCATGAGCCATGGCCGCTGAGCCTGCGCGTCCGGAGCCTGTGCTCCACAACGGGAGAGGCCACAACAGTGAAAGGCCCACGTACTGCAAAAAAAAAAAAAATATATATATATATATATTTAGATCATATAATATGAGAAAATCATATATTATAACCAGTTTTTCAAAAAGAAGTCTATTCAATATTTAACTTGAGTTGTTTAGTCATTTTAATTTAGGGGAATTATATTATTTTAGTTGTCTTCAACTAAGTAAAATATCACAGAAACAACACCACTGAGATACCACCATATGTCACCAGTATTATTTCCTTTGGAAATTCAATATTGGTGAGTGCAAACAATACAATATGCCTTAAACTCAGTGCTTCCTGGTTGCACCAATATTTTTTAATTTTAAAAGATACATGATTAAGGATTAGAAAATGAAAAGAAAGCAATAAATGAGTAATTGGGAAGTCAAGATTAAACAGTAGGAAACCTGTATTCTAGCAATAACTGCTACTAAGTAAATGATCCATAATATTATCCTTGTAAAACTAGAGAGTTCGTATTTTCTATGAATTTCTATTACCATATTCCAGTAAGAAAATTTGGCTAAGGACTTACTTATGATAATAGTTAACAATCACAATGCCTTACCAAATACAAACCAAATACAGCACCAACTAGCTATCTCTGTTTCTCAATCTCTCTCTCTCTCTTTCTCTCATACACACACTGAAACACACACACACAGACACATACATGCACACACATTTGCCTGAACGTTTTCAGGAAAGCTGATGCCATCCATCCGAAGAGGGTCTTCGGATGGATGGCATCAGCTTTGTCTAGAGATTGTATTCCTCTCTATTGTCTACATTACAAGCTTAATCTATGAATTTAGAAGTTGAATTTTACCTACTTCCTTCCTGGATTCTTTCCTTTCTTCTTTTCTTTTTTGGAGATAATTTAAGCTTAAATATTGGCTATCTTAAAGACTAATATACCAGCAATTAAAACCTAAGATAAAATGTAGTTTTCACCATAACATTTTGATTAAAATGTTAAAGGTAGTTAATATTTTAATAAATGTTTGGATATTATTCTGAATAACAATTATATTAAGAGTAACATATTAAATGATTAATGAGATTTTACCAATATTATTTTTGGGGTAGTAAATGATTGTCAAAATATATTCAATGTGATAACAGTGTTTGAATATTTTATAAGAAATTTTTTGAATTTAGTTTTCAGTTAAATAATATACAAATAAAATTATTATATTATTCATCAGAAAATAAGTGAACCAATAATGAAAGGGAAATTTTTACTATATAATCCTCTATACAAATAACACCCTTGATTATAATTCATGTTGGTAAATTACATAAATTACTAAAATTGAAATATTAGTTAATGTGTTCATTTCAATCTAAGTGTACTACTATCTTATTTTAAATATTACAATTGTCTTCAGCAACTTCATTTTATCTAAATATATGAAATTATGTTTCCAACAATAAATAAGATTATGAAACAAAATATATTTGGGGATACAACACTAAGGTTGAATTATTATTTTTTTAATTATTTATTTATTTAATTATTTTTTTGTGGTACATGGACCTCTCACTGTTGTGGCCTCTCCCGTTGTGGAGCACAGGCTCCAGACACGCAGACTCCAGATGTGCAGGCTCAGCAGCCATAGCTCACAGGACCAGCAGCTCCACGGCATGTGGGATCTTCCCAGACCAGGGTACAAACCCATGTCCCCTGCATTGGCAGGCAGACTCTCAACCACTGCACCACCAGGGAAGCCCCTGAATTATTTTCTTAATAAAAAACTTCAAAAGATGGATCGTAATTTCTTATGACAAACTACTATATTTAAAATAGATAACCAGGGAATTCCATGGCAGTCCAGTGGTTAGGACTCCATGCTTTCACTGCTGAGGGCCTGGGTTCAATACCTCATTGGTGAACTAAGATCCTGTAAGATGTGCAGCACAGCCAAAAAAAAAAAAAAACATAACCAACAAGGAACTACTGTATAGCACAGGGAACTCTGTTCAATATTCTGTAATAACCTGAATGGGAAAAGAATTTGAAAAAGAATAGATGCATGTATATGTATAAATGAATCACTTTGCTGTACACCTGAAACTAATACAACATTCTTAATAAACTATACTCTAGTATAAAATAAAAATTTAAAAATAAAATAGAAAACTTCAAAAGGATGGATCATAATTTTTTATGACCATCAAAATAAAGATACAAAACAGGAAACATACCTGTTCAAGATTATTTATTAATATTACACTTTATTTAGTTTTTGTTTTTGGGGGGGTGACAGGCTGGTAAACATAAACTCATATTTTTTTTGGAAAAATCATAACCCAATTGGCATAATGCTGGACTGGCTTTGTGTTTTACCTTTGTGATTTTTGTTTTACACTTTTTTTTTAGAATGGAATTTAAAAACAAGATTGATTGAATAAGATGACTTTATATATGACAAGTTATGGCTTTCTGTGTTGAACATCAGTATTGTTTGAGTATATCCTTCTTCTGAAGGAAAATCTCACTGTTTCTTTAACAAAAAGTTTTATATATCTACTAAAGTTTGTGTTTCTAATAGATCTAGATTTTTTTGCTTGAGTCTCAGGAGAGGTCAAGTGCTTAAGAATAAATTAAAATTCTATTTATTTAAAATATGGGTTTCATGGATGCTAACCAGGCCCATATTCATCAATTTCAAAGAATCCTCCTTTCACTGTTGGTGACTAAAGGGAGTTCAAATCACTGTAATTGGAATTAATTTAACCAAAGTAGCAAAATTACACATATATTCTTCAGCAGAAACTCAAAATTTAGCAAATAAGAGAAAATAATGTTAACTTGAGAAAAATTGATATGTCACATCAAAAGACTCAAAAATAGAGTAATAGAAATAAATTTTGGTGGAAGAAACTGCAATATTCAAGAAAAGAGACAAATAATCATTTACTACCCCCACTTAGAGAATTTCGAAGAACCTGAGTTTCGGTGTTCTTATTGAGAATAAACTCTACATATTTATTTCCAGAAAGAAAAAGAAGTTTTCTCTTAAACTACTAAAAAAAAAAATAATTCTAAAAACATACAACATTGAGTCCACAAATATAGGAGAAAAAGATAATGATTTTTTTGGCAAATTAGTTTTAATTAGAGAATAGAACAGAAAACTGGTAGATAATATCTCTATTAGAGAACTTCACATTAAAAATGTCTTCTTTTTTTCCCCAACATCAACTCATCTACTCAGTACAGGAGGAAGTAGATATAATATTGAAATACTTCTTCATAGTTGATAAGTAACAAAGCAAGAGTCGTTAGTACTCTTATTTCTAACTTTGTATATCACTGCTAGACAAAACATCTTGAAAAGAGAATAATGTAGATGATGGATTATTTCAGGATATAACCCATACCTTACAGATATGCATCCTATTTAACACAGAGGCAACCATTTTGCAGATTCTTCCAATTTTTATTCTCCTACTATGGATATGAGAGTTTGGGGTAAAAGAAATATTTCATTTTATCTCTTATTATAAGATAAATGGTAGTGTAAACCCAATGACAGTTAACAAATGACATTGTACCCTGGTGTTGGAGAAGCAATAAAGATCACAGTATGGAATGATGGGGGAAAAAGTAGCCACTACTTAGCTTCAGCTAACTATAGCTATGGAACATTCTTAAGAAAAATAATTCTTATTTTATGCAGAACATCCAAAAATAATTGTTGCCCACTTATTTAAAATTAAAAAAATCAATTATAAACAAGTTAAATAAAATCCATCTACCTGCTGGTATTGTCAATTTCTGAATAGGTAAGGAAACATCATAAAATCACAGATTAATATAAAGAGGAAAGAAGCAGTAAACTAGTTTGACTGTATAATTTTTCCAATGAACTGGTACTTGACTCAAGATCTGATTTAATAACATATTTATGGTATGTTTATCTCATATTGTAGCATCCCTAAAATTATTTTAATATGACAAATACCAAGTTGAGAACAAATTTGATTAGAAGATACTAAAAAAGATTGAACAAAGGGAAATAGATTTTAAAAATAAGTGAGAGATTTTGCTTCCTGATTGAATAAAATGATTGAAAATTACTTGACATAATTTAACAATGAAAACAATTTTACTTAACTAATAAGCAAAAAGTAGTTGGAAAACCATTTTAAAAAATACCGATTTCATTTCCATGAAGAATATCAACTATCTAAAAATACATTTAGAAGTGCAAGAATTCTGAGGAGGACTTTATGATGGTTTTTGGAGAGACATTTAAACAAGACAAACAAGGTTTGAAAGGCTTAATATTGTAATGAGGTTAATATTATATATATATGTGTGTGTGTGTGTGAATTCTAAATAAAAAATTAAACCTTTTTGTGGAATTTGATTACATGATTTAAATTCAATTTTTTATGTGAATACAAAACTTCAATTGTAGAAAATGCAGTCTGAAGAAAAAAGAAGGAAGAAGAACCGGTTCAATAACGTATCAAAGCTTATGATAAAATTAAGACATTGAGGTGTATATGATATAGAAAAATATAAGTGACTGGAAAAGAATAGAGAGTCCAGAAAGAGGCTAATCCATATATACACATGAATTATGACAGTGGTTGACACTACAAAGCATTAAGGAAAGATTTCTTTCTAGGAAAAAATGCAAGAAAAGAGATTACGTTAGTAGGAATGATAGAGTAGGGAACTCCTAAAATCCTTTCTTCATTAAAAAACAATAAAAAAACACTGGCAAAAGTAGTCAAATCAACTTTTTTGGAACTCTTAGAATTACCCAAATTTGAAACAACCTGGGGAGTGTTTATTCAAGATAAATAGCTGAATATTGGTAACAAATTGCCCTATTTACATCTCTTTCCTTGACTCTATCATAGCCTTATACACCAACAGCCCTGCAAGTATGGTGAAAACCAACAGCCTAGCAGCCACTAGAGTGGAAAGATTTGGATTGAAGATCTCCAGAAAGCCCTATTTTCAGAAAATTTTATTATCTGACATGTCTGGAAGTTCTCTGGAAAATTCTACTTACAGGGCTTGATTTTATTAGACTTGACTTGGAATTTGCCTTATGTCAGGAGCCTTTTCCATAGGAGCATTTGTGGAAAATAGTCAAGGGTAATTGTTTGATATCACAGCTCTCTGAGACTGTAATGACAGCTGATGCAAATAAGAAGCTGATCAAAAACTTAAAGGAAATCCAGGAATTAGATGACTATAAGGAACTTTAAAAATCTATGGTTTATTCTTAGGATCCTAGAGGTCTATACACATTTGTAGGGTTGTGTGCCTGCCCAGGTATGATTTGAGATGGCCTAAAGCTCTTACTTGTGGATAAACTTTAGACTCTCCTCAAGCAAGACATAAAGGCTAAGGCAGAGTTGTAGACTGTCTGTATAAGCACTGAAGGCATGTCCCAACATGCATATGTAGCCCCTTGGAAAAGGCTGGGAAGCTTATTAGGTCTACACTGATAAGGAAATCTTTATCCAGTTATTAGCTGACCAGTATAACTAATTGAGAAGAGACGTCAGTTGCCAACATGATAAAGAATACAGACTTTATAAAATTAGTTATTAGGACTATCACCAAACAAACAAGTAGCAAAAGTAAACAGCAAAAACAAGAAATCCTAGGGAAAGAAGGATATTCTGATTTCCAGAGTAGTCCTATTACACTATTTAATGTGTTCAGTTTTCAACAAAATATGTAACATGTTAAGAAAAAAGAAAGTACTGCCATTACACAGAAAACGAAAACCAGTGATTAGAAACTGGCTGTGAGGAAGCCCAGATGTTGGACTCATAAGAAAAAAGTTTATAATCAAATGTTTTAAGCATATTCAAAGAAATAAAGTAAACTATATCTAAAGAACTAAAAGAAAGCATGAGACTATTTCACCAAATAGAGAACAATAATATAGCATAGACTTTTAAAAAAGAAACAGAAACTCAAGATGGAAACTACAATATCTGAAATTTAAAAAATTAACTAAAGGAGTCAAAGAGCAGATTTGAACTAAAGAATAATCAGAGAACTTGAAGACAGGTCAATGAGATTGTCCACTCTGAGAAAGAGAAAGAAAAAAAATAATACATAAAAATAGAGACTGAAAAATACATATACAGGGCTTCCCTGGTGGTGCAGTGGTTGAGAGTCCGCCTGCCAATGCAGGGGACACGGGTTCATGCCCCGGTCTGGGAAGATCCCACATGCCACGGAGTGGCTGGGCCCATGGGCCATGGCCACTGAGCCTGCGCATCCGGAGCCTGTGCTCTTCAATGGGAGAGGCCACAACAGTGAGAGGCCCGTGTACAGAAAAAACAAACAAACAAACAAACAAACAAAAAAACATATACAGATAAAGAGGCAAAATAAGTAATTTAAGAAAAAAATGGCCTCAAAATTACCAAATTTGCTGAAAACAATTTACACATCCAAGTAGCTCAGTAAATTCCATGTAGGATACAGTCAGAGATATCCACACCTAGACACATCATAGTCAGACTCTCAAAAATTAGATTCCTTAAAGCAGCAATAAAGAAGTGACTCATCACATAGAAGGGATCCTCAATAAAACTGACAGCTTATTTCTCATTAAAAACCATAGAAGTGGGCTTCCCTGGTGGCGCAGTGGTTGAGAGTCTGCCTGCCGATGCAGGGGACACGGGTTCATGCCCCAGTCCGGGAAGATTCCACATGCCGTGGAGTGGCTGGGCCCATGAGCCATGGATGCTGAGCCTGCACGTCCAGAGCCTGTGCTCTGCAACGGGAGAGGCCACAACAGTGAGAGGCCCACGTACTGCAAAAACAAAAAACAAAAAAACATAGAAGTGAGAGGCAATGGGATGACATATTCTAAGTGCTAAATGAAAAGAAAATGAGCAAGCATTCTATATCCAGCAAAACTATCTATCAAAAATTAAGGGGAAATTAAGATATTCTCAGACAAACAGAAACTGAGAACATTTACTGCTAGCAGAACTGACATAAAAAAAACACTAAAGGAAGTCCTTCCAGTTGAAATGAAAAAAAATCACTAAAGAACAACTCAAATCCAGATGAAGAAATAAAAAATAAAGATAACTACATAGATAAATGTAAAAGCCACAATAAACATATTTTTTATCAACAACATTTTTACCTCTTTTCTGACTTAAAATAACTATATAAACAATAACTATAAATTGGTATAAATGGGCACACTATCAACAAGTATATAAATTATACTGAAATAACAACACAAACTAGGGGGAAGGAACAAAAATATATGAATTATTTCTATATAATATTGAAATTAAGTTAATATAATGCAAAGTAGATTGTTATAATATGAGGTATTAAATTGAATTCCAATGGAAACCACTAAGAAAGTAACTTCAAAATTATTGTAAAATAAATAATTAAAGGGGAATTGGATTGGTAAACTATAAAACATCTGTTTATATCTATTTAGCACAAAATGTTAGCAATGGATTAATGAACAAAAAAGCATAAGACATATAGAAATTGATTAGCAAAATGGCATATATAAATTGTACATTGTCAGTAATTACACTAAATATAAGTGGTTGAAAAAATCCAATCAAAAGTCAGAAACTGGCTGAATGGATATTTTAAAATATAAATAAAATCTATGCAGTGTACAAGAGACAAACTTTAGAGATAATGACATAAAGGGTTTGAAAATAACAAGATGGAAAACGATATACCATACATGGTAATCAAAAGAGTGCTTAAGCATCTATACTAATATGAGGAAAATTTATGTCAGAGGCAATTAAGGATATTTTATAAGAATTAAAAAGTCAATTCATTAAGAAGGTATAGCATTAATAAACATATATGCCCTAACAACAGAACATAAAATCATGATGTAAGAACTGAGATGAGAAATAAACAGGTAAACAATAATAGTTAGATATTTAAAAAGCCTACTTTCAATGATGATACAAAAGCTAGAAGAAGATTATCAAGGAAAAACTTGGAAAACAGTATAAACCAAGTATACCTAACAGATATCTAAACAATATTCCACCAAAAGCAGCAGAGTATATGTTCTTCAAAAGTGCACATGAAACCTATTGCAAGTTAGACCATATATCAGACCATAAAACAATTCTCAACAAATTTAAAAAGATTAAAATTATACAAAGTATATTATTTGATCACATGGAATGATATTAGAAATCAAGGACACAAAAAATATTTGGGAATTCACAAATAAATAGAAATTAAGTAGACACTCCTAAGTAACAAAAGTCCCACAGAAGAAATCACTTGAGTTGAGTGAAAATAAAATCAGAACATTGCAAAACATATGAGAAGCAGGTAAAGCAATGATAAGAGGGAAATTTATAGCTGCACAAACATAAATTTAAAAAGAATGATAATCTTAAATCAATAACCTAACTTATTCTCTTAAGAAACTATTAAAAGAAGAGCAAATTAAACACAAGCAAAGAGAAGGAAGTAAGTAATAAGATTAGAGTGGAAATAAATAAAATAGAGAATAGAAAAACAGAAAAACTCAACAAAACCAAAAGGTGATTCTTTGAAAAGATCCATACAATTGAGAAACCTTTAAATAAACTGAACAGGAATAAAAAGGGGGAAATCAAACTACTTCAAATCAGGGATTAAAGAAGGGAAATTATTGCCAATATTGCAGAAATAAAAAGAAATGTACATGTGATAATTTATTTTATATGTTAACCTGACTGGGCAACAGTGTCCAACTACTTGATTAAATATTATTCTGGATGTTTCTAGAAAGGTGTTTTTTAGATGAGATTAACATTCAAATTGATGGATTTTGAGTAAAGCACATTATCTTCCATAATGTGGGTGAGCCTCATGTAATCAGTTGAAGGTCTTAATAACACAAAAACTGACCTTCCCTGAGCAAGAAGGAATTCTGCCAGTAAACTACCTTTTGATTCAAATTGCAACTCTTCTTGGTTCTCCAGGCTGACAGGCTTCCTTGCAGATTTTGAACTTGCACCTCCGTATTCCTTTAAGAAAATCTCTCCCTCTCTTTCTCTCTCTCTGTCTTATATATGTATAAATAGTGTAACATTATAATGGAGGTTCTTTATTGTAATACTGTACTGGAGGGTCTGGCCCTAGCAATTAGAAATCAAAAACATCCAGATCATAAAGGAAGAATTTAAACTATCTCTACATGCAGATGACATGATCTTGTATATATAAAACCCTATGGGGTCCATGCAAAAAAATTTTTTTAAATAAAGCTAATAAATTAGTTCAGCATGTTTACAAGATATGAAATCAACATTCAAAATTACTTTTATTTCTAAACATTACCAATGATCAATCTGAAAATAAAATTATGAAACAATTTCATTTATAATAATATCAAAAATAAATAAAATATTTAGGAAGACTTTTTTAAAAAAAAGAAGTGCAAAACTGTACTTTGTAAATGACAAAACAATGTTGAAATAAAAGAATACCTAAATAATTGGAAACACATCCCAAGTTTATGGCTCAGAAGACTCAATATTGTTAAGATGGAAATTTTACCCAAACAAACCTATGCATACAACACAATCTCTATCAGAATCTCAGATGTCTTCTTTATGAAAATTGTGAAGTTGATTCTAAAATTCATAAGGAGATGCAAGGAACCCAGAAGAGCCAAAAAATATCTTTAAAAAGAAAAACAAACAGAAAAAAACTACAAAAATTTCCATTTCCTGATTTTAAATCTTATGACAAAACAGTGGTAATCAATACAATGTAATAATGGTACAGATTAATAGAAACAGAATTGAGAGTCCAAAAATAAACCCATATATCTATGGTCAACTACACAATGGGAAAAAATAGTCGTTTTAAAAAATGGCACAGGGAAAACTGTACAGATATACGCAAAAGAATGTCCTGGACACTTCTCTAAAAACATATACAAAATTAACTCTAAGTGTATCAATGACCTAAGTATAAGAATTAAAGCTATAAAGCTTTTAGAAGAAAACATAGGGGTAAATCTTCATACTTTGCATTGGCAATGATTTCTTAGATATGACACCAAAATCATCATCAACAACAACAACAATTATATAAATTTTAGCTTATCATGATGAAAACTTTTGGGTTCCAAGGATTCCATTAAAAAGTAAAAGAACCATGCAAACAATAAGATAATTTTTTTTCCACTCATATATCTGATAGGGGACTTATATCCAAGGTATATGAAAAACTTTTACCACTCTAAAAGACAAATAAACCAACTAAAAAATGGGCAAAGGATTTAACTAGACAGTTCTCCAAAGAAAATATGCAAATAGGCCAATAAACACAAGAAAAGTTGCTTAACATCATTACCCACAAGGGAAATGCAAATCCAAACCACAATGAGATACCACCCCATACCCAGTGAGATGGGCATAATCAAAAAGACATATAATAAGTATTGGCTTACAGAGAAATGGGAAATTTCAAACATTGTTGATGTGATTATAAAATGATACAACTGCTTTAGAAAACAGTCTGGTGGTTCCTCAAAAACTTAAATATAGTTACCACATGCTCCAGAAATTCCACTTCTAGTGGTATACCGAAGAGAGTTGAAGATATGTGACCACACAAAAACTTGTACATGAATCTTCATAGCACCATTATTCATAATAGCCTAAAGTGGAAACAATCCAAATGTCTATCAACTGATGAATGGATAACAAATATGTGTTATATCCATATAGTGGATTTTTTCATTGATGCACGTAATGACACATGCTACAACATAGATGAATCTTGAAAACAATTAAGTGAACAAAAAAAGCCAGGGACAAAAGCACATAGATTACATGATTTAATTTTTATGAAATATTCAGACCAAGCAATTTCATGGAGGAAGAAATAACCTTAGTGATTGCCAAGGGCTAGGAATAGGGGGAACTGTGAATGATTGCTTACAAGTATAGGATATCTTTTGGGGGTGATTAAAATATTATAGCAAGAAATATATTGCTGGTTGCACAATGTTGTGATATACTAACAATCACTAAATTGTCAATTTTAAAATGGTGAATTTATGGCATATGATTTGTATCTTATTTATTTTTATGTTTGAGGTATGTAGGCCTCTCACTGCCGTGGCCTCTCCCATTGCAGAGCACAGGCTCTGGATGCGCAGGCCCAGTGGCCACGGCTCACGGGCACAGCTGCTCCATGGCATGTGGGATCCTCCCGGACTGGGGCACAAACCCGTGTCCCCCGCATCGGCAGGTGGACTCCCAACCACTGCGCCACCAGGGAAGCTCAATTTGTATATTAATAATAAACTAATAAAAATCCCCAAGATCTATGTATACAGAAGAGTCTGTCTAAAGAAAATTAATGTTAACAAAATCTTCTGGGAAAGAAACGTTCATGAACATTAAGAGCAGGATCTGAGGTTTAATCAAAATGGAGCAACTGGGATTGAATCATTTAACTTGAGCCTGCTATGTGCCCAGTATTGTACTAGCTACTGGGGCTTAGAAGAGTATATACCCAGTTTCTCTGCTCAAGAGGTTTACAGACTGGCTATAACTTAACATTAGAAAATGGTTTCTCAAACTTACCACTATTAAAATTTTGTGTCTGATAGTTATCTTTTTTGAGGAAAACCACTGTTGATTGCAGAAAACAACAGTAGAATCATTGCCCTTTACCCACTAAATGCCAAAAGCAACCCCCTCCACTAGTTGTGACAACCAAAAATGTCTCCAGACATTGTCAAATGTCCCCTGGATAGAAAATTCTACCCCATTTGAGAACCACTGACCTCTAGGTTGCATAATGTCTTTCTTTAGTCTAGAGCTGATTTTTTATCCAGTCATACCTTACAATTCTACAATATTATCATATATCCTGGTCTTTATTTTATTATGGCATGACATTTTCTGTTTGGTAGTGGTTACCCCTGAACAAGAAGGTAGAAAAGTAAAATGAGAGAAAATTATTTGCCCTTCACAGAAACATGCAATTCCCTATTTCTTAGTTCAGATGCCTGTGAAATGGTAATTTCCTTTAAAATTGCCTCATCTTCTCCTTCCTTCCTTTTTGACAAGCTTTTCTCTCTTGTATGTTATTTTCTTTTTGTCATTGATTAATATATCCAGTCTATATGGAAAAGTGAAAGTCATGCCAAGCACTTTTTTAGTTCATAAAATATGCCTCTTAAGAGTGATAACAGCAAGATGGTGGACAAAGAAGTTCCAAGACATTTTCCCCCCATGGAAACATTAAATAAATAAATATAGACTGACTTGAATAATTGTATAGGAGCTCTTGAAACCAGTCAAATATCTATAAGAATCATGTAAATGCCCAATCAAGAAAGAGTCAAATGTTAGGAAACTTTCTCTGTGTCATTTTTACTCACTGTTGCCCCACTCCCATCTCACCCAACATAGCATGATGTGTGCAGGGGAAAATAGGCCAGTTTCTGGTTCCCTTGGTCAGGCAGAAGGAGCAGAGTAGAATTTGTTTGAAACATTTTGACCCATCTGTACACTACCTGAGGAATTGTTTTCTGTCTCATTTTCTTTGGAGCTCAAATGGGAGACAGTGGCATACAGTATATCTCAGTTTGGCAGAGCCATGAAAGGCAGTGGCAGATGTCACAGCATATGAAAACTGAAAGAAGACTGAAAATCCACAAATGCCTGTGGGCAAGATATTATAGGCAGAGAAATATAATAGAATATCCAAGTCTCCACAGAGAGGTTTTGGTGAGACTTTCTGGAAAATTAAGACATTTAGAAGCAGCCATGGGGGAATCAGCCCTGGTCACCACTTCTTAAGACGGAAATCCACCAAAGCTGGCAGGGGCTGAATGCTAAAGCATGGGGTCAAAAGAGTGGATCTGGGAAGGGGACAACTGTTGGCTGCATGGATGTAACAGAGGGTATGGGAATGAGGGGCTCCGCAGCTGGAATGCCCCTAGAGAACCTGTGGTCTGCCTAGAAAATGAGGTGATATTGTTGAGTGGTGTGCAAGGGGTGGGGCTGCCACCACTCCCACACACCAGCTCCTGCCTCAGTGGGTACTGGGAGGGACTCCTACCAGAGTGAGCTTACCTAGTCTGTTGCAACTACCTGCCTGTCTCTGCTACCACAGGGACTTCACTCACACCCCAGTTGTGGCCACCATGCTCCTCCCTGGCCTGAGTGAGTAAGTGTGCCCCAATCAGCCACTGTTTTTGCTCCCTCTCACCTGGGTGAGCAGACACCTGAGGGTGGCACACATGCAGAGGTGGGGCCAAAGCCAACGCTGAGGCCCAGGTATGGTATAACTAAGGAAGAAAAATGGAAATCTCTCCGTGAAGCTGCATAAGCCATGGATTAAATCTCAACAATTGACTTGGTAAACCCTGTGTCTGTGGAATATCTGAATGGACAATGAGTGCTCCCATAACTGAGACAGGTCTAGCTTTATTGGCAGTGGACTTCGGTGGCAAGTACACACAGTAGTTGGGCCAGATCAGAGTCTGAGGTGGCCCCACAGTGCCCACAGCAGGTCCAGAGACCTACCTAGAGGTATTGGAAGGCCTCCTGGGGAGGCAGAGTTTGGCTGTGGCTCACTGTGGGGGCAAGGACACTGACAGCAGACACCCCAGGAAAATATTCTTTTTACTATTATTTTTTTTCCTTTGTTTTGTTTTGTTCAGTTGTTATTGCTTGATTTATTTATTATTTTTTAATATTTTTTTTATTTTTACTTTACATTTTTTTTCTTCTTTTTGTTCTTTGGGTTTTTTTTTGTTTTTAGTTTTATGGTTTTTTTTGTTTTTGTCTGTTTCTTTGTTTCTGTTTGGTTGAGTTTGTTTTTATCATTTGTCTTGGGTTTGGTTTGCCTGTTTTCTTTCTTCTTTTTTTTTTTTATTATTTTTTCAGTACATGGGCCTCTCACTGCTGCAGCCTCTCCCACTGTGGAGCACAGGCTCTGGACACGCAGGCTCAGCGGCCATGGCTCATGGGCCCAGCCACTCCGCAGCATGTGGGATCCTCCCAGACTGGGCACGAACCCGTGTCCCCCGCATCGGCAGGTGGACTCCCAACCTCTGTGCCACCAGGGAAGCCCTTTTCTTCTTTTTTTTTTTGTATTGTTTTTGTTGCTGTTTGGTTTTGTTTTTGCTATTTGTCTTGGGTTTTGTTTTCTTTTCCTTTTCTTTCTTTCTTTTTACCTGGCCAGGGATGTGGCCTGGGCCTCTGGAGCGGGAGCACCAAGTCCAGGATGCTGGACCACCAGAGAATTCCTGGCTTCAGGGAATATTAATTGGCTTGTGCTCTCTTGGAGGTATCCATCTCAACACTAAAACCTGGCTCCACCCAACTGCCTGTAGGCTCCAGTGCTGGACACCTCACACCAAACAACCAGAAAGACAGGAACACAGCTCCACTCATCAGCAGACAGCTGCCTAAAGTCATACTAAGCTCACAGGCACCCCAAAACACACCATTTGATGCAGCCCTGCCCATCAGAGGGAAAAACTCACCTCCATCCACCAAAAGGCAGGCACCAGTCCCTCACACTAGGAAACCTACACAAGCTCCTGGACCAAACTCATCCACCAGGGGGCCAACAACAGAAGCAAGAGAAACTACGACCCTGCAGCCTGTGGAAAGGAGACCACGAATACAGTAAGTCAGAAGCAGCCATGTATAAAAATGAAATAAGGACAGAAAAGAAAAGTGTATATGCACATGCTTAGACAGGATACATGCCAAGAAAAGAACTGCAAGGACAAGCCTTCACCCAAAGCTTATCCTGAGACTAATAATTTAGTGATGAACTTCCACACCAGTCTACAAAGATGTGGCAAGGTAGGTGATTTTTCAAATACTAAATTTCAAACAAAGGATAACAGACATACAAAGAAATGGGGAAACATGACCCATTCAAAGGAACAAAATAAATCTACAGAAACAATGCCTAAAAAAGGCAGAATTACCAAACAAAGAATTTAAACAACTATCTTAATATGCTCAAAGAGCTAAGGGAAAATATAGAAAAAGAACTAAAGAAAATCAGAAAAACAATATGTGAAGAATATCTACAAAGAGAAAGTATAAAAAGAAACCAGGTAGAAATTCTGGAGCTGAAAAATGGAATAACTCAGTCAAAAAAATCACTAGAGGGCTTCAACAGCAGACTCAGGCAAAAGAAGGAATTAGGAAACTCAAACACAGGTCTTTGAAATTATTAAGTCTGAGAAGCAAGAAGAAAAAAATGAATGAAGGAGAACAAAGCCTAAGGGACATAGGGGAGTTTGTAAACTTATAATGTGTATAAGATACACATTATAGGAATCTGGCAGGAGAAGAGAAGAAAAGAAGAAAATGGCAAAAAAGATCATCTGAGGAACTAATGGTTGAAAAATTCCAAAATTGAGAGAAAGTCATGTACATATAAGTACAAGAAACTCACCCAACTGAAAGTAAGAAAAAAAATCAAAGAAACCCTCACTGAGGTACATGTTAATTAAAGCAGTGAAAGTCAAAATCTTGAAGGAGCAAGAGAAAAGCAATCCATCACATATAAGTTATCCCTAATAAGACTATCAATAACTTTCTCAGCAGAAACCTTGCAGGACAGAAGGCACTGGCATGATGTATTCAAAGTGCTGAAAGAAAAAAAAATCTGTTAACCAAACATTCTATACATGGCAAAACTGTCTTTCAAAACTGAGAGGTAAATTATGAAATTCTCACACAAACAGAAGCTGAGGGAGTTTATTACCACTAGACCTTCCTTACAGGAGATGCTAAAGAGAACACTTCAAGTTGAAATAAAGCTGAAATAAAGAATGCTAGACTTAAACTCTTCAAGCTACAATATAAACTTCTCTAGTAAAGTCAAACACATGGACAAATGTTAAAAAATCATTATTATAATTTTTTTCTTGTAACTCTACTTTTATTTACATATATACAAATGCATTAATTATAAATCTATTTTTAATATTTACACCATATACAAATATATAATATGTGACATCAGTAGCATAAACTGGGGGTGGGGGCTAGCTATAAAAGGAATACAGATTTTGTACATCACCAAAGTTATGCTGATATCAATTTAAGATAGATTTTCATAATTTTAAGATGTTACATGTAGCCTCTATGGCAATCAAAAAGAAAATATGAAATATATACAAAATGAAGTAAGGGAATCAAAACTTGTCATGAAAAATATCAACAGAACACAGAAACGAAGAACAAAACATCTATAGGACATAAAGAAAACAAAGTGTCAAAAGTACATACTTCCTAACAGTATTTACCCTAAATGTAAATAGTCCATATTTTAATATCAAAATACAGGCTGGATTTAAAAAAGATTGAACTATAGGCTGTCTATAAGAGACTCACTTTAGATCTATGGACATGCATAGGTTGAAAGTAAAAAGATGGCAAAAGTTATTCCATGCAAATAGTAATGAAAAGATAATATGGTGAATACACTAATATAGACTTTATGTAAAAAATAAAATAAAAAAAACTATTCAGGAGATAAAGACATTATATAATGATAAAAGAGCCAAATCATAAGTAAGATATAACAATTATACATATATGTCATACTTCAGAGCTCAAAAAGACATTAAATAATTCTGACAGAACTAAAAGGGGAAATACACAGTTCTACAATAATAGTAGGAGACTTCAATACTTCAGTTTCAATAATGGATAGAAAAACATACAGTAGATCAATATAGAAAAAGTGTACTTGAAAAACACTATAGACCAATTGAACCTAACATTTATATACAGAATACTCCATTCAGTAATAGCAGAATACACATTTTTCTAAAGTGTACATTGATCATTCTCAAATATAGACAATCTATTAGACTACAAAACAAGTCTTAATAAATTTAAAAATAATAAATTCCTACAAAGTATCTTTGATAATTACAAATGAATAAACTTTAAATCAACAGCAAAAGGAAAACTAGGAATTCATAAACATGTGGAAATTAAAGTGAAATTTTAAAATATCTTGAGACAAATATATGGAAACACCACATATCAAAATGTATGACACTCAGTGAAATCAGTGCTGAGAGGAAACTTTGTAGCTGTGAGTACGTGTATTACAAAAGAAGAAAGGTCTCAAGTCAACAACTTGACTTTACACTTTAAGCAACTGAAGAAGAACAACTTAAACCCAAAGCTAACAGAAGGAAGAAAATAGTGAGTATTAGAGGAGAAATAAATAAAATATGTAATAGAAACACAATAGAGAAAATAAGTGAAATCAACAGTTGATTCTTCATAAAGATCAACATACTTGACAAACTTTAGCTAGTTTGACTAAGGAAAAGGAGAGAAGACACAAATAACTAAAATCAGAAATGAAAGAGGCAAACTTACTACCAATTTCACAGAAGTAAAAATACATAAGAAAGTACTAAGATTTAGATTGTATATTGTAAATTGTATAATCTAAAGGAAATGGACAAACTCCTAGAAACACAGACTCTACTAAGACTTAATCACAAAGTAATAGAAAATCTGTACAGATCTATAACAAGTAAGGAGATTGAATCAGTAATCAAAACCTGATTTTTAAAAAAATGAACACGAAAAATTCTAAGATCTGATAGCTTCACTGGCAGATTCTACTAAACATTTAAAGAATTAACATCAATCTTCCTCAAATTTTTCTCAAAAATTGAAAAAGAGCAAACACTTCTAAAGTCATTCAATGAGGCCTTTATTTACCCCTATACCAAAGCCAACAAAGACATTACACAAGAATAAAGTCACATACCAATATCCCTGATCAATATTGACATAAAAATGTTCAACAAAATGCCAGAAAAACACAAAATTCAAAAGCACATTAAGGGCTTCCCTGGTGGCGCAGTGGTTGAGAGTCCACCTGCCGATGCAGGGGACACGAGTTTGTGCCCCGGTCCGGGAAGATCCCACATGCCGCGGAGCGGCTGGGCCCGTGAGCCATGGCCGCTGAGCCTGTGCGTCTGGAGCCTGTGCTCCGCAACGGGAGAGAGGCCCGTGTACCGCAAAAAAAAAAAAAAAAAAAAAGCACATTAAAAGAATTATATACTATTACTAAGTCGGATTTATGCCTGGAATGTATGGATAGTTCAGCATAAGAAAACCAAACAATGTAATATGCCACATTAACAGAACATAGTATAAAAAGGGTAAAAATCATTTGAGCATCTCAATAGGTGCAGAAAAGCATTTGACAAGATTTAATACTCCATCATGATAAAAACACTCAACAAACTAGGAATAGAAGGAAACTAACTCAACATAAAGTCACATGTTAAAAGCCAAGAGTTTTTTTTTTTTATTGGAGTATAGTTGCTTTACAATATTGTGTTAATTTCTACTGTACAGCAAAGTGAATCAGCTATATGTATACATATATCCCCTCTTTTTTTGATTTCCTTCCTATTTAAGTCAACCCAGAGCATTGAGTAGAGTTCCCTGTGCTATACAGTAGGTTCTCATTAGTTATCTATTTTATACACAGTACCAATAGTGTTTATATGTTAATCCCAATCTCTCAATTCATCCTACCCCCCCAAAAAAAATGCCAAGAGTTAACATCATACTTTATGGTGAAAGACTGACAGAGCTTTTCCTGTAAGATCAGGACCAAGAAAAGAATGTCCACTTTTGCCACTTATATTCAACATAGTCCTGGAAATTCTAACCAGAGCAAACAGGAAGTAAAAGAAATAAAAGCATTCAAATTGGATACAAAAAGTAAAATTATCTCTTTTCATAGAGGACATAATCTTATATGTACAAAACTTAAAAGATTCCACCAAAAAATAGTTAGAATAAACAAATTCAGCAAAGTTGCAGGATACAAAGTCAACATGCAGAAATCAATTGCACTTCTACACACTAACATCAAATTATGAGAAATAAAAATTAACAAAACAATCCCATTTACAATAGCATCAAAAAGAATAAAACAATTAGGAATAAACTTAACCAAAGAGGCAAGAGACTTGTATACTCCAAACAAAAACAATTATTGTTCAAAAATTACAGATGACATAAATAAATGAAAACACAACCTGTGTTCATGGAATGGAAGACTTAATATTGTTAAGTTGTTAATATTACCCAAAATGATTTACAGATTCAATGTAAACTTTGTTGAAGTCCCAATGAGGTTTTTTATAGAAATAGGATTACCCATTTCAAGTTCACGTGGATTCTCAAGAGACTGAATAGAAAAAATAATCTTGAAAAAGAATAACAAATTTGAAGTTTTGACAATTCTTGATTTCAGAACTTACTACAGAGCTATGGTAATCAGAACAGTGTTATACAGACACACAAACAGACATGTAGATGAGTGAAATAGAATAGAGAGACTACTAATAAATTCTTGCATATACAGCCAAATTATTTTAGACAGAACCATTCAATGGGGAAAGTTTCTTCAACAAATGGTGATGAAAGAATTGATATACAACTACAAAAAAATGAAATTGGACTCTTACCTTACATCATATAAAAAATTAACTCAAAATTGATCAAATATTTAAATTTAAGAGCTAAAAGTATAAAACTTGTAGGAGAAGATATAAGCAAAAATCTTCAAGACATTGTATTTGTCAATGATTTCATGATGAAAATTAACAAATTGCACTTTATCATGATTAAATCTTTTGTTCAACAAAGGACACTATCAACAGAGTGAAAATGCAACATACAGAATTGAAGAAAATATTTGCAAATCATGTATCTGATAAAGGATTAATATCAGGAACTTATAAAGAACTCCTACAACTCAGCAACAAAAATATAGAAAACCTAAGTAAAAGGCTAGAAATGTAAATTGGTACAGGCATTATGGAAAACAGTATGGAGGATTCTCAAAAAAAATGAAAACAGAACTACTGTATGATCCATCAATTTAGTTTCTGGGTGTTTATCCAAAGAAAACAAAAACACTAACTTGAAAATATATATGCACCCCCATGTTCATTGCAGCATTATTTACAATAGCCGAGATATGGCAACAACATAAGTGCCCATCAATGGATGGATAAAGAAACTGTGATATATCATGGAATATCATTTGGCCATATAAAATAAAATCTTGCCATTTGCAATAGTATGAATTGTCCTCAAGGGCATTATGCTAAGTGAAATAAGTCAGCTAGAGAAAGACAAATGCCATATGATCTCTCTTATAGGTGGAATTGAAATAAAAACCTATACAAACAAAGAAAAAAACCCACAAGCTCATAGATACAGAGAACAGATTGGTGGTTGCCAGAGGTGGGAAGGGGGTGGGAGAAAGAGGTGAAGAGTGTCAAAAGGTAAAAAGAAAAAGAAATGGGCAAAGGACTTGAACATACATACTCTAGAGAAGATATACAAATGACCACTAATCACATGAAACAATGCTTAACATCAGTAATCCTGAGGGAAATGCAAATTACAACCACTACGAGACAATGTTTCAGGTCCATTAGGATGGCTATTATTAAAAAAAAAAAAGTTGGCAAGGATGTGGAGAAATTGAAACCCTTGTGCATTGCTAGTGGGAATGTAAAACGGTGCAACCACTATGGAAAATGGTATGGCATTTCCTCAAAATATTAAAAATAAATTTACTATATGATTCAGCAATTCTACTTCTGAGTATATACTCAAAGTAACTGAAAGCATGGACTTAAACAGGTAGTTATATATCTATGTTCATAGCAGCATTATTCACATTAGCCAAATGTGGGAGCCACCCAAGTATCCAGTGAAGGTTAAATCAACAAATGAAATGTGGTGTATACATACAATAGAATATTATTTAGTCTTAAAATGAGATGTAATTTTGACACATGCTACAACATGGATGAACCTTGAAGATGTTAGCCTACATGGAATAAGCTAGTCACAAAAGGACAAATACTATAAGGATTCCCTTTGTAATCAAATTCATAAAGACACAAAGTAGGATGGTGGTTGCCATAGGCTGGGGAAGGAGAGAATGGGAAATTACTGTATAATGGGCACAGAGTTTCATTTTGGGAAGTTAAAGAAATGTTCTGGAGAAGGACGGTGATGATGGTTGCACAACAATGGGAATTAAAATCACAGAAACGTGCACTTAAGAATGGTTAAAATGGTCAACATTATGTAATTCATATCTTACCAGAATGAAAGATGATCACTTCCAAATGGCACAAATGGAAGATATGACTTGAAAGGAAAAAGAAGCCTCATTTTTCTCAAAGTGGGATCTTTGAGAGGTTGTATACATCTTTGGGGACAGTTCACATTTTATAGGAAGTCAAGTGTCCTATGTGAGTAAAGGGGAAAGATGTCAGAGGCAGATGTACATTCCATAGCAGACAAGATAACAGGCTTTCACCCCATTCCTGATTTCTTTTGTTCAATCTCTTCTTAGTCAATGATGCCAACACTTGGTTTAGATGGCAATCTGTAATCAATCAAGATCTTGTTAAGTCTAAAAGGTAATATTAGCTAGCCCTATTTTCAACATGTCAGGGCAAGGAAAAATTGAGGGATGAGAACAAGCCAAAGAGTTTCTATAATCAGAGGGGCTTGCTCTGAGCAACTCCAAGTCACCCACTTCAGAATCCAAAACCAAGTGAGGCTCACTTCGAGAAAAGCTCCAAATATGTGGAACAGGATGATTAAAATCTGCTTGACTCCAAGTGACCTGGTTAGCTACATAACCCTTTAAAGAAAGAGAAAAATCTTACAGAACTAAGATGGTTGTTTAATTCTTGAGACTTGAAATGTATGCTGCATGATTATTGAACTTGTGTTCTAAAAGTTCCCATTTTTAATTATAGGTTACTATATGGAAAAAATACTTTTCTAAAAGCAATATGATATCCTGGATTTAATTACAGAAAATTAAAAAAAGACATTTGTAGAGATGTAGTGAAATCTAAGTAGTGTCTATATTTTAGTTAATAATACTGTATCAATGTTAATTTCTTAGTTTTAGCAAAAGTTTCATGATTATGTAAGATGTTAACATTAGGGTAAAATGACTGAAGGATATATGGGAATCCTTTGTATTAAATTCACAACTTTTCTATAAATCTAATATTATTCTAAAATATAAAGTTTATTTTTAAACATTCTAGGACAATTGGTTATCCATTTGTAAAAATAGATGAAAATTAAATTGGACCTTGACGTCATTCACAAAAATCAATTCCAGATGGATTATTGATCTAAATGTAAAAGACATGAAATAAACCGAGAGGGAGACAGAACGATGGAGAGCGAGAGAGGGAGAAACAAAGAGAGAGAAACTGAGAAAGAGAAAGCTTTAGAAGATAATCATAATTCATAATTATGACAGTTCATAACTCATAGGATATAATATCATAATTCATATGATAATTCATAATCAAGATACAATAAATAAAAATAAATAGATAAGTATAATACATTAAAACTATGAACTTCTATTTATCAAAATATATTAATAAGAGTATGAAAAGAGGGTTTCCCTGGTGGCGCAGTGGTTGAGAGTCCACCTGCCGATGCAGGGGACATGGGTTCGTGCCCCGGTCCGGGAAGATCCCACATGCCGTGGAGTGGCTGGGCCCGTGAGCCATGGCCGCTGAGCCTGTGCGTCCGGAGCCTGTGCTCCGCAATGGGAGAGGCCGCAGCAGTGAAAGGCCCGCATACTGCAAAAAAAAAAAACAAACTTAAAAAAAAAAAAAAAAAAGAGTATGAAAAGAAAAACCCAGGATAGAAGAATACATGTACAGCATGTATACCCACAAAGGTTTTTTATCCAGAATATATGAAGAGCTCCTAAGAATCAGAAAGAAAAAAGATAGACAACCAATTCTAAAAAATGGACAGAACAGTTGAAGATGTATTTCATACAGTGTAAGTCTAAAGAGTCAAAATATACATAAAGGTTTTCAATCTCATTAGTAATCAAGGAATGCAAATTAAAACCACAGTGAGATGCCACTATGTACCCACCAGATTGGCAAAAATTAATGATGTTGGCAAGATCTTGGAACAACATGAACTCGCATACTCTTCTTATTGTGGTGTCAATTGTTATAACTGCTTTCAATAACAGGGTGTCTAGTAGAATTGAAGATATGCATACCCTATAATTTAGCAATTCTCACTTTTAGGTATCAATATATAGGTAAAACTAACACTATATATATATATATATATATATATATATATATATATACACACACAGATAAAAAAATAAATATTAGGGGTATATAAATGGAAGTGATCAACATAAAATCATTCTAAGTGTTATGTCTATTGGGATTATAAGTGGTTGAGATTAGGCAGGTGAAGTGAGACAGAGAAGGGCTTCTGTGTATTTAGCACTGTTCTATTTCTTGATGCAGATGGTGAGTACACAGGTGATTACTTCATGATTTTTCATCATTAAGCTGTACATTTCTGTTTCATGTACTTATTAAATATGTAGATGTAGAAATGAAAGTCCTCCATCCCACTTACACATTTCACAACTAAAAACTTTTACTGAAGGAATAATAAGAATTACTTGATATACCATAAAGTTCAAGGCCTTACTATTTTAGTTTTTCATTGAAGGGCTGAATGAATCTGAACATTACTAGAGTGAAATTCTAGAAAGAATGCCACCAAGGTGATTTTTATCTTTATAAAATAATTTTAAAGGAGTTTTAGAATATACTTTAAGATTTGGGATAATTTAAATAGCATTTTAATTTGTTTGGTTTACATAAATATTTAATAAAATGTATTTACATCCAGTTAGCAGATTCAGTTTTCACAAAGAAGGACTGTTCCTAATTATATGAGACAAAAAGTTTTAAATTGTGTTTTCCTTCCATTAACTGGAATGAACTGCTGAAAAAAATAAATCCAAAAACAAGCAGAAAGAAATTTCAAGTATGTACTTTAGTCCCAGTTTTTCCACAATAACTTAGTTTTGCATTCTACTTTTATTCAAGTAGTATTTTGAAATATACTTCTGTACTTGCTTAATGCTTGTAGTACGTAAATTGTGTTGTCATGGAAAACCAAAGCTTATTGATATATTTCAATAGTGTTGATTGGTGAGAAAAGTATTTGACCCCCTGTTATTTTCATCTTTGAATTTGGTAAGAACAATAAAAGCACAGCTTTTTATATAAAAACACAGCACAAAAGTCATTACATAGCAGTTAAGAAAATTACTTCATCCTTATCCTGAGTTTTAAAACAAGTTTTTATATAAAATTTTTAGATAACTAATGAAAAATAATCCCATATAATCTGTGTAAGTTCAATATTGTACATAGATAACACTATATTTGCATTATTTTATTATAAGAGCAAGTATTTTTATGTTGTATTCACTCTTTACATTCCAACAAAAAGTGAACTCACATGATTACTTTCAAAGTGTCTTTTACTAATATTTTTTCTCCAGATCTTTTTTATTTTCTATTACTTCATTGGTATACTTTAATACCTTGAGAAAATATATTACTTTTTTCTTTCTTACCAAAATACTAGGTATACAAACACCAGATCTTGTCTATGTATATTTACTATAACAAGCTGTGAGAAGATTTATTTATTCTGAGTTGTTGTTTCATAGTTAATAAATGAAATTCTGGGCTTAGAAAGAAGTCAAGAAAGTGGTGGCCAAAATTTGTGATCTGGTTTCTAGTCAATGAGTTTAAAAATTAACAGGTTATATATAAAATATAGCATTCAATACCTAGATGGCAGTGACTTGTTTAGTTGCTTTAAAACTTTAATGTGCTCAAAAATAACCAGAGGATTTTGGTTAAAACAGATTCTCTGACTTAGTAGATCTGGGTTGAGACCTGAAGTACTGCCCTACTAAGAAGTTAACAGGTGATACTCATGATGAGTTCCACTGAACACACACTGTGTAGCAAGGGTTCAGATTGTAGTGTTTTGAGGAGATGCTTAAGGCCAAGTCTTCATCAGATAAATGGACTTTGAGATTTCAAGTTTCTGAGACTTTTCACTCCATGGGCCTTTAAAGCCCTCATAGGTGTCTGGAACATTATATCTTAATTTTGTTCATTTATTCCCAAATCTTTTGCTTGATCTCAATAGGATACTATTTTTGACCCTCCAAATCTGTGAGGTGCTCCTTCTGAAAGTGCCTTTAACACCTGGTTCTTGTCCCTGTTGTATCCCTCATCACACTCTCTTGTAATTACCTCTTCAGGTTCATAACCCGTTTTGTAGTTGTAGGTAAGAGCAAAACTAATACTAATCAGGAGGTAGTGAAAGGTAACTTAAGATTTTGGTTGTTGTTATCTTTCAAAAAGTAAATAGTATATATCTATAGCAGAAATAATAAAATAATAAATAATAAAATAGAAGGATGTAGATGTAGAAAGGAAAGTCTTCCATTCCACCTACTGATACCCTTACATTAAATCCTTATTTCCAGAAGTAATCATGGTTAACAGTTCCTTATTACTCATTTATTTTTCTATAATTATATATATATATATATATATATATATATATATATATATATATATCCATTAGGAGCAACTGTGGCAGAGATTTTTGGAAAGTTCCAGGGTGCCACAATGTAACATGAATCTAAAATTTTGATAGATACTGTCCAAATGCATTTCAGAGAGAATGTACCAATGTTAACCCTCCCAAATGTGAGTGCCTATTTCTTTATAACCCTGTCAATATTTAGCATTATCAAACTTTTAAGTCTTTTGTAATATAAGAGATAAAGTATAAGATATCCTATTATTGATTGTATTTCTGTCATGAGGGAGGTTTAATAAATTTCCAACATTTTTCAACATCTGTATGTATTTTCCCCTTAACTCTTAACAACCTTTACCATTTATCATGTTTAAAATATTTAAAAATAGGGCTTCCCTGGTGGTGCAGTGGTTGAGAGTCCGCCTGCTGATGCAGGGGACATGGGTTCGTGCCCTGGTCCGGGAAGATCCCACATGCCGTGGAGCGGCTGGGCCTGTGAGCCATGGCCACTGAGCCTGTGCGTCCAGAGCCTGTGCTCCGCAATGGGAGAGGCCACAACAGTGAGAGGCCCGTGTACCGCAAAACAAAATTTAAAATAAATAAATAAATATATATATATATGTATATATATAGTTTTATTACTCATTTATATCAGCTTTTAGGATATAAAGGAAATTAGTCATTCTAAATTACATATAGTAATAATTTTACCTTCTTTGTTGTACATTTTTTGATCCGACAATAACTTTTAATTCTTATGTGAGTGAATGTGTATATTTGGAGGGGTTTATAGACATAATATATTTAAATTATAATTTATATTATTTATTTTCTTTTGAAGTAGATGTCTTTGGACTTTAATGTGTAATCAAATTTCATAATGTCTCTGTTTTAGGCAGTATTTTGTTGTGTCCATATTTTCCAACTTGTTATGTGGTCTTCCGTTTCCCCTTTTTATTTATTTATTTTTTATAATTTTGTAAGTTTATACCATGTTTTGGTTATTTGAGTTGCTATTATAATGCCTTTAAATAAAATATTTACAGTTCTTTTAAAATTATTTATCAATTTACAAAATAAATCATCATCAATATTCTTCCTGTTTTGAAAATTAATTCATTTAAGCTTCCTTTTATCTCCCTTTTTGCCCCTTCCCTCTACTTTTCAAGTTGTGGTAATAAACTGAAATTTTTTTCCTTTCTCATTAAATTTTTATTTTATTGCTATATGACATTTATTTCAAGGTTAAACATCTACCTTTTTTTATAACCATCATTTCTACTATTAAAGTGATTTAATAATAATTACCGATCTTTTTATGCTACAGCTTTCCCACTTCTAACAGATCATTTCAGAATATGGATCTTCAGCTTTAAGAGCAGAGAATTTGTTATTTATACATCTAAATAACGAATTTGTTGAGTTTCTCAAAAACTGACTTTTGCCAACGAAATTCACAAAACCAAAATGCTGGTCCAAACCATTCTAAGAAATAAAAGTATAAAGCATACACAATATTCCTGTCCCTCAGATTTTACATTCTTCTCTTGTAGATAAATCTGCATGGGTGGATGTATGTGAGCTGGAGGTTTATGTGATTAACTTCAACTCGGACCATTGAAAGAATTTCAGTAAACTTGATGGCTAAGAATCTACTGTACTTGAAGACATTAAATTTGTGCATATATCTGAGAAAACTGTCTTTCCTCCTGGCTGTGCTTGCATAGGTTCTGCTAATCTTTTCCTATTTTCTGTGACTGGCAAGACTCGTCTAATTGATACATTATTCCTATCATATGATATTTCTTCTCATAAAGTTACATTTAAATTCTGATTTAGAGACTATTCTGTCTTATTAGGGTAACTACTAACCTCTGCTATGCTTTCAATTATGAGTTTTTCAAGATTCTCTGAGAAAAAATGCATTTTCTTATTTCTTGGAGAAACACCTCAATGTCTCCCTCATATAATGCTAGAGTTGCCAATTAAGGGTATAATTCATTTGAATATAAACAAGCATTTTTGCTAATGTGAATTGAATACTGGTAGAGTTGAATTGGTGCTGCTCAGCATAACTAAGTATTCATACCTTCATAAAAGAGATTAACTTTTCCAAAGCATTTTTCTTAAAGAACACAGTCCATTAACCAATTTGACCAATGATATTTAGTGCAAAATTATGACACCAGGAGTCAACAGACTGAATACTTTTAATATGGATGGGTTTGACTTGTATTCTCTGTCTTTGTCATGGTCTTCAACACTCTATTATGTTCACAGAATAGATGTTTATTTTACCTTCCTGATCCGTGAAGAATTTTGGGTGGCTAGCTTCTAAGAGTGCAAGAATATTACTGGAAAAAAAAAAAACTAACCCTAACATTTTACTAAATTCAACCAGTATTTTTTATTGAATTGAATAAATACAGGGTATCAGCCAGGATGTGGCAAGGAAAACAGATAATTGGTTAGTGATTTCAAATGTAAGGGATTCTATTTAGACAATGGTTACAAAAATATTGAAAGGGCTCGCAGGACAAAAGGAAAAAAAATGTTTCTGAAGAAACAAGAAAGGAGAAGGGGTAATACCCGGAGGTCACAAAATTAGTAAAACCCTTAGACAGGTGTCTATGTGCCTACATCTGCTGTTGTCCTGCTTCAAGCTCTGCCAGCTCTTAGCAGTCCCGGCAGTTGGAATGCACATTGCCCAAGTGTGCTGTCTCTGCACAGGATTCTTGAATCTGAAGTTGACCCCTTTCTGTCGCTGCTCCACCAGCAACTCTCTTGTCTGTTGAGAGCCAAAAAGTAGGAAGCTTTTTCTTTTCTTAACTTTTGCTTGTCCATCAGTGCCTCCTACTGGCAAAATCAATATAGTTTGAGAATTTATCCCACGTTCAGCAGGGTAGAACAGAGCACAGAAGCGAGGGCGTGGAAATGAGACACCACAGATAAATAACCAGCACACAGAGTTTGCATGTAGACAATGAAGAATAAAGGTGGGAAAATGTTCAAATCAGGCCTCAATATTAAGGTATTAACTACTGTCTGTACTGTGTTGATATGGGTTGTCTCACCATGTCATACATTAATAAGAGGAATTGATCTGTAGTTTTATGTTAAAAAGATATGTTTAGGCCTTCCCTGTGGCGCAGTGGTTGGGAGTCCGCCTGCCGATGCAGGGGACGTGGGTTCCTGCCCCGGTCCAGGAAGATCCCACGTGCCATGGAGCGGCTGGGTCCGTGAACCATGGCCACTGGGCCTACATGTCCGGAGCCTGTGCTCCGCAATGGGAGAGGCCACAACAGTGAAAGGCCCATGTACCGCAAAAAAAAAAAAAAAAAAAAAAGATACGTTCAAATATCTTGACTTTCATTTGAAAGAATATTACTAGGTACATTTCAGAACTAATTATGAAATAGAAAACTATATGAAGTAAGCATGTATAGTAGTGAAGGGAAAACTAGGTAGCTAAAATTTGTTTTTAATTATGGACATTATTTTAAGGGCAGCTACACTTAAAAAGACCTTTATCTGAATTTCCTGAGTATCTGGCAAAACTAGAACTTTAATTAAGGCCATAGAACTATTCTGACAGTAGTTGAGAAAGCTTAGTTAGGCAACAGACTGAAAAATTAGTTTAATCACACCTCTTGCTCTTTTGCTATCTGAATGGACTATTTAGATTGCATATGTGATGATTTTCCAGGTCTAAAATACTGCCTTGTACATACATCACTTATAGGTAGGATTTTGATCCATACACATTAGTTCCATTTAGTAGAATGTGTATGTACAGTCTGAACATATTCTAAGTAACTTGTTCATTTTCCTTCAGAATTTTTGCAGTAGAGATTCTCATAATGTCTTTATGTCTCAGTTTCATGTATTGCTAAATAGGAACAGTGACAACAAAAATATTATTTCTTTTTGTTTCAGGAATGCATAGGTTATAGAAAGTACCATGATGAATGAAAGGTAATTTACCATGATAAAAGCATGCTCTGCATAACTTTGTCTCCAGGAACTTCTTGGTTCCTGATCATAATTACTCATCTGTGCACATAAGTAGTAACAGACATTTTTCACTCTGGGTCAATGAGGAGAAGAATTTCCTCATGTGCATATACAGGTTCTCCTTGAGCTAGAATAAAGAGTAACTTATGCAAAAAATAATTATCTATAATGTCTCCCCCTACAGCCTCTAAAAAATAAGTAAAATAATTTTGTAGTTTGGACAGTCTGTGAACTTCTTCTGACCCTCCTGCTTTTTTCAGCTTCCATTGCTCAACAGTAGTTTCCATCAGTAAGTTTTTAAAAACATTTTCAAGACTTTCTGTCCCTCTTTTTTCCTATTTATACTGGTGAACGTGTAATATTATAAAAGGGTATACATGTCTAAAGCATTATTTTTGTTTTAATTCTTACTAACAATAAAAAA
Organism: Stenella coeruleoalba; assembly: GCF_951394435.1. Classification (NCBI taxonomy): domain Eukaryota; kingdom Metazoa; phylum Chordata; class Mammalia; order Artiodactyla; family Delphinidae; genus Stenella; species Stenella coeruleoalba. The sequence goes on along the minus strand of NC_137152.1, from coordinate 72,229,019 downwards.
CTTTTGTTGGCAGAAATCATTTTAACTTGAATTTCAGAGGCTCATCTCCATACTTCTGGAATTCATTATGGCAAATTTCAAAAACAGAAATAAATTTTATGTGTCAGCTACATTTTCTCTGGTTACTTCCAGGTTCTTCTTAATTTTATGATTAAATCAAACTATAACAACATTCATTTACTTTTCTTATGTGATTTCCTATGTTCTTGAATTCAATTTTTTTTGAAATTTTATAAGATAATAACAATATAATTATAAATTAGTGCCATAATTGAAAGCCGTAATATAATTTTCTTAAGGTATACTGCTTTTCATTCCGTACATACAAAAACATTTAGCTAGAGCAAGCAAAAAACTTATGGAGGAATTAAGTACATAACTCTGCTTACCCACAGAAAAAAGACAAAAAAGAAAGTAATAAGGGAATTAAAAAAAGGAGGAAAAAGGAACTATCTGAAATAATAAATGTCCAAGATTGAGGAAAATTATAATAAAAAGTAAGTTAAATATTTCTGCTATTGTGGCAAAACAAATATCTCTATTATAACTTACAAAGAATATAGGATTAATATGTTAGTATTAAATACAAGCCAAATAACAGGAACATAAAATTTAATAAACTTTAAAAAATTGAATTGTGAGAGGCTCAAGCTAATGGTTAGAAAATTGGTGTATATATATATGTATATATATATATATATATATATATATATATATATATACATATATATATATATATATATATATGTAAGCCCAATGTTCCCATTGAATATACATCCTGAGGTCATGCACATTAAAACCAGACTCTCATTTCAGCTTGATCTGTAATCCTGGTAATGAGAATATATGCTTAGAAAAATGACCCAGAGGCCTTAAAATATCCTTGATTATTTTAAGGAAGATTAAGTTATGTTCATTGGAATGTACTCAGGATAAAAGAGTAACCTCTCACACATTTTAATTTTTGAGTAAAGTTTATTGTTTTTATCTATTATAGAAGTGATACATATTTTTTAGCAAAAATTGGAGAAGCACAGAAATTAAGACAAAAAAAAAACACCACAAATAACACAGGAAAATTTACTTCTGGAATTTTAGTGTTTTTCCTGCCAGTAGTGTTTTTTTGTTGTTGTTTTTGTTCTTCACTTATTTGTTTATGTTTTTTCTTTACATAATTGTGATCATGAAGTATAAAAATTTTAATATTGCTTTAGGTTTCCCAAGTTATTACCTTTATAAAAATAATTCTAATAACTGAATGATACTAAATTGACTGGTTTTATCATTATTAGTTTCACTTTATCTATAGTTTGATATTTAGGCTACTTCCATAATTTCAATTATAATAAATAGTGGGACATAATTGTAAATAAAGCTTTTCCTATAACTTTCTTAGGACAAATTTTCAGAAGAATAACTGCTTTGCTATGGTCTTAGAAAATTTTTAAAGCATATAAAATTCTTTCAGTTGAATTCTGAGTGAATTAAAAACTTGGTTTGATTGGAATTCCCAATTATATTGTCAATTAAGATTGTTATTAAATTTGACTATATTCATATCATCAGGATATTAGTTTAAGAGCTCCTCTTTTTTAGAAAAAATAATAGGAAATGGGAATTCTACATGCTCATGCATCAAGAATAGAAGACATTGAGACATTTGTGAGGAGAGAAATAAAGATGGTGGAGTAGGAGGGCAAAGAACTCACCTCCCCCCATGAGCACTTCAAAGATACATTTACATGTGGAACATTTCTCACTAAAACCAACTGGAGACTGGCTGATAGACTCCTATACAACCAAGGACCTGAAAGATCCACATGGAACCATGTAGGAAGGAAATATAAGCAATCAGCTTGGGACCTGTGTCCCTAGGAGGGCACTCAGAAGAGAAGGGGAATTACATAGGGAGAGATTATCTTAGGGGAGTGAGCAGTTTGAGCAACATACTGTGCATGACAGCCCTGAGGTCCAACACCAAGAAGACAAGTCCCTGTGGCTGGTTGGAGACCTGGTCAGACTACACAACATTGTAAACTAACTATACTCCTATATAAAATAAAAATTAAATTTAAAAAAAAGCCAGCCAGAACAGAAGAATACAATAACCAAAATGAAAAACACACCTAGAAGGAATTAACAGCATACTAGGTGATACAGAAGAACAGATCAGTGATATGGAAGTTAGAATTGTGGAAATCACACAATCAGAACAGCAAAAAGAAAAACAAATTTTAATAGAACATTCTAAGGGACCTTTAGGACAATATCAACTGTACCAAATTTGCATTATAGGAGTCACAGAAGGAGAAGAGAGAGAGAAAGGGATAGAAAATGTATTTGGTGAAATTATGGCTGAAACCCTCCCAAACCTGAAGAAGGAAACAGATATCCAGGTACACAAAGAACAGAGGGTCTCAAACAAAATTAACTCAAACAGACTCACACAAAGACATATAATTAAAAATGGCAAAAAAAGTTAAATAGAGAATTCTAAAAGCAGCAATAGAAAAACAAAAGTCATATACAAGGGAACCCCATAGGGCTATCAGCTGATTTTTATGCAGAAACTTCACAGGCCAGAAGGGAGTGGCATGATATATTCAAAGTGCTGACAGGGAGGAAACTGCAGTGTAGAATAATCTACCCAGCAATATTATCACTTAGAATTGAAAGAGGCATAAAAACTGAGATAAGCAAAATCTCAAAGAGATAATCAGTACTAACTTAATCTAAAAGAAATGTTAAAGGGTTTTCTCTAAGTGGAAGAAAAAAGGCTATAACAAGAAGTAAGTATATATAGGAAAGGAAAAATCACACTAGTAAAAGCAAATATGTACTAAAGGCTGAGGATCAACCACTTAAATAAGCTAGTACAAATATTAAAAGACAAAGAATTGTAAAATTAAATGTAACTTTAATTATCAGTAAAGTGATAAACATGAAAATGTAAAATATGACATCAAAAACACAAATTGAAGGGGAGGGGAGTAAAAATGTAGATCTTTTAGAATGTGTTTTAACTTAAATGACTACCAGTTTAGAATAAGTAGATATAGTTATAGGTCAACATATATAGAACTCATGGTAACCACCAATCAAAAACATACAATAGATATACAAAAACTAGAGAGAAAGGAAAAAAGCATACCACTAAAGAAAGTCATCAAACCACAAGGAAAGAAACCAAAAAAGAAGAACAAAAACAGAAAAGAACTACAAAAACAACCAGAAACAAGAAACAAAAAGGCAATAAGTACATACCTATCAAAAATCAATTTTAATGTCAATGATATAAATATTATAATCAAAAGACACAGGGGTTGCTGATTGGATAGAAAAGCAAGACCCATTTATGCTGCTTATAGAAGACTCACTTCAGGAATAAAGATACGCAAAGACTGGAAATGAGGGGATGGAAAAAGATATTTCATGCAAATGGAAATGACAAGATATCAGGGATAACAATACTAATATGAGACAAAGTAGACTTTAAATCAAAGGCTATAAAAAAGTACAAATAAGGGCACTATATAATGATCAAGAGATAAATTCAAGAAAAGGATATAACATCCATTAACAAATATGCACCTACTACAAGAGAACAAAAATATATAAAGCAAGTATTAAGAGACATAAAGGAAAAAATTAACAATAACACAATAATAGTAGGAGACTTTAACACCACACTTACATCAATGGACATATAATCCAGACAGAAAATTGATAAGTAAACAGTGGTCTTAAATGGAACATTAGATCAGTTAGGCTTAATATATATTTACAGAACATTACATCCAAAAACAAAAGAATACAGATTATTTTAAAGTGCACAAGATACTTTCTCCAGGATAGATCACATGCTAGGCCACAAAACAAGTCTCAACAAATTCTAGAGCACAGAAATTATGTCAAACAGTTTACCTGACCACAATGGTATGAAAATAAATATCAATTAAAGGAAGAAAAATAGGAAAAACTAAAAAACATGGAGACTAAACAACATGCTACTAAAACACCAATAGGTCAATGAAGAAATCAAAGAGGAAATCAGAAAATACCTTGAGACAAATGAAAACGGAAACAACTTTCCAAAAACTATGGGATGCAGCAAAAGCATTTCTAAGGGGAAATTTTATAGCAGTACAGGCCTCCTTCAAGAAACAAGAAAAATCACAAATAAACAATGTAAGAAAACATCTAAAGGAATTAGAAAAAGAAAAACAGAGTCCAAAGTCAACCGAAGAAAATAATAAAGATTGAAGAGAAAATCAATAAAACAGAGACAAAAAAGGAAAGGAAAAAAAGAAGAAAAAAATCAATGAAAACAAAAGTTCATTTTTTGGAAAGGAAAAAAAATGATAAACTTGTATCTAGGCTCACCAAGAAGAAAAGATAGAGGACATAAATAAATAAAATAAGTGAAAGAGGAGCAAAAATAACCAGTACAACAGAGATATAAAAAAATATAATTCTATGAATAGATACATGCCAACAGATGGAACAATCTAGAAAAGTGAACAAATTTTTAGACACATATAGCCTGCCAAGGCTGAATCAAGAAGAAGCAGACAATTTGAACAGACCAATTACTAGAAGATAAATTGAATTCATAACAACAACAACAAAAAAAAAAACCCAGCAAACAAAAGTCCAGGAATGGACAGCTTCACAGGGGAATTGTAGCAAACACATAAAGAAGAGCTAATGTCTATCTTTCTCCAGTTAGTCAAAAAATTTTAAGAGGATGAAACACTCTCAAATTCATTCTACCAGGCCACCATTACCCTAATACTAAACCAGACAAACACACTATAACAAAAGAAAATTACAGGTCAATATCTCTAATGAATATAGAGGCAAAAATACTCAACAAAATATTAGCAAACCAAAATCAACAATATATAAAAGGATTATACACCATGATCAAGTAGGATTTATTCCAGGGATGCAAAGATGGTTAAATATCTGCAACTCAATTCATGTTATACATCACATTAACAAAGGAAAGGATAAAAATTGCATGATCATCTCAATAGATGTAGATCCTAGAAGAGAATATAGGCAAAAGACACTTTGACATAAATCATAGCAATATGTTTTTGGATCTGTATCCTAAGGCAAAAGAAATAAAAGCAAAATACACAAATAGGATCAAGTTAAACTTAAAAGCTTTTTCACAGTGAAGGAAACCATAAACAAAATGAAATGGCAACATATTAAATTGGAGGAAGTGTTTTCAAATGGTGTGACCAACAAGGGGTTAATATCCAAAATATATAAACATCTCATACAACTCAATATCAATAAAACAAACAACCCAATTAAAAAATGGGCAGAAGACCTGAATAGGCATTTTCCAAAGAAGACATAAAGATGGCTAACAGGCACATGAAAAGATGATAAACTTCACCAATTATCAGAAAAATGCAAATCAAAACAATGAGGTATAACCTCACACCTGTCAGAATGGCTATCATCAAAAAGTCTACAACTAACAAATGTTGGTGAGGATGTGTAGAAAGGAAACCCTTGTACATTGTTGGGAATATAAATTGGTGCAACCACTATGTAAAATAGTATAGAGGTTCCTCAAAAACCTAAAAATAGAACTACCATATGATCCAGCAATTTCACTGTTGTGTATATATCTGAAGGAAATAAAAACATTAATTCAAAAAGGTAGATACACCCCAAAGTTCATAGCAGCATTATTTACAATAGTCAAGCAGATGAATGGATAAAGAAGATGTGATTATATATATATATATATATATATATATATATATATATATATATATATATATATATATATATATATTTGCAGCAATGTGTATGGATCTGGAGAATATTATGCTTTGTGAAATAAGTCAGAGAAAGACAAATATAACATGATATTATGTATCAATAAAATAAAATGAATAAATGTATGTAGCAAAACAGAAATACATTCACAGAAATAGAGAACACGCTAATGGTTAACAGTCAGAAGGAAGGGGCAGGGGATTAAGATATACAATCTACTATGTATAAAATAAATAACAAACAAGGATATATTGTAAGGCACAGGGAAATATAGGCATTATTTTGTAATAACTTTAAATGGACTATAATATAAAAAATAGTGAATCACTATTTTATATACTAGAAACTAATATAATATTGTAAATTAACTATAGTTCAAAAAAGACAATAATGAGAAATTTGGTACATTCATTCACTCATTCATTTCTCTTCTTCAACACTAACATTATATAATATAAAACAATTATTTATTGTCTTGTACTAAATATTGTATGAGGCAAAGAAATTTCCCTCAGTTAAACAAGTAGTGAGAATTGGTAGCTTGCTAAATAATACATTTTGATATGTCAAAACATCTTTAGAAAAATATAAGCCAATATGACCTAAAGAAGAGAAAGTGATCAGTCTTGACTGGGGGAGGGATCTGTAATATTTAAACTGGGTCTTGAATTTGTAGAATAGAAATAGTACAAATAGCAGTGTAGTTGTAATCAGTATACCTGATTCTTAAACTATAATATTTTAAATACCTTGATCAACTTGACTGTATATACTACGTTTCAATTTGATTATGCCTTATATTGGATAAAATAGTATCTGTCTTCACAGGGTTATTGTAAAGATCAAATAAGGATATTATCTATTGCTATGTCCCAAAGGTTTTGGATCATCATGTTTTCATTGTCATTTGTCTCTAGGTATTTTTTTATCTCCTCTTTTATTGCTTCAGTGATCCATTGATTGTTTAGTAACATACTGTTTAGACTCCATGCATTTGTGTTTTTCCAAAGCTTTTTTTTTTTGCTGTAGTTTATTTTTAATCTCCTGGTGTCATAGTTGGAAAAGATGCTTGATATGATTTCAATTTTATTAATTTTACCAAGGCTTGATTTGTAACCTAAGATATGATCTATCCTGGAGAATAAGGACTTGAGAAGAAAGAGTATTCTGCTGCTTTTGGGAGGAATGTCCTATAAATATCAATTAAGTCTATCTGGTCTAATGTGTCATTTAAGGCTTGTGTTACCTTATTGATTTTCTGTCTGAATAATCTGTTCACTGGTGTAAGTGGGGTGTTAAATTCCCCCACTATTATTGTCTTACTATCAGTTTCCCCTTTTATGGCTGTTAACATTTGCCTTATGTATTGAGGTACTCCTATGTTGGGTGCATATATATTTATAGCTGTTATACCGTCTTCTTGGATTTTTCCCTTGATCATTATGTAATATCCTTCCTTGACTCTTGTAACAGTCTTTATTTTAAAGTTTATGTTGTCTGATATGAGTATTGCTACTCCAGCTTTCTTTTGATTTCCTTTTGCATGGAATATCTTTTTCCATCCCCTCACTTTCAATCTGTAAGAGTCCCTAGGTCTGATTGTAATAAAAACTCTCCAGAAAGTGGACATAGAGGGAACAGACCTTAACATAATAAAGGCTGTATATGACAAACACACAAAAAATGTCATTCTCAATGGTGAAAAATTGAAAACATATCCTTTAAGATCAGGAACAAGACAAGGATGTCCACTATAGACACTTTCATTCAACATAGCTTTTGAAGTCCTAGCCATGGCAATCAGAGAAGAAAAAGAAATAAAGGAATCCAAATTGGAAAAGAAGGGGCAAAACAGTCACTGTTTGCAGATGACATGATACTATACATAGAAAATCCTAAAGTTGCTACCAGAACACTACTAGAGCTCATCAATGAATTTGGAGAAGTTGCAGGATACAAAATTAATACACAGAAATCTCTTGCATTCCTATACATTAACAACAAAAGATCAGAAAGAGAAGTTAAGGGAACAATCTCATTTACCATCACATCAAAAAGAATAAAATACCTGGTTAAAACCTACCTAAGGAGACAAAAGATATGTACTAAGAAACGTATAAGACACAGATGAAAGAAATCAAAGATGACACAAACAAATGGAGACATATACCATGTTCTTGGATTGGAAGCATCATTATTGTGAAAATGACTACACTAGCCAAAGCAAACTACAGATTCATGCTATCCCTATCAAATTACTGGTGGCATTTTTCACAGAATTAAAACAAAATTTTTTTATAATACATGGAAACACAAAATATGCTGAATTGCCAAAGCAATCTTGAGAAAGAGAAATGGAGCTGGAGGAATCAGACTCCCTGACTTTAGACTATACTACAAAGCTACAGTCATCAAAACAGTATGGTACTGGCACAAAAACAGAAATATGGATCAATGGGACAGGATAGAAAGTCCAAAAATAAATCCACACACCTATGGTCATCTAATCTATGACAAAGGAGGCAAAAATATACAATGGAGAAAATACAGTCTCTTCAATAGCTGGTGCTGGGAAAATTGGACAGCTACATATAAAAGAATGAAATTAGGGGACTTCCCTGGTGGTCCATTGATTAAGACTCCATGCTTCCACAGCAGGGGGAGTGGGTTTGGTCCCTGGTAGGGGAATTAAGATCATGCATGTTGCTAGGCATGGCCAAACAATTTTTTAAATAAAAGAATAAAATTAGAACACTCCCTAACACCATACACAAAAATGAACTCAAAATGGATTAAAGATCTAAATTTAAGGCAGAATACTATAAAACTGTTAGAAGAAAAACATAAGCAGAACACTCTCTGACATAAATTGCAGCAAGATATTTATTGATCCACCTCCTAGAGTAAAGAAAATAAAAACAAGAATAAACAAATGGGACCTAACTAAACTTAAAAGCTTTTGCACAGCAAAGGAAACCATAAACAAAATGAAAAGACAACCCACAGAATGGGAGAAAATATTTGCAAATGAATCAACTGACAAGGGATTAATCTCCAAAATATACAAGCAGCTCATGCAGTTCAATATCAAAAAAACAAGGAACCCAATCAAAAAACTGAGCAGAAGATCTAAATAGACATTTCTCCAAAGAAGACATACAGATAGCCAAGAGGCACATGAAAAGATGCTCAACATCATTAATTATTAGAGAAATGCAAATCAAAACTACAATGATGTATCACCTCACAGCAGTCAGAGTGGCCATCATCAAAAAACTCTACAAACAATAAACGCTGTAGAGGCTGTGGAGAAAAGGGAACCCTCCTACACTGTTGGTGGGAATGTAATTTGGTACAAACATTATGGAGAACAGTATGGGGGTTCCTTAAAAATCTAAAAATAGAGCTACCATATGATTCAGCAATACCACTCATGGGCATAAATCCAGAGAAAACCATAATTTGAAAAAAATACATGCACCCCAACGTTCACTGCAGCACTATTTACAATATCTGAGACATGGAAGCAACCTAAATGTCCATCGACAGATGAATGGATAAAGAAGATTTGGTACATATATACAATGGAATATTACTCAGCCATCAAAAAAATGAAATAATGTCATTTGCAGCAACATGGATGGAACAAGAGATTGTCATACTGAGTGAAGTAAGTCAGACAGAAAAAGACAAATATATGATATTGCTTATATGTGGAATCTAAAAAAATGGTACAAATGAACTTATTTATAAAACAGAAATAGAGTCACAGATGTAAAAACAAGCTTATGGTTTCCAGGGAGGAATGTGGGGGAGGGATAAATTGGAAGACTGAGATTGACAATTACACACTACTATATATAAAATAGATAACAAATAAGGACATACTGTATAGCAGAGGGAACTCTACTTGATACTCTGTAATGACCTTATGAGAAAAGAATCTAAAAAAAGAATGATTATATGTATATATATAACTGATTCACTTTGCTGTACACATGAAATTAATACAACATTGTTAATCAACTATACTCCAATAAAAATTTTAAAAAAACACACATAAGGATATTATCTTACCTTGAATTCCCCAGGAAGAAGAACTTGTGGCAAAAACAAGTGTCACTACTTTATTATGGATTTCACTATCAGGAATGTAGGGGTGAAGGGACAGAAAGTGAGTTAGGAAGAAGGAAGCACAAACATAAAGGAGTGTTATGCAGCTGAACAACACATATTAATCAGTCTTCCAGGACCATCTTCTTATGGACAATGTGAAATATTGCATATGAGAACAATTTGCCTGAGGATAAAGGGAGAAGAATTTATATTTCAGTCTCTGTCTTGCAGTGATCAAAGATTCACCCTATGATATATTTTCTCCCTTGCACATCTGAATTGTAAGCAGTACTTATATATCTTATGCTCAGCATTAATAAGGAAGCTCTGTATTGGAAGGTAACAGATGAGTGTTGCAGAGATGAGGGAAAGTATTATGAGGTACACCCACTCAAGTTTCAAAATTCATGCAGATTTGTTATCCCCAGAGGTTTCTGGAGTTGAAGTTTTGGCAAAGGCCCAGAGTTAGATGAGGCAGAGAATAAATAAAATGATGATTAATATTGTTAATATTAAGAGGTAAAAGTCAAGAGATAAGGGGATATTGTAAGAAAGGAAAATAATATTTTTCAGGATTATTTCTGTGAACAATAAGTATCCTGGTTTGGGTCCAGATGGTTTCCAGTTCTGCATGTAAAGAGCTTGGAAGTCACCACTCTGATCTGACAAATAGAAATCTGAGCAAACTGAAAAATCAATAACCCTTTTGGCATCCATGATATAGGTGAAGACACAGGACAAACTACTGCCTCCAAGACTGGAGAGACAGCAGAATACAGGGAGTCATGGCTTACTGGAGCAGAGAATTACAACTGGAACACTCTGCAGGAACAAGTGCCAAGGTAGAAAAACCTGAACTGTAATTGATGAGTTGTTGGAGGCTCAGTGTGGATGCCTCTGAAAATTTTAAAACTCTGGGAGGGATTTGAGAGCTTCAAGATGACCGAAGAGTAAGACGTGGAGATCAACTTCCTCCCCACAAATACAACAGAAATACATCTACACGTGGAACAACTCCTACAGAACACCTACTGAACGCTGACAGAAGACCTCAGACCTCCCAAAAGGCAAGAAACTCCCCCACATAACTGGGTAGGGCAAAAGAAAAAGGAAAAAACAGAGACAAAAGAATAGGGATGGGACCTGCACCAGTGGGAGGGAGCTGTGAAGGAGGAAAGATTTCCACATACTAGGAAGCCCCTTTGTGGGCAGAGACTGTGGGTGGTGGAGAGGGGAAGCTTCAGAGCCACGGAGGAGAGCACAGCAACAGGGGTGTGGAGGGCAAGCAGAGAGATTCCTGCACAGAGGATCGGTGCCAACTGGCACTCACCAGCCCAAGAGGCTTTTCTGCTCACCCACCGGGGTGGGTGGGGGCTGGGAATTGAGGCACGGTATTTGGAGGTCATATCCCAGGGAGAGGACTGGGGTTGACTCCATGAACACAGCCTGAAGGGGCTAGTGTGCCACAGCTAGCTGGGAGGGAGTCCAGGAGAAGTCTGGAGCAGCCAAAGAGACAAGAGACTTTTTCTTGTCTCTTTGTTTCCTGGTGCATGAGGAGAGGGGATTAAGAGCGCCGCTTAAAGGAGCTCCAGAGATGGGTGTGAGAAACGGCTATCAGCACGGACCCCAGAGACAGGCATGAAATGTGAAGGCTGCAGCTGCAGCCATCAAGAAGGCTGTGTGCAAGCACAGGTCACTATCCACACCTCACCTCCCAGGAGCCTGTGCATCCCACCACTGCCAGGGTCCCGGGATCCAGCGACAACTTCACCAGAGAACACACGGTGCATTTCAGGCTGGTGCCACGTCATATCGGCCTCTGCCGCTGCGGGCTCAGCACACACTCTGTACTGCTCCCTCCCCCCAGCCTGAGTGAGCCAGAGCCCCGGAATCAGCTGCTCCTTTAACCCTGTCCTGTCTGAGTGAGGAACAGATGCCCTCAGGCGACATACATGCAGAGATGGGTACAAATTCAAAGCTGAACACCAGGAGCTGTGTGAACAAAGAAGAGAAAGGGAAATTTCTCCTAGCAGCGTCAGGAGCAGCAGATTAAATCTTCACGGTCAACTTGATGTACCCTGCATCTGTGGAATACCTGAATAGACAATGAATCATCCCAAATTGAGGAGGTGGACTTTGAGAGCAAGGATATATATATTTTTTCCCTTTTTCTCTATTTGTGAGTTTGTATGTGTATGCTTCTGTGTGATTTTGTCTGTATACCTTTGCTTTTACCACTTGTCTTAGGGTTCTGCCTTTCCTTTTTTTTGTATAGTTTTATCGCTTGTTATCATTGGTGGATTTGTTTTTTGGTTTGGTTGCTCTCTTCTTTCTTTCTTTTTTATTACTTAAAAAATATTTTTTAATAATTATTTTTCATTTTTTATTTTAATAACTTTATTTTATTTTAACTTCTTCTTCCTTCATTTCTTTTTTTTCTCCCTTTTATTTTGAGCCATAAGGATAACAGGCTCTTGGTGCTCCAGCCAGGCGTCAGGGCTGTTCCTCTGAGGTGAGAAAGCCACATTCAGGACACTGGCCCACAAGGGGCCTCACAGCTCCACTCAATGGCAAAAATCTCCCAGAGATCTCCATCTCAATGCCAAGATCCAGCTCTACTCAACGACCAGCAAGCTACAATGCTGGACAGCTTATGCCAAACAACTAGCAAGACAGGAACAAAACTCAATCCATTAGCAGAGAGGCTGCCTAAAATCAAAATAAGGCCACAGATACCCCAAAACACACCACCAGACGTGGACCTGACAACCAGAAAGACAAGATCCAGACTCATCCACCAGAATAGAGGTACTAGTCCCTTCCACCAGAAAACATACACAACCCATTGAACCAACCTTAGCCACTGGGGACAGACACCAAAAACAATGGGAACTGCGAACCTGCAGCCTGCAAAAAGGAGACCCCAAACACAGTAAGTTAAGCAAAATAAAAAGACAGAGAAACGGACAGCAGATGAAGGAGCAATGCAAAAACCCTCCAGATATAAAAAATAAAGAGGAAATAAGCAGTCTACCTGAAAAAGAATTCCGAATAGTGATAGTAATGATGATCCAAAATCTATGAAATAGAATGGAGAAAATACAAGAAACATTTAACAAGGACCTAGAAGAACTAAAGAGCAAACAAACTGTGATGAACAACACAATAAATGAAATTAAAAATTCTCTAGAAGGGATCAATAGCAGATCAACTGATGTAGAAAACGAATAAGTGACCTGGAAGATAAAATAGTGGACATAACTTCTGCAGAGCAGAATAAAGAAAAAAGAATGAAAAGAATTGAGGACAGTTTCAGAGACCTCTGGGACAACAATAAATGCACCAACATTCAAATTCTAGGGCTCCCAGAAGAAGAAGAGAAAAAGAATGGGACTGAGAAAATATTTGAAGAGATTATAGATGCAAACTTCCCTAATATGGGAAAGGAAATAGTTAATCAAGTCCAGGAAGCACAGAGAGTCCCATACAGGATAAATACAAGGAGAAAAATGCCAAGACACACATTAATCAAACTATCAAAAATTAAATACAAAGAAAAAATATTAAAAGTAGCAAGGGAAAAACAACAAATAATACACAAGGGAATCCCCATAAGGTTAACAGCTGATCTTTCAGCAGAAACTCTGCAAGCCAGAAGGGAGTGGTAGGTCATATTTAAAGTGATGAAGGAGAAAAACCTACAATCAAGATTACTCTACCCAGCAAGGATCTAATTCAGATTTGAAGGAGAATTTAAAACCTTTACAGACAAGCAAAAGCTAAGAGAATTCAGCACCACCAAATCAGCTTTACAACAAATGCTAAAGGAACTTCTCTTGGCAGGAAACACAAGAGAAGGAATAAACCTACAATAACAAACCCAAAACAATTAAGAAAATGGGAATAGGAACATACATATCGATAATTACCTTAAATGTAAATGATATATATGCTCCAACCAAAACACATAAACTGGTTGAATGGATACAAAAAAAAGACCCATATATATACTATTTCCTTTCAGACCTAGGGAAAATACAGACTGAAAGTGAGAGGTTGAAAAAGATATCCCATGCAAATGGAATTCAAAAGAAAGCTGGAGTAGCAATTCTCATATCAGACAAAAGAGACTTTAAAACAAAGACTATTACAAGAGACAAAGGACACTACATAAAGATAAAGGGATCAATCCAAGAAGATAAAACAATAGTAAATATTTATGCACCCAACATAGGAGCACCTCAATAAATAAGGCAAATACTAACAGCCATAAAAGGGGAAATCGACAGGAACACAATCATAATAGGCAACATTAACATGCCACTTTCACCAATGAACAGATCATCCAAAAGGAAAATAAATAATGAAATCCAAGCTTTAAATGATACATTAAACAGGAGGTACTTAATTGATATTTAGAGGACATTGCATCCAAAAACAACAGAATACACATACTTCTCAAGTGCTCATGGAACATTCTCCAGGATAGATCATAAATTGGGTCACAAATCAAGGCTTGGTAACTTTAAGGAAATTGAAATCATAACAAGTATCTTTTCCAACAACAATGCTTTGGGATTAGATATCAATTACAGGAAAAAACCTGTAGAAAATACAAACACATGGAGCCTAAACAATACACTACGTAATAACCAAGAGATCACTGACAAAATCAAAGAGGAAATCAAGGGCTTCCCTGGTAGCACAGTGGTTGAGAGTCTGCCTGCCGATGCAGGGGACGTGGGTTTGTGCCCCATACTTGGAAGATCCCACTTGTTGTGGAGTGGCTAGGCCCGTGAGCCATGGCCTCTGAGCCTGCATGTCCAGAGCCTGTGTTCCACGATGGGAGAGGCTACAACAGTGAGAGGCCCGCGTACTGGAAAAAAAAAAAAAGAAAAAAAAAAGAGGAAATCAAAAAATACCTAGAAACAAATGACAATGAAAACAAAACAGCAAAAGCAGTTCTAAGAGGGAAGTTTATAGCAATACAATCTTACCTTAAGAAACAAGAAACGTCTCAAATAAACAACCTAACTTTACACCTAAAACAATTAGAGAAAGAAGAACAAAACCCCAAAGTTAGCAGAAGGAAAGAAATCATAAAAATCAGATCAGAAATAAATGAAAAAGAAATGATGGAAATGATAGCAGAGATCAATAAAGCTAATAGCTGGTTCATTGAGAAGATTAAAAAAAATTGATAAACCGTTAGCCAGACTCATGAAGAAAAAAAGGGAGAAGACTCAAATCAATAGAAGTAGAAATGAAAAAGGAGAAGTAACAACTGACTCTCCAGAAATACAAAGGACCATGAGAAATTACTACAAGCAACTCTGTCAATAAAATGGACAACCTGGAAGAAATGGACAAATTCTTAGAAATGAACAACGTTCTGAGACTGAAACAGTAAGAAATAGAAAATACGAACAGAACAATCAGAAGCATTGAAACTGAAACTGTGATTAAAAATCTTCCAACCAACAAAAACTCAGGACCAGATGGCTTCACCGGTGAATTATATCAAACATTTAGAGAAGAGCTAACACCTATCTTTCTTAACCTCTTCCAAAATATAGCACAGGGAGGAACTCTCCCAAACTCATTCTACGAGGCCACCACCACCCAGATACCAAAAACAGACAAAGATGTCAAAAAGAAAGAAAACTACAGGCCAATATCATTGATGAACATAGATGCAAAATCCTCAACAAAATACAAGCAAACAGAATCCAACAGCACATTTACAGGATCATACACCATGAACAACTGGGGTTAAACCCAGGAATGCAAGGATTCTTCAGTATTTGCAAATCAATCAATGTGATACACCATATTAACAAACTGAAGGAGAAAATCCATATGATCATCTCAATAGATGCAGAGAAAGCTTTCAGAAAAATCCAACACCCGTTTATTATAAAAACCCTCCAGAAAGTAGTCATAGATGGAACTTTCCTCAAAATAATAAAGGCCATGTATAACAAACCCACAACCAACATCGTCCTCAATGGTGAAAAACTGAAATCATTTGCATTAAGATCAAGAAGAACACAAGGTTGCCCACTCTCACCACTATTAATCAACATAGTTTTGGAAGTTTTAGCCACAGCAATCAGAGAAGAAAAAGAAATAAAAGGAATCCAAATTGGAAAAGAAGAAGTAAAGCTGTCACTGTTTGCATAAGAGATGGTACTATTCATAGAGAATCCTAAAGATGCTACCAGGAAACTACTAGAACTAATCAATGAATTTGGTAAAGTAGCAGGATCAAAATTAATGCACAGAAATCTCTTGCATTCCTATACACTAGTGATGAAAAATCTGAAAGTGAAATTAAGAAAGCACTCCCATTTACAACTGAAACAAAAAGAATAAAATATCTAGGAATAAACCTACCCAAGGAGACAAAAGACTTGTATGCATAAAATTATAAGAGACTGATGAAAGTAATTAAAGATGATACAAATAGATGGAGAGATATACCATTTTCTTGGATTGGAAGAATCGACATTGTCAAGATGACTATACTACCCAAAGCAATCTACAGACTCAATGCAGTCCCTATCAAACTACCACTGGCATTTTCCACAGAACTAGAACAAAAAACTTCACAGTATGTATGGAAACACAAAATACCCCGAATAGCCAAAGCAATCTTGGGAAAGGAAAATGGAGCTGGAGGAATCAGGTTCCCTGACTTCAGACTATACTACAAAGCTACAGTAAAGAAGACAGTATGGTACTGGCACAAAAACTGAAATATACATCAATGGAACAGGATAGAAAGCCAAGCGATAAACCCACAAACATATGGTCACCTTATCTGTGATAAAGGAGGCGAGAATATACAGTGGAGAAAAGACAGCCTCTTCAAGAATTGGTGCTGGGGAAACTGGCCAGCTACATGTAAAAGAATGAAATTAGAACACTCCCTAACACCACTCACCAAAATAAACTCAAAATGTATTAAATACCTAAATGTAAGGCCAGACACCATCAATCTCTTAGAGGAAAACATAGGCAGAACACTCTATGACATAAATCACAGTAAGATCCTTTTTGACCCACCTCCTAGGTAAATGGAAATAAAAACAAAAATAAACTAATGGGACCTAATGAAACTTCAAAGCTTTTGCACAGCAAAGGAAACCGTAAACAAGATGAAAAGATAGCCCTCAGAATGGGAAAAAACATTTGCAATTGGAGCAGCTGACAAAGGATTAATCTACAATATTTACATGCAGTTCAATATCAAAAAAAACAAACAACTGAATCCAAAAATGGCCAGCAGACCTAAATAGACATTTCTCCAAAGAAGATATACAGATTGGCAACAGACATATGAAAGAATGCTCAACATCATTAATCATTAGATAAATGCAAATAAAACTACAATGAGATATCATCTCACACTGGTCACAATGGCCATCATCAAAAAATCTACAAACAATAAATGCTGGAGAGGATGTGGAGAAAAGGGAACCCCCTTGCACTGTTGGTGGAATGTAAATTGATACAGCCACTATGGCGAACAATATGGAGATTCCTTAAAAAACTAAAAATAGAACTGCCATACAACCCAGCAATCCCACTACTGGGCATATACCGTGAGAAAATCATAATTCAAAAAGAGTCATGTACCAAAATGTTCATTGCAGCTCTATTTACAATAGCCAAGACACAGAAGCAACCTACATGTCCATCAACAGATGAATGGATCAAGAAAA
The DNA here is from genome assembly GCF_951394435.1 of Stenella coeruleoalba. NCBI lineage: Eukaryota > Metazoa > Chordata > Mammalia > Artiodactyla > Delphinidae > Stenella > Stenella coeruleoalba. Next base: position 72,211,371 of record NC_137152.1, on the reverse strand, counting down.
TGTGGCACATATATGCAATGGAATATACTCAGCCATAAATAGAAAAGAAAATGAGTTATTTGTAGTGAGGTGGATGGATCTAGAGTCTGTCATACAGAGTGAAGTAAGTCAGAAAGAGAAAAACAAATACTGTATGCTAACACATATATACGGAATCTAAAAAAAAAAAAATAGAATGGTCATGAAGAACCTAGGGACAAGACGGGAATAAAGACATAGACCTACTAGAGAATGGACTTGAAGACAAGGGGAGGGGGAAGGGTATGCTGGGACAAAGTGTGAGAGTGGCATGGACATATATACACTACCAAATATAAAATAGATAGCTAGTAGGAAGCAGCCGCATAGCACAGGGAGACCAGCTCAGTGCTTTGTGACCACTTAGAAGTGTGGGATAGGGAGTGTGGAAGGGAGGGTGACACAAGAAGGAAGAGATATGGAGACATATGTATATGTATAACTGATTCACTTTGTTATAAAGCAGGAACTAACACACCATTGTAAAGCAATTATATTCCAATAAAGATGTTTAAAAAAAAAGAAAGTCATGGAGAACCAGTCATTGGAGGCCCTCACAATATTCTGAGATTTACCTGCAGGAACTTAAACAGGTTCCTTCCAACAGTAAATATAAAAGAAATGTCCCTTCAGACTTCTGGCAGGGGGCGGAAAAAATAATTATGAAATATGCCAAAGCATTCTGTTATTCTTAATAAGGCCTGCCTTCATGGGTAATACCAGTCCTTCTGGTATTATAAAAGCCAAACAGATTTGAGTGAAAGGAAACACCCAACTCCACCCACACTAGCTATCCTTTCCCACCTAAGGGTGGAGAAAAAAATCTGAGAAAGACTAGTGAAGATCATGGCTCAGAAGCACATGTTTACAAAAAGGCTCAGAGCTAATTGTGGGAATATAGAATGCTTTCCATTCTCCATACTTCACCATCATATTTCTAAATGCCTATTTATAGCAGTTTATTTTACCAATACATCATGACCTGCTATTAAGGAAAAATTACAAGGCATTCCAAGAGGTTAAAAAACACTATTTGAAGAAACAGAACAAGTATCTGAAACAGACGTGGCAGAGATTTTGAAATTATCAGGCCAAAAATTTAAAACAACTATAATTAATACGCTAAGGACTTTTATCGATAAAATAGACCACATGAAGGAATAGATAGTCTGAGTTTGCAAAGAGATGGAAATCCTAAGAAAGAACCAGAAAGAAATGCTAAACAACACCAAAAAGAAATATATATTTGGTCCTGGCACAGAGCTCCTAAAACCTTTGGAATTTTCTGTGAGCCACTCCAGCAAATTAATTGAACCCAAGGAGGGGGGTTTGGGAATCTTTGATTTGTAGCCATTTGGTTAGAAGCATAGGTAACAGTCTGAAGTGGAGGGCAGTCTTATAGGACTGAACCCTTAACTTGTGAAATCTGATGCTATCTTCAGGTGGATAGTGCCATAATTGAGTTTAGGTAGATTAATGAAGATAAAAATTTACAAAAGGCCAGGGTGAATTGTCTTGATGCCTTACTGGAGATACAAAGCCTTTTGTACAAGAGTGGGTAAAGTGGTCAAAGGGTGGAGAAGAGAAGTTTACAGGATCCCTTGATACAGGAATCTCATAAACTGTGGTATCAAAACTCATTGGCGAAACTCTGATTCAGGCTACAATTAGAACGAGAGAATGTAAAAATGCAATGCTTCATAGGATTGTGAAAGTTGAAATGTTTAAACAGAAGTTGTGCCAGCTTTATTTGAATGTTTTATGGGAATGAAAATTTTATCTGACTGGAGAATATTTTCCCAACCTAGTATTGTAAAACAGAAGACAAGCAAATCTGCCCTTCAAGCAATATTAATTGGACATGCTAAATGTGAACAAGTAAAACTGAGCATACACAATGTAGCATAGAAGCTGGAATGCTAGTGGGGGCAAATACTTATGTGCAGCCTAAACTGGGGCTTATGGCAAAAGCCTGTGAATACTTTCCAGCAGTGACTACTGGGACTTTGGACTAGAGAATTTATATTTGAGAGTTATTTACTAATGTTAATCTGAAACAAATAGACAGCCAGTTATTTCTCCAGCAAAATGTGTTATTCAGGATTAGATAAGAATTGCAGTTTGGGGACGGCAACTATGGTGATCCACATGCTAGTCCTCAGCAGAAATGGAGAAGAGAACTTTTTTATAGAGGGAAAAAGGAAAGTTGGGAGAGCTATAGTAAACAGAGAGTCTGTGGCTTTTCAATGGCTGAGCTGTGACTGTCTCTCATTTGCTGAGCTCTTGCCAGGAAAGAAGACAAATTTTCTTCTTGTTGGGCTCTGCTATCATTTTAGGGCATGAGAACTCCCACTTCTGGTCTCCTGACTCTACTTACTTGAGGTTTCTGTTTATTAATTTTTTTACATTTCACCATTTTGAACAAGCCCATTCTCGGAAAACATTGCTGGTCAAGAGTCAGGTTTTCTGTGATTTCAGCAGCTTATTTTCTTCAATGCCAGAAAGAAAATTCCCTGGGTATAGTATCCCACATTGGAGGGAAAGTGAACAGATTGGAAACATATTGAGGTCACATTCAAGTAACAAGAAGGGATAGGAGAGAGAATGCTCAGCCACTTTCTATTTAAAGTTAATTGTTATTAAAATTAAAGACATTAGAGATAATATGAAGTGTTATAACCTCATCAAAGATTTGGCAACAAACTTCCAACAGGCCTGGTCCAGATATCTTGGGAAAGCTGTCTCATCAGATGTCTTCTGCTTCAATTCTTGGAAATCTTTATTTCAGGTCACCAGACTGGACCTGCACCAGATGTGCAGGTCCAGCACTTTCTATAGGTGTGTCACATGAATCCAAGAGTCTATTTCCTGGAGTTTGATGACACAGGGGTTGATTAGCAGTACCTGATTTGGCCTTTTCAGTAAGGTTGAAAAGAATGGTTCTGGAGGTATCTTTTCCAATAGACAAAATCTCCAGGTTGCAAGATATGATGCTCACGGTCTTAGTCTCCTGAGAGTGCACTGTGAAAAGATTGCTCTACCAAAACATGGTTATTTTTAATAGAAGCAATTAGGCCTTGCAGTGTTAGAGTATCTCTCCTTTTATCACTTGTGTTTCAAAAGAAGCATGATCCAAGTGCATTGGGCATCATGTGACCATCTCAAATGGTGAGAGTATATGAGTTCTAAAAGGGGTGGATCAAGATTTAGAAGGACCAGTGGCAATGTTTTTGACCAAAGTATTTAGCGGGCATTCACAATGTTGCCAATTGAGTCTTTTTTAAAATTTTTATTTGCGTATAGTTTCTTTTATTATTTTATTGTTCTTTTATTTATTTATTTATTTTGGAGTACAGTTGATTTACAATGTGTGTTAGTTTCAGGTGGCCAATTGAATAGTAATAACATCAATACTGTGTTGGACTAAACCAGAGGATTGAGGGGGGTAAGAGCAGTGAAAATGTTGTTTTAAAAGCCAGCCAAACAGCACAAACATGTTGAATTTCCTGACCAGTAAAAGGGGTTCCTCAATCACAGTGAAGTTCAAGAAAACTTCCCCAGTTAGGAGTAATCTTTTCCAAAAGGACTTTAGCCACAGAAGAGGCAGTAGCCTGTCTACAAAGGAAGGCTTCAGTTTAGTGTGAAAACATACAGACCAGGACTAAAACATATTTATATCCATGAAATGGAGGAACTTATATGAAATCCATTTGCCAGACTTTGAATGGTCCATTAGGAAGTTTAAAATATCTGGGAGCAATATGAACAGGCTTCACTGGGTTGTACTTCAGACAAGAGGGACAAGTGAGGTAGTCATTTTTGCAGGCTTATTAATGTTTTCCCACCAATATTTTTAAATATCATAGTGTGTATATGTTAACCCCACCTCCTAATTTATCCCCCATCCTCTTTCCCCTTTGGTAACCCTAAGTTTGCTTTCTATGTCTGTGGATCTATTTATGTTTTGTAAATAAATTCATTTGCATCCTCTTTTTTAGATTCCACATATAAGCGATATCATATGATATTTATCTTTCTCTGTCTGACCTACTTAGTATGATAATTTCTAGGTCTATCCAGGTTGCTGCGAATGGCATTATTTCATTCGTTTTATGCCTGAGTAATATTCCACTTTATATGTACCACATCTTCTTTATCCATTCATCTGTCGATGGACATTTAGGTTGCTTCCATGCCCTGGCTATTGTAAATAATGTTGCAATGAACATCGCGGTGCATGTATTTTTTTGAATTATAGTTTGCTCCAGATATATGCCCAGCTGTTGGAGTGGGATAGCAGGATCATATAGTTAAAACAAACAAACAAACAAACAAGAATGACCAGCAAAACAGCTCCCTCACATATCTACAGGTTGAATAGATCTTTCAAAATATTTGGACCCAATTTCAAGAAAATACATACTACATCTTGGAAATATCATATTGACATCCCTGATAAAGCCATTTCAAGTCATCAGGAAATTCTGTGTTGTATTCTCTATTCAGAGTGTGTTTCAAACTTCAAGTTTGAATGAGGATTATGGAGAACTATGATGACTTTTTCCCCTTTTCTTCATATTTCCATTTTATGAGGAAAGATAATCCTTTCAAATCCCAGAGTTTCTATTCTTCTTTCTGCTTCATGAAAATATCTGTTCATGGCAACATTGCTTAAAAAAGTCTTCTATTTGAAATAAAGTAATGAAATATTTTATAGAAATAGAAAAACAGTCTTAAAATTCATATGGAACTACAGAAAACTGAAGAGCCAAAACAATCTTGAGCAAAAAGAACAAAGTTGGAGGCATCACAGTACCTGGTTTTAAAATATAGTATAAAGCTACAGTAATCAAAACAGCATCGTACTGACATATAAACATACATATAGACCAAGAGACTAGTATAAATAGCTCAGAAATGAATCCATGCATTTACAGTCAATTGATCTTTAATGGCTTCAATAATTGGTGTTGGGAAAAACTTGTTTTCTACATGTAAAAGAATGAAATTGCATGCTTATTTCACTCCATATACAAAAATCAACTCAAAATTGATTGAAGACTTAAATGTAAGACCTGATACCATAAAAACTATTCAAAGAAAACATAGGGAAATTTTTTTCTTGATATTGGCCTGGGGAATAATTTTTTGGATGTGACTTCAACATAAGCAATAAAATCAAAATAGACAAATGGGATTACATTGGCATCAAACTAAAAACCTTCTGCACAGCAAATGAAACAATAAAAAAGATAAAATATAATCTATGGAATTGGAGAAAATATTTGTAAACCATACATGTTGTAAGGGGTTAATATTGAAAACTATATAAGGAATTCAAATACCTGAATTGCAGGTAAACAAAAAATCTGATTAAAAAATGGGCAAAGAACCTGAATAAATATTTCTCCAAAGAAAACTTATAAATGGTCAACAGATATATGAAAAGTACCCAACATCATTAATCATTAAGGAAATATAGATTAAGACCACAATGAGATATCACCTCAAACGTCTTAAAATGACTATTATCAAAAAGATAAAAGATAACAAGTGTTGGCCAAGATGTGAGAAAATGGAATCCTTGTACATTGTTGGTGGGAATGTAAATTAGTATAGTCACTATGGAAAACAACATGGAGATTCCACTAAAAATTAAAAATAGAACTACCACTTCCGGGTATACCTCCAAAGGAAATAAAATCATGATCTTGAAGAAATATCTGTACTCCAGTGTTCATTACAGTGTTATTCACAACAGCCAAGATGTGGAAACACTCTGTGTCCACTGACCAGTGAATGGATAGAGAAGATGTGAGATATGTATTGGTATATGAATGTATATACAAATATATATATATATATATATATATATATAAAATATTGTCAGTCATGAGAAAAAAAATCCTGCCACTTGTGACAGCATGGATGGACCTGGAGGACATTATGCCCAGTGAAATAAGCCAGACAAAGACAAATTACTGTAAGACTTCACTTATATGTGGTATTTAAAAAATAAAAATAAAGTCAAACACATGGAAGCAGAGAGTAGAACAGTGACTTCCAGGTGTTAAGAAGGAGTAAGAAAAATGGGAAGGTATTGGTCAAAAGGTACAAAGTTTCAGTTTTGTAGCACTATTAAGTCTAGAGAGCCAATGTATGGACACGATGACTACACTTAGTAATACTGCATTGAACTCTGGAAATATGCTAAGGGTAGATTTCAGATACACTCATTGCACACAAAAAATGTTAACTATGCAAGGAGTTGATATGTTAATTTTCTTGACTATAATAATTACTTCACTATGTGTATCAAATCATGTTATTCACCTTAAATATATATAATTTTTATTAAAAAAATTACCTTCTTCTAATTTTTCCATCTAAAACCTTGGGGTCCCCCTTGACTCCTCTATTTTTCTGACACTCCACATTCAACCCACCTTCACATTCTTTAAGTTCTACCTTTCAGTGTATCCCAAACTTGACTACATCTCTCCACTTTTGCTATTACTACCCTGGTTCAGCCTACCATCATTTCCTGCCTGGATGAAGGCAAGAGTATGTTATCTGATCTCTCTACTCCTGTCTTTGCCTCTACTATTCTTTCTTCTTCACAGAGCATCCAGAATATTAATTTTAAGACAAGTCAGATTATAGTCCTTTTCTGCTTAAAATGTTCAAATGCCTTTCCATCTCATTATGAGTAAACACCAAATCCTTACAATGATGTCCAAACCCCATGTGATTTGATTCCTGTTCTCTCTCTTACTAATATGCTCTAACACACTTGTTTTGCTGTTGTTCAATGAATACATGAAGAATGTTCCCACTTTAGATATTTTGCAATTGCAGTTCTATCTGCCAAGCATTCTACTCCCAGATAAAAGACATCGGCTTGGACAATTCCCTCACTTCCTTCAGGTCTTTGCTCAATTATGATCTTATCAGAGAATTTTTCCTTGATCATCTCTCTTTACCTAACTTAATATTCCCTAACACACTTATCTTGCTTTCATATTTTTTTCATGGCACTTCTTACTATATCTATCTATCTAACTAACTATCTATCTATATCTATCTATCTATAGTAGTTCTTCTAGATAGATAGATATTCATTCATTTGCTAATTTTTTCTCTTCCCTACTGGTAGAATGTAAAGAAGCAAAGGCAATGTGGATAGGGACAGTTTTTGTCCTCAGTGCTATCACTCTAGAAGAGTGTGCCTGGCATAAGGTATGCATTCAACAAATCTGACAACACAAGGAATTTGTTAAATGAATGACTAGTGTAAGTGAATGAAAGTACACATTAACTTTGTGACTTAGAAGCCTAATTTTATTTGGAGGTATTCATATATAGAAATAACTATAATATATTTGTTTAAAACAAAATAAAGCACTTTATTATTTTTGTCTAATGCTAAATAAATCACTTAAAGCAATGGTTTTCACAATTTGAAAGATATCTAGAAATATCTGGGGAGCTTTAAAAAATACAGAATTCTAGGTTTCACATGACTGATCACCAGAAACAACAGGTGCAATCTCTAAAGATTCTTAATGTGGAGTAGATTTAGTGTGGAGCTGACAACTTTATTTTTAAAAGCCCCTTAATTAAGCAGGGATATCTAGCTTTTTGGAATCATTGATTTATCTAATGCATTTGACATTGACCTTGGTAATGCTTCCATGGGATTGAGTTCCATGGAAATTTGGAGAAATGAAAGAACTGTAGAAGATAGTGGGGAATGCGTCATCAGCACCATTGAGCATACCTACAATTATATCAATTAAATAAATAACAGATTCACCATATAATCCTGCTATGTTCAGAAATATTTGGTACTGCCTGGGATACATCTGCAATTAAGACAGTTGACATGAGGGATGGAAAATGTCATTATGCAGTTCAATCACTGAAGAGGAGAAACTAAATAGGAGAAATTCCAAAACTTGTTGGCACTATGACATACTCTTATTATTTTTTGATTTCTTATCTCCTTCTGCTCTTCCCACACAGAGCTCATTCAAGACCAAAGCAACAATAATGGTAATAAATATGCAATTAGATGTTTAACAATAAGTGGAAATTGAAATGAATTTGATTTTTAGATTAGCACAAGCATAATTTTAGATATTTAGAGAAGCCATAGGATATGACCAAAGTGAGCTTGGGAAAGGCTACCTATGATTCTGACTAGGCAAAACATGCAGAAATCAACAGAATGTTCTTCTCTTCTAAGGGTCTGGGAATGCATGAAGAGGATTGTGAATGGTCATAATGATGGTTAGTTCAAAATATTTTTTAGTCAAGAACTGTTCCTGGAATTGTGGGCTGTAAAATCAGGACATTTAAATAGTTTATGTTTTCTATGACTACAGTAAATTGAATATAGACATGAGACAAAAGAATAAGTAGTTTAAATTATTTTTGTGGAATTTTAATAGTACTAAAAATGTGTAGAGTTTAATATTTAGTTAAATACCAAGCATACAATATATATACATTACACACATACACACCCTTATATACAGTCTCTATGCTTACATACCTGAATGGTAAGAGTTGTTATCTCTTGACAGTGGGACTATCATTTCTTTTTTCAGTTGTTTATAGTTTTAAACTTTTCTACAGTGAATATTATTTTTAAAATCATAATCAGAATATGTTTATTGCAACTATTCCTACTAGCACACCACATTCTTCTGAGTGGTAGTTTTCCTCCTGAGTGTGACTATTTAAAAAATTGGGAACAGAAGAACATTTCTGCACAAACCAAATTTGCTCAGAATATTGCTTTCCATCTCTCCCTTTTGCTGCTGAGAATCACAAAAATGCTTGCTTTTCTACATGTGTATATATCTACAGTGGGGTGTCAAATTTATACCCGGTTTTAACCTATGAAATATGAGGTTCTGAAAGCTTGTCCTTTTCTCTGAAGTCTTTTTGCTTTGAATACCGGTTGTAATTTCCTTTTAGTGCCTACTTTTAAAAATGATCCATTTAAAGTCTTTTTTCAAATGCACCTTTATTTCTCTCAGTTGCAGATATCCACTATTAACTGTAATTATGGTAATATTTTCCTTAAGTGGTACCTATTACTCAAGTGCTCTACTTGAAAATGATTTAAGCCTCTCAACACCTATGTAAATTTAAAAACTTTGTCCTCACTTTATGGATCAGTAATTGAGACCTGAAAATGTTAAGTGAGTTGCCAAAGGTTAGGATTTTGTTCAGCAAAATCAAGGTGATACAGTATGATGTATTTGTTTGAATTGCTGAAATTGAATCTGGTTTTCTTTTTATTTACATTTTAATGTTTTCTTCCTTTCTGTTTTAATAGTGTTTTTATTGCCAACTAGGAAATCCACTTTAAATATTTGTATACCTCATTAAATTTTCTCAGAGAAACTGAAGATTCCCAAGTTTCTTGTACACCATTCTTTAGTCCATAAAGAAGGAATAATAGCTCTTTTAACTACTTTACTAGGTTTGTTGTATGCTAAAGAAACGTGATTATTAATATTATGGTTGCATTCATTCATTCAAAATTTTGTCTAAATAAAACTTCTAATGTGTTATACACATTTCTAGGTGCTGGGGATATATTCGGAAAGGAATTCACAATCTGTGTAGGTGGTTGTACATGGGAGAGGAGGAAAAGGGAAGGACAAGTAAACAGGTAGTTATAATTACAATATTGAGTGATGTATACAATAAATTTTGAAAGCTCATAGGAAGACAACTTGCCAAGATTTTGAGGAGGAGACCTAGAAGAAGTTAATTTACCAAATTACAAGGTGTTTTACTTGCTTCTGCAAGTAATAGAAAAACTGCTGAGTTTTAAACATGATGTTGTTTGATCTGATTGAATTTTCACTTTGGGGAAAGAGTTTTGTCTGCACCTGATGCAAAGATGGATTGGAGTGGGAAGATAAGAGGATAAGAAAGCCAGTTGGAAACTATTGTTAAATAATTCAAATGAAAAATGATGGTGATCTAAGAAAGGGTATTGATAGTGAGAACTGAGAGAAGAGGATGAATTCAATAATTTTGAAAGGTACTGATTGGTGATTGATTATGTTTGTCAAAAGTGAGGGAAAGGGCAGTGCCAAGAGTGAGAGCTAGTTTTCTGGCTCAGAAAATTGTGTGCTTGCTGGGGTTACCAGTTGAGATTGGGGAGATTGTAGTATTTTATAATACTGTAAATTTGCTTCATATATTTGTTATTTTTCTTTTAAAATTTAAACCTTTTTTCTCAGCTCTGACCACATGGATTTCTATGGCATTGCTGTCAGTGAGAGAGGCCAGGTGTTGTTATCCTGTTCGATAGGGTTTTTCAAGGGTCAAGTAGTTATAATAAGTTCACTTTGTCTTCACTGGAGGATGGCATCTATTCTGAGATCTAGAGAAACTGGTGAAAAGGAGAGAGTGGATATTCCAGACAGTAGTAACATTATATAACAAATCCTAGGGAGGGAAAAGAGAGAGCGATTAAAAGAAACTGGTATTTTTATCTCTAGGAATTTTAAATGGCTGGATTATAGATTACATGGGAGAGAGGAGGGAGAGATTGGGGGAGATTATTGTCTGAGTTTTCTATCACTGAGTAACACATTATGGCAAATTTAGTGGCTTGAAACAGCATCCATGTATCAGCTCACATTTATGTAGTTTAGAAGTTCCAGTGGCTGGACTGGGTTCTCTGTCTAGTGTCCCACAATGCTAAAGCCAAGCTGTCTGCCAACCTGGGCTGTTATCTATAGGGAGATCCTGTGGAAGAAACTGCTTATAAGCCTTTTCTGGTTTTTGGCAGAATTCAGTTCAGTTGTGGGCTTAGGGTCCCTGTTTCCTTGCTGTTTTTTGGCTGGGGGTTGGTCCACCTTCCAGAGGCAACCCACATTCCTTGGCTCATAACTCCTTCCTTCTTCAAAGTGAGCAACGAAGAATCATTGAAACTTTCTGTTTCAGATCTCTTTGACTTCCCCTTCTGCAGCATTTCTCTTACTTCCCCTTTTTTACCCTGCTTTTCAGGGCTCATGTGATGACATTGCTCCCATGGGATAATCCAGAATAATATCTCTATCATAAGATCAACTGATTCATAACTTTAATTATATCTGCCAAGTTCCCTTTGCCATATAAAGTAACATTCACAGATATGGTATCTTACCATATTCATAGTCCCTGGGATTATGACATGAAATATTCTTAAGGGCCATGATTGTATCAAAATGGAGAGATGTCAGATGTGTTCTTTCCAGTTTACACAGGGCACTGAAACATCCTATGTATTTGGATTTTTTCCTAAACATTTAGCTAACTTGGGCTAATAGAGCACATCTGTTCCAATCACTGTTCTAAATGCTTTTCTTTATTATCTCATTGAATTCTCATAACAACCTTGGAAGAAGATACTATTATTAGTGTTCCATATTACAGATGAGCAAACTGAGGACAAATATTTAAGTAACCTTCCCAATATCCCACAAATAATAAGTGGCAGAGTTGGGATGTCAGCCTACACCATTCACCAATTTGATAGGCTTTCTTTTTTAAAGAAGGTGGAAGTTACTGAAATGTTTTAAACAGAGGGAAAAAAAATCATGATCAGAATTGTATTTTAGAGAAATTAATCTGACTTTCCTATTGATAATGGATTAGTTCAAAATAGGACTCATAATAAGGAAATTAGTTAAGAGCTTTTCACAACTGTCAAGGCTTGATGGTGGATTGTAAAGAGAGAGTTAAATGGAAGTATATGAGGGATGTTTTAGAAGCAAAATCACCAAGACTTTATGGCTGGCTGGATATGTAGGGAGAGGACAGAAAGAAGTCAGAGATGCTTCTTAAATTTTATGCTTTGGGCAACTGGATGGTTGAAGGCTTTAACGGAGATATAGGACCTAGGACCAGGAGCAGCTTAGGTGGGGCATGGGGAAAAGGAGAGAGGAGATGGTGAATCTTGCTGATGACAAGCTGAGTTTGTCAGTCTTAGTATGCTCATTTTATCCCATAGGTAATTGGCCATATAGATCAGGATCTTAGTAGAGAGATCTGGAATTGAGACATAAATTAAGTTGGGAAATGAGGTGATTATATTTTCAGTTTGAAAACATCATTCTGGAAGCTGTGTGTGGTATAAGGGTGTCCGCTTACAACAAAGTAAACTACAGAGCATTTTTCATAAAATAAATCAATATGTGATGACTCTTATTACACTTTACCTTTTAAAAGTTTGTTGTTGATGCCTTTCATATAAACTCTACCACAGGAACTTCTCACAAATGTCTAGCAGATTACTCTGCTTTCAGGGAAAAGCAGTATAAAAGTGAATGGGATAGGGAAAAATATATTGTCGTCTAGGTAAAATATGATTGGTAGCTTTGCTCAGGGTGGTGGTGGTAAAGATATAAACAATAAAGTACCAAGAAATCAAGTTGAATTTAAAATTTTTGTTTTTTATCTTCCATTTCATTTTTAGGTGTATAATGCTGTGAATTTTTATATGGTGCATTGTAGCTGAGGTTTTGTGCTGTGCTTTGTTTTTATCAATACTATGTAATCTCAAAATACATGTTTATGTAATTCTAATGCTTATGTGTGCTCATGAGTTTCTTTTTTTTTCTCATCAAATCTATTGAGTAGCCTATGCCAAGCCAATGTGTCTGTTTACTATTTTCAGAGGTTCAAGTTCTAATTTCCTAACTAAACTTGAAATTGTAGAAGATATTGACCCTGAAGTATTAGCTATACCAGTTTTCTTTTGACTCCTAATTTTGATTATGTGGGTTATTATATGTATATATTTTATATTCAAACAGCTTCACTATCAGAAGCTTAGTTAGCATCTGTCCCTTACTGACTTAGCTAATAAAAGTAAGAATATATTGTAATTCATAAGTGTTATTTGTTTTAATTTATCAATTTCACTAAGAGTAACATGGCTTTAATGACTAGCGCATTCTTGGAAATAGCCCAAGTCACCAATTCACAAAATGTCTTACCTTGCCCTTGTAAGGCACTGTGATAGTGAACTGGATCACTTATTAATTCTTTCTGCTTACCTTATATCAAATATTCTTATCCAGTGAAGTTAACCATTGGTAAATTTTCATAAGAGTATAATGCCAAAGGTTAAAAATGATGCGTAATTGGCTTTATTTAGTGTTTGCTTCTGCCAGATTTTGCCTTTGTCATAGCAAACCTACTAAACTTTTCTTTTTTCTATGCATCTATAAAAAATGAAGTGAGCAGAATTATTCATAATTACCAAAATTTATAATAGGTGAATGGAAAAGCAAACTGTGGTACATCCATACAATAGAATATTATTCAGCAATTTGAAGAATATTATTCAGTGATAAAAAGCATGAGCTAGCAATGTCAGCCAAATGACTGAATAAGAAGTCCTTCATTGTATCACACCTCAACAGCAACAATTTGACATCCATCCATTGATAAAAGTTTCTTTATGGAGTTGTGGGATCCAGCACAATATGCTAAGGGACCCAGGAGGAATCTCAGCCACCCATGCATCAGGTACTAGGCATACAGGTCTTATCTTGCCTGGGCACCTTGCAGAGGCCCAGGAACCAGGTCTAGCACCTCTTGGCCATGCTCTGGGAGCCCCTAGACAGGACTTGTCTTGGACAATCATCTATGGATGAGAGAGCCATTGTGGAAGTCCATGTTTCCAGCAGAAAATTTCCAGCACGTTGTTGGAATAACAACAACAATGACAACAACAGAATGTATGTGTGTGTGTATATAGATAGATAGATAGATGGATAGATAGATAGATATGTAATATATACACATACATATACATATATATATACTTGCATATGTGAGTGTGTGTGTGTGCATGTATGTGCATGTGTGTGTGCATGTGTTTGGATGCATTGCAGAGGGCAAGAGAAACAGTTTGACTTTACCAGTGTCACCCCTCTCCCAAGACATCACAATTCAGTGCCAAGAGATACTTTCTTGGGCCACGATTTCCCTTGTGGGGGAAAATGAGAGCATGTGAGTGAGTGCCCACCTTCCCTAGTTATGTAGGACACTGCCAAAGAGGCCCATTTCTCTCAAACCCAATCCAGAGTACTGAGTCATGAGCTTCATGACTAGGGGGTGAGAAGAGGCTGGTATAGTGGCATATTGGATTCTTGGAGGGTATTAAAGGGATGCAGATCCTACAAACAGCATTGTGGATGCCATCAAGAAGCCCACACATGAGCCAATGGGGATACCTCATGAAGAGATCTCCCCAACTGGCACAAGGACACCCACAGTAATATGCACACCTTACTCAAACACACCCCATCATGTGACTGGCTCCCTGTGTGCATCCCCAAGGGTGGCAAGAGCCAGATTTGGCAGACAGATAGTGAGCACATGCAGAAAAGTGGCCTGAATCTGTGGGTCAAGGAGAAACCACAACTTGAGCTTTAGCTCTGCCCTTGGGAAAGCAAATAGGAGGGTGTCAGCACCTCACCTGTTGCATGGAGGACCAAAAGGCACACAAGCTTAAGAATTCTACCACAAGAGGGAGCAAGAAGCATGGAGAAAGCATATCCATAGAAAGTCTGTGAAAGATTCAGGATCGCTATAAGGGCTAACAGAAGATGTTTCTCTCCAAAATTCAGTTAGTGAATATTGAAGGAGGTGACCGTTATTTCAAATGTGAGAGAGCAATGCAAGGAACTTGAAAAATCAAGGAAACATAGCACCACCAAAGGGTCACAATATTGTTCCAGCAACCAACCCCAAAAACATGGAGATCTGTGATTTACCTGATAAGTAATTCAAAATAGCTCTTTTAAGGAAGATTAAGAAGCTATAAGAAAACACAGAAAGACAACTCAATGTAATCAGGAAAACAATATATGAACCAATAAGAAGTTTAACAAAGAGATAGAAATCATAAAAAAATAAACAGAAATTCTAGAGGTGAAAAATATAATGAATAAAGTAAAAAATGCAGTAGAATGAATCAACTGCAGACTGAATCAACAGAAAAGATACTCTGAAAATTAGAATAGAGGAAATTTGAAATTATCAAATCAGAAGAAAACAAATAAAAATAATGCAAAAGAGTGAAGAAAACTTATGTGATACCATCAAAAGAAACAATCTGCAAATTATTGAAATCCCAGAAGAAGAAGAGAGAGAGAAGTAGGCAGAAAACAAATTTAAAGGAGTAATGGTTGAGAACTCCCCAAATCTGGGGAGAGATTTGGATTTCTAAATTTATGAAGCTCATAGGTCACCAAGAAAAATTCAATTTAAAGAGATCTTTGGGAGTTGGGAAAAGATGTAGAGTAGGAAGACCCTGGGCTCATCTCCACTCATGAACACAGATAAATCACAACTATCTGTAGAACAACAATGAATGAAAATGACCAGAACGTACCAGAAAAGATATTTTACAACTAGACTTAAAGAAGGAACCACAGTGAGATGGGTAGGGGGGACAGACTTGTGATATTGTCAAGTCTTATACACCCAGGTGGGTAACCCACAAACTGGAGAATAATTATATTGCAAAGTTTCTTCTGCAGCAATGAGAGCTCTGAGTCCCACATGGGGCTCCCCTGCCTGGGAGTCTTTTCCTGGGAAGAAGAGCCCCCAGAGCATTTGGCTTTGAAGGTCACTGGGGCTTAAATTTGGGAGTCCCACAAGACAGGATAAAGGGCTCACACAAAATCTCACACACAGTGGAACCCAAGGCAAAAGCTTTAACTTGATGGGAGTCTAGGTCAGACCTACCTGCTGGTCTTGGTGAGCCTCCCAGAGAGGCAGGGGGCACCTGCAGCTTACCCTGTGAGCATAGACACTGGCAGAAGCCATTCTTGGGCACTCCTTCTACCACATGAATGCTGGTGCTGGCAGGCACCATTGAGGGATCCTCCCTCTAGCTCATTAACACAAAGACCTGACCCCACCATACAACATGTAGGTGCTAGTGCTGGGGTGCCTCAGGCCAAGCAATGAAGTGGGTGAGGACACAGTTCCAGCCATCAGAAGTCAGGCTGCCTAAAGACATCCTGAGCCCACAGTCACCTCTAGACACACCCCTAGCTAAAATCTCTCCCACCAGAGAGTGCAGGACTCGGCTACACCCACCAGTGGGCAGGAACCAGCCCCAGGATCACCTGTGCCCCCACACTGCCCTCCAGGAAGCCTGCTCTAGGCTTTAGACAAGACTCTCCCACCAGGGGAAAGACACCAGACACAAGAAAACAGCAATCCTGCAGTCTGTGGAACCAGCCTGCCCACAGCAGGTCAGACCCCACCCTGATACTAGCTGAGCCCTGGTACTGCCCACTAACAGGCCAACACAAGCTTAAGGACACCCTGGACTCAGACCCAACTATGTCAGGAACTGACACCCCCACCAGCAAATTGACACCAACTCTGGTATTCCTGGGCCCTGCAATCAGACTCTAAGACCCAGCTCTGCCTGCCAGTAAGCCAGTACTAAACCCAGAACCTGGCTTTACTCACCAATGGCAGGACAACATTCCTGGAGTCTTCTGGACCTGACTCTGCCCACCAATGAGCTACCATAAACCCCAGATGCCCACAGGGCTCCACAGTCAGCCACTTCATGAACCATTCTGCCAACCAGCAGCTGGCACCCTCTGCACAAGGCAGGGCCTGGCAACCAATTGGACTGGGGGTCAAAAAAACCTACCAAACCACCCATGTAGTTATCCTGCCACAACAGAGTGACACACGTAGTCCTCAAAGGCGGAAACCCTAGAGCATATAGCTCAGGTGACAAGAGGGGAGTGTGCTGCTGGGATACATAGAACATCTCATACAAAGGCCACTTCTTTAAGGTCAAGAAACATAACAAACTGACCAGATACATAAAAATAAAAACAGCAATTCAGGCAAAATGAGGTGACAGAGGAACATGTTCCAGACAAAGGAACAAGATTAAAACCCCAGAAGAAGAGCTAAGTGAAATGGAGATAGGCAATTACCCAAGAAGGAGTTCAGGGTATGATCATAAAGATGATCAAAGAAGTCAGGAGAAGAATGGTTGCACAGAGCAAGAAGTTAGAAGTTTTAAACAAAATTTGAAAATATAAAGAACAACCACACAGAAATGAAGAATAAAAAACTGAAATGAAAAATACACTAGAAGGGAGCAACATTATACTAAAGGATACAGAGGAATGGATCAGTGAGCTAGAATACACAGTAGTGGAAATCACTAATGCTGAACAGAGAAAAAGAAAAAAAAGAATGCAAAGAAATGAGGACAGTTTAAGGCACATCTGGGACAATATCAAGCACATGAGTATTTATATTTTAGGGATCCCAGAAGGAGAAGACAGAGAGAAAGGGGCAGAGAACATATTTGAAGACATAATAGCTGAAAATTTCCCTAACCTGGGAAAAGGAAACAGACATCAATGTCCAGGAAGTGTAGAGTAGCACACAGGATTAATCCAAAGAGGAACACATTAAAACACATTGTAATTAAAAATGACAAAAATTAAAGAGAAAGAGAGAATATTAAAAGCAACAAAGGAAAAACAACAAAAAATATACAAGGGAACTCTCATAAGGCTATCAGCTGATTTTTCAGCAGAAACTCTGCAGGCCAGAAGACAGTAGCATCATACCTTTAAAGTGATGAAAGGGAAACACTTACAACCAAAAATAATCTACCCAGCAAGACTCTTGTTCAGCTTTGATGGAGCAATCCAAAGCTTTATAAACAAGCAAAAGCTAAAAGAGTTCTGCACCACCAAATCAGCTTTGCGAGAAAACTTAAAGGAATTTCTCAAAACAAAAAAGAAAAGCCACAACTGTAAATATGAAAATTATGAAATGAAAAAGGTCAAAGGCAAAGGCAAACATATAGAAAGGTATGAAATCTTCCACACACAAATCTAGCAGGAAGGTTAAATGACAAAAGTAGTAAAATCATCTATTTCCACAATAAGCAGTTAAGGGATACACAAAACACGTAGATGTAAAATATATCAAAAATGGTAATTGTGAGTGGAGAAGAGTACAAATTCAGGGCTGTTAAAATCCATTTAAAATTAAGAGATGAGCAACTTAAAATATTCATGGATATATATTGCCGTATAAAAACCTCAAGGTAACCCCAAATCAAAAATCTATAATAGATACATAAAAAAGGAAAAGGAATCCAAACGTAACACTAAAGACAGTCATAAAATCAAAAGAGAAAAGAACTAAAGAAGAAAGGGAAAAAATGATCCACAAAAACAATTACAAAACAAATAAGAAAACAGAAATAAGAACATACAAATCAATAATTACCTTAAATGTAAAGACTAAGTGCTCCAATCTAAAGACATAGAGTGTCTGAATGGATACAAAAACAAGAGCCATATGTATGCTGCCTACAATAGACACTTCAGATCTAAACACACACAGATAGAAAGTGAGAGGATGTAAAAAGGTATTCAATGCAAATGCAAATCAAAAGAAAGATGGGGTAGCAATACTCATATGAGACAAAACAGATTTTGAAATAAAGGCTGTTACAAGAGACAAAGAAGGACACTACATGATGATCAAGGGATCAATCCAAGAAAAATATATAACAATTGTAATTATATATTCACCCAACATAGCAGCACCTAAATACATAAAGCAAATATTAACAGACTCACAGGTAGAAATCAACAGTAACACAATAATAGTAGGGGACTTTAACACCCTACGTACATCAACGGACAGATCACCCAGACAGGAAATCAATAAGAAAACACTGGCCTTAAATGATATTTTAAACCACATGGACTTAATTGATATATATAGAGAGCATTCCATCCAAAAGTAGCAGAATATACTTTCATTTCAAGTACACATGGAACATTCTCCAGGATAGATCTCATGCTAGGTCAGAAAACAAGCCTCAGTAAATTTAAGAAAATTGAAATCCTATCGAGCATCATTTCTGACCACAACATTATGAGACTAGAAATCAACAACAAGAAAAAAATGTAAAAAACACCAACATGTGGAGGCTAAACAGCATGCTACAAAACAACCAAGAGATCACTGAAGAAACCAAAGAGGAAATAAAAAAAAAATACCTAGAGAAAAATGAAAGGGAAAACATGAGGATCTAAAATCTGTGGGATGCAGCAAAATCAGTTCTAAGAGGGAAGTCTAGAGGGATAATAGCATACCTCAGGAAGTAAGAAAAATCTCAAACAACCTAAACTTACACATAAAGGAACTAGAGAAAGAAGAGCAAACAAAACCCAAAAGTTAGTAGAAGGGAAAAACTCATAAAGATCAGAGCAGAAATAAATGAAATAGAGTCTAAAAAAACAATAGACTAGATCAATGAAACTAAAAGCCAATTCTTTGAAAAGATTAAGTAAATTGATAAACCTTTAGCCAGACTCAGGAAAAAAAGGGAGTGGGCCCAAATCAATAAAATCAGAAATGAAAAAGGAGAAGTTAAAACTGACACCACAGAAATACAAAAGATCATAAGAGACTATTACAAACAACTGTATGCCAATAAAATGGGCAACCTAAAAGAAATGGGAAAATCCTTAGAAATGCACAATCTCCAAAGGCTCATCAAGGAAGAAAGAGAAAATTTGAACAGACCAATTACCAGTAGTGAAATTGAATCAGTAATTAAAAAATTCCCAACAAATAAAAGTCCAGAACCAGTTGGCTTAACAGGTGAATTCTACCAAACATTTAGAGAAGAGTTAACACCTATCCATCTTAAACTATTGCAAAAAATTGCAGAGGAAGGAACATTCCCGTACTCATTGTATGTGGCCAGCATCACCTTGATACCAAAACCAGACAAAGATACTACAAAAAAAGAAAATTACACACCAATGTCACTGATGAATATAGATGCAAAAAACACTCAACAAAATATTAGCAAACATAATCTAATTATACATTAAAAGGATCATACACCATGATCAAGTGGGATTTATTCTAGGGATGCAAGAATTTTTCATTATTCACAAATCAATCAATGTGATACACCACATTAACAAATTGAAAAATAAAAATCATATGATCATCTCAATAGATGCAGAAAAAGCTTTTGACAAAATTCAACATACATTTTTTATAAAAATTCTACACAAAGTTAACATAGGGCTTCCCGGGTGGCACAGTGGTTGAGAGTCTGCCTGCTGATGCAGGGGGCACAGGTTCGTGCCCCGGTCTGGGAAGATCCCACATGCCATGGAGCGGCTGGGCCCGTGGGCCATGGCCACTGAGCCTGCACATCTGGAGCCTGTGCTCTGCAATGGGAGAGGCTATGGCAGTGAGAGGCCCACGTAGAGCAAAAAAAAAAAAAAAGTTAACATAGAGGGAACTACCTTGACATAATAAAGGCAATATATGACAGATCAATAGCTAACATCCTACTTACTGTGAAGTGCTGAAAGCATATCCTCTAAGATCAGGAAGAAGACAAGGATGCCCATTCTTCCCACTTTTATTCAACATAGTTTTGGAAGTCCTAGCCAATGCAATCAGAGAAGAAATAGAAACAAAAGGAATCAAAATTGAAAGGAAGAAGAAAAACTGCCACTGTTTGCAGATGACATGATATTATACATAGAAAATCTTAAGGAGTCCACCAGAAAACGACTAGATCTCATTAATGAATTTGGTAAGGTTTCTGGAAACAAAATCAATATACAGAAATCTGTTGCATTTCTATAATAAAAATCTATCAAAGAGGATTTAAGGAAACAATCCCATTTACCATCATATCAAAAATCATAAAATACCTAGGAATAAACCTACTTAAGAAGGTAAAAGACCTGTACTTGGAAAATTATAAGACACTGATAAAAGAAATTGAAGACAATACAAACAGATGGAAAGATATAAAATGTTCATGGATTGGAAGAATCAATATTGTTAAGATGATCACCCAAGGCAATCTACAGATTTAATGCAATCGCTCTCAAAATACCAGTGGCATTTTCCAGAAAACTAGAAAAAATAATTTTAAAATGTGTATAAAAACAAAAAAGAGGGCTTACCTGGTTGTGCAGTGGTTGAGAGTCTGCATGCTGATGCAGGAGACACGGGTTCATGCCCTGGTCCAGGAAGATCCCACATACTGCGGAGCAGCTGGGCCCATGAGCCATGGCCGCTGAATCTGCGCATCGGAGCCTGTGCTCCGCAATGGGAGAGGCCACAACAGTGAAAGGCCCGCATACCGAAAAAAAAAAAAGACCCCAAATAGCCAAAACAATCTGGAAAAAGACAAGAGAGCTGAAGGAATTATGCTCCCTGACTTCAGACTATACTACAAAGCTACAGTGATCAAAACAGTATGGTACTGACACAGAAACCAACACATAGATCAATGGAACACCAAGCATTTATGGTTAATTAATCTATGACATAGGAGGCAAGAATATAAAAACAGAAAAGACAGTCTCTTCAATAAGTAATGCTGAGAAAACTGGACAGCTATATATAAAAGAATGTGATTAGGACATTCTCTAGCACCATATACAAAAATAAACTCAAAATGGATTAAAGACCTAAATGTAAGACCAGAAACCATAAAATTCTTAGAAGTAAACATAGGCAGAGTACTCTTTGACATAAATATTTGCAATATTTTTTTGGATCTGTCTCCTAAAGCAAAGGAAACAAAAGCAAAATAAACAAATGAGACCTAATTAAAATTAAAAGCTTTTGCACAGCAAAGGAAACCATAGCAAAAAAGAAAAGGCCACCTACTGAATGGGGGAAATGTTTGCAAATGATATGACCAATGATATGATATCCAATATACATAAACAGCTCATACAACTCAAAATCATAAAAATAAACAGCCAAATTAAGAAATGGACAGAAGACCTGAATAAACATTTCTGTAAAGAGGACATGGCAATGGCCAACAGGCACATGAAAAGATGCTCACCATTGATAATCATCAAGGAATTGCTAATCAAAACTGCAAAATCACCTCACACCTGTCAGAATGGCTATCAGCAAAACAAACTTAAATAACAAATGTTGGAGAATATGTGGAGAAAAACGAACCCTTGCACACTGATGGTAGGAATGTAACTTGGTGCAGCCACTGTGGAAAACAGTATGGCAGTTTTTCAAAAACTAAAAATCGAACTACCACATGACCCAGCAATTACACTCTTGGGTATATACCTGAAGAAAAAAATAAATAAATAATTTGAAAAACTACATGCACCCCAATGTACATACCAGCATTATTTACAGATGACATTACCAAGGTATGGAAGCAACCTAAGTATCCAAGTGTCCATCAAGAGATAAATGGATAAAGAAGATGTGGTGTATACATACAATGGAATGTTATTCAGCCAAAAAACAAAAAATGAAATTTTGCCATTTGCAAAATCATGGATGGACTTGGGAGGGTATTATGCAAAATGAAATAAGTCAAATAGAGAAAGAATACTGTATGATATCACTTATATGTGGAATGCAAAAAATACAACAAACTAGTGAATATAACAAAAAAGAAGCAGATTAACAGATACAGAGAACAAACCAGTGGTTACCAGGGCAGAGAGGCAAGTGGGGTGGAGCAATAAAGGGATAGGGGATTAAGAGCTACAAACTATTATGTATAAAATATGCTACGAGTTTATACTGTACAACTCAAGGAATATAGCCAATATTTTTCAATAACTATAAATGGAGTAGAACCTTTAAATTCTGAATCACTATATTGTACACCTGTAATTTATATAATATCATACATCAAATATACTTAAATAAATAACTAAATAAATAAGAAAGAGATCCTCTCCAAGATATATTATAATAAAACTTTCTAAAATAAAAATAAATCTGTAAAAAAGCAAGAGAAAAGAAGCTTGTAAATTACAAAGGAACCCTCATAAGACTGTGAGTGGCATTCTCAACAGAAACATTATTGGCCAGGAGAGAGTGGGATAATAATAGTCAAACATGATTTTGCAGAGAAATCTGTATTCTTATGTTCATTGCAGCATTATTCACAATAGCCAAGACATGGATGCAACCTATGTCATTCTATGGATACATGGACAAAAATGATGTGAGACACACACACACAGATATTGTAATGGTTGACATATGGCACTATGCATTTGTTAAGACCCATAGAACTTTATACCACAGAGAGTGAATCTTAATGTAAACTTTGAACTTTAGTACTAGTAATGTATTGATTTTGCTTCATAAATTGTAACAATGTTACATCCTAAAGCAAAATGTATATAAAGGGGAAACTATGGGGGAGGAGGGGTGGGTATATGGGAACATTTTGTGCTCTCCATCCAATTTTTCCATAATACTGAGTCTGGTTTAAAATTAAGTATTTGTGAAAAAGAGAAAAATGCAATTTTACAAGGTGAGTTTAGATCAAAATGCATAAATGACAATATAATGGTAAATAAATGAAACAGGGACATGTCATAGGAGAAAGAGAAAAAACAGGAGAAATCTCTTTCTGGAGAATTAAAAAGTAATTTATATTGTTATAATTGAATACAAATTTGAGATAACTAGTCGAGCTTTCTTGTTCCCACTAACCTTTTTGGGCAGGTGCCCTAAGTTTCCAGGCTGATGATCCACACAGCAGTAGTTTTGATACTTATTTTGTTTCTTAATTCCCTTGTATTTATTTACTTCTACAATGCAATACTCATATAAGAATGATATGTCTTATTAATTAAACAAGTATTTCTTGAGTACCTACTTGTATTGCAGGCTTCATTCTGGGTGTTTGGTATACATCAGTGTACAAAACACACTAAAATTTCAGCTCTCATAAAACTTGCATTACTCCTACAGATTTAAGTCCTCCACAAACTATGATAAACATCACTCTGATGTTTCCTTCTGAACGGTAACTTCCACATAACAGCTTCACTTGCTATATCAGAAAAGAACATCTTTTTACCACAATACATAATTTTGATCTACTTCTTTTTCAATTGTTCTAAGTATTGCTTTTTGCCTCCTCATTTTCTGTTAAATTTTTATTTCTGTGCTAGATTTTCTTTGGCTTATACTCAGTGAGTATGTGAGAGAATTCCCAGGCTATATCTCTTTCCCCACAGAACACTAAAATACATAGATCAAGCTATTTGTGTAGCTGATATGTGGGTGTTTTTCCCCAAAACAGACTCATTTCAAATTTTTTTGTACAGAGTTGACTTATTACTGTCAATTTCTGTCCTAGATTGTGGAAATGAGAGAAGAAAAGTGACTATCCCAGGTTACGTATTTAAGAGTTAGCAGAACCAAGACTAGAACACAGACCCTGATTCTATTCTAATATTTTCCACAAAACTATTGTAGAATTTCTGTCAGCTTAGGGAAAATGATTCATTATTTTTTCGCTTCCAATTTTCCCAACATAATATTTACTACAAGAATTTAGGCCATGTATAAAATTTATCTGAAAGGTTTACCAAACTTGTAAAGAAAAAAAAGAATATATTGAGGAAGATGGCAGAAGAAAAAGAGGCGGAGATCACCTTCCTCCCCACAGATACACCAGAAATACATCTACACGTGGAACAACTCCCACAGAACACCTACTGAATGCTGGCAGAAGACCTCAGACCTCCCAAAGGCAAGAAACTCTCCACATACCTGGGTAGGGCAAAAGAAAAAAAAATAAACAGAGACAAAATGATAGGGACGGGACCTGCACCAGTGGGAGGGAGCTGTGAAGGAGAAAAGGTTTCCACACACTAGGAAGCCCCTTCGTGGGCGGAGACTGTGGGTGGTAGAGGGGGAAAGCTTCGGAGCCGCAGAGGAGAGCACAGCAACAGGGGTGCAGAAGGCAAAGCGGAGAGATTCCTGCACAGAGGATCGGTGCCGACCGGCACTCACCAGACCGAGAGGCTTGTCTGCTCACCTGCCGGGGCGGGCGGGGCTGGCAGCTGAGGCTCAGGCTTCGGTCGGACTGCAGGGAGAGGACTGGGGTTGGAGGCATGACCACAGCTTGCAGGGGGTTAGTGGACCATGGCTAGCTGAGACAGAGTCCGGGGAAAAGTCCAGACCTGCCAAAGAGGCAAGAGACTTTTCCTTCCCTCTTTGTTTCCTGGTGCGTGAGGAGAGGGGATTAAGAGTGCTGCTTAAAGGAGCTCCAGAGATGGGGGCGAGCCACGGCTAAAAGCGCGGACCACAGAGATGGGCATGAGACACTAACGTTGCTGCTGCTGCCACCAAGAAGCCTGTGTGCGAGCATAGGTCACTATCCACATCCCCCTTCCGGGGAGCCTGTGCAGCCCACCACTGCCAGGATCCCAGCATCCAAGGACAACTTCCCCAGGAGAATGCACAGCGTGCCTCAGGCTGGTGCAACGTCACGCTGGCCTCTGCCACCGCAGGCTAGCCCCGTAATCCGTACCCCTCCCTTCGCCTGGTCTGAGTGAGCTGTGCCCCGGAACCAGCGGTTTCTTTAACCCCGCCCTGTACGAGATAACAACAGATGCCCTCAGGGGACCTACATGCAGAGGCGGGGCCAAATCCAAAGCTGAGCCCCTGTGAGCTGTGAGATCAAAGAAGAGAAAGGGAAATCTCTCCCAGCAGCCTCAGAAGCAGTGGATTAAAACTCTACAAACAACTTGATGTACCCTGCTTCTGTGGAATACATGAATAGACAATGAATCATCCCAAATTGAGGAGATGGACTTTGAGAGCAAGATTTAAGATTTTTTTCCCTTTTCCTCTTTTTGTGAGTGTGTATGTGTATGCCTCTGTGTGAGACTTTGTCTGTATAGCTTTGCTGCCACCATTTGTCCTAGGGTTCTATCCGTCCATTATTTCGTTTTGTTTCTTAATAATTATTTTTTATTTTATTTTTTTATTTTTATTTTAATAACTTTATTATATTTATCTTACTTTATTTTATTTTACTTTATCTTCTTTCTTTCTTTTTTTTCCTTCCTTCCTTCCTGCCTCTCTCCCTGTCTCACTGTCTCCCTCCCTCCCTCCTTTTTCTTTCTTTCTTTCTTTCTTCCTTCCTTTCTTTCTTTCTTTCTTTCTTTCTTTCTTTCTTTCTTTCTTTCTTTCTTTCTTTCTTTCTACTTCTACTAATTCTTTCTTTCTACTTCTTCTCCCTTTTACTCTGAACCATATGGATGAAAGGCTCTTGGTGCTGCAGCCAGGAGTCAGTGCTGTGTCGCTGAGGTGGGAGAGCCAATTTCAGGACACTGGTCCACAACAGACCTCTCAGCTCCACATAACATCAAATGGCAAAAATCACCCAGAGATCTCCATCTCAACACCAGCACCCAGCTTCACTCAAGGACCAGCAAGCTACAGTGCTGGACAACCTATGCCAAACAACTAGCAAGACAGGAACACAACCCCACCAATGAGTATAGAGGCTGCCTAAAATCATAATAAGGCCACAGACACCCCAAAACACACTAACAGATGTGGAACATACCACCAGAAAGACAAGATCCAGCCTCATCCACCAGAACACAAGCACTAGTTCCCTTCACCAGGAAGCCTACACAACTGACTGAACCAACTTTAGCTGCTGGGGACAGACAACAAAAACAATGGGAACTACGAACCTGCAGCCTGCAAAACGAGACCCCAAACACAGTAAGATAAGCAAAATGAGAAGACAGAAAAACACACAGCAGATGAAGGAGCAAGATAAAAACCCACCAGACCGAACAAATGAAGAGGAAATAGGCAGTCTACCTGAAAAAGAATTCAGAATAATGATAGTAGAGATGATACAAAATCTTGGAAATAGAATAGACAAAATGCAAGAAACATTTAACAAGGACCTAGAAGAACTAAAGAGGAAACAAGCAATGATGAACAACACAAGAAATGAAATTAAAAATACTCTAGATAGGGTCAATAGCAGAATAACTGAGGGAGAAGAAAGGATAAGTGACCTGGAAGATAAAATAGTGGAAACAACTACTGCAGAGCAGAATAAAGAAAAAAGAATGAAAAGAACTGAGGACAGTCTTAGAGACCTCTGGGACATTAAACACACCAACATTCGAATTATAGAGGTTCCAGAAGAAGAAGAGAAAAAGACTGAGAAAAAACTTGAAGAGATTATAGTTGAAAACTTCCCTAATATGGGAAAGAAAATAACTATTCAAGTCCAAGAAGCACAGAGAGTCACATGCAGGATAAATCCAAGGAGAAATACTCCAAGACACATATTAATTAAACTGTCAAAAATTAAATACAAAGAAAACATATTAAAAACAGCCAGGGAAAAACAAGAAAAAACACACAAAGAAATCACCATAAGGTTAACAGCTAATCTTTCACCAGTAACCTTGCAAGCCAGAAGGGACTGGCAGGACATATTTAAAGCGATGAAGGAGAAAAAGCTGCAAACAAGACTACTCTAACCAGCAAGGATCTCATTCAGATTTGATGGAGAAATTAAAACCTTTACAGACAAGCAAAAACTGAGAGAGTTCAGCACCACAAAACCAGCTTTACAACAAATGCTAAAGGAACTTCTCTAGACAAGAAACACAAGAGAAGGAAAAGACCAGAAATAATGAAACCAAAGCAATTAAGAAAATGGGAATAGGAACATACATACTTATAATTACCTTAAATGTAAATGGACTAAATGCTCCCACCAAAAGACACACATTGGCTGAATGGATACAAAAACAAGACCCATATACATGCTATCTACAAGAGACCCACTTCAGACCTAAAGACACATACACACTGAAAGTAAGGGGATGGAAAAAGATATTCCATGCAAGTAGAAACCAAAAGAAAGCTGGAGTAGCAATTCTCATATCAGACAAAATGGACTTTAAAACAAAGACTATTAGAAGAGACAAAGAAGGGCACTACATAATGATCAAGGGATCGATCCAAGAAGAAAATATAACAATTGTAAATATTTATGCACCCAACATAGGAGCACCTCAATACAGAAGGAAAATACTAACAGCCATAAAAGGGGAAATCAGCAGTAACACATTCTTAGTAGGGGACTTTAACACCCCACTGTCACCAATGGACAGATTATCCAAAAAGAAAATAAAAAAGGGAACACAAGCTTTAAATGGTACATTAACTAAGATGGACGTAATTGATATTTATAGGAAATTCCATCCGAAAAGAACAAAATACACATTTTTCTCAAGTGTTCATGGAGCATTATCTAGGACAGATCATATCTTGGGTCAAAAATCAAGCCTTGGTAAATTTAAGAAAATTGAAATTGCATCAAGTATCTTTTCCGACAACAACGCTATGAGGCTAGATATTAATTACAGGAAAAGATTTGTAAAAAATACAAACACATAGATGCTAAACAATGCACTAGTTAATAATGAAGTGATCACTGAAGAAACCAAAGATGAAATTAAAAAATTACCTAGAAACAAATGACAATGTGGACACGACGACACAAAACCTATGGGAAGCAGCAAAAACAATTCTAAGAGAGAAGTTTATAGCAATAAAATCCTACCTTAAGAAACAGGAAACATCTTGATAAAACAACCTAACCTTGCACCTAAAGCAATTAGAGAAAGAAGAACAACAACAAAAAAACACCCAAATTTAACAGAAGGAAATAAATCATATAGATGAGATCAGAAATAAATGGAAAACAAATGAAGGAAACAATAGGAAAAATCAATAAAACTAAAAGCTGGTCCTTTGAGAAGATAAACAATATTGATAAACCATTAGATAAACTCTTCAAGAAAAAAAGGGAGAAGACTCACATCAATAGAATCAGAAATGAAAAAGGAGAAGTAACAACTGACACTGCAGAAATACAAAAGAGCATGAGAGACTATTACAAGCAACTGTATGCCAATAAAATAGACAACTTGGAAGAAATGGACAAATTCTTAGAAATACACAACGTGCCAAGACTGAATCAGGAAGAAATAGAAAATATGAACAGACCAATCACTAGCACTGAAATTGAAACTGTGATTAAAAATCTTCCAAGAAACAAAAAACCAGGACCAGATGGCTTCACAGGCGGATTCTATCAAACATTTAGAGAAGAGCTAACACCTATCCTTCTCAAACTCTTCCAAAATATAGGAGAGGGAGGAACACTCCCAAACTCATTCTACGAGGCCACCATCACCTTGATACTAAAACCAGAGAAGGATGTCACAAAGAAAGAAAACTACAGTCAAATATCACTGATGAATATAGATGCAAAAAACCTCAACAAAATACTAGCAAACAGAATCCAACAGCACATTAAAAGGATCATAAACCATAATCAAGTGAGATTTGTTCCAGGAATGAAAGGATTCTTCAGTTTACGCAAATCAATCAACATGATAGACCATATTAACAAATTGAAGGAGAAAAACCAGATGGTCATCTCAATAGATGCAGAGAAAGCTTTCGACAAAATTCAACACCCATTTATGATAAAACGTTGCAGAAATTATGCGTAGAGGGAACTTTCCTCAACATAATAAAGGTCATATATGACAAACACAGAGCCAGCATCCTCCTCAATGGTGAGAAAATGAAAGCATTTCCACTGATATCAGGAAGAAGACAAGGTTGTCCACTCTTACCACTCTTATTCAGCATAGTTTTGCAAGTTTTAGTCAGAGCAATCAGAGAAGAAAAGGAAACAAAAGGAATACAAATCAGAAAAGAAGAAGTAAAATTGTCACTCTTTGCAGATGAAATGCTACTATACATAGAGAATGCTAAAGATGCTACCAGAAAATTACTAGAGCTAATCAATGAATTTGGTAAAGTAGCAGGACACAAAATTAATGCAGCAAAATCTCTGGCATTCCTATACACTAATGATGAAAAATCTGAAAGTGAAACCAAGAAAACACTCCCATTTAACACTGCAACAAAAAGAATAAAATATCTAGGAATAAACCTACCTAAGGAGACAAAAGACCTGTATGCAGAAAATTATAAGACACTGATGAAAAAAATTAAAGATGATACAAATAGATGGAGACATATACCATGTTCTTGGATTGGAAGAATCAACATTATTAAAATGACTCTACTACGCAAAGTAATCTATAGATTCAATGCAATGCCTATCAAACTACCACTGGCATTTTTCACAGAACGAGAACAAAAAAATTCACAATTTGTATGGAAACACAAAAGACCCCGAATAGCCAAAGCAATCTTGAGAACGAAAAATGGAGCTGGAGGAATCAGGCTCCCTGACCTCAGACTATACTACGAAGCTACAGTAATCAAGACACTATGGTACTGGCACAAAAACAGAAAGATAGATCAATGAAAGAGGATAGAAAGCCAAGAGATAAACTGATGCACATATGGTCAACTTATTTTTGATAAAGGAGGCAGGAATATACAGTGGAGAAAGGACAGCCTCTTCAATAAGTGGTGCTTGGAAAACTGGACAGTTACATGTAAAAGTATTAGATTAGATCACTCCCTAAGACCATACACAAAAGTAAGCTCAAAATGGATTAAAGACCTAATGTAAGGGTACAAACTATCAAACTCTTAGAGGAAAACATAGGCAGAACACTCTATGACATAAATCACAGCATGATCCTTTTTGACCCACTTTCTAGAGAAATGGAAATAAAAACAAAAATAAACAAATGAGACCTAATGAAACTTCAAAGCATTTGCACATCAAAGGAAACCATAAACAAGACCAAAAGACAACCGTCAGAATGGGAGAAAATATTTGCAAATGAAGCGACTGACAAAGGATTAATCTCCAAAATTTATAAGCAGCTCATGCAGCTCAATGTCAAAAAAATAAACAACTAAATCCAAAAATGGGCAGAAGACCTAAATAGACATTTCTCCAAAGAAGGTATGCAGACTGCCAACAAACACATGAAAGAATGCTTGACATCATTAATCATTAGAGAAATGCAAATCAAAACTACAATGAGATATCATCTCACACCAGTCAGAATGGCCATCATCAAAAAATCTAGAAATAATAAATGCTGGAGAGGGTGTGGAGAAAAGGGAACACTCTTGCACTGCTGGTGGGAATGTGAATTGGTTCAGCCACTATGGAGAACAGTATGGAGGTTCCTTAAAAAACTACAAATAGAACTACCATATGACCCAGCAATCCCACTACTGGGCATGTACCCTGACAAAACCATAATTCAAAAAGAGTCATGTATCAAAATATTCATTGCAGCTCTATTTACAACAGCCTGGAGATGGAAACAACCTATGTGTCCATCATCAGATGAATAGATAAAGAAGATGTGGCACATATATACAATGGAGTATTACTCAGCATAAAAAGAATGGAAATTGAGCTATTTGTAATGAGGTGGATAGACCTAGAGTCTGTTATACAGAGTGAAGTAAGTCAGAAAGAGAAAGACAAATATCGTATGCTAACACATATATATGGAGTTTAAGAAAAAATATTCATGAAGAACCTATGGGTAAGACAGGAATAAAGACACAGACCTACTAGAGAATGGACTTGAGGATATGGGGAGGGGGAAGGGTAAGCTGTGACAAAGCGAGAGAGAGGCATGGACATATATACACTACCAAAGGTAAGGTAGATAGCTAGTGGGAGGCAGCCGCATAGCACAGGGAGATCAGCTCGGTGCTTTGTGACAGCATGGAGGAGTGGGATCGGGATGGTCGGAGGGAGAGAGATGGAAGAGGGAAGAGATACGGGAACATATGTATATGTATAACTGATTCACTTTGTTATAAAGCAGAAATTAACACACACTTGCAAAGCAATTATACTCCAATAAAGATGTAAAAAAATTAAAAAATAATATATTGAAGACTGTAATATTTGTACTTACTGAATATATTTCGTTAGGTACATTTGTTTTTTATTTTCAGATTTCCTTTTGACTGAAGTGTAATGGTAATAACACAAAGAAGTTCCTATTTGCCTTAAAATATACACAAATAATTGAACATAAGAAGTGTGTTACGTTATAACTTAATGTTGGTACAGTTAAATAGTATAAAATTAATACAACCAATCAAGTCCACATGTAAGTACTTTATAAGACAAAAAATTAAGCCAGCCATTAAGATACAATAGATGTCTCTTGTGCTTATATGAATAGCTTTCTAAAATATCAATTACGAGAGCTCGAGGAGATGGCGGAAGAGTAAGACACAGAGATCACCTTCCTCCCCAGAGATACATCAGAAATACTTCTACACGTGGAACTGCTCCTATAGAACAACCACTGAAAATATAGCAGAGGGAGGAACACTCCCAAACTCATTCTACAAAGCCACCAACACCCTGATATGAAAACCAGACAAAGATTTCACAAAGAAAGAACACTACAGGCCAATATCACTGATGAATATAGATGCAAAAATCCTCAACAAAAAACTACCAAAGAGAATCCAACAACACATTAAAAGGATCATACACCATGATCAAGTGGGGTTTATTCCAGGAATGCAAGAATTCTTCAATATACGCAAATAAATCAACGTGATACACCATATTAATAAATTGAAGGAGAAAAATCATATGATCAAATCAATAGATGCAGAGAAAGCTTTCAACAAAATTCAACACATGTTTATGATAAA
Organism: Stenella coeruleoalba; assembly: GCF_951394435.1. Classification (NCBI taxonomy): domain Eukaryota; kingdom Metazoa; phylum Chordata; class Mammalia; order Artiodactyla; family Delphinidae; genus Stenella; species Stenella coeruleoalba. The sequence continues at coordinate 72,178,788 of NC_137152.1, read as the reverse complement.
AACTCTGCAGAAAGTAAGCAGAGAGGGAACTTTTCTCAACATAATAAAGGCCATAAATTACAAACCTACAGCCAACATTGTCCTCAATGGTGAGAAACTGAAATCATGTTCACTAAGATCAGGAACAAGACAAGGTTACCCACTCTCAGCGCTATTATTCAACATAGTTTGGAAGTTTTAGCCCCAGCAATCAGAGAAGAAAAAGAAAAAAAAGGAATCCAAATCAGAAAGAAGTAAAGCTGTCACTGTTTGCAGAAGACATGATACTATACATAGAGAATCCTAAAGTTGCTACCAGAAAACTACTAGAGCTAATCCGTGAATTTGGTAAAGTAGCAGGATACAAAATTAAAGCACAGAAATCTCTGGCATTCCTATACACTAATGATGAAAAATATGAAAGTGAAATTAAGATAACACTCCCATTTACCATTGCAACAAAAGAATAAAATATCTAGGTATAAACCTACCTAAGGAGACAAAAGACCTGTATGCCGACAATTATGACACTGATGAAAGAAATTAAAGATGATTCAAAGAGATGGAGAGATATACCATGTTCTTGGATTGGAAGTATCAGCATTGTGAAAATGATTCTACTACCCAAAGCAATGTACAGATTTAATGCAAAACCTATCAAACTACCACTGGCATTTTTCACAGAACTAGAACAAAAAAATTCGCAATTTGTATGGAAACACAAAAGATCCTGAAGAGTCAAAGCAATCTTGAGAACGAAAATGGAGCTGGAGGAATCAGGCTCCCTGACTTCAGACTATACTACAAAGCTTCAGTAATCAAGATAGTATGGTACTGGCACAAAAACAGAAATATAGATCAATGGAACAGGATAGAAAGCCCAGAGATAAACCCATGCACATATGGTCACCTTATCTTTGATAAAGGAGGCAAGAATATACAGTGCAGAAAAGATAACCTGTTCAATAAGTGGTGCTGGGAAAACTGGGCAGGTACATGTAAAAGTAGGAAAGTAGAACGCTCACTAACACCATAGAAAAAATAAACTCAAAATGGATTAAATAACTAAATGTAAGGCCAGACACTCTCAAACTCTTAGAGGAAAACATAGGCAGAACACTCTATATCATAAATCACAGCAAGATCTTTTTGACCCACCTCCTAGAGAAATGGAAATAAAAGTAAAAATAAACAAATGGGACCTAATGAAACTTCAACGCTTTTGCACAGCAAAGGAAACCATAAACAAGACCAAAAGACAACCCTCAGAATGGGAGGAAATTTTTGCAAATGAAGAAACTGACAAAGGATTAATCCAAAATTTACAAGCAGCTCATGCAGCTCAATAACAAAAACCAAATAACCCAATTTAAAAATCAGCAGAAGACCTAAATAGACATTTCTCCAAAGAAGATATATAGATTGCCAACAAACACATGAAAGAATGCTCAACATCTTTAATCATTAGAGAAATGCAAATCAAAACTACAATGAGATGTCATCTCTCACCAGTCAGAACGGCCATCATCAAAAAATCTAGAAACAGTAAATGCTGGAGAGGGTGTGAAGAAAAGGGAACACTCTTGCACTGTTGGTGAGAATGTAAATTGATACATTCACTATGGAGAGCAGTAAGGAGGTTCCTTAAAATACTAAAAATAGAATCACCATACTACCCAACAATCCCACTGCTGGGTATATACCGTGAGGAAACCATACTTCAAAAAGAGTCATGTACGAAAATGTTCATTGAAGCTCTATTTACAATAGCCAGGACATGGAAGCCACCTAAGTGTCCAACAACAGATGAATGGATAAAGAAGATGTGGCATATATATACAATGGAATATTACTCAGCCATAAAAGGAAATGAAACTGAATTATTTGTAGTGAGGTGGATGGACCTAGAGTCTGTCATACAGAGTGAAGTAAATCAGAAAGAGAAAAACAAATACCGTATGCTAACACATATATATTGAATCGAAGAAAAAAACTGTCATGAAGAACCTAGGGGTAAGCTGGGAATAAAGACTTAGACCTACTAGAGAATGGACTTCAGGATATGGGGAGGGGGAAGGGTAAGCTCTGACAAAGTGAGAGAATAGCATGGACATATATACACTACCAAACGTAAAATAGATAGCTAGTGGGAAGCAGCCGCATAGCACAGGGAGATCAGCTCGGTGGTTTGTGACCACCTTGAGGGATGGGATAGGGAGGGTGGGATGGAGGGAGACGCAAGAGGGAAGAGATATGGGAACATATGTATATGTATAACTGATTCACTTTGTTATAAAGCAGAAACTATCACATCATTGTCAAGCAATTATACTGCAATAAATATGTTTAAAAAAATAAATTAAAAAATATCAGTTATATTTTTGAAGAGACTGTAAATTTCTTGATATTTAATATTGCCTGTAAGTACACTAAAACTATAGGCAAAGGATCTCTAAAGGAGAACTTAATATTAATTAATTTATTTTTTAAAAATATTTTAATTAAGTACTAAGTTAGGCAAATTTATGTGCATTTTTGATGATTAGTAAAATAAAAGTTATAGACAATAGAACCATTAATTAACATTTCTGTTACAAAGCATGGAGAGATTTTTATAAGCAGACAAGTGAAAAATTCTCTCAGTGAATGGGTAGAAATAAATTAAGCCATAGAAGTGAGAGCAGGGTGGAAAGAAAGAAAAGGAGGGTCTATACAGCTTGTTAGAAATGTTTGCTTCTAACATGCTTTAGGCACATTTATGACACTTAAGGCCACATCAGCCTAGGAAACAGAATCGCTTTGTTCTTTGGTCTTATACAGTAATTTAGCATGTTGCAAATGTTCTGTGGGTTTTCATCTTTTCCCCCTAATGTTCTTCTTAGAAATAAAAGGGAGGGTGAAGGGGGCAGGACCTTAAGTTATAAATAAATGAATGAGCCACATATTCTAATGCCTATGCTTCTGATCAAAATTTAAGCCCATCATAACCAAGCTGTTCTTATTAAACCCATCATAACCAAGCTGTTCTTATTAAACATATGCATTGAAATCCTACAGCAAATTCAAAGCAATTAGACCTTCAGATATAAATGCAATATAACACACAAATGGAATAATGGAGAGTCAGTTATAATTGCTCCAGCTGTATTTTCCTAAACACAGAAATATATTCCAGTTTCAGAATAACAAAATATGTATTTTTGGTAATTATATTAAGATATTCCATCAGATGAACATTCACTGAGAAATTATTCAGATTTATATTTATCAGAAATAACAATTTAAAGATATTATACATTTTTTACCTTAGAAACCCCAACATGTCATTGTTTCAATTATTTCTTAATATATATTCATTATATATAAAATACATACATCCATACTTATACACACAATAATACTCAATATTTCTCAGCCAGCTACCTTATCGCCTATGAAGACCTTTTGTTTGTTAGTAGCACCTCACATAACTCTTTTACATTATAATTGCCTTAACCTGGCTATTCTTCCCCCCTCTGTCACTGACAAAGTCCCTCAGCCTTGCTTAATGGTGATGGACCACCTCCTGTCTCCTGAAGATGACCTGCAGGAAACTTTTGGGTAACAGTGACTTCTCATGGTTCACTGATGGTTCTTATTTAAAAGATGGCAATGGTAAATATTGTGCTGGCTATGCTATTACAACTCCTTTTTATGTTGGTGAGGTAGCATATTTACCTATGGCTACTTCAGCCTAACAGGCTGAATTATACTCATTTGCACAGGCTTGTACTTTAGCCAAGGACAAAACTTCCTACATTTATATTGATAGAATATATGTGGTTGGAACAGCTCATGATTTTGGAATGTTGTGGGAGCAATGTGGCTTTCTTACTTCCAGTGCAAACAAAATTAAAAATGGCCCCTGAGCTCAGGAAATATTGGATGCAATACTTTTACTTGATGTTTAGCTATTATTAAGATTCCAGGACATTTTAAACTTGACTTTCTGGAAACTAAGGAATTCTGCCCTTGAAAACCAATAGCAGACAAACCACCATCATGGACCAAAGGGATATTTATCCAAATAATAACTTAGAAAAACTGGGTAAAGAGACCAAACAATTAGCCTCAGAAAAGGAAAAACAAGATTGGAAATTTAACCATTGTTGGTGTGATAAAAAGAGAAAGCTCTGGTTTGGACCAAATAACAACTGAATCCTACTGGAAACCCTAAATTTCCATTCCTCACCACTGTACATGTCTTAAACCATTGGTCTACTAAGAAAATGATAGCATTCATGAATTAATATTGGTGGGGAAATATTATTAAGGCTGCAAAGTGTCTACCTTTCTTGTTCCATTTGTTTGAAGTACAACCCAGAGAAGGCTGTTTGTACTGCTCCCAGATATTTTTAAACTGGACAATTTGATGTCTGGCAAATGGATTTCATACAACCTCCTCCATCTCATGGGTATAAATATGTTTTAATCATAGTCTGTATATTTTCACACTGAACTGAAGCCTTCCCTTGCAGACAAGCTCCTGCCTTTTCTGTGGCTAAAGTCCTTTTGGACGAGATTATCCCTACTTAGAGAAATCCTCATAAACTTCATAGTGATCAAGACACCCATTTTACTGTTCAGGTTCTTTGACAAGTCTCTGCTGTTTGGCTGGTTTTACAGCACTTTCCCTGTGATTAACGCCCTTCATCTTCTGGTTTAGTCAAATATACTAATGACATTATTAAGACTCAATTGCCAAAATTTGCAGAGGCCTGGCAGATACTTTAAACAAAAGCATAGCCATTGGTCTTTCTAAAACTCAGATCTACTCATTTTGAAACTCATAAACCCTCATCCTTTGAGATAGTCACGGGACTCCAAATGCATTTGGCTCCAGCTTCTTTTAACTGTAAGCTGTTAAAAGGAGATAAACTTCAATATTGTAAAGGACTAACTTCTTCTATTAAAAATAATCATGTTTCAGTAGAGCAATCGTTTCACAGTGTGCCTTTGGGAGACAAAAACCTTGAACATCATACCTTGCAACCTGGAGATTTTGTCTATTGGAAAAGACACCTCTAGAAGGATTCTTCAACCTCACTGAAAAGGTCCTTATCATGTACTGCTAGCAAACCCTTGTGCTATGAAACTGCAAGCAATAGACCCTTGAGTTCATGTGACACACCTAAAGAAAGCTCCGAACCCTGGCTGGACCTGCACTTCAACTGTTGGCCTGAAAATAACATCTTCCCCCAAATGAAGTAGGCAAAATCTGATGAGATAGCTTTGCCAAGGTATTTGAACTAGGCCTGTTGGAAATCTGTCCCCAAACCTTTGATGATGGCATAACAATTTAGATGATATCCAATGTCTATGATCTTGATAACATATTGACTTTAGATAAAAAAGTGCCTGAGAGTACCCCCTCCTACCCCTACTTGTGACTTGAATTAGAAATTAACAGGTTTCCAATCTGTACCTTTCCTCCAACGAGAGACATTACACCCAAGAAAACTCTTCCTGATATTGAGGGACAAAAGGACACTAAAACCAGAAAATCTGACTTACAATCAGAAATATTTTCAAAGAAGGATACTGAGCAAAAGAATAATCTGTCAGTCTATTTGTTTCAGGTCAACAGGATGTAGAAAGGTTTTTGTTGATTTCAGCTTAGAAGTTTCTTGAATACAATTCTAAGGAATTTGGAATATATTATGCATGCAATAAAAGACCCTTAGGACTTTTAATATATAAGTATATATTATTGCATATATACATGTATATCCCTTACTTTAATATATATGTTTAAAATGTCAGTTTGGTCATTTTTTTCATTTTATGTGACCCATTTAGAGACAAGGAATTCTCCCTGCATCTAACTGGAACATTTATTTTTCAATTACTCTTGCTGTGAAAAAAGATCATAATCTTGATATTCTGCCTTAATAAAATTTTATGAGGATTTAAAAATAGATTTCAACTATCTAACAAGTTCTGCAATGTGGCTATAAAATCATATCGACAAAAATGGATTTATTTCTCAGTTTCCCCATCTCTGACACAGGGACTTTAATATTCAATAACTGGCTGGCTCATGTGGCTTTAGCAAATACTAATTAGTTACTACTAATTAAATTCTAGAATATAGATGCTATTTCTAATATCTATGTATCATTAGTCATTTAATTCCACAACTACTTTTTTGCTAGTATCACAGGTGAGTTGCAAAACTCAGTGTGGGCATTTCTTTATTAATATTGGTTTACCTGAATTCTGAAGAAGTTTGTATCATTTCTAATAGATTCTGTTTTTCTTCATCTTTAACCTTCTTTACTTATTCTTTGAATTGGATCTTGATTAATCTGTCTGCTGTTCCTACTTACCCACAGTTCATATATGAATGATTCTTTTATAATACATATTAAAAACAAATACCATAAAACTTATACATCAGACACTGTTAGAAGCAATTTACATATATTAACTCATGCAACATGCAGTCCTCATAATTACTTCATGTGGGTTCCATTGTTATTATCCCCTTTGTACAAATAAGAAAATTGAAGCCTTAAGAGGTTGAGTAACTTGCCCAAAGTCACACAGCTAGTAAATGGCAGAGCTAGGATTTGAACTCAAGCAGGTGACAGAGTAGAGTCTCTTAATTTAAATACTTTACTTTTAAAATATGCTTTAATCTGTTATATACGGTTAAGTAAATATAACCTAAAAAAGTTGTAAGCAGAGCAAAAAGAATAGGTAAACAAATCTACTAACTAATTTTGTCTTTACCACTAATTTTTACTTTACTTCAATTTGATAAAAATTAGTTGAATACTTGATACATACAATACACTGTACTTGTCTTAGTAGAGGAATTTTTAGTGGATAAGTAATGACTCCTATATGAAAGTATCTTATACTATTATATAATAATAATATAAATGGAGGAGCTGTGGAGGTCTAAGGATGTTCTGTTTAGGAAGAAAATGAGATGGAAAGTTCAAAGCAGTTGCATGGTATTTTAAGCTGTTGGTAAGTGGCAGTATCTAGATTAAACCAAATGCATTTTAGACACAATTCTTTATTAAATAGGTGAATTTATTTTTCTTATTATTTTATAAGGTTCCATGCTAATTTTGTGGTTATTTATATTTTTTTTCAAATTTTTATTTATCATCAAATACATCTACAAAAATTCTTTATTTAGAAATAAAGCTTTACATTTATCTGAGCAAATGTGTGTTCATATATACACAATGACATACATTGGTTAATAAATCACTATGTAAAATAATAACATCACTCTAATATCTGTGATATAGTCATTATTAGCTTTATATTTAACGTGAACTGATAATCAAATGATAAATATCTTTCTCCTGAGAAAATTAAGCAATGTTGAATAGAGATATGTTTGATTTTTCCAGTTTTTGTATTGATCAAAGATAAAACTATCTTAGCCAGTTGAAGTGCTGAGAAGAAAAACAATCATCCTAAGTCATTTATATTCAAAGTACTCTTTTATATTTTCCAAATCTTGAGTAGAGAAAATAATTTACACTCTGTCTGGCTTAGCATTCAACATTTGAGTTGGACAATATGAATGACTCTCTACTGAATAAGAAACACAAAAATCTATTGAAAATCATGGTGACTTAAAATATTAAAAAGAAATCCCTCTTGTGTTAACTGAATTATGTACTTATCATTCTTCTCTTTAATTTAACCAAAGTTTCATACGAATTTATTTGCACCCTTTATTTTTTAATTATAGGAGCAACAAATGCTTATTGCAAAAGAAAAGTTAAAAAATATGGAAAAGTACAGTGCAAAAAACCTCTCATGACCCTTCCTCATCCCACCCTTCAGAAAGAATCACATTGAAGAGTTGGTATATGTTCTTCAAGATTTTCTTTTCTATCTATATACAGGAAGCATTTTTTAAATGGCATCTTATAGCATGATACATATAGTTCTACAATTTTCTTTTTTCACTTAATATATTGTGAGCACTTTTAAACATCTTTATACATAGCCATTTTTATAAAAGTTGATAGAATTCTACTGCATGAATGTACCAACTTTTCTTTTACTAACACTCCACTGATTGACATCGAGGTTGCTTCCAATTCCCCGTTTTTGCTAGCGATGCTGTAATAAATTTTCTGCATCTGTATGCATAGTTACACATTTTCTCCCATAACATAGATTATCAGAAGTGTAAATGCTGATCCAAAGAACTCACATTTTACATTTTAATAGATACTGTCATATTCCCTCCAGAAAAGGGGTCATGATCTAGTTTTACCAAGAATGTATAAGACCATTTCTTTTTACACTCTTGCCAACACCGGATATTATGAATATTTTTAACCTTTGCTAATCTGACTCATAAAAATTGTTTTTGATTTACATTTCTGAATTTTTAGTGTGCTCATTTATATATTCAACACACATTTAATGACAGCTTATATATCTTATATTCTGAGAAGTCTTGTAGGCACTGGAATAAATCAGTGAAAAAATAGGACAATATCCTCGTCCTCATGGAGCTTACCATCTTTATTTTTCCATTAATTAATTATCTAAAATAAAAATTGAAAATGACATGTGACATATGTAAGGTCATATGGTATATCTATACAATGGAATATTATGGAGTCATTAAAATATTTCAGTGTACATTTAATGGCATGAAAATATATTCATAATATATTTTAAGTTAAAAAAATCAAATGTTGAAGAATTTTTTTAAAACACAAAATCATGATCCTTAAGCAAATATAAAATGAATATGTGTCAAAGATTTTATATAACATCAATTAATTTGAGTTAGCAGTAAGATGTTATAACTAGTTCAGAGGAGAATTTGGAAAATACATACATCTATATTGGCCTTAAGTAATGTTGAAATTGATTTACAAATGTATTAAAAAAATGATCCATATCCACAGTGCAATAATCAATAGCACCTCTGGTGGATCAGAAGGATCAGGGTTCCCCAGAGAAGCAGAAACAATAGGATAAATATAGACATAGGTATAAATATATAGATATAAAGTACAATGACCTGCTGTATGCAAGCTGGAGACCCAGGAAAGCTAGTAGTGTAGATTTTAGTCAGAGTCCAAGGGCCTGAAAACAAGGAGCACTTACAGAAATACCATCACAGACATACCCAGAAATAATTTTTAACCAAATTTCTGGGTACCCTCTGGCATGATCAAGTTTACATAGAAAGTTAACCATCACAAATCTCCCATTTTCTACTTGGCTGCCATATACTTCTTCAAATACTAAACCTCCAAGTAAAAACAATAAAAGGGTCATAATTCTGCCTAACATGATACAACAATCCTGCATACAATCAAAAACACACTAGCCCTTTCCCCAGAAGAGGAGTTAATTTTTGAATAATATTTACTGTTCTCCTTGATATCTTGTAAATATTATGATGTAAAATTTAAATTTTTAAATACTATGATATAAACTCAAACAATTAGCATTTCTATATACAAGTAGTATTTCCTTAATTGTCAGTATTCTACAACTTACAAACTTGTAAAATAACTTTAATACAGTGAAATATCCCTGAAGAGCTTGCTTGACAGGACACCCAATATTTCTCTGGCACATTTCACATTTTTTCACAATATTTCCCCACACAGTTTATAAAAGGTTATAGTTACATAGAAACAAGTTTGGAAGGACAAAAATGTTTAATAGTAGTTATCACTTGATACATGATTTTTATTTTATTTTTATGCCTTTTTCTAGTTTTTTTATACTTATAAAAAGAATAAATTTTTCTATGAAGAAAAACTATAAAATTATTATTTACTGTGTAAGTGACTGCTTATTTTAAAAGTAGATTTGACTCAGACAATAAACCACACACATACACTTTAGTATGAACCAATCCAGATTTGGTATACAGTTTTAAAATATCTCAAGATCCGGGTCAATATGTATAAGATTTTGAACTGATGCTCTTTGCCTTTCTGTTTGTTATATTAAGAATGGCAGGATTAAAAGTAACCAGCCACAAGAAGATGTTTAAAATGAAGCCCAGAGGTTTACAAAATAATTGATTTTCATACTGAATTTTTAAAGGCTAATAATGATTTTTGCTAGGATATCTTATATACGAATTCAAGATGTTATCTGGCATTTTACTGGAATGTGAACTTAATCCATCTTATTTTGATTAATTAAAATGTTTTTAATGAAGTATAATACAAAGAGAAGTGTATAGATCAGAAATGTACAGTTTAGTTAATTTTCAAAAACTGAACACAGGCATGTAAATGGAACACAGATCAAGAAAGAGAAGGTTACCAGTGACTGAGAAGACCTCAGATGCCTACTTCCAATCACTACGCATTGCCAAGGGTATCCACTATCCTGACTTCAAATTTTGTAGACTAATTTTGCCTGATTTGTACCTTATATAAATGGAATCATACAGTATGTAATCCTTGGTCCCTACCTTCTTTCACTAAAAATTATATTTGTGAGATTCATCCACGTAATTGCTTGAGCACTTCTTGTGTGTTTATTACCTTTTCTGAATTCACTGTGTGAATGTTTTCTGTTCTGCTTTGTGTCTCCTTTCCACCACCTGACATATTTTTTTTTCTATGTAGGAATATTTTTAGATATTTAACATTAACCCTTTTAAAAATCTATTTTATAAATATTTTGAAGCTGCCATTTGTCTTTTAACTTTAATCTTTTAATTATTCAAAAGTTTGAAGTTTTTATTTTACTGCATATGTCAGTTTTCTTAAAGAAAAAAAATTCAGTTTTGTATCATGCCCAGAAAGGCTTTTTTCAAGCTAAGACATTCTACATTAATATTTCTTGAAATATCAGCATAAAATTGCTTTATTTCATAAAATTCATTTTATTTACCTAGACTACTTAAACTGTAATATGTTGATCCTTAGGAAAGTTCACTGTTATTGGAAATAAATTGTTGTAAATCATTTTCCCACATGAGTATATCATTTTTTTGTTTGCTTAAATATCAAACTCTTTAAAATATTTATTTATTTTCCAGTTTTATTGAGATATAATTGATATGTAACATTATACAGGCATACCTCATTTTATTGGGCTTTGCAGGTATTCTGTCTTTTACAACTTGAACGTTTGTGGCAATCTTGTGTTGAGTAAGTCTACTGATGATATTTTCCCAATAGCATTTGTTCACTTTGTCGAGTTTTGGTAATTCTGGCAATATTTCAGATTTTTCATTATTATTATATTTATTATGGTGATCAGTGGTCTTTGATATTACTATTGCAAAAATTATGAATCACTGAAGTTACAGATGATGGCTAGCATTTTTTAGCAATAAGTATTTTTTATTTAAAATGTGTACTTTTTTAGACATAATGTTACTGCACACTTAATAGATTGTAGTATAGTGTAAACATAACTTTTATATGCACTGGGAAACCAAAATTTTTGTGTGACTCACTTTATTGCAATATTCACTTTATTGCAGTTGTCTAGGACCAAATCCCCAATATCTCCAAGGTAGGCCTGTATTGGTTTTAGGAGTTCTTTCTTTCTTTTCTTTCTTTCTTTCTTTCTTTCTTTCTTTCTTTCTTTCTTTCTTTCTTTCTTTCTTTCTTTCAATAATACATGCTACAGTGAATTTAGGAACTAATGAAGATATGTCTTAATCCTACCATCCAGAAATCAGCAATGTTCATATTTTTTCATATTATATTCCCATATATTTTCTATGTAGGTATATAAAATTTTGACAGCACTTGAACATATTTCACATTCTGCACAATTTGTGTTTTCCAATGCTGTTACATTTTTCCCCCAAAATCTATTCTTTTAATTGCTACAACTCATTTAATTACATGGATGCACAATAATTAAATGTATCCTTTATTGTTATTTAGATAGTTTCAAATGATTTTTTTTTTTTTTGCTGTTCCACATACTTTGAGTTTATTAGCTTATATACCCTCACAACAGCTCACTGTGGCAGGTGTTCTTATTATCCCCTCTTTACACATGGGGAAAGTAAGGTATATACAGGTGAAGTGATTTGTCCCAGATCACCCAGCTGTAAGTGGCAGAGTTAATGTTGGAACGCCAGTGGTCTGGCTCCACCCTTTTAGCCATTCTATTATACAGCCTCTCTTCACTTAGGAAACCAGTGGAAGGTTCTCTCTAAATCACAGTTCTGATCATTGTCAATAACTTTTTTTTTTTAGGAGATAGTTTTTTTTATTTTTTTAATTAATTTATTTTTTTAACATCTTTATTGGGGTATAATTGCTTTACAATGGTGTGTTAGTTTCTGCTTTATAACAAAGTGAATCAGTTATACATATACATATGTTCCCATATCTCTTCCCTCTTGCGTCTCCCTCCCTCCGACCCTCCCTATCCCACCCCTCCAGGCTGTCACAAAGCACCGAGCCAATATCCCTGTGCCATGCGACTGCTTCCCACTAGCTATCTACCTTGCTACGTTTGTTAGTGTGTATATGTCCATGACTCTCTCTCGCCCCGTCACAGCTCACCCTTCCCCCTCCCCATAACCTCAAGTCCGTTCTCTAGTAGGTCTGTGTCTTTATTCCGGTCTTACCCCTAGTTTCTTCATGACATTTTTTTTTCTTAAATTCCATATATATGTGTTAGCATACGGTATTTCTCTTTTTCTTTCTGACTTACTTCACTGTGTATGACAGACTCTAGGTCTATCCACCTCATTACAAATAGCTCAATTTCGTTTCTTTTTATGGCTGAGTAATATTCCATTGTATATATGTGCCACATCTTCTTTATCCATTCATCCGATGATGGGCACTTAGGTTGTTTCCATCTCCGGGCTATTGTAAATAGAGCTGCAATGAACATTTTGGTACATGACTCTTTTTGAATTTCGGTTGTCTCAGGGTATATGCCCAGTAGTGGGATTGCTGGGTCATATGGTAGATCTATTTGTAGTTTTTTAAGGAACCTCCATACTGTTCTCCATAGTGGCTGAACCCATTCACATTCCCACCAGCAGTGCAAGAGGGTTCCCTTTTCTCCACACCCTCTCCAGCATTTATTGTTTCTAGATTTTTTGATGATGGCCATTCTGACTGGTGTGAGATGATATCTCATTGTAGTTTTGCTTTGCATTTCTCTAATGATTAATGATGTTGAGCATTCTTTCATGTGTTTGTTGGCAGTCTGTATATCTTCTTTGGAGAAATGTCTATTTAGGTCATCTGCCCATTTTTGGATTGGGTTGTTTGTTTTTTTGTTATTGAGCTGCATGAGCTGCTTGTAAATTTTGAGGATTAATCCTTTGTCGGTTGCTCCATTTGCAAATATTTTCTCCCATTCTGAGGGTTGTCTTTTGGTCTTGTTTATGGTTTCCTTTGCTGTGCAAAAGCTTTGAAGTTTCATTAGGTCCCATTTGTTTATTTTTGTTTTTATTTCCATTACTCTAGGAGGTGGGTCAGAAAGGATCTTGCTTTGATTTATGTCATAGAGTGTTCTGCCTATGTTTTCCTCTAAGAGTTTGATAGTTTCTAGCCTTACATTTAGGTCTTTAATCCATTTTGAGCTTATTTTTGTGTATGGTGTTAGGGAGTGATCTAATTTCATTCTTTTACAAGTACCTGTCCAGTTTTCCCAGCACCAATTATTGAAGAGGCTGTCCTTTCTCCACTGTACATTCCTGCCACCTTTATCAAAGATAAGGTGTCCATATGTGCATGGGTTTATCTCTGGGCTTTCTATCCTGTTCCATTGATCTATCTTTCTGTTTTTGTACCAGTACCATACCGTCTTGATAACTGTAGCTTTGTAGTATAGTCTGAAGTCAGGGAGCCTGATTCCTCCAGCTCCTTTTTCTGTTCTCAAGATTGCTTTGGCTATTTGGGGTCTTTTGTGTTTCCATACAAATTGCGAAATTTTTTGTTCTAGTTCTGTGAAAAATGCCAGTGGTAGTTTGATAGGGATTGCATTGAATCTATAGATTGCTTTGGGTAGTAGAGTCATTTTCACAATGTTGATTCTTCCAATCCAAGAACATGGTATATGTCTCCATCTATTTGTATCATCTTTAATTTCTTTCATCAGTGTCTTATAATTTTCTGCATACAGGTCTTTTGTCTCCTTAGGTAGGTTTATTCCTAGATATTTTATTCTTTTTGTTGCAATGGTAAATGGGAGTGTTTTCTTGATTTCACGTTCAGATTTTTCATCATTAGTATATAGGAATGCCAGAGATTTCTGTGCATTAATTTTGTATCCTGCCACTTTACCAAATTCATTGATTAGCTCCAGTAGTTTTCTGGTAGCATCTTTAGGATTCTCTATGTATAGGATCATGTCATCTGCAAACAGTGACAGCTTTACTTCTTCTTTTCCGATTTGGATTCCTTTTATTTCCTTCTCTGCTCTGATTGCTGTGGCTAAAACTTCCAAAACTATGTTGAATAAGAGTGGTGAGAGTGGGCACCCTTGTCTTGTTCCTGATCTTAGTGGAAATTGTTTCAGTTTTTCACCATTGAGGATGATGTTTGCTGTGGGCTTGTCGTATATGGCCTTTATTATGTTGAGGAAAGTTCCCTCTATGCCTACTTTCTGCAGGGTTTTTATCATAAATGGGTGTTGAATTTTGTCAAAAGCTTTCTCTGCATCTATTGAGATGATCATATGGTTTTTCTCCTTCAATTTGTTAATATGGTTTATCACATTGATAGATTTGTGTATATTGAAGAATCCTTGCATTCCTGGAATAAACCCCACTTGATCATGGTGTATGATCCTTTTAATGTGCTGTTGGATTCTGTTTGCTAGTATTTTGTTGAGGATTTTTGCATCTATGTTCATCAGTGATATTGGTCTGTAGTTTTCTTTCTTTGTGACATCCTTGCCTGGTTTTGGAATCAAGGTGATGGTGACCTCGTAGAAGGAGTTTGGGACTGTTCCTCCCTCTGCTATATTTTGGAAGAGTTTGAGAAGGATAGGTGTTAGCTCTTCTCTAAATGTTTGATAGAATTCGCCTGTGAAGCCATCTGTACCTGGGCTTTTCTTTGTTGGAAGATTTTTAATCACAGTTTCAATTTCAGTGCTTGTGATTGGTCTGTTCATATTTTGTATTTCTTCCTGATTCAGTCTTGGCAGGTTGTGCATTTCTAAGAATTTGTCCATTTCTTCCAGATTGTCCATTTTATTGGCATAGAGTTGCTTGTAGTAATCTCTCATGATCTCTTTTATTTCTGCAGTGTCAGTTGTTACCTCTCCTTTTTCATTTCTAATTCTATTGATTTGAGTCTTCTCCCTTTTTTTCTTGATGAGTCTGGCTAGTGGTTTATCTATTTTGTTTATCTTTTCAAAGAACCAGCTTTTAGTTTTATTGATCTTTGCTATTGTTTCCTTCATTTCTTTTTCATTTATTTCTGATCTGATTTTTATGATTTCTTTCCTTCTGCTAGCTTTGGGGTTTTTTTGTTCTTCTTTCTCTAATTGCTTGAGGTGCAAGGTTAGGTTGTTTATTCGAGATGTCTCCTGCTTCTTAAGGTGGGCTTGTATTGCTATAAACTTCCCCCTTAGAACTGCTTTTGCTGCTACCCACAGGTTTTGGGTCGTTGTGTCTCCATTGTCATTTGTTTCTAGGTATTTTTTGATTTCCTCTTTGATTTCTTCAGTGATCACTTCATTATTAAGTAGTGTATTGTTTATCCTCCATGTGTTTGTATTTTTTACAGATCCTTTCCTGTAATTGATATCTAGTCTCATGGCGTTGTGGTCAGAAAGATACTTGATACAATTTCAATTTTCTTAAATTTGCCAAGGCTTGATTTGTGACCCAAGATATGATCTATCCTGGAGAATGTTCCGTGAGCACTTGAGAAAAATGTGTATTCTGTTGTTTTTGGATGGAGTGTCCTATAAACATCAATTAAGTCCATCTTGTTTAATGTATCATTTAAAGCTTGTGTTTCCTTATTTATTTTCATTTTGGATGACCTGTCCATGGGTGAAAGTGGGGTGTTTAAGTCCCCTACTATGAATGTGTTACTGTCGATTTCCCCTTTTATGGCTGTTAGTATTTGCCTTATGAATTGAGGTGCTCCTATGTTGGGTGCATAAATATTTACAATTGTTATATCTTCTTCTTGGATCGATCCCTTGATCATTATGTAGTGTCCTTCTTTGTCCCTTTTAATAGTCCTTATTTTAAAGTCTATTTTGTCTGATATGAGAATTGCTACTCCAGCTTTCTTTTGGTTTCCATTTGCATGGAATATCTTTTTCCATCCCCTTACTTTCAGTCTGTATGTTCTCTAGGTCTGAAGTGGATCTCTTGTAGACAGCATATATAAGGGTCTTGTTTTTGTATCCATTCAGCTAATCTGTGTCTTTTGGTGGGAGCATTTAGTCCATTTACATTTAAGGTAATTATCGATATGTATGTTCCTATTCCCATTTTCTAAATTGTTTTGGGTTCGTTGTTATAGGTCTTTTCCTTCTCTTGTGTTTCTTGCCTAGAGAAGATCCTTTAGCAATTGTTGTAAAGCTGGTTTGGTGGTGCTGAACTCTCTCAGCTTTTGCTTGTCTGTAAAGGTTTTAATTTCTCCATCAAATCTGAACGAGATCCTTGCTGGGTAGAGTAGTCTTGGTGCAGATTTTTCTCCTTCATCACTTTCAGTATGTCCTGCCACTCCCTTCTGGCTTGTAGGGTTTCTGCTGAGAGATCAGCTGTTAACCTTATGGGGATTCCCTTATGTGTTATTTGTTGTTTTTCCCTTGCTGCTTTTAATATGCTTTCTTTGTATTTAATTTTTGACAGTTTGATTAATATGTATCTTGGCATATTTCCCCTTGTATTTATCCTGTATGGGACTCTCTGTGCTTCCTGGACTTGATTAACTATTTCCTTTCCCATATTAGGGAAGTTTTCAACTATAATCTCTTCAAATATTTTCTCAGTCCCTTTCTTTTTCTCTTCTTCTTCTGGAACCCCTATAATTCGAATGTTGGTGCATTTAATGTTGTCCCAGAGGTCTCTGAGACTGTCCTCAGTTCTTTTCATTCTTTTTTCTTTATTCTGCTCTGCAGTAGGTATTTCCACTCTTTTATCTTCCAGGTCACTTATCCGTTCTTCTGCCTCAGTTATTCTGCTATTGATCCCATCTAGAGTACTTTTAATTTCATTTATTGTGTTGTTCATCGTTGCTTGTTTCATCTTTAGTTCTTCTAGGTCCTTGTTAACTGATTCTTGCATTTTGTCCATTCTATTGTCCATTCTATCTCCAAGATTTCGGATCAACCTTACTATCATTATTCTGAATTTGTTTTCAGGTAGACTGCCTATTTCCTCTTCATTTGTTAGGTCTGGTGCATTTTTATCTTTCTCCTTTATCTGCTGTGTGTTTTTCTGTTTTCTCATTTTGCTTATCTTACTGTGTTTGGGGTCTCCTTTTTGCAGGCTGCAGGTTCGTAGTTCCTCCTGTTTTTGATGTCTGTCTCCAGTGGCTAAGGTTGGTTCAGTGGGTTGTGTAGGCTTCCTGGTGGAGGGGACTAGTGCCTGTGTTGTGGTGGATGAGGCTGGATCTTGTCTCTCTAGTGGGCAGGTTCACGTCTGGTGGTGTGTTTTGGGGTGTCTGTGGCCTTATTATGATTTTAGGCAGCCTCTCTGCTAATGGGTGGGGTTGTGTTCCTGTTTTGCTAGTTGTTTGGCACTGGTTTTCCAGCACTGTGGCTTGCTGGTCATTGAGTGAAGCTGGGTGCTGGTGTTAAGATGGAGGTCTCTGGGGGATTTTCGCCGTTTGATATTATGTGGAGCTGGGAGGTCTCTTGTTGACCAGTGTCCTGAAGTTGGCTCTCCTACCTCAGAGGCAGAGCCCTGACTCCTGGCTGGAGCACCAAGAGCTTTTCATCCACATGCCTCAGAATAAAAGGGAGAAAAAGTAGGGGGAATTAGTAGAAGTATGAGGAAAGAAAGAAGGAAAGGAGGGAAGGAAGGAGGGAAGGAAGGAAGGAAGGAAGAAAGAAAGAAAGAAGCAAAGAAGGAAAGAAGGCAAGAAGGAATGAAAGGAGGGAGGGAGGGAGGGAGGAAGGAAGGAAGGAGGGAAAGAAGGAAAAACAGAAAGAAAGAAGATACAGTAAAAATAAAATAAAGTATAATAAAGTTATTGAATTAAAAAATTCTTATTTAGAAAAAAAAAAAGGGACGGATAGAACCTTAGGACAAATGTTGGAAGCAAAGCTATACAGACAAAATCTTACACAGAAGCGTACACATACACCCTCACCAAAAGAGGTAAAGGGGGAAAAATCATAAATCTTGCTGTCAGAGACCACCTCCTCAATTTGGGATGAATCGTTGTCTAAAGGAGGGAAGGAAGGAAGGAAAGAAAGAAAGAAAGAAAGAAAGAAAGAAAGGACGAAGGTTAAGTATAATAATGTTCTTAAAATTAAAATTGATTATTAAGAAAAAAATTTTAAGAAAAAACCAGGGACGGATAGAACCCTAGGACAAATGGTGGAAGCAAGACTACACAGACAAGATCTCACACAGAAGCATACACATACACATTCACAAAAAGAGGAATAGGGAAAAAAATCATAGATCTTGCTCCCAAAGTCCACCTCCTTAATTTGGGATGATTGGCTGTCTATTCATGTATTCCACAGATGCAGGGTACATCAAGTTGATTGTGGAGCTTTAACCCGCTGCTTCTGAGGCTGCTGGGAGAGATTTCCCTTTCTCTTCTTTGTTCTCACAGCTCCCATGGGCTCAGCTTTGGATTTGGCCCTGCCTCTGCGTGTAGGTCGCTGGAGGGCGTCTGTTTTTTGCTCAGACAGGACGGGGTTAAAGGAGCCGCTGATTCGGGGGTTCTGGCGTACTGAGGCCGGCGGGGAGGGAGGGGCACGGAATGCGGGGTGGGCCTGCACCAGCCCGAGGCCCGCCGTGCGCTCTCCCGGGGAAGTCGTCCCCGGATCCCGGGAACCCGGCAGTGGCGGGCTGCACAGGCTCCGTGGAAGAGGGGCGTGGAGAGCGACCTGCGCTCGCACACAGGCCCCTTGGTGGCGGCAGCAGCAGCCCCAACGTCTCCCGCCCGCCTCTGGGGTCCGCGCCTCCAGCCGCGGCTTGCGCCCGTCTCTGGAGTCCGCGCCTTCAGCCGCGGCTCGCACCCGTCTCTGGGGTCCGCGCTTTCAGCCGCGGCTCGCGCCCGTCTCTGGGGTTCGCGCTTTTAGCCGCGGCTCGCGCCCGTCTCTGGAGTTCCTTTAAGCAGCGTTCTTAAACCCCTCTCCTCACGCACCAGGAAACAAAGAGGGAAGAAAAAGTCTCTTGCCTCTTCAGCAGGTGCAGACTTCTCCCCGGACTCACTCCCGGCTAGCTGTGGTGCACTAACCCCTTCAGGCTATGTTCAAGCCGCCAACCCCAGTCCTCTCCCTGCGCTCCGTCGGAAACCGAAACCCGAGCCTCAGAGCCTCAGCTCGCAGCCCCGCCCACCCCGGCGGGTGAGCAGACAAGCCTCTCGGGCTGGTGAGTGCCGGTCGGCACCGATCCTCTGTGCGGGAATCTCCCCGCTTTGCCCTCCGCACCCCTGTTGCTGTGCACTCCTCCGCGGCTTCGAAGCTCCCCCATCCGCCTCCCACAGTCTCCGCCCACGAAGGGGCTTCCTAGTGTGTGGAAACTTTTCCTCCTTCACAGCTCCCTCCCACTGGTGCAGGTGCCGTCCCTATTCTTTTGTCTCTATTTTTTTCTTTTTTTCTTTTGCCCTACCCAGGTACGTGGGGAGTTTCTTGCCTTTTGGGAGGTCTGAGGTCTTCTGCCAGCCTTCAGTAGGTGTTCTGTAGGAGTTGTTCCACGTGTAGATGTATTTCTGGTGTATCTGTGGGGAGGAAGGTGATCTCCGCGTCTTACTCTTCCGCCATCTTCCTGCTCTACTCAAATGATTTTTTTTAAGAAATAAAGAACACTGCAGTAAAGAGCCTTGTACCTTAATATCTGTGAATATTTCTAATTATTTCCTGGGAAATGCTAGATATTAAGGTAGGTCATGAAATAGTAGGACTTTTTGAAGTATTTATTATTTTTTTCTTTTACATATTGTTATAGTGCTAACTTGCTCTGAATGTACCATTTATACTCTCATCAATTGTGCATGAGTGTGCTCATTTAGTTATCCTTATAAACATGAATCTAATATTATGGTTATAATTATTTGTAACTTGATAGGAGAGCAAATGATTACTATTTGGCTATTGGTTTTTATAATTATTACTTTGGGTTAGATATATCATTTTTAAAATTTATAATTTTCACTTATATTATTTTCTAATCATTGCTTACTTCATTTGCTGTTAAGACTTCACACAATCTTGATTTTATAATTGCCCTGTTATGATAAAATCAAATTCTTTTTCAGATGGTTAACCAATTTTTCCCATATCACTTAATTACTGATATATTCTTTCCCTACTGATTTGAAATGCCATCATTATCTGATATTTTCATCATACAGATAAGTCCTTAATCACCATGTCTAGGTTCAGATCAAATAATTTACCATTTGTTTGATGTACTTGAAGCCTAGTAGTACCTATATTTTAAATTTTTACACATCATCATTCAGGTACATTAATCACATTTAAAACAGCTTTATGTCATTTAAAAAATATCTACCTGCATATTGTAAACCAGAGGAAAGAAAGTAAGTATAGCATGAATTCTTACACTAGTTCTCATTCTTACATTAATACGAATGCAATAAAATTTAGCACTTATGTAGCACTTAGTATAGACCAAGCACTGCTGTTATAGCACTTATATAAAATTAGATAGATCATATCTTGGGTAACAAATCAAGCCTTGATAAATTTAAGAAAATTGTAATCATATCAAGTCTCTTTTCGACCACAACGCTATGAGACTAGATATCAATGACAGGACAAGATCTGTAAAAAATAGAAACACATGGACACTAAATAATACACTACTATAATAATGAGGTGACAACTGAAAAAATCAAAGAGGAAATCAAAAAATACCTAGAAACAAATGACAATGCAGACACGACAACCCAAAACCTATGGGATGAAGCAAAAGCAGTTCTAAGAGGGAAGTTTATAGCAATACAATCCTACCTTAAGAAACAGGAGGGCTTCCCTGGTGGTGCAGTGGTTGAGAGTCCGCCTGCCGATGCAGGGGACACAGGTTCGTGCCCCGGTCCGGGAAGATCCCACATGCCGCGGAGTGGCTGGGCCCGTGAGCCATGGCCATTGAGCCTGCGCGTCCGGAGCCTGTGATCCGCAACGGGAGAGGCCACAGCAGTGAGAGGCCCGTGATCCGCAACGGGAGAGGCCACAGCAGTGAGAGGCCCGCTTACCGCAAAAAAAAAAAAAAAAAAAAAGAAACAGGAAACATCTCAAATAAACAACCTAAACTTGCACCTAAAGCAATTAGAGAAAGAAGAACAAAAAAATCCAAAGTTAGCAGAAGGAAAGAAATCATAAAGATCAGATCAGAAATAGATGAGAAACAAATGAAGGAAATGATAGCAAAGATCAATAAAACGAAAAGCAGGTTCTTTGAGAAGATAAACAAAATTGATAAACCATTAGCCAGACTCATCAAGAAAAAGAGGAAGACTCAAATCAATAGCATTAGAAATGAAAAAGGAGAAGTTACAACTGACACTGCAGAAATACAAAGGACCATGAAAGATTACTACAAAAAACTCTATACCTATAAAATGGAAAACCTGGAAGAAATGGACAAATTCTTAGAAATGCACAGCATGCTGAGACTGAACCAGGAAGAAATAGAAAATAGGAACAGAACAATCACAAGTACTGAAATTGAAACTGTGACTAAAAATCTTCGAACAAACAAAAGCCCAGGACCAGATGACTTCACAGGTGAATTCTATTAAACAGTTAGAAAAGAGCTAAAACCTATGCTTCTCAAACTCTTCCAAAATATAGCAGAGAGAGGAACACTCCCCAGCTCATTCTATAAGGCCACCATCACCCTGAAACCACAACCAGACAAAGATGTCACAGAGAAAGAAAACTACAGGCCAATATCACTGAGGAACATAGATGCTAAAATCCTCAACAAAATACTAACAAACAGAATCCAACAGCATATTAAAAGAATCATACGCCATGATCAAGTGCGGTTTATTCCAGGAATGCATGGATTCTTCAATATATGCAAATCAATCAACGTGATACACCATATTAACAAATTGAAGGAGAAAAACCATATGATCATCTCAATAGATGCAGAGTAAGCTTTTGACAAAATTCAACACCCATTTATGATAAAAACCCTGCAGAAAGTAGGCATAGGGGGAACTTTCCTCAACATAATAAAGGCCCTATTTGACAAACCCACAGCCAACATCATCCACAATTGTGGAAAAATGAAAACATTTCCACTAAGATCAGGAACAAGACAAGGTTGCCCACTCTCTCCACTATTATTCAACATAGTTTTGGAAGTTTTAGCCACAGCAATCAGAGAAGAAAAAGAAGTAAAGGGAATCCAAACTGGAAAAGGAGAAGTAATGCTGTCACTGTTTGAAGATGGCATGATACACTACACAGAGAAACCTAAAGATGTTATCAGAAATCTACTATAGCTAATGAATGAATTTGGTAAAGTAGCAAGATACAAAAATAATGCACAGAAATCTCTGGCATTCTTATACACTAATGATGAAAAATCTGAAAGTGAAACTAAGAAAACACTCCCGTTTACAACTGCAACAAAAAGAATAAAATATCTAGGAATAAACCTATCTAAGGAGACAAAAGACCTGTATACAGAAAATTATGACACTGATGAGAGAACTTAAAGATGAGACAAATAGATGGAGAGATATACCATGTTCTTGGTATGGAAGTACCAGCATTGTGAAAATTACTCTACTACCCAAAGCAATCTACAGATTCAATGCAATCCTTATCAAACTACCCCTGGCATTTTTCACAGAACTAGAACAGAAAATTTTAAAATTTGTATGGAAACACAAAATACCCCGAATAGCAAAAGCAATCTTGAGAACGAAAAATGGAGCTGGAGGAATCAGGCTCCCTGATTTCAGACTAAACTACAAAGCTACAGTAATCAACACAGTAGGGTACTGGCACAAAAACAGAAATATATATCAGTGGAGTAGGATAGAAAGTCCAGAGATATACCCACGTACATATGGTCACCTTATCTTTGATAAAGGAGACAAGAATATACAGTGGAGAAAAGACAGCCTCTTGAATAAGTGATACTGGGTAAACTGGACAGGTACATGTAAAAGTATGAATTTAGAAAACTCCTTAACACCATACACAAAAATAAACTCAAAATGGATTAAAGACCTAAATGTAAGACCAGACACTATCAAAGTCTTATAGGAAAACATAGGCAGAACACTCTATGACATAAATCACAGCAAGGTCCTTTTGACCCAGCTCCTAGAGTAACAGAAATAAAAACAAAAATAAACAAATGAGACCTAATGAAACTTAAAATATTTTGCACAACAAAGGAAACCATAAACACGTCCAAAAGACAACACTCAAAATGGGAGAAAATATTGGCAAATGAAGCAACTGACAAAGGATTAATCTTCAAGATTTACAAGTAGCTCGTGCAGCTCAATAACAAAAAAACAAAAAACCCAACCCAAAAATGGGCAGAAGACCTAAATAGACATTTTTCCAAAGAAGATATACAGATTGCCAAGAAAACTCATGAAAGAATGCTCAACATCATTAATCATTAGAGAAATGCAAATCAAAACTACAATGAGATATCATCTCACATCAGTCAGAATGGCCATCATCAAAAAATGTAGAAACAATAAATGCTGGAGAGGGTGTGGAGAAAAGGGAACACTCTTGCACTGTTAGTGGGAATGTAAGTTGATACAGCCAGTATGGAGAACCGTATGGAGGTTCCTTAAAAAACTACAAATATAACTACCATACGACCCAGCAATCCCACTACTGGGCATATACCCTGAGAAAACCATAATTCAAAAAGAGTCATGTACCAAAATGTTCATTGCAGCTCTATTTACAATAGCTAAGAGATGGAAGCAAACTAAGCGTCCATCATCGGATGAATGTATAAAGAATATGTGGCACATATATACAATGGAATATTACTCAGCCAAAAAAAGAAATGAAATTGAGATAGTTGTAGTGAGGTGGATGGACCTAGAGTCTGTCATACAGAGTGGAGTAAGTCAGAAATCGAAAAACAAATACCTTATGCTAACACATATATATGGAATCTAAAGGAAAGAAAATGTTCATGAAGAACCTAGGGGTAAGTCCAGAATAAAGACACAGACCTACTAGAGAATGGACTTGAGGATATTGGGAGGGGAAAGGGTAAGCTGTGACAGAGCGAGAGAGTGGCATGTACATATATACACTACCAAACGTAAAATAGATAGCTAATGGCAAGCAGCTGCATAGCACAGGGTGATCAACTCGGTGGTTTGTGACCACCTAGAGGGGTGGGATAGGGAGGGTGGAAGGGAGGGAGATGCAAGAGGGAAGAGATATGAGAACATATGTATATGTATAACTGATTCACTTTGTTATAAAGCAGAAACTAACTCAACACTGTAAAGCAATTATACTCCAATAAAGATGTTGAAAAAAAACGTGTGAATGGGACAAATAGAAATGAGTAGCAATTTTGATGCTAGCATCCTTCAAGGAATTCATAACTAATGTACAGATCCACCCATATAAGGACAGAAGAAGCTAAACAAAACTAAAACAAAAAGACAGCCAAAATATCCTGTACAAGTGATGGAGGCTGGTAACAGCCTGAAACTACTAAGTTTCACTCCGTGTTTGTTTAGAAGATGCTTTCAGATTCAACCTGATCCCTTGGTTTTCCCTATGCTGAACAAAGCTAAATTTGGACAAGCTATGATTCCTGAGAAGGCACTCATATTGTAATCATGAATAACCACATTCAACACAAAGAAGTGTGTATGATAATTGAGCCAATGGTGGGGGATCAGGAGATATGAAGGAGACTTTTAACAGAAATACCTGAAGCAGTGGTGGTGGATGGATACCTGAAAAATAATGTGGATAGACAGAGTGATGAATAACTATTTTAAGTTTGTTTTATTTAACAACGAATATAAAATCAATGTAGATCTATGCAATGTAAGATTGGACGGATTAAGTTACAATAATATGTTAAGCGAGAGAGTTTGACACATGATTTATTATTTAAAATATAATATCTCTTTAACTAAAAGTTGAATTTGTATAAATTTCTCTATGATAAGTTCTAAATCAACTTTTAAGAATTACTGTATCTCTTATTTTAAAATATATTTTTCTGTGTAGTGATCATGACCAAATTAAAAAATTACAAATTACATGACCATATTACAATATTTCTTATTTCTCTCACAACCTCAAATATAACTTTAGTTATGGAATGATTGCGACCTAAGTGTAGGAAAATCTTGCAAATTCTTAAAGTCTTAAATACGCCTGATATATTTAAGATCTAGGCAAAAATATTTGAATAATTTTTAATTCTAGATCTAGGCAAAAATATTCAGACAGAAAAGACCCCACTGGTTTCTTTATAGGAGAAACTAGTGAGAATAAATTAGAGCAGTATTTCTAAAGTTTGGCCCGTCCGCCATCTGTACCAGAACTACTTGGAGTGCTTATTAAATATTCAGATTCCTGGGTCTCTTCTCAGAATTACTAAACCAGACCCTGTGCAGTATGCCAAGGGGATCTGAGTTGTTTAAAAATTCTACAGGTGATTTATTTGAAAAAATATTAAATGTGAGAACAACTGCCCTAACTAATGATCTTTGGCTCTGGCCCAAACTATCTCCAAGTCAAACCTCTATTGATGTCTTTGCTACAGGAGTTTGCAAAACTTAGAGAAAAAGAGAGTCATGGTTGTATGAATAGAGAAAATAGTGAGAATAGTCTGCATTTGAAAATATTTTAACAGGTTGGACTGTGTTTTAATAAATATAAACATTTCATAGCTAATTAGCATGCATTTCATAGTTTGATCATCACAAACTTGAACAGATTTTATTAATGAAATGTAAGCCCATATTTATATTATACTTTACAAAATAATCTATCTATCTGGAATCCTATAGATTTTCTTTTATATCTTCTGAGTTTAAGCCCACATGAGATTGGGGATGAGTTTGAAGGATGTTAAATTATTATTATATCTGTTAGCAATATTTGTAAAAGATACATATCAAAGATAGTCACTAAATTTTGACTCTTTATGGTTTATTTCTGGTAAATAGAATTTGGAGTAATGATTTCTCTCTTTTTAAAATTTATTTATTTATTTGCAATGCTTGAGTTCCTCTTAATAAGTACTTTTTTGAAAGAAAGGAATTTTCTTTTTTTTTCATTTTACATGAGAAAAGAAGTGCAAGTAGTGAGAGGAAAATAAGCATTCTCATCAGTATGCTTTAGTTTGGCATTGGTTCTGTTTTCAAGTGATTTTCTTAAAATAAATTGATTTCAAAAAGTTTAATTTCATTATTAAAAATAAAAATGTCTTTTATGTTGTAATAGTTTTCATTATATATCACATAAAAACACAGGGTATGGAATATTTACTATTGCATTCTATGTTAATTATTCCTTATCAAACTGTGTAACAAACAAGAATTTTATGCATGTTAAATCCAATATTGTTAGTATGTTTTTAAAATGACCTCCAGCATTCCATCTTCAAAGGTCATTTTCAAGAATTACTTAACATGTCTTCATATTAAAAAAAAAAGATTGGGATGATGCTTTGTTTACATTGTATCTTCCTTTAAGCAGCTTAAAACTTAGACTTTTTATGTATTTAAATTCCATGTTATCTTCTGCAAAGTAGGAGGCATATAGTATGTTTTCCTATTGTACACTTCCTGAATAAAGACACAGGCTGCATCATAAAGAAATTCAGTAGGAAAGTAGAATAATGAAATCTGGGTCTCCTGAGTCCCAGTTTTATTGCTCTGTATGATACATGAGATTTTCACTGCATACTGATTTTACTAATCATTTTTACATTTAAAGAGATATTTTCCCAAATGAGAAAAATATCATGCAATAAATAGGGGAATCAAATCTGAGTGAAATGGTAGCTAATTCCTGGACTCCATCTTCCATTCACTGATATCTGTGACAGATGCTCTTGGTTGCCTACCATACAGATGTTTTCTTCACCTTCATATTTTCTTCACTTCTTTGCTTGGGATTTTGATCTTGATTTAATGCCCACTCTATCATGCACCTAGGGAAGGTGACCCTTTCCCTTTCTTCCTGGGTAAATGTGGAAAATTCTAAAACAATCATGGTATTTCCATTTCCTCAATTACTTATTGGTAGAGGCAGTGGCATGTGACAGAATCCTGGCCAAAGAGACAGAAGGGCAAGATGTCTCGGGGATTTTATTTAACTGCAGTAGCCATCTTATAACCATGAAAAGCTGACCAAAAGCCCTAGTATATTTGAGACTAGATGAACTAAGTGTGAAAATGTACAACCTACAGATCTCTTCTTCTATGAGACAATACTTGTTCTCATCTTTTGAATCATCGTAAATAGTTATTTTGTTTTCTGCAATCAATAACACTCAGACAGATAAAATACCTAAAGACTGCTTAGCCCATTCTATATTGACTTCATTATCAATACTAATCCAATTTTTCCAATGCCTATACCAAAGCCTTTCTTCAGGCTTAGTTTAACTGACTGCTGAAACTTTTTAATAAGATTCCTAACTCATATTAGCACTGCCATATAAACCATTCCACATAGTACAGATACGAGTTTTATCAAAGTATTTGATTCTTCTTCAAATACCTATGATATCCTGAATTCCTAACAGAGAAAACATAAAATAATGTTTGTTGATTTGTTTGCCTTCAACTTTTCTATGTTCATATTATTGGATTATTTTTAAGAAAAAATGTAATAATATTCTATATACTGTTCTGCAATTTACTTTTATCACTGTCAATATATCTTTGTGTCCTTTTGTAATCTAGTTCTCCCTTTAACCCACCACTAGGCAAAAACTGATTTGCTCTCTGTCACTAGATTAGTTTAGATACTTTATAATTTTTTTATATAGGAAAAGAACAATATACTATGTTTTCATTGTTTGCCTGGCTTATTTTAATCAGCATAAAAATTTTGAGATTCATTAACATTGTTCTATGTGTAAAGAGTTTATTCATTTTTATTGCTGAGTGGTGTATCATTGCATGATTATGTCACCATTTGTCCATTCACCTGTTGATGGGCATTTGGGATATTTTCAGTTTTTGCTTGTTATAAATAAAACTGCTATGAATATTTGTGTAAAAGTCTTTGTGTGGACATGTTTTGTATTCTCTCGGTTAAATACCTAACAGTAGAATGGTTGGAGTAGATGTAGGTGTAAATTTTTAAGAAACTATCAAAACGGTTTTCTAAAGTGGTTGTGCCATTTTATATTCCCAACAGCAGTGAAACCGAGCCCCAACTATTCTTTGTTTTCACCAACAGTTGATAAGGTTAGGTTTTTTTGCTTTTTGTTTTAATTTTAGTCTTCCTAATGGGTTTATAGTGTATCTTATTATAGTTTTAATTTGAATATCCTAGATGCCTAATGATTTAGAGCATGTTTTCAAATGCTTATTGACAGTCAACATGTCTTCATTCATGAAGTGCTTGTTTAAATCTTTACATATTTTCTTAATGGGTTGTTTGTCTTCTATTATGGATTTGTAAAAATTTATCACATATTCTTGATAGAAGGCCTTTGATATATGTGTTGCATATATTTATCACAGTTTGTGACTGGACTTTTGGGCCTCTTAATGAGATATTTTGAAGAGCAAAACCTTTCAATTTTTTTTTAAACCTTTCAATTTTGATGAAGTATGATTTATCATTTTTCCCCCTAATTATTTTAAATGTCTTTGTAGTGTACTGCTGTGTGGACTGCATCTTGTTTTAAATGTTGATTTTGTTTGCTTTAACCACCCCCTTATTAATGGGGATTTGGATTGCTTCCAGATATTCACTAATGCAAATAATGGGGTAATTAATAATTTCCTAACTTGCATAAACTTGAAGTAGTGGGAAATGCTGAATTTAATGGTATGCACATTTACAATAGTCATAGATATATCCTATTGTCCTATAAATCTATTTGAAATTTCTCATTTCCTCACATCCTCACCAACAATCACAAGAATGATTGTTTTATATTTTGCCAATATGACAAGTAAAAAATTCTTGATTTTAAATAGCATTTTCTTTAATTTTAGTGATGTTATTGAGACAGGCTGGGACCTGGGACCCTTTGCTGCAGTGCTGCAGTGCTTGCACCTGGACAAACTTCTCCTCGAGCAACAAAATACAAAGAAACTATATGGGACTAAAAATAACTGTGTGCATGTGCAGTTTGGGCAAATTCTGGACAAAAAGATCCAAAAGACTTAAAAAACCCAACTGCCACTTCTGAAGAGCCTGGAGCAAAAACAGGATGTCAGAAGCAAAAGCAGGGTACTAAGCATGCCTCCTGCATGCAACTCTACCTAAGGGGTGGGAAACGACCAAAGGCACCCCTCCAGCCCATCTCCTGGACACACCCCTACCCTCACCCAATATAAGGAACAAGCTCGGACCCCGTCAGGGAGAGAGCAAGCAAGGGAACATGTTACTTGTTCTCACTCCTTCCAGCTGCAGCAGGTTCCCCAATAAAGCCTTGCCTGAATTTCTTGTCTGGCCTCTAGTCAATTTCTATTGATAGGGGAAGGCCAAGAGCCCTGGTCAGTATCATTATGACTATATGTGTATAGACCATTTGTACTTCTTCTTTTTTTTTTTTTTTTTTTGTGGTACGCGGGCCTCTCACTGTTGTGGCCTCTCCCCTTGCAGAGCACAGGCTCCGGACTTGCAGGCTCAGAGGCCATGGCTCACGGGCCCAGCCGCTCCACGGCATGTGGGATCTTCCCGGACCGGGGCACGAACCCGTGTCCACTGCATTGGCAGGCAGACTCTCAACCACTGCACCACCAGGGAAGCCCCTGTACTTCTTTATCTTGTTGTTTGTATATGAATTATCTATTCATTTCACATTCTCTTTTTTTTTCTTTTTGCTTCTTTATTTTATTCAATTTTTTTATAGAGAGCATAGGAACGGGGTGGGGGTAGCTAACGGTAAGACTCTAAGCCTCTCCACCAGCTCCAGGAAAGACTGTTTATTTTATTCTTTTACAATTATTTTCCTATTTTCCTGCATATTAATTATAGACCCATAGAGATATTAAATACTGTGAATATGTGCTATATAGAAACAAAACCAAACAGTTTTTAACATAAACTATAGTCTTTTCAATAAATGGCATTCTGCACATTTTTGGATGAAACATTCATTGCAACAGTTCTTTGAAAATCTCATAAGTGATGAGTAATTATTTCATTATTAATAACCATATTGTCTTGGATATATACATGAAACTATTCTAGATTAAAACGCTTCACATAATAGACATGCAGACAGCTAATAGGCATTTTAAATTTGAATTTAATGGAAGAGTACTAGTACATAGGAATGATGAAGACTAAATGATGATCAATCATAATGATGCCTTCGGGGATTGGTAAATCACTGCCTGAGTGCCATCCACCTGTTTTTGTAAATAAAGTTTTATTGGAACACAGGTGTCCCATTAGTTTTTGTATTATCTATTGCTGCTTTCATAATACAAAGAGTTGAGAAGTTGCAACAGAGCCTATATGGCCTGCAAAACTAAAAATATTACTATCTGGACAGTTAAGAAAAAATAATTTGCTGACCAATGCCTTACATTTCAAAACATTTAACAGATGTTTGGAGTTTTTAAATATATTAAGCATCTCAACAAAAACTAATACCATTTATATGTGCAATACCATATTTTACTGCCTAAAACTAGAATGTCTCAAGAAACAAACTGGTAAATTAATTAATTAATTGGCAAACTGTGTTCAGGCTGAGGTCATCAACAAAATAATGCTTACTTAATAGAAACAAAACCACCTCTCTCTCTCTCTCTCTCTCTCTCGCTCTCGCTCTCGCTCTCGCTCTCGCTCTCGCTCTCGCTCTCGCTCTTTCATTTATCTTTCTCTCCATCTATCTATCTGTGTTACTTTAATTTTCCAGATAATTTTAGAGTTGTAGCCTCAGGCAGAATTTAGCCTGCAGCATTTTATTTTACTGTGTGGAGATTAACTCATCTTGGTAGTCTATTGCAGGGATAGAAAAACAGTGTGAACTTCTGTGATAATGGAACAAAGCAGTAAGATAAAAGCCAGCTTTTAGCATGTACAATAGAATATAGTACTTTTCATTTGGAAGAATCATAAAGATTTTTAAAATACAATGTAAAATATGTTGTATTAATGAAAATGGGAAAGAAAGGCTATTGGCTGGAATAAAGCATTTGTTGCAGAACACAAAAGCTTGAAATGCTGGATTTATTAATAGAAAATAAATATCCAAGAAAAAATAATAGGGATGATAATTGACCATAAAAGTAAAGCTAGAGGTTGTGCAATGAACATAGGTTAGTGTATATTATCTTTCTAAATAACCCTTCATATGTCAATGTTAGTTCTGTTTAAAATTGAGGATAGTTTTTCCATTTTTGTAAGCTTTAGATTTTGATCAGTACTTGACACTCTTTAGTCTATTCTACCTTTTAGCAATTCTTGTAAGATATCCTGAAACTTCTAAATTTGGAGACATAGACTTCATCACAAGAATGAACACAATCACTGGGCTGCTGTGTGGGGGCTGTATGTGGTAACTATACACATATAAATAATTCTTGAGTCATAGCATGTGCAGTAGAATAATCAGAGAATGGGGGGCATAACTGTTACCAATTATCTTTAGGAATACTTGCATAATTTCTTTATACAATACATTAGCTCAACATGGTGCCTATGCTTACTTTGCTAATGTTCATATCTCTTACAATGTGTGACAGAGTTGCAGTCAGTGGTTTGTCTATACTCTAGGCAATGCTCTTTTTGCATCTAGTAATGAAAGAAACACTTATTTTTGTAGAAGTGACCTACTTGCATTTTAGTGTATACTGTTATTTGAATATAGACCTTACATAATGGGTAACAATTTCTGCAAGCATAACTAATTAAATGATAAATAAGATAATTTAAAAAGCAAAAATCCTAAAATTATGGAAATGTAATTTAAAATTAGATATTGAAATTTTCCTAAGATTTTCCAGTAAACTGTACATTTGGTAGGATACAAAAGAACTGCTACTGAGAGACATCACAAAGTTAGATCTTCATAGTTATTGTGGAAGTGCTTATTTGGACCCATTCTTGTCTCTTCAAAGACATTGATCCATTAATTACTTTCTTTTGCTCTTGCACCTTTTTTTTTTTTAACATCTTTATTGGAGTATAATAGCTTTACAATGGTGTGTTAGTTTCTGCTTTATAACAAAGTGAATCATATATACATATACATATGTCCCCATATCTCTTGCTTCTTGCATATCCCTCCCTCCCACACTCCCAACCCCACGGCTCTAGGTGGTCACAAAGCACTGAGCTGATCTCCCGTGCTATGTGGCTGCTTCCAACTAGCTATCTATTTTACGTTTGGTAGCATATATATGTCCATGCGACTCTCTAAATTTGTCTCTTCTTACCCTTCCCCCTCCCCGTATCCTCAAGTCCATTCTCTAGTAGGTCTGCATCTTTATTCCCATCTTGCCCCTAGGTTCTTCTGACCATTTTTTTTTCATTTTTTTTGATTCCATATATATGTGTTAGCATACGGTATTTGTTTTTCCCTTTCTGACTTACATCACTCTGTATGACAGTCTCTAAGTCCATCCACCTCACTACAAATAACTCAGTTTTGTTCCTTTTAATGACTGAGTAATATTCCATTGTATATATGTACCACATCTTCTTTATCCATTCATCTGTTGATGGACACTTTGGTTGCTTCCATGTCCTGGCTATTGTAAATAGAGCTGCAATGAATATTGTGGTACATGACTCTTTTTGAATTATGGATTTCTCAGGGTACATGCCCAGTAGTGGGATTGCTGGGTCATATGGTAGTTCGATTTTTAGTTTTTTAAGAACCTCCATATTGTTCTCCATAGTGGCTGTATCAATTTATATTCCCACCAACAGTGCAAGAGGGTTCCCTTTTCTCCACACCCTCTCCAGCATTTATTGCTTGTAGATTTTTTGATTATGGCCATTCTGACTGGTGATACAATGAGGTGATACCTCATTGTAGTTCTGATTTGCATTTCTCTAGTGATCAATGATATTGAGCATTCATTCATGTGCTTGTGGCCAATCTGTATATCTTCTTTGGAGAAATGTCTATTTAGGTCTTGTGCCCACTTATGGATTGGATTGTTTGTTTTTCTGATATTGAGCTGCATGAGCTGCCTGTAAATTCTGGAAATTAATCCTATGTCAATTGCTTCATTTGCAAACATTTTCCCCCATTCTGAGGGTCATCTTCTCATCTTGTTTATGGGATTATTTGCTGTGCAAAAGCTTTTAAGTTTCATTAGGTCCCATTTGTTTATTTTTGTTTTATTTTTCCATTTCTCTAGGCGGTGGGTCAAAAAGGATCTTTCTGTGATTTATGTCATAGAGCGTTCTGCCTATGTTTTCCTCTAAGAGTTTGATGGTGTCTGGCATTACATTTAGGTCTTTAATCCACTTTGAGTTTATTTTTGTGTATGGCGTTAGTGTTCTAAATTTATTCTTTTACATGTAGCTGCCCACTTTTCCCAGCACCACTTATTGAAGAGGCTGTCTTTTCTCCACTGTATATTCTTGCCTTATTTATCAAAGATAAGGTGACCATACATGTGTAGGTTTGTCTCTGGCCTCTCTATCCTTTTCCATTGATCTATATTTCTGTTTTTGTGACAGTACCATATTGTCTTGATTAATGTAGCTTTGTAGTATAGTCTGAAGTCAGGGAGCCTGATTCCTCCTGCTGCATTATTTTTTTCTCAAGATTGCTTTGGCTATTTGTGGTCTTCTGTGTTTCCATACAAATTGTGAAACTTTTTTTGTTCTAGTTCTGTGAAAAATGCCAGTGGTATTTTGATAGGGGTTTCATTGAATCTGTAAATTGCTTGGAATAGTAGAATCATTTTCACAATGTTGATTCTTCCAGTCCAAGAACATGGTGTATCTCTCCATTTATTTTTATCATCTTTAATTTCTTTCATTGGTGTCTTATAATTTTCTGCATACAGGTTTTTTGTCTCCTTAGGTAGGTTTATTCTGAGTTAATTTATTGTTTTTGCTGCAATGGTAAATGGTAGTGTTTTCTGAATTTCAGTTTCAGATTTTTCATCATTAGTGTATAGGAATGCCAGAGATTTCTGTGCATTAATTTTGTATCCTGCTACTTTACCAAATTCGTTGATTAGCTCTAGTAGTTTTCTGGTAGCATCTTTAGGATCCTCTATGTATAGTATCATGTCATCTGCAAAGAGTGACAGCTTTATTTCATCTTTTCTGATTTGGATTCCTTTTATTTCTTTTTCTTCCTTGATTGCTGTGGCTAAAACTTCCAAAACTATGTTGAATAAAAGTGGAGAGAGTGGGCAACCTTGTCTTGTTCCTGATCTTAATGGAAATGGTTTCACGTTTTTACCATTCAGGATGATGTTGGCTGTGGGTTTGTCATATATGGCCTTTACTATGTTGCGGTAAACTCCCTCTCTGCCTACTTTCTGGAGGGTTTTTATCATAAATAGGTGTTGAATTGTGTCAAAAGCTTTATCTGAATCTATTGAGATGATCATATGATTTTTATTCTTCAGTTTGTTAATATGGTGCATCACAATGATTGATTTGTGTATATTGAAGAATCCTTGCATTCCTGGGATAAACCCCACTTGATCATGGTGTATGATCCTTTTAATGTGCTGTTGGATTCTGTTTGCTAGTATTTTTTTGAGAATTTTTGCATCTATGTTCATCAGTGGTATTTGTCTGTAGTTTTCTTTCCCTGTGACATCTTTGTCTGGTTTTGGTATCAGGGTGACAAGCAGCTCATTCAACTTAATATCAAAAAAACAAACAACACAATCCAGAAATGGGCAGAAGACCTAGATAGACATTTCTCCAAAGAAGATATACCGATTGGCCATAAACACGTGAAAGAATGCTCAGCATCATTAATCATTAGAGAAATGCAAATCAAAACTACAGTGAGATATCATCTCACACAGTTCAGAATGACCATCATCAAAAAATCTGGAAACAATGAATGCTGGA
The DNA here is from genome assembly GCF_951394435.1 of Stenella coeruleoalba. Classification (NCBI taxonomy): domain Eukaryota; kingdom Metazoa; phylum Chordata; class Mammalia; order Artiodactyla; family Delphinidae; genus Stenella; species Stenella coeruleoalba. The sequence goes on along the minus strand of NC_137152.1, from coordinate 72,143,463 downwards.
GAAGGTGTGAAGAAAAGATAACACTCTTGCACTGTTGGTGGGAATGTAAATTGATACAGCAACTATGGAGAACTATATGGAGGTTCCTTAAAACCTAAAAATAGAAATACCATGCAACCCAGCAATCCCTCGACTCTGCATATACCCTGAGAAAACCATAATTCCAAAAGAGTCATGTACCAAAATTTTCATTGCATCTCTATTTACAATAGCCAGGATATGGAAGCACCCTAAGTGTTCATCATCAGATGAATGGATAAAGAATATGTGACACATATATACAATGGAATATTACTCAGCCATCAAAAGAAATGTGCTTGAGTTATTTGTAGTTAGTTGGATGGACCTAGAGTCTGTCATACAGAGTCAAGTAATTCAGAAAGAGAAAAACAAATACTGTATGCTAACACATATACATGGAATCTAAAAAAAAAAGAAAAAAGAAAATTTTCTTGAAGAACCTATGAGCAAATGGGAATAAAGTCGCAGACCTATTAGTGGACGGACTTGAGGATATGGGGAGGGGGAAGGGTAAACTGGGACAAAGTTAGAAATTGGCATGGACCTATATATACTACCAAACGTAAAATAGAAAGCTAGTGGGAAGCAGCCATATAACACAGGGAGGTCAGCTCTGTGCTTTGTGACCACCTAGAGGGGTGGGATAGGGAGGTTCAGAGGGAGGGAGATGTAAGAGGGAAGAGATATGGGGACATATGTATATGTATATCTGATTCACTTTGTTATAAAGCAGAATCTAACACACCATTGTAAAGCAATTGTACTCCAATAAAGATGTTAAAAAAAAGCAAAAAGCAAAGGGATTAGTTTCATATTTTATAGGACATAGAGTAGAAGAATGTATAAAAAACCCCAGCTATATGCTGTTTTTAAGAGACTCACTTTACACTTATAAACATTATTAGGTGAACAATGAAATGATGGAGAATGATATAACATGAAAATAATAATTAAATGGTACCTACATACTCTAAAATGCACAAAATTAATTTTAAGTAACAAAATTTACTTTTTGTCTCTTTACTTTTGCGTGAGACAAAAAATGACACTTTATAACAAAGGGTGAATTTATCAAGAAGATATAATAATTATAAAAAAAAGTCCACCAAAATACCAAAATATATGAATTAAACATTGGTATAATTGAAGGCAGAAATAGACAGTTCAACAATAGTAGTTGGAAACTTCAATAGCCTATTTTCAACAGTGAACAGGATGTCTAGACAGAAAGTCAGTAAGGAAATAGAGGACTTGAATAATCCTATAAACCAACTAGACCTGAGAGACATACAAACACTCCACCAATGATAGCAATTTATACATGTTTTTCAAGTGAACGTGGAACATTCTCTGTGATAGATTATATGTTTAGCCATAAGACAATTGTCATAAATTTTAAAAGACCAAAAGCATACAAAGTATCATCTCTGACCACAGTGGGATGAAGCTATAAATCAGTAAAAGAAGCAAAACTGGAAAATTTGAAATATGGAAATTAAATAGCTAATTCTTAAACAACTAAAGAGTCAAAGAAGTGTTAAAAACCAACCTCTGAATACTGAATAAAACAAAGCATATGGATGAGTTTATTGCAAGGCTTTTGACTTGCAAGCCAGGAAACTCAAGACTACGGGAACAATAAATTTCAAATTGCTCACAGCCTAAGGGTTTTTTTATGGAATAAATCTGGAAGTTGTTTAGCTTTTTCAGTTTATAGATTACCTAGTGGTCTTCTTTCCTGTTTGGATCAGGGTTGCCGAGTCAGGAAAACAAGGAAGTTCAGAGATGGAGTGAGTAGACCTGGCATTTGGGGATTGACTGATGTCCTCTGATGATTTCTGAGAAGAGTCGTAAATTCCTGTAAGGTTAGGTTGAGTTCCCTTTATTCAAACCTGTGTTGACCATCTCCATTTCATTCCTGACATAACTGACTCCAATCTAGTTTGGTTCTATAGAAAAAATCACTAAGAAAATTAGAAAATACATTGAGTTGAATGAAAATGAAAACATAACATATCAAAATTTTGGGGGAAGGTTAATTTTATTTGTCAAATTGGAGGATGATTTTGGATGAAATTAACATTTAAATCAGTTAACTTTGATTAAGCAGAGTATGCTCCATAATGTGGCTGGACCTCATCCAATAAGTTGAAAGCCTGAATAGAATAAAATAAAAAGATTGCTTTTGGAATTTATCTGCACCATCAGCTCTGCTGAGTCTCCAATCTGTTGACCACATTGCAGATTTTGGATTTACCAGCTTCATAATTGTATGATCTAATTTCTTGTAATACATATCATATATGTCCTATTGGTTCTGTTTCTCTGGAGTACCCAATACACTTACTTGTGGGGTGCAGAGAAAACAGTGACAAGATGAAAATTGATAGTTGTGAATGATTATATTAAGAAAGGAGCATTCTACACTTGCATTTTTCAATCGGAAGATTAGTTTTCGTCTATATAACTTATTTTCTTCTACTTTTTCCTTTAAATTGTCTCTCCTCTCTTCTATCTCCTGGGAATTCTACTGATCAAATGTTGGGCTTTGTACAGTGGTCATTTATGGCTCTTTCCTCTCATTTTTTTCTTTATAGCCTATATTTTAAGGAATTTCCCCAACTTTATTTTCATAAATAAAAAATATTTTATATTATTTTAATATAATTATTTTATATTAAAATTTTGTTTTATAAATTCTATATTTAAGCTCTAAGAACTTTCCTCAATTTCTGATATTTTAAAACAAATATCATGTTATTGTCTCTTGGATGTAATAACTTCACAAAATGCTCTGAGTATATACTTTATTTTCCCTTAAAATTTCCTTAAATTTTCTGTTTCCTCTGGGGATAGCTTTTGTTCATCTTGATGTTTATTTTTCATGCTGAGAGTTTGTTTTCTTTGCCTGGTTATCTGTGATTGTCTGTTCATATTTAAGCAACAGGTCTAGTTAGCTGGTATGGTTTCCCTCTACTATTTTCTATGTAGGCCTGATTTCTCACATAAGTAAGACATCCATCTGGTCATTCGATCAATGAATATAGTGTATAAATAGTCAGATTTTGATTAACCATGAGAAAGTGAGGAACTGGATATCAGGTTGTGGCCTCACCAATTTCCCCCACATTTTCCATGCCAGCCAGGATTAGTGTATTTTATTCTGGAGTATTTTACTCTGGGTTTTTAACACCCAAAATAGACTTCACTTTCCACAGACAATTCTATTTCTTGGGAGAAGAATGTTGTGCTTCTTTGCCTGGGAATAACTAGGCTAACTGTTCTCTGTATTCTTAGGGAAGGGTGTGCAGGTGTTGATGACCTCAACTTTTCAGTTTGTAGCATTTCAATCAATTCCCTAGTTTTCAAAAACACTATTCATCCTTGACCTCTGTCATACATGCCTCAGATCCTGGACCCTCTCTTAAATTCTCTCTTCCAGAAATGTGTGATATATGCCACCTATTGGTAAAACACTCTTCCCTTCTACAAATACTATTATGCATTTTATTTCTTATTCTGGAGAAAAAGATGTAAATGCAAGTCTGCTTATTGAACTGGAAGCCCTTTATTAGTCTGTATGAAAAACTGACAAGTAAATGATTCCAGGATGGGAATGATATACATATATTTTTTCCTTCAAAAGTTGGAGTTACCTTATAGGGCTCATTTTCATTTTCTTTAGTATTCACCAACTTGTCACACTGTGAATACATGTTTATGCTTTAACATATATGTGTTTATTAAAATATATTTATATATTATATATACTTATAATTATCTTAGGCTTTTATGTTGTAAAGGGCAGAAGGCTCAGAGGCCATTTTACACATTTCTGAGTCTCAAAAACTATGTAATTTGAAGCCCTTTACTTCAAATGAAGTTGCAGATCTATTATAAAAACAAAAAAGATGAAGTAGTTATAATGATGTGGTGAAATAATTATGTGAAAAAGGAAATGGACTTGTTAAAAGAATGAGTCATTTATTTCTGGTAATCATTCAGTTAGATAAATTGTGGAAAATAGTGAGTACCCAAACAGAGAATGTTTTTAAAGTTTTCTTTTTGCCCAAAGGGAGAATGGGAACAGATTTGCTGTATACATTCAAATCTCTTCTGTTCAGTGTGAACCATGGTCTCAAAAATAGTTTTAAAAAAAGGAAACATTTGACAAACAAAGACTGGAAAATGGATGTAGTTTTTAATTCTCCTCAAAAAATGCTTTATACCATTTCATGCTTAAAATGTTTAAATGACATTAGTTTACAGGGCCATAAGTTTTCGGCTTTAAAAGCATAGCAGAGATGGAGGTATATTGAAATCTGAGAGAAGGTAGGTATATTCAAAGACAGCCAGATAGATATTTGTTTTGGAAACAACTGTTCAACCTTTTCAACGACTTTGGTTTTGTGAGTTCTTTGGGGCCTGATAAAGGGATCATTAAAATTGTTTTCATTCTTCTTAAATGCAATTTCTTTTTGGAATTATGAATATTATAATTAGAAAAATAGAGAGCATTTGCTCTTCCTCAAAGTAGTGGATAATCCACAATGAGGCACATTGTTTTATTCTTCTTACAGAGAGAAGCTGCAACATTAGGATTAAGTAATGAATCTGAGGGCACTTGCCCTAAGAGAAAGTCAGTGTCAAAAGAGAGATTAGACAATTATTCTCCTTCTGCTTAAAGCACACTTCAAAATGGACTTTTGAATAGAAATGGAAGAATAAAAAATATTTCACTTTATAGGCAAAAAAGGAAAATAATTTAAGGTTAAATATTAATAACTACATATTTCATTATAAGGCTATGGAAGTCATATGGTTCTTACTTCTATTGCCAGAAGACTTCTAAAGAGTAATGTATATAACTGAGAATACTTAGTCCCAGAAACTTTTTTTAACAACTTTATTGGAGTATAATAGCTTTACAATGGTGTGTTAGTTTCTGCTTTAAAACAAAGTGAATCAGTTATACACATACATATGTACCCATATCTCTTCCCTCTTGCGTCTACCTCCCTCCAACCCTTGCTATCCCACCCCTCTAGGTGGTCACAAAGCACCAAGCTGATCTCCCTGTGCCATGCGGCTGCTTCCCACTAGCAATCTATTTTACATTTAGTAGTGTATATATGTCCATGCCACTCTCTTACTTTGTCACAGCTTACCCTTCCCCCTCCCCATATCTTCAAGTCCATTCTCTAGTAGTCTGTGTCTTTATTCCTGTCTTACCCCTAGGTTCTTCATGAACTTTTCTATTTTTTTCTCCTAGATTCCATATATATATGTTAGCATACGGTATTTATTTTCTCTTTCTGAATTACTTCACTCTGTATGACATACTCTAGGTCCATCCACCTCACTACAAATAACTCAATTTCATTTCTTTTGATGGCTGAGTAATATTCATTGTATATATGTGCCACATCTTCTTTATATATTCATCTGATGATGGATATTTAGTTGCTTCTGTCTCCTGGCTATTGTAAATAGAGATGCAATGAATATTTTGGTACATGACTCTTTTTGAATTATGGTTTTCTCAGGGTATATGCCCAGTAGTGCGATTGCTGGGTTGTATAGTAGTTATATTTGTCGTTTTTTAAGGAACATCAATACTGTTCTCCATAGTGGCTGTATCAATTTACATTCCCAAAAGTAGTGCAAGAGTGTGCCCTTTTCTCCCCACCCTCTCCAGCATTATTGTTTCCAGATTTTTGATGATGGCCATTCTGACCCTTGTGAGATGATATCGCATTGTAGTTTTGATTTGCATTTCTCTAATGATTAATGATGTTGAGCATTCTTTCATGTGTTTATTGGCAATTTATATATCTTCGTTGGAGAAATGTCTATTTAGGTCTTCTACCCATTTTTGGATTGGGTTTTTTTGTTGTTGTCGTTGTTATTGAGCTGCATGAGCTGCTTGTAAATTTTGGAGATTAATCCTTTGTCAGTTGCTTCATTTGCAAATATTTTCTCCCATTGTGAGTGTTGTCTTTTGGTCTTGTTGTTGGTTTCCTTTGTTGTGCAAAACTTTTTATGTTTCATTAGGTCCCATTTATTTATTTTTGTTTTTATTTCCATTTCCCTAGGAAGTGGGTCAAAAAGGATCTTGCTGTGATATATGTCATAGAGTGTTCTATGTTTTCCTCTAAGAGTTTGATAGTGTCTGGCCTCACATTTAGGTATTTAATCCATTTTGAGTTTATATTTATGTATGGTGTTATGGAGTATTCTAATCTCATACTTTTACATGTACCTGTCCAGTTTTCCCAGCACCACTTATTGAAGAGGCTGGCTTTTCTCCACTGTATACTCTTGCCTCCTTTTATGTGTGTAGGTTTATCTATGGGCTTTCTATCCTGTTCCATTGATCTATATTTCTGTTTTAGTGCCAGTACCATACTGTTTTGATTACTGAAGCTTTATAGTATAGTCTGAAGTTAGGGAGCCTGAGTCCTCCAGCTCCATATTTTGTTCTCAAGATTGCTTTGGCTGTTCGGGGTCTTTTGTGTTTCCATACAAATTGTGAAATTTTTTGTTCTAGTTCTGTGAAAACTGCCAGTGGTATTTTGTTATGGATTGCATTGAATCTATACATTGCTTTGGGTAGTAGAGTCATTTTCACAATGTTGATTATTCCAATCCAAGAACATGGTATATTTCTCCATCTATTTGTCTTACCTTTAATTTTTTTCATCAGTGTCATAAATTTTCGGCATACAGATCTTTTGTCTCCTTTGGTAGGTTTATTCCTAGATATACTATTCTTTTTGTTGCAATGCTAAATGGGAATGTTTTCTTAATTTCACTTTCCAATTTTTCATCATTAGTGTATAAGAATGCCAGAGATTTCTGTGCATTAATTTTGTATCCTGCTACTTTACCAAATTCATTGATTAGCTCTAGTAGTTTTCTGGTAGCAACTTTAGGATTCTCTATGTATAGTATCAAGTCATCTTCAAAGAATGACAACTTTTCTTATTCTTTTCTGATTTGGATTCCTTTTATTTCCTTTTCTTCTCTGATTACTGTGGCTAAAATGGCCAAATCTATGTTGAATAAGAGTGGTGAGAGTGGGCAACCTTGTCCACTTCCTGATCTTAGTGGAAATGGTTTCAGTCTTTCACCATTGAGGACGATGTTGGCTGTGGGTTTGTCATATATGGCTTTTATTATGTTGAGGAAAGCTCCCTCTATGTCTACTTTCTGCAGGGTTTTAATCATAAATGGGTATTTAATTTAGTCAAAGATTTTTCTACATCTATTGAGATGATCATATGGTTTTTCTCCTTCAATTTTTTTATATGGTGTATCATGTTGATTGATTTGCATATATTGAAGTATCCTTTCATTCCTGGAATAAACCCCACATGATCTTGGTGTATGATCCTTAAATGTACTGTTGCATTCTGTCTGCTAGTATTTTGTTGAGGATTTTTGCATCTATGTTCATCAGTGACATTGGACAGTAGTTTTCTTTCTTTGTGACATCTTTGTCTGATTGTGGTATCAGGGTGATGGTGGCCTCGTAGAATTAGATTAGGAGTGTTCTTCCCTCTGCTATATTTTGGAAGAGTTTGAGAAGGATAGATGTTAGCTCTTTTGTAAATGTTTTATAGAATTCAACTGTGAATCCATCTGGTCGTGGGCTTTTATTTGTTGGAATATTTTTAATCACAGTCCCAATTTCAGTGCTTGTGATTAGTCTGTTCATACTTTCTCTTTCCTCCTGGTTTAGTATTGGCAGGTTGTGCATTTCTAAGAATTTGTCCATTTCCTCCAGGTTGTCCATTTTATTGGCATAGAGTTGCTTGTAGTCATCTCTCATGATCCTTTGTATTTCTGCAGTGTCAGTTGTTGCGTCCCCTTTTTCATTTCTAATTCTATTGATTTGAGTGCTCTTCCTTTTTTTCTTGATGAGTCTGGCTAATGGTTTATCAATTTTGTTTATCTTCTCAAAGAACCAGCTTTTAGTTTTATTGATCTCTGCTATCGTTTCCTTCATATCGTTTTCATTTATTTCTGATCTGATCTTTATTATATCTTGCCTTTCGTTAACTTTGGGGTTTTTTTGTTCTACTTTATCTAATTGCTTGAGGTGAAAGGTTAGGTTGTTTACTTGAGATGTTTCCTGTTCTTAAGGTAAGATTGTACTGCTATAAAATTCCCTCTTTGAACTGCTATTGTAGCATACCATAGGTTTTGGGTCGTCGTGTCTCCACTCTTATTTGTTTCTAGGAATGTTTTGATTTCCTCTTTGATGTCTTCAGTGATCACTTCGTTAATATGTAGTGTATTGTTTAGCCTCCATGTGTTTGAATATTTTACAGATCATTTCCTGTAACTGATATCTAGTCTCATGTCATTGCATTTGAAAACGATACTTGATACAATTTCAATTTTCTTAAATTTACCAAGGCTTGATTTGTGACCCAAGACTTGATCTATCCTGGAGGATGTCCCATGGGCACTTGAGAAAAATGTGTATTCTGTTGTTTTTGGATGGAATGTCCTATAAATATGAGTTAAGTCCATCTTGTTTAATGCATCATTTAAATCTTGTGTTTCCTTATTTATTTTCATTTTGGTGATCTGTCCATTAGTGAAAGTGGGGTGTTTAGGTCCCTTACCATGAATGTGTTCCTGTTGATTTCCCCTTTTATAGCTGTTAGTATTTGCCTTATATATTGATGTGCTCCTATGTTGGGTGCATAAATATTTACAATTGTTATATCTTCTTGAATCGATCCCTTGTTCATTATGTAGTGTCCTTCTTTGTCTCTTGTAATAGTCTTTACTCTAAAGTCTATTTTGTCTGACATGAGAATTGCTACTCCAGCTTTCTTTTGATTTCCATTTGCATGGAATACCTTTTTTCCATCCCCTCACTTTCAGTCTGTATGTGTCCCTAGGTCTGAAGTGGGTCTCTTGTAGACAGCATATATATAGGTCTTGTTTTTGTATCCATTCAGCCAGTCTGTGTCTTTTGGTGGGAGCATTTAATACACTTACATTTAAGTTAATTATCGATACGTATGTTCATATTCCCATTTTCTTAATTGTTTTGAGTTTGTTATTGCAGGTCTTTTCCTTCTTTTGTGCTTCTTGCCTAGAGATGTTCCTTTAGCATTTGTAGTAAAGCTGGTTTGGTGGTGCTGAACTCTCTCAGCTTTTGCTTGTCTGTAAAGTTTTAGTTTCTCCATGAAATCTGAATGAGATCCTTTCAGGGTAGAGTAATGTTGGTCGTAGGTTTTTCTCCTTCACCACTTAATATATGTCCTGCCACTCCCTTCTGGCTTGCAGAGTTTTTGCTGATCGATCAGCTGTTGACCTTATAGGGATTTCCTTGAGTGTTACTGGTTGTTTTTCCCTTACTGCTTTTAGTATGTTTTTTTTTGTATTTTATTTTTGATAGTTCGACTAATATGTGACTTGGCATGTTTCTCCTTGGGTTTATCCTGAATGGGACTCTCTGTGCTTCCTCCACTTGATTAACTATTTCCTTTCACATATTAGGGAAGTTTTCAACTATAATCACTTCAAATATTTTCTCAGTCCCTTTCTTTTTCTCTTCTTCCTCTGGGACTCCTATTATAAAAAGTTGGTGCATTTAATGTTGTCCCAGAAGTCTCTGAGACTGTCCTCAGTTATTTTCATTCTTTTTTCTTTATTCTGCTCTGCTGTAGTTATTTCCACTATTTTATCTTCCAGGTCACTTATCCATTGTTCTGCCTCAGTTATTCTGCTGTTTATCCCTTCTAGAGTATTTTTCATTTCATTTATTTTGTTGTTCATTGTGCTTGTTTCCTCTTTAATTCTTCTAGGGCCTTGTTAAATGTTTGTTGAATTTTCTCTATTCTATTTCCAAGATTTTGTATCATCTTTACTAACATTGTTCTGAATTCTTTTTCATGTAGACTGCCTATTTCCTCTTCATTTGTTAAGTCTGGTGGGGTTTTACCTTGCTCCTTCATCTGCTGTGTGTTTTTCTGTCTTCTCATTTTATCTTACTGTGTTTTGGGTCTCGTTTTGCAGGCTGCAGGTTCGTAGTTCCCATTGTTTTTGTTGTCTCTCCCCAGTGGCTAAAGTTGGTTCAGTGGATTGTGTAGGCTTCCTGGTGGAGGGAACTAGTGCCTGTGTTCTGGTTGATGAGGCTGGATCTTGTCTTTCTGCTGGGCACGTGCACGTCTTGTGGTGTGTTTTGGGGTGTCCGTGGCCTTATTATGATTTTAGGCAGCCTCTCTGCTAATGGGTGGTGTTGTGTTCCTGTCTTGCTAGTTGTTTGGCATAGAGTGTCCAGCATTATAGCTTGCTGGTCATTGAGTGAATCTGGGTCTTGTTGTTGAGATGGAGATCTCTGGGAGATTTTTGCCATTTGATATTATGTGGAGCTGGGAGGTCTCTTGTGGACCAGTTTCCAGAACTTGGTTATCCCACGTCAGAGGCACAGCACTGACTCCTGGCTGGAGCACCAAGAGCCTTTCATCCACATGGCTCAGAATAAATGGGACAAAAATAGAAAGAAAGAAAGAAAGAAAGAAAGAAAGAAAGAAAGAAAGAAAGAAAGAAAGAAAGAAAGAAAGAAAGAAGGAAAGAAATTAAGAAAGAAAGAAAGAAAGAAAGAGGATAAAATAAAGTAAGGTAAAATAAAGTTATTAAAATAAAATAAAAGTATTAAGAAAAAGGTAAATTAAGTAAAAAAACAAAATAACGGACCGACAGAACCCTAGGACAAATGGTGAAAACAAAGCTATACAGACAAAATCTCCCACAGAAGCATACACATACACACTCACAAGAAGAGGAAAAGGCGAACAAATAATATATCTTGCTCTCAAAGTCCACTTCCTAAATTTGGGATGATTCTTTGTCTATTCAGGTATTCCAGAGATGCAGGGTACATCAAGCTGACTGTGGAAATTTAATCTGATGCTCCTGAGGCTGTTGGGAGAAATTTTCCTTTCTCTTCTTTGTTCACACAGCTCCGGGTTCCAGCTTTGGATTTGGCCCCTCCTCTGTTTGTAAGTCGCCTGAGGGCGTCTATTCTTTGCTCAGACAGGACCAGGTTAAAGGAGTAGCTTATTTGGGGGCTCTGGCTCACTCAGGCCACGGGGAGGCAGGTGTATGGGGCAAGCCTGCGGTGGCGGAGGCCAGCGTGACGTTGCACCAGCCTGAAGTGCGCCGTGCGTTCTCCCGGAGAGGTTGTCCCTGGATCACGGGACCCTGGCAGTGGTGGGCTGCACAGCTACACAGTCTCCCGGGAGGGGAGGTGTGGATATTGACCTGTGCTCACACACAGGCTTCTTGGTGACGGCAGCAGCAGCCTTAGCATCTCATGCCCGTCTCTGGGATCTGCGCTGTTAGCGGCGGCTTGCGCCCATCTTTGGAGTTCCTTTAAGCAGTGCTCTTTATCCCCTCTCCTTGCACACCAAAAAACAAAGAGGGAAGAAAAAGTCTCTTGCCTCTTCAGCAGGTTCAGATTTTTTCTCCGTCTCCCTCCCGGCTAGCCATGGTGCACTAACGCCTTCAGGCTCTGTTCACACTGCCAGTCTTCTCCCTGAGATCCGATCGAAGCCCAAGCCTCAGCTCCCAGCCCCCACCTGCCCTGGCGGGTGAGCAGACAAGCCTCTTGGGCTGGTGAGTGCTGGTCGGCACTGGTTCTCTGTGCGGGAATCTCTCCACTTTGCCCTCTGCACCCCTGTTGCTCTGCTCTCCTCCGCGGCTCCGAAGCTTTCCCCCTCCACCACCCACATTTTCCGCCCGTGAAGGGGCTTCATAGTGTGTGGAAGCCTTTTCTCCTTCACAGCTCCCTCCAACTTGTGCAGGTCCCATCCCTATTCTTTTGTCTCTGTTTATTCTTTTTTCTTTTGCCCTACCCAGGTACGTGGGGAGTTTCTTGCCTATTGGGAGGTCTGAGGCCCGCATTTAGTGTGTGTTCTATACGAGCATGTCCACGTGTAGATGTATTTCTGATATATCTGTGGGGAGGAAGGTGATCCCCGCGTCTTACTCTTCTGACATCTTCCTAGAGGAGCTCAGTCTCAGAAACTTTTGATATCCTTTAAGGTGTGTTATAAAGTGGACAGGTAACTTATTTTATTGATTCTAAGACATTTTTCAATACCTTTATCATCTCTAAATTTAAAATGTGTATATTTATAATCAGTGAGATATGAGTTTAACTGGCAATATTTTCTTGTTCTTAGGGATCCGTAAAATTACAGTTGATGTTGTCTTAGAGATAATGAAACATAGTAATTCACACTGTGTATGCCATGAGTTTTACACACACACACACACACACACACACATCTGACAGTTTGTGACTTGGGAGATAAAAAGTTTAAGTTGCTTTGAGAGTACACGAATGTTCCTAGTGGAGCATTTTGTTTGTACTTTGCCAGAACTGAGATCTTTAAAAATAACATTTAATTTAGATATTTATATTTTTGTCTTATTCACCTCATCTTTAAAACTTGTCAGCTAAAAATAAATTGTATAAATTATGTTCTGTTTCTATATGATTCAGTATTTATGGTTTTTCCAAAGACAGTTAAAATGAAATATTTAAGTGTAACCAAAATATATAAAAGTATCTCTAAATAACAACAAAATATTTGTCTTCCACTGGCACCCTTGGTCTATACATGGTTGTTGCCTTAAGAACATATTTCTTAAAAAATTGTGGCTCCTTCTTGTTCCCTAAATGCAGACTCTTTAAAATTGATAGCTTCTTCTTCAAGGGTTATAATCTCTTTATTATATTGTTATATTATATTTGCACCATTTGTTATGATGTTTGCAATTAGAATCATATGAATTTTTTTCATATACTGAATTTTCTTTCTACTCTCTTTGCTCTATTATAAAATATGTTTATCTCAGTCTATAATTTATAATCCTTGAATTTAGTGCACAGAAATACTAGAGATCTTAGATTTTGTCTCTGCTCTCCAGAAAATTAAAACCCAGATTGGAGATCCAACACTAATATAAAGTCAATTAATAAATTACATATGTAGGTATACAACAAAATGTTAATGCATGTGGCAAACATTTAAGTATGGTCTATGAGTTCAGAGAAGCCTGACACAGTGAGGGAGAGCTGCATTAGGCATGAAAAGTGATAATTTGAAAACTGGGAAGGCTTTGAGCAGACAGAGAGAACAAAAGAGAAGACATTTCAGGCAGTGGTAATAAGAACAACAATGACAGTATAGCAATAACACAAAAAAAGGACAGTAGCATAAAAAAACAAAAAAATAATATTTAATAAAATAGATAATACTTTGAACATGATTAATGTTTTCCTTCTTGTCTTTCTAAATATGAAATTTTAGCTAAAGCCTGAGGCATCCATCTAGAAGGGCATAGGGTGAAATCAGACTTGATTATGGACAAAATGCAAAGATAAATTCTTAGGTAATATCTAGTGAACTTGTAACCCCATACACTAATATTCATGGAGTGTAAACTATATTCTAGGCACTGTGCTACACTCTTTACATATTTTCATTTGATCCTTGCAGCAATCCTATGGGATTAATCTGATAATTTTTCATTTTTTAAAGAGTAGGATACTAAAATTAATTGCCCCAAGACACATAGCTTATAAGTCTTTGTGGGGTCATTGAATCTGCCTACTTGGCTAGGTTGAACTACAATTCTCAGAAATTGTTTTTATGTATGTTGCTTGATAGGGTACACCACAGTGAGATTCTTGGGAAATTTAGAGAGCAGATGTGAAGTAGCAGCTATTTTGTACTTTGCACACACTGCTGCTGGTCTTCTAACTCAGCTTGTTGACATGAGGTATCAGTTGGCCTGTAAGAGCTCCACTTTCTCATGGATCTTTCTTTGGCTATTCCAAATCCTGAGCTAGATGGTGTATTTATCTCCATAACAAACAGAAATGGCTTCTATATAACATCCATATTATCAAGGTCAGAGAAAACAAGAACTGACATGGGTTTCAGTCTGTCGTCATGTGATCCCTGCTGGATTCATGAGTTCCAATTTACTCTTGGTCTCCCCCATTTTACATCCATCTTCCTTTCCCAAATGCTAGCCCTATGGATTCAAGCTCCAGCATCAGCTGCAAAAACAATAGCCTGTTTCCATAATCATATACGGTTAAATTCCATAATAAATCTACCATTATTTATCTCTCTTTATATCTATTGATTCATTGATTAATCAATCTACCATCATCATCATTTATCTTTCTATCTGTCCTAGTGGTTATGCTTCTCTGATAGAACCCTGACACAAAAAATCATGGATCCTGGATGTGAACACAACAGGTCTGTTCAAGAGTTTATATTCTCCACTGCTCTTCTATCTGTGAACATAAATGTAGATATGCCTAGAAAAATAGCCTTGTACCCATCTCAAAAATATTCTTATACACAGGGACCTTGAAGGTGGTGGAAGAGTAAGACGCGGAGATCACCTTCCTCCCCACAGATACACCAGAAATACATCTACACGTGGAACAACTCCTACAGAACACCTACTGAAGACTGGCAGAAGACCTCAGGCCTCCCAAAAGGCAAGAAACTCACCACATAGCTGGATAGGGCAAAAGAAAAAACAGAGACAAAAGAATAGGGACAGCACCTGCACCAGTGGGAGGGACCTGTGAAGGAGGAAAAGTTTCCATACACTAGGAAGCCCCTTCGTGGGCAGAGAGTGCGGGATGCAGAGGGGGGAGCTTTGGAGCCACGGAGGAGTGCACAGCAACAGGGGTGCGGAGGGCAAAGCAGGGACATTCCCGTACAGAGGATCTGTGCCGACCGGCACTCACCAGCCCGAGAGGCTTGTCTGCTCACAGGCCGGGGCGGGTGGGGCTGCAAGCTGCGGCTCAGGGAGCACAGGAAGAGGACTGGGGTTGGCGACTTGAACATAGCCTGAAAGGGTTAGTGAACCACGGCTAGCCAGGAGGGAGTCCTGGGAAAAGTCTGCACCTGCCGAAGAGGCAAGAGACTTTTTCTTCCCTCTTTGTTTCCTGGTGCACGAGGAGAGGGGTTTCAGAGCGCTGCTTAAAGGAACTCCAGAGACGGGTGCGAGCTGCGTCTAAAAGCGCAAACCCCAGAGATGGGTGCGAGCCGCGGCTAAAAGCACGGACCCCAGGGATGGGCGGGAGACGCTAAGGCTGCTGCTGCCGCCACCAAGGGGCCTGTGTGCAAGCACAGGTCACTATCCACACCCCTCTTCCGCGGAGCCTGTGCAGCCCGCCACTGCCAGGTTCCCGGGATCCAGGGACAACTTCCCCGGGAGGACGCACGGCGGGCCTCAGGCTGGTGCAACGTCACGCCGGCCTCTGCCATCGCAGGCCCGCCCCACACACAGCGCCCCTCCCTCTCCCCCGGTCTGAGTGCACCAGAGCCCCTGAAGCAGCCGCTCCTTTAACCCCGTCCTGTCCGAGCAAACAACAGACGCCCTCCAGCGACCTACACACAGAGGCAGGGCCAACTCCAAAGCTGAGCCCCTGTGAGCTGTGAGAACAAAGAAGAGAAAGGGAAATCTCTCCCAGCAGCCTCAGAAGCAGTGGATTAAAGCTCCACAATCAACTTGATGTACCTGCATCTGTGGAAAACATGAATAGACAATGAGTCATCCCAAATTGAGGAGCGGTGTGGATGAAAGGCTCTTGGTGCTCTAGCCAGGAGTCAAGGCTCTGCCTCTGAGGTAGGAGAGCCAACTTCAAGACACTGGCCAACAAGAGACCTCCCAGCTACACATAATATCAAACGGTGAAAATCTCCCAGAGACCTCCATCTTAACACCGGCACCCAGCTTCACTCAACGACCAGCAAGCTACAGTGCTGGACAACCTATGCCAAACAACTAGCAAAACAGGAACACAACCCCACCCATTAGCAGAGAAGCTGCCTAACACCATAATAAGGCCACAGACACCCCAAAACACACCACCAGATGTGGACCTGCGCACTAGAGAGACAAGATCCAGGCTCATCCACCACAACACAGACACTAGTCCCCTCCACCAGGAAGCCTACACAACCCACTGAACCAACCTTAGCCACTGGAGACAGATATCAAAAACAGCGGGAACTACGAACCTGCAGCCTGCAAAAAGAAGACCCCAAACACAGTAAGATAAGCAAAATGAGAAGACAGAAAAACACACAGCAGATAAAGGAGAAAGATAAAAATGCACCAGACCTAACAAATGAAGAGGAAATAGCCAGTCTACCTGAAAAAGAATTCAGAATAATGATAGTAAGGATGATCCGAAATCTTGGAAATAGAATGGACAAAATGCAAGAAACAGTTAACAAGGACCTAGAAGAAATAAAGATCAAACAAGCAACGATGACCAACACAATAAATGAAATGAAAAGTACTCTAGATGGGATCAATAGCAGAATAACTGAGGCAGAAGAACGGATAAATGACCTGGAAGATAAAAGAGTGGAAATAACTACTGCAGAGCAGAAGAAAGAAAAAAGAATGAAAGGAACTGAGGACAGTCTCAGAGACCTCTGGGACAACATTAAATGCACCAACATTCGAATTATAGGGGTTTCAGAAGAAGAAGAGAAAAAGAAAGGGACTGAGAAAATATTTGAAGAGATTAGAGTTGAAAACTTCCCTAATATGGGAAAGCAGATAGTTAATCAAGTCGAGGAAGCACAGAGAGTCCCATACAGGATAAACCAAGGGGAAATATGCCAAGATACATATTAATCAAACTGTCAAAAATTAAATACAAAGAAAGCATATTAAAAGCAGCAAGAGAAAAACAATAGATAACACACAAGGGAATCCCCATAAGGTTAACAGCTGATCTCTCAGCAGAAACCCTACAAGCCAGAAGGGAGTGGCAGGACATACTGAAATTGATGAAGGAGAATAAGCTGCAAACAAGACTACTCTAACCAGCAAGGATCTCATTCAGATTTGATGGAGAAATTAAAACCTTTACAGACAAGCAAAAGCTGAGAGAGTTCAGCACCACAAAACCAGCTTTACAACAAATGCTAAAGGAACTTCTCTAGACAAGAAACACAAGAGAAAGGAAAAGACCTATAATACCGAACCCAAAACAATTTAGAAAATGGGAATAGGAACATACATATCAATAATTACCTTAAATGTAAATGGAATAAATGCTCCCACCAAAAGACACAGATTGGCTGAATGGATACAAAAACAAGACCCTTATATATGCTGTATACAAGAGACCCACTTCAGACCTAGAGACACATACAGACTGAAAGTAAAGGGATAGAAAAAGATATTCCATGCAAATGAAAACCAAAAGAAAGCTGGAGTAGCTATTCTCATATCAGAAAAAATAGACTTTAAAATAAGGACTATTAGAAGAGACAAAGAAAGACACTACATAATGATCAAGGGATCGATCCAAGAAAAAGATATAACAATTGTAAATATTTATGCACCCAACATAGGAGCACCTCAGTACAGAAGCCAAATACTAACAGACATAAAAGGGGAAATCGACAGAAACACATTCATAGTAGGGGACATTAACACCCCACTTTCACCCATGGACAGATCATCCAAAATGAAAATAAATAAGGAAACACAAGCTTTAAATGTTACATTAAACAAGTAGGACTTAACTGATATTCATAGGACACTCCATTCAAAAACAACAGAATACACATTTTTCTCAAGTGCTCATGGAACATTCTCCAGGATAGATCATATCTTGGGTCACAAATCAAGCCTTGGTAAATTTAAGAAAATTGAAATTGTATCAAGTATCTTTTCGGACCACAACGCCATGAGACTAGATATCAATTACAGGAAAAGATCTGTAAAAAATACAAACACATGGAGGCTAAACAATACACTACTTAATAATGAAGTGATCACTGAAAAAATCAAAGAGGAAATTAAAAAATACCTAGAAAAAAATGACAATGGAGACACAACGATCCAAAACCTATGGGATTCGGCAAAAGCAGTTTTAAGGGGGAAGTTTATAGCAATACAAGCCCACCTTAAGAAGCAGGAGACATCTCGAATAAACAACCTAACCTTGCACCTCAAGCAATTAGAGAAAGAAGAACAAAAAAAAACACAAAACTACCAGAAGGAAAGAAATCATAAAAATCAGACCAGAAATAAATGAAAAATAAATGAAGGAAACAATAGCAAAGATCAATAAAACTAAAAGCTGGATCTTTGGGAAGATAAACAAAATAGAGAAACCACTAGCCAGACTCATCAAGAAAAAAAGGGAGAAGACTCAAATCAATAGAATTAGAAATGAAAAAGGAGAGGTAACAACTGACACTGCAGAAATAAAAGAGATCATGAGAGATTACTACAAGCAACTCTATGCCAATAAAATGGACAATCTGCAAGAAATGGACAAATTCTTAGAAATGCACAACCTGCCAAGACTGAATGAGGAAGAAATAAAAAATATGAACAGACCAATCACAAGCACTGAAATTGAAACTGTGATTAAACATCTTCCAACAAACAAAAGCCTAGGACCAGATGGCTTCACAGGCGAATTCTATCAAACATTTAGAGAAGAGCTAACACATATTCTTCTCAAACACTTCCAAAATATAGCAAAGGGAGGAACACTCCAATATTCCTTCTACGAGGCCACCATCACCTTGATACCAAAACCAGACAAGGATGCCACAAAGAAAGAAAACTACAGGCCAATATCACTGATGAACATAGATGCAAAAATCCTCAACAAAATGCTGGCAAACAGAATCCAACAGCACATTAAAAGGATCATACACCATGATCAAGTGGGGTTTATTCCAGGAATGCAAGGATTCTTCAATATATGCAAATCTATCAATGTGATAAACCATATTAACAAATTGAAGGAGAAAAACCATATGATCATCTCAATAGATGCAGAGAAAGCTTTTGACAAAATTCAACACCCATTTATGATAAAAACCCTGCAGAAAGTAGGCATAGAGGGAACTTTCCTCAACATAATAAAGGCCATATATGACAAGCCCACAGCAAACATCATCCTCAATGGTGAAATACTGAAAGCATTTCCACTAAGATCAGGAACAAGACAAGGGTGCCCACTCTCACCACTCTTATTCAACATAGTTTTGGAAGTTTTAGCCACAGTAATCAGACAAGAAAAGGAAATAAAAGGAATCCAAATAAGAAAAGAAACAGTAAAGCTGTCACTGTTTGCAGATGACATGATACTATATATAGAGAATCCTAAAGATGCTACCAGAAAACTACTGGAGCTAATCAATGAATTTGGTAAAGTGGCAGGATACAAAATTAATGCACAGTAATGTCTGGCATTCCTATATACTAATGATGAAAAATCTGAAAGAGAAATCAAGAAAACACTCCCATTTAGCATTACAACAAAAAGAATAAAATATCTAGGAATAAACGTACCTGAGGAGACAAAAGACCTGTATGCAGAAAATTATAAGACACTGATGAAAGAAATTAAAGATGATACAAATAGATGGAAAGATATACCGTGTTCTTGGATTGGAAGAATCAGCATTGTGAAAATGACTCTACTACCCAAAGTAATCTATATATTCAAGGCAATGCCTATCAAACTACCACTGACATTTTTCACAGAACGAGAACAAAAAATTTCACAATTTGTATGGAAACACAAAAGACCCCAAATAGCCAAAGCAATCTTGAGAACAAAAAAAGGAGCTGGAGGAATCAGGCTCCCTGACTTCAGACTATACTACAAAGCTAAAGTAATCAAGACGGTATGGTACTGGCACAAAAACAGAAAGATAGATCAATGGAACAGGATAGAAAGCCCAGAGATAAACCCATGCACATATGGACACATTATCTTTGATAAAGGTGGCATGAATATACAGTGGATAAAGGACAGCCTCTTTAGTAAGTGGTGCTGGGAAAACTGGGCAGCTACATGTAAAATTATGAGATTAGATCACTCCCTAACACCATACACAAAAAATAAGCTCAAAATGGATTAAAGACCTAAATGTAAGGCCAGAAACTATCAAACTCTTAGAGGAAAACATAGGCAGAACACTCTATGACATAAATCACAGCAAGATCCTTTCTGACCCACCTCCTAGAGGAATGGAAATAAAAACAAAAATAAACAAATGGGACCTAATGAAACTTCAAAGCTTTTGCACAGCTAAGGAAACCATAAGCAAGACCAAAAGACAACCCTCAGAATGGGAGAAAATATTTGCAAATGAAGCAATTACAAAGGATTAATCTCCAAAATTTACAAGCAGCTCATGCAGCTCAATAACAAAAAAACAAACAACCCAATCCAAAAATGGGCAGAAGACCTAAATAGACATTTCTCCAAAGAAGATATACAGACTGCCAACAAACACATGAAAGAATGCTCAACATCATTAATCATTAGAGAAATGCAAATCAAAACTACAATGAGATATCATCTCACACCAGTTCGAATGGCCATCATCAAAAAATCTAGAAACAATAAATGCTGGAGAGGGTGTAGAGAAAAGGGAACACTCTTGCACTGCTGGTGGGAATGTGAATTGGTTCAGCCACGATGGAGAACAGTATGGAGGTTCCTTAAAATACTACAAATAGAACTACCATATGACCCAGCAATCCCACTACTGGGCATATACCCTGAGAAAACCATAATTCAAAAAGAGTCATGTACCAAAATGTTCATTGCAGCTCTATTTACAATAGCTAAGAGATGGAAGCAAACTAAGCGTCCATCATCGGATGAATGTATAAAGAAGATGTGGCACATATATACAATGGAATATTACTCAGCCATAAAAAGAAATGAAATTGAGCTATTTTTAATGAGGTGAATAGACCTAGAGTCTGTCATACAGAGTGAAGTAAGTCAGAAAGAACAAGACAAATACAGTATGCTAACACATATATATGGAATTTAAGAAGAAAAAAATGTCATGAAGAACCTAGGGGTAAGACAGGAATAAAGACACAGACCTACTGGGGAACGGACTTGAGGATATGGGGAGGGGGAAGGGTGAGCTGTGACAGGGCGAGAGAGAGCCATGGACATATACACACTAACAAACGTAAGGTAGATAGCTAGTGGGAAGCAGTCACATGGCACAGGGATATTGGCTCAGTGCTCTGTTACAGCCTGGAGGGGTGGGATAGGGAGGGTGGGAGGGAGGGAGACGCAGGAGGGAAGACATATGGGAACATATGTATATGTATAACTGATTCACTTTGTTATAAAGCAGAAACTAACACACCATGGTAAAGCAGTTATACCCCAATAAAGATGTTAAAAAATATTCTTATAATTTTTAACTACCTGGTTATATTCATCTACTATATTTATGACCTTGAGCAGGGAATTTCTCTTATTGGACTCAGTATCCGCAGCTATGAAATGAAAATGTTAAACTAGAAAGTGTTTTAAATTGGATATGAGTAAATCTAGGGATGGCACATGAACTTCCATTTTGTGTGCATGCCCATATGCATGTTTTTTTTTCCTGTGGAAAGAATATATATTTTTCACATATTTAAAAATAAATCCGTGATCTTAAAATGATTAATAACTTGATCTAGGTACCCTTTATGGTCCTTTCCTTCTCCATTATTTTGTTTTTTATATACTGTAAGATATCAAGGTGAAAGAACCAACCAGTATAAATATTAAAATAGAGATGTTGCATTTTGACTTGGGTTTAGTTCTGGACACACATGACTAGATAATAATGAAGAGTTATTATTTCCCTTGGAAAACTTATTCATATCTAAGACTTTAGAGTAATGCACAAGACTTCCAATTTTATATCATAAGATCAAATTTTTTCTGAACTTCACTTACATATGTCCAAATATTTACTTGGCATCTCTACCTTGACATCTCAAAGACACCAAAAAGTCAACATTTCTAGAACTGAAACCATGATCTTTTCTTTATCACCCTACTCGCTCCAAACTTTTTTAACTTAAATCAAAATTTAGATCTGCTTGCTCTTTCTTCAATGGACTCAGAAATTAATTAAGACAGGGAACATTCTGGTTTGTGTCCTGGGAAAGATTTTAGAGGCCAAGAAATATCCATAAGCATGATTATTGTACAGGTAAGCTTCATTCATTTAGTTAACATTTATTGCTAAATTAATGTGCATTTATTTTGTACTATGTATTATTGGCTATTCACTGCATTGAGACTGTAGCATAAGTCTAATCAATCATCTATCCTTTTCAATACTTATGATATTCTGTAGGGCATATTCTGTATGTTTCAACATCTCTCAATGCCTAACTGTTTGCTTTTCTTCTTTATTGCCTCTTCCCTGATGCCCTCCAGTCTTCACATAGACACTGATAGAAGAAAATCTGAGATCTAGAACTTACAAATTTTTCTGTCTCTTGAAATGCATAGATGTTTTTTCCATTCTTTAATACCAGTAAGGGGGAGGGACAACCCCGGGATTTACAACATTTGTCACACAGAATTTTGTATTTCTCTTACTCAACAAGATGACAGACTGAGCCATTGTCAGTAGAACTGCTATCATAGCAAAACATCACCCAATTTGTCCTCTTTATAATTTGTACATCATCTCTTTTGAAATAACTGTAAAGGTGAATTATGTGCTATGAGCACCTTATTTCAATTTTGATCCAATCACAGTCATTATCAGCATTGTTGTCAACTTGAGTTAATAATCAGAGATAGTAAGATGATAGTTTAGGATATTTATCAGCTTGTAATCTACCCCCACATTTCCTACAAGAGCAAAGACAAAGATGCAAAGATCATAATTCCTGACCATTCTGAAAATGATTCAAAGAAAGTGAAAGAATAAAAATTTTAGTTTGAAAAAGTAATTATATTGTAGATGGAATAGTTGAAGATGACTTATTTACTATACAATTCAATCTCTGTGTAAATGATCAGGCACAAATTTTCCTAATCCCAAATTAAAATATACACGTACAGTCATCCCTCAGTATCCACAAGGGATTGCTTCCAGGATACTCCCCAAATACAAAAATCTGCGAATGCACAAGTCCCTTATGTAAAATGGCATAGTACAGTAGACCCTCCTTATCCACGGGTTCCACATCCTCGGATTTAACCAACAAATGATCTGGTTCAAACAATCCACAGATGCAGAACCTTCTAATATGGGGCGACTTTATAGAAAATTTGACTCCCAAAGCACTAGAATGGTAGTCATTAATCAAAATAGGATTATTGAGAGTATTTAATATAATGATTTCTGGAGAATATAAAGATTTTTATGTCTGAACATATTTGGGTAGAGATAAATCTTTAACAATAGGGATGAAACTAAATCCTTAAAAGGAATATCATCTTATGCCAAAGCCACCTCCTTAATTAGAAGTTATGTTTTTTTTTTTTTCTCACATGCATGGTTATTACCCGTCTTCATGGGGAAATGATTATTATTTTTTAAAGTTTAATATCTGCCTTGATATAGGGGGAAATATTTTATATTAAGTATACTCATCATACAGTAAATTGCTTAAGATTTGCAGATGAAGGACACAAATTTAGGGAATTAATTGGCTATGGAAACATGATAGGTCAGTGATCTAGTCACTTTCAAAACTTGAAACTCCAGGTTCCTATTTTTATGAGTGCAAAGACAATGGGTTAGACCATCTGAGCTTTTTCAAAGCATATTGTTATTTTGTTATATTTCAAATATATATTTTACCATTCTGTTTTCTGAATTTATAACTGGAAAAAATTTTCTGAAGTTTTACTATTTTGAGTCCTCCTTGATGCTTTAGTATATATATATATGAAATTTAGAATCTGAAGCAGTAATATTTATGATCAGTCTTAACAGTAGAGCATCAGGTACCTTTGTGAAGCTCTGAATATTCGGTAACAAAAAGAAACGGATGTAAAGCACATTATTTTATTCAAGTTCTTGGCAGCGTTCTTTTTCATTTTTATATAGAGATCATTCTTGTGGTTGCACGGTTTGGAGTAGATATCTGTTTGGTTTTCTGATTACCGAGAATACATGACACTACCCATGAGTGTTAGATTTATAAGATCTGAAAATTCTCATTTTTTAACATCTTTATTGGAGTATAATTGTTTTACAATGGTGTGTTAGTTTCTGATTTATAACAAAGTGAATCAGTTATACATATACATATGCCCCCATATATCTTCCCTCTTGCGTCTCCCTCCCTCCCAACCTCCCTATCCCACCCCTCTAGGTGGTCACAAAGCACCGAGCTTATCTCCCTGTGCTATGCAGCTGTTTCCCACTAGCTATCTATTTTACGTTTGGTTGTGTATATATGTCCATGCCACGCTCTCACTTTGTCAGTTTACCCTTCCCCCCTCCCCGTGTCCTCAAGTCCATTCTCTGGTAGGTCTGTGTCTTTATTTCCATCTTGCCCCTAGGTTCTTCATGACCATTTTTTTAAGATTCCATATATATGTGTTAGCATATGGTATTTATTTTTCTCCTTCTGAATTACTTCAATCTGTATGACATTCTCTAGGTCCATCCACCTCACTACAAATAACTCAATTTCATGAAAAGTCTCATTTTATAATTAGTTTTCAGACAAAGGAACTACCCATATCATATTGACTAGGCCAGAGTCAACTCTTGTAGCAGCACAGTCCTGGCGGCAGGCAGGTATAGAATGGTTTTCCTACTTATGTGACTACTTTTTAGGCATCTTGGATCAAAATCTCTTGACTCTTTCTTACCTCTTCTTGAACCCAGTATTCAGGAAAGGACCAGAGATGACAAACAACTTGGAATGGGAGATGTGACTGTGTGACTGTAGAAAGAATCTTAC
Organism: Stenella coeruleoalba; assembly: GCF_951394435.1. Taxonomy (NCBI): domain Eukaryota; kingdom Metazoa; phylum Chordata; class Mammalia; order Artiodactyla; family Delphinidae; genus Stenella; species Stenella coeruleoalba. The sequence continues at coordinate 72,118,635 of NC_137152.1, read as the reverse complement.
CTTCAGATGGCTTAATGGGTGACCATTGTAGATTCCCAGCTTGTGTTTACCAGCTCTTCCTGAATTGAACACACCCAATTCCCTTGCCATGTACCTCATCCCTTCCCATTACCACACACATGCAAACACACACACACACTGATGTCTGAAAGAAAGAACTCTGCATTTCTGCAATTCTGCTATGAGTCTGCCATTCTACCAGAGGTGAATTTACTGTAAAGATTATGAAGCTTAACATCAGAACCACTCACTTCACTGGCCACTTCTAAGGCCCTGGAAAGGGCTTACTGATATGTTCCCATAGGTCTTGTGTTTTTGTAAATATTTTAACAGTAAAATATTTTAACCATAACTACTTAAGACTGCTGTATCTTTCCACTCCATGTTCCTCTCTGTTACACTCCCTCTCATAACAGGTGATGTTAGAAAAGCCACAGATAGTTTTGGATTTAGAGGAATAAGATTTGGGGGTACATTTAGACATATTTATATGGATGGTGGTCATTTATTTATATAATTAAATTATTGCTAGTCGATGCACAATATGATCAGCTTTCAAGAATATATCTCCTTCCTACTGTGCCAATTCACTGTGGTCATGACCTAAAGTTTCAGTGTCAGAGGTCATATCACACTATGATTCTGTCCCAAGATACTCGATACTGGATGTACCTGAGTAGTGAAGGAGAAGCAAGGTTCAAATTGTGTGTACCCAGAATTTAAGCTCTGGAAACTTATTCCAAATCTTACCTTTTATGTAGGAAAGAGACCTGATAGCTGTTTGTAGAAGTTTGACTACAATTCCAGAGTTTGGCATTACCAACTATGAGTTGTAAAGCTGAAAGAAATTTTTCTAAACTATGCTAGAGGAAAGACTGAATTGTCAGTCTCTTCTCTCTATAGAAAATGATGTCACAAAATCTTTATCCTATGAAGAGATGATCAAAGAGTATGTAGCAAAAATGATATAAAAGTGACACATTAGACAGTTAATTAAAAAATATATTTTTTCTGGATGTTATGATGCTTGTGATAATTGTCAGCTTTTATAAATTTGTAATTTCATGTTATTTATTTTTCTCATTCTAAAGAAACACTCACTTCTATATCTAATTTTTCATTCTTTTAATTAAAGAGACTTCCCACAAATTTTATAAGTTTCAAACTCTACAGCACCTGGAACTACTACTGCATCTATCTATGAGACCATGTTGCTTGCTTCTCTTGTATTTATTTTGTGTGTAGCAGATATTTCTTCTTTCACTCCTCTTTAGATTGTAATTATGCATGGCTCTGTAAGATCCTTTTATTGCTACAGATCCTGGGATGGCACGATTATCATAGGATTTTGAATCTTACACCTGGATAACAGCACAGTGTGGCAAATTTGCACAAGCTTTTAGCATTGTTGACCCCATCAAAATGTTTAAATTATTCCCAAATGATTGGCTCTGATTCAATTATTTTGGAATATGTTTCCAATGCATGGAGCGAACGGCTAAAGCTGAAATTTCATGGTGGCTTTTTTTTGTTTTTTTTTTTTCTTGTCAGGTTAGAAAGTATTTGACTTTTCAACATGAGAAATCTTCTTAGCAAAATTAAAATAAAAAGAAAGAAGGAAATAAGGAAAGAAAAGGATAAAGAAATGTGCTATACTAGTCTCTGTATGCTTGGTTTTGTCATTCTATCTCAAACAATGATGGTTACTTTTTAGCATGTAAATGATTGCCTTTGTATTATGGGAAATGTTAGATTATGACAGCAAGATAGGTACTCTATACACAGGCACAAGCAAGGCAAGGAGATCATGGAAATGATCAAAACTCGAAATAATTTGTTAATTTGTTATTTGTTAGTCATTGCTGTGGCAAGGCTTTTCTTTTACGTAGGTGCACTGTTACTTGTAAATTTCATTTACGGATTAGTGAACATAGTCTAAGGTCCACTGAGTGTTGTTAGAAAAGACTGAACTTTCAGTAACTATGTCCAATTATTACATCAATTCTATATTAAAGATTTCATGGGGGCTTCCCTGGCAGCGCAGTGGTTGAGAATCTGCCTGCCGATGCAGGGAACACGGGTTCGTGCCCGGGTCTGGGAGGATCCCACATGCCACGGAGTGGCTGGGCCCGTGGTCGCTGGGCCTGAGCGTACGGAGCCTGTGCTCTGCAGCGGGAGGGGCCGCAGCAGTGAGAGGCCCGCATACCAGAAAAAAAAAAAAAAAACAGGATCTGGGTGGGAGGGAGGGAGACGCAAGAGGGAAGAGTTATGGGAACATATATATATGTATAACTGATTCACTTTGTTATAAAGCAGAAACTAACACACCATTGTAAAGCAATTATACCCCAATAAAGATGTTAAAAAAATAAAATAAAGATTTCATGCATGGGTATGTTTCATATTTTCCCAATAAAAATTTAAGTATTTAGCAGTTTCCATTGTTGGAAAATTTATACTTGAATCTATCTTAAATTCTTCTCAGTGCAATGCCTTTACTTTCCTATTGAGCTGTGGTTGGTGAAAAATAGTGGGCTAACTATGGTATTTTAAAATTTAAAAGCATTCAGAAGAATAATTCCTAAATATGTACAACTCTATAATGTAAGTATTATAATTGGCCTCTTATTTGAAATGTGGACAATTTAGAAGAAGATTCACTTAGAAAAAAGTGTGGGCAAGTAAGAGATAACATTTCAAAAGCATGAATTAGTATCGCCAGAATTTAAAGATAAGGAAAACGGTTTCCATTTAGGGTTAATAGAGCAAAATGTTAGACTTTATGAAGGGGTGCCTCATGATTGACTTGGAAAATTTATATTGTTGTAGATCTTTAAAGAACACTAACAACTACGACAATACCAAGCAAAGAAACACTAACTAACTAACTAAAGAAACTTCCCTTTCAGAGAATAACATAAAAAGAAAGGAAGAAACCTTTCCATAAAGTGCTTAAGAGAGATGTCCTTGATAACTTGCTATATTTATAAATGTCATCATCATCAATCATTAAACCATATTTGAAATCTCAGAGTCACCTATGATTTCTCTCTATGCTTCTTTTTTTATTATTTTTTCTTACATCTTTATTGGAGTATAATGGCCTTACAATGGTGTGTTAGTATCTGCTTTATAAAAAAACTGAATCAGTTATACATATACATATGTTCCCATATCTCTTCGCTCTTGCGTCTCCCTCCCACACTCCATATCCCACCCCTCTAGGCGATCACAAACCACCGACCTGATCTCCCTGTGCTATGCGGCTGCTTCCCACTAGCTATCTATTTTACGTTTGGTAGAGTATATATGTCCATGCCACTCTCTCACTTTGTCACAGCTTACCCTTCACCATCCCCATATCCTCAAGTCCATTCTCTAGTAGGTCTGTGTCTTTATTCCTTTCTTACACCTAGGTTCTTCATGACATTTTTTTCCTTAAATTCCATATATATGTGTGAGCATACGGTATTTGTCCTTCTCTTTCTGACTTACTTCACTCTGTATGAAAGACTCTAGGTCCATCCACATCATTAAAAATAACTAAATTTCGGTTCTTTTTATGGCTGAGTAATATACCATTGTACATATATGCCACATCTTCTTTATCAATTCATCCGATGATGGACACTTACATTGTTTCCATCTCCAGGCTGTTGTAAATAGAGCTACAATGAACATTTTGGTACATGACTCTTTTTGAATTATGGTTTTCTCAGGGTATATGCCCAGTAGTGGGAATGCTGGGTCATATGGTAGTTCTATTTGTAGGTTTTTAAGGAACCTCCATACAGTTCTCCATAGTGGCTGTACCAATTCACATTCCCACCAGCAGTGCAAGAGCGTTCCCTATTCTCCACACCCTCTTCAGGATTTATTGTTTCTAGATTTTTTGATGATGGCCATTCTGACTGGTGTGAGATGATATCTCATTGTAGTTTTGATTTGCATTTCTCTAATGATTAATGATGTTGAGCATTCTTTCATGTGTTTGTTGGCAGTCTGTATATCTTCTTTGGAGAAATGTCTATTTAGGTCTTCTGCCTATTTTTGGATTGGGTTGTTTATTTTTTTGTTATTGAGCTGCATGTGCTGCTTATAAATATTGTAGATTAATCCTTTGTAAGTTGCTTCATTTGCAAATATTTTCTCCCATTCTGAAGGTTGTCTTTTGGTCTTGTTTATGGTTTCCTTTGTTGTGCAAAAGCTTTGAAGTTTCATTAGGTCCCATTAGTTTATTTTTGTTTTTATTTCCATTTACCTAGGAGGTGGGTCAAAAAGGATCTTGCAGTGATTTATGTCGTAGAGTGTTCCACCTATGTTTTCCTCTAAGAGTTTGATTGTTTCTGTCCTTACATTTAGGTATTTAATCCATTTTGAGCTTATTTTTGTGTATGGTGTTAGGGAGTGATCTAATCTCATACTTTTACATGTACCTGCCCAGTTTTCCCAGCACCACTTACTAAAGAGGCTGTCCTTTCTCCACTGTACATTCCTGCCTCCTTTATCAAAGATGAGGTGACCATATGTGCGTGGGTTTATCTCTGTGCTTTCTGTCCTGTTCCATTGATCTATCTTTCTGTTTTTGTGCCAGTAGTATACTGTCTTCATTACTGTAGCTTTGTAGTATAATCTGAAGTCAGGGAGCCTGATTCCTCCAGCTCAGTTTTTCGTTCTCAAGATTGCTTTGGCAATTTGGGGGCTTTTGTGTTTCCATAAAAATTGTGAAAGTTTTTGTTCTAGTTCTGTGAAAAATGCCAGTGGTAGTTTGATAGGGATTGCATTACATCTGTAGATCACTTTGGGTAGTAGAGTCATTTTCACAATGCTGATTCTTCCAATCCAAGAACATGGTATATCTCTCCATCTATTTGTATCATCTTTAATTTCTTTCATCAGTGTGTTATAATTTTCTGCATACAGTTCTTTTGTCTCCTTAGGTAGGTTTATTCCTAGATATTTTATTCTTTTTGTTGCAATGCTAAATGGGAGTGTTTCCTGATTTCAATTTCAGATTTTGCATCATTAGTGTATAGGAATACCAGAGATTTCTGTGCATTAATTTTGTATCCTGCTACTTCACCAAAGTCATTGATTAGCTCTAGTAGCTTTCTGGTAGCATCTTTAGGATTCTCTATGTATAGTATCATGTCATCTGCAAACAGTGACAGCTTTACTTCTTCTTTTCTGATTTAGATTCCTTTTATTTCGTTTTATTCTCTCATTGCTGTGACTAAAACTTCCAAAACTATGTTGAATAAGTGTGGTGAGAGTGGGCAACCTTGTCTTGCTCCGGATCTTAGTGGAAATGATTTCAGTTTTTCACCTTTGAGGATGATGTTGGCTGTGGTTTTGTCATATATGGCCTTTATTATGTTGAAGAAAGTTCCCTCTATGCCTACTTTCTGCAGGACTTTTGTCATAAATGGGTGTTGAATTTTGTCGAAAGCTTTCTCTTCATCTATTGAGATGATCATATGCTTCTTCTCCTTCAATTTGTTAAAATGGTGTTTCACGTTGATTGATTTGCGTATATTGAAGAATCCTTACCTTTCTGGAACAAACTCCACTTGATCATGGTGCATGATCCTTTTAAGGTGTTGTTGCCTTCTGTTTGCTAGTATTTCATTGAGGATTTTTGCATCTATATTCATCAGTGATGTTGGCCTGTAGTTTTCTTTCTTTGTGACATCCTTGTCTGGTTTTGGTATCAAGGTGATGGTGGCCTCATAGAATGAGTTTGGGAGTGTTCCTCTCTCTGCTATATTTTGGAAGAGTTTGAGAAAGATAGGTGTTAGCTCTTCTCTAAATATTTGATAGAATTCGCCTGTGAAGCCATCTGGTCCTGGGTTTTTATTTGTTGGAATATTTTTAATCACAGTTTCAATTTCAGTGCTTGTGATTGGTCTGTTCATATTTTCTATTTCTTCCTGATTCAGGCTTTGCAGGTTGTGCATTTCTAAGAATTTGTTCATTTCCTCCAGGTTGTTCTTTTTATTGGCATAGAGTTGCTTGTAGTAATCGCTCATGATCTTTTGTATTTCTGCAGTGTCAGTTTTTACTTCTCCTTTTTCAATTCTAATTATATTGAGTTGAGTCTTCTCCCATTTTTTCCTGATTAGTCTGGCTAATGGTTTATCAATTTTGTTTATCTTCTCAAAGAACCAGCTTTTAGTTTTATTGATCTTTGCTATCATTTTCTTCATTTCTTTTTCATTTATTTCTGATCTGATATTTATGTTTTCTTTCCTTCTGCTAACTTTCTTGGTTTTTGTTCTCCCTTCTCTAATTGATTTAGGTCCAAGGTTAGATTGTTTTTTTGAGATGTTCCCTGTTCTTAAGGTATGATTGTATTGCTATAAACTTCCCTCTCAGAACTTCTTTGGCTGCATCCCATAGGTTTTGGTTCATCGTGTCTCCATTGTCATTTGTTTCTAGGTATTTTTTTTTATTTCCTCTTTTATTTCTTCAGTGATCACTTCGTTATTAAGTAGTGTATTGTTTAGCCTCCATGTGTTTTTACTTTTTACAGATATTTTCCTGTAATTGACATCTAGTCTGATAGCATTGTGGTCAGAAAAATCACTTGATACAATTTCAATTTTCTTAAATTTACCAGGCTTGATCTGTGACTGAAGATATGATCTGGAGAGTGTTCCATGAGCACTTGTGAATAAAGTGTATTCTCTTGTTTTTGGATGGAATCTCTTCTAAATATCAATTAAGTCCATCTTGTTTAATGTATCATGTAAAGCTTGTGTTTCCTTATTTATTTTCATTTTGGATGATCTGTCCGTTGGTGAAAGTGGAGTATTAAATTCCACTACTATGAATATGTTACTGGCAATTTCCCCTTTTTTGACTGTTAGTATTTTCCTTATGTATTGAGGTGCTCCTATGTTGGGTGCATAAATATTTACAATTGTTATATTTCCTTCTTGGATAAATCCCTTGATCATTAAGTAGTGTCCTTCTTTGTCTCTTCTAATAGTCTTTATTTTAAAGTCTATTTTGTCTGATATGAGAATTGCTGCTCCAGCTTTCTTTTGGTTTCCATTAGCAAGGAATAACTTTTTCCATCCCCTTACTTTCAGTCTATATGTGTCTCTAGGTCTGAAGTGGTTTTCTTGTAGACAGCATATATATGGGTCTTGTTTTTGTATCCATTCAGCCAATCTGTGTCTTTTGGTGCGAGCATTAATCCATTTATATTTAAGTTAATTATTGATATGTATGTTCCTATTCCAATTTTCTTCATTGTTTTGAGCTCGTTATTGTAGGTCTTTTCCTTCTCTTGTGTTTCTTGCCTAGAGAAGTTCCTTTAGCAGTTGTTGTAAAGCTGGTTTGGTGGTGCTGAACTCTCTCAGCTTTTGCTTGTCTGTAAAGGTTTTAATTTCTCCATCAAATCTGAATGAGATCCTTGCTCGTTAGAGTAATCTTGGTTGCAGGTTTTTCTCCCTCATCACTTAAAATACGTCCTGCCACTCCCTTCTGGCTTGCAGAGTTTCTGCTGAAAGATCAGCTGATAACCATATGGGGATTCCCTTGTGTGTTATTTGTTGGATTTCCCTTGCTGCTTTTCATATGTTTTCTTTGTATTTAATTTTTGGCTGTTTGATTAACATGTTTCTTAGCATATTTCTCCTTGGATTTATCCTTTATGGGTCTCTCTGTGCTTCCTGGACTTGGTTAACTATTTCCTTTCCAATATTAGGGAAGTTTTCAACTATAATTTCTTCAAATATTTCCTCTGTCCCTTTCTTTTTCTCTTCTTCTTCTGGAACCCCTATAATTCGAATGTTGGTGCATTTAATGTTGTCCCAGATGTCTCTGAGACTGTCCTCAGTTCTCTTCATTCTTTTTTCTTTATTCTGCTCTGCAGTAGGTATTTCCACTCTGTTATCTTCCAGGTCACTTATCCATTCTTCTGACACAGTTATTCTGCTATGGATCCCTTCTAGAGTATTTCTAATTTCATTTATTGTGTTGTTCATCGTTGTTTGTTTCAACTTTAGTTCTTCTAGGTCCTTTTTAAATGTTTCTTGCATTTTGTCTATTCTATTTCCATGATTTTGGCTCATCTTTACTCTCATTATTCTGTATTATTTTTCAGGTATACTGCCTGTTTCCTCTTCATTTGTTAGGTCTGGTGGGTTTTTATCTTGCTCCTTCATCTGCTGTGTGTTTTTCTGTCGTCTCATTTCGCTTATCTTACTGTGTTTGGGGTCTCCTTTTTGAAGACTGCAGGTTCGTATTTCCCGTTGTTTTTGGTGTCTGTCCCCAGTGTCTATAGTTGGTTTAGTGGGTTTTGTAGGTTTCCCGGTGGAGGGGACTAGTGCCTGTGTTCTGGTGGATGAGGATGGATATTCTTTTTCTGGTGGGCATGTCTACATCTGATGGTGTGTTTTGGTTTGTCTGTGGACTTATTATGATTTTAGGCAGCCTCTGTGCTAATGGGTGGGGTTGTGTTCCTCTCTTGCTAGTTGTTTGGCATAGGGTGTCCAGTACTGTAGCCTGCTGGTTGTTGAGTGAATCTGGGTGCTGTTTTTGAGATGAAGATCTCTGGGAGATTTTCACCATTTGATATTATGTGGATCTGGGAGGTCTCTTGTTGACCAGTGTCCTGAAGTTGGCTCTCCCACCTCAGAGGCACAGCACTGACTCCTGGCTGCAGGAGCATGAGCCTTTCATGCACTTGGCTCATAATAAAAGGTAGAAAAAGTAGAAAGAAGGAAAGAAGGAAAGAAGGAAAGAAGGAAAGAAAGAAAGAAAGAAAGGAAGGAAGGAAGGAAGGAAGGAAGAAAGAAAGAAAGAAAGAAAGAAAGAAAGAAAGAAAGAAAGAAAGAAAGAAAGGTCTACTGCACATTTTTAATTGGGTTGTTTGATTTTTTTGATATTGAATTTTATAAGCTGCTTATATACTTTGGATATTAACCCTCTGTCAGTCATATTATTTGCAAATATTTTCTCCCATTCCATAGGTTGTATTTTCATTTTGTCAATCATTTCCTTTGCTGTGCAAGAGCTTTTAAGTTTAATTACTTCCCATTTGTTTATTTGGGCTTTTATTTGTTTTTTCTTAAGATACAGATCCAGAAAATATTGCTATGATGGATATCAGAATGTTCTGACTATATTCTCTTCTAGACATTTTATGGTTTCCAGTATTACACTTATGTCTTTAACCCTTTTTGAGTTTATTTTGTACATGTGTTCTAATCACATTCTTTCACATGTAACTGTCCAGTTTTCCCAGCACCTCTTACTGAAGAGACTGTCTTTTTTCCATTGTATATTCTTGCCAAATTTCTATTAGATAAATTGACCATGGGTGCATGGATTTATTTCTGGGTTCTGTATTCTGTTCCATTGATCTATGCATCTGTTTTTGTGTAAGTACCATGCTGTTTTTTTTTTTTTACTGTAGCTTTGTAGTATAGTCTAAAGTCATGGAGCATGATATCTCCAGCTCTGTTCTTTTTTTCTCAAGATTGCTTTGCCAACCCATGGTCTTTTATGGTTCCATATATATTTTACGATTATTTGTTCTGGTTCTGTGAGATATGTCATGAGTATTTTGATATGGATTGCATTAAATCTGTAGATTGCTTTTGAGTAGTATGGACATTTTCACAACATTAATTCTTCCAACCCAAGAACATGGGCTATGTTTCCATTTCTTTGAATAGTCTTCAATCTCCTTCATCAATGTTTTATAATTTTCAGAGTATAGGTCTTTCACCTCCTTGCTTAATTTTATTCTTAGGTATTTTATTCTTTTTGTTGCAATCTTAAACAAGACTTTTTTTGCATTCTCTTTCTGATATTTCATTATTAATATATAGACCTGTAGGTATCTCTTAAGTCCATCTGGTCTACTGTGTCATTTATGACCACTGTTGCCTTATTGATACTCTGGATGGCCTGTCCATTGATGTAAGTGGGGTATTAAAGTCTCCTATTATTATTTATTACTGTCAATTTCTCTCTTTATATCTGTTAGTATTTACTTGATATATTTAGGTGCTCATCTATAGGATGCATATATATTAATGAGTGTAATATCTTCTTTTATTAATCCCTTTATCATCATATAATGCCCTTCTTTGTCTTTTGTTATAGTCTTTGTTTTAAAGTCTATTTCTCTGATATGAATATTCCTACCCCCCGCCTTCTTGTCATTTTCATTTGCATGAAACATTTTTTCCCCTCAACTTCTGTCTGTGTGTGTCTTTAGCTCTGACATGAGTCTTTTACAGGCAGATTATGAAAGGGTCTTTTTTTTAATCCAATCAGCCACCCTATGTGTTTTGATTGGAGCATTAATCCATTGACATTTAAAGTAATTATTAATAGGTATGTACTTATTGCCATTTTATTGTTTGATTTCTGGTTGTTTTTGTAGTTCTCTGTTCATTTCTTTTTCTTTTTGTTTATTCCCTTTGGGTTGTTGCTTTTATTTAGTAGTATGCTTGTGTTCATTTCTGTCCAGTTTTTGTGTATCTATTGTAGGCTTTTGATTTGTGGTTACCATTGGGTTCATATATGTTGACCCATAATTGTATCTACTTATTTTAAACTGGTAGCCATTTAAGTTCAAACACATTTTAGGACATCTATATTCTTTACTCTCCTCTCCATCATATTGTGTTTTTGATGTCATATTTTACATCTTCATGTTTATCTAGTTATTGTTTATTGCAATTATAGTTGTTTTTACAATTTTTTGTCTTTTAACTTTTGTACTGGCTTATTTAAGTGTTTGAATCTGAGCTCTTGCTATATTGGCTTTTTCTAGTGGGATTTTTCCCTTTCCTATAGATTTTTACCTCTCTTCCACTTAGTGAAGTCCTTTTTTTCATTTCCTTTAGGGTCAGTTTAGTATTGATTAATTCTTTTAGATTTTGCTTGTCTAAGAATTTATTTATCTCTCCTTTGATTCTAAATGATAATCTTGCTGGGTAGAGTATCCTAGGTTCCAGGGTTTTCCCTTTCAGGATTTTGAATATATCATGCCACTACCTTCTGGCCTGCAAAATTTCTGAAATTAGCTAATAGTCTTCTGGGGTTTCCCTTGTAAATGACTTTTTGTTTTCACTTGCTGCCTTTAGAATTCTCTATTTTTAACTTTTGCCATTTTAATTGATATGTCAAGTGTGGGTCTGTTTGGGATCATCATGTTTGAGATGTTCTGTGTTTTCTGTACCTGGGTATCTGTTTTCTTCTTCAGATTTGGGAAGTTTTCAGCCATAATTTCATCAAATATATTTTTGATCCCTCTCCTTCTTCTTCTTCTAGGATTCTTATAATGTGAATGTTGGTATGCTTGATGTTATCCCAAAGATTTCTTAAATTGTTTTCATTGTTTTTAAATTTTATTTTTCTTTTTGCTGCTATGATTGTGTGATTTCCATTATTGTATATTCCAGATCACTTATGCATTCTCATGTATCAGTTTAGTCTGTTTATTCATTCCTTTTAAGTGCTTTTTAATTTCAGTTATCAAATTCTTCATTTCTGATTGGGTCTTTTTAATATTTTCTGATTTCTTGTTAAAATTCTCTCTGTGTTCATCTATTATTTTCCTTTATTCAGTTAGGATTCTTATTACTAAGGTTTGGAATTTTTATCTGGAAAATTATTCTTATTTTATTGTTTATTTTTAGGGATTTTTATCTTGTTATTTCAATTGAGAGCAGTTCCTCTGCCTTTTCATTTTGCTTAACTTTCTCTGACTTTATGAATTTAGGTGAAAGAGTTACCTATTTAACTCTTGAAGGGGTGTTCTTATGTGGGAGCATCCTGATACAGACTGCATGTGGCCAATGCCTTTGGTTGGAGAGCTGAATTTGACATGGATGCAAGTCACCTCTTTCCTCAGGGTGTGCTGGCAGCTATCACCTTCGTAGGGGGTGGGTTAGAGTTGGAGGGGTTAGAGCTGTATCTGGGTGTGAGATGGGACTTCCCCTCTGCTCATTGGCTGTCACTACTATATTGAGGGCAGAATCTGACCTTAAGTTGCTGGAACAGAAACCCTGAGGTTTGGGTCCAGGCTGCCTCTGTTCCCTTTAAGTGTGTATTTATTTTCCTCTCTCCAAGGACAGGACCCTTGCCCCTTAGGGAAGGAAAGCTGTACCAAAGGGGTCCAGTATGGGTTCTCTGTTCATGTCAGCCACAGACAGAAGTTGAAGTTGCCACAAATGCACTGTCTGTGCAGGTGCCAGCAATTGTTTCCCTCACACTGCTAAGATGCAGCCTCAGGTGCAGGTTCCCTGTGTTTCTCACAGCTGATCACTGGCCCCATCATCTGCTGCCCCTGCCTTGTTGTGGGGCCACACCACAGAACAGGTGGTGCCCAAGGGGATTCTCAGTGTATATCAGGGCATGAGCTGTGGAGTAGCGGCTGCCATCAGAGTACTGAGATGATTTTGATTCACTGCTTCAGTAAGCACTAACAATGGCCACACTGCCCTACCCATGCTCTGCCCAAGGACACAGTATCCTCTGCATCCCAAGGTCAAGTTTCCTCCCTGGTCTTGGCAGCCTTAGATCCTGTGCCATGCTGCAATGTGAAGTAAGCATGGCTGGAGCATTTGCACAGCTCAGGCTGTGGCATGTTCCTGGGAGGTCATGGGAATCCAGGCCACCACTGAAGCAGTCTTCAGTCTGCCCTCTCCACCCTGCCTCAGGGGTAATCCAGGACATGTGTGTTTTTCATTAGAGGAGTCCAGGCTTCCTACAACACTTCTTTTAGTCCCAGTTGCCCTCCAACTAGACAAGGAGATTCATCTTCCTTATTTAGGACCCCAAGGATGGGGTACCCAATAAATGGTTCAAACTGCTCACTCCCTGAGATGAATCTCTGCCCATGCAGTCTGCCTTTTCCTCTGAGCCCCTCTGAGCACGGGATCAGTTCTCTTCCCTTCCTATCCAATTCTATGTAAATCTTTCTTAGAGCCTTCAGTGTACAGCAGTCTTTCTGCCAGTTTCTAGTTAGGTTTAATTGAGAATTGTTCCACATGTAGGTGTATTTTTGAAGCGTTTATTGAGGGAGGTGAGATCCATGTCCTCCTCTTCACCATCTTTATCAATCTCTCTCTCTGCTAATCTCTTGAAGATTAAGTTTTAAGGCATGATGATTCATCATGGCTTTTTCAGAGACATCTGAAAAATGTGTTCAAGCAAGCATCTGAATTTTCTCATTAAGTCATGGCCAACTTAATCAGGTTCACTTTTTTTCAGCATTGTTTGCCTTTTCCTAAACTCTCACTGTCCTGAAATTATACCACCAACTTCACCACCATTACCCTCACTCCCAGTAAAGCATTAGTACAAAGGCTTTGTATTTTTTGTATGACTCTCAATAATGTATTTTATTTTATTTCATTTTTTATTGAGGGAACATTGGTTTGTAACATTATGTGTTTTATGTGTAAAACATTATATTTCTACTTCTGTATACACTACAGTGAGCTCACCACCACAAAGTTAGTTTCCATCTGTCACCATATAGTTGATCCACTTTACCCTTTTAACCTTTCCCCCACTTACACTCTGGTAACCACTACCTTGATTTCTGTATCTAATTGTTTGTGTTTGTTTTGTTTTTTAAATTTTGTTTGTTTCATTTAAGTATTACACTTAGCATAATACTTTCAAGGTCCATCCATGCTGTCACAAATCACATGATTTCATCTTTTATATGGCTGGATAGTATTCCTTTGTGTGTCTGTGTGTGTGTACCACATTATCTTTATCCATTCATTCATTGATGGGAACTTAGGTTGTTTCAATATCTTGGCTATGCTGTGTTGAACATAGGGCTGCATATATCTTTTAAATCAGTAATTTTATATTCTTTGGATAAATATTTAGAAACAGAATAGCTGGATTATGTGCAAAAGCTTTTAAGTTTGATTAGGTCCCATTTGTTTATTTTTGCTGTTACTTCTTTTGTACTTGGAGACTGATCTAAGAAAATATTGCTACAATTTATGTCAGAATATTTTGCTTATGTTCTCTTCTAGGAGTTTTATGGTGTCATGTCTCATATTTAGGTCTTTAAATCATTTTGAATTTACTTTTGTATATGGTGTGAGAGTGTGTTTTAATTTTGTTGATTTGCATGTAGCTGTCCAGCTTTCCCAACACCACTTGTTTAAGAGACTGTCTTTTTTCCATCGTATATTCTTGCCTCCTTTGTAAAAGATTAATTTGTCATTCTGTATGCTGTTCTGATTCAGTGAATTCCATTATTCTCTCTTCCATATCACTTATGCATTCTTTGGTGTCACTTAGTCTCTCATTCAGTCTCAGCAATTGAATTGTCTATTTTTGATTGGTTCATCTTTATAGTTTCTAGTTCCTCATTACAGTGATCTGCATTCCTGTTGATAATCTTTCTTAGTTTCTTCAGCATTGTTATTACTGTCTTTTTGAACTTGAAGTCTAGTAGACTGGTGAGGTATCTTTCATTGTTTTTTTCAGGGGATTTTTCTTGTTCTTTTAATTAGAAGTAGTTCCTCTGTCTTTTCATTTTACTTAACTTTCTCTGTCTCTATGAATTTAGGAGGAACCATTCTCTACTGTGGTCTTGAAGGGGTGGTTTTATGTGGGAGCATCCCTTTGTAGACTATGTTTGTCCAATATTTTTGGGCAAAGTCTGGTTTTGGTATGAATGCCAGCCACATCTTTCCTCAGAGTGTGCTGGCCACCATCCCTTTGGCAGAGAGTGGGTTGGTGTTGTAGTGTCTAGAGCTTGTACTGGATATGAGGTAGGGCTTCCTCTCTGCTCTATGGCTGTCAGTGTGTGCCCTATCCCAAAAGAAGTGAATTGATGAAACAATTCAGGCCCATACAGTCACAGCAAACCTAAGCATCACCTGTGTAGACGTCTGCAATTTCACTCAGAAGCAGCCAAAAATCGCATCCCTTTCTCTGTTTTGTTTGTCCCAAATCTAGTGCAAAGCTTTAATGTGGAGTAAGCTGGAGCTGGAGGGATCAGGATTGGCTGCAGGACTGAGGTGACTGTGCTGCTGCCTGAGATCTGGGTTGCCTCTGTTGATGAGCTCTCTCTCCCAGGACCTGTCTGCCTCAGATCTATCACTAAGCTGTGGTGTGGAGTGGGCGGAGCTGGGGCAGTCTTCCTGGGAAACAAACCACTGCATATTACTGCCCATGGACAGTCTGCCAGAGATTCAGTCCTTAGTCGCTGCACGTTCTTGTAACACCACCCGGTGGTGGTGGATCTTAATTCTTCTTATTTCAAATCTAGTGTCATTTACACTGTACAACAGATGTTTAATATAGAATAATACAACAAAATTAATAAAATGAAATTATGTTCCAACTGACTTTCTCTTTTTTAAAAAATTCAACTTACCAAGCAACAAACAGATCAAAATTATTTTTTTAATATATATTGGTGAAGCAGAAATATAGTTAAGTATCAGAAGAGATTAATAGTGGACTCAACTAAATACATGCTGCTTATATATTTCAAGTATAAATGTACCAGTAGGTGATAGTAAAAAATGGAAAAAGATATACCATAAAAAAAACAAATGTAAGAAAGTATGTGAGGCTATATTAATATCAGAAATAAGATTTAGTAAAAAGCTCATGTGCACTATTAATTTATAAGATATCTCCATATGGAAATATTTAAACCACTCTCAAAATTCACTGAATATTTGTATAATTAATTTTTCTTTTTTGGGAAGACAGTTTTGATATTCATGCTGAAGTGAGTTTTTGGCACTTGTAATATTGACGCTTTAACTTTAGGTTTTGAAACACTAATATTTTTAGGACATATATGCACTACCATAGATGGCCACATACTTCAGGAGTTCTTGGTTATGCATTCACATGTTCACCTTCCAATTGAAAGAATTAATTTGCTCATGGGTAATTTGGTAACATTTACATACAAAATAATTAAAGTGTTTAAGTGGGTCAATCACGGGACACACTTTATTCTACCAATTTTGAAGTTAGGGAATTTTCATAATGCATAGTTTCTGAAAGCATTTAAAAGTCTCAGAACCCTTAATCACCTTATCCCCTTCTACATTTTTCTTCTCCTCTGCAGCATATATATGCAAACCCACTGTATGTCAGAGAACATTCAATAGGGGAATATTCATTGTGATGAATAAACTTCAGAATTAACTGAAGAAGAAGATTAGATTTTCTTTCTGTTTCCCTCCCCCGTATGTAGAGAAGTGTGTGTGATGATTCTCATTACTTTAAATAAAAATATTAAACTGTTTCAAGGGTGTAATAATTCCTATTTATGACAAGGTTTATTGATAGAATTTTATTGTCAGCTTGTCATGTGTATTGAATGTGGTGTGTGTGTATAAGTGTAAGAGGCTGAAACAGTTCCCTAATAACCTGAG
Source organism: Stenella coeruleoalba (assembly GCF_951394435.1). Lineage (NCBI taxonomy): Eukaryota > Metazoa > Chordata > Mammalia > Artiodactyla > Delphinidae > Stenella > Stenella coeruleoalba. Next base: position 72,102,232 of record NC_137152.1, on the reverse strand, counting down.
TCAGGTTAATTAGCTGCCCATAATGCTTGAAAAAAAATCACTATATATTTTCCAAATTTGAGGTGAATATTATGTCAATTCACTTTGAAGAGACAAATGCTAATAGGTCAATATAAATTTAAGCTTTTTCCATAATGAGCAGAATGTTACACACACACTCTCTTCCTGGATCCAAAGAGGAAAGAAAAGACAAAACTAATCTTGCAACAGGTGAATGAAATGATGTTGAGTTTATTACACTTCCTAGTTAAAATAGCTTTTTAACAGCTTTGAACGGAAATACTCAACTCATTGACTGAATAGCCACTGAGAGCAACAGAAAATATTTTTGTACATTTATTAACCTAGGTTATTTGTAATTTTTGATATATTTTTCAAAATGTCCTTATACAGCTTTGTTCCTTTTTTTTCACAGTAACTTAGTCAAACTTTACCAAAATCAGTCCTCAGATACATACTTGCAAATCTATTGTCTTTAATGGGATTTCTTGATGTTCTATCTCAGATGAAATTTCTCTGTATGCTATTATAACTAAATGAAGGTCTATGCTATGCAAACAATCCTGATTGAGGTTTGGCATTAATATTTGCCCTACTTTTAGATCTACAAGATTTAAAAAATGCAGTCATTCAGAACACATGTTTTGCAAAACCTAATTGGAACTTGAAACTCAAGCTGGAAATTTTATTCTCTCAAATTAGCATTTACTGGGTTTCATTGTGTGTTGGAGCTTGAAAAATGACACCATATGTTTCTGACTGCCTTAGACAACTTTTCAAAAGAATGTTGTATAAAATTATTTATGCTCAATTTACCCCCACACTTTTTAAACTTTTATACAAGAGATTGTATTTAAAAATAAACACAAGTCAAAAGCAAAGAAGTTTACATTCTATGTGAAACCCTGAACCCTTGAAGCTGGAGTGGCATTTAAATTGGTAAATCAGGAGTTTTCATGCACAAACAACAGAGAAAAATACAGAATCTTGAAATAATAGCAAGAGCTGTCACTTAAGAGTCACATGCTGTTCAAGGCATTGTAAATTATAGATTATTTTCCCCATTTTTATTTGAGGAAACAGGTTGAAAGAAGTGAAGTAGATTGTGCTCATTTGTAGTAAATGTAGATATCTTTTAATAGTTAGGTTGTAGTTTGGAAATTATTCTATTTTATTTTATATACAAGGCTAACATTCTATGCTTGATAAAATGTTCATAGACATTTCTCCAAAGAAGACATACAGATGGCCAAGAGACACGTGAAAAGATGTTCAACATCATCAATTACTAGAGAAATGCAAATCAAAACTACAATGAGGTATCACCCACCTCACACTGGTTAGAATGGGCATCTTCAAAAAATCTACAAACAATATATGCTGGAGCAGGTGTGGAGGGTGCACTGTTGGTAGGAATGTAAATTGATACAGCCACTATGGGGAACAGTATGGAGGTTCCTTAAAAAACTAAAAATAGAGCTACCATACGATCCAGAAAAAACACTCCTGGGCATATATTGGGGAAACACATAATTGAAAAAGATACATGCACCCCAATGTTCATTGCGGCACTATTTACAATAACCAGGTCATGGAAGCAACCTAAATATCCATCGACAGATGAATGGATAAAGAAGATGTGGTACATATATACAATGAAATATTACTCAACCATAAAAAGGAATGAAATTGGGTAATTGGTAGAGACGTGGATGGGCCTAGAGACTGTCATACAGAGTGAAGTAAGTCAGAAAGAGAAAAACAAATATTGTATATTAACGCATATATGTGGAATCTAGAAAAACGGTATGGATGAATCAGTTTTCAAGGCAGAAGTAGAGACACAGATGTGCAGAACAAATGTATGGACACCAAGGGGGGGAAAGGGATAAAGGGATGAATTGAGAGATTGGGATTGACATATATACACTAATGTGTATAAAACAGATAACTGACGAGAACCTGCTATATAGCACACAGGGAACTCCACTTAGCTGTACAGTAGAAACTAACACAACATTGTAAAGCAACTATACCTCAATAAAAAAAAGACAAAAAATTAAAAAAATAAAATGTTCAGTCATCAATAATTGTGAAAGCTGGTATAAAGCTACCAATTGATCTTTTATATTGAACTATTTTAAATTATTTGGTACGTATTTAAAATATAAAGAAAGTCTTTGGCTGTAACTTATTAGGAACCATATAGCAATACTTGCTGCCAAAACATCAAACACTAATGTCATTTGTGTTGATACATGCTAAAGAATATGACACTACCACAAAGTGCTTTAACACTCCACAGCTTATTCAGGCATCTCTATATATGGGTCATTAAATATCTGCATCAAATTTAAAGATTCAATTTGGGCATATGAGAGGAAATTCCATTTCAGTTTTACTTATATTGTTATCATAATTCATGTGAGTATTAAATTCACTCTACTTCTTTCAAGAAGGTATATCTCCTAAAATTTATAAAATCCCTTTCTTCGATTATTCTCCTAGCTTACCTTCTTTCTTGCTTTTCTTACTAATCTGATCTATCCAGAGTTTCTGTATAAACCTAGCTTGTACTGTAGGTAAGTCTATATAGTTATTCTGTCCTCGACTTTAGGCCCTTGGCCATTAGAACCTACAGAAAATTTTGTTACATAATTTATGGGGTCCAGCACAGAATGGAAAATGTGGAGCCTATTGTTCAAAAATTATTAATACTTTCAAGATGATGACAATGGAACATTAAACAGAGCATTAAAGTGTGGGACCTTTTGGCAACTTGAGTTTCAGATTAGTCCATGACTAAACAAAGATTACTTAGTGCCATTCAGTTACATTTGCATGTAAGTGATACAGAGGCTACATGCTAACAATCTTATTATCACCCTATGTGTATATGTATTCTAAATTTCTCAGAATAATGATAATCTTCAAGAAACATATCTTTTTCAGACAAGTAAGGTGCTACTTTTTGTTTCTATTATATTAAAACTTCTTTCACTTTTTAAAACACCTTCAGTACCATGTTATTTTCCATCAGGGAAAAGAAAGTAGGCAGTTAAAAAGAAGGGCAGACTTCAATATGATAAAGAAAAAAAAAGTTTCAAGAAACAAACAAACAAAACAGATATTTATCATGACAACTAGTATTTTTTATTTTAATTTTTTGGACAAATTGATGACCTAATAAAGTTACTTAAATGTAAAATCTATTTCAAAGTCAGTAAAGCTTAGAAAACAATGAATGTTTAATTTGCTTTAGCTAAAAAGCTAAAATAAGAACTACAAGTAATGTTTATTTATATATATATAATTTAAGAGAGTGCTTGAGATTATGATAATAAGCTTTTTTCTGTTTTATTAAGATAGAAAACAGGGATTCCTTGGTGGCGCAGAGGTTGAGAATCTGCCTGCCAATGCAGGGGCCATGGGTTCAAGCCCTGGTCTGGGAAGATCCCACATGCCGCGGAGCAACTGGGCCCTTGAGCCACAACTACTGGGTCTGCGTGACTGGAGCCTGTGCTCCACAACAAGAGAGGCTGCGATAGTGAGAGGACCACGCACTGTGATGAAGAGTGGACCCCACTTGCCATAATTAGAGAAAGCCCTCACACAGAAATGAAGACCCAACACAGCCAAAAAGTAAATTAATTAATTAAGTAATTAATTAAAAAAGATAGAAAACAAATATAGATGACTTCAATCAAGCTTAACAAAGGATAATTTTATATTTGACATTTTTGTTTTGAAAAATTATATCATACATTCACTATATTTTCTTGTAGTTTTATAAATGGCATTCTGGCTTGAAAGTTTACATATACTTCTACTGGAAAAATTGTTACATTTTGGAGAACAATCTAGACAAAGCAATGTTTTTGTTTTTTGTTTTTTGTTTTTTTTGCAGTACGCGGGCCTCTCACTGTTGTGGCCTCTCCCGTTGTGGAGCACAGGCTCCGGACGCGCAGGCTCAGCGACCATGGCTCACAGGCCCAGCCGCTCCGCGGCATGTGGGATCTTCCCAAACCGGGGCACGAACCCGTGTCCCCTGCATCGGCAGGCGGACTCTCAACCACTGCTCCACCAGGGAAGCCCCAAAGCAATGTTTTAACAGCTCAATTTGGCACTATGGACTGAGTCTTGAGTAGCTTATCTTCATATAAAACAATTTTGAGGAGAAATATTACCTAAACATATGGACTCGTATGGAGGATAATGAAAGCAAAAAATAAAAAAAAAAAAGAAGCTCAATATAAGCTATATCTATTCACTTCTTTCATGTCCTCTCATATGTCTTGAACTATAGATTCTGGAATTCATCACTGATTCACAAATAGTAAAGTATTAAAAATCAAAGTTAAACTTGAGTCAACATAGAAAATAGTAAATACAGAGAAGCAGTAAGTCTGTGCCTTGAAAAATATAAAACAACTTGTTTTCCAACTTTATAGAGATATAACTGAAATGTAACATTGTGTAAATTTAAGATGCTCAAAGCTTTCATACACTTCTATATTGTGAATGATTACCACAGTAATATTTTAACACCACCATCATCACTTAATTATCATTTCTTTTTTGTGGTGAGAACATTTAAGATCTATTCTCTAACTTTCAAGTATGTAATTTACTACTGTGAACTATAATCATCATGGTGTACATTTGATCCCCAGAGCTTACATCTTATAAATGGAAGTTTGCACCCTTTGACAAACATCTCCCCATTTCTCCCATCCTCTAACCCCTGCCAACCACCATTCTACTCTCTGTTAATGTGAGGATTTTTAGATTCCATATATAAGTAATATCATACAGGGTTTGTCATTTTCTGTCTGACTAATTTCACTTAGCATAATGCCCTCAAGTTCCATCCATGTTGTTGTAAATAACAGGATTTCCTTATTTCTCATGGCTTAATAGTGTCTTGATCTATCTATCTATCTATCTATATCTATATCTATCTATATCTATCTATATATATATATATATATATACATATCTTTATCCATTCATTCTTAAACAGACTCTTAGGTTGTTTCCCTACCTTGGCTATTGTGAATAATGCTGCAATGAACATGGGAATGAAGATATACCTTTGAGATCCTAATTTAATTTACTTTGTATGTATAACCAAAAGTGGGATTGCTGGATCATAAGGTAGTTATATTTATAATTATTTGAGGAACCTCCATACTATTTTCCATAGTGGCTGTACCAATGTACATTCCCACCAACAGTGCAAAAGTCTTCCCTTTTTTTACATACTCCTCAACTCTTGTTATTTCTTGTCTTTCTGATGATAGCCATTCTAACGTGTGTAACAGTATCTCATTGTGGTTTAGATTTGCATCTCCCTGATGATTAGTGATGTAGGGCAACTTTTCATGTACCTGTTGTCATTGTACTTCGGAAAAATATCTATTCAATTCCTCTACACATTTTTAAATGATTTTTTGAGGCTATTGAGTTACATGAGTTTCTTGTATATTTTGGATATTAATCCTGTATCATATATATAATTCACTATAATTTACTCCTATTCTGTAGGATCCATTTTCATTTTGTTGATTTTTATTTTATTTTATTGCTATGATAAAACTTTTATTTTGATGTAGCCCCAGTTGTTTTATTTTTGCTTTTGTTGTTTGTGCTGTTGGTGTCATAACCGAACAATCATGCTCAAGGAGCTTCTTCCCTATGTTTTCTTCTAAAGGTTTTACGGTTTCAGCTCTTTTATATAAGTATTTAATCAATTTCAAGCTAATTTTTGTGAGTGGTATAAGACAGTATTCTGACTTCATTCTCCTGCAAGTGATTATCCAGTTTTCCCAGCACCATTTATTGAAGAAATAATTTGTCCCCATTGAGTGTTCTTGGCTCCCTTGTCAAGTATTAGTTGACTGTATATGAAAAACTTTATATCTGGGCTTTTATTTCTATTCCATTGTTCTATATGTCTTTTTTACACCAGTACATGTTAAGTTGATTACTATACTTTTGTAACAAAAACTTTAGGAGGGACATAAAAAAGAAATTCAGACACTCCTGTAAGTAATTTATATGGTAGATCCTCTCTAATATGATATAAGTTAAATTACATCAATATATGTTATATCCATATAAATATGAAATTATAAGCAGTAAAATTACATTTGAAATTAAAACAATTTCACAAATAGAAATATGAATTTTTTTTGCAACTTTCCTGTAACACTATTTTTTTATTCTTTATAAAATATTTTTTAACATCTTTATTGGAGTATAATTGCTTTACAATGGTCTGATAGTTTCTGCTTTATAAAAAAGTGAATCAGTTATACATATACATATACATATGTTCCCATATCTCTTCCCTCTTGCATCTCCTTCCCTTCCACCCTCCCTATCCCACACCTCTAGGTGGTCACAAAGCACCTAGCTGAACTCCCTGTGCTATTCGGCTGCTTCCCAGTAGCTATCTATTTTATGTTTGGTAGTGTATATATGTCCATGACACTCTCTCACTTGGTCACAGCTTACACTTCCCCCTCCCCATATCCTCAAGTCCATGCTCTAGTAGGTCTGTATTTTTATTCCCGTCGTACCCCTAGGTACTTCATGATTTTTTTTTCTTAGACTCCATATATCTGTGTTAGCATATGGTATTTGCTTTTCTCTTTCTGACTTACTTCACTCTGTATGACAGATTCTAGGTCCATCCACCTCACTACAAATAAGTCAATTTAATTTATTTTTATGGCCGAATAATATTCCATTGTATATATGTGCTATATCTTCTTTATCCATTCATCTGTTGATGGACACTTTTGTTGCTTCCATGTCCTGGCTATTGTAAATAGAGCTGCAATGAACATTTTGGTACATGACTCTCTTTGAAGTATGGTTTTCTCACAGTATATGTCCAGTAGTGGGATTGCTGGGTCATATGGTAGTTCTATTTCAAGTTTTTTAAGGAACCTCCATACTGTTCTCCATAGTGGCTGTATCAATTTACATTCCCACCAACAATGCAAGAGGTTTCTCTTTTCTCCACACCCTCTCCAGCATTTACTGTTTCTAGATTTTTTGATGATGGCCATTCAGACCAGTGTGAGATGATATCTCATTGTAGTTTTCATTTGCATTTCTCTAATAATTAATGAAGTTGAGCATTCTTTCATGTGTTTGATGGCAGTCAGGATATCTTCTTTGGAGAAATGTCTATTGAGGTCTTCTGCCCATTTTTAGATTGGGTTTTTTGTTTTTTTTGTTATTGAGCTGCATGAGCTGCTTATAAACTTTGGAGATTAATTATTTGCCAGTTGCTTCATTTGCAAATATTTTCTCCTATTCTAAGGTTGTCTTTTGGTCTTGTTTATGTTTTCCTTTGCTGTGTAAAAGCTTTGAAGTTTCATTAGGTCCCATTTGTTTATTTTTCTTTCTATTTCCATTTCTCTAGGAGGTGGGTAAAAAAGGATCTTGCTTTGACTTATGTCATAGAGTGTTCTGTCTATGTTTTCCTCTAAGAGTTTGATAGTGTCTGGCTTTACATTTAGGTCTTTAATCCATTTTGAGTTTATTTTTTTGTATGGTGTTAGGGAGTGATCTAATTTCATACTTTTACATGTACCTGTCCAGTTTTCCCAGCAGCAATTATTGAAGAAGCTGTTCTTTCTCCACTGTATACTCTTGGCTCCTTCGTCGAAGATAAGGTGACCATATGTGCGTGGATTCATCTCTGGGCTTTCTATCCTGTTCCACTGATCTATATTTCTGTTTTTGTGCCAGTACAATACTGTCTTTATTACTGTAGCTTTGTAGTATAGTCTGAAGTCAGGGAGTCTGATTCCTCCAGCTCCATTTTTCATTCTCAAGATTGCCTTGGCTATTCGGGGACTTCTGTGTTTCCATACAAATTGTGAAATTTTTTGTTCTAGTTCTGCAAAAAATGCCATTGGTAGTTTGATAGGTATTGCATTGAATCTATAGATTGCTTTGGGCAGTGGAGTCATTTTCTCAAGGTGGATTCTTCCCAACTAAGAACATGGCATATATCTCCATCTGTTTGTATCATCTTTAATTCCTTTCATCAGTGTCATATAGTTTTCTGCATACAGGTCTTTTGTCTCCTTAGGTAGGTTTATTCCTAGATATTTTATTTTTTTTTGCAAGGGTAAATGGGAGTATTTTCTTGATGTCACTTTCAGATTTTTTATCAATAGTGTATAAGAATGCCAGAGATCTCTGTGAATTAATTTTGTATCCTGCTACTTTACCAAATTCATTGATTAGCTCTAGTAGTTTTCTGGTAGGATCTTTAGGATTCTCTATGTAGAGAATCATGTCATCTGCAAACAGTGACAGATTTTCTTCTTCTTTTCCAGTTTGAATTCCTTTTATTTCTGTTTCTTCCATGATTGCTGTGGCTAAAACTTCCAAAACTATGTTGGATAATAGTACTGAGAGTCGGTAACCTTGTCTTGTTCCTGATCTTAATAGAAATGGTTTCACCATTGAGGATGATGTTGGCTGTGGGTTTGTCATATATGACCTTTATTATGTTGTGGAAAGTTCCCTCTATGCCTATTATCTGCAGGGTTTTTATCATAAATGGGTGTTGAATTTTGTCAAAAGCTTTCTCTGCATCTATTGAGATGATTATATGGTTTTTCTCCTTCAATTTTTTAATATGGTTTATCACGTTGATTGATTTGCGTTTATTGAAGAATCCTTGCATTCCTGGGATAAAACCTACTTGATCATGGTTTATGATCCTTGTAATGTGCTGTTGGATTCTGTTTGCTAGTATTTTGTTGAAGATTTTTGCATCTATGTTCGTTAGTGATATTGGCCTATACTTTTCTTTCTTTGTGACATCTTTGTCTGGTTTTTGTTTCAGGTTGATGGTGGCTTTGTAGAATGAGTTTAGGAGTGTCCCTCCCTCTGCTACATTTTGGAAGAGTTTGAGAAGGATAGGTGTTAGCTCTTCTCTAAATGTTTGATAGAATTTGCCTGTGAAGCCATCTGGTCCTGGGCTTTGGTTTGTTGGAAGATTTTTAATCACAGTTTCAATTTCAGTGCTTGTGACTCATCTGTTCATATTTTCTATTTCTTCCTGATTCAGCCTCGGCAGGTTGTGCATTTCTAAGAATTTGTCCATTTCTTCCAGGTTTTCCATTTTATTGGCATAGAGTTGCTTGTAGTAATCTCTCATGATCCTTTGTATTTCTGCAGTGTCAGTCGTTACATCTCCTTTTTCATTTCTAATTCTATTGATTTGAGTCTTCTCCTTTTTTTCTTGATGAGTCTGGCTAACAGTTTATCAATTTTGTTTATGTTCTCAAAGAACCAGGTTTTAGTTTTATTGATCTTTGTTACAGTTTCCTTCATTTCTTTTTCATTTATTTCTGATCTGATCTTTATGATTTCTTTCCTTCTGCTAACTTTGGTGATTTTTTGGTCTTCTTTCTTTAATTGCTTTAGGTGCAAGGTTAGGTTGTTTATTTGAGCTGTTTCCTATCTTAAATAAGCATTGTACTGCTATAAACTTTCATCTTAGAACTGCTTTTGCTGCATCCCATAGCTTTTGGGTCATTATCCCTTCATTGTCATTTGTGTCTAGGTATTTTTTGATTTCCTCTTTGGTTTCTTCAGTGATCCCTTAGTTACTAAGTAGTGTATTGTTTAGCCTCCATATGTTTGTATTTTTTACAGATCTTTTCCTGTAATTGATATCTAGTATCATAGTGTTGTGGTCGGAAAAGATACTTGGTACGATTTCAATTTTCTTAAATTTACCAAGACCTGATTTGTGACCCAAGATATGATCTATCCTGGAGAATGTTCCATGAGCACTTGAGAAAAATGTGTATTCTGTTGTTTTTGAATGGAGTGTCCTATAAATATCAATTAAGTTTATCCTGTTCAATGTATCATTTAAAGCTTATGTTTCCTTATTTATTTTCATTGTGAATGATTTATTCATTGGTGTAAGTGGGGTGTTAAGGTCCCCTACTATGATTGTGTTTCTTCTGATTTCCCCTTTTATGGCTGTTAGTATTTGCCTTATGTATTGAGGTGCTCCTATGTTGGGTGCATAAATATTTACAATTGTTATATCTTCTTCTTGGACCAATCCCTTGATCATTATGTAGTGTCCTTCTTTGTCTCTTTTAATAGTCTTTATTTTAAAGTCTATTTTTTTCTGATATGAGTATTGCTACTCCAGCTCTCTTTTGATGGCCATTTGTATGGAATATCTTATTCCATCCCCTCTCTTTCAGTCTGTATGTGTCCCTAGGTCTGAAGTGGGTCTCTTGTAGACAGCATATATACAGGTCTTGTTTTTGTATCCATTCAGCCAGTCTGTGTCTTTTGGTGGGAACATTTAATCCATTTACATTTAAGGTAATTATCGATATGTATGTTCGTATTCCCAATATCTTAATTGTTTGTGGTTTGTTATTGTAGGTCTTTTCCTTCTCTTGTGTTTCTTGCCAAGAGATGTTCCTTTAGCGTTTGTAGTAAAGCTGGTTTGGTGGTGCTGATCTCTCTCAGCTTTTGCTTTTCTGTAAATGTTTTAATTTCTTTATCAAATCTGAATGAAATCCTTGCTGGGTAGAGTAATCTTGGTTGTAGATTTTTCTCCTTCATCACTTTAAATATGTCCTGCCACTCCCTTCTGGCTTGCAGAGTTTCTGCTGAAAGATCAGCTGTTAACCTTATGGAGATTCCCTTGTGTATTATTTGGTTTTTTTTTCCCCTTGCTGCTTTTAATATATTTTCTCTGTATTTTATTTTTGATAGTTTGATTAATATGTGTCTTGGAGTGATTCTCCTTGGATTTATCTTGTATGAGACACTCTGTGCTTCCTCGACTTGATTAACTATTTCCTTTCCCATATTAGGGAAATTGTCAACTATAATCTCTTCAAATACTTTCTCAGTCCCTTTCTTTTCCTCTTCTTCTTCTGGGGTACCTATAATTCGAATGTTGGTGCATTTAATGTTATCCCAGAGGTCTCTGAGACTGTCCTCAGTTATTTTCATTCTTTTTTCTTTATTCTGCTCTGCAGTAGTTATTTCCCCTATTTTATCTTCCAGGTCACTTATCCATTCTTCTGCCTCAGTTATTCTGCTATTGATCCTTTCTAGAGTATTTTTCATTTCATTTATTGTGTTGTTCATCATTGCTTGTTTCCTCTTTAGTTCTTCTAGGTCCTTGTTAAATGTTTCTTGCATTTTTTCTATTCTATTTCTAAGATTTTGGATCATCTTTACTATCATTTTTCTGGATTTTTTTTCAGGTAGACTGCCTATTTCCTCTTCATTTGTTAGGTCTGGTGGGTTTTTACCTTGCTCCTTCATCTGCTGTGTATTTTTCTGTCTTCTCATTTTGTTTATCTTACTGTGTTTTGGGTCTCCTTTTTGCAGGCTGCAGGTTTGTAGTTCCCTTATTTTTTGGTGTGTGTCCCCTGTGGCTAAAGTTGGTTCAGTGGGTTGTGTAGGCTTCCTGGTAGAGGGGACTAGTGCCTGTGTTCTGATGGATGAGGCTGGATCTTGTCTTTTTGATGGGCCCGTCCACATCTTGTCGTGGGTTTTGGAGTGTCTGTGGCCTTATTATGATTTTAGGTAGCCTCTCTGCTAATGGATGTGGTTGTGTTCCTGTCTTGCTAGTTGTTTGGCATAGGATGTCCATCACTGTAGCTTGCTGGTCGTTGAGTGAAGCTGGGTGCTGGTGTTGAGATGGAGATCTCTGGGAGTTTTTCACCATTTGATATTATGTGGAGTTGGAAGGTCTCTTGTGGACCAGTGTCCTGACGTTGGCTCTCCCACCTCAGAGGCACAGCAGTGACTCCTGGCTGCATCACCATGAGTCTTTCATCCACACAGCTCAGAATAAAAGGGAGAAAATGTATAAAGAAATGATTAGTAGAAGTAGAAATAAAGAAGGAAAGAAAGAAAGAAAGAAAGAAAGAAAGAAAGAAAGAAAGAAAGAAAGAAAGAAAGAAAGAAAGAAAGAAAGAAAGAAATGAGGGAGGGAGGGAGTCAGGAAGGAAGGAAGGAAGGAGGGATGGAAGGAAAAAAGAAAGAGAGAAAGAAGGTAAAGTAAAATAAAATAAAGCAAGATAAAATATAATAAAGTTATTAATGTAAAAATAGTTATTAAGAAAAAAAAGGAAAATATCAAAACAAAACAAACAAACAAAAAAAACGGATGGATAGAACCCTAGGACAAATGGTGGAATCAAAGCTATACAGCATAAATCTTGCTTTCAAAGTCCACCTCCTCAATTTGGGATGTTTCGTCGTCTATTCATGTATTCCACAGACATCAAGTTGATTGTGGAGCTTTAGTCCGCTGCTTCTGAGTCTGCTGGGAGAGATTTCACTTTCTCTTCTTTGTTCTCACAGCTCCCAGGCACTCAGATTTGGATTTGGCCCAGCCTCTGCATGTAAGTCGCCGGAGGGTGTCTCTTCTTCGTTCAGACAGGACGGGGTTAAAGGAGCCGCTGATTCGGGGGCTCTGGCTCACTCAGGTCTGGAGGAGGGAGGGGCACGGAATGCAGGGCGTGCCTGTGCTGGCAGAGGCCGGTGTGACATTGCACCAGCCTGAGGCACGCCGTGCATTCTCCTGGGGAAGTTGTCCCTGGATCCTGGGACCCTGGCAGTGGCAGGCTGCACAGCTGCACAGGCTCTTGGAAGGGGGTTGTGGATAGTGACCTGTGCTCTCACACAGGCTTCTTGGTGGTGGCAAGCAGCAGCCTTAACATCTCATGCCCGTCTCTGGGGTCCGTGCTTTTAGCCGTGGCTCACGACCTTCTCTGGAGCTCCTTTAAGCAGCGCTCTTAATCCCCGCTCCTCACACACCAGGAAACAAAGAGGGAAGAAAAAGTCTCTTGCCTCTTCGGCAGGTCCATACTTTTCCCTGGACTCCCTCCCGGCTAGCCGTGGTTCACTAACCCCCTGCAGGCTATGTTCATGCCACAATTCCCAGTCCTCTTCCAGCACTCTGACCGAAGCCCGAGCCTCATCTTGCAGCCCCGCCTGCCCTGGCAGGTGAGCAGACAAGCCTCTCTGGCTGTTGAGTGCTGGTCCGCACTAATCCTCTGTGCGGGAATCTCTCCGCTTTGCCCTCTGCACCCCTGTTGCTGTGCTCTCCTCCATGGCTCTGAAGCTTTCACTCTCCACCACCCACAGTCTCTGCCTGCAATAGGACTTCCTAGTGTGTGGAAACCTTTCCTCCTTCACAGCTCCCTCCCACTGGTGCAGGTCCCCTCCCTATCCTATTGTCTCTGTTTATTCTTTTTTCTTTTGCCCTACCCAGGTACGTGGGGGGGTTTTTTGCCTTTTGGGAGGTTTGAGGTCTTCTGCCAGCATTCAGTAGGTGTTCTGTAAGAGTTGTTCAACATGTAGATGTATTTCTGGTGTATCTGTGGGGAGGAAGATGTAAGAGAATGAAATTAGAACACTCCTTAACACCATACACAAAAATAAACTCAAAATGGATTAAAGACCTAAATGTAAGTCCAGACACTGTAAAACTCTTAGAGGAAAACTCAGGCAGAACACTCTTCAACATAAATCATAAGATCCTTTTTGACCCATCTCCTAGAGAAATGAAATAAAAACAAAAATAAACAAATGGGACCTAATGAAACTTCAAAGTTTTTGCACAGCAAAGGAAACCATAAACAAGACCAAAAGACACCCCTCAGAATGGGAGAAAATATTTGCTAACAAAGCAACTGACACAGGATTAATCTCCAAAATATACAAGCAACACATACAGCTCAATATCAATAAAACAAACAACCAAATCCAAAAGTTGGCAGATGACCTAAATAGACATTTCTGCAAAGAAGATATACAGATTTCCAACAAACACATGAAAGGATGTTCAATATCACTAATCATTAGAGAAATATAAATCAAAACTACAAAGAGGTATCAACTCACACCGGTTAGAATGGCCATCATCAAAATATCTACAAACAATAAATACTGGAGAGGGTGTGGAGAAAAGGGAAACTTCTTGTACTGTTGGTGGGAATGTAAACTGATACAGCCACTATGGAGAGCAGTATGGAGTTTCCTTAAAAAACTAAAAGTAGAACTACCATATGACTCAGCAATCCTACTGCTGGGCATATACCCTGAGAAAACCATAATTCAAAAATATTCGTGTACCACAATGTTCATTGCAGCACTATTTACAATAGCCAGGACATGCAAGCAGCCTATGTGTCCATCAACAGATGAATGGATATAGACAATATTGCACATACATACAATGGAATATTACTCAGCCATAAGTAGAAATGAAATTGAGTTATTTATAATGAGGTGGGTTGACCCAGATTCTGTCATATAAAGTGAAGTAACTCAGAAAGAGAAAAACAAATACCATAGGCTAACACATATATATGGAATCTTAAAAAAAATAATAATAAATGGTTCTGATGAACTTAGGGGCAGGACAGGAATAAAGATGCAGATGTAGAGAATGGACTTGAGGACACGGGGAGAGGGAAGGGGAAGCTGGACGATGTGAGGGAGTAGCATTGACATATATACACTACCAAATGTAAAATAGATAGCTATTGGGAAGAACTGCATACCACAGCGTGATCAGCTTAGTGCTGTATGTCCACCTAGTGGGGTGGGATAGGGAGAGTGGAAGGGAGATCCAAGAAGGAGTGGATATGGTGATATATGTATACATATAGCTGATTCATTTGTTGTACAGTAGAAACTAACATAATATTGTAAAGAAATTATACTGCAATAAAGATGTTAAAAAATAAAGTGAAATTAAAACAGGAAAAAAGGCAGTAAGGGAGAAAAATACATACCAAAGAAGTCAAAGATGAACAGAAAACAATTATAAAGTGGCAATAGTAAATATTTTACCATTAAAAATTACCTTCAATGTAAAAACGGATGAAACTCCTCAATAAAATGTTATAGAGTGGCTGAATGGATAAAAATTAAAACCCAAATATATGCTATCTATAAGAAACTCACCTCAGATTTAAGGACATACATATGTTGAAAATTAAAGCATGGGAAAAGATATTATATGCAAATGGTAACAAAAAAAGAGCAGGAATGGTTATATTTATATCAGACAAAATAGAGTTCAAGTCAAAAACTGTCACAAGAGACAAAGGACATTACATAATGGTAAAAGGGTCAACAAAAAGAAGGATGTAACCATTATAAATATATGCACCCAATTGCAGAACACCTATATATATATGAAGCAAATATTGACAGAAATGTATGGAGAAATAGACACACCAATAAAACAGCAGTATGGAAGCATTGTGTATAGTGCTTACCCAGAGAAGCTGAGGCGTCTGCATAGCCATTTCATGCAAGGGACTCTGATCTGAAGTACTGAGTGCAAGGCCTTTGTCTGTGCCACCCTATAAGACAAGAGTTTCAAAAAGTGCATGTGAAATACCATTACCTGGGATCCAATTTGTTGATTCTGATCAAATAAGTTAAAGGATATAGGAAAGTGAAAAGAGTTTATCTCCCAACTGAACAACAAGAAAAAATCAGACAGACAGAATGCAAATTTAAAATTCATCTTTAAAGTATCAGAAAGTTAAGATTTCACAACTAGCCTGAAATTCAAGGAAAGAAAGGTATCACCACAGATGACCTTCAATATGGCTGAGGAGTAAGATGTGGAGATCACCTTCCTCCCCAAAAATACATCAAAAATCCATCCACATGTGGAGCAACTCCTACAGAACACCTACTGAACGCTTGCAGAAGACCTCAGACTTCCCAAAAGACAAGAAACTCCCCAGGTACCTGGGTAGGGCAAAAGAAAAAAGAAAAAAAAAACAGAGACAAAAGAATAGGGATGGGGCCTGCACCTTGGAAAGGGAGCTGTGAAGGAGGAAAAGTCTCAACACACTTGGAAGCCCCTTCACTGGGGAGACAGGCTGTGGGCAGTGGGGGCGGGGAAGCTTCAGAGCCATGGAGGAGAGTACAGCAACAGGGGTGCAGAGGGTAAAGTGGAGAGATTCCCATACAGAAGATTGGTGCTGACCAGCACTCACCAGTCTAAAAGGCTTGTCTGCTAATCTGCAGGGTCGGGTGGGGGCTTGGAGCTGAGGCTCGGGCTTTGGAGGTCAGATCCCACAGAAAGAACTGGAGTTGGCTGTGTGAGTACAGCCTGAAGGGGGCTAGTGTGCCATAGCTAGCTGGGAGGGAGTCTGGGAAAGTGTCTAGACCTGCCTAAGAGGCAAGAGATGATTGTTTTGGGGTGCGTGAGGAGAGGGAATTCAGAACACCACCTAAATGAGCTTTAGAGAGGGGCACAAGCTGTGGCTATCAGCACAGACACCGGAGACAGGCATAAAATGCTAATGCGGCTGGTGCAGTCACCAATAATCCTGTGTGCAAGCACATGTCACTATCCACACCTCCCCTCCCAGGAACCTGTGCAGCCCACCACTGGCAGGGTCTCGTGATCCAGGGATGACTTCCCCAGGAGAACACACAGCATGTGCCTCAAGCTGTTGCAACGTCATGCCAACCTCTGCCACTGCAGGCTCGCCCCGCATTCAGTACCCCTCCCTCTCCTGGGATGCAGTGAGCCAGAGCCCTAAATCAGCTGCTCCTTTAACACTCTGCTGTCTGGCCGAAGAACAAATGCCAGAGGGTGACCTACAGGCAGAGGCAGGGCAAAATTCAAAGTTGAACCCTGGGAGCTGTGCAAATGAAGAACAGAAAAGGAAATTTCTCCATGCAGCCTCAGGAGAAGGAAATTAAATATCCACAATCAACTTGATGTACCTTGCATTGGTGGAATAGCTGAATAGATAATGAATCATCCCAAAATTGAGGTGGTGGACTTTGGGAGCAACTGTAGACTTGGGGTTTGCTGTATGCAACTGATTAGTTACTGATTTATATGTTTATCTTAGTGTACATTTTAGCACTTGTTATCGTTGGTGGATTTGCTAATTGGTTTGGTTGCTCTCTTCCATTTTTTATTACTTTCATTTTTTAAAGTTTTTATTTTACTAACTTTTTTAATCCTTTATTTTAATAACTTTATTTTATTCTATTTGATTCTTTCTTTCTTTCTTTTCTTTTTCACTTTTCTTCTGAGCCGTGTGCCTGACAGTGTCTTGGTACTCCAGCTGGGTGGCAGGCCTGAGCCTCTGAGGTGGGAGAGCTGAGTTCAGGACATTGGACTACTGGAGACCTCCCGGCCCCACATAATATCAGTTGGTGAGAGCTCTCCCAGAAATCTCCATCTCAACACTAAGACACAGCACCACTCAATGACCATGAAACTCCAGTGCTGGACACCCCATGCCAAACAAATAGCAAGACAGGAACATAACTCCACCCATTAACAGAGATGTGGCCTAAAGTCATAAAAAGTACACAGACACCCCAAAAATCACCACTGGTCATGGTCCTGCCCACGAGAAAGACAAGATCCAGCCTCATCTAAAAGAACACAGGCAACAGTCCATTCCATCAGGAAGCCTATACAACCCACTGAGCCAAACTTACCCACTGAGGACAAACACCAAAAACAACAGGAACTACGAACCTGCAGTCTGCAAAAAGGAGACCTCAAACACAGTAAGTTAAGTCAAATGACAAGACAGAGAATGATGCAGCAGATGAAGGAGCAAGGTAAAACCCCACCAGACCAAACAAATGAAGAGGAAATAGGCAGTCTACCTGAAAAAGAATTCAGAGGAACTATAGTAAAGATGATGGAAAATCTTGGAAATAGAATGGAGAAAATAAAAGAAATGTTTAATAAGGAACTAAAAGAACTAAAGAGCAAACAAACAATGATGAACAACACAATAAATGAAATTAAAAATTATCTAGAAGGAATCAATAGCAGAATAACTGAGGCAGAAAATGGATAAGTGACCTGGAAGCTAAAATACTGGAAATAACTACTGAAGAGAAGAATAAAGAAAAAAAGAATGAAAACAATTAGGACTGTCTCAGAGACCTCTGGGGCAACATTAAAAGCACCAACATTGGAATTATAGGGGCCCCAGAAGAAGAAGAGAAAAAGAAAGGGAGGAGAAAACATTTGAAGAGATTATAGTTGAAAACTTCCTTAATATGGGAAAGGAAATAGTCATTCAAGTCCAGGAAGCAGAGACTCCAAAACAGGATAAATACAAAGAGAAACACATCGAGACACATATTAATCAAACTACCAAAAATGAAACACAAAGAAAAAATATTAAAAGCATCCAGGGAAAAACAACAAATAACATACAAGGGAATCCCCATAAGGTTAAGAGCTGATCTTTCAGTGGAAACTCTGCAAGCCAGAAGGGAGTGGCATGACATATTTAAAGTGATGAAAGGGCAAAACCGACAACCAAGATTACTGTACCCAGCAAGGATCTCATTCAGATTGGGTGGAGAAATTAAACATTTACAGACAAGCAAAAGCTAGCAGAACTCAGCACCACCAAACCAGCTTTACAACAAATGCTAAAGGAACTTCTCTAGACAGGAAACACAAGAGAAGGAAAGGACCTACAGTAACAAACCCTAAACAATTAACAAAATGGTAATAGGAACATACATATCAATAATAACCTTAAATGTAAACGGATTAAATGCTCCAACCAAAAGACATAGACTGGCTGAATGGATACAAAAACAAGACACATATATATGCTGTGTACAAGAGACCCACTTCAGACCTAGGGATACATACAGACTGAAAGTAAGGGGTTGGAAAAAGATAATCCATGCAAATGGAAATCAAAAGAAAGATGGAGTCACAAATCTCATATCAGATAAAATAGACTTTACAATAAAGACTATTACAAGAGACAAGGATACTACATAATGATCAAGGGATCAATCCAAGAAGAAAATAAAACAATTATAAATATTTATGTACCCAACATAGGAGTACCTCAATACATAATGCACATGTTAACAGCCATAAAAGGGGAATTTGGCAGTAACACAAAAATAGTAGTGGACTTTAACACACCATTTTCACCAATGGACAGATCATGAAAAATGAAAATAAATAAAGGGTTTAAATGAAATATTAAACAAGATGGACTTAATTGATATTTATAGGACATTCCATCCAAAAACAACAGAATACACTTTCTTCTCACGTGCACACAGAACATTCTCCAGCATAGATCATATATTGGGTTACAAATCAAGGCTCAGTAAATTTAAGAATATTGAAATTGTATCAAGTATCATTTCTGACCACAATGCTATGAGTCTAGATATCAATTACAGGGAAAAAAAACTGTAAAAAATACAAAAACATGGAGGTTAAACAATATGCTATTAATAACCAAGAGATCATTGAAGAAATCAAA
This sequence comes from Stenella coeruleoalba, assembly GCF_951394435.1. NCBI lineage: Eukaryota > Metazoa > Chordata > Mammalia > Artiodactyla > Delphinidae > Stenella > Stenella coeruleoalba. The sequence goes on along the minus strand of NC_137152.1, from coordinate 72,082,883 downwards.
GAGGAAATCAAAAATTACCTAGAAACAAATGACAATGAAAACAGGATGACCCAAAACCTATGCAATGCAGCAAAAGCAGTTGTAAGAGGGAGGCTTATTACAATAGAATCCTACCTCAAGAAACATGAGTAATCTGAAATAAATAACCTAACTTTACACCTAAAGCAATTAGAGAGAGAAGAAAAAAAAATCCAAAGTAAGCAGAAAGTTATCATGAAGATCAGATCAGAACTAAAAGAAATGAAGGAAATAATAGCAAAGATCAATGAAAGATCATGTTCTTGAATTGGAAGAATCAACATTCTGTAAATGACTATACCACCCAAAGCAATCTACAGATTCAATGCAATCTCTATGAAGCTACCATTGGCATTTTTCACAGATATAGAACAAAAAATTTCACAATTTATGTGGAAACACAAAAGACCCCAAATAACCAAAGCAATCTTGAGAAAGAAAAATGGAGCTGGAGGAATCAGGCTCCCTGATTTCAAACTATACTACAAAGCTACAGTCATCAAGACACTATGGTACTGGCGCAAAAACAGAAATATAGATCAATGAAACATGATAGAAAGCCCAGAGATAAACTCACACAAATATGGTCACCTTATCTTTGATAAAGGAGGCAGGAATGGACAGTGGAGAAAGGACAGTCTCTTCAATAAGTGGTGCTGGGAAAACTGGACAGGTACATGTAGAAGTATGAGATTACATCACTCCCTAACACCATACACAAAAATAAGCTCAAAATGGATTAAAGACCTAAATGTAAGTCCAAACACAATAAAACTCTTAGAGGAAAACATAGGCGGAACACTCTTTGTTATAAATCATAGCAAGATCCTTTTTGACCCATTTCCTAGAGAAATGGAAATAAAAACAAAAATTAAAAAGAGACCTAATGAAACTTAAAAGTTTTTGCAGGTAAAGGAAACCATAAACAAGATGAAAATACAACCTCAGAATGGGAGAAAATATTTTCAATAGAAACAACTGACAAAGGATTAAGCTCCAAAATATACAAGCAACTCATGCAGCTCAATATCAAAAAATAAAAAAAAAAAAAATCACAACCCAATCCCAAAATGGCAGAAGACCAAATAGACTTTTCTCCAAAGAAGATATTCAGATTGCCAACAAACACATGAAAGGTTGCTCAACATCACTAATTATTAGAGAAATGCAAATCAAAGTCCAATGTGGTATCACCTCACTCCTGTCATAATGACCATGAAGAAAATATCTACAAACAATAAATGCTGGAGAGGGTGTGGAGAAAAGGGAACCATTTTGCACTTTTAGTGGGAATGTAAATTGATACAGTCACTATGGAGAACAGTATTGAGGTTCTTTAGAAAACTGAAAATAGAGCCACCACATGACCCAGGAATCCCACTCCCTGGCATATACCTTGAGGAAACCATAATTCAAAAAGAGTCCTGTACCACAATATTCATTGCAGCACTATTTACAATAGCCAGGACATGAAAGCAACCTAAGTTTCCTTCGACAGATAAATGGATCAAGAAGATGTGGTACCTTTGAATATTACTCAGCCATAAAATGAAATGAAATTTAGTTATATCTAGTGAGGTGGATGGGTGTAGAGTCTGTCATACAGAGTGAAGGAGGTCAGAAAGAGAAAAATAAATACTGTATGCTAACACATATATATGAAATCTAAAAAAATAAACAGGTTCTGACGAACCTAGGGGCAGGACAGAAATAAAGAGGCAGATGTACAGGATGGACTTGAGGACTCAGGGAGGGGGATGGGTAAGTTGGGATGAAGTGAGAGAGTGGCATTGACATATATACATTACCAAATGTAAATTAGATAGCTAGTTGAAAGCAGCTGCATAGCACAAGGAGAGCAGCTCTGTGCTTTGTGTCCACCTAGAGGGATGGGTTGAGGAGTGTAGGTGGGAGATGCAAGAGGGAGGGGATATGGGGATATGTGTATACGTATAGCTGATTCACTTTGTTATACAGCAGAAAGTAACACAAGAATGTAAAGGCAGTTATACTCCAAAAAATATGTGAAAAAACCCCCCAACATAGTAGGGGATTTCAATACTTCACTTTCAATAATGTATACAACATCCAGACAAAATATTAATAAAGAAACAGTGGACTTGAACAACATTGTAGTCCAAGTGGATTTAACAGACAAATACAGATCACTCCTCCCAACAGCAGTGAGTGCACTTTTTTCTCAAGTGCACATAGAAAGTTTTCCAAGCAGATCACATGTTATGTCACCAAAAAATCTGAACAAATTTTAAAAGATTGAAATCCCACCAAGTAAATTTTCTGACTACAATATAATGAAACTTGAAATTAATAAAAACAGTAAAACTGAAAAATTAACAATTATGTGGAAAGTAATCAGCATACTATTGACCAACAATAGTGAAAAAGAAAAAGTCAAAAAAGGAAATAAGAAAATATCTAGAATCAAATGAAGATGAAACCACAACATAGAAAAACTCATGAGCTGCAGCAAAGTTGTAGTAAGTGGAAAGTTTATTATGATAAACACTTTCATTAAAAGAAAGAGCTCAAGTAACTAAGCTAACTTCACACCTTAGAAACCTAGAAAGAGAGCCAAAAGTTAGCAGAAGGAAGGAAATAGCAAAGATTAGAGCAGAAATAAGAAAAATAGAGAACAGAAAATAATAGAAAAAAATCAACAAAACAAGAGTTGGCTTTTTGAAAAGATAAACAAAATTGACACTTAACTAGACTAACTTAGAAGAAAACAGGATAGACTCAAATAATAGAATCAGTGATGAAAGAGGAGACATTACAACTGATGTAGAAATAATATGGATCATAAAATACTTCTATAAACAATTATATGCCAACAAGCCAGGTAACCTAGAATAAATAGATAAATTTCTAGAAACATACAATTTACCAAGACTGAATCATGAAGAAATAGAAAATTTGAACAGACCTATAACTAGCATGGATCAGTAATCAAAAATATACCAACAAAAGAAAAAGTCACTTGTTTCACTATTGATTTCTACCAAATAATTAAAGATGATTTAACATCAATCCTCAAATTTCTTCAAAATATTGAAGAGGAGGAAGGACTATCAAATTTATTTTATTTGGCCACCATTATACTGTTACCAAAGCCAGACAAACACAAAATGAAAAACAACTATAAGCCAATATCCCTGCTGAACATAGATGCAAAAATCATCAACAAAATGCTAACAAACAGAATCCAAAAGCACATTCAATATAGAGTTAGAAGTCCTAGCCAGAGCAATCAAGCATTTGGAAAAAATGCATTAAAATCAGAAAGGAAGAAGTATAATTGTCCCACTTTGTAGACAACATGATCTTATATATACAAAGCTCCAAAGACTTCATAAAAAACTGTTAGAACAGATAAATTCAGTAAAGGTGCAGAATAAAAAATCAACATACAAATATCCCTTGCTTTTCTGCATATTATCAATGAGCTACCCTAAAAGAAAACTAGGAAAACCACCTCATTTGCAATAACACCATAAAGAATAAAATACTTAGGAATAAACTTAACTATGGAGATGAAAGACTTGTATACTGGAAACTACAAAAAATTGATGAAATAAATTAAAGAAGACACAAACAAATGTAAAGGCAATCAGTGTTCTTGCATTGTTAGAATCAATATTGTTAAAATGTTTATACTACCCAAAGCAATATGCAAATTCAATGCAATGCCTATCAAAATGCCAATGGTACTTTTTTACAGAAATAAAAAAAAATAAACTTCACATGGAATCACAAAATGTCATGAATAGCCATATCAATCTTGAAAAAGAAGAATAAATCTGTAGGCATCACACCTACTGACATCAATATATATTACAAAACTAAAGTAATCAAAACATAAACACAGACATATAGACACAGATATATAAACAAATGTAACAGAATAAAGATCTCAGAAATAAATCCATAAATATAAGGTCAACTGATCTTTTACAAGGGTGTCAAAAATACACAATGGGAGAAGGATAGTCTCATTAACAAATGGTATATAAAAATGGGATATTGACATGCAAAAAAATGAAACTGGAATCATACATCATACACAAAAATCAAGTCAAAAGTGATTAAAACTTAAATATTTTAAGACCCTAAACAATAAAAGTCTTAAAAGAAAACTTAGAAGAAAATCTTAATGGCATTGGTCTTGGCAAAGATTTCATGGATATGACATCAAAAGCACAGGCAACAAAAATGAAAATAAGTGGGACTAGATCAAACTACAAAACTCTGGCACAGCAAAATTAACAATAAACAGTGAAAAGGCAACTTATAGAATGTGAGAACGTATTTGTAAGCCATATGTCTGATAAGGGGTTAACTCTAAAGTATACAAACAAGCCTTATAAGTCAATAACAAAAAATTAACCACAGTCAAAAATGTACTAAGTGATGTATGGTAGACCCACGCCACAAGCCTGAGAGAAGGGATACTTAACCCTCTAGAAATGGACCAACTCAAGAGTGCCCTCCAAGAAGGAGAAATTATAATAACCAGGTTCTTCCCACACCCACCAACCTGGCCCTCCACCCCTTCTGGCCAAGAAACTGTGTGTCTCTAAAAACAGTGGAACAGGATAGAAAGGCCAGAGATAAATCCCCCTATGGCCACTTAGTCTATGACAAAGGAGGCAAGAAAATACAATGGAGAAAAGAGAGTCTCTTCAATAAGAGGTGCTGGGAAACCTGGACAGCTACATGTAAAATAATGAAATTAGAACACTCCCTAACACTATACAAAAAAATAAACTCAAAATGGATTAAAGACCTAAATGTAAGGTCAGATACTATAAAATTCTTAGAGGAAAATGTAGGCAGAACATTCTTTGACATAAATCACAGCAAGACCTTTTCCATTCTATCACCTAGAGTAATGAAAATAAAAACAAAATTTAAAAAAAATGGGACTTAATTAAACTTAAAAGCTTTTGCACAGCAAAGGAAACTATAAAAAAATGAAAAGGTCACCCTCAGAATGGGAGAAAAATATTTTCAAATGAAGCAACTGACAAGGGATTAATCTCCAAAATATACAAAGAGTTCTTGCAGCCCAATATCAGAAAACAAAAAAATACAAACAAACAACCCAATCAAAAAATGGGCAGAAGACCTAAACAGACATTTCTCCAAAGATGACATGCAGATGGCCAACAAACACTTGAAAAGATGCTCAACATCACTAATTATTAGAGAAATGCAAATCAAAACTACAATGAGGTATCACTTCACACTGGTCATCATTAAAAAATCTACAAACAATAAACGCTGGAGACGGTGTGGAAAATAAGTGTACCATATTGCACTGTTGGTGGGAATGTAAATTGGTACAGCCACTATGGAGAATAGTATGGAGGTTCCTTAAAAAAATAAAAATAGACCTACCATATGACCCAGCAATCCCACTCCTAGGTGTATATCTGGAGAAAACCATAATTTGAAAGGCTACATGCTCCCTGACGTTCATTGCAGCACAATTTACAATAGCCAGGACATGGAAACAACCTAAATGTCCATCAACAGAGAAATAACTAAAGAATATGTGGTACATATATACAATGGAATATTACTCATCCATAAAAAGGAACAAAATAGTACCATTTGCAGAGACGTGGATGGACATAGAGATTTTCATACAGAATGAAGTAAGTCAGAAAGAGAAAAACAATATTGTATATTAGCTCAAATGGTACAAATGAACTTATCTGCAAAGCAGAAATAGAGTCACAGATGTAGAAAACAAACTTATGGTTACCAAGGGGGGGAAGAGGGGAGGTGGAATGAACTGGGAGATTGGGATTGACATATATACACTATTATGTATAAAATAGATAGCTAATGAGAACCTACTGTATAGCACAGGGAACTCTACTCAGTGATCTGTGGTGACCTAAATGGGAAGGAAATCTAAAAATGAGTGGATATATATACATACATATAACTGATTCAATTTTCTGTACAGCAGAAACTAACACAATATTGTAAAGCAACTATGCTCCAATAAAATTAACAAAAAAAATAAAAATAAAAACCTGGAAAACTGGCAGCCCACAAGACCAGCTCACTCTTAAATGGAACAGACCCCATTTGGTGATGCTAACCACTCATCTGCCCGGAAGTTGCAAGAGGTCACTCTGTGGGGACATCACACTCCAGTGAAGGAGAAATCCAAGCCCCAACCTCCAAAGAGACAACCTGGGGCAATGGACTGACTTGACTACTTGTGTGAACCTCTCTTTGACCTGAAGCTTCTCTTCTGAAAAACAACAGATGTGTGTCCCAAAAGAGCAGACCACTAATTGTAAGAATTGCTGTGCTCAGAGGGGAGCTAGTGACCTTGACTGGGGGAACCTTATACAACACTGTCACCATAAAAATGTTGGGCTTCCCTGGTGGTGCAGTGGTTGAGAGTCCGCCTGCCGAGGCAGGGGACACGGGTTTGTGCCCCAGTCTGGGAGGATACCACATGCCGTGGAGTGGCTAGGCCTGTAAGCCATGGCCGCTGAGCCTGCACGTCCAGAGCCTGTGCTCCGCAACGGGAGAGGCCACAACAGTGAGAAGTCTGAATACCGCAAAAAAAAAAAAAGAAAGAAAGAAAAGAAAAGGTAACAGCCACTGTGGTGACGGTGGCCAAGGAGACCAGCCTGGACTTCAAGCTATAATAAAAGTCTGCTGACTCACTGTCCAGTATGGTCCTGTGTGACCATGTTGCCCTGGATTATCTGTTAGCTGCCTAGGAGGGGGGGGGTCTGTGCAGGGCCAATAAATCGAGCTGTTTTTATGTGGATGCAAGTGGCCTAATTGAAGAAAGTCCAGACAGACCACTGGGAAATGCCACTGGGCAGCAGAAACCAGGTAAGCCAATCTGGCTGAACTGTTTGGAGCCGGTGTAAAGCCGGCCCACCCCAGCACCTCTGGGTTTGGACTTTTCCTGGGCCCCTTAATGACCTTTAGATTCTATAAAATTCCAAATGGCAGTTGCTCAGGGATAGAACAGGGCTGAGGCCTTGGGGCAACCAGATATGTCTAAAGGTGGCTGGGAGAAGTCCTGCTCCTCTCCCCAGGTCATGAAGACCCCACACTCAGCAGGAAGCAGTTACAGGAGGTGGAGCTGCACCTCTCAGCACCCCTCAAAAAAGTGGAGAAGGAGAGACAGAGGAGAGATGTGTCCATTAACAATTCCCAAGGAGTGAAACATAGAATCATAGTGGGTCATAAAGCCCAAACTTTTTTCTTTTATGCACAGGGTGCCTCATGCAGAGACCTCGTACCCAGCCCTTCAGACCATAGTTCCTAGTGCAAAATGGCTAGGCCAACACCTCAGCTCTGTGGACTGAGTGCAGAACTGCTGCACCCAGCACTTGGATCTGGAACCATGAGCCGCATAGCTGTGCCCAGTGGGGAAGAACTCCGCCCCCCTCCCCACTTACAAGAACCCTTTAAAGCAGCCCTATTGATGGCGTTTCTGGAAGACTGCATTCTCTAGAAAAGAAGCTCACACCTGTCCATTATTTGATCAAAGAATAAAGCTTTCCTTTACTTCTGAACTGAACTTGGTCTCGTTCTGGTGGCATGAGGACACTGAACAGAAGGACCCTTGGTGGAGACCAACTCGGGACGGTCAGTAACAGAACAGGAAGAAATCAAACCCTCTTCTGCCCAGTAATGGTGTGTGATATCACCTAGAGACCTAGATATGGGAGAAACACTGGTCTAGTTAAAAGAATTATTTGTTCCTTAAAATGAATGTAGTCTGCATAGTTCCCTTGAAAAGTGACATCTACCCTTAGGAACTTGTGCCTCACCTCCTGATAGAAGCCAGGTGAGCTTTATAGACCTTCTTGCTCTACCAGATCAAAGACTTGAATAAACAGATACTCACGAACCTCTCAGAGCTGGGATTATTGAAGGAAATCCATTGTCCAGGAGACCCAGTCTCACACTAAACCCAGGAGCCAACAGCATCAAAACGTTTTATCCTTTAGACACCCCTACCCTGCTGACATGTGCCCCTGTTACTCTATACTGAATGATTTAGACTTGAAACTTGCATGAATGGCCAAGGGAATGGAGCCTGATTCAGGTGATGAGGGCTTCATGGGAATGAGTTTTTCCTAATTAGGATAGGTTTCCTGAGGAGATGGGTAGAGATTCACATGAAAGAAATTGTAAGAACCCTCAACAAAAATCCAAGGGCAACAGGAGAAAAAATGGCCTAAGTACTTGAATAGGCATTTTTTCAAAGAAGACATGCAGATGGTGAACAGACATATAAAAAAATCACTAATCACTAGAAAAATGCAAATAAAAACTACAATGAGATATCACCTCACACCTGATAGAATGGCTATTATCAAAAAACAAGACATCGTGTTGATGATGTAGAGAAATTGAACTCTTGTACACTGTTGGTAGGATTATAAAATGGTACAGCCACTAAGGAAAACAGCATGGAATTTCCTCAAAAAACTAAAAATATTAGTACTATATGATCCAGCAATCTCACTTTTGGGTATATATTCAAAATAATTGAAATCAGAATATCAAACAGATATCAACACTCCCATGTTCTTTGTAATACTATTCAAAATAGCCAAGATGTGGAAACAACCTAAATGCCCATTGATGACTGAATAAAGAAAATGTGTATTTTTCATTTCAGTTTTGTATTCTTCATCCCTAGTTGTTCCTTATATTTTCTAACTCTTTGTTTAAAATGTCTAACTTCTTGCTCTGTGTAGTGTATCCATTCTTCTCCTGAGTTCTTTGATCATCTTTAGAATCACTACCCTGAACTCTTTCTCAAGTAGGCTGCCTATCTCCACTTCACTTAGTTCTTCTTCTGGGCTTTTATCCTGTTCCTTCATCTGGAAAATATTCCTCTGCTGCCTTATTTTGACTAAGTTGCTGTTTTTATTTTTATGTATCTGGTAGGTTGGTAGTGTATCCTGACCTTAGAGAAGTGGCCTTTCACAGGGCACATCCTATGAGTCCCAGCAGTGCACTTCCCTCTTGTCACCTGAGCTATATGCTTTAAGAGTTCCCCTATGAGGGCTGCATGGGTCCTCCTATTGTGACAGGCTCTGTGGGCAACCTGACAGACTTGGTTGGCCCCCAGTCTGGTTAGTTTCCAGTCACTGACTTGTGCGGAGGCTACTAGCCACTGGTTGGTGGGACCGGGTCACCAGGCAGCTGAATGCAGAACACCGGGGGACCCCAGGGCTAGTGCTGGCTAACTGGTGAGCAGAGTCAGAAGCCAGGAGGTTCCACTCACTAGAGGGCAAAGCCAACTCCTGGGGTTAATGCCAACCTACTGGTGAAGAGAGCCAGGTTCTTGAGTCTGGTTGCAGGGCCCAGGGGTCCCAGAGATGGTGTCATATTGCTGGTGGATGGGGCCATTCCCTGACAGTTGGGTATGGGTCCAAGGTATCCCAAAGTTTGCGTTGGCTTGCAAGTGGGCGGGGCTGGCACCCTGCTGGTCCCAGGGCAGGGTCTGGCCTGCTGGTAAGCAGGCTGGGTCTATAGGTTGCAGGATTATGGTTTCCTTGACTCCAGAGTCTGTCCTCTGGTGTGCGAGACTGGTCCCAAGGCTAGAGCAGGCTCCCTGGAGGGCAAGACCATGGCCCAGGCCATTGTGGAGCTGGTGCCTGCCTACAGGTGGGTGGAGCTGGGTCTGGGGTCCCCTGTTGATCAAGGCCATGTCCAGAGATGGCTGCGGACTCTGGGGGTTTTAAGACAGCCTTTCTGCTGTCAGGTGGGGTCGTGTCCCTGCCCAGTTTGTTGTTTGGCCTGAGGCGTCCCAGCACAGATCTCTACAGACAGTTGGGCCAGGGTAGGGCTGGGTCCTGGGGCTAATAACCTAGAGGGAGGATTCAACAATGGTGCTCACCAACACTAGTTTCCATGTTATAGACAGGGTTCCCCAAAATGTCTGCTGCTAGTGTCTATGTCTCCAGGGTGAGATGAAGTTTCCTCTTGCCTCTATGGAGACTAACCAAGATCAGCAAGTAGGTTTGACCCAGGCTCACATCCAATTATTTCTTCTGTCCTGGGTCCCAAAGCATGTGAGATTTTTTGTGAGACCTTAAAGAGTGAAGTCTCTATTTCCCCCAGCCCTCTGGGAGTCCCAAGAGTAAGCACCACTGGTTTTCAAAGCCAAAGTTCTGGGGGCTAATTTTCCTGGTGTAGGATCCCCAGGGTAGTGAGCCTGATGTGGGGCTCGACACTCTCATTCCTTTGGAAGAACCTCTGCAGTTGTAATGATTCTTCCATTTCTGGGTCACCCACCTGGGTATGGACTTGAGTATATTGGGAGTCCACCCCTCCTACCCATCTCACTGTGGTACCTTCCTTGTCTTTAGTTGTATGTCTTTTTTGATAGGTTCCAGTCTTTTTCATCAATCGTTGTTCTGCAAATAGTTGTGATTTTGGTGTGCCTGTGAAAGGTGAGTGCAGGGTCTTTCTATTCTCTTATCTTAGCCAATTTTCAGATAATGTAATTTTAAAAAGAGATACAAGAATATATTTTTGTTTTTTTAAAGGTAAAACTAACTCATTTTATCATCTAATACATATTTATAAATTGTTCTAATAAAATACAAGCAATTAAGAAAAATAAGTTCTTATAATTAATCTCATTACATAAATGACATTCAGAGACTCCTTAGACAAGATTTGCTAAGGGCTTATTGACTTTCTGAGAAAATCTTTGAGGTCCACAATATGAGTTGTGTTATTCCCTACCAACTTTCAAATATTGCTGCGACTTTAACACAAATATTTTTAGGTGAGATATTCAGACATGTAAAGCCAGCGAGTGCTTCAATAGCTTCATTGTGTAAAAGGAAAACTATTTTAAAACAACATGCTTAGAGTGAGATTTAAAAAACACAAGACAAGACCATTTTGTTTTTTAGGAAGCATGCTGGTTTGATAGGAGAGCTGAGCCCTGGCTCTGCAGCTCTATGCTTCCAGTTTTATTTTAAATGTCTTTAAATTTTGCAGTTAATCTGATTTTTTTTAATTTCATGTAAGCATTACTGGCTAAATTGGGAAGCCATTTTGTGATAATGGAATCAGCGTTGGACAGGGTACAAGGAATTGTATATTTTCATCCCATTTAGGCCACTCTGAGGCCGTGGGGACTACCATTACAGTTATTTGAATCTTAGAATTTACTTCTTATAAGTGGCTTTGATTAGTTCTGCACTTCCCAAACAGTGTTTCACAAAATACCAGTTCTAAAGATTCAGTGACAATAAAAGCTTCCATATGCACATACATCTGGGAAGTGCTACATAGTGTATTTCATCTTGGAGAGTCAGAAACACTCTAGTTCTCTTAAAGGCTCTGAGAAGACCCACAGGATATTTTTTTTTAAGAAAGCAAACTAAACTGTTTAAAATTTTGTGATTCTGAATTTTCTAAATTTCACAAAAGAATATCTATTTCAACACATGACCCACTTTAATCCAATAGAAGTGGTTTAATGAACACACTTTAGAAAACTTTAGTGTAGATGATCTTCATTCTTTTAACGTTTCTTATAAAGATAGATCATTACATTTTTTAAAACAATGGCATATAATGTTACAGAGCAGACTGAATAAATATAACATGCATAAACTTATTTTCATAAATACTTTACAGATTGATATTCTTATATTCTTAATATATGTGATTATCTAATTATCACCATAATCTATTAATTATTGCACATGGTGGGCTTTTTCTTATTGAATATTGTTGAAAATGTCTTTACTTCATGTATAGGTGAAGGCAGCTACTGCAAAGTTTACAAATACCCATGACTGTTTGTGACTAACAAGCTGAAGTATTGTCATGAGATTTTAGAGAGAAAATGTCTTTTACTTGGTAATTTTATCTTGTGTTGAATTTTAGCTCCAGGCATTTTTTTTAATTTAATTGGCAGAGAAAGAAATGTTTATGTGATTATGATGAACTCTGTTCTTATCAAATTTGGTTTACAGAGTCTTGGAAATGGTCACTCCATGGGGCTTTGCTGACTCTGGGTCTGCAAATATCAGTCACAGTTATATATTCCATAGTATCTTTGCACTCCCATGAAAAACTCAGTTGTTTGCTCCAAGTACATTTTGTCCGATCCAACTTTGATATAAGTTATATTGTGTATGTTCTCAGAAACCTGTGAAAGGAAAGCTACTGTGATTCAGAGTTTAAAGTATGAAAAGAGGTAAATTTGGTTTTTTTTGTTTTTTTTTTTTTGCTAAACCACAAAATAAATTCATTATCTCCTAAGCCAGTCAAGTTCTCCCAGCAGTAACTAGTTGTCCAGAGTATATTAAACACTTTAGTAATTGTTATTAATTCTTGTGGGCCAAAAGAGTGTCATTTTCTGTACTAAAGCAGTAATAAATTATGTTAATTCATTTTCAAGAGTGTTTTATTTTCACCCAGTTTATAGCATAGACCCTGGAAATATTTGGTTCGATATTTTCTAAAGTTCACCCTTTTACTCTATTTGTAATTTGGGGTTCTGTAGGCACTAAGAGGCAGTGACATTCAAGCAGAAAATCTTTCAGGGTAAACAAACTTTCTCAGCTGATTGACTTTTCTATCATTTGATCAGCATTTGGACATTTTAGATTCTGAAGGTCAAAAATAAATCTTTTTATATTTATCCTTAGTCTAACTACATGCGCAAGGCCAACAATATGTGATAAATGTACTCAAGTAATTGTTTTCTCTACCAACATAAAATGTTTCTAAATATAATAAATTCTCTTTTCCTTTCATTTTTAGGATAAACACAGTTAATGTATCCAAATAAATGAACTTTTATTGTTTATTTATGTTATTAGTATTTAATAATAATGAATAATTTATTGTGATAAATGAACAATTTATTGTGATAAAAGGGCCTTTTTTTGTACAGTAATACTTGATTTGCTGTAACAACATATCTTGATCAGATATTTTAAATGTAATTATTTAAAAATGTTGTTAATATAATCTTTGAATGTATTTTTGTATTGATACAGTAGCTTTATATATCTCTCTCCTTACATATATTCACATACATACGTATTTACATTTATCTAGTCTAGGTGAGTTTTTAATCTATGGAATATATATATGACCTTTGAAGAGATCAAGTTTAACTGAAAACATATAAAAGGTCTACTTTTTTTTCACTCAGCATCTAGTCAGCATAATCTTATCCATGACATGTTATTTCCACAGCACAACTCTGATTTTGCCACTCCTTGTCTTCAAAAATTTTCAAAACTCAAATTTGTTGAAATATACTAGGTTAGCCTAACAGTTAAAAATCTCCATCATCTAATCTCAACATATATTTCTAAGTAACTTTCTCCAACAATCCTCTCGATATAATCTTATAGTCTATCCAAATTAAAGTACTGGATGACTCACTGTTCTCCAAAAATATGCTGGATCCCATGACTCCCCTGAGAGTTTATTTATGAAATCTCTTCTGCTTGGAATTTCTAACTCATAATTCATATTTGAATTATTTTTGTCAAAATACTATCCATTCTTCAAATCTATCTAACATTCCCTCATTCATGAAGCTCTTTTTAATTTCTCAGTTGAAAGGAATCTGTCACTCATGATGTGAGGGACATTTTAAACAATTTGGCCCTAGATAAATCTGCCAGTGGACTGTAGACACATGAGTGAGGCCAAGTCCAAAACAACCACCAAGTCAACATACAAAACTTAGAGAAATAATAAATATTGTTGTATTAATGTACTAGGTTTTGGGGGTGGCTAATTATTGAGCAATATATAACTGCTATTAATTGCTACCTAAGACTTCATGTAAGTTTTAGTCAGTAAAATAAACTTGTCTTACAAGAATGTCTATGAAAATTGACCAGAATGCCTTCATGACCTGCCTATGAAACTGGAGCATATGCACATAACTTTGCATTAAGAAAGGCCATCAAGGGCTTCCCTGGTGGTGCAGTGGTTGACAGTCCGCCTGCAGATGCAGGGGACATGTGTTTGTTCCCCGGTCTGGGAAGATCGCACATGCCGCGGAGTGGCTAGGCCTGTGAGCCATGCCCACTGAGCCTGCGCATCTGGAGCCTGTGCTCCACAACAGGAGAGGCCACAACAGTGAGAGGCCCACGTACAGCAAAAAAAAAAAAAGAAATGCCATCAAAACATATTATGTTTTAGCACATTTTCATCGGCATGGTAAATTTGGTCTTGCTATACATTTTGATTTTCTTGCAGCGTACTAAGGCTGGAAATCTAAGGACTATATTTCCAGACCCCTTGAAGCTAAAGTAAATTATATACTGATGATTGTATGCTGTCTTAAATTTAGAAAAGAAAAATAAGTCAGGGACATTTATGTTGTGCTTTGGTTATTGCTGCTGGCAATCAAAATTTTGATTCTTTGTGTGTCTGTGTGTGTGTGTGTGTTCTGCAGTCCAGTTTCTAGTCACTAGCTCATGGATATGAGAGGCAGTTATAGTGGGTAATAACTACATAATTCCTGGATTAGTGCTAAATTGGTGTTATCGTCAGTCAACATTTCTAAAAGTAGCTTTTTAACTCCTCACCTTCATAACTGTTTTGGAGGTAGCAGCACTTTTGATGGGCAGTTACTGCTTTTGTTCTCAGTGTCATATTTATAAAATCAACTTTTTAAAACCCAGAAATTTTTTACAATAATCTAATTCCTGTATTTAAATCCTTACTTCTTAACATAACTAGAATGTTTCCCGTTTTCTAGAACTGAAATCTTACTAATATAACACCATAAGAAAATATGATAAAGATGTGTATTATAATCAAATATGTAGATATGACACAATTAAGAATTAACAAAGATAGGGGGACGAGGGGAAGATGGCAGAAGAGTAAGGTGTGGAGATCACCTTCCTCCCCACAGATACACCAAAAATATATCTACACGTGGAACAACTCCTACAGAACACCTACTGAATGCTGACAGAAGACCTCAGACCTCCCAAAAGGCAAGAAACTCCCCCATGTACCTGGGTAGGGCAAGAGAAAAAAGAATAAACAGAGACAAAAGGATAGGGACAGGACCTGCACTAGTCGGAGGGAGCTGTGAAGGAGGAAAGGTTTCCACACACTAGGAAGCCCCTTTGCGGGCGGAGACTGCGGGTGGCGGAGGGGGAAGCTTCGGAGCTGCAGGGAAAAGCACAGCCACAGGGGTGTGGAGGGCACTCACCAGCCCGAGAGGCTTGTCTGCTCACCCGCCGGGGTGGGTGGGGCTGGGAACTGAGGCTCGGGCTTCGGTCAGAGAGCAGGGAGAGGACTGGGGTTGGCAGCATGAACACAGCCTACAGCGGGTTAGTGCACCACGGCTAACCAGGAGGGAGTCTGGGGAAAAGTCTGGACCTGCCGAAGAGGCAAGAGACTTTTTATTCCCTCTTTGTTCCCTGGTGCACAAGGAGAGGGGATTAAGAGCGCTGCTTAAAGGAGCTCCAGAGACCGGCGTGAGCCGCGGCTAAAAGCAAGGAGAACAGAGACGTGCGTGAGACGCTAAGACTGCCTCTGCCGCCACCAAGAAGCCTGTGTGCAAGCACAGGTCACTATCCACACCCACCTTCTGGGGAGCCTGTGCAGCCCACCACTGCCAGGGTCCCGGGATCCAGGGAAAACTTCTACGGGAGAAAGCACGGCACATTTCAGGCTGGTGCAACGTCATGCTGGCCACTGCCATGGCAGGCCCACCCCACACTCCATGCCCCTCCCTCCCCCCGCCCCGGCCTGAGTGAGCCAGAGTCCCCGAAGCAGCTGCTCCTTTAACCCCATCCTGTCTGAGCGAAGAACAGACGCCCTCCGGGGACCTACACGCAGAGGCAGGGCCAAATCCAAAGCTGAGTCCCTGGGAGCTGTGAGAACAAAGAAGAGAAAGGGAAAGCTCTCCCAGCAGCCTCAGAAGCAGCAGACTAAAGCTCCACAATCAACTTGGTGAACTCTGCATCTGTGGAATACATGAATAGACACTGAATCATCCCAAGTTGAGGAGGTGGACTTTGAGAGCAAAATTTATTATTTTTTCCCCTTTTCCTCTTTTTGTGAGTGTGTATGTGTATGCTTCTGTGTGAGATTTTGTCTGTATAGTTTTGCTTCCACCATTTATCCTAGGGTTCTATCCGTCCGTTTTTGTTTTTATAATTTTTTTCTTAATAATTATCTTTTGTTTTAATAACTTTATTATATCTTACTTTATTTTATTTTACTTTATCTTCTTTCTTTATTTCTTTGTTCCTTATTTCCCTACTTTCTTCCTTCCTTCCTCCCTCCCTCCTATCTTTCTTTCCTTCTTTCTTTCCTTCTTTCTTTTTCTTTCTTTCTTTCTTTCTTTCTTTCTTTCTTTCTTTCTTTCTTTCTTTCTTTCTCTCTTTTCTTTTTCTTTCTTTCTTTCTTTCTTTCTTTCTTTCTTTCTTTCTTTCTTTCTTTGTTTCTTCTTCTACTAATTATTTCTTTCAATTTTTCTCCCTTTTATTCTGAGCCGTGTGGATGAAAGGCTCTTGGTACTGCAGCCAGAAGTCAGTGCTGTGCCTCTGAGGTGGAAGAGACAAATTCAGAGCACTGGTCCACAAGAGACCTCCCAGCTCCACATAATAACAAACGGTGAAAATCTCCCAGAGATCTCCATCTCAACACTAGCACCCAGCTTCACTCAACGACCAGCAAGCTAGAGTGCTGAACATCCTATGCCAAACAACTAGCAAGATAGGAACACAAACCCACCCATTAGCAGAAAGGCTGCCTAAAATCATAATAAGTCCACAGACACCCCAAAACACACCACCGGATGTGGACCTGCCCACCAGAAAGACAAGATGCAGCCTCATCCACCAGAACACAGGCACTAGTCCCCTACACCAGGAAGCCTACACAACCCACTGAACAAACCTCAGCCACTGGGGACAAACACCAAAAACAATGGGAACTACGAACCAGCAGCCTGCAAAAAGGAGACCACAAACAGAGTAAGATAAGCAAGATGACATGAGAGAAAACACACAGTAGTTGAAGGAGCAAGATAAAACCCACCATACCTAAAAAATGAAGAGGAAATAGGCAGTCTACCTGAAAAAGAATTCAGAATAATGATAGTAAAGATGATCCGAAGTCTTGGAAATAGAATAGACAAAATGCAAGAAACATTTAACAAGGGCCGAGAAGAACAAAAGATGAAACAACCAATGATGAACAACACAAGAAATGAAATTAAAAATACTCTAGATGGGATCAATAGCAGAATAACTGAGGCAGAAGAACAGAGAAGTGACCTGGAAGATAAAATAGTGGCAAAAACTACTGCAGAGCAGAATAAAGACAAAAGAATTAAAAGAACTGAGGACAGTCTCAGAGAACACTGGGACAACATTAAACACACCAGCATTCGAATTATAGGAGTTCCAGAAGAAGAAGAGAAAAAGAAAGGGACTGAGAAAATATTTGAACAGATTATAGTTGAAAACTTTGCTAATATGGGAAAGGAAATAGTTAATCAAGTCCAGGAAGCACAGAAAGTCCCATACAGGTTAAATCCAAGGAGAAATATACCAAGACACATATTAAACAAACTGTCAAAAATTAAATACAAAGAAAACATATGAAAAGCAGCAAGGGAAAACCAACAAATAACACACAAAGGAATCCCCATAAGGTTAACCACTGAACTTTCAACAAAAACTCTGCAAGTCAGAAGGGACTGGCAGGACATAGTTAATGTGTTGAAGGAGAAAGACCTGCAACCAAGATTACTCTACCCAGCAAGGATCTCATTCAGATTTGATGAAGAAATTAAAAACTTTAGAGAGAAGCAAAAGGTGAGAGAGTTCAGCACCACCAAACCAGCTTTACAACAAATGCTAAAGGAAATTCTCTAGACAAGAAACACAAGAGAAGGAAAAGACCTATAATAACGAACCCAAAACAATTTAGAAAATGGGAATAGGAACATACATATCAATAATTACCTTAAATGTAAATGGATTAAATGTTCCCACCAAAAGACACAGATTGGCTGAATGGATACAAAAACAAGACCCTTATATATGCTGTATACAAGAGACCCACTTCAGACCTAGAGACACATACAGACTGAAAGTAAGGGGATAGAAAAAGATATTCCATGCAAATGAAAACCAAAAGAAAGCTGGAGTAGCAATTCTCATATCAGAAAAAATAGACTTTAAAATAAGGACTATTAGAAGAGACAAAGAAAGACACTACATAATGATCAAGGGATCGATCCAAGAAAAAGATATAACAATTGTAAATATTTATGCACCAAACACAGGAGCACCTCAGTACATAGCACAAATACTAACAGCGATAAAAGGCGAAATCGACAGTAACACATTCATAGTAGGGGACTTTAACACCCCACTTTCACCAATGCACAGATTATGCAAAATGAAAATAAAAAAGGAAACACAAGCTTTAAATGATACATTAAACAAGATGGACTTAATTGATATTTATAGGACACTCCATCCAAAAGCAACAGAATACACATTTTTCTCAAGTGCTCATGGAACATTCTCCAAGATAGATCATATCTTGGTCACAAATCAAGCTTTGGTAAATTTAAGAAAATTGAACTTGTTTCAAGTATCTTTTCTGACCACAGCGCTATGAGACTACATATCAATTACAGGAAAAGATCTGTGAAAAAGACAAACACATGGAGGCTAAAGGATACAATACTTAATAACACAGTGATCACTGAAGAAATGAAAGAGGAAATTAAAAAATACCTAGACACAACTGACAATGGAGACACAATGACCCAAAACCTATGGGCTGCAGCAAAAGCAGTTTTAAGACGGAAGTTTATAGCAATACAATCTTATCTTAAGAAACAGGAAACATCTCGAACAAGCAATGTAACCTTGCACCTAAAGCAATTAGAGAAAGAAGAACAAAATACCCAAAAGTTAGCAGAAGGAAAGTAATCATAAAAATCAGATCAGAAATAAATGAAAAAGAAATGAAGGAAACAATTGCAAACATCAATAAAACAGAAAGCTGGTTCTTTGAGAAGATAAACATAATTGATAATCCATTAACCAGAGTCATCAAGAACAAAAGAGAGAAGACTCAAATCAATAGAATTAGAAATGAAAAAGGAGAAGTAACAACTTACACTGCAGAAATACAAAAGATCATGAGAGATTACTACAAGCAACTTTATGCCAATAAAATGGACAACCTGGAAGAAATAGAAAAATTCTTAAAAATGAAAAACCTGCCAAGACTGAATCAGGAAGAAATAGAAAATTTGAACAGACAAATCACAAGCACTGAAATTAAAACTGTGATTAAAAATCTTCCAACAAAGTAAAGCCCAGGACCAGTTGCATTCACAGGCGAATTCTATCAAACATTTAGAGAAGAGCTAACACCTATCCTTCTCAAATTCTTCCACAATATAGCAGAGGGAGGAACACTCCCAAACTCATTCTACGAGGCCACCATCACCTTGATACCAAAACCAGACAAGGATGTCACAAAGAAAGAAATCTACAGGCCAATATCACTGAAGAAAATAGATGCAAAAATCCTCAACATAATACTAGCAAACAGAATCCAACAGCACATTAAAAGGATCATACCATAATCAAGTGGGATTTATTCCCAGAATGCAAGGATTCTTCAATATACGCATCAATCAAGGTGATACACCATATTAAAAAATTGAAGTAGAAAAACCATATGATCATCTCAATAGATGCAGAGAAAGCTTTTGACAATATTCAACACCCATTTATGACAAAAACCCTGCAGAAAGTAGGTATAGAGGGAACTTTCTTCAACATAATAAAGGCCATATATGACAAAAACCACAGCCAACATCGTCCGCAATGTTGAAAAACTGAAAACATTTCCACTAAGATCAGGAACAAGACAAGGTTACCAACTCTCACCACTATTATTCAACATAGTTTTGGAAGTTTTAGCCACAGCAATCACAGAAGGAAAGGAAATAAAAGGAATCCAAACTGGGGTAAAAGAAGTAAAGCTGTCACTCTTTGCAGAGGACATGATACTATACATAGAGAATCCTAAAGATGCTACCAGAAAACTACTAGAGCTAATAAATAAATTTGGTAAAGTCGCGGGATACAAAATTAATGCAGAGAAATCTCTGGCATTCCTATACACTAATGATGAAAAATCTGAAAGTGAAATCAAGAAAACACTCCCTTTTACCACTGCAGCAAAAAGAATAAAATATCTAGGAATAAACCTACCTAAGGAGACAAAAGACCTGCATGCAGAAAATTAAAAGACACTGATGAAAGAAATTAAATATGATACAAATAGATGGAGAGATATACCATGTTCTTGGATTGGAAGAATCAACATTGTGAAAATGACTCTACTACCCAAAGCAATCTATAGATTCAATGCAATCCCTATCAATCTACCACTGGCATTTTTCACAGTACTAGAAAAAAAATTTCACAATTTGCATGGAAACACAAAAGACCCCGAATAGCCAAAGCAATCTTGAGAACGAAAACTTGAGTTGGAGGAATCAGGCTCCCTGATTTCAGACTATACTACAAAGCTACAGTAATCAAAACAGTATGGTACTGGCACAAAACCAGAAAGATAGATCAATGGAACAGGATAGAAAGCCCAGAGATAAACCCACACACATATGATCACCTTGTCTTTGATAAAGGAGGCAGGAATGTACAGTGGAGAAAGGACAGCCTCTTCAATAAGTGGTGCTGGGAAAACTGAACATGTACATGTAAAAGTATGAGATTATATCACTCCCTAACACCATACACAAAAATAAGCTCAAAATGGATTAAAGACCTAAATGTGAGGCCAGACACTATCAAACTCTTAGAGGAAAATATAGGCAGAACACTCTATGACATAAATCACTGCAAGATCCTTTTTGACCCACCTCCTAGAGAAATGGAAATAAAAACAAAAGTAAACAACTGGGACCTAATGAAACTTCAAAGCTTTTGCACAGCAAAGCTTTATGAAAACCATAAAGAAGACCAAAAGAGAACGCTCAGAATGGGAGAAAACATTTGCAAATGAAGCAACTGACAAAGGATTAATCTCCAAAATTTATAAGCAGCTCATGCAGCTCAGTAACAAGAAAACAAACAGCCCAATCCAAAAATGGGCATAAGACCTAAATATCCAATTCTCCAAAGAAGATATACAGACTGCCAACAAACACATGAAAGAATGCTCAACATTATTAATCATTACAGAAATGCAAATCAAAACTACATTGCAATATCATCTCACACCAGTCAGAATGGTCATCATCAAAAAGTATAGAAACAATAAATGCTGGAGAGGGTGTGGGGAAAGGAGAACACTCTTGCACTGCTGGTGGGAATGTGAATTGGTACATGCACTATGGAGAATATTATGGAGGTTCCTTAAAAAACTACAAATAGAACTACCATATGACCCAGCAATCCCACTACTGGGCATATACCCTGAGAAAACCAAAATTCAAAAAGAGTCATGTACCAAATTGTTCATTGCAGCTCTATTTACAATAGCCCGGAGATGGAAACAACCTAAGTGTCCATCATCAGATGAATGGATAAAGACGATGTGGCACATATATACAATAGAATATTACTCAGCCATAAAAAGAAACGACATTGAGCTATTTGTAATGAGGTGGATAGACCTAGAGTCTGTCATACAGAGTGAAGTAAGTCAGAAAGCAAAAGACAAATGCCATATGCTATCACATATATATGGAATCTAAGAAAAAAGAATGTCATGAAGAACCTAGGGGTATGACAGGAATAAAGACACAGTCCTACTAGAGAATGGACTTGAGGATATGGGGAGCGAGAAGGGTAAAATGTGACAAAGTGAGAAAGAGGTATGGACATATATACACTACCAAACGTAAGGTATATAGCTAGTGGGAAGCAGCCACATAGCACAGGGAGAGCAGCTCCATGCTTTGTGACCACCTGGAGGGATGGGATATGGAGAGTGGGAGGGAGGGAAATGCAAGAGGGAAGAGATATGGGAATATATGTATAACTGATTCACTTTGTTATAAAGCAGAAACTAACACACCATTGTAAAGCAATTATACTCTAATAAAGATGTAAAAAATAAATAAAGTCCCTTTAAAATCCCTTCCCCTTTTGAGGGGTACAGGAAATTTTCAAATGAGATGCTTTAGACACTCAGGCATCTACCACTATAGCAGTGATCAGGATAGGGATCAAGGAATGAAATGCAACCTTTAATAACCTTTGCCTTACTAAATATATGTCAAGATTTTTGATGGGAATGTAAATTTGTACAGCTACTATGGAGAACAGGATAGAGGTTCCTTAAAGAAGTAAAAACAGAGCTACCATACAATCCAGCAATCCCACTCCTTGGTATAAAAAAGAATTAACAAAGATAAATTTAACATTGTCTTAGATAATGATGCATTTATCACCCTATTTTAACTATAGATTGAGAAAGAGATATTCAGAAAAGGTCTTTTTACAATTAGAATCAGCAATTTAATAAACAACACAGA
Source organism: Stenella coeruleoalba (assembly GCF_951394435.1). NCBI lineage: Eukaryota > Metazoa > Chordata > Mammalia > Artiodactyla > Delphinidae > Stenella > Stenella coeruleoalba. Next base: position 72,060,277 of record NC_137152.1, on the reverse strand, counting down.
ACACATAGCTCAGGATTGCAATATGATTTGAATTGCTACTATTAACCTGGAACGAATACTCTTCAGGCCTAATTATAAATTGTGAGGCATACAAAAGTTGTGTGGGGTACAATCAAATCTATCATTTGGCAGTTCGAAAAATGTTTCTATTTGATATGTAGTCACATTATTATTGTGATTGGCCAAATGGGATTTAGAGTGAATGCTTTGTTAAGGAAGCTTGAGTTTTTTTGAATCATCTTTATTTATCTTAGCATCAACTTGAAGTAACCAGTTGGGTTTACTAGAATTTTACAGTTCCATTAAAATATTTGGGAACATATACTAAATGACATATCTTTATAAGCTGGAATTATTATGTGTCACATCACTGTTCTAACACTTAACATTGTTTATTACATTTAACCCTCACAACAGCTTTAAATGACGGAATTATTACTATTCTCAGTTTGCATATGAAGAAACTGAGGTTTAAGGAGTTAATTACCCAAAGGTATATAGTTAAATAACTATTGGATGTAGGAGTCAAACCTACACTTCTCTAGCAAAATTCATGTATCAATAGACTGCCATCATGTTAAACAAAAAATATACCCAAAATACAAAGGGACAGATGTTTTATAGAAGCTTTGTGATATAGAGTAATTGGAGCAAAAAAGTACAATTATTTTTGAAATTCATTTTATTAGCTCTTTGGCCTTGAGCATGCTACTTTTCTCTGAGACTCAATTTTTTCATCAATAACATAGAAATAATACTATATATTGTAGAATTGTGTGAGTATCTGCATATGGAAAAACCTCCAAAATATTTGTTTCTCCTTTCTTGCCCTTTTCTTAAGGTACTTTGAAAATTATGGTAAAATACACATAATGTAAAATTTACCACCTTAACCAGTTTTAAGTGTACAGTTTAGTGGTATTAAGCACATTCACATTGGTAAGCAATCATAACTTCCATGTATCTCCAGAATTCTTTTCATCTTGCAAATTCAAAACTCTGTAACCATATATACTATACCGTATTCCTGTCTCTCTTCAGTCCCTGTCAACAGCCATTCTAATTTCTGTCTCTATAAATTTGACTAATCTAGGTACCTCATATATCGATACTTGGCTTTTGGGGATTAACTTATTTCAGTTAGCATAATGTCCTCAATTTTCATCCATGTTGTTACATGTGTCATAATTTTCTTCCTTTTCAAGTCTGAAAAATATTGTATTGCAGGCTTTACCATACTTTATTTATCTGTTGAACTTTTGGATTGCTTCCACCTTTTGGCTACTGTGAATGATGGTGCTGTGAACATGGTTGTATGAGTATGTCTTTGAGAATCTGCTTTCAATTATTCTGAGTACATACCCAGAAGTGGAACTGCTGGATCATACAGTAATTCTACTTTTAATTATTTGAGGAACCACCATGCTGTTTTCCATAGCTGAGCAACCATTTTACATCCTCACCAACAGGGAACAATGTTCCAATTTCTCTATACATCACCAACACTTGTTATTGTCTGGGTTATTTTAATAGCATTTTTTAATGTGGACCATTTTTAAAGTCTTTATTGAATTTGTTACAATATTGCTTCTGTTTTATGGCTTTTTTTTTTGGCCACGAGGCACGTGGGATCTTAGCTCCCCAGTCAGGGATCGAACCCGCACCCCCTGCATTGGAAGGTGAGGTCTTAATGACTGGACCACCAGGGAAGTCCCAATAGTAGCAATTTTAATGATCATGAGGTTATATGTCATTGTGGTTTTGAATTACATTTGCCTGATAATTAGTGGCTTGGAGCATCTTTTCATGTAGTTACTTGCCATTTGTGTATATCTTTGGAGAAATGTCTATTCAAGGTCCTTTGCCCATTTTTAAACTGGGTTGACTTTTCTGTTCTTCAGCTGTAGAGATTCTTTATATATTCTGGATACTAAGCCCTTATCAGATATATGATTTGCAAATATTTTCTCCCACCCTGGGTGCTAATTTTGTTGATTTTATCATTTGATGCACAGAAATTACTAATTTTGATGTATTTCTATTTATTCTTGTTTATTTTCTGGGCTTTGGTGTCATATCCAAGAAAGCATTGCAAAATTCAATGTCCTGAAGTTTTCTCCCTATGTTTTCTCATAAGAGATTTATAGTTTTAGCTCTTATATTTAGGTCTTTTTATCCATTTTGACTTAATTTTTGTATATGGTGTAAGTTAAGGGTCTAACTTTATTCTTTTGCATATGGATATCCAAATTTTCTAGCACATTTTGATGAAAATATTGTCCTTTCCCTATTGAATGGCATTGTCACCTTTGTTAAATATCATTTAATAATATAGGTGAAAGTTTATTTCTGGGCTCTGTATTCTATTACATTGCTCTGTATGTCTGTTTTTATGCAAGTACCACATAGTTTTGACTACAGTATCTTTGTAATAAGTTTTGAAATCAGGAAATGTGAGACCCTCAACTTTTTCTTATTTTCAAGATTTTTAGCTATTTGGGGTCCCTTCAGATTCCATATTTAAGGTGGATTTTTCTATTCCTGCAAAACCACCATGGATATTTTGATAGGGGTTGCAGTGAATTGGTAGATTGCTTTGGATAGTATTGACATGTTAACAATATTAATTCTTCCAATTCATCAAAATGGGATGTCTACATTTATTTGTGTCTTCTTCAATTTCTTTCACCAATGTTGTATAAATTTTAGTGTGCAAATCTTTCACCTTCTTAGTTAAGCTTATTCTTAAGCATTTGTTCTTTTGATTTTGTTTTAAATAGAATTGTTTTATTAATTTATTTATGGATTATTCATTGTTAGTATATAGAAAACCTACTGATTTTTATGTATTGATTTTGCATAATGCATTTTTTTTAAATTCATTTATTAGTTCTAACAGTTTTGTTATGGAATATTTAGTGTTTTCTATTTATAAAATGTAGAACTATGTAGAGTTTTCTACATATTAGATGGCTTCTGCAAACAGAGATAATTTTACTTTTCCCTTTCTAAATTAGATGTTTTTATTTCTCTTTTTTACCTAATTGTTCTGGCTAGGACTTCTAGCACTATATTGAATAGAAGTGGTGAAAGTGGGTGTTCTTATCTTGCTCCTAATCTTAGAGGAAAAGCTTCAGTCTTTCCGCATTGCATAAGCTGCCAGGTTTCTGTATACGGCCTATACTATGTTGAGGTAGTTTCATAATATTACTAATTTGTTGGGTGTTTTTTATCATGAAATGGTGTTGTATTTTGTCAAATGCTTTTCTGCATCAATTGAGATAACTGTGTTTTTTTTTTCCATTCATTCTGTTGATGTGGTGTATTACACTGATTAATTTTCATATATTGAATTATGCATGCATTCCAGGAATAAATCCTACTGGATCATGGTGTATAGTTCTTTTAATATGCTAATAAATTATATTTGCTAGTAATTTGTTGAGGATTTTTTCACCAATATTCATTTTGGATATTAGCCTATAGATTTCTGTTCTCATAGTTTCCTTGTCTGGCTTGCTATCAGGGTAATGATAGCTTTATCGAATGACTTTGGAATTATTATCTTTTCTTCAAGTTATAGGAATAGTTTGAGGAAGATTGTGGTTAATTCATTAAATGATTGGTAGAATTCACTGGCAGAGCCATCTGGCCCTGAGCTCTCTTTGTTGGGATGTTTTTGATCACTGATTCAATCTTCTTACTAGCTATTGAGCTGTTCAGATTTTCTATTTCTCCATGATCCAGTCTTGGCAGGTTGAGCAATTTTTAGGAATTTACCCATTTCATTTACAATAACCAATTTGTTGGTGTTCAGTTTTTCATAGTACTTTCTTGTAATATTTTTTTTGTTTCTGTGAAATGAGTTGTAATGTCATTTCTTTCATTTATAATTTTAGTAATTTGAATCTTCTCTCATCTGTTCTAGATCAATCTAAATAATGGTTTATCAATTTTGTTAATCTTTTTGAAGAATACACTCTCTAGATGGCAAGATTTTTTCTATTGTTTTACTATTCTCTATTTTGTTTATCTATGCTACAATCTATATTATTTATTTCTTTGTGCTATCTTATGGTTTAGTTTGATCTTCTTTTGCTACCTAATCTGTAAATTTAGGCTGTTGATTTGACTTTTATTTCATTTTTTTATTGAAGCATAGTTGATTTACAATATTATATTAGCTTTGGGTGTACAACATAGTAATCCAACATTTGTATAAATTGTACTCCATTTAAAGTTACTACAAAATATTGGCTATATTCCCTGTGCTTTACAAAGTATCCTTGTAGCTTATTTATGTTATACATAGAAGTTTGTACCTCTTACTCCCCTACCCCTATTTTGTCCCTTCCCCCTTCCTTCTCCACATCGGTAACCACTAGTTTTTTTCTTTATATTTGTAAGTCTGTTTTTGTTTGGTTATACTCATTCCTTTGTTTCATTTATTAGATTCCACTTATAAGTGACAACGTATAGTATTTGCTCTGTCTGACTTATTTCACAGAGCAAATAACCCTCAGGCCCATCCATGTTGTTGCAAATGGGAAAATTTTATTATTTTTTATGGCTGAGTAAAGTTCTATTGTATATACACATCTTCTTCATCCATTCATCTGTTGCTGGACATTTTGGATGCTTCCATATCTTGGCAATTGTAAACAATTCCAGTAGGAACATTGGGGTACATGTATCTTTTTGAATTAATGTTTTCCTTTTCTTCAGATATATACCCAGTAGTGAAACTGCTGGATCATATGGTAGTTCTATCTTTAGTTTTTGTAGGAACCTTCATACTGTTTTCCATAGTGGCTGCACCACTTTACATTTCCACCAAGAGTGTACTAGTGTTCCTTTTTCTCCACATCCTTGTCAACATGTGTTACTTGTGGTCTTTTTGATGATAGTCATCCTGAAATGTAGGAAGTGATATCTCACTGGGATTTTGATCTGCATTTCTCTGATGATTAGTGATGTTAAGCATTTTTTATGTGCCTGTTGGCCACCTGTATGTCTTCCTTGGATAAATGTCTATTCAGGTCTTCTGGCTAATTTTTAATTTTTTTATTGAGTTGTATGAGATTGTTATATATTTTGGATATTAACCACTTACTGGTCAAACCATTTGCAAATATTTTCTCCCATTTAGTAGGTTGTCTTTTTATTTTCTTGATGTTTTCCTTTCAAAACCAAAAGCTTTTATGTTTACTTAGGTCACATGTGTTTATTTTATCTTTTATTTCCTTTGTCTTAGGAGAGATAACCCCCAAAATATTGCTACAGTTTATGTCAGAGAGTTTTTACCTATGTTTTCTTCTAGGAGTTTTATGGTTTCTGTTCTTACATTTAGGTCTTTAATCAATTTTGAGTTTACTTTGAACATATGAGGTAATGTTCTAATTTTATTCTTTTACATGTAGCTGTCCTGTTTTCCTAGAACCATTCATTAAGGGGACTGCCTTTTCCACATTGTATATTCTTGCCTTATTTGTTGTAGATTAATTGACCATAGGTGCAGGGGTTTATTTATGAGCTCATTATTCTGTTCCATTGGTCTGTTTCTTTTTGTACCAGGACCATGCTGTTTTGATTACTGTAGCTTTGTAGTATAGTCTAAAGTCAGGGAGCATGATATCTCCAGCTTTGTTCTTTTTGCTCAAGATTGCTTTGGTAACTTGAGGTCTTTTAGGGTTCCATATAAATTTTAGGATTATTTGTTCTAGTTCTGTGAAAATGTCATGGGTATAGATTGGAATTATATTACATCTGTAGATTGTTTTGGGTAGTATGGCCATTTTAAGAATATTAATTCTTCCAATCCATACACACAAGATTTCTTTTCAGTTCTTTGTATCATCTTCAATTTTCCTTAACAATGTTTTATAATTTTCAGAGTATAGGTCTTTCATCTCCTTGATTAAAGTTATTCCTAGGTGCTTTATTCATTTTGATGAAATTTCAAATGGGATTGTTTACTTTCATTATCTTTCTGATAGTTCATTATTAGTGTATAAGAAAGTAACAGACTTCTGTATACTAATCTTGTATCCTGCAAACTTACTAAATTAATTTTTTAGTTCTAATATTTTTTCAAGGAAGACTTTAGGGTTTTCTATATAACATATCATGTCATGTGAAAATAGTGAAAATTTTACTTCTTCCCTTCCAATTAGGATGTCTGTATATCTCTTTCTTGTCTGATTGCTATGCCTATGACTTCCAGTACTATGTTACATAGAAGAGGCAAGAGTGAGAATCCTTGTCTTGCTGCTGATTTTAGAGGAGAAATTTTCAGCTTTTCACCATTAAGTATGAAATTAGTTGTGGAGTTGCCATAATTAGCCTTTAATATGTTGAGATATTTCCCTCTAATACTAAATTTAATGAGAGTTTTTGTCATGGATGGATATTAATTTTTTTTCAGATTTTCTTACTGCATCTATTGAGATAATCATGTGATTTTTATCCTTCTTTTTGTTAATATGGTGTATCACATTATTGATATGCAGATACTGAATCATCATTGCATCCTGGAATATATTCCACTTGATCATGGTGTATGATTGTTTTTATAAAGTGTTGAATTCAGTTTGCTAATACTTTGTTGGAGATTTTTGCATCTGTATTCATCATTGGCCTGTAATTATATTCTTTTTCTGGTTTTGGTATTAAGGTAATGCTGACCTGATAAAAGGAATCTGGGAGTGTCATGTCCTCTTCATTTTTTTTAATAGTTTGAGAAAGATAGGTATTAGCTCTTATTTTCTTTATATGTTTTGTAGAATTCCCCTCTGAAGCCATCTGTCCCTGGACTTTAGCTCTTTGTTTCATTGATTTTTTTTTTTTTGTATTTATTTCTTCTCAGGTGTTTATCATTTTCTTCCTTCTGCTGACTTTGGGCTTTGTTCTTTCTCTTTTTCATTTAGATGGTAGGTTAAGTTGTTCATTTGAGATTTTTCTTGTTTCTTGAGGTAGGCTTGTATTGCTATAATCTTCCCTCTTAGAACTACTTCTGCTGTGTCTCATATATTTTGGATATTTTGTTTTTATTTCCATTTTTCTGGAGTTATTTTCTGATTTCCTCTTTCATTTCTTCTTTCACCCATTGGTGTTTTAATAAGATGTGTTTAGTCTCCATGTATTTGTGTTTTTCCCATTTGTCTTCCTGCAATTCATTTTCTATTTTACCATTGTGGTCAGAAAAAGTGCTTGATATAACTTTTATCCTCTTAACTTTATTGAGAATTATTTTCTTTCTGACTTAGCATGTGATCTATCCTGGAGAATGCTCTATGTTCACCTGACAAGAATGTGTATTCTGCTGTTTTTGGTTGGAATGTCCTGTAGATATCTATTAAGTGCCAGTGGTCTAATGTACCATTTAATATGACTGTTTACCTATTGATTTTCTGTCTGGATCATCTGTCCATTGATGTAAGTAGGGTTTTAAATTCCCTATTATTATTGTATTATTGTCGTTTTCTCCCTTTATGTCTGTTAACTTTTGCTTTATATATTTAGGTGCTCCTATATTAGATGTACACATGCTAATGAATGTTATATATTCTTCTTGTATTGATCCCTTTATCAAAATATGATGTCATTTTTTTGAACTTTATTATGGACTTTGTTTTAAAGTCTACATTTTATGATATGAGTATAGCTGATATTTCATTTGCTTAAAATATGTTTTTCCATCCCCTCAGTTTCAGTCTATGTGTGATTTCAACTCTGAAGTGAGTCTCTTGTAAGCAGCATATAAAAAGGTCTTTTTTTTTTATTCGATCACCACCCTATGTCCTTTGAGTGGGCCATTTAGACCATTGACATTTAAAATGATTATTGATAGATATGAACTTATTTCCATTTTGTTACTTGTGTTCTGGTTGTTTTTGTAGTTCTTCTCTGTTCTTTTCTTCTTCATTATTTTCTTCCTTTATGATTTGATGATTTTCTTTAGTGGTATGCTTGTGTTCCTTTCTGTCTAGTTTTTGTGTATCTATTGTTGGTTTTTGTTTTGTGCTTTCCATGGTGTTAATGTATGTTGACCTATAACTATGTCTACTTATTTTAAACTGATAGTCATTTAAGTTCAAGATCTAAAAGATCTAAAATTTTACACACACCCCACATTTTGTGTTTTTAATTCCATACTTTACATCTTAATGTATATCCCTTTAACTCTGTTTTGTAGTTATAGTTGATACTACAGTTTTGGCTTTTAATCTTCATATAGTTTATTTAAGTGATTGACCACAGCCTTTACTATATATTTGCTTTTACTAGTAAGATCTTTCCCTTCATATAAATTCTTACTTCTTGCTGCAGCCTCTTCTTTCCACTTAGAGAAGACCATTTAATAATTATTTTATAGTCAGTTTAGGTTTGATAAGCTCTTATGTTTTTTGCTTATCTGACAAATTCTTGATCTCTCCTTTAATTCTGAATGATAACTTTGCTGGGTAGAATATCCTAGATTCTTAGATTTTCTCTTTCAGCACTTTAAATGTATCATGCCATTCCCTTCTCTCCTGTAATGTTTCTGCAAATAAAATGGCTGGTAACCTTATGGGGATTCTGTTGTATACAACTCCTGTTTTTTCCTTTGCTGCCTTTAGAATTCTCTCTTTTTCTTTAACTTTTGCCATTTTAATTATGATATGCCTTGTGAGTCTCTTTGGGTTCAGCAGATATCTGTATATCTGTTTCTTCTTCAGGTTTGGGTAGTTTTCAGCCATAATTTCCTCAAATACATTTTCGACCTGTTTCTCTCACTCTTCTCCTTTTGGGACCCCTAATTGTGCATATTAGTACACCTGATGTTTTCTCAGGTGTCCCTTAAACTGTCCTCACTTAAATTCTTTAATTTATTTTTTTGTTGCTCTGATTGGGTGATTGCCATTATTTTATCTTCCAGATCACTTAAGTTTTCTTCTGTATCCCTTATTCTGCTCTTAATTCCTTCTAGTGTGTTTTTCATTTCAGTTATTTTATTCTTCAGCTCTGACTGGCTCTTTTTCATATATTCTAGTTCCTTGTGAAAATTCTCACTGTGTTCATCTATTCTTCCCTAATTCAGTTAGCATTTTTATTACTAATGTTTTGAACTCTTTTTCTGGTAAATTATTTACCTCTGTTTCATTACTTTTTTTTTCTTGTTCTTTGTTGTAGATGAGTCCTTCTGCCAGTCTCCCGTTTGTTTCCAGTCAGAATTGTTCCACATGTATGTGTATTTTTGATGTGTTTGTGGGGGGAGGTGAGTTCAGAGTAATCCTACTCTGCCATCTTGATCTCCTCCAAGATTTTGCTTTTTTTTTTTAATATAAGCATTTACTGCTATACATTACTTTCAACACTGTTTTTGCTGTATCCCATATGTTTTGGTATATTGTGTTTTCTTTTTCATTTGTCTCAAGTTTAATTATTTTTTCTTGTGTTTAACTCTTTGACTCATTAAGAGTTTGTTGTTTATTTTTACATATTTGTGAATATTCCAGTTTTTCTTCTGCTACTTATTTCTATTTTCATTTCACCTTGATTAAAAAAGATACTTTCTATTATTCCAGTTCTTTTCACTTTATCAAGACTTTTTCATAAATTAATATATGTATTCTAGAGCCTGTTCCATGTGCAAGTGAATAAAATAAGTATTCTGCCATTGCTGGGTGGAGTCTTTTTATATGTCTTTGAAGTTCAGTTGGTCTATAGTGTTATTCAATTTCTGTATTTCTTTATTGATCTTCTGTCTTGTTTTTCTATTCATTATTGAAAATGGGGACAGGATGTCAGCAAGATAGCAGATAAGGAGATACCAACCTGCATCATGTCCAATAAAACAATAATTAGACATCTATTCACAGTGGAAAATAGCTCTTAGAGATGTCAGGAGTCCACTTAAGAAACTACAATCACACTGTGGAGCAAAAAACCTGAGAATAACCATAGAAAAATTATACTGAGATTAGTTTTGTTTTTCCTTACATCATCTCACACACACACACACACATACACACACACACACACACACACACACACACACATACACACACTGACACTGTTCAGCACCAAGAGGACATTTCCTAGTCTGACAGTTCTCCTTGCAGGGAAAGGCAGATCAGGGTGAGTGACCAGCTTCTTCAGCCTTTCAGGGCACTGCATGAAGGAATCCACTTCAGTTTTAACCCACCCAGGTCTCTGGGGATACCTGCAGAGCTGAGACATCTGGAGATAGGAACAAAGAAGGTCAGTGTCAGACACACAGTAAGAATAAACATAGTTCCCAAGTGTCCTGCTCTGCAGCAGACCACAGCAGTCTTTTGCACTGTGGACATTCTCCCAACAGCATTCACCACTAGGGATCCCACAGGGTTTGCCATTACAGACCCCAGTGTCCTGTTCTTCACAGGACCCCAACAGAATTCACCACTGAGGAAAACAACAGCCAGTACAGCCACCATGGACACACTGCAGCTTTCTCCACTGAGGGCTCAACAGGTTTTTGTCTTTACAAACATCACCCTCTCAAGTGCCTCACTGCCCCCAAACCCTCCAGAGCCACCCTGGCTAACACTGCCACAGACTGTCCAGCCCCAGGACCCACTATGGCTATCACTTACATGCTTACAGCTGGCCTAGGTCCTTGCAGCTATGTTCATGCATGCTACTGACCCCACCCCCCATAGATACACATGTACATGCCACCAGCCCTGACCCTTGCAGCTCTGCACACATAAGGCTGTCTTCCACTGCAGTGTGCAAGCACAAAGCTAACCCTTGTGGCCACACCTGTACATGCCTCTGATCCAGCACCCAGAGATGAGCTAATGCATGCAGCCAGCTGCAACTTCCATTGCCAGCCTCCACTGCCAAACATACAACCACAGCTGACCCCTGAAGCTATGGTGTGCACACTGCCAGCCCCAGCCTCCATAGCTGCACATGTACCTACAGCTGTCATGACCCAGGTCACTGACCTTCACTGTCTTGTGAACATCCCTACAGCTGTGTGAATGCATGTTGCCAGTTCCATTTCCAGTAGCTGCATATACACCTGCAGTTGTCTCTGACCCCTGATGCTGACCGTGGTTCTCACCACTATGAGTGTGACTGCAACCAGCCCCTGTGGCCACACATGTGCCTACAACTGGCCCTCAAAACTACTCAAGTACACACTTCTGGTCCCAGCTATGACTGAAAATTGTACTGGTTCCTTGCACTGGACCTGGAAGCACTGCTGAGGACCTCAACAGCTGTTGCAATTGCAGATCCCCTACATTATGTAGTCATGCAGACCCTAACTACTTAAGCCCACAAGAAACTATGACTCCCAGATCCAGAACCACTACACAAACTGCACTTGATTACCTGTGCCACTAGACCCATGACCACAGCATGCTAATATTTATCCCTACAAATAAGTGAGAATTTGTCCTTACTAAAGTCAATCTAAAGTCTGGAAGAGGAAATGGCTTCTTTAAATGTGGAGACACCCATGCAAGCTTACAGGAATCATGAAGCTTTGAAGAAACATGACATCACCAAAGAAACACAATAAACTTCCAATAATCAACCTCAAAGAAATGGAGATCCTCTAATTAGTGAAAAATAATTTAAAATACTGGTTCTAAAGAAGCTCAGTGAGTCCAGGAAAACACAGAAAAACATTTTGATGAAACCAGGAAAATATTAAAAGAAGAAAATGACAAGTTCAATATGGAGGTAGAAAATATTGAAAAGAACCAAATAGAAATATTAAAGCTGAAGAAAACAATGACTGAATTACAAATGCAGAAAGAGCTTCAACAGCAGACTTGATGAATCAAAAGAAGGAATAAGAAAACTTGAATATAGGTCATTTGAAATTATCCAAGGGATAAAAAAGGTAAAAAGAATGAATTGGAATTAAAAAAAGCCTATAGAATTTATAAAAAGCCATAAAGAAAGCCTACAATTGCATTATAGGAGTCCAAGAAGGAGAAGAGTGAGAGGAAGGAAGCAGAAAGTTTATTTAAAAAATAGTGGTTCAAAACTTCCTGAATATATGAAGAGATTTGAATATCCAGGTATATGAAACTCAAAGGTCCTCAATGAGGTTCAACCCAAAGAAAACTTCACCAAGACATTATAATCAAACTGTCAAAAATCAAAAGCAAAAAATGATTTTAAAAGCAGCAAGAGAAAAGAGAGTTGTCACATGCAAGGGACAACCTCCCTACCACCTTCCATAAGGCTATCCATAGATTTTTCAGCAGAAACTTTGTAGGCTAAGAGAGAGTGGAATAATACATTCAAAGTGTGAAATGAAAAATACTGCACAACAGGAATATGTTATATATTCCAGTAAAGCAGTCTTTCAGAATTGAAGGATAAATAGAAACATTTCCAAACAAACAAAATCTGAAGAAGTTCATCACCATTAGACCTGCCTTACAAGAAATGTTAAAGGGAGTTCGAGTTGAAATGAAAAGATGCTAATTAGTAACATGAAAATATATGAAAGAAAAAAACTCACTCATAAATGTAAATATATGGTCAAATTTAGACTACTCCAATATTGTAATAGTATGTAAATCACTTATAACTCAAGTAAAAATATAAAAGAGAAAAGTATCTTAAGAAACCTATAACTTCAATAATTTGTTAATAGATATACAACCAGAAAATGTAAATTGTAACATCAAAAACATGAAATGTGGGTGGGAGGATTAAAACTGTCCAGACATTATGCAACCAAAATTAAGTGTTTAGGGCTTCCCTGGTGGCACAGTGGTTGAGAGTCCGCCTGCCGATGCAGGGGACACGGGTTCGTGCCCCGGTTCGGGAAGATCCCACATGCCGCAGAGCGGCTGGGCCCATGAGTCATGGCCGCTGAGCCTGCACATCCGGAGCCTGTGCTCCGCAACGGGAGAGGCCACAACAGTGAGAGGTCCGCATACCACAAAAAAAAAAAAAATTAAGTGTTTATTAGCTAAAAATAAACTGTTATAATCATAAGATGTTTTATTTAAGCCTCATGGTAACCATAAACAAATTATAGCAATAAATGCATCAATAATTCAATTATCCAGTCAAAGCACAGAATGGCTGAATATATTTAAAAAAAAACAACAACTACATGCTGTCTACAAGTGACTCACTTCAGCTTTAACGACACAGAAAGAATGAAAGTGAAGGGATAGAAAATGATGTTCCATGCAACTGGAAACCAAAAGGGAACTGGGTAGGTATACTTATATCAGACAAACTAGACTTTAAGTCAAAGCTGTAGCAGGACACATAGAATGTTATTACGTGATAATAAAATGGTCAATTTACCAAGAATAAATAATAACTGTAAATATACATGAACCCCAAATCAGAGCACCTAAATATATAAAGCAGTATTAACATATCTGAAAGGAGAAATAGAGAGCAATACAATAATATATGGGACTACAATACCCCACTTTCAACAATTGATAGATCATCCAGAATAAAGTCAAAAAGAAAACATTGGACTTGAACTATTCCATAGACCTAATGGACCTAACAGACATATACAGAAGATTCCACCCAGTAGCATAAGAAAACACATTTTTTTCAGTGAACATGGAATATTCTCCAGAACAGATCATGTGACAGTTCACAAAAAAGTCTTAGCAAGTTTAAGAAGATTGAAATTATCTCAAGCATCTATTCCAACTACAATGGTATGTAACTAGAAATCAATAATAGGAGAAAAATAGAAGATTCATAAATACATGGAGCTCAAAGAACATGCTTCTGAACAAACAATAGGTGAAAGAAGAAACAAAAAGGGAATTCAAAAAAACATCTTGAAGAGTTTTTATCATAAATGGATGTTGAATTTTGCCAAAAGCTTTGTCTGCATCTATTGAGATGATCATATGGTTATTTCTCAATTTGTTAATGTGGTGTATGACATTGATTGATGTGCGGATATTGGAAAATCCCTGGAGTAAATCTCAGTTGACTGTAGTGTATGATCCTTTTAATGTATTGTTGGATTCCATTTGCTAGTATTGTTGAGGGTTTTTGCAACTATGTTCATCAGTGATATTGGCCTATAATTTTCTTTATTGTGATATATTTGTCTGATTTTTGTATCAGGGTGATGGTAGACTCATAGAATAAGTTTGGCAGTGTTGCTCCCTTGGCAATTTTTGGTAATATTTTCAGAAGGATAGATCTTTCCTCTTCTCTAAATGATTGACAGAAATCACCTGAGAAGCCATCTGATATTGGACTTTTGTTTGTTGACAATTTTTAAATTACTGATCCAATTTCAGTACTGATTATTGGTCTATTCAAATTTTCTATTTATTCCTGGTTCAGTCTTGGAAGATTGTAACTTTCTAAGAATTAATCCATTTCTTCCAGGTTGTCCATTTTACTGCCATATGATTGCTCATAGTAGTTTCTTATGGAACTTTGTCTGTGGTGTCAATTGTAACTTCTCCTTTTTTATTTATAATTTTACTGACTTGGGCCCTCACCCTTTTTTTTCTTGATGAATCTGGCTAAAGATTTATTAATTTAACTCTTCAAAGAACCAGCTTTTAGTTTCATTGATTTTTTTGTTGTTTCCCTCATCTCTACCTCATTTATTTCTGTTCCAATATTTACGATAAAAACTCTTCAGAAAGTGGGCATAGAGGGAACACATGTCAACATAATAAAGGCACAGTTAACATCATACTCAATGGTGAAAAACTGAAATCATTTCCTCTAAGATCAGGAACAAGACAAGGACCCCCACTCTCACCAATTTTATTCAACATAGTTTTGGAAGTTTCAGCCATAACCATCAGAGAAGAAAACGAAATAAAAGGAATCCAAATTTGAAAAGAAGAAGTAAAACTGTCACTGTTTGCAGATGGCATGATGCTACAGATAGAAAATCCTAAAGATGCTACCAGGAAACTACTAGAACTCATCAATGAGTTTGTTAAAGTTGCAGGATAAAAAATTAATATACAGAAATCTGTTACATTTCTATACATGACAAATGAAATATCAGAAAGAGAAATTAAGAAAACAATTCCATTTACCATCACATCAAAAAGAATGAAATACCTAGGAATAAACCTACCTAAGGAGACAAAAGACATGTACTCTGAAAACTATAAGATGCTGGTGAAAGTAACTGAAGACAACACAAACAGATGTAAAGATATACCATGTTCTTGTATTGGAAGAATCAATATTAATAAAATGAACATACTACCCAAGGCAATCTACAGATTTAATGCAATCCCTATCAAATTACCAATGGCATTTTTCACAAATCTAGAACAAAAAATTCTAAAATTTGTATGGAAACACAAAAGACCCTGAATAGCTGAAATAATCTTGAGGAAGAACAGAGCTGGAGGAATCAGGCTCCCTGACTTCAGACTATACTTCAAAGCTACATTAATCAAAATATTATGGCAGTTGCACAATAACAGACATATAGGTCAACAGAACAAGATAGAAACCCCAGAAATAAACTCACACATTTATGGTAAATTAATCTATGACAAAGGAGGCAAGAATATACAGTGGAGAAAACACAGTCTCTTCAGTAAATGGTGCTGGGAATACTAGACTGCTACACGTGAAAGAATGAAATTAGAACATTCCCCAACACCATATACAAAAATAAAGTCAAATGGATTAAAGACCTCAAAGTGAGACCAGATACTTTAAAACTCCTAGAGGAAAATATAAGCAGAACACTCTTTGACATAAACTGCAAAAATATATTTTTTTGAATCTGTCTCCTAGAGTAATGGAAATAAAACCAAAAATAAACCAATAAGGCATAATTAGATCTAAAAGCTTTTGCACAGCAGAGGAAACCATAAACAAAATGAAAAGACAACCTACTGACTGGGAGAAAATATTTCCAAATGATGCTACTGGCAAGGGATTAATTTCTAAAATATACAAACTGCTCATATGGCTTAATATCAAACAAATCAAATGACCCAATCAAAAAATGGCCAGAAGATCCTGGGCTTCCCTGGTGGTGCAGTGGTTGAGAGTCCACCTGCCAATGCAGGGGACACAGGTTCGTGCCCCAGTATGGGAAGATCCCACATGCCATGGAGTGGCTGGGCCCATGAGCCATGGCTACTGAGCCTGCACATCCGGAGCCTGTGCTCCACAACAGGAGAGGCCAAAACAGTGAGAGGCCCGTGTACTGCAAAAAAAAAAAAAAAAAATGGCCAGAAGATCTAAATAAACATTTCTCCAAAGAAGACATACAAATGGCCGACAGGCACTTAAAAAGATGCTCAATATTGCTAATTATTAGAGAACTGCAAATCAAAACTACCATGAGGTATCACTTCACACCAGTCAGAATGGACATCATTAAAATGTCTACAAATTATAAATGCTGGGGAGGGTGTGGGGAGGGTGTGGAGAATAAGGAGCCCTCCTACACTATTGCTAAATTGGTGCAGCCACTATGGAGAACAATATGGAAGTTTCTTAAAAAACTAAGAATAGAGTTAGTATACAATCCTGCAGTCCCACTCCTGGGCATATATCGGGAGAAAACTCTAATTCAAAAAAATACATGTACCCCAGTTTTCATAGTAGCACTGTTTACAATAGCCATGGAAGCAACCTAAATGTCCATTAACAGATGAATTGATAAAGAAGATGTGGTATATATATTTACAATGGATTATTACTCAGTCATAAAAGAGAATGAAATAATGCCATTTGCAGCAACATGGATAGACCTAGAGATTATCATATTAAGTGAAGTAAGTCACACAAATATCATATGATATCACTTATATGTGGAATCCAAAAAAATGATGTAAATGAAGTTATTCACAGAACAGAAATAGACTCAGAGTCATAGAAAACAAACTCATGGTTACCAAAGGGGATAGTGGCAAGGGAGAGATAAATTGGGAGTTTGGGATTAACATATGCACACTACTACATATAAAATAAGTGGGCAAAAAGCACCTACTGTATAACACAGGGAACTATATTTACTATCTTGTAATAACCTATAATGGAAAATAATATGAAAAAAATATATATATGAATCACTACTTTGCTGTACACCTGAAACTAACAGAACATTGTAAATTATACCTTAAAAGGGTTAGCAAAAATTAAAACAAAGAAAAATTCTTGAGGCAAAACAATGTAAGCACAAGGGAGGAAAACTTATGAGATGCAGTTCTAAGAAGGAAAATTACACTTATAAATGCCTACATTAAGAAAATAATAAATATTTAAACTAAACAATCCAACTATAATCCCCAACAAACTTTAAGAAGAAAAACAAATTAGGCTCAATGTTAGTAGAGGAAAGGAAATAATAAAGATTAGAGCAGAAATAAAATGAAATATAGACTAGGAAATTAATAGAAAATGTCAAAGGAAAAAATATGGCTTTTTTTTAAAAAGATAAACCCAATTGATAAATCTTTAACTATATTAAGAAAAAAAGAGAGGACTCAAATAAAATCAGAAATAAAAGAGAAGGCATTATAACTGATCCCACAGGACTACAAAGAATCCTAAGAGACTACCGAAATATTTAAAGAAAATCTAACATCAATTCTTGTCAAACTCTGACAAAATCATTTTATGAGGGCAGCATTTCTCTGATACCAAAGCCAGACAATAACACTACATGAAAAGAAATTTACAAGTCAATATCCCTTATAAACATAGATGCAAAATTCCTCAACAAAATATTAGAAAACCAAATTCAATAGCACATTAAAAGGATCATATGCCATGATCAAGTGGATACATCCTTGAGATGCAAGAATTGTTCAGTATGCAAAATCAATAAATGTGATACACCATGTTAACAAAATAGAGTATAAAAATTATATGATCATCTCAATAGATCCAAAAATGTTTTTTTGACAAAATTCAACATTCATTCATGTTAAAACCTGTCAACAGTGGATAAAGAAAAAATGTACTTCAACATAATAAATGCAGTCTATATCAAACTCACAGCTAACATCACACTCAACAGAGAAAATCTGAAATATTTTCCTCTAAGAAACAAAACAAGCGTACCCACTCTACTTCTATTCAACATAGTACTGGTAGCCCTAAAAATCATCTAGTCAAGAAAAATGCATGAAATGTATCCAAATTGGAAAAGAAGAAGCAAAATCGTCTTCATTTCCAAATGACATAAATTTACATATAGAAAACCTTCCATCAAAAACTGTTAAAACTAGTAAATGAATTCAATAAAGTTACAGGATACAAAATCAATTTACAATATCATTTCCATTTCTATAAACTAGCAATAAACTATCTGAAAAAGTAATTAAGAAAACAATCTCATTTACAATACCACCAAAAATAATAAAACAAAGAACTCAATTCTTTTTTGGCTGAGTAATATTCCATTGTATATATGTACCACATCTTCTTTATCCATTCATCTGTTGATGGACACTTAGATTGCTTCCATGTACTGGCTGTTGTAGATAGAGCTGCAAGGAACATTGTGGTACATGACTCTTTTTGAATTATGGTTTTCTCAGGGTATATGCTCAGTAGTGGGATTGCTGGGTCGTATGGTAGTTCTATTTTTAGTTTTTTTTAAGGAACCTCCATACTGTTCTCTATAGTGGCTGTATCAATTTACATTCCCACCAACAGTATTGTAGTGAGGTGTATGGACCTAGAGTCTGTCATACAGAGTGAAGTAAGTCAGAAAGAGAAAAACAAATACTGTATGCTAACACATATATATGGAATCTAAAAAAAAAAAAAAAAAAAGGTCATGAGCAACCTCAGGGCAAGATGGGAATAAAGACACAAATCTACTAGAGAACGGACTTGAGGACACGGAGAGGAGGAAGTGTAAGCTGGGACAAAGTGAGAGAGTTGTAGTGTATATATGGACATATATACACTATCAAATGTAAAATAGATAGCTAGTGGGAAGAAGTTGCATAGCACAGGGAGATCATCTCCGTGCTTTGTGACCAGCTGGAGGAGTGGGATAGGGAGGGTGAGAGGGAGGCAGATGCGAGAGGGAGGAGATATGGGGATATATGTATGTGTATGGCTGATTCACTTTGTTGTAAAGCAGAAACTAACACACCATTGTAAGGCAATTATACTCCTATAAAAATGTTTAAAAAAAGAATAAAACAAGAACAAGCTTGAAAAAGGAGACAAAAGATCTGTACACTGAAAACTATAAAATATTGATGAAAGAAATTGAAGGAGACACAAATAAATGGAAAGATATACCATGTTCATAGGTTGGGTGAATTATTGTTTTTAAAATATCAACTCTACCAAAAGTGATCTACAGATTCAATACAGTCGCTGTCAAATTTCAATGGCATTTTTCACAGGAAAAAAAAAAAACAACTTAAAATTCATATGGAACTGCAGAAGACCTCGGATAGCTAAAGCAACTTTGGGAAAGAGCAAAGCTGGAAACATCACACTTCATGATTTCAAATTGTATTACAAAGCTAGAGTAATCCAAACATTATGGTACTGGCATAAAAACAAACACATAGATCAATGGAATGGAATAAGGATCCCAGAAAGAATCCCACATATATATGGTCAATTAATTTTCAACAAGGGTGTCAATAATTCACAAGGGAGAAAGGGTAGGCTCTTTAATAAATTGCATTGGGAAAACTGGATATCCACATGCAAAAGAGTGAATCTGGACCTTTATCTTACATCATGTACAATAATCAATTCAAAAATGGATTAAAGACTTGAACATAATACATGAAACCATGAAACTTGTAGAAGGAAACAGAGGAAAATCTCTTTGACATTGATCTTTGCAATGTTATTTTTTTTCTCTTGATTTAACAGCAAAACACAGGCAATAAAAGATAAAATAAACTAGTAGGACTACACCAATCCAAAAAAGTTCTGGATAGCAAAGGAAACAATAAAAAAAATGAAAAAACAACTATGGATAGAAGTAAATATTTGCAAATCATATATCTGGTAAGGGATGAATATTAAAATTTGACAAGTAACTCACACCACTCATTAGCAAAAAAAACCCCAAAACAAAACAAAAGAAAACACATACAATTCAGTTAAAAATTGGAGAGAAGAACTGAATCAACATTTTTCCAAAGAAGACATACAAATGGCCAGCATGTGCATGAAAAGATGGTCAAACTCACTAATCATTAAGGAAATGCAAATCAAAACTACAATGAGTTTGTAAATGCAAATCAAAACCACAATGAGTTTGTCACTTCACATCTGTTAGGTTAGCTATTATAAAATGCCAAAAGATAATTTTTGTTGGAAATAATGTGGAGAAAAGAGAACCATTGTACACTGTTGGTGGGAATGTAAATTGTACAGGCATTATGGAAAACAATGGGAGACTCCTTAAAAAATTAAAACTGGAAATATAATATGGTCCAGTAATTCCCACTTCTGGTTGTATATTCAAAGGAAATAAAATATATGTCTCAATGAGATATCTGCACTACTTGCACTCATTGCAGTATTGTTCACAGTAGTCAAGATATGGAAACAGTCTAAGTGCCCATTGACAGATGAATGGCTAAAGAAAATATGATACATGCACACACACACACACACACACACACACACAAACACAAACTGGAATATTTCTCAGCCTTTATAAAGAAGGAAATTCTACCATTTGTGACAACATGGAAGAACCTGGTGGACAGTATGCTAAGTGATAAGCCAGAAACAGAAATACAAATAACTCATGAATCTCATTTATAAGTGGAATCAAAAAAAAAAAAGTCAAACTCATAGTAACAGATAGTAGAATGGTGGTTACCAAATGTTGAGGGGTGGGGGAAAAATGAAGTTATTGATCAAGGGGTGCAAAATTTCAGTTATAAGATGAATAAGTTCTGGAGATCTAATATACATTATGGTGACTATAGTTTATAATAACATTGAATACTTGAAATTTGTTAAGAGAATAGATCTCAAAAGTTCTTACCACACATAAAAAATTATATATAGTAAACATATGAGGTGATGGATATGTTAATTAGCTTAATTGTGGTAACCTTTTCACAACGTATACATATTTTAAAATATCGCCTTTTACTCCTTACATACACTCAATTTTTATTTGTCAATAATACCTTAATATAGCTGTTTTTTCAAAACTTTTAAAAACACAAAGTGGAGTATTGAAGTCTCCTATTGTTATAGAGCTATTTCTTCCTTCAATTCTGTCAATGCTTGCTTCATACATTTAGGACCCTTGATGTTTGGTTCCTTCATCCTTGTGTGTGTGTGTGTGTGTGTGTGTGTGTGTGTGTGTGTGTGTGTGTGTGGTACGCGGGCCTCCCACTGCTGTGTCCTCTCCCGTTGCGGAGCACAGGCTCCGGACGCGCAGCCCAGCGGCCATGGCTCACAGGTCCAGCCGCTCTGCGGCATGTGGGATCCTCCCGGACCGGGGCACGAACCCACGTCCCCTGCACCGGCAGGTGGACTCCCAACCACTGCGCCACCAGGGAAGCCCCCTTCATCCTTTTTGTTAGAAAGCATGTGGTTTGGTTATTTCTGTAGATTGGAACTGGTTTTAGTTTTGATACAAATAGAAATCAATGTAAAAAGGAAAATGTATTGTTTATATAGATTTTATGTTGCAGTAAATGATTATGCATTCACTACATAAATTCAGTGAGACATTTATCATGTGAAACCATATAAAAAGGTTCTTGTAAAACATAATTGATTCTATCTTTACCTCTGAATTTACAAAAAGTACAGTGACATTATTCAAAGGGATCTTTCTTTCACTGACACTGTAAAAGTTGAAGAAAGAGTGTTTAACTCCAATAATTAACTCCTTATCTCAGGGACCTCTGCTAAGCTTTATGGAAACGTAGAGACAGGGGAGGAATAAATTTCCCCACTCCTAGCCCCTAAAAATGGATAGCTATAATCCCAATCACTGCTCTACCAATAAGGTTTCTTAAAATACCTTATAAAATAAAAGAGGTTTTCTTTCTTCTTTTCTATAGGTCATGCATCCAATTCATCCAAAACACTCATCAAGTTACCTAGGTATAAATAAAAGGAGGCAGAAATAAGCTTTACATCATTCTATTTAAAATCAGTGCTTGCTTTGGCAGCACATATACTAAAATTGGAATGATACAGAGAAGATTATCCTGACCCCTGTGCAAGGATGACATGCATTCCATATTTTTAAATTCTGGAGAGGGTGTGGAGAGAAGGGAATCCTCCTGCACTGTTGGTGGGAACGTAAATTGATACAGCCACTATGGAGAACAGTATGGACGTTCCTTAAAAACTAAAAATAGAACTAGCATATGACCCAGCAATCCCACTACTGGGCATATACCCTGAGAAAATCATAATTCAAAAAGGGTCATGTACCACAATGTTCATTGCAACTCTATTTACAATAACCAGGACATGGAGGCAACCTAGGTGTCCATCAACAGATGAGTAGATAAAGAAGATATGGCACAAATATACAATGGAATATTACTTAGACATAAAAAAAGAAATGAAATTGAGTTATTTGTAGTGAGGTGGTTGGACCTAGAGTCTGTCTAGGTGCAAAATGAAGTAAGTCAGAAAGAGAAAAACAAATACCGTATATTAACACATGTATATGGAATTTTAAAAAGACGCTTCTGAAGAACCTACGGGCAGGACAGGAATAAAGACGCAAATGTAGAGAATGGACTTGAGGACACGGGGAGTGGGAAGGGTAAGCTGGGATGAAGTGCAAGAGTGACATGGACACATACATATTACCAAATGTAAAATAGATAGCTAGTCGGAAGCAGCCACATAGCACAGGGAGATCAGCTCCGTGTTTTGTGACCACCTGGAGGGGTGGGATAGGGAGGGTGGGAGGGAGGGAGACGCAAGAGGGGGGAGATATGGGGATATATGTATATGTATAGCTGATTCACTTTGTTATAAAGCAAAAACTAACACAGCATTGTAAAGTGATTATACTGCAATAAAGATGTTAAAAATAAAATAAAATAAATGTGTTATAAGCCTTCTCGTATTTAGTACCATATTGGTAGGATTATTAAAATACATAAATCTATATCAAGGTTGTTCAGTTTGTTCCATATCCAATTCCTATTCATGGAGTCAAGGAAGGATCAGTCCTGTGGACAACTTTGTACTGTTCTTAGATTTACTTGGTAAGTAGGACTCTTACAATCTATATTTGTATTGGTGTTTTCACACTAGATAATTTAAAATCTCACTTTATGTGAAACATTCCTCTTTTAAATTAATGGATATTAAAAGTTGCATGGAGATTGAGTCTACATATTCTTAAGAAAAAATGTTTCTAAAAATAATTTTAAGTAACAGGGATTTAATTTTAGTTCTGTGACCTGTATTTAGTTTTGATAATTTTTGTAACTTATAGTTCCTAAATGATAGAAATTGTAAGCCTTTTTATTTCAATAGCATAATTTGTAACAAATCTAAATTATTGAAGAATCACTGTGTTTTTAAAATCAGAATTGGCATATTTGCCCACAGGGAAGTATTCAAAAAGGTCATCAAAAGATAAATATTCTCTGCTAGAATATCATATAAGAAAAGGATATAGAAGAATTTCAATTGAAGTCCTAAGATATTATATGAGGTATAATCAAACAGCAAGAAGAATTTGTTGATTGACTCAGACATTGATGAAATTATCATCCTGGTTCTAACCATAGAAAGAAGGAAAAAGAAGGCATTCTGGAAATTTTAACTTTAACAGTAGAGACTGAAAAATCTTACAATACTTGCAACTTTAAGAATCAGTGTTTTTAATGATTTCTAAAATCTGGCAAGATTTAGAAATGCTCTCTTAGCAAAGTGAGCATTGCACTATAGAAAGAGCATGAGGCTTTGAAGTCTGGCAGACATGGGTTTCAGTTCTAGATCTATTATTCAGTAGCTAGATGACTGGGAAAATTATTTGAACTCTCTAATCCTCAATGTCCATATGTTTAAAATAAGACATATTGCACAAGAAATGTGTGTGCATGTATGTGTGAATATTAAATGGATGATTATACCAAAAATGACTTAGCACATGTAAGAGTTTCAAGAAACACTAATCTCATTAACCCTATACTTTATGTTTAAAATATATATTAACTTTATTAATGATACTATAGTGTTTGTGCATTTTAATTTAAAAAAATATCTTCACATTTTCCATCTGCTTTTTCAGAAGTGAAAATTTCATTCATCTATGTTCCAAGTAATGGGGATGTGAGTGAACAAGCTGCAAACCCTATCCTCAGGCAACAATTTGGTAACAATACAAACAATAAAATTTAAAAAATTAAAATACAGTGTGAGAGGTGATATAATACACTGGAACGGGATACAGAAACACAGAGGAAGGAGAAACACAAAGAAAAATCAGCAAAAAAGTGAGGAAGTAGGAATAGAATTAAAAAAAATAAACTTTAATGATAAGTCATAATTGAGAGAAAAAAGAGAACAAAAAATTTTAGGGAGTTTATAGACATTTTATTCACAGTATAATACTGTTTTCTAAGGGCATGGACATTGATCAGTAGGCTTATGTTATTGGAAAACCCAGATGAAAGTGACATATGAAATAATTTGTTTGGATACATATAATGGAAAACACCTGAAAAATTATCTACTCAATAAATATGTGTGAGGCCCTCACAATGCAAATATCAAGTATTCCAATGATTTAATGTCCTTTTATTTTTAATTCATGCAACTTTGTGTCATATAACACATAAAATATGTTTCCAGGTGAGAATTACAGGAGTATTCAGAGATTTTTTTATTCTGTGAATAATTTTATAAAAAAAAACATTTAAATTTCATTACTTAAATTGTACCCTTTTAGGGTATTTTCACTTTTATTTTATTGATTATCCAGTTCCCCCTTCTCAGGCAAGTCCATCTTATTCCTTTTTATTAATTGTACAATTTCCAGCTAAGCTGGCTGAGAACTACTCTGTCTTCAAAATTAGAGTTGTCTTATTTGCCTTTTCAAGATCTTTTATGTCAATTGTCACCAAAACTAGAACGTACTTTATTTTTAATTATTTTTGCATTCTACCCCTCCCTATGGTCCCTCAAAGTAAGCTTGGAACTTAGTTGAAAAACTCCACTTAAACTGGTTACATTTTCTCAGCAACATCACATACTACAGAGAACCTCTTTTAATCCACAGATGTTGAGGCAGCACAAGACATTAGCTGTCAAAGTAACTCTCCATAGCCACCTGCTATTTGCATGCAAAACATGCCTCCCTGTTGGGACCACAAAAGTAAATGCATTTTTGAGGAAAAAAGTACTGGTTTAAGCAATGACAGAAATTTTCTTCTCACAAATTACTAAATTTATCTTTATGTGACAAAAATAGCAGGAAATTACAAAAGATGTATAATAATTAGGAAGAAAACATTTTTGCAAGAAAAGTCTCAACCTTGGGGCTTCCCTGGTGGCGCAATGGTTGAGAGTCCGACTGCTGATGCAGGGGACACAGGTTCGTGCCCCAGTCCAGGAAGATCCCACATGCCGCGGAGCAGCTGTGTCCGTGAGCCATGGCCGCTGAGTCTGCGTGTCCGGAACCTGTGCTCCACAACGGGAGAGGCCACAACAGTGAGAGGCCCACGTACCGAAAAAAAAAAAAGTCTCAGCCTTTATCACCAATAAAAAACTTGAAACAAAAATATAGTTATTTGTTTAGCATAATACCTTTTATGGAATAGGAAGAGTTTATACTAGGTATGTTGAAGCTATTACTTTAATTACATAGTATGGAAACTCTTTCATTACCATAATTTAAATATTAAGTTATTTTCATTATAATCTGGAAAAACCTGCATAATTGATTCTCACACTAGCTCAGGATATACTATTCAGTATGTCCTTAACACATGACTAGACAAACTATTGTTAATAAACATATTCATACTATTTTAATGATGTTCCACTGCAATGAACTGAAACTTAAGAAGCTGATCTGAAATCATTGTCTCAACTAACTTGTTATATGTGAATTTTTAAAAACAATTAAGATTACAATTAAAAACTGTTCTCTAATTTACTGTTGAAATGAGACTATCCAGTCATAGTCTACCGCACATTCTCTCCAGAAGAATATTTCCATTAAGCTAGTCAAATAGAAATCGAAGTTGTTATATGTGTTCATGTGTGTATGTGTAAGAGAGAGAAAGAGAAAGAGAAAAAGGGAGTGTTGGAGAGAAAGAGGGAGAGAGATAAAGAGAGAGGGAGGAGAGTGAATAAGCAAAGGCCTTTATTCTTGTCATATATTAATAAAGTGAATATGTGACTAAGTGTATATCTTACACCATGATATGTAAAAAATTATACATTCTCTATTTTCATAAATGCATGGAAGCAGCATGATACTTTGCACCCAAAAATTAAGAACTAGATAAGGAATCAACAAATTAGACTGCTGCTTTTTTAAGGCTTGGCATTGCAAAAATATTATTACCTCATTTTATAATAAAGAAAATATAAATCGTAACAGTTACTGCTGAAGAAATTTGTCTATTACTATTGTGAATAGTATAAAATAAATCCAACATCTTAGACTTCATACAATAGAAAGAACTACTTTTTATTTTCTGATGGCGATCTTATGTCCTCTATAAGTGAGAAACAGCCAAAACAGTAGTGACAACAATATTCACTGTTAAATTAAGATAAGTGGAATGCTGCCTAAGAACAAAACAGAAAAGACAGGAAAAGTATGTATTTCGAAACATTAAATAGATCTGCTCCCAGGTAGATTAGCTTGTTATATCAGTTGTGTTAAATGGAATTATTTCAAATTATTCCTAACAAGATATTATACTTTCTGTTTCCAACATACTTGAAATGAGATACCTAAAGTGTTTTACAAATATAAAGACATTAAGGTTTTTGTGTCTCTGTTAAGTAATGACAAGATACAAGATACACTATTTCCTCAAGCATGTGGAATTTGGGCATATTTTCTTGACTTACAAGACAAAATGCTAAACTCCTTTTCAAGAAAAAGAATCATATATCCCTTCTTTGGTCTCTTATATTGGGATTCCTTTTAAATATGTTCAATAATTTTCATCTAGTTTTTTCCTTATGATAAAAATTAATGACAAATGAAAAGTGTATGGAAAAGTGCTATTAATATACTTTACCAGTTTTACCTTGTTTCTCTAAAGTAAAATGCATTCCAGTGATGCATAATCTCCACAGATTCCCTTTCCTACTTTGTAAACCTTTGAGAGACCATCTTAAATTTTGAAGAGCTAGAAGCAAATAATTATTTATAGAATCTTTATAAAGCGGTTACAGCAAATCGTTTTATTTTCACTAGACAAATAGCAGCTCAACATATATACTGTGTTACCTACCATTGGGGTTGGACCTAATGATCCATGTTCAGGTTGTGATTTATACAATAACGTTCTATTTAATTATCTCTTGATCACGTGGCGCTACCTTAATCTATTTCCCCAGCTTTTCTGCAGGAATTAAACATATTAAGTAAAAAAAGTCACAGTCCTTATGTTACTCTTGAAGAAATTAGGAGCTTTATGTAGATAGCTTCAATATTTCTGACCTTAAGAACTTTATTTTATACACCATGGCTTTTAAAAACTGAATTAAATAAATAAAGATAAAATAGAAAATCTTTCCAAAGAGAAAATCTGATTCAACAATGACAGAAGTGTGGGTTAGAAAATGTACTAGACGGGCTTCATCTGGAGATCTATTTTTTGTTCTAAGCCTTAGGCAAGCCACTTAAACAGCTTCAAGTCTCAGGCTCCACGTGAGGACTTTGGATGTGATGATCTCTAATATTCCTCCAGTTTTAAAATTCAGTGATGATCAAACTGTGCATTTTTGTTCCAGTGATCATTATATATAGTGTTACTTATTTTACCATTTAAAGCATGGCTTTAAAAAAAAAAAAAAACATGAATTGGTACTTGAAAATTGGGCCAGGTATTTTCATTCCCATTGGGGACACCCGGCTTCCGGATGTGTATTATAATGGAGTTTGCTCCTATAAATCCGGTTTTTGCTCAGGAAAAAGGGGAAACAATCTGCACTGCTATAGCAAAGAGCCCTTGTAACTTTCAGTAGGTACTTGTTTTTGGACAAGTTATCTGTGGTTAGAGAAAGGCCATCACAAGACATGACAGTCCCCATCTCTCTTAGGGTCAGAGGTTTGAGAGATTTAGGCAGCAAAGTGTGCAGAGCAGACAACGCCAAAGGTGACAGAGGGAGGTAAAAGCAGTAAATATAACTTGGAAACCTAAACAGTTTGTACAAGTATGTGTGGTGAGTTAAGTAGGCTGAGAAGTGAGAATTACAAGCTTACTCAATGAAACTGTGAATGCAGAATTATCAACCAATATTTTTGAATAGTTAAAAAGTGCAAAGTCCTGTGCTAAGCACAGTAGAAATACAATGATAAATCTGGCTTGACCCAGCCATCAAGATCCATGTCTACAATTAGGAGAGAGAACTAAAACGTATAGAAATAATAACAAGGTAGAACAAGATTAATGCCATAAAATGGAAAATAAATTGCTACAGTAGTTCAGGAGAAAAGAGATTTATTCTTGGAAGGGTAAGGGAGGATTCCATGAAAGAGACAGCATTTAGCTGGGCCTTAAAAGATAAATAGAATGCTGTGATTTGTGGGAGAGAGAGAATTGGAAAGGTGATGGGCATTCCAGACAGAGAAATGCATATTAGCAAAGGAAGTAGACAGGCTGTACAGAACCTGTAATAAGTTGGTACTAAATCCAAAACTTTGACCAAATTGCGAAAACATGAGGTTGATGAAAATAGACTCTAGGATTTCTGGCTTTTTGTTACAGAGCATAAAAGGAAGTTATGCTAGATAAGAAATAGGAAATATCATAAGTCCTACACAACTAGACATGTGTTTTTAAGCTGAGTGGCTTTCTGGCAAGTCTTTCAAAATAATCTATCGTGGATACTCATAACTTTACCTCTTGGATGGGAACATACTAGAGAAAAGATGTGAGGCTGGAGTGGCTTCCACATCTAGCAAAGGAGTTGAAGAGGCAAAAAAGTGGCTAATACAGACTGAGCTCCAGCTTCTCCCAAGTTCACCGATAGTAATTCCTACATTTTGCTTGGGCTATAAGCCACTACCTCCCCTGCACTACACTCAAGAGTTCTTGTGGACCATGCTACTGAGTGTTGTTCTAATGGGTGCTCAGGAAGAATGTACCTTGGGGTAATAATAAAGTTATATCATAGGTTGACTTTTGCCTCTTGAGTTTTGTTTTTGTTTGTTCAAGTACAACTTTACTTCTAAATGATAAAGAAGTCTAAGATCTCGGGCAAGTATATTTATTGGCTTTGGTCTCTTTCCGTGGTGAGTAAAGCATGATTTTTGGTGGAGTTTGGAAAACAAGAGGAATATTTTTTACCCCATGTGAGATAGTCTCAAGAAGACAATTTAATCAACCCAAAGGACCCCTACAAGGGCAACCCAGAGAAGTTTTAACTTTTGTCAGAATACTTTAAGAGTAGGCTGATTAAGAGTTCCTGGTGATTTCCTTAACTACTTTGATACTAACCATAGTGGTTTTTAAAATATCTGTTACTCTTGAAATATAGCTGCTTTTTTCTTTGTATTTTTCTTTTAAATGAGCAATGGCTATATTTCTGTGAGAGAAAAACAAATGATTTGCTTTGAAATATTTAAAACACTCTACTGTATTTAGACCAGAAACACACCAATATCAAATTGCATATTGATAAAATCTATAGGCAATATATGATATTACAGTGCCTTCTTGCAAGCTAGTAGATTGTTTTCGGGTTGTACAGTCAGACAGACCTGAATTTGCATCCCAGTATGACCACTTAACGTGTTAGGTAATTAAATTTTTTCATTATCTCTTTCCAGTCTTATTTCTCCTGTCTGAAAAATGGGAACAATTATTTATTTCATCTGTTTTTTGCAAGACTTAAGTGAGATAATGTGCTAATTACCTGGCACAATACATGGCAAGCAGCAGGTATGCAATGAAAAAATTATATTCATATATAAGAATGAAGGCATTTAGAAGTATCCTTGAGCAGCCAATCCGATACATATAATTAAAAGAAGGAACTACTTTATGCACTCATTATGATTTTGGGGTCCATGTATTATTTTTATTATTCCAGGAAATACTCATGCGCATAGAAAAATATATATATTTTTTTTTTCTGGTAGAAACTACCCAAATGTAAACTCTACAACAGAAGACACAATAATTGTCTTCTTTGCTGTTGTATCATTGACTTCTGAAAGAGCATTGGATACACAATAGGACCTCAACTAATAATTATTCAATGAAAAAGAATTGATATCCATTTAGGGAACCCACCTAACCTAGACATATTAAATACATTTCAAACATGTGGTTCTTCATAAAACATTTCTTGTGAGTTAGCCTAAATTGTATTCTTGTGTAACAAAGTTTCCCTTCTCAAAAGCTAAAGTTCACTTCAACCCCCAAAGGGAGACCCAATGGAAGCAAATTAGCAACACCTCAATGTTAAATTCAGACTGATTTTAGAATGCATGTAAATGAAGATGCATTTTCACTACAATGCTGTATGCAGAAAATATAAAATATATTCTTAAGAAGGGATGTGTATATGATTTTTCTATTTTATTTATTTATTATTATTTTTTTTTCCAGTACGCGGGCTTCTCACTGCTGTGACCTCTTCTGTTGCAGGGCACAGGCTCTGGACGCACAGGCTCAGCGGCCATGGCTCATGGGCCTAGATGCTCCGCGGCATGTGGGATCTTCCCGGACCGGGGCACGAACCCGTGTCCCCTGCATCAGCAGGCTGACTCTCAACCACTGCGCCACCAGGGAAGCCCAATTTTTCTATTTTAAATTCATGTTTATAAAACGTAGATCAAAGCTGTATTTTTGGTAGTAGTTCAGAGTGTTAAGATGATTACAATAGGGAAACTTCTGTATTGAATTGTAATACTTCACTATATTTCTCAGTACATATTTACCCATATCCAAATTTTCATATATTAAAGCTAGTGATGAAAATCTATTTTCAAAGCACTAGCATTTTCTATTTTATGTCAGTACTTTATTTCACTGTGGTGTTTCTCACATATCTGAACCTGATATTGCCTACATTAAAAATAAAATATTTTAATTTGATCCATGTAAATATATAAAACACAATCAATGTAGCTTTTCCTGTTAGTCTAAGATTATAGTTATATTCCAACAATTTTAATGGTTAAATTATTTCCCAAGTTTATATGTTTGTGTTATTAAAGGGAAGTATTCTAATGTCCTAAATTAGTTGGACAGATGACACATTTTAATGACAAAACTATGTTAGCTCTCATGTTGAAAAAACTTAAAAATCTGTACGTTCTCCTTTTATCTAACACGTGGTTATTTTCCATCTCCTTTTGAATTCTGCAAGATTTAGAAACATGCTTTAATATTTATCAAAGCATGCTGAGAATTTTTATTAATTATTTATTCAATTATCAAAATGGGGCAGCATATCAATATAACTAATAATGTACTAGAAGAGGAAAACCATTTTCTCTGAAAATCCTTGTCCATATGTTTTGTGCATGGGGATGCATTCCTTTAAAAAATACAGTTAATCTTTTGCTTATTTCAACAAATTAAATGTTTAATGAAAATATATTGCATGCTGAATCTCACAGTACCAGGTACATAGTGAATATTTGTGGCAGATCAGATAGCTGTCCACCAAATATTTGTGTTCACTTTCCATAATAGTGAAGGTGTGGCTGGAAAATTGCATAGATGAATATATAACTAGTTCTTAAAAAAAATGAGTGAAAGTGATGTATGCCTCCACTTACAAATATGGTATATAAAACTCTCATGTATGTTCTTCTTCCCTTCTAACAGGCTGGTATAAAAAGGAACAACATGATAACTTCTGGAGTCACATGATGACATGGTAGAGACAAGATGGAAGAAAACTGGAAACACTACTTGAAGTAGAGCTACCTAACCAGGGACACTTGTAATGGATAAATCTGTTTGTGTGTGTTTACAGTTGGAGTGAAAAGTGGGTTGGTATAAAACTAAATTCTTGTCTTCCATAATAGGAAGTAAATAAAAATAACAATAATTATGTAACAATAAAAACAATAATAACACTAGCTCCATTTATTAAACACTTATAATTCACTAATCTAAATGAGGTAGATACATTCAATAGTTGAATTTTTATTACTCTATGATCAGAGTAAGAACTCTTGTCATCACCATTTTATGAATTTATGAATTTGGACACTGTTCATGCCCAGAAGGTTTAAATAAATTGCCCAAGATCACGTAGCTAAAACTGTAGGATTTAGATAGAAACCCATGCTGGCTAACTTAAGTCTGAGTTTTTAAACACTACCCATATCAAAGCTTTGTATTGCCTCACATTGAAAAATCAAGAAATAATAGAAAAAATATTATTTAGAAATATTAAGGAATATATAAGAATAATGTAAAAGAAGTGAAAATGTTTGAGTCTGCAGAAAGGAGTTTCAGGGCAGGGAGAGACTGAGCCAAATGACTGTGATTTCTCATTATAAGCTTGGTAGAATTTTTTTATTTCAACTCTATGTAAATGTATCACTTTCAAAAATAAGAGAAAGGAGTATATTTCAAAATACAGCTTGTATATATTTATTATGTTACATGACTTCTCTATAGTGTCCAAAATCCCACTAAAACATGTCGTTAGAAAATGAGAACAAATAAATGCTTACATAATAGTGGACACCCTTGTCTTGTTCCTGATCTTAGAGGAAATGCTGTCAGTCTGTTTCTGCCTTGTAAATAAGTTCATTTGTCTTGTTTTTTTCTTAGATTCCTCAAATAAGCGAATCATATGATATTTGTCTTTCTCTGACTGACTTACTTCACTTAATATGATAATCTACAGGTCTACCCATGTTGCTGCAAATGGCATTATTTCATACATTCTTATGGCTGAGTAATACTCCATTGTGTATATGTACCATATCTTCTTTATCCATTCCTCTGTTGATAGACGGTTAGGTTGCTTCCATGTCCTGGCCATTAAATATAGTACTGCAATGAACATTGGGGTGCATGTATCATTTCAAATTATGGTCTTTTCTGGGTATATGCCCATGAGTGGGATTGCTAGGTTAAATGGTAGTTCTATTTTTAGCTTTTTAAGGAAACTCGATACTGTTCTCCATAGTGGCTGTACCAATTTACATATGCACCAACAGTGTAGGAGGGTTCTGTTTTCTTCACATCCTCTCCAGCATTTATTGTTTGCAGATTTTTTATGATGGCAATTTTGACTGTTGTGAGGTGATATTTCATTGTAGTTTTGATTTGCATTTCTCTAATAATTAGCAATGCTGAACATCTTTTCCTGTGCATCTTGTCCATCTGTATGTATTCTTTGGAGAAATGTCTATTTACATCTTATACCCATCTTTTGATTTGGTGGTTTGTTTTTTTGATATTCAGCTGCATGAGCTCTTTGTAAATTTTGCAGATTAATCCCTTCTTGGTCACAACATTTGCAAATATTTTCTCCCATTCTGTGGATTGTCTTTTTTTTGTTTGTTTTATTTATGTTTTCCTTTGCTGTGAAAAAGCATTTGAGCTTAATTAGGTCCCATCTGTTTATATTTGTTATTATTTCCATTACTCTAGGAGACAGATCAAAAAAGATATTGCTGCAATTTATGTCCAAGAATGTTCTGCCTGTTTTCCTTTAGGAATTTTAGAGTATCCATATTTACATTTAGGTCTTTAATCCATTTTGAATTTATTTTTGTATATGGTGTTAAAGAATGCTCTAGTTTCATTTATTTACATGTAACTGTCCAGTTTTCCTGCACCATTTCTTGAAAAGATTGTCTTTTCTCCATTGTATAATCTTGTCTCCTTTGTCATAGATCATTTGATCATAGGAGCGTGGGTTTATTTCTGGGCTTTCTATCCTGTTCCATTGATCTATATTTCTGTTTTTGTGACAGTATCATACTGTTTTGATGACTTTAGCTTTGTAGTATGGTCTGAAGTCAGTGAGCCTAATTCCTCCAGTTCTGTCTTTCTTTCTCAAGATTATTTTGGCTATTCAGGGTCTTTTGTGTCTCCATACAGATTTTAAGAGTTTTTTGTTCTAGTTCTGTGAAAAATGCCATTGGTAATTTGATAGGGATTGCATTGAATCTGTAGACTGCCTTGGTTAGTATAGTCATTTTGACAATATGATTCTTCTAATCCAATAATACAGTATATCTTTTCATCTGTTTGTGTCATCTTTGATTTCTTTCATAGCATCTTATACTTTTTGGAGTACAGGACTTTTGTCTCCTTAGGTATGTTTATTCCTAGGTATTTTATTCTTTTTGATGTAATGGTAATGGAATTTTTTTTTTTAATTTCCCTTTCTGATTTTTCACTGTTAGTGTATAGAAATGCAACAGATTAGTGGGTATTTATTTCGTATGCTACAACTTTACTGAATTCATTGTTGAGCTCTAGTAGTATTCTGGTAGAAACTTTATGGTTTTTTATGTATAATATCATGCCATCTGCAAATAGTGACAGTTTTACTTCTTCTTTTCCAAGTTGGATTCCCTTTATTTTATTTTATTTTTTTCTTCTCTGATTGCTGTGGCTAGCACTTCCAAAACTATGTTGAATAAAAGTGGAGAGTGGACATTCTCATCTTGTTCCTGATCTTAGAGGAAATGCTTTCAGCTTTTCACCACTGAGTATGATATTAGCTATAGTTTTGTCATTCATGGCCTTTATTATGCTGAGGTATGTTCCCTCTATGCTCATTTTCTGGAGAGTTTTTTCTCATAAATGGGTGTCGAATTTTGTCAAAAGGTTTTTCTGCATCTACTGAGATGATCATATGGGTTTTATCCTTTAATTTGTTGATGTGGTGTATCACACTGATGGATTTTTGGTTACTGAAGAATCCTTGCATCCCTGGTATAAATTCCACTTGATCATGGGCTATTATCCGTTTAATGTATTGTTGTATTCGGTATGCTAGTAATTTGTTGAGGATTTTTGAGTCTATGTCAATCACTGATATTGGCTGGTAATTTTCTTTTGTCGTGAGATCTTTGTCTGGTTTTGGTATTAGCACAATGGTGGCCTCATAGAATGAGTTTAACAGTATTCTTTCCTCTGCAGATTTTTGGAGGTGTTTCAGAAGGAGAGATGTTAACTCTTCTCTAAGTGTTGGATTGAATTTTCCTGTGAAGCCAACTGGTCCTGGACTTTTTTGTTGTTGGGAGTTTTTGTTTTTGTTTATTTGACATCTTTATTGGAGTATAATTGCTTTACAGTGGTGTGTTAGTTTCTGCTTTATAACAAAGTGAATCAGCTATACATATACATATATCCCCATATCTACTCCCTCTTGTATCTCCCTCTCACCCTCCTTATCCCACCCCTCTAGGTGGTCACAAAGCACCAAGCTGATCTCCCTGCGCTATGAGACTGCTTCCTACTATCTATGTATTTTACATTTATATGGAGTTTTTAAATAATGGTTTCAATATCAGTGCTTGTGACTGGTCTGTTCTATTTTCTATTTATTCCTGATTCAGTCTTGGGAGATTGTACCTTTCTAAGAATTTGTCTATTTCTTCTAGATTGTCCATTTTATTGGCAAGTGGTTGCTTGTAGCAGTCTCTTATGCTCCTTTGTATTTCTGTGGTGTCCATTGTAATGTCTCCTTTTTCATTTCTAATTTTATTGTTTTGAGCCCTCTCCTTTTCTTGATGAGTCTGGCTAAAGGTTTATTAATTTTGTTTATCTTCTCAAAGAACCAGCTTTTATTTTCATTGATCTTTGTTATTGTTTTCTTTGTCACTATTTCATTATTTCTGCTCTGATTTTTATGATTTTTTCCTTCTACTAACTTTAGGTTTCGTTTGTTCTTCCTTCTCTAGTTGCTTTAGGTGTAAGTTTAGGTTGTTTATTGAGGTTTTTCTTGCTTCCTGACGTAAGATTTTATTGCTATAAACTTCCCTCTTAGACCTGCTTTTGCTGTGTCCCATAGGTTATGGATTGTTGTGCTTATTTTTCATTTGTCTCTAGATATTTTTTGATTTCCTCTTTGATTTCTTCAGTGATCCATCAGTTGTTTAGGAGCATATTGTTTAGCCTTCACATTTGTGTTTTTTACAGTTTTTTGTCTTGTATTTTATTTTAATCTCATAGCATTGTGGTTTCAAAAGATACTTGGTATGATTTCAATTCTCTGAAATTTACCAAGGCTCACTTTGTGGCCCAGCATGTGGTCAATGCTGGAGAATGTTCCATGTACACTTGAGAAAATGTGTATTCTGCTGCTTTTGGATAGAATGCTCTATAAAATGTCATTTAAGTCGATGGGGTCTAATGTGTCATTTAAGGCCTGTGTTTCCTTTTTGATTTTCTATCTGGATGATATGTCCATTAACTCAAGTGCAGTGTTAAAGTCCCCCACTGTTATTGTGTTACTGTTGATTTCTCCTTTTATGACTGTTAGCATTTGCCTCATATATTTTGGTGCTCCTATGTTGGGTGCGTATATATTTACGGTTGTTAGATCTTCTTCTTGGGTTGATCCCTTGATCATTATGTAGTGTCCTTGTTTGTCTTTTGTAACAGTCTTTATTTTAAAGTCTATTATGTCTGATATGAGTATTGCTGTTCCAGGTTGCTTTAGTTTTCTTTGCATGTTTACCTTTAGTTTAATTTTACCTTTAGTGTATCTTTAGTTTAATATAATTGGAATACCTTTTTCCATCCCCTCACTTTCAGTCTGTATGTGTCCCTAGATCTGAAGTGGTTCTCTTGTAAACAGCAAATATACAGGTCTTGTTTTTGTATCCATTCAGCCAGTATATGTCTTTTGGTTGGAGCACTTAATCTGTTTACATTTAAGGTAATTATCTATATGTATGTTTTTATTGCTTTGTTGTTTGTTTATGTAGATGTTCTTTCTTCCCTTTCTCTTTTGTTCTCTTCTCTTGTGATTTGATGACTAACTTTAGTGTTGTGTTTGGATTCCTTTTTCTTTTTTCTGTGTGTATCTATTTTAGATTTTTGGTTTGTGGTTACTATGAGGTTTTGATATAGCAGTATATATATATATATATATATATATATATATAAAATTGTTTTATGTTGCTGGCCTTTTAATTTCAAATGCATTTCCAATATCCTGCATTTATGCTGTCCTCTCTCACAATTGCTGGTTTTGAAATCATATTTGTGTGCAGATGATTTCCTACCTTTACTGTTTGTTTGCCTTTATTGGTGAGCTTTTCCATTCATAAATTTATTGTTTCTAGTAGTGGGCTTTTCTTGTTTCCACTTAGAGATGTTCCTTTAGCATTTGTTGCAAAGTTGGTCTGGTGGTGCTGAATTCTCTTAGCTTTTGCTTGTCTGTAAAGATTTTGATTCTTCTAACAAATCTGAATGAGAGCCTTGTTAGGTAGAGTATCCTTCGTTGTAGGTCCTTCCCTTTCATCACTTTAAATATATCATGCCACTCCCTTCTGGCCTGCAGAGTTTCTGCTGAGAAATTAGCTGATAACCTTATGGAAGTTCCCTTGTACCTTATTTGTTTCTTTTCCCTTTTTTCTTTTAATATTTTTTCTTTGTCTTTAATTTTTGTCAGTTTGATTACTTTCTGCCTCCATGTGTTCCTCCTTGGGTTTATCCTGTATGGGACTCTCTTCATTTCCTGAACTTTGGTGACTGTCTCCTTTCCCATGTTAGGGAATTTTTCAGCTATTATCTCTTCAAATATTTCCTCAGGTCCTTTCTCTCTCTCTTCTCCTTCTGGGACCCCTATATTAGGAATGTTGGTGCATTTAATGATGTCCCAGAGGTCTCTTAGGCTGCCCTCATTTCTTTTCATTCTTTTTTCTTTATTGTGTTCTGTGGCAGTGATTTCCAATCTTCTAGCTTCCAGCTCATTTATTTGTTCTTCTGCCTTAGTTATTCTGCTATTGATTACTTCTAGTGTATTTTTCATTTCAGTTACTGTATTGTTTACCTCTGTTTTTCTTTAGTTCTTCTAGGTCTTTGTTAAATATTTCTTGCTTCTTGATCTGTGCTTCCATTCTTTCTCCGAGATCCTGGATCATCTTTTCTATGACTACTCTGATTCTTTTTTGGTGTAGATGGCTTATCTCCACCTCACTTAATTGTTCTTCTGGGGTTTTATCTTGTTCCTTCATCAGGGACATACACCTGTGCCATATCATTTTGTCTAACTTTCTGTGATTGCATTTTTTGTTCCTCAGGCTGCAGGGTTGTAGTTCTTCCTGCTTCTGTTGTCTGTCACCTGTTGGATGAGGGCTAATAAGAGACTTTGACAGGCTTCCTGGAGGGAGGGACAAGTTCCAGATGGGAGGGACACGTTCCTGCCAACTGGTGGATGGAGCTGTGTCTTGTCCCTCTGGTGGGCAGGGCTATGCTCAGGAAGCGTTTAAGCAGCCTCTCTGCTGATGGGTGGGGCTGTGTTCCTGCCATTTTGGCTGTTTGGTATGAGGTGTCCAAGCTTTGGAGCCGATAGGCTGTTGGGTGGGCCATGTCTTTGTGAGAAAATGGCAGCCTCCAGGAGGCTCACACCAATGAATATTCCCCAGAGCTACCCCTGTCAGGGTCTTTGTCCTCACACTGAGGCACAGCTGCCCCCTGCTTCCACAGGATATCCTTTAATGCTAACAGGTAGGTCTGGTCCATCTCTTATGAAGTCACTGCTTTTTCCCCTGGGTGCTGGTGCTCACAAATCCTTGTGTGCACCCTCCAAGAGTGGAGTTTCTGTTTCTCTCAGTTCTGTGGGATTCCTGCAATCAAACCCTGCTGGCCAATGCCAGATGCTCTTGGGGCTCTTCCTCTCCTGTTGCCAGGCACTCAGGCTGGGCAGCCTGACATAGGGCTCAGAACTTTCATTTCTGTGGTATAGTTGCTTTCCAGTTAGTGCATTGCCCTCCCACTGGGTATGGGATTTGATTTTATCATGATTGTTCTCCTCCCACCATCTCACTGTGACTTCTTCATTGTCTTTGGATGTAGAGTATCATTTTAGTAGGTTCCAGCGATTTTTTGTAAATTGTTGTTCAGAAATTAGTTGTGATTATGGTGTTTTTGTGAGAAGCAGTGAGCTCAAGTCCTTCTACTCCACCATTTTTTCTCCTTCATGACATACTTTTTATTGAAGGTTTAATTCTCAAATTTATAGTGATAACATTAATCAAGTAGGTGCTGTTTTAAAGGATGCAAAATTATGCAGTGTCCCAGAAGTGGCAAAGGTTTAAAAACTTACATACAACCACATCAAGGGTAATTTTTAAATTAGTTAACCTTTAAGAGATAAAAACAGGAAGCCTATGGTGTATGTATTTTGCTTTCTTCTTAATCTGGCTCATATAAAAATGGGTCTTTATTATATTTTTATCTATAATTTTTATATGTCTAAATTAAATCTTAATGATGTAAAAATAAATGTATTATAAATGCACTTTTATAATATAAATGTCAATAGAAAATAAATGTAAATAGTAAGTATTATAAAAATATAAGTAAAAACTAAATTTAAAAACATGGAGAATATTACTCCATGATATTGGGAGGTCTGTAAGACTATAAACTCCAGTCTAGAAACTGTCCTGTTGCTTGATGAGAATAACAAAATTCCTAATATTCATGTAAGTAAAACATATCCAATCTGATAGGCCCTTTAAATTGAAGAAAGGAGAATTCCCTGGTTGCACATTGGTTAAGAATCTGCCTGCCAATGCAGGGGACACAGATTCATTCCTTCCTCCAGGAAGATCCCACATGCCATGGAGCAACTAAGCCCATGTGCCAGAACTACTGAGCCTGCTCTCTAGAGCCCGCAAGCCACAACTATCAAGCCCACGTGCCACAACTACTGAATGTGCATGCCTAGAGCCCATGCTCCACAACAAGAGAAGCAACCACAATGAGAAGATTGCACACTGCAATGAAGAATGGTCCCTGCTCGTCGCAACTAGAGAAAGCCCACATGCAGCAACAAAGACCCAATGCAGCCATAAATAATAAATAAATTTATTTTTAAAAATTGAATAAAGGTCACTATTGTAATTTTTATTATGTCAGTGTTTCCTTTATTTAGCTGATTGTACAAAAAGAGAAAATCTTACTGGGATTTGCTACATCTCTAAATAACACGAGGGTCATTATGGTAAATAAAAGCCATTGCAGCTCATAAGTAGAAGAAATATTTGGTGAAATACTTTACCTGTACAAGTTAGGTATGGTTAAGAGCTAAATTACTTTATGGTCCTTTGGTTGAATGCTTGAATCCTAAATGTCTACAATGGATGACTTATTTAGGGCTTGCAGTCATATATTTAAACTGAGACCTGTCTGCATGATTTGTGTTTTACTCTAACTATTTTCTTTTGCTCAGTTGCAGGAATAAATTAGAGGGAAACCTGGTTTTTACCAGAGTTGGAATGTTTTCAGGAAAACGTTTTTGAGAAAGAGAGGGACAACAGATTTGACCATGTGTGAAAGGAAGAGATTCTACTGATGGACACTGGGCACATAAACTGGCTAAGAAGAGGAGCATGGACATGTGGTAGATGATAGACAATAAAAAGATTTTCCATTATATTTGTTACAATGAAAAATTATGATTCTGTGTGATGACGTGGAAGCACAGATAAATAGTTTTTCATCAAGTACAATTCAATTGTTCTAGTATATATGTACCTAAGATATCATAAAATAATTTCAACCTGTATGGCTTTATGTTTAACATTTTAATCAGAAAATGTCCTCAAGTACAGAACATTTCTTGGATATTCTGATGAAAATTCTAGCGATTTCAAATTGGCCAAAAGAGCATTTTAATAGCAACCTATTTAGAGCTTGGAGTTTGTGTTACACTCCTCTCTTTATCCTGATATTAAAATAGTATTGGTAACATTTGGAAGTAGTAAACATCTGAGAAAAAATGTGGAAGGAACTGTAGACTCCAGTTCACAGAGTGTGGGCAGTGAATTTGCAGCAGGTATCTGGAGGAAGTGGACAGTTAGAATATTATATTCAAATCATTTTGCAAATCTGATTTCTTCTTTTTTTTCTACTCAAAGATTCTTTTTTTTGTAAATTACAAAGATTAACCCCCCTTTCATTTCTTGAATCTCTATGTCTTTCGTCGCCTTTTAGATAAAACTCCAAGTGGGCATTGCATTTTAAAAAATAAATGGAGGTCACTCCAACTTGGAATCCCATCTGTGAAGAAACACCTGCACAATTGCTTTCATTCATATGCTGTACTCATCAGTTTCACACCTGGAGTGCAATCAGAGAAACAATTATGATGCTTGTATGGAAAAGCATACATCTGAATTAATTTACAAAGTCTTTAAAAGTCAAAGAAATAGTGGTATATCTCATTGGACATATCCATTACAAAGACTTCAATATTTAGGAATATATTTTTTATGGTTAATGACATGGTTGAACTTTTAACATTTTTCTCAGTATTTGAATGTGTATATCTCTTAAATGGCTGACACTTTATATTTTCATAATCTTTACAAGATTAAGAAAATTAAAAAAAAACCCAAAAAACAAATGGACTCTCTATGTGTGCATATGTACAAATCTTTTTTCTAAATATTTTTTCCTTTTTGTAATAATATACTTTTCACAGAAAAAGCAACTGAAATTTCGCTGATACACAGAAAAATCTGTTTTGATTTTTATACTTTTGCTTCTATATTGGAATTCCAGGCAGTCATTGTAAAAAGTCTTTCAAGTAAATATAACACAGCTTTCTCTAATGTTTTGATTAATACCTTTTTTTTCTCAACTAATGTCAGAATTTTCACTAGATTTTAGGTAACTGTTTGAAAAACAGAGCTCTGGAAAACTTGGTTTACTTAATCCTATGCAAGTTATGAATACTGGCTGTCCCATTCTACAATTACATAACTTTGAAAGAAGATAGTATCTCATAATGGCTAAAAGCTAAAGTTCTGGAGTCAAAAGAACTAAGTTCAAATTATGGTTCCACCACTTACTAGACATTTTATCTTAAAAAAGTTACTTAAAATCTTTAAGTCTCAGATTTTCCTCTGTAAAATGAGGATAATAATAATATCTACCTGCTGGAATTGTGGTGAGGATTAAATGTAATGTTTTTATGAGACACTTAAAATAGTGCCTTGCATACAATAAACACTCAATAAAAACTGTTAGCTATGATTACCCATGGTATAAATATTCCCAGCCCCTTCTATTGCATGCTTTATGTGAGGTATAATTTTAGATACCTACTCCAAAAATGCTGCTTATGGCCTGAAAAATAGAGAGAGAATAGGAGCACATTGTACTTCTGTTCAGGATTAGGGCAAGGGTTTAAGCACTCTGTGC
This sequence comes from Stenella coeruleoalba, assembly GCF_951394435.1. Classification (NCBI taxonomy): domain Eukaryota; kingdom Metazoa; phylum Chordata; class Mammalia; order Artiodactyla; family Delphinidae; genus Stenella; species Stenella coeruleoalba. The sequence continues at coordinate 72,017,789 of NC_137152.1, read as the reverse complement.
AAGCCTATAAAAGGAGAATAATCCTATAAAGGGACTTTGTCATTTCACCCTTGTGCCATGAGATACAAGAGTGGGGGACACAGGCCAAGACAAACGGGTATGAGAAACTTGTGGCAGTAATTAATGTAGTAGTAGCAGTTATGGCCAGTGGTCGAAGTCAGTAGTCACTGTGTGAGGAGTGGATAGGGGAAAAATTCCTAAGTTAGATCAAAACATCCTAGTCTAGCTGGTACATCTGGGTTTTACTCTGGTTCCCCATAATTATCAGCTTAATTATAGCATGTTTATTTTGTTTCCAAACCTTATTATAATCTGGACCTTATCTTCCTTTAAAGAGCCATGTGTCCTTCCTCTGTCTTCTTTTTCTCCAAGAATAAATAAAATAGGGAGCTTTTACATATTTTAATTTATTTTTATTATTTTAATTAGATTGCAAAATATAGGATTAAGAGACATGGCATCATATTCCTTCTTTGATATTAACCAAGCCTGTTCACCTTGAAACACCACATAACGTCTATTCTTCTTCTGCTTTTTAAAAAATAAGCTAGTATAAAGGTCAAATGAAAATAATGTGGCTCCTGTTTTTTGGTTGGATTGTTTTATAGTGTTGAAATTATTTTATCAACCCTATTAAAATTATATTACTCTCTTCTGTACTGAAGGACACATTTAAAATATGATAGATTTAATTTAGATAAATTTGAGGTCATTGAGAAAAGGAAAAAATAATGTTCTACTAGAAACTTCATATGTGGAAACTGCTCACAATAAAGATAAGGTATTTGAAGACCTCTTGACTGTCTACATCTTGAATGTTTTGATATTTTTAATTCTTCTAAATCTTATAATACCTTAAAAGAAAGGTACAATTTCAAGGTACAACTAATTTGATAATAATAGATAATTTCTAGAAACTGTACATGAACCACAACAGCATAATATGACTGATGTAGTTTCTGATTATTATTTCACTGAAAACACTAATAAAACCAATGGAAAACGATAGTTAAATTTAATTTCTTTGTGGAAAGAAACATTTCAAGTTCATAGTGGTCCTGCTTATGCCAATCTATGCCATGAGATGCAGTGAAATATATTGTGAAGAAAGTGGACCATGGAGTCGGTTGTATCATATTGGACATTCTTTTTAATCACACTGTCTCTCCATTTCCTCTTATGAAAGAAAACAGAAATTAAATAACCACATAATACATTTGTTTTGAATCTTAAATTATATATATTATATATATATATATATATATATATATATATATATATATATATAACATTGTCTAGCACATACTTGGTGTTTATATATATTTGATTTTCCCTTCTATGTCTGTGAGAGGAATAGATAAATTATTAATCATGAAATGGTTTTATCATGGCTAAATTGACTTTGAGAATTGTTAAATTTTCAAACATCAGACTTTCCATTAGTCAATGAATTGATCAAACTAAACAAAATAATCCATGTGATCCAAAGTCTCATCCATTTATCAATTAAGATTAAGTGGTTAAATAGCTAAGGTACAGCAAGCACATCTGTGTCATTGTATATCTGAGAATCAGATAAGGTTAAATAAAAGGATCAAAGAAAAATATTGAAAAAATATATTCCTGTTAAAAGTACTAACAAGATTGAACACACTTTCATTATTTTGTGTAAATGTTGCTATTATGAACCACAAACTGTAAACCAGACAGAAAATGTTTCTTTAAAACAGGACTACATGCTCTGTAAAATAGAGCTAAATAAGAATAATATCCTTGTCACTAGCTTTTAAAACCTTTATACTCTAAAAGAAGTAATTAACCTTTCTTGACTTATGCAGAGAAGATTTTCAGTTGGAATTATTTTAATTATTATGTTAATACTCTTTAGTATCTATAGGTTGTTGAATCATTATGCTTCATATTACTCTAAATATGTTCCATATATATAAAAGGTTTTCAGTGGTTTAGAAATATTATAGGGAGAAAAATGTTTCTGAACAAATGGAATTCTTATGGATATAAATTTTTAAGAGAAATTTATTTTATTGTTCAGAGTCAATTGTCCATTATTCTTAATAGGAGAGAAATGAGAGATAAGTAGAATCTGTAGGTAGATTGCAGCCTACTCAGCCATTTAAACAATTTTTCTTCTCAGACATTTTATCCCATTTATTAACCAAAAGCAAAATTAACTAATTTGCTATAGAGGATCATCTTCTTCCACATTGTCATCAATTATTCGTTGATAGGATTATTAGTCACCATAAAATGGGGCTGTTATAGTTTCACTGACTTTACTGAAAACAGTTATATATCCTGGCTATTTTGGGCTGCCAATACAACACTTTTAGATTGGTTATCTGGTGTGATTTAGAACTTATCATTATGATATTAACTGGAATGAGTTTTCCAGGTATCCATACGCCCTGTTAAATTCAAATAATCAGAAGACTTTCCTCAGTGCTTTCTGAATTGGATCTACCCAATAGATTATGCAATCTACCCAAAATATACACTTTCTACCATATTTATTAAAAAATAACATACTAACAAACAAAATAGCTTGCTGGATATAGATAAGGTAACTTCCCCGGTAAATTCTATGAAATACTTAAGGAAGGAATTACAATGCTACATAAACTATTCCATAATATGGAAGAAAAGGAAATAACCTCTAATTAGTTTTATGAATACAGCATAACCTTGATATCAAATCCTGACAATGATATCAAGAGAAGGAAAAATTTCAGGCCAATCTTCATCATGAATGTTGATAGAAAGATTCTAAACATAATATTAGCTATATGGATCAAGAAAAAATAAAAAGAATAACAAATTGAAACAAAGTATGTTTATAATAATGCAAGATTATTTTAACATTAAAAAACAACCAATGAAAATTAACACAATTGATTAAATGAGAAAATCATTTGACCATTTAAACTGATGAAGGAAACATAGTTAATAAAATTTAACAACTGCCTGTGATTGAAAGTTTAAAATACTAGAAATAAGAGCGAATTTCCTTAATCTGATAAAGTGTATCTACAGAAAACCTATATCAAACAACATCAATAATAGTGCAATGCTGAAAGATTTTTATCTGAGACAGATAATGACATAAGGATACCTGACATCACCACTTTTTACCTATTCTACTAAAGGTTTTAGCCAATATATTAAGGTAAATAAATAAATAAATAAAATTAAGAGTATCAGTATTCAAAAGAAAATAATAAAGCTTTTATTATTTCCTGATGCCATGATTGGTCTCTTAGAAAATACAAAAAAAATCTACATATAAATCATCAAAATTAATGTAGGAGTTTAGCAATTTGTTGACTAAAGGTAAAAATATAAAAGCAAATTTTATTTCTATATGCCAGCAACAGTTAGCAAGTGACATTTAAAATGTATAATTAACAATAATATCAAAAATATCAGGGGCTTCCCTGGTGGCGCAGTGGTTGAGAGTCTGCCTGCCGATGCAGGGGACACGGGTCCATGCCCTGATCCGGGAAGATCCCACGTGCCGTGGAGCAGCTGGGCCCGTGAGCCATGGCTGCTGAGCCTGTGCGTCTGGAGCCTGTGCTCTGCAATGTGAGAGGCCACAGCAGTGAGAGACACGCATACTGCAAAAAAAAAAAAAAAATCAAACACTGATACTCATTAAAATTGCAGGAGCTATACACAGGAAACAACAAAGTACTTCTGAAAGAAATTAAAGAAGATGTAAATAAATGGAGGATTATACCAAATTTATGACTTGTAAGATTCAGTATTGTAAGGTGTAAATTTCCCAAATTATTCTATAGATTCAATGAAATCCAAATAAAATTTCCATCAAGTTTTGTTGTCGTTGACAGCATATTCTAAAATTTACACAGAATCACAAATGACAAATTATTCCACACACTTTTGAAGAATAAGATCAAGGTGGCTTGATGTACTATACTGAATATCAAGATTTATTATAAAGTTACATCAACAGGAATGTGTTAGTAGTTCAAGTGTTACCGAGTCCAAGCTCACTCTGCTCACTGCATGATAGGCCAATAAGTTGGAGATGAGGTGTTGAGGCAAGGAATAGTGAGTTTATTTGGAAAGCTGGGCATCCAAGAAAGTGGCAGACTAGTGTCCTAGAGTACCATCATATTGGGGTCTGGATGCTAGTTTCTTTTATAGAACAGAGAGGGGGAGGAGGTGAGGAAGTAAAGTAAAAAGACCATAAGTCTTGCAAAATATCTCCTGGTTTTGGCCAGCCTCGGGGAGGGGATGCATTAATTTCTTCTTTTCTGCAGCCATTCACATGTGGTCAGGGTCAGCATGTCTCCCTGTGAACTGAACAGATACACTTTAGTAACATTCAGGCAGCCGGGCAGGGTTCCCCAAGGCAGGCCCTTATGTATGCCTATAGCTATAGACAGAACAAAAGCAATAGAAAGCAAAGGTAAAAGGAAAAGGAACAGATCCAATATGGAGTCAGATTTTGTTCTTCCCTGTTACACAAGTACGGCCAAATAGACTGATAAAACAAAAAAGAACACCTAGATATAATCCCACACATATGTGTTCACTTGATTAATGCCAAAAGTGGCAGTGTACCTCAATGCCAGTAGCATACTGTTTTAATTAATGTAACTTTGTAACATATATTTGAAATTAGGAAATGTGATGTCTACAGGTTTTTTTCTTCTTTCTCAAGAGTGAGTACTTAACTTCTTTAGGGTCTCTTATGGTTCCATATTAATTTTAGAATTGTTCTTAATATTTCTGTAAAAAGTGTCACTGAGACTTTGATAGGTTTTGCTTTGAATATGTGCATAACTTTGGGTAGTATAGACATTTAAACAAGTTCTTTTATTCCAATCTATGAACGCTGGATGTCTTTACATTTATTTGTGTCTTCTTTACTTTCTTTCATTAATGTTTTGTAGTTTTCAGTATACAGGTCTTTCAACTTCTTGGTTGTTTGTTCTTAAGTGCTTAATTTTGATGTCATGGTAAATAGTATTTTTTTCTTAATTTCCTTTTTAGATAGTTTGTTATTAATGTTTATAAATTCAACTAACTTATGTATGTTGTTTTGTATCCTGCAACTTTAATTAATTCATTTATTAGTTTAAACTTTTTTTGTGGAATCTTTATACATATAAGATCACATCATCTGTGGAAAAAAATTAACTTCTTTCTTAAATTTTGATTGACGTTTATTTGTTTTTTTCTTTCTTTCTTCCATAACTGCTCTAGCTAGGACTTTCAGTACTATATTGAATACAAGTGATAAGAGTGGGTATACTTGCCTTGTTCCTGATCTTAGAGGCAAATCTTTCAGGTTTTCACCATGGAGTGTGATATTAATAGTGGGATTTTCATATCTGGTCTGTGTAATATTTAGGCAAATTTTGTCTATAGCTAGTTTTTTGAAATTTTTCTCATGAAAGGGTATTTAATTCTGTCAGATACTCCTGGCATTAATTGAGATGATCACATGATTTTTATTATTAATTCTGTTAATGTGGTGTATCACATTTATTGATTTTTATATATTAAACCATCCTTACATCCAAAGCATGAATCCCACTTGATCATGCTGTATGATACTTTTAGTGTGCTGTTGGATTTATTCTGCTAGTATTTTTTAAGGATTTTTTTTAAACTATGTTTATCAGGGATATTGATCTATAGTTTTTTTCTTTTTGTGTTTGCCTTTTGTATCAAAGTAAAGCTGGAATCATGAAGGAGTATGCTGGTGTTCTCTCTTCTACATTCCCTGGAAGAATTTGGGAAAGATTGGTGCTAAGTTTTCGTTAAATGTTTGGTAGAATTCACCAATGAAGCCATCTGGTCTGGGAGTTTCCTTTGTTGGGAATATACTTTTGCCTTTATATGTACACTTTAGAATCAGCATTTCAATATCCACAGAATAAATAACTGGAATTTTGATTGGGATTGTGTTGAATCTAGGGGTGAATATTGCAACTATATGAAATATCTCTTCATTTATTTAGATCTTTGATTTCTTTCATCAGAGTATTGTAATTTTCCTTATATAGCAGTTGTACATATTTTACTAGTTTTATACCTAATTATTTTTTGTGTGTGCTAATGTAAATGGCATTGCATTTTTAGTTCCAAATTCCAATTATTATTTGCTGCTATACAAGAAAGCAGTTAAATTTTGTATATTAACTTTGCATCCTTCAATCTTACTATAATTGTCATTAATTGTAAGATTTTTGTTAATATTTTTTAGGATTATCTACATAGATAATCATGTCATCTGAAAACATGACACTTTTATTTCTCCATACCTTTTTATTATTTTTGTGTTATATTGTTTTAGCTAGGAATTTCAGTATAATGCAGAATAGAATTAGTGAGAGAGGATATCCTAGTCTTGTTCCTGACTTTATCAGGAAAGCATCTAGTTTCTCTACAATATCTTCTAAAAAATAGAATCAGAAGTAATACTTCTTAATTCATTTTATGAGGTCAGCATTACACTATTACCAAAATCAGACAAAGACATTACAAGAAAGAAAAAAATTCAGGCCAATATGTCTCAAGAACATACATTCAAAATTCCTCAACAAAATATTAGCAAATCAAATTCAACAATGTATACAAAGAACTATATACTACAACCAAGTGGGATTTATTCCAGGAGTGTGAGACTGTTCAACAATTGCACAGCAATTAATATAATCTATCACATCAATAGCCTAAAGTAGAAAAATCATATGATTATATTTAAAAATGCAGAAAAAGCCTATGACAAAGTCCAACATCCATTCACAGTAAAAATTCTGAGAAAATTAGGAATAGAGGGGAACTTCTTCAATGTGATTTTAAAAATCTACAAAAAACCTACAACTAACATTATACTTAATGGTGAGAAACTAGATGTTTTCCTGGTAAAGTCAGGAACAAGGCAAAAATGTGCTCTCTCACTAATTCTCTTCTGCATTAGACTGAAATTCTTAGCTAAAAAAAAATGACAAAAATAATAAAAGTTATGCAGACCAGGTAGGAATAAATAAAACTGTCATGTTTTCAGATGACCTGATTATCTATGTAGACAGTCCTAAAAGTTATGAACAAAAATCTAGGAATTAATAACAATTATAGTATGACTGAAGGATGCAAGGTTAATATGCAAAAGTTAACGGCTTTCTTGTATACATGCAAATAATAATTTGAATTTGGAACTAAAAATGCAATGCCATTTATGTTAGCACAAAATATTAAAATAATTAGGTATAAAACTAGTAAAATATGTACAACTGCTATATAAGGAAAATTACAATACTCTGATGGAAGAAATCAAAGATATAAATAAATGGAGATATCTCATATAGTTGTAATATTCACCCTTAGATTCAACACAATCCCAATCAAAATTCCAGTTAGTTATTCTGTGGATATTGAAAAGCTGATTCTAAAGTTTATATATAAAGGCAAAAGACCCAGGATATTCAACATTATATTGAAGGAGAAGATGAACTCAGAAGTCTGGCAACACCCAACTTCAAGACTTTCTATAAATCTACAGTAATCAAGAAAGTTTGATACTGGCAAAAATTTAGACAAGTAGATCACTGAAACAGAATATAGAGTCCAGAAACAGTCAACTGTTCTTTGAGACAGAAGCAAAGGTAACTTCATGGAGAAAGTTTTTTTTTTTTCAACAAATAATGCTGGAACAACTGGAAAATCACGTCAAAAAAAAATGAAGCTAGACACAAGCCTTACACTTTTCACAAAAATTAACTCAAATAGGAGCATAGATCTAAATTTAAAAGGCAAAACCATAAAACTCTTAGAAGATATCATAGGAAAGCACTTAGGTGAACTTGGATTTGGCAGTGACATTTTAGATACAGCACCAAAGGCTTAATCTGTGAAAGAAATAATTGATGAACTGGGCTTAATTTAAATTAAGCACTTCTGCTCTGCAAAAGGCATTGTTAATATATTAAAAGACAATCCACAGACTGGGAGAAAATATTTGCAAGAGACATATCTGATAAAGGAGTTTTATCTAAAATATATAAATAACTCTTAATAACACAAACAACCTGGCTGAAAATGGGTCAAAGATCTTAAGAGACACCTCAAGAAAAAAGATATATAGATGGAAAATAAGCATATGAAATGATGCTCCCCGTGAAATATCATCAAAGAAACACAAATTAAAACAAGAATGAGATACTATTAAGCACCTGTTAGAATTGCTAAACTCCAAACAATAGCAATACCAAAGGCTGGTGAGCATGTGGAGTTAGAGGGACTCTCACTCTTGCTGGTGGGAATGCAAAATAGTATAGACACTTTGGAACATTTGGTAATTTATTATAAAACTGAATATAGACTTGCCATACAATCTATCAATTGTGCTCCTTTATATTTCCCCAAATGAGTTGAAAACATATATCCACACAAAAACCTGCACACAAATGTTTTTAGCAGCTTTATTCATAGTTGCTAAAACTTGGAAGTGATCAAGATGTCCTACAATAGGTGAATGGATAAGCAAACTGTTGTATGGAATATTATTCAGTGATTAAAAAAAATTGAGGTATTAAGCCAGGAAGACATGGAGGACCCAAAATGCATAATCCTAAGTGAAAGAAGCCAATCTGAAAATGCTGCACACTCTATGATTGCAATTATATAACATACTGAAAAAGACAAAACTATGGAAACAGTAAAAGATGAATCATTGCCAGGGTTGGGAAATAGGAAGGAAAGATGAATAGATGAAGTACAGAAGATTTTGGTGACAGTAAAACTATTCTGTATGGTACTATAATGGTGGATACATGCCAGTGTACATTTGTCAAAACCCTTAGAATGCACAATGCAAAGAGTGGACCCTAACATAACTCTGAACTTTAGCTAATAATAATGTATCAATATTGGCTCATCAATTGTAACAAATGTATCACACTAATGAACGATGTGAATAATAGGGGGAACTGTGTGAGGGGGTGTATGGGAACTCTTTGTACTTTCTACTCAATTTTTCTATAATCCTTAAACTGTTCTAAAAATAGTCTATTAATTTAAAAAAAACTTAACAATTCTTATGAATGTTTTATTCCTGGTCTTATTTCAACATGCTTTATGTTATAGTGGAGAGAGTTTGTGCTTTGAAATTAGATATATATATATGTTCAAATTCAGGCTCTGTGATATATCTGTTACATAGTATTGGAACATTTACTTTGTCACTATGAGTCTCACTTTCCTCATTTGTAATTTGGTCTTATTGCGTTCATTAAGGGTATATGTGAACTTTTTCTATTTCTTAGTTTTTACATATAGGAAAATTTTATGTAAGTTGTCATGCTTGGGTCAGCTATTTCTTGTCTTTTATCCCTTTTTCTCCCTCCACTTCCTGAAGGAGTGGACTCATTTGTTCTCATACTGTTATGGTCAATGTAAGTTTATGTGAGGATAAACAGAAGAGGTTTTCCCCACTAGAATATTGCTATGGGGATGTGCCTAAGGTAAAGCATTTTTGTTCTGCTTTTAAAGCCTGGAGTTTGGGATTGATATGCACACGCTACTATATTTAAAATATATAACCAACAGGGACCTACTGCATAGCACAGGGAACTCTGCTCAATATTCTGTAATAACCTAAATGGGAAAAGAATTTGAAAAAGAATGAATAATTGTATGGCTATAACTGAATCACCTTGCTATATACCTGTAACTAACACATCATTGTTAATCAACTATACTTCAATATAAAATAAAAAAATTTAAAAAGTATTAAAAAAGGATGATTTTAGGGAGTGCTTGGTGAGAAAAAAAACATACAAATTTAAGACTAAAACACAGAGAAGGGAAGTTCTTCACCATCCTGAAGAGTTCTCATTCTCTCTCTCTCTCTCTCTCTCTCTCTCTCTCACTCTCACTCTCTCTCTCTCCTTTCTCTTCTTTTTTGTACTATCCCAGTGTTGAAATTTGACATTGAGTCTAAATATTAAAAAAAAATAATATCTGTCTTATATGTACATAGAATTTTGCTACTTATGAAGCACTTGCACATTTCTTATTTCACTTAATGCTTACAAAAACCCTGTGAGTGGTTGTGGCCAAAGTCTGATCTATGACTAATTATGATTATGCAACATACATTTCTTCAGGTGTTTGGTGGATACTTGACAATTCTATGTAGTTTAAAACAAGGAATACATATTCTTTCTCCATTTCCTTCCCTATCTTCTGAATTTCGTGATTCATTCTTGATCTGTAGCCAATAATTCTGCTTCACGTTAAGGGATTTTTATGTATGTGTGTGTGTGTGAGCATGTATGTTCCTTACTTTTGTTGTTGTTATTGTTTGTAGTAGAACCTTTTTGTTGTCATTATCCCTCATCATTCCTCTCTCTGGCCCATTTATTTCAATCATTAGTTTTATTTGCACATTTGTGTTTACACTATAAAATTTTGAAATTATACAGTAAGATTTTTAGATATGTATCATATTATACAAGGTAATATTTTATCTAATCTTAAGATAATAAGTTCCAGTATCTAACACTCTATTTGCCCTAAGAAGTACTAGACCAGTACCTTTGCAATGGGCATGTCTTAAGATGACATTTACAGTTACATTTTTCAGTCTGCCTTATAATTTGTCACAATTTTTTTGTAATGTTTTAATGTGGCTTTTTTATTCAGCAAAAAAGTATATTTACATATGCAATTTAGTTAAGTGGTCAGAATTTTATTGTCTCCCCATTTAATAATTCTCCTATTTCTAAAACAGATATTATGGGAATATCTGCACTCATTAATCTCGTCTTAGACATGCATCTCCATTAGCTCAGTCCTCTTAAACGGGCAGATCTTCTTATCCTACAAATGGATATATAAGATATGGAAATCGATGTGCTGGTTAGAAATACCAAATTAGTTATTAAGCCAGTAAGAGAGTAAGAGAAGAGAAATAAATATGGAGGAGGCATTTTGAAAAGGAAGAACTAGAATACTTGTTATTTTTAGGAAATGTGGTTCTGAAGAAACTCCATAGACAACTATTTTCACTAATAAGAATTTAGCAAGATGGCTTGGAAATAAATCAATGTAGAAAAATCAGTTGCTTTCCAGTACATTAGCAATATCCAGTCAGAAAGTAAAATATAACAATAAAACTATAAAAGAGCTAATGGTAAGCCTGTATTAGTTTTCTATTGCTGAACAGCAAATTACCACAAACACAAACACACCTTCTACCACCCAAAAAAAAAAAAAAAACAAAACAGTAAGAGGATTTAAAAGCTTGTCTTTTTTTTCTCCCTTTAATCACCAGGCTTACATTTTTCACTAAAATTGTAATAAAAATGTATCATTTTACCACTTTTTCTATAACATTTTCAAAAGGCAGATATTCTTTTTGAAAATATTTGAAAAATAAAATTTTATAATAGCACATGGGCTCACAAGGTTACTTGGAGCCAATTCATTGAAAGACATTTCTTTCAGAAGAATTTTCCAGCATAGTTATGAAGAAGAGATTTATACGTGCAAAGTGCCAAACTTCAGTTAGAAAAGTGACAAGAGATCATAATGATTAAAATGCTGATAATATGGAATTGTTTTACTGGTGGCACTGATTTGCCATTGCTCTTTTGAGACAATGGCCCATTTTTACTTTAATTTCATTTATATTTTGCTATGTTTTAATCAATTTTACCCAATAATTAGGCAATAGAGTATACAACAACATTAAACTTTGTAAAAAAGTTTATTTCCAAGTGATACTGCTAAGTATAATAGACAGGATTTAGAATGTGCTGGTCTTGGAATTTTTATCATATAGCGTTATATAGGCTATCGTAATTGAAATGTTAGTGTTTTAGAAATTTAACATAATAAAACTAGAGTTTCATTTTTTGTGTCTGTGCCTGAGGGATTAGATATCCATCCTGTAACTGTAACAGAAAGCTTTAGTACAACACTTAAGCATATTTAAGACTATATTTGATTCAAGATACTTCATTGGTTAATCCTTGAATGGAACTCACCATAACTACTTGCTATGTCTTGATTTCAATCAAATGTACTTGCTTTTTTCACTGTAATAAAGCCTTATTAATTTGAATTCTATCTATTTGTAATTTATGATAACTTAAATATAAGACAGATAAAATTTCCTTCTATCATTTTTATGAACAAATTATTTGCTTAGGAAATTAATCGTTGAATCAAAACAGGTAGTTAATAAAGAGAAGAAAATACTTTAAAACCATGTTTACAGTGCACAATTGCTTATAAAAATCAATATTTTGATTGCTGATTAGTTTTACCTACTCAAAAAATCTTATTTTATTGGATTTGTGATACAGATTTAATAGCGGGCATGGTATTGAAACCTTTTCAAGTTAACAAATATTTATTAAGCATCTTGGGCAAAATAAAAGACAAGACACTGTAGGAATGCATTAAAAGCTTAAGATGTGATTCTTACATTTAGGGAACTCACAGTTGTGCAGGAGAGCTAGAAGTATGAATATTAAACAATTGGAAAACTATGAGATGAAGAATATAGCATAAATGGAGGAGATAGAATTTACCTTGAATCAACTAAATTCCCAGAATCATTTTGCAAGTATTGGATGTAACATAGGATTGTACAAGTAGGTAAAATCATGAAAGTCTATGAATACCAATTAGAATGAAATGGAAGAGATAGACATTATAGAAGTTTCCCATAGAGAATATTACTTAGATTTTCAATGGCTGCATTGGGAGTAGAGAAATAAATATGTAAAATATAGTTAATATTTATATATGGGGTGTGAAAATATTTTCATTAACATAATAAGGCGATTGTATACAAAGACTTACATGGCATGAGTTTGTAAAGGTAATTAAATTAGTTTAGAACATATTTAGTCCAAAGATAAATGTTAAATCAGAATTACTCCTGCATAATTCACAGATATTGTGGATACTATCTATTAGATAGCAGAGCCCTAACTCGTCTTGCTTTGTTTTGGTCGTGGTTTTATATCTACAGATCTGATGTTAAATGTCTGATTCTTTTACCTCTCTTCACATCATCCCTTTAAACTACCACAAGGTTTCTCACACTATTATAATACTTCCCTGTACTACTATATTACCTTTATAGAATGAATGTTTATTTCCCCTCAAACTGCTTATGTTGAAACTATTTGGATTTGGAGACTTTGGGATAATAAGGTTTACATGAAGTCATTAAGGTGGAGCCCTCAGGATGGAATTAGCATCCTCATAATGAGATGAGTGCCCAGAACTCTCTCTCTCTCCATCTTGTGAGTATGTAGCATGTAGACAGCCATCTTCAAACTAGGTAGCAGGCCTTCACCTAGAACATGATCATGCTGGCACTCTGATCTTAGATTTCCAGCCTCCAGAACTGTGAGAAATAAATGTTTGTTGTTTAAGCCATGCAGTCTATGGTAGTTTGTTATAGCCCAAACAGATGAACACAACTACCGCACATCAGAATGGGTTATGCTGTCTCTAAAATTTTGGCCTCTTTTTCAAAGGTTCAGTGACCATGCCATGTCACTTTTTGTAGTACAAAGTACCAAATGTCATATAGAATTTCTCCACATTTGGGGGGACATTTTGAATTTACATATATTAGTCTCAAATTGGAAGTGGTAGTACTAGCAATTTCTGAAGTCTGTCTCTCACTGATTTGAGGGTTTTAATTATTAAAGTTACTTACTCAGAACCCCTTATACTATTAATGAGTATAGTGGGATAATAGATGGCTTGAAAACAGAGTCTCAGAAATAACATCCTCTATTCTCAACAAAACATCAAATGGTCACTCTAGTTTATAGTTCCTCTTTCCACTAAAAGATATAGCACAGGAAGGAATAGAGTGGGAGAAAAGAGAAAGATTAAAGAAACAGAATAAATATTTGTCAGAATTGTAGTTTGTTTGATAATGAATTTGATAGCTGTCTTAACATTGAAAACTAGAAGAATTTGTTATTTCATCCTAGTTTACTGCTGACATTTATAGTGATTGCAAAACCCAATTAACTGTCAATCTTTCTTCAGAAGGCCCTAGCTCCATATTTCCCAACAATACAAGGATGCAATGATCCCTGAGAGATTTAATAAGGTGTGAATCCCTTGAGACGATGATTCATCATTTCCCAGTTTATCAGTCAGCAAATATTTATTGAGTACCTACAATATGTGAGGCATTCTGAAGTATAATAAAGAGGTATAATTAATTTATTCATTTAACAAACATTTTTGATGCTTAATAAGTAACTGATATTGTTCTGGAGAACAAAAATACAATCTAGATGGGAATATTAACATGTAAAACAATTAGAATATGATATTTTAAATATTTAACCTTAGTCTAAGTTATATAATGTAAATTTCAGTACAAAAAAGGTTTATTACCTATATGTGGGCTAAGAAAATGTCATAAGAGGGGGACCTTGAAGATGGCGGAAGAGTAAGACTCGGAGATCACCTTCTTCCCCACAGATACACCAGAAATACATCTACACGTGGAACAACTCCTACAGAACACCTACTGAAGGCTGGCAGAAGACCTCAGACCTCCCAAAAGGCAAGAAACTCCCCATGTACCTGGGTAGGGCAAAAGAAAAAAAGAAAAAACAGAGACAAAAGAATAGGGACGGCACCTGCACCAGTGGGAGGGAGCTGTGAAGGAGGAAAAGTTTCCACACACTAGGAAGCCCCTTGCGGGCGGAGACTGCAGGGGGCGGAGGGGGGAGCTTCGAAGCCGCGGAGGAGTGCACAGCAACGGGTGCGGAGGGCAAAGCGGGGAGATTCCCGCACAGAGGATCGGTGCCAACCGGCGCTCACCAGCCCGAGAGGCTTGTCTGCTCACCCGCCAGCGCGGGCGGGGCTGCGACCTGAGGCTCGGGTTTCGGTTTCCGACGGAGCACAGGGAGAGGACTGGGGTTGGCGGCTTGAACATAGCCTGAAGGGGTTAGTGCACCACGGCTAGCTGGGAGGGAGTCCGGGGAAAAGTCTGCACCTGCCGAAGAGGCAACAGACTTTTTCTTCCCTCTTTGTTTCCTGGTGCGCAAGGAGAGGAGTTTAAAAGCGTTGCTTAAAGGAAATCCAGAGACGGGCGCGAGCCGTGGCTAAAAGCGCGAACCCGAGACGGGCGCGAGCCGAGGCTAAAAGCACGGATCCCAGAGACGGGCGGGAGACGCTAAGGCTGCTGCTGCCGCCACCAAGGGGTCTGTGTGCGAGCACAGGTCACTCTCCATACCCCTCTTCCGCGGAGCCTGTACAGCCCGCCACTGCCAGGTTCCCGGGATCCAGGGACAACTTCCCCGGAGAATGCACGGCGGGCCTCAGGCCGGTGCAACGTCACGCCAGCCTCTGCCGCCGCAGGCCCACCCTGCACGCAGTGCCCCTCCCTGCCCGCCGGCCTGAGTGTGCCAGAGCCCCCGAATCAGCGGCTCCTTTAACCCCGTCCTGTCTGAGCAAAAAACACACGCCCTCCAGCGACCTACACGCAGAGGCAGGGCCAAATCCAAAGCTGAGTCCCTGTGAGCTGTGAGAACAAAGAAGAGAAAGGGAAATCTCTCCCAGCAACCTCAGAAGCAGCGGATTAAAGCTCCACAATCAACTTGATGTACCCTGCATCTGTGGAATACCTGAATAGACAAGGAATGATTCCAAATTGAGGAGGTGGACTTTAGGAGGAAGATCTATGATTTTTTTCCCTTTTCCTCTTTTTGTGAATGTGTATATGTATGCTTCTGTGTGAGATCTTGTCTGTATAGTTTTGCTTCCACCATTTGTCCTAGGGTTCTATCCGTCCATGGTTTTTTTAAACATTTTTTCTTAATAATTAATTTTAATAACTTTATTATACTTTACCTTCGTTCTTTCTTTCTTTCTTTCTTTCCTTCCTTCCTTCCCTCCTTTAGACAACAAATCATCCCAAATTGAGGAGGTGGTCTCTGAGAACAAGATTTATGATTTTTCCCCCTTTACCTTTTTTGTGAGGGTGTATGTATATGCTTCTGTGTAAGAGTTCGTCTTTATAGCTTTGCTTCCAACATTTGTCCTAAGGTTCTATCCATCCCTTTTTTATTTTTCTAAGTATTTTTTAATTCAATAACTTTATTATACTTTATTTTAATTTTACTGTATCTTCTTTCTTTCTGTCTTTTATCCTTCTTTCCCTCCTTCCTTCCTCCCTCCCTCCCTCCCTCCTTTCTTTCCTTCTCGCCTTCTTTCCTTCTTTGCTTCTTTCTTTCTTTCTTCCTTCCTTCCTTCCTTCCCTCCTTTCCTTCTTTCTTTCCTCATACTTCTACTAATTCTCTCTACTTTTTCTCCCTTTTATTCTGAGCCGTATGGATGAAAGGCTCTTGGTGGTCCAGCCAGGAGTCAGGGCTCTGCCTCTGAGGTAGGAGAGCCAAATTCAGGCCACTGGTCAACAAGAGACCTCCCAGCTCCACATAATATCAAATGGTGAAAATCTCCCAGAGACCTCCATCTTAACACCAGCACCCAGTTTCACTCAACGACCAGCAAGCTACAGTGCTGGACAACCTATCCTAAACAACTAGCAAAACAGGAACACAATGCCACCAATTAGCAGAGAGGCTGCCTAAAATCATAATAAAGCCACAGACACCGCAAAACACACCACCAGACGTGAACCTGCCCACTAGAGAGACAAGATCCAGCCTCATCCACCACAACACAGGCACTAGTCCCCTCCACCAGGAAGCCTACACAACCCACTGAACCAACCTTAGCCACTGGAGACAGACATCAAAAACAGGAGGAACTACGAACCTGCAGCCTGCAAAAAGGAGACCCCAAACACAGTAAGATAAGCAAAATGAGAAAACAGAAAAACACACAGCAGATAAAGGAGCAAGATAAAAATGCACCAGACCTAACAAATGAAGAGGAAATAGGCAGTCTACCTGAAAACAAATTCAGAATAATGATAGTAAGGTTGATCCGAAATCTTGGAGATAGAATGGACAAAATGCAAGAAACAGTTAACAAGGACCTAGAAGAAATAAACATGAAACAAGCAATGATGAACAACACAATAAATGAAATGAAAAGTACTCTAGATGGGATCAATAGCAGAATAACTGAGGCAGAAGAACGGATAAGTGACCTGGAAGATAAAAGAGTGGAAATAACTACTGCAGAGCAGAATAAAGAAAAAAGAATGAAAAGAACTGAGGACAGTCTCAGAGACCTCTGGGACAACATTAAATGCACCAACATTCGAATTATAGGGGTTCCAGAAGAAGAAGAGAAAAAGAAAGGGACTGAGAAAATACTTGAAGAGATTATAGTTGAAAACTTCCCTAATATGGGAAAGGAAATAGTTAATCAAGTCCAGGAAGCACAGAGAGTCCCATATAGGATAAATACAAGGAGAAATACGCCAAGACACATATTAATCAAACTGTCAAAAATTAAATACAAAGAAAGCATATTAAAAGGAGCAAGAGAAAAACAACAAGGGAATCCCCATAAGGTTAACAGCTGATCTCTCAGCAGAAACTCTACAAGCCAGAAGGGAGTGGCAGGACATACTGAAAGTGATGAAGGAGAAAAACCTGAAGCCAAGACTACTCTACCCAGCAAGGATCTCATTCAGTATTGACGGAGAAATTAAAACTTTACACACAAGCAAAAGCTGAGAGACTTCAGCATCACGAAAGCAGCTTTACAACAAATGCTAGGAACTTCTCTAGACAAGAAACACAAGAGAAGGAAAAGACCTATAATAACGAACCCAAAACAATTTAGAAAATGGGAATAGGAGCATACATATTGATAACTACCTTAAATGTAAATGGACTAAATGCTCCCACCAAAAGACACAGATTGGCTGAATGGATACAAAAAAAAGACCCTTATATATGCTGTCTACAAGAGACCCACTTCAGACCTAGAGACACATACAGACTGAAAGTAAGGGGATGGAAAAAGATATTCCATGCAAATGGAAACCAAAAGAAAGCTGGAGTAGCAATTCTCATATCAGACAAAATAGACTTTAAAATAAGGACTTTTAAAAGTGACAAAGAAGGGCACTACATAATGATCAAGGGATCGATCCAAGAAGAAGATATAACAATTGTAAATATTTATGCACCCAACATAGGAGCACCTCAATACAGAAGGCAGATACTAACAGCCATAAAAGGGGAAATCGACAGTAACACATTCATAGTAGGGGACTTTAACACCCCACTTTCACCCATGGACAGATCAACCAAAATGAAAATAAATAAGGAAATACAAGCTTTAAATGATACATTAAACAAAATGGACTTACTTGATATTTATTGGACACTCCATCCAAAAACAACAGAATACACATTTTTCTCAAGTGCTCATGGAACATTCTCCAGGATAGATCATATCTTGGGTCAGAAATCAAGCCTTGGCAAATTTAAGAAAATTGAAATTGTATCAAGTATCTTTTCGGACCATAACACCATGAGACTACATATCAATTACAGGAAAAGATCTGTAAAAAATACAAACACATGGAGGCTAAACAATACACTACTTAATAATGATGTGTTCACTGAAGGAATTAAAGAGGAAATAAAAACATACCTAGAAACAAATGACAATGGAGACACAACGACCCAAAACCTATGGGATTCGGCAAAAGCAGTTCTAAGGGGGAAGTTTATAGCAATACAAGCCCACCTTAAGAAGCAGGAAACATCTCGAATAAACAACCTAACCTTGCACCTCAAGCAATTAGAGAAAGAAGAACAAAAAAACCCCAAAGCTAGCAGAAGGAAAGAAATCATAAAAACCAGATCAGAAATAAATGAATAAGAAGTGAAGGAAACAATAGCAAAGATCAATAAAACTAAAAGCTGGTTCTTTGAGAAGATAAACAAAATAGATAAACCACTAGCCAGACTCAACAAGAAAAAAAGGGAGAAGCCTCAAAACAATAGAATAAGAAATGAAAAAGGAGAAGTAACAACAGACACTGCAGAAATAAAAAAGATCATGAGAGATTACTACAAGCAACTCTATGCCAATAAAATGGACAATCTGGAAGAAATGGACAAATTCTTAGAAATGCACAACTGCCAAGACTGAATCAGGAAGAAATAGAAAATATGAACAGACCAATCACAAACACTGAAATTGAAACTGTGATTAAAAATCTTCCAACAAACAAAAGCCCAGGACCAGATGGCTTCACAGGCGAATTCTATCAAACATTTAGAGAAGAGCTAACACCTATCCTTCTCAAACTCTTCCAAAATATAGCAGAGGGAGGAACACTCCCGAATGCCTTCTACGAGGCCACCATCACCTTGATACCAAAACCAGACAAGGATGTCACAAAGAAAGAAAACTACAGGTCAATATCACTGATGAACATAGATGCAAAAATCCTCAACAAAATACTAGCAAACAGAATCCAACAGCACATTAAAAGGATCATACACCATGATCAAGTGGGGTTTATTCCAGGAATGCAAGGATTCTTCAATATACGCAGATCAATTAATGTGATAAACCATATTAACAAATTGAAGGAGAAAAACCATACGATCATCTCAATAGATGCAGAGAAAGCTTTTGACAATATTCAACACCCATTTATGATAAAAACCCTGCAAAAACTAGGCATAGAGGGAACTTTCCTCAACATAATAAAGGCCATACATGACAAGCCCACAGGAAACATCATCCTCAATGATGAAAAACTGAAAGCATTTCCACTAAGATCAGGAGCAAGACAAGGTTGCCCACTCTCACCACTCTTATTCAACATAGTTTTTGAAGTTTAACCACAGCAACCAGAGAAGAAAAGGAAATAAAAGGAATCCAAATCGGAAAAGAAGAAGTAAAGCTGTCACTGTTTGCAGATGACATGATACTATACATAGAGAATCCTAAAGATGCTACCAGAAAACTACTAGAGCTAATCAATGAATTTGGTAAAGTGGCAGGATACAAAATTAATGCACAGTAATGTCTGGCATTCCTATATACTAATGATGAAAAATCTGAAATTGAAATCAGGAAAACACTCCCATTTACCATTGCAACAAAAAGAATAAAATATCTAGGAATAAACCTACCTAAGGAGACAAAGGATCTGTATGCAGAAAATTATAAGACACTGATGAAAGAAATTAAAGATGATACAAATAGATGGAGAGATATACCATGTTCTTGGATTGGAAGAATCAACATTGTGAAAATAACTCTACTACCCAAAGCAATCTATAGATTCAATGCAATCCCTATCAAACTACCACTGGCATTTTTCACAGAACTAGAACAAAAAATTTCACAATTTGTATGGAAACACAAAAGACCCCGAATAGCCAAAGCAATCTTGAGAACGAAAGAAGGAACTGGAGGAATCAGGCTCCCTGACTTCAGACTATACTACAAAGTGACAGTTATCAAGACGGTATGGTACTGGCACAAAAACAGAAAGATAGATCAATGGAACAGGATAGAAAGCCCAGAGATAAACGCATGCACATATGGACACCTTATCTTTGATAAAGGTGGCAGTAATGTACAGTGGAGAAAGGACAGCCTCTTCAATAAGTGGTGCTGGGAAAACTAGACAGGTACATGTAAAAGTATGAGATTAGATCACTTGCTAACACCATACACAAAAATAAGCTCAAAATGGATTTAAGACCTAAATGTAAGGCCAGAAACTATCAAACTCTTAGAGGAAAACATAGGCAGAACACTCTATGACATAAATCACAGCAAGATCCTTTCTGACCCACCTCCTAGAGTAATGGAAATAAAAACAAAAATAAACAAATGGGACCTAATGAAACTTCAAAGCTTTTGCACAGCAAAGGAAACCATAAACAAGACCAAAAGACAACCCTCAGAATGGGAGAAAATATTTGCAAATGAAGCGACTGTCAAAGGATTAATCTCCAAAATTTACAAGCAGCTCATGCAGCTCAATAACAAGAAAACAAACAACCCAATCCAAAAATGGGCAGAAGACCTAAATAGACATTTCTCCAAAGAAGATATACAGACTGCCAACAAACACATGAAAGAATGCTTGACATCATTAATCATTAGAGAAATGCAAATCAAAACTACAATGAGATATCATCTCATACCAGTCAGAATGGCCATCATCAAAAAATCTAGAAACAATAAATGCTGGAGAGGGTGTGGAGAAAAGGGAACACTCTTGCACTGCTGGTGGGAATGTGAATTGGTTCAGCCACTATGGAGAACAGTATGGAGGTTCCTTAAAAAACTACAAATAGAACTACCATATGACCCAGCAATCCCACTACTGGGCATATACCCTGAGAAAACCAAAATTCAAAAAGAGTCATGTACCAAAATGTTCATTGCAGCTCTATTTACAATAGCCCGGAGATGGAAACAACCTAAGTGCCCATCATCGGATGAATGGATAAAGAAGATGTGGCACATATATACAATGGAATATTACTCAGCCATAAAAAGAAACGAAATTGAGCTATTTGTAATGAGGTGGATAGACCTAGAGTCTGTCATACAGAGTGAAGTAAGTCAGAAAGAAAAAGACAAATACCGTATGCTAACACATATATATGGAATTTAAGAAAAAAAATGTCATGAAGAACCTAGGAGTAAAGCAGGAATAAAGACGCAGACCTCCTAGAGAACGGACCTGAGGTTATGGGGAGGGGGAAGGGTGAGCTGTGACAGGGAGAGAGAGAGTCATGGGCATATACACACTAACAAACGTAGTGAGGTGGATAGCTAGTGGGAAGCAGCCGCATGGCACAGAGATATTGGCTCGGTGCTTTGTGACAGCCTAGAGGGGTGGGATAGGGAGGGTGGGAGTGAGGGAGATGCAAGAGGGAAGACATATTGGAACATATGTTTATGTATGACTGATTCACTTTGTTATAAAGCAGAAACTAACACACCATTGTAAAGCAATTATACCCCAATAAAGATGTTAAAAAAAAAAAAGAATCATGAGAATTTAAGCCAGTTCTATTTTAATGATGTGTAAATTCCATTGAGGTTCAGTATATAGGATCTTTCATAAATTAATTTTATTTAGTACTGAGGAAAACATGGTTCTTACGTCAAACGAAAATGACACTTCAAGGGTAATAAAAGTGTGATTTAATAAATATTTGTACAGGTCATTATTTTGAGAAAAGAGGCATAATTTGGAAACACTGGTTACATCTTTAACTAATATACCTCAAACAGGAATCTATGCTTTATATACTTTATAGAAATCTATCTAAGGTATATTTAATTCCAGAAAAAAAATTTTCACTGTCAAATATTACCATGTTCTACTTACTACGTGCATGTAGTACACATGAAGTTGAGTATAACATGATTAAATAACACTGCTTCTGAGCTTTTCTTACTGTGGCTAGGGGTGGACTTCAATGTTATTGAAAAGGATTTATGATGTTTCCCTAGTTATTCAATAATAATCTGTTTTCTGTCCAGAAAACAGGCATAAAGTACTTCTTTTCATTAAAAGTGAGGTAAATTTCCCTCTCATTGTCCTTTCTCAAAAGAAAACAACTGTCACTGACCAAAAAAATTATAGAGAGAATAGAGATACTTACAAAAGTATAAAATTAGATTCTCACCTCATCTCTTACACCAAAACTTTAAGCATTGAAACATTAAGCATAAGAACATATGTAAAGCTATTAGAACACTGCCTGCCACATATGCACTCAGTAAATATGAGTTATTATCTGTGATAGTAGTATTATTCAGTTCAACAACTTTTCAGAATATTTAGCCAATATGTATAAAAATTAAAATGCCTCTTTGAGGCAGCCATTTCATATCTAGGAATGTATACTAGATAAATAACATAAATACAATTTATATTTGTGATATATACAAACAGACATACCTCCCCAAGAGTTTTTTCTGCTCTGTTGGTGCATATTAAAATCCTTAAAGCAACCTAAATCACTATTAACAACATATCATTAAATACTTTGGTAGGCAGGATTCTAGTGTTCCACCCCAACATATTCCCACTTCCTGATACATATAACCTATATAATTCCCTCTCTTTGAGTGTCTCTGGAACATGTGAATACAATGGGATATTACTCCCATTATTAGGTTAATAATCAGTTGACTAAGAGTTAAGCAAAATAAAGATTATCCTGAGAAGGCATCACCTAATCAGTTGAATCCTTAAAAGGGACTGAGCTTTTCCTGAAAGAATTGACTTGAAGCATAAGAGTGATACTCTTACCTGTACCACAATGTTCATTGCAGCACTATTTACAATAGCTAGGACATGGAAGCAACCTAAGTGTCCATCAACAGATGAATGGATAAAGAGGATGTGACAAATATATACAATGGAATATTACTCAGCCATAAAAATAAATGAAATTGAGTTATTTGTAGTGAGGTGGATGGACCAAGAGTCTGTCATACAGAGTGAAGTAAGTCTGAAAGAGAGAAAAAAATACCGTATGCTAACACATATATAGGGAATCTAAAAGGAAAAAAAAAAAAGGTTCTGAAGAACCTAAGGGCAGGACAGGAATAAAGATGCAGATGTAGAAAATGGACTTGTGGACCTGGGGAGGGGGAAGGGTAAGCTGGGACTAAGTGAGAGAGTAACATTGGCATATATACACTACCAAATGTAAAATAGATAGCTAGTGGGAAGCAGCTGCATAGCACAGGGAGATCAGTTCAGTGCTTTGTGATCACCTAGAGGGGTGGGATAGGGTGGGTGGGAGGGAGACACAAGAGGGAGGGTATATGGGGATATTTGTATACATATAGCTGATTCACTTTTTTATAGAGCAGAAACTAACACAACATTGTAAAGAAATTATACTCCAATAACGATGTTAAAAAAAAAAGTGATACTCTTGCTTGACTTGAAGGAACAAATGGCCAAGATGTAGAGAAGTTGATATGGCAAGGAATGGCTAGATGCTGAAAATAGCCTTTTGCTGATAGCCAATAAGAAAGTAGGAATTACAGTCTTACAAGCACAGAGAATTAACTTCATCTAACAATCAGTGATGAGAACATCAGTGAAAATGTTCGAGTAAAAACCTCAAAAATAAACTGACAATTCTTTCCAGAACCACATGTTTCAGAATGCTGGGAATTACCCCGAAAATTGCACCAATCCTGAGACTATGTATTCAATATAAACTGGCCAAATTTTATTAGAATAGTGATCTTTGTAGTGTTTTAACTTTCCTTGTCCACACCCCTTGCTCTCCAACACTGTAGTTACATTGAAAATTAACTGCCCATATTTATGATGAAGTTCCATTTCCTAACAGAAATCATAATTGGCAAAATAGTGTTGAAGCTCCTGCAAAGCCCCTTTCATAAAGAACTGTCAGTGTTTGGTCTGTCTGGTAGTTTTCTGGAAGACCTGAGATGGAATGTTACATACATTTGACCTAATTCAGAGATTGTCCAGCACAAGAAACCTTTTCTCTGGGAACATTTGTTCAAAAACAATTGCAGGCAATTGTTTAAGTTCATGGCTATCTGAGGTGGTAGATCAATAATGAGGCAAATACGCAAATCAAAAACTTAAAGTTAAAAGTTGTAGCATGATGTTTCCACAGATTCGAAATGTTCTAACATATTTCTGGAATCTAGAAGACAAAGCATATGCATAACACTATGCACATGCCCAAGGCTGTATGCATGCTTAGAAAAAACCCGAGAAGGCTCTATGCTTTCAAGTCTGTCAAATGTTTAGGTTCTGCACATGGAGGAAGTAAAGTATAAGGGTGAAATCTCAGTTGCCCATCTGAGTGTTGAAGGCATGTCCTAATATGCACACAGAGATTCTTAGCAAAAACTGGGGGATCTATTAGTTCCTGGTGGCTCAGAAAATCTCTACCCAATTGTTAGGTGATCACTAACCTAACTCATCATATAGGTCAGGATGACAAACAACAGGGAATAGTCTTCATAGAATTCGTTGTGGATAACTAAACAAAAAACAACAACTATAACAAACATCACCAATAACAAATCCTGGGGAGAGTAATAAATTGATATCAAGAGTTACCACATTATATTATTTAAAATGCTTATTTTAAACAAAAATAAGAAAGAGTCAAAAAAAGAAATGAAAACACAATAACAAGAAAGTTGGGGCTTCCCTGGTGGCACAGTGGTTGAGAGTCCGCCTGCCGATGCAGGGGACATGGGTTCATGCCCTGGTCCGGGAAGATCCCACATGCCGTGGAACAGCTAGACCCATGAGCCATAGCCGCTGAGCCTGCGCGTCTGGAGCCTGTGATCTGCAACAGAAGAGGCCACAGCAGTGAGAGGCCCGCGTACCACACACACACAAAAAAACAAAACAAAATAAGTTGGAGTGGCTATCAGACAAAATAAACTTTAAGACAAAAATTATTGCTAAAGGAAAACAAAAATATTTTATAATTTTTCAATCCATGAAAAAAATGTAACAATTATAAAAAGATAAACATGCAATAATAGAGTCCCAATGTATATAAAACAAAGGCAATAGCATTGAAATAATTGAAGGGCAAAAAGGTTAATTGAACAATAATAATTGGAGACTTCAATAATAGATAGAAAAAATAGACAAAAGATACAAAGAAAATAGAGGACTTGAAAAACACATGAATCCAATAGACCAGATATTTATACAATATTCCTTCCAAAACAACAGAATATATTGTATTCAAGTGTGTACAAAACATTTTGCAGGATAGATCATATGGTAAGCCATAAAACAAGTTGGAATAAATGTAAAATGATTAAAATCATACAAAATATATTCTAAATGAAAAATGGAATCAAAATAGACATTTTAAAAATACAGAAGAAAATTTTTAAATTCACAAATATGTAGAAAATAAATAACATACTAATAAATAAACAACGGATCTAAAAAGAAAACAAAATGAAACTGGGAAATATTTTTAGATTAATGGAAATAAAAATAAAATGTGTCCAAACTTATGTGAAGCAATGAGAAAAATGTTAGAAGGAACTACATATATATATACACTTCTATATAAAAACGAAGAAAGATCTCAAAACAATAACCTAAACTACCACCTTAAGAAATCTGGAAAAAAAGAGTAAACTAAACTCAAAGTAAGCAGAAGGAAGAAAATAATAAATATTATAGCAGAAAAAATGAAATACAGAATTAAAACTTAATAGAGAAAAAGTTGTTAAACCAAGTTAGCTCTTTTATTTATTTTTAATTTAATTTTATTTTAATTAATTAATTTTTTTTTTGCTGTATGTGGGCCTCTCACTGTTGTGGCCTCTCCCATTGTGGAGCACAGGCTCCAGATGCACAGGCTTAGCGACCATGGCTCACGGACCTAGCCGCTCCGTGGCATGTGGAATCTTCCTGGACCGGGGCACAAACCCGTGTCCCCTAGCATCGGCAGGCGGACTCTCAACCACTGGGCCACCAGGGAAGCCCCAAGTTAGGTCTTTTAAAAACTGAAATAAAACACAAAACTGATAAAACCTTAGCTACAATGACCAAGAAAAACAGAGAAGACAAATTATTAAAGTCAAGAAGGAAAATAAGACTTTCATACAGCCCTTACAAAAATAAAAACATATGCATAATTATAAGTAAACAATTGTATATAAACAAATTTGATAACTTACATAAAATAAACAAATTCTTAGAAAAATACAAACACAAACGACCAAAAGTTACTCCAAAAGAAATAGAAAATCTGAATCTACATAAAACAAGAGATTGAATTAGTAATCAAAACACTTCCTGCAAAGAAAGGAGCCCAGGACCAAATGGCTTCACTGGTGCATTCCACCAATCATTTTAGAATTTACAAGAATTCTTCAGAAAATTATCCAAAAAGTAGAAGAGTGATCACTTCCTAAACCATTCTATGAGGCCAGTATTAACTTCTCTGATACCAAACTGAAAAAACATCACAAATCCCTTATGAATACTGACATGAATACTGACATGAATACTGACAAAATATTCAGAAATATACAAGCCAACCAATTCCAGCAGCCTACAAACTAGGATGATTTATCCCAGGATTATCCCAGATGGGTTTACTGTAAGAAAATCAGTCAAAATAATTCAACATGTTAATAGAAGAAAATCCACATGATTATCTCAGTAAACACAGAAAAAAAGCTTTTGATCAATTCCAACACACTGTCACACACACACAAAAAAAAACCTCAAGAAACTAGGAATAGGGCTTCCCTGTGGTGCAGTGGTTGAGAGTCCACCTGCCGATGCAGGGGACACGGGTTCATGCCCCGGTCCGGGAGGATCCCATATGCTGTGGAGTGGCTGGGTCCATGAGCCATGGCTGCCATGCCTGCTCATCCGGAGCCTCTGCTCCACAACGGGAGAGGCCATAACAGTGAGAGGCCCACGTACCGCAAAAAAAAAAAAAAAAAGAAAAGAAAGAAAGAAAGAAACTAGGAATAGAAGGGAACTTCCTTAATTTAATAGAGTGTATCTATGAAAAATTTACAGTTAACATACTTAATAATGAAAGAGTAAATATTTCCAACCCTTAAGATCAAGAACAAGACAAAGATATCCACTCTCATTATTTTTACTGAAAGCCCTAGGTGAATCAATTAGGCAAGAAAATGAAATAAAGTGCATCTAGATTAAAAACAAAGAGTGAAACTATATCTTTGCAGATGGCATGATCTTGTATGTGTAAAATCCTAAGGAATCCACTACTAGAGCTAATAAACAAGTTTCAAAAGTGTGAAAGAATCAATACTCTAGCAATTAACAATCAAATATGAAATTGTGAAGCAATTTAATTTACAACAGCACCAAAAAGAATAAAGTACATAATAACAAAATTTAAAAATTAGCAGAAGATCTCTAAAATGTATACACTGAAAACTGTAAAACATCATTGAAAGAAATTAAAGGTTAAATAAACAGAAAGATATCTCTGTGTTAATGGATTGGAATACTTAATATTGTTCAGATGGCAATACTTCCCAAGGCAATTTACAGATTCAATGCGAAGCTTATCCAAATTCCAACAGCATTTTTGTACAAATTGACAAGCTAATGCTAAAATCAATATGGAAATTCAAGGAACCCAGAAACCAGAACTGTCAAAACAATCCTGTATAAGAAACAAATTTGGAGGTCCCACATTTCCCAATATCAAATTTTCCTACAAAGGTACAGTAATCAAGGCAGTTTGGTATTGCAAAGGAAGGGACATAAATGGGCATAAATGGAGTAAAATTGAGATTCTAGAAATAAATCCATAATTCTACAGGCAATTGATTTTTGACAAGAATGGCAAGATAATTCAATGTATAAAGAATAATATTTTCAACAAGTGCTCTTGAACTCCTTCCTTACAACATAGAAATAATTACTCCAGGGTTAATCAAAGAGTTACATATAAACTATAAAACTATAAAACTTGTCAATGAAAGCATAGGTGTAAATTTTCATGACTTTGGGTTCTGCAAAAACTTCTTAGATATGACAACCAAAGTACAAGTGATAAAAGAATAGATAACCTGGACTTCATTGAAATTGAAGCCTTTGTAATCCAAAGAATGCTACTGACAAAGTGAAAAACTAATCACAGAATGGGAGAAAATATTTGCAAATCATACATCTGACAAGTAAAATATCCACAATATGTAATTTTTAACAATAAAAAGACAGATAATTTAATTTAAATGGACAAATAATTTAAATAAATATTCCCCCAAAGAAGTCATAAAAATGTCCAATTAGCACAGGAAATACGCTCAACATTGTTAATCATTGGAGAAATTCAAATGAAAACCATAATGAGATTATACTTCACACCCAATGGGATGACCATAATAATAATAATTTTTAAATGTCAATAACAAATATTGGCAAGGATGTGGAAAAATTAGCACTCTTATAACATTGTTGGTGGAAGTATAAAATAATGAAGCCACTGTAGAATACAGTTTGTCAATTCTTTAAGAAAGTTACCATAGACTAGTTGACATAGAAACTCCACTCATTTGATATGAAATGAACTATACTACTCATCTACGATATATTCTATACAAAACTGTATACCTTAAAATTATCAAATCTTTGGGGCAAAATTCCAGCTTAGAAGATTGAGTACCCTTATATAGAACACCATTAGGAAGCAATAAGAAAAATCCAAAAAATGCTGTTCTGCAGGACAGCTGGCCTGGTCATTACAATAAATCTGTGTCCAGAGAAAGGGAATGTTTTAGCTTAAAAGAGATTTAAAAGATATAACCAGATGCAGCCTTTGTTTCTAGAGTAAACACTGGTATAGGCAAACAAATTATAAAGGACATTTCTTAGATAATTGGAATGATTGAAAGTAGACTGAATAATAGACGGGATATAATTTTATTGCTTTGGAAAGGTAGAGATTGTTAAGGAAAAAAACATATTGCAAAGTCATATATAAATGTGATGGAAGTACATACATATATAAAATGATTTTATATATAGATACAGATGATACAGCTATATATACACACACACATATATATATATATATATATATATATATATATATATATATATATATATATATATATACACACACAGAGAGAGAGAGAGAGAGAGATCCACTAAATTGTTATCATCTGTGTTTTCTGGGAAAATGTTCTTTTAGTTTTTTCATTAAAAAATAATTTTGCTGTACTTAAATTTTTCTACAGTTTATATACAGCAATTACAATTTTAAAAAGTAATGTCTTAATAAGTGTCAACCTGAAAAAAAAAACAGCAACAATAACTCTGAGCTTGGAAGATTTCTAACGTCAGATCAAATCACAGTTTCTGCTGGCACCTTGATTTCAATTTCAGCTTTTTGAGACTGAGGAGAGAAGTTGGTCGATCTCTGCTTGGACTCCTGACCTACAGAAAATTTGAAATAATAAATTTTTTTAAGCTGCTAAGCTTGTGACATTTTCTTATTCAATAATAGAAAAATAATATAAATGTATTTTATATAACCATACAATGGAATAGTAAGCAGTAGAATGAGGTAAATATGCATGTAAGTGATCAAAAAGAGATCTAAGATAAAATATTTTGGGGAAAAGATGAGACATGAAACATATTTGTAGAACACTTTCATTTAAGTAAAACATAAATGGATATATATGTATACTTTGGGCTATAAGTTATGGAAATATTAATTCCAATTAAATAATAAGTTCACTTATTATATCACATGACAAGATATCCAGAGGTAGTGTGGACTTCAATTTAGTTGAATCAATAGCTCAGTATTGCCAATAACTACCATTATTATATCCATGTTGTACAAAAGGAAACTAAAGTTGAGAAAAGTTATATAATTTGTCCAAATTTACACAGCTGGTAAGCAACCTGGTATTCACACACAGGAAATCTAGACCCAGAGTCCATTTGCTTCACCACTTTCTTTTTTTAAATATTTTTTAACATCTTTATTGGACTATAATTGCTTTACAATGTTGTGTTAGTTTCTACTGTATAACAAAGTGAATCAGCTATATGTATACATATATCCCCATATACCCTCCCTGTTGCATCTCCCTTTCATGCTCCCTATCCCACCCCTCTAGGTAGTCACTAAGTACCAAGCTGATCTCCCTGTGCTATGCAGCTGCTTCCCACTAGCTATCTATTTTACATTTGGTAGTGTATATATGTCCATGCCACTCTCTCTCTTTGTCCCAGCTTACACTTCCCCCTCCCTGTGTCCTCAAGTCCATTCTCTAAGTCTGCATCTTTATTCCTGTCCTGAATCTAGGTTCTTCAGAAACTTCTTATTTTTTGTGTTTTTTTTTTTTTGATTCCATATATATGTGTTAGCAAACGGTATTTTCTTCTCTCTTTCAGACTTACTTCACTCTGTATGACAGACTCTTGGTCCATCCACCTCACTATAAATAACTCAATTTCGTTTCTTTTTATGGCTGAGTAATATTCCATTGTATATATGTGCCACATCTTCTTTATCCATTCATCTGTTGGTGGACACTTTTGTTGCTTCCATGTCCTGGCTATTGTAAATAGAGCTGCAATGAATATTGTGGTACATGACTCTTTTTGAATTATGGTTTACTCAGGGTATATGCCCAGTAGTGGGATTGTTGGGTGATATGGTAGTTCCATTTTTAGTTTTTTAAGGAAGCTCCATATTGTTCTCCATAGTGGCTGTATCAATTTATATTCCCACCAACAGTGCAAGAGGGTTCCCTTTTCTCCACACACTCTCCAGCATTTATTGTTTGTAGATTTTTTGATGATGGCCATTCTGACTGGTGTGAGGTGATACCTCATTGTAGTTTTGATTTGCATTTCTCTAATGATTAGTGATGTTAAGCATCCTTTCATGTGTTTGTTAGCAATCTGTATATCTTCTTTGGAGAAATGTCTATTTAGGTCTTCTGCCCATTTTTGGATTGGGTTGTTTGTATTTTTGATATTGAGCTGCATGAGGTGCTGGCAAATTTGGAGATTAATCCTTTGTTGTGGCTTCATTTTCAAATATTTTCTCCCATTCTGAGGGTTATCTTTTTGCTTTGTTTATAGTTTCCTTTGCTGTGCAAAAGCTTTGAAGTTTCATTAGGTCCCATAGGTTTATTTTTGTTTTTATTTCCATTTCTCTAGAAGGTGGGTCAAAAAGTATCTTGCTGTGATTTATATCATAGAGTGTTCTGTCTGTGTTTTCCCCTAAGAGTTTTATAGTGTCTGGTCTTACATTTAGGTCTTTAATCCATTTTGAGTTTATTTTTGTGTATAGTGCTAGGGAGTGTTCTAATTTCATTCTTTTACATGTAGCTGTCCAGTTTTCCCAGCACCACTTATTGAAGAGGCTGTCTTTTCTCCATTGTATATTTTTGCCTCCTTTATCAAAAATAAGGTGACAATATGTGCATGGGTTTATCTCTGGGCTTTCTATCCTGTTCCATTGATCTCTATTTCTGTTTTTGTGTCAGTACCATACTGTCTTGATTACTGTAGCTTTGTAGAGTAATATGAAGTTAGGGAGCCTGATTCTTCCAGCTCTGGTTTTCGTTCTCAAGATTGCTTTGGGTATTCGGGATCTTTTGTGTTTCCATATCTACTAGAGCTAATCAATGAATTTGGTAAAGTAGCAGGATACAAAATTAATGCACAGAAGTCTCTTGCATTCCTATGCACTAATGATGAAGAATCTGAAAGAGAAATTAAGGAAACACTCCCACTTACCACTGCAACAAAAAGAATAGAATACCTAGGAATGAACCTACCTAAGGAGACAAAAGACCTGTATGCAGAAAACTATATGACACTGATGAAAGGAATTAAAGATGATACAAATAGATGGAGAGATATACCACATTCTTGGATAGGAAGAGTCAACATTGTGAAAATGACTATACTACCCAAAGCAATGAACAGATACAATACGATCCCTATCAAATTACCAATGGCATTTTCCACAGAACTAGAACTCTTCACCACTTTCTTAAGGCCAGCTCCCAAATAGTCATAAAATGCCTGGCAGCACTGAGTGTGGCATCATGCTTCTTTCTTCAAATCTAGTAAGAGCAAAAGTGTTTCCTCTTACAAGAGATTAAAAGTGTATTCCTGCATTCTGATCAGGCCAAATGAGATCAAGTGCTCATTCCTGGATCTTTAATAGTGATCAGGGGAATGCCATATTCCATGTCTTGATTATTATAAGGCACACCTGGAGACAGAGGTGAAGTCAGCTTTCTCTGATTTCATAGGAAAAAGCCAGAAGTAATGAATATTTTTGTGTGCAATCAACAGTTTAAAAATGTGTGTATGTGTCTATAAATGAACAATTTCTAGAGGAGTAAACAGGAAGCTATAGAGGGTTATTTCTTCGAAGGAATGGAATTATATTGATTTGTGGAGAAATTAAATTTTCATTAAATAATACCATTTTTGTTCCTTGAATTTTTATTGTAGGTATCAGTTATTTTCATAACTTAAAAATATTATAGAATAACACTTAGGGTATAACCCCATTTCTTTTAAAACATTTGAATGCTTATATGATCATATAAGTTTGCATATGCAAAACAAATGCTTTGCCAGGGTGTCATGTTTTACAAACAGCTACCTAAAAGCTCTGACATAATGTTATGAGGAAAGACTGCATAATATGTTAAAACACAGTTTCTTTTAGTACTAGTTGCTTTTTAATCCAATCCTTTGTTGAGTGTGAGTGTTGAGGGAGGGGGAGTTTGTCATTGTCACTGTGCATTCAGCAGCATCTCTCTCCTCTCCCGTTAGATACTAGTAGCACCTTCATCATTTTGTGACAACCAAAAAGGCTCTAGATATTGCCAAAAGACCCTTGGGACAAATCTCAAATCTCTCCAGTTAAGAACACATCTATATAGATTATAGTAAATAATATATAGATTATAACAAACGTGTTTTGTTTAAATAACTGAGATAATTTTAGCAAGAGTGGGTGAATTCAGCAGATTATATTATGCTCTTTCACCACATACATCTTTAGATATCTACCATAATCTTGTAATCCAACCTCATGTTTTATTTTTGCCTTCACTGTGACTATTTATATCTTGCTCATGCCTTTAAATATTCCCATTAAAGAAATCCACTTTCAAAAAACATTGTTGACTAAATTTTGTGTTTGCCAAATGATAATTATATAACATTTTGGGGGGGGGCTGTGTTGGGTCTTCGTTTCTGTGTGTGGGCTTTCTCTAGTTGTGGCGAGTGGGGGCCACTCTTCATCGCGGTGCATGGACCTCTCACTGTTGTGGCCTCTCTTGTTGTGGAGCACAACCTCCAGAGGTGCAGGCTCAATAGTTGTGGCTCATGGGCCTAGTTGCTCCGTGGCATGTGAGATCTTCCCAGACCAGGGCTCGAACCCGTGTCCCCTGCATTGGCAGGCAGATTCTCAACCACTGAGCCACCAGGGAAGCTCAGAACTTTTAACTACATAATTTTAAAGAATCTCATGATTCTCAAAATAGCAATTAGAGTCTAATTGCAAATTTATTTTCTATAAAATGGAATGACATTAATTTAAGAGAGAAATAATCACAAGACTGTTGTAATTGTTTTTATAGACATCAGTTTTAGCTACATATCATTAAAATTGTCCCACTAGAGAAAAATAACAAAATATATTGTTAAAAATAAAATATATGATAAACATAATGGTAAAGGTGAAAATGTTTTCTCATACCTTATTTAATCAAGACTCACTCCCAGTTTTTAGTTTTTATTTGTTCTTTACTTAACATTCACCTTAGAATACTTAGACCACTTCTCTGTTGATTTACAAAATTTTCAGCAGAGTGACAAAGGAAAAACACAATTGTGGTATAAAAAGGTCATAGCATTTAATAAATGTTCTTTAGCATTTTAACAAAGGTTAAGCCCAGCAAGGTGCTGAAATTTGAGAATAAATGGAATTTGATATTTTTGAAAGATTTTACTTGAGCATAGGAAAGAATTTTAAGCAAGATAAGATGTAATAACAAAATAGTTAACATTTATGGAACTATTAATATACTCTAGGCAATGTTCTAAATACCTTCATTAGATTTTGTAATTAATCTTCACAATAATCTGGTGGAACAAATACTATTATTATTCCCATTTTACAGATGAGTTGTAAAGAGAAGTTATATAAATGGATAAGTCACATGATTAATAAATTACAGATCCAAGGTTTAAATTCCAGAGTTCATACTTCTAAATGCTATGCTTTATTGATAAGAGTAATTTAAATTTGCAATTGGAGATGGCAGAGGAAGGGGAAAATTTTTCCAGTGCAGTTTGATTAAAATAATTTAATTGGGTATGATGTACATTGTATTGATATTTTGGATTGACATATTGCTTTTAAAACTAGTTTATAGTTGATATTCTAAAATGTTATTCTATCATAAATGTTATTCCATCATAAATTTTTAGTATGGATTAAAGTAATATAAAGTAATCTAAATTGCTAACAATTTAATCATCTTCTCGTCCTTGACTTCAACCACAGTTATTTCTTTAGACAAAATAAAAGTGAATACTTCCTACATATATTATTAATACTTTATATTTATATGTAAATAAATGTAGTAATTTGACATATTTCCATCAGTTACTTCATTTATATGTCATGTTAACTCAATAAGACAGAAAGTAAAGTTAATTATCATGCCCATTTTACCAACATATTAGCACTAAATCAGAGGGAATTAATGATTGCTCAGGATCCATTGCATGCTGATAGATGCAGTATTAGAATTCATGCTTCCTAATCTTACTACTGTCTTCTTAAAACACATTGCTTCCCAATACACACTCATATAAACATGTATAGGATAGCTAGGGGTGGCACAGTATTTCAGCCAGTTTTGCCATGAGCCAGTCTGGCAATCTTAAGTGTGTTGGTCAAAAGGAGAAACTGAATTGACCTTTTATTCATGGGAAACACTGATTTTGTATTGAGATATTCCCAGAAAGCTAGTGACACATGTGCCTAACAGAAGCAAACTTAAATCCTCTTTGGAAAAATATATGACCATTCTGAAACTCAAAACAATTCTACAGTTTTGAAATACAATAATATCAAGACAATCTAAAATAATCAGGTGTTTAGAAACATGAACAAAAACAAAAAGAATAGAGACTATTCAAACAGATCCCTAAAGGGGGGGGTCTATGTATTGGATTCATAAAATACAACTTAAAGATAAATATATTTACAATTTTCAAGGATTGAAATAAATTGAAAACTATTCTCTCAAAGAGAGTAGGGGTGGAAATTGACTGGGAAGAATCAAGAAGGACCTATCTTGTGTAATTGTAATTTCTGTATTTTAATAGATTTCTGCATGGACCAGAACTCATAAGTAGTGTACTTAAAATTTGTGTATTTTATTACATATGGTACTGTCCACAAATGAAAATGAAAATAAATAAATAATATGTATTTATTGACCTCTATGTAATTATAAGTGTGCTGAAATATCTGGAGATAAGTGTAGTGATGTCTTTAAAAAGAATCACAAATAAAGTAGATTGATGAATGGCTATAGAGATGGATAGAAGGATAGTCACATGACTAGCAATTTTAGTAAAATATTAATTGAGGAATGTAGGTAGTGCATTAAGGTTGTTTACGATAAAATTCTTTCAGCTTTCTGTACATTTGAAAAATTTTTATAAGAAAATGTTGGGGAAATATAAAATTCTATGAATATAATTCATCACATTAGAAGTTCATCAGTTTTATCTAATAGATGCAAAGAA
The DNA here is from genome assembly GCF_951394435.1 of Stenella coeruleoalba. Taxonomy (NCBI): domain Eukaryota; kingdom Metazoa; phylum Chordata; class Mammalia; order Artiodactyla; family Delphinidae; genus Stenella; species Stenella coeruleoalba. Next base: position 71,981,470 of record NC_137152.1, on the reverse strand, counting down.
AAATTTTGATAAAATTTGCATGAATTCATGGTAAAAATGCTTAGCAAAAAGAAAATCAAAGGAAACTATTAATTTGGTTTAAAATATTTACAACTAATATTTTAATAAACTATTTGCATATTAATAAAATGTTTAAAGCTTTCCCGTAGAGGGCAGGAATAAGACAAGGATGCCTGAAATCACAAGTTTTATTACCCATTTTACTTGGAAGTATTGCCAGTACAGATATATATATATATATACACACACACACACATATATCTAATTAAATATATAATAAAATTATTTATTAAATATATAATATTATTAAATATATAACGTTAAAATTGAGAAAAAAACAGATACTGTTTTCAAATGATATGTTTTTGTACATAAAGTGTACAAAAGGTAAATTATTAGAATCAATTGTTAAATTATTAATTATCCTTGAATTATTACTTAATATTATCTAGAAGATAATATAGCATAATATTTAAATAGCCTTGGGGTAGGTAAGGTTTTTTTAAACAGTACATAAGATGAACTAATCATAAAAGACAAGGTTTATATAGTGTTCTTAAATAAAAATAAGAAGATATTCATTAAGAGAATGAAGAGATGTCAAAGAGTGGGAGAAGATATTTGTAATACAAATAATTGAAAAGATGCTTTATAAATACTTATAATTCAAAAACAAAAAAGACAAACAGCCCAAAAGTAAAAAGGTAAGTACGTAGAATAGATATTTTCAAAAGAAGCTATTTGAATTGCTCAGGGTTCTCCAGAGGAACAGAACCACAGAACTAATAGGGTATATGTATATATTGTATATATATTCTCTCTCTCTCCCTCTCTATCTATCTATTATCTGTCTATCTATCATCTATATGATAGAGGTGGAAAGAGAAAGAGAAAGTGATTTATTTTAAGGGATTTACTCACACAATTGTAGAGTTGTAGAGGCTGACTAATCCAAGATCTGCCAGGTGAACTGGCAAGCTGAAGACCCAAGCAAGAGTTGATGCTGCACTTTAAGTCCAAACACAGTCTAGTGACAGAATTATCTCCTTCTGGGGTTAAGTCAATATTTTTCTATTAAAGCCATCAGCTGATTGGATGAGGGTCATCCACATTATATAGGGTAATCTGTGTTACTCAAAGTCTACTGATTTAAATGTTAATCTAATCTAAAAAATATCATCACAGAAACATCTAGAATAATGTTGGAAGAAATATCTGGGTACCATGAATTATTCAATTTGACACATAAATTAACCATTGCACTATCCAAGTGGCCAATGAACATATGCATCCTGCTACTAATAGGGAAAAAGCTAATTTAAATGACAATGAGAAACTAACACACACCACAATGACTAAAATTTGGGGGAAGATGTGGAATTGTGAATACATACAATTTGCGGAAAAAGGTATTATCTACTGGAGGTAAATTGTATATTCCCCATGAGCTAGAAATTCCACTTCTAAGTATATACCCAACTGAAATGTGTGTACCAAGAGGAACATACAAAAGTGTTCAAAATACTGTTATCCTTAATACATCCAAACTGGAAATGACCCAAAAGCCCATCATCAAGAAAAGGGGTAAACTAATTGTGGTATATTTCTACAATGAAGTTTTACAGAACAATTAAAATGATTGAATAATAGTTAATGCAACAACATGTTTGAATCTTAACAATGTAACTTTAAGCAAAAGAATCTAGTCACAAAAAATGTCTTCTGCATCATTGAATCCAGTTATATAAATTTCAAGCAACAGGCAAACTAAAGCTACACTATTATGTTTAGAAGTACATGCTTAGAAAAACAAGGAAGAAAAACAAGGAAGTGATTCATATACAAGTGAGTATAGTTATTATATTTGAGAGAATGGAGGGAGTACTAATGAGGGGGCAGAATTTAGGGGAGATTCTGTGGAGACGTCAATACATTTTTTTTGACCTGGTTGTATTCTACACAGATGTCTTTAATTGGTAATGAAATCAAATGTATCTCATCTATTTTTTTTTCCTTCTTTCTTACCTTTCCTCTTCCATTACCTTCTCCAGCTAAATACTCCAATAATTGAGCTATAATTTATATGCACTACTCTATTTTTAGGCACTCTTCAGGATATTCAGATGTCTTCAGTTTCTGAGAAAGTAAGTTATAATTGTCCACGCCAGTTGTAGTTGCTAAAATGTTTCTCATTGAAAAACATGCTTTTAGCACATTGTAAATCAGCCTAATTTTCTTTCTCAATGCACAGACTCATATCCATACCTATAGTAACTTATTAAATGAACTTTGGCTCCTGATCCCCCTGCCCCCTTCATGCTGTCACATAGATTATCAGAACATGACACAAGTTCAAGTAGCCCAACAGTCCTTTCCTGGAAAGTAGACAGAGCTATATATACCAAGCACTGTACATTCATGACCACTCCAAAACACTAAAAAAAAAGGATATTAAGAATTCATCCTCATAGTTTAATTTCCTTAGTTCATTTTTCCTTTAGATTCTCATTTCTTTTTACTGAGTCTTCACCATATGTACGGTTTCCTTTTATTTATATTTTCAATTATCAACAAGATGTTAGAACAGATAGTTCTGTGAACTTTCTTTCCACCATTTTTAAAAAAAGTTTTGAATTTGAAATGTGCAACACAAACTTCCATTTCTTTGTTAGATGAGATTGTATTCTTCTCATATTCCATCTGTGAGCTGAAAAAAAGTATTCCTTATCTTCCTCTTTCAGAGGGATCAGAAGTGTATTATCTTTGAAAAATTATAGTAATAATTCAGAGAATCAGAAAGTATATAGAGAAGCTAAAGTTTATATTATGATTGCAAATTAAATAAGAATCCACAACAGTATTGACATGGTGGGAGAAAGGCATCAGGATATGAATGAAAAAATAAGAAATATTTTTTAATATACAAGCTCAAAATTTCCAAGAATACCATGCCTAAATTGTAGTTCATTTTGTAAAGCTCTTGGTTAGTTAAATAATGGGTAATGATACCTATAACTTTTGAATTTTTGTGAGGATTATTGGAATAACATATAGAAAATACCTGGCACAGCACTTAGCATTCAGTAGTGGCTTAATAAATATTTGCCTCTCTTCCATTAGAACTGTTAATTTGGACAAATTATACTGATTGAGACCAAAGAACCCCTCTTGGTTCAAAAGTGGGAATCCACATTTGAAAATTATAGTGATTTTCAGTTATCTTTTGCATGTTATGTAAGACAGTAAAACATTAAGGATGGATGTTTATGTGGAAGGCAAGAAAATGACTGTAAGTGAATATTTCCAGATTCCAAATAAATTTTTGAGGCTTAGGAAGGAGAAATCAGAATTCCTGGGAATTCTTAAAATCATGAGTTACATATTTTTTGTCAGTTTGATACTATGTATCTCAGAGTGTTCCTCCTTGGGTTTATCCTGCCTGGGACTCTCTGCATATCCTGGACTTGGGTGACTGTTTCCTTTCCCATGTTAGAGAAGTTTTCAGCTATTTATATTATCTCTTCAAATATTTTCTCGGGTCCCTTCTCTCTCTCTCTTCTTCTTCTGGGACCCCTATGATGTGAATGTTGGTATGTTTAATGTTGTCCCAGAGGTCTCTTAGGCTGTCTTCATTTCTTTTCATTCTTTTTCTTTATTCTGCTCTGCAGCAATGATTTCCAGTATTCTGGCTTCCAGCTTCCTTATCTGTTCTTCTGCCTCAGTTATTCTGCTATTGATTCCTTCTAGTGTATTTTTCATTTCAGTTATTGTGCTGTTCATCTCTGTTTGTTTGTTTTTAGTTCTTCTAGGTCTTTGTTAAACATTTCTTGAATCTTCTCTATCCTTGCCTCCATTCTTTGCCAAGATCCTGGATCATCTTCACTATCATTATTCTGAATTCTTTTTGGAGAAGGTTGCTTATCTCCACTTCATTTAGTTGTTTTTCTGGGGTTTTATCTTGTTCCTTCATCTGGGACATAATCTTCTGCCTTTTCATTTTGTCTAACTTTCCCTGATTGTGGTTTTTGTTCTGCAGGCCACAGGGTTGTAGCTCTTATTGCTTCTGCTGCCTGCCCTCTGGTGGATGAGGCTATCTAAGAGGCTTGTGCAAGCTTCCTGATGGGAGTGGCTGGTGGTTTGTAGGACTGGGTCTTGTCACTCTCATGGGCAGGGCCCACCAGTAAAACTTTAATCCTCTTGTCTGCTGATGGATGGGGCTATGTTCCCTATCTATCAGTTGTTTGGCCTGAGGCAACCCAGCACTGGAGCCTACAGGCTGTTTGCTGGGGTAAATGGCGGCCTCTGGGAGGCCAATGAGTAATTCTCAGAACTGCTGTTGCCAGTGTACTTGTCCCTTCAGTGAGACACAGCCACCCCCCTGCCTCTGCAAGAGACTTTCCAGTACTAGCAGGTAGGTCTGGCCCAGTCTCTTATGAGGATTAGGCAGGAGATAGATGGGCCCCAGGCTGAACAGTTTCTCCCTTGTGGACGGAAAATCCATAATAGCAGAAACTCCATAAAAGCAGGATGATGGAGGAGGCTGGGCCCTCCCTAGATAAGAGATAAAAACCACATATTCCTCATTCTTGAAGTCAAGGTGACCTCCTCAACTTCACATACACAGAAAGGTTCCTTGGAGGTCAAAAAATGAGGGGGGGCCACCCCATAGTAAGTGATGTCAACTACCCATAGTCCTCTTCTCTAGAATCCATCTTGGCTAAGAGATGCACATGCACACATGGGAGGACTCTGAGATATACCATATACGGCTTCAGAATCATGAAAAGCAAGATGATTGGCCAAAGGAAACCCTGAAGAAATGCTCCATAAAAGTGATTCAATCTATCATGAGGGTGCAAATCTCTCTCTTAGCCCACCTGTGTGTCTATCCAAACATACTGTATGCTTTTCCCTCCTAATAAACACTTTACTTGCTTCATTACTTTCCATCTCTATGTGGAAATTCTTTTCTACACAGCTGATGGGCCAGGGTCTTGTCACTGGCCACTGGTCCCTGATGGTCTGGTGGCTAGGATTCAGCACTCTCACTGCCACAGCCTGACCTCAATTTCTGGCCAGAAACCGAAATCCTGCTTTAAGCTGCTGCAGGCCGAGGCCACCCGAGATCAAGGTTACTGCTCCCTCCCCCTGGGTCCTGGTGTGCACAAGACTTTGTATGTACCCTCCAAGAGTGGAGCCTCTGTTTTCCCCAGTCCTGTGGATGTCCTGTAATCAAATCCCACTGGCCTTCAAAGCCAGATTCTCTGGGGATTCCTCCTCCCATTGCCAGATCCCCAGGCTGGGAAGGTTGGCATGGGGCTCAGAACCTTCAGTCCAGTGGGAGAACTTTTGTGGTATAATTATTCTCCAGTTTGTGGGTCGCCCAACCAGCTGTTATGGGATTTGATTTTATCTCAATTGTGCCCCTCGTACCTTCTCACTGTGACTTCTCCTTTGTCTTTGGATGTAGGGTATCTTTTTTGGTGTGTTCTAACATCTTCCTGCAGATGGTTTTTCAACAGTTAGTTGTAAGTCCAGTGCTCTTGCAAGAAGGGGTGACTGCACGTCCTTCTACTCAGCCATCTTGAACCAATCTCTCATGAGTTATGTATTTTTATAACATTTTACTTACATGTTTTTAAATAATAATTAGTGATCTTAATAATAAACAGGGAGTCATTTTTTTTCCTATGATAGTGTTACAGTAAAAGTTCCTGACACACTTTTCATAGAAAAAGATAAAACTATAAATGCATGTGTTACTATTATCATGAGCCAATGTAATATGAAAATATTATACACCTCAATAACATGTAAAAATATCTTCCTAATATAGACATGATAATGTTTCTTCTTTTTTCATATTTTAATACTAAATAAATGCCAAATAAAAAATTTTGACGTTCAAAATGTCAAAAATCATATAGAAAACATTTAATATTTAAAAGTAATTCATAATATTAAATTTTAAAATACACAAAGCATGCATTGCTCTGTTTTATATACTTGATTTTTGTAACATTGCAAACATTCCAGATAGAAAATTTTATTTCATTCTGCATTGACATTGGTTGAATTGTTAAGAATGCATTTGAAATATCCTCCAGTTAGTGATTAGGATTCATGTTGCTTCAGATTTTGTTTCTTTGCTCTGATTTTGGTTTTGTAATTGATATTAACATAGCTATTTCTAATTCAGATTTAATCAGTTTCTGATCTTTTTTATAAAGTATCCTACAACAACACTCATATCTTCTCTTGGCATCTCTTCTGATAAAGCATTTACAAGGAACTGTGGCCTATTGAAAATATTCAAACACTGGAAAACATCAGCAAATATTATTGGGTAATATTAAAATAACTGAAAATTCAAATCCACTGGCAAGGTTAATAGCACTATGTGGAATCATTTGTCAATATTGCCAATTTAAAGACTTACTTTGCTTCCAAAACTTATTTTTGGAAATCCACTTATAAGACTTGTATAAGGTATATTATGCACATACATTTATTTTCTTTTCAAAAATTATTCACTTTTAGCAACAGACAAGGCAAGAGGTACACATTTATAACATAATAACAGCAACAAGAAAGACTGACTGAATAGATTATGACTGCTTTCTTCCTGTGTGTTCTGTGTCCCTGGAAATGTTAAACTTAACATTGATTCAGCAAGTCAGTGTTGCCTCTTCTTGCCTTCAATTTTATGTTAGTGGATACCATAGAACCTGTAACATTTCTATGTTAATTCCTAAGCTTTACTTCTCACAGGAGATTTATAATATTTTTTTCCTGTTTTCCAATCTCTCAAACAATTTTTCTATGTGTTCAGTAGTTAGAAAAATGTCAAGAAATGCTTAGAGAGAATTTTTTCATAGAATCAATAATTACGGTGACCAACGAAGCTGAGCTTGGATTACATTTTGTATTTAATATGACCCCAAGAAATAACACTTGTATTACATACTTGAGTAAATCTAGAGTATAAGTGCATATTACTTGGGTTGCCAGTTCAGTTGGGCAATGGAGCAAAAAAAAAACGTATTTGATCACACGCTCTTCTAAATAAGTGATAAAACCACTCTGACCTCATAAATCAGGTTTTCAATCCTAAGAACTGACTCTATGTGAGAACAGAAAATACTGGAGCAGAACTGTCAAACGTTCATTGTGTATAATACTTCTGCTTTCAGACTGAATGTTTTCTCTGGGCTCATTCTAATGTTAGTTGAATATTGTACATTTTTATACCTAGATAAGTAGTTGTTCATATGAAAGTTAGAAAGTGACTATCTTTTTTGCTAAATATCCTTCTATTGCATTTGTTCAAAAAGCTTTGTAAATTAAAACCAGAAAACTATTGATATTATTGTTTCAGCCCCAAGATACCACTAAATATTTCCAGACTCCTTTCTATGTACAGTCAACATTCTTTCTTTCTATATCTGAACCTCCTACACACACTCGTTTGATGTAAAAACTGCAGGCAAAAAAAAAAATCTAATTTCATGCATGTTTGTTTTAAACCTTTTAAAAATGAATGATATAGGTCAAAAGAAGCCATATAGGGGAGTTCCGGGAAGATGGCAGAAGTGTAAGACACGGAGATCACCTTCCTCCCCACACATACACCAGAAATACATCTACACGTGGAACAACTCCTACAGAACACCTACTGAACGCTGGCAGAAGACCTCAGACCTCCCAAAAGGCAAGAAACTCCCCACGTACCTGGGTACAGTGAAAGAAAAAAGGATAAACAGAGACAAAAGGATAGGGAAGGGACCTGCACCAGTGGGAGGGAGCTGTAAAGGAGGAAAGGTTTCCACACAGTAGGAAGCCCCTTCGCGGGTGGAGACTGCGGGTGGCGGAGGGAGGAAGCTTCGGAGCCACGGAGGAGAGCGCAGCAACAGGGGTGTGGAGGGGAAAGCAGAGAGATTCCCGCAGGGAGGATCGGTGCCGACCGGCACACACCAGCCCGAGAGGCTTGTCTGCTCACCCGCCTGGGTGGGCGGGGCTGGGAGCTGAGGCTCTGGCTTTGGTCGGAGCGCAGGGTGAGGACTGGGGTTGGCTGCCTGAACACAGCCTGAAGGGGTTAGTGCACCACGGCTAGCTGGGAGGGAGTCTGGGGAAAAGTCTGGACCTGCCGAAGAGGCAAGAGACATTTTCTTCCCTCTTTGTTTTCTGGGGCGCGAGGAGAGGGGATTAAGACTGCTGCTTAAAGGAGCTCCAGAGACGGGCATGAGCCGCGGCTAAAAGCGCAGACCAGAGAGATGGGCATAAGGCACTAAGTCTGCTGCTGACACCACCAAGAAGCCTGTGTGCGAGCACAGGTCACTATCCACACCCACCTTCCGGGGAGCCTGTGCAGCCCGCCACTGCCAGGATCCCGGGATCCAGGGACAACTTCCCCAGGAGAGAACAGAGTGCCTCAGACTGGTGTAACGTCATGCTGGCCTCTGCCGCCGCAGGCTCGCCCCACACTCCAAGCCCCTCCCTTCGCTCGGCCAGAGTCCCCAAAGCAGCTGCTCCTTTATACCCGTCCAGTCTGAGCGAAGAACAGACGCCCTCTGACGACCTACATGCAGAGCCACGGCCAAATCCAAAGCTGAGCCCCAGGAGCTGTGAGAACAAAGAAGAGAAAGGGAAATCTCTCCCAGCAGCCTCAGAAGCAGCGGATTAAAGTTCCACAATCAACTTGATGTACCCTGCATCTGTGGAATACATGAATAGACAACAAATCATCCCAAATTGAGGAGGTGAATTTTGAGAGCAAGATTTATGATTTTTTTCCACTTTTCCTCTTTTTGTGAGTGTGTATGTGTATGCTTCTGTGTGAGATTTTGTCTGTATAGCTTTGCTTCCACCATTTGTCTTAGGGTTCGGTCCATTTGCGTTTTTTTTTTTTAATTTTTTTTAACAATTATTTTGTATTTTAATAACTTTATTTTATTTTATCTTACTTTATTTTATCTTCTTTTTTTCTTTCTTTCCTTCTTTCCCTCACTTAGACAACCAATCATCCCAAATTGAGGAGGTGGACTTTGAGAACAAGGTTTATGATTTTTTCCCCTTTTCCTCTTTTTGTGAATGTGTATGTGTATACTTCTGTGTGAGATTTTGTCTTTATAGATTTTCTTCCACCATTTGTCCTAGTGTCCTATCCGTCCGTTTTTTTTTGTTGTTTATTAATTTTTTTTCTTAATAATTATTTTTTTATTTTAATAAATTTATATATTTTATCTTATTTTATTTTATTTTACTTTATCTTCTTTCTTTCTTTTTTCCTCCTTCCCTTCTTCCTTGCTACCATCCTCCCTCCCTCCTTCTCTCCCTCCCTCCATCCTGTCTTTCTTTCTTTCTACTTCTACTAATTCTTTCTTTCTGCTTTTTCTCCCTTTTATTCTAAGCTGTGTGGATGACAGGCTCTTGGTGCTGCAGCCGGGAGTCAGTGCTATGCCTCTGAGGTGGGAGAGCCAACTTCAGGACACTGCTCGACAAGAGACCTCCCAGCTCCACATAATATCAAATGGCGGATATCTCCCAGAGAACTCCATCTCAACACCAGCAGCCAGCTTCACTCAATGACCAGCAATCTACAGTGCAGGACACCCTATGTCAAACAACCAGCAAAAGAGGAAAACAAACCCACCCATTAGCAGAGAGGCTGCCTAAAATCAGAATAAGTCCACAGAAACCCCAAAACACACCAACAGATGTGGACTTTCCCACCAGAAAGACAAGATCCAGAATCATCCACAAGAACACAGGCACTAGTCTCCTCCACCAGGAAGCCTACACACCCCAATGAACCAACCTTAGCCACTGGGGACAGACACCAAAAACAATGGGGACTATGAAATTGTAGCCTACAAAAAGGAGACCCCAAACTCAGTAAGGTAAGCAAAATGAGAAGACAGGAAAACAAACAGCAGTTGAAGGAGCAAGATAAAAACCCACCAGACCTAACAAATGAAGAGGAAATAGGCAGTCTACCTGAAAAAGAATTCAGAATAATGATAGTAAAGATGATCCAAAATCTGGGAAATAGAATAGACAAAATGCAAGAAACATTTAACAAGGACCTAGAACAACTAAAGATGAAACAAGCAAGGATGAACAACAAAATAAATGAAATTAAAAATACTCTAGATGGGATCAATAGCAGAATAACTTAGGCAGAAGAAAGGATAAGTGACATGGAAGATAAAATAGTGGAAATAACTACTGGAGATCAGAATAAAAAACAAAAGAATGAAAAGAACTGAGGACAGTCACAGAGACCTCTGGGACAACATTAAATGCACCAACATTCAAATTATAGGGAATCCAGAAGAAGAAGAGAAAAAGAAATGGACTGAGAAAATATTTGAAGAGATTATAGATGAAAGCTTATCTAATATGAGAAAGGAAATAGTTAATCAAGTCCAGGAAGCACAGAGAGTCCCATACAGGATAAACCCAAGGAGAAATATGCCAAGACACATATTTATCAAACTATCAAAAATTAAGTACAAAGAAAACATATTAAAAGCAGCAAGGGAAAAACAACAAATAACACACAAGGGAATCCCCATAAGGTAAACACTGACCTCTCTGTAGGAACTCTGCAAGCCAGAGGATACTGGTAGGACATATTTAAAGTGACTAAGGAGAAAAACCTGCAACCAAGATTACTCTACCCAGCAAGGATCTCATTCGGACTTGATGGAGAAATTAAAACCTTTACAGACAAGCAAAAGCTGAGAGAGTTCAACACCAGCAAACGAGTTTTACAACAAATACTAAAGGAACTTCTATAGGCAAGAAACACAAAAGAAGGAAAAGACCTACAATAACGAACCCAAAACAATTAAGAAAATGGGAATAGGAACATACATATAAATAATTACCTTAACTATAAATGGACAAAATGCTCCCACCAAAAGACACAGATTGGCTGAATGGATACAAAAACAAGACCGATATATATGCTGTCTACAAGAGACCCACTTAGACCTAGAGGAACATACAGACTGAAAGTAAGGGGATGGAAAAAGATATTCCATGCAAATGGAAACCAAAAGAAAGCTGGAGTAGCAATTCTCATATAAGACAATATAAACTTTAAAATAAAGACTATTAGAAGAGACAAAGAAGGACACTACATAATGATCAAGGGATCGATCCAAGAAGAAGATATAACAATTGTATATATTTATGCACGCAACATAGGAGCACCTCAATACATAAGGCAAATACTAACAGCCATAAAAGGGGAAATTGACAGTAACACATTCATTGTAGTTGACTTTATCACCCCACTTTCACCAATGGACAGATCATCCAAAATGAAAATAAAAAAGAAAACACAAGCTTTAAATGATACATTAAACAAGATGAACTTAATTGATATTTGTAGGACATTCCATCCAAAAACAACAGAATACAGATTTTTCTCAAGTGCTCATGGAACATTCTCCAGGATAGATCATATCTTGGGTCATAAATCAAGCCTTGGTAAATTTAAGAAAATTGAAATTGTTTGAAGTATTTTTTCCGACCACAATGTTATGAGACTAGATATCAATTACATGAAAAGATCTGTAAAAAAATACAAACACATGGAGGCTAAACAATACAGTACTTAATAATGAAGTGATCACTGAAGAAATCAAAGAGGAAATTTAAAAAATGCCTAGAAACAAATGACAATGGAAACACGACTACCTAAAACCTATGGGATGCAGCAAAAGCAGTTCTAAGAGGGAAGTTTATAGCAATACAATCCTACCTTAAGACACAGGAAACATCTCGAATAAACAACCTAACCTTGCACCTCAAGCAATTAGAGAAAGAACAACAAAAAAACCCTAAAATTAGCAGAAGGATAGAAATCATAAAAATCAGATCAGAAATAAATGAAAAAGAAATGAAGGAAATGATAGCAAAGATCAATAAAACTAAAAGCTGGATATTTGAGAAGATAAACAAAAGTGATAAACCATTAGCTGGATTCATCAAGAAAAAAAGGGAGAAGACTCAAATCAATAGAATTAGAAATGAAAAAGGAGAAGTTGCAACTGACACTGCAGAAATAAACAAGATCATGAAAGACTACTACAAGCAACTCTATGCCAATAAAATGTACAACCTGGAAGAAATGCACAAATTCTTAGAAATGCACAACCTGCCAAGACTGAACCAGGAAGAAATAGAAAATATGAACAGACCAATCACAAGCACTGAAATTGAAACTGTGATTAAAAATCTTCCAACAAAGAAAAGCCCAGGACCAGATGACTTCACAGGCGAATTCTATTAAACATTTAGAGAAGAGCTAACACCTATCCTTCTCAAACTCTTCCAAAATATAGCAGAGGGAGGAACACTCCCAAATTCCTTCTACGAAGCTACCATCACCTTGACCAAAACCAGAGAAGGATGTCACAAAGAAAGGAAACTACAGGTCGATATCACTGATGAAAATAGATGCAAAAATCCTCAACAAAATGCTAGCAAACAGAATCCAACAGCATATTAAAAGGATCATATACCATGTTCAGTTTGGGTTTATTCCAGGAATGCAAGGACTCTTCAATATAAGCAAATCAATCAATGTGATACACCATATTAACAAAGTGAAGGAGAAAAAATATATAGATGCAGAGAAAGCTTTTGACAAAATTCAACACCCATTTATGATAAAAACCCTGCAGAAAGTAGGCATAGAGGGAAATTTCCTCAACATAATAAAGGCTATATATGTGAAACCCACAGCCAACATCATCCTCAATTGTGAAAAACTGAAAGCATTTCCACTAAGATCAGGAACAAGACAAGTTTGCCCACTCTCACCACTCTTATTCAACATAGTTTTGGAAGTTTTAGCCCTAGCAATCAGATAAGTAAAGGAAATAAACGGAAATCAAATCAGAAAAGAAGAAGTAATGCTATCACTGTTTGCAGATGACATGATACTACACATAGAGTATCCTAACGATGCTACCAGAAAACTACTCGTGCTAATCAATGAATTTGGTAAAGTAGCAGGATACAAAATTAATGCACAGAAATCTCTGGCATTCCTATACACTAATGATGAAGTATCTGAAAGTGAAATCAAGAAAACACTCCCATTTACCATTGCAACAAAAATAATAAAATATCTAGGAATAAACCTACCTAAGCAGAGAAAAGACCTACTTGCAGAAAATTATAACAAACTGATGAAAGAAATTAAAGATGATACAAATAGATGGAGAGATACACCATGTTCTTGGATTGGAAGAATCAACATTGTGAAAATGACTCTAGTACCCAATGCAATCTACAGATTCAATGCAATCCATATCAAACTACCACTGGAATTTTTCACAGAACTAGAACAAGAAATTTCACAATTTGCATGGAAACACAAAAGACCCCAAATAGCCAAAGCAATCTTGAGAACGAAAAAAGGAGCTGGAGGAATCAGGCTCCCTGACTTCAGACTATAATACAAAGCTACAGTAATCAAGACAGTATGGTACTGGCACAAAACCAGAAAGATAGCTCAATGGAACAGGATAGCAAGCCCAGAGATAAACCCACACACATATGGCCACCTTTTCTTTGATAAAGGAGGCAGGAATGTACAGTGGAGAAAGGACAGCCTCTTCAATAAGTGGTGCTGGGAAAACTGGACAGGTACATGTAAAAGTATGAGATTAGATCACTCCCTAACACCATCCACAAAAATAAGCTCAAAATGGATTAAAGACCTAAATGTAAGGCCAGAAACTATCAAACTCTTAGAGGAAATCATAGGCAGAACACTCTATGACATAAATCACAGCAAGATCCTTTTTGACCCACCTCCTTGAGGAATGGAAATACAAACAAAAATAAACAAATGGGACCTAATGAAACTTCAAAGCTTTTGCACAGCAAAGAAAACCACAAACAGGACCAAAAGACCAACCTCAGAATGGGAGAAAATATCTGCAATTGAAGCAACTGACAAAGGATTAACCTCCAAAATTTATAAGCAGCACATGCAGCTCAATAACAAAAAAACAAACAACCCAATCCAGAGATGGTTAGACGACCTAAATAGACGTTTCTCCAAAGAAGTTATACAGATTGCCAGCAAACACATGAAAGAATGCTCAACATCATTAATCATTAGAGAAATGCAAATGAAAACTACAATGAGATATCATCTCACACCAGTCAGAATGGCCATCATCAAAAAATCTAGAAACAATAAATCCTGGAGAGGTTGTGGAGAAAAGGGCACACTCTTGCACTGCTGGTTGGAATGTAGATTAATAGAGCCACTAAGGAAAACAGTATGGAGGGTCCTTAAAAATCTAAAAATAGAATTACCATATGACCTATCAATCCTGCTACTGGGCATATACCCTGAGAAAACCATAATTCAAAGAATCACGTATCAAAATGTTCACTGTATCTCTATTTACAATAGCCCAGAGATAGCAACAACCTAAGTGTCCATCATCGGATGAATGGATAAGAAGATGTGGCACATATATACAATGAAATATTACTCAACCATAAAAGGAAACGAAATTGAGCTATTGGTAATGAGGTGGATAGACCTAGAGTCTGCCATACAGAGTGAAGTAAGTCAGAAAGAGAAAGACAAATACCATATGCTAACACATATATATGGAATTTAAGAAAAAAAAATGTCATGAAGAACCTAGGGGTAAGACAGGAATAAAGACACAGATCTACTAGAGAATGGACTTGAGGATATGGTGAGGGGGAAGGGTAAGCTGTTACAAAGCAAGAGAGAGGCATGGACATATTTACACTACCAAACGTAAGGTAGATAGCTAGTGGGAAGCAGCCGCATAGCACAGGGAGATCAGCTCACTGCTTTGTTACCGCCTGGAGGGGTGGGATAGGGAGGGTGGGAGGGAGGGAGACACAAGAGGGAAGAGATATGGGAACATATGTATATGTATAACTGATTCACTTTGTTATAAAGCAGAAACTAACACACCATTGTAAAGCAATTATACTCCAATAAAGATGTAAATAAAAAAGAAAAAAAAAGCCGTATATCTAGGGAATGGTGTGCATGTATGAAAAAAAACTAGAAAAAAGTGAATGCAACATTTCATACCCAGTTATTACTCCCCACGAATTCACTTCTATTGTTAATAATTTCTGATTAAAACGACTTAATACAATTGCAAGTTAAAACTGCAATTTTTTTGTCTTACAGTTATAATAGTTAGTTTGCAATATAATCAAATATTATTATTCTTTATTTATAAAATTAGTCATTTGGTATCCTGGAGGTTGAAGTAGATTTAATATGTAATTTTTTTTTTTTTTCGGTACTTGGGCCTCTCACTGTTGTGGCCCCTTCCGTTGCGGAGCACAGGCTCCCGACGTGCAGGCCCAGTGGCCATTACTAATGGGCCTAGCCGCTCCACGGCATGTGGGATCCTCCCAGACCGGGGCACGAACCCATGTCCCCTGCATTGGCAGGCAGACTCTCAACCACTGCGCCACCAGGGAATCCCTAATATGTACTTTTTGTACAGAAGTAGATTTAATATGTATTTTCTGTACAGATACAAAATGCAATTATTTCTAATCTACTACAAAATGGTCTTTGATTTCTTTGTGATGATTGGAAAATTATTTTTAGATCAGTTAACCAAACTTGTTCTTGGTTAGAGTCTTAGTCATGTGTTTCAGAGGAAATCTATAAAAAGTTGAAATAGTAATGCTTAGGCAATTAATTATTTTCACATCCCTCCATCCAATCATTTAGTTCAGAAAAAGAAACATTTATTTTGTGCCTCCTACATATCAGGTATTGTGCTAAGCATAATGTATAAGGAAATTTTTCTATGACAGAAAACTCTGTCAAGGAAACTGAGGACTTTGACTTACATTTTTATAATACCAAAAGAGAAGGAAAATCAGGTGCAAAAATTTACCAGACGGTTGTATGGTAGTGGTGGCAGTGGAGGTACTGATAGGTATGAGAGAGAGTGTTTAGGAATCGATTACAACATGTTGATTATTTAAGTATGAAAAGTGATTACTTAGTCAATAAACATTTTGTTCTATAAAGAAGATACCAAGACAAACAAACAAAACAAAAAGTAAACGTGTTTTTTTCTTCATTGAAATAAGCCATTTTTTGGGGGGAGGTATCACCAAGGTGCAGATGAAGACAAAGGAGACTTTTGTTTGTTTCTTCAAATAAGTTTTTGTCCTTATCTTCCTGCTTTCTCACCTGATGTAAAGGTAACAATAAAATAAAACAAGGGCCTATGTTTTCTAAAAACAATCAAAATAATTTATTTAAAAAATCAAAAGTTTATAGTCTAAATTGCTTTTTAGTCTCATGCATTGGAGATGGATGATTTTAAAAGAAAGTCATATATATAGCACTGAATTCTCTTTAGTTTACAATTGATGAGTATGACAAGGCACACTCATCTATTACCTTTCTGCATTTCTCCCATAAAACTGTTCCTAGGCACCAGTTTCTGATCACCATCAAATTGGTGTGATGAATTGGGAGATTGGAATTTACATATATACACTAATATGTATAAAATGGATAACTAATAAAAACATGCTGTATAAAAAATAACATAAAATTTAAAAAGTGCCATTCAGTGCCACATAGTGTGTTTTCTGGGTCTACACCTACCCTAGCATTTTTTAAAGATGACATTTAACTTTTGTAGTATCCAAAAATTAATACATTCTTCATCATTTGTTTTGCATACACAACACCATCTGCTTCTTAGATTCCCAAATGTCTGCTTGATATGTTTTGCCTCCCATTCCAGAAAAGTACCACTTGTGCTACCGGGTCTCTGGAGTGCCAGCAGAAACACACAATTTTTACCAGTAATGGCATAATGAAATACATCACACACTTTACTAACAACAGGGACTCTTGTCTGCCATTCCAAGTTGATGTATGCTACCAGAAACAGCCAAGCACCTGATATTTACAGATTCTATTCTCATCATGACCCCTTCCTAGAAGACTAGTAGGAAAAAAAAAAAAAAACAGTCAGGTGCTGCCACCTTTTCTTAATTGTTTGAAAATGTACCATTTCTACATAACTCGACTGTGACAGAATGGTTCTTTCTCAGAAAAGGATCTTGAGCCATTTCAGTCCAACATTGTAAATAGCCCAAGGTAACTTGGAATAAACATTGTTAGTAGTACATGAAAGAAAGCTCCAAACCCTATAAGGTATAGCTATCCCTCTGGCGTATGCTGGATTACTCATTCATGTACTTGCAGAATCTTATGAATGAATAGCAATAAAACTGAGGAAATAAAGGGGGCAATATGAAAACCTCTTGATAATAAAGAAGTGCTCTTAATCCAGAGTATCTCTATAATTTTATTTATTTATTTATATATTTTTAAAACATCTTTATTGGAGTATAATTGCTGTACAATGGTATGTTAGTTTCTGCTTTATACATTTAGAAACACATATAAAGGTGAAAGAAGGTCATCAGTGTTAATGTTAAAGAGGCACTGATTCATTTAATAAAAAAAAACAGAAAAGAAAGAAATCTAATGAAAATGATAAAATTAAGTTTATCAGTGACAAGGGGAACAAAATGTGTCTCTTTGTATGGAGACTCAAAGAGCACAGCTATAGTTATGGCTGATATATCTGGAATGTAGGCAATTTAAAAGTTGCAACCCCTGAGAGAACTGAGTGGATCAGGAAAGAAAGTGTAGCCAGACCAGAATTTCAGATACTTACATAGTTGACTCCAGGCTCTACTAGATTAGAGTATGAATACAGAATCCAAGAAAGGAGGCATCAAATTTCATTGCACTCTGGTAGTAGCCTAGGATAGAAGACTAGAAATAGAGAATGCTTGGGCCTGAATTTACTCTAACAAGGGATTTTAAGCGACTCGAATCTGCAATTCGGTTGCTTCCCAATCTTCTGCAAGCTGCACACCCACTCTTTGCCTTTGTTTTCCCTTTCTATTGACAGACTCCTTAACCAAATTTTAGTCAGTCTTCTCTGAGCCCTCTCTGACTAGATCTCAATCTTGGTCCCCTTCCTTTCTTTGGCCTGCATAGCCCAATTTTAGCAAGAATCCTGCTAAGTCAATTTACCAAGAATACCTCACCATTGATATCTGATTATCTTAGATACCTGAAAATATTCCTCATCCCCCACTCTCAGATATTTGATCATACTGGCCTGCCTTAAGCAAGAATCCTATTAAGTCACTTTAGCAAGAATCCCCCTACCCTTGATGTCCTTTTATTAATTTCCATCCACCAACAGACCGACATCCCCTACCCCACCAGTCTTCACAGGTATTGCAATAGTCCTGAATAAAGTCCTCCTTACCATTTTAACAAGTGTCAAAATATTTTTAACCCTGTAAAGAGAGAGCTTGGAATAAGTGTAAAATACATTTCCAATTTTTGGTTATCGTATTACTTTGAAAACTGATTTTTTCCTTGTGCCTATTAACTGGGTTGTTTAAAAGTTCTGTCTTCTATTGCTTATCCTGGATCTTTCAGAGTGTAAAATTGGCACCCACTTGAGTTTTCTAAGTTTCTGAATTGTGGAAGGAAAATCAAAATCGAGTGGTTATTGCTAAGAGAGCTCTCTAAAGTGGAGCCAGGAGGCCATTGAGAAAGTATGACTTATGCACGTCTCAGCCTGGATGGAATCTGACTTTCTGGAATCTGTTCTTCTAATGAAGGTATCCAGAACATCTGTCAGAAACTCAAGATATTTATCGGGTCCTAACCCTAAAATAACTCTTGATAACCTATCTCCTTATAGCACAATTACCCTAAAACTGCATGTAACAGCCATCTCTTAAAAACAAATATTTCCTTTCTCATGTAAGAGAACAGCCTCATGGCTTTTACCTTTAGAATCTCCTGACTCTTCTTCTTCCCTTGACACTTTGGTTTTACTCAAATCTGTGTCTCCTAAATTGCAATTCTTAAAACCACAAATAAACTCTTTTCTTATTTGCAGTCTCCTATATTTGTGGGTTTTCTTTGTTTTGTTGTTGTTGACTGAATGGGGGTAACACTAATTCAAATTTTATACCCTAAAACAACAACAAAGTCTTCAAAACTATTAATTCTCAGAAACAAAGTTTACATGTTCTTTAACTAGCATATAGTCTCCCTACCTTCTTTTCTTTGCAGAAATCTGAAAAACGTTCCATGGATCCAACCTATTTTGTTGGAAAGAACTGCTTTTCATGTAACAAAATTCTACTTTACATAATCCCTAGTGGGAGAGTGGCAACAAAAGTATGTTAGTGAACCTGCATCAACTGAATGAGTGTTTCCAGGCTGTTTCAATTACCACCTTGTTTTAAATTCAAGAATTTAGTAACATTAGAAAGTCACTGAATGCTTCTAAATGGAAAAAGAAGCATGGCTCCAAGACTGATGACCGTGATTACAGATACTCAAGAGAGTGATTAGCTTATGTGCAAATCACATATGGAGAACAGTTTCTGGAAATGGCAATTAAATTCTTATAAAATGCATGCTGCCACTTTTACAATTATAATTTAATTAAGCATTTGATATTGTAAAAATACAAAAAAGGACCAGAAGGAAATAGCCACCTTTCTCTAGCCTGTTTATTAAGATATTGAACAAATATGAGATAAAATAACACTGAGGAGGCAAATCTTTGCATACCTTAAGACAAAGAAGAATCTCACCTAGAAGTTTCTGAAAGGCAAAAAATGATCACACACAGATGCATCTGGTTTATTTCCACTGTTGTTTGTGAAATAAAGTAATTTTGTTTCAATGAATTCTTCTAACATAATGGAAATATAGATATATTTATATAGATAGATATAGATAGATGAATGCAGAAATGCAGAAAATAAACAAGATTCAACTTCTAATGATAACTAAGTACTCTATTTGAGGTAATCTGTGCAAAAGTGTGGTGTTTTAGATATAGTTCTATAAATTATGTCATTTGTTCCTTAAAAAATTATATGTCTTGTTTCCAGTTCTCACAGAGCTTCAATAGTATGGTTGAGATAACAGGTTGGGAAGGAATAACTACGATCATCATAGTATAGATGTGAAAATGCAGAATGGACCTTCCATTTAAGAAATTACCACTTAATTAGAATAGTACAGAATATGTGTAGAATGTGCATTTAGGTGCATTCAACTCGCTATTATATGGCTCACTTTTCTTTCCCCAGTAAAGTTTTCTTCACAAATAGTTACTGGCCCTCCCTCCAATTTTGGGTGTAATAATTTGTAGACAACAATTTCTAACATAGAAAGAAATCCTGATGGCTCCTATGTGTGTGCTTGATTTAGTCCTAAAGGGCTAGCTTTACTGCCCCGTAGGCTTGATTCAGTCCTTTAAAGGAATATCACAAGTTTGATGTTTGCTTGCTTATTTGTTTTTCTCCCTTGCTCGTTTCCTCTACTAAAGCTATTTGTTCTATTTAAGCTGTTTAATGAGATACTGGAGTAATTGCTTTACATTTATAATTATAAATACTTGCAGGTTGCCACTGTTTCATCTTCATATATGTTTTCATTCCAAAAACACCCTTTTAATATATTTATTGAAAAGCTCAGTTTACAAAGAGAGGACATGATATCCATATCATGGTCTATAACTGAGCCAGTCACTTCATATACTATCCTAATATTTCTCAAATATATAATTTTTTCATAATGAATAGTGTGAATGCTAAATCAAAATAATTTTAAAAATTATTTTTGCTTTTCCAGTGAAGCTAGAAATATGTTAAAGAGTGTTGGTTTTATAGTCTTTTCAGTCTTGCACACTGTCTAAAAACAAATATGCATTTAGCAACAGACACATTCCACTCCATTCCATTCAATCTGAGAAATAATTATGATGAGACAAAATGCTAAATATTTTTTGAAATATGTAATTGTACATTTCAAACACAGCACTGAAATTTGATTATAATTTACAGAAAAGTTTTAGCTCTGGCAAATTGTTTAATCTTTTCTAAAGGGTATATTCCTGAGTCATTTTAAAGTTTCACTTCTTATAAGTAAGGGAGAACATGCTTTCCAGTTATTCACAGTTAGATTTACTTGTGATTAAATCACATATCAAAAAGTAGTCTGAAATTAAAAGGGCTTTGCCAATAAGTTTAATGTGGGGAAATATAATCTAATAACTTATCACTCTATCAGAAATTGAACTTTTTAGATTAATTACAGGATGAAGTGGGTGGGATGAAGGAGGAATAGGAAGAAAATGGAATTTAATCAGTGGGGAATGATTGCTGCATCAAGAGCAAAATAAAAATTTTGACGATACTAGAAAATCTGGAAAAAATATCTGATGGTCTTTAAAATCAAGCCTTTAGTGATACCATATGCCCTTTAGAACACATTGAAAGCTATATTAAATTGAGAAAATTTAAAACATATTAGATAAATAGAATTAAAATCAGAGTAAAGGAAAGCAGTCATTAATTGATTCAACATTTCATCTGAAAAGATAATACAGTAAAATATATTGTTAGGGTTACCATATAGCGTGAGCTATACCAAATAGTGATTAGGCTGATTTTTTTTGGTTGTGTAGTTAGTTACAAGTATATGTTTGTTGTGTATGTTTATCTTCAGAACACATTAACTTCAAACTTTTCACACACTTGTATTCATTTAAAATTTTAATATATATGCACACACATACACATACAACACATATTTTGAGTGTAGCAACCAAATTTGTAAGTGCCAGGAATACATTAGAGAGTAGTAGACACACTCCATTTTTCTCATAGAAAATACATTCTTGTAAGAGAAATAATTTTTAAATTATGACACAGACAAATGGATGAGCACACTAGGTAATTGTTGTAAAGGGAAAATAAGTTGTCCTGTGAGATTAAATAATAGGGGACATAATCTCCAAGTTGTCAATGAAGGTTTTCATACAAAAGTGGAAGTTAGCTGACACATGAAGAATGTGTCAGCATTAATTTGACAAAGATGGAAAGGAAAGGTCATTCCAGCTAGATAGATTAGCAAACACAGAAAGGAAAGGGACATGTATGAGAAAATGAAAGAAGACTACACATAAAGCAAAAAGTTACAAACTTAGGCCACAAAAGTAGTCTGGGAACATTATAAAAGTTAGCTAAACTCTAAGTCTGGTAAAAAACAACAGAATGGGTTGACATTTTAAGGTTTACATTTTGAAAAGATCACTTTGCCTACAGTATGAATTGTTCATTTAAAAGGCACAAGAATGTATGAGATGTAACCTATTTATTTATTTATTTTAAATTGTACAATTTTCTTTTTTTTTAATTAATTTATTTTATTGTTGGCTGTCTTGGGTCTTTGTTGCTGTGCGTGGGCTTTCTCTAGTTGCAGCGAGTGGGGCTACTCTTCATTGTTGTGCACGAGCTTCTCATTGCAGTGGCTTTTGTTGCAGAGCACGGGCTCCAGGCTCATGGGCTTCAGTAGTTGTGGTACTCAGGCTCAGTAGTTGTGGCTCATCGGCTCTAGAGCGCAGGCTTAGTAGTTGTGGTGCATGGGGTTACTTGCTTTACGGCATGTGCGATCTTCCCGGACCAGGGATCGAACCCATGCCCCCTGCATTGGCAGGCAGATTCTTAAGCACTGCACCACCAGGGAAGCCCAATGTAACCTATTTAGAGGTTTATTGATATGTCTTCCAGTCAAGAGGTTATGATAGCTCAGACTAAGATGATAACTAAAGAGATAGAGAAAAGTATCAGATTAATAAATATTAAAGTGGGAGGAGTTTTGTTTCCCTAGAATATAGTGAGCTAGATATTTTAGATGGCTACCTTCTGAAAAAAAATTAAATTATGCATTAAAATAGGTTTTGAAATGTTGTTGGACTTGTGGGATAGAGGCTGAAGAAGAGGTAAAATAATCCATATCTGAAATATGAACTAACACACAGACATCAGCACTGCAGGCAGAGACTGGCCCTTAGCTTCATATCAAAGAAGAGAAGCTCAACAACTGACACTTATTAAGCTCGGAAAACTATAAATGGATTGAATTGACCAAATGGCTATAGAATCCTTTTGATTCTTATAGATACACAGGCAAGTCCTCTGAGAGAAAAGGAATTATCTAATTTTGCATCCCTGTATTTTCAACAGACTAATAGCAACAAATATGGGTTCATAGAAAGCACATTAGTGGTTGCCAGTGGCTGAGGGGAGTAGAGAATGAGGAATGACTCCTTAATGGGAATGAGGTTTCCTTTTGGAGTAATGAAAATAGTCTGGAACTAGATAGTAGTAATGATTGCACAACACTGTAAATGTACCTAAAGCCACTGAATTGTAGATTTTATTTTATAAATATATATACTTTTTGGCCGCACAGCATGGCTTGCAGGATCTTCGTTCCCCCACCAGGGATTGAACCTGTGGACCCTTCAGTGGAAGCATGGAGCCCTAACCACTGGACTGCCAGGGAATTCTGGGCCTAAATTTTATTTATTTATTTATTTATTTTTAAATTTTGGCTGTGTCGGGTCTTAGTTGCAACACACGGAATCCTCCTTGCAGCATGTGGGCTTCTCTCTAGTTGTGACGCACGGCCTCCAGAGTGCATGGGCTCAGTAGTTGCAGTATGTGGGTTCTCTAGT
Organism: Stenella coeruleoalba; assembly: GCF_951394435.1. NCBI lineage: Eukaryota > Metazoa > Chordata > Mammalia > Artiodactyla > Delphinidae > Stenella > Stenella coeruleoalba. Next base: position 71,957,819 of record NC_137152.1, on the reverse strand, counting down.
TGTGGTGCACAGGCTCTAGAGCATGTGGGCTTAGTTGCCCTATGGTGTGTGAGATCTTACTTCCCCAACCAGGAATTGAATCCACATCCTCTGCATTAGAAGGTGGATTCTTAACCACTAGACAACCAGGGAAGTCCCTGAATTGTAGATTTTAAAGTGGTGAATTTTATGGGAAATTTTCCTCAATTAAAAAACGTGAATGGGTTAAATAATCCAATCAAAAGTCTGAGGTCCTCAGAATGGGGTATTAAATTTCCCTACTACGATTATATTATTGTCAGTTTCTCCCTTTATATCTGTTAGTATTTACTTTATATATTTAGGTGCACCTGTATCAGGTTCATATATGTTAACTAGTATAATTTCCTCTTCTTGTATTGATCCATTTATTATTTGAAATATGCTTTTTAAAAATGTCATGCAATCCTATTGGATTTGTACTTAATTGGCAGGAACAGATATAAAGTGCTTTCAACCCTACTGAAATTTGCATAATTTACTTTTTCCAATTATTCCAATGATAAAAATTTTCAAAGAAAACTGTATCTTGAAGTCATTATTAGTTCCATTAAAATTGGCATTTATGTACAACTCTATTCTTACTGATAGAAATGAAAATTCACAGTGAAGTTACTTTAAGTATTGAATCTTTGTTACTTATTTTCCCCTGTAAATTTCTAGGAAAAAGGCCAGCTCAAGTGGCATTATTCCTTTTGGAGTTAATCCTTTAAAATTTGTTTTGGACCTCCTAAAATGACTGATTTTGTATGATTTTTATTAGAGCAGACTTTAGGGATTTTGAATTTCCCCTATTTACTTGTTTTGTTATTGTTGTGAATAAAATAAGCCTACCATTTTAGTGTAAATTAGAATTATCTGACAGACTATGAAAAATAGAAAATTTTGGCCTATCCCAGAGATTCTAATTCAGTAGGTCTAAAGAATCTTTATGTTTAGTAAACATGCCTGGAGGTTCAGATACAGATGGTCTATTGATGGATGAAAAATCACTTAAAGTATTTGAGAATAGAAATGAAATCACTCTTCTCACCCTAGTACTTTTTAGCATGCCTAGAGAAAGACGTATTACTCTTTCTTTAAGAAGGTTAGTAAGGTTCTTTCACAAATTTTGAATTTGCTGACTGGATCTAATTTGTTGTTATGGCTGAGTTTTATGAATCTCTCAGGTGATCAATTATAAACTCATTCATAAAGTAACCAAAGAGGTCATGAAATAATTACTGTTCAAGAAATTGTTATGATTATAATTATTTGACTACCGACGTGACTGATTCACCTGTTATATATTGTCTAAACTGTATAATGTGGTTCCAATCTATGAGGCAGTTATTATTTATAATACTTGTTCTCTAACTTGGATGCACATTGGTGAGTTTAAAGAAAAAAAAAACACTTATACCTGAGTCCCAGAGATTTTGATTTGTGAAACTAAAGTCTATTAACAATTTTAAAAGCTCCCCAGATGATACTGATGTGTAGTCAAGACTGAGAACCACTCTTTCGAAAGACTGGAAGAATACAAACTCAGAAGTGCTGCAACCTGGGCTTAGTATGTTTCCATGTAAGTGCCTATGGTACTAGGATTCTATTCAGTAGACCAATTTAATGCAATGCCGTGAATTCATTTCTAAGATGCTGTTTCTCTGAGTTTTTAATTCCCAATAGTTGCAATTTCAAAGAGCATTGGATCCATACTTTAGAATATAAGTTTCTCAAGGATGCAAAGTTTGCCTTATTTCTATATACCTTGGATAGGCCTCAGGTCTTAGCTAAAAGCTTGACCCCTCTGCTTCCTATGGGCACTTAACAAATGTTATAAATAAAGATTAAACTCTTTTCCTTGAGCTAAGGACAATCAACAGGGATCTGCCTTTCCTGCAGGGACTACAACTGAATGTAGTTTGAAAGAAAAAGGAAAAAGTTCAGCTGTGGATGAAAGTTCCTTCAGGAGAGAGAAAAACTGATGATTAGCTCTGTAGTGTCATATTCATGCTGAGAAGTTAACCTCTCATAAGAACCAAACTGTTTGAGATAGAATTGTCTTCTGGAAGAACTCCAACTAACAAGAGCCCTTCACCCTCTGCACTTTAAAGAATGCAATGCTATTTGTATTCTGTATGTATTTTTAAGGCTGACAATAGGGAGTCAAATTCAGTGTTCAAAAACAGGACTCTACTTAAATTCTGAAAGGCACCAGCTATAAGAAGCTTCTTTCTCTTCTTTACTTCTTTCTCTTCCTTTCTACATAGACCACCAGAAGGCTCTTACATTGATTTCTTTTTCTCATTCAGCTCCTAAAATCTCTGTTTCTAGTATGAAAAGAATGTTATCAGAGCAATCATTAAGATAAGATTATCTCTTCTTCAAAATTTGAGTGAATCTTTTGCACAATTAAATGTACCTTAAAAAATACATATGAAACTTGTAGTTAATTTTATCAGAATTTTGCATAACTGATTCATATATTTTTCAAATGCAGAGGGTCTTTTATACTTAAAAAAATCTATAACTTCATATTCTTTTGGAGGACATCCAAATGTTGAAAAGAACAAGATATTGTTGAAACAGTAAATTGGTTTTATTACCAACTATATTATGATATAATTGACATATAACATTGTGTAAGTTTAACATGTACAAAGTAGTATATGTACATATTGTGAAATGTTTACCACAGTAAGGTTAGTTAAGACATCCATCACCTCACATAGTTACAATTATTATTATTATTAATATTAGTATTATTGTTATTTTGGTGAGAAGTTTTTAAGATCTCTCTTAGCAGCTTTCAAATATACAATATTGTATTGTAAACTATAGTCACCATGGTGTACATTACATCCTCCAAACTTATTCATCTTATAACTGGAAGTTTCTACCCTTTGACCAGCTTCACACATTTCTCCCGCCATCCCTGGCTCCCACCCTGGCAACCACCAATCTGATTCTATAAGTTAGATTTTTTATACTCCACATAAGAATGATATCCTACAGTATTTATATTCCTCTATCTGACTTATTTCACTAAGCATAATGATTTCAAGGTTCATCCATTACCACAAGTGGCAGTATTTCCTTTTTCTTTAATAGCCAAATAGTATTCCAGTGGTGTCTGTGTGTGTGGGTGTGTTGTGTCTATTCATCCATCAGTACATCAATAGACACATTGTTTCCACATATTGACTATTGTGAATAATGCTACACTGAGCATTGGAGCGCAGATATCTCTCTGAGATAGCAATTTTATTTCCTTCAGATATATATCCAGAAGTGGAATTGCTGGATCATAAGGTAGTTCTATTTTTAATGTTATAAAGAATTTCCATACTGTTTTGCACAGTGGCTATACCAATTTGCATTCCCACCAACAGTGTACAGGGTTTTCTTAACTCCAAATCCTCACCTTACTTATTACTTCTAATCTATTTATAGTAGCCATTCTAACAGGTGTGAGGTGATATATTAATTTCCTTGATGATTAGTGATGTTCAGAACCTTTTAATATACCTTTTGACCACTCGACTATCTTATTTGGAAAAATGTGTATTCAGGTTCTTTGCCCATATTTTATTCAGATTATTTGGGTTTTTGCTATTGAATTATATGATTTCCTTATCTATTTTTCATATTAACCTTTGTCTGATATATGATTTACAATTTTTTCTCCCATTCTATAGGTTGCCTTTTCATTTTCTTGATCATTTGTTTTACTATGCAAAAGCTTTTTAGTTTGATGTAGAACTACTTGTTCATTTTATCTTTTGTTGCTTGTGTGTTTGGTGTCTTATCCATAGAATGAATGCCAAGATCCATCTCAAGGTGTTTTTTCTCTATGTTTTCTTCTAGGACTTTTATGGTTTTAGGTCTTCATTTAAGTCTTTAACCCATTTTGAGTTAATTTTTGTGAACGGTGTAAGATATGGATCCCATTTGATTATTCTGCACATAAATATACAGTAGTTGCAGTACCATTTATTGAAGAAAATATATTTTCCCCTTTGAGTATTCTGGGTTCCCTTTCTGACCATATATGTATGGTTTTATTTCTGGGCTTTCAATTCTGTTTCACTGGACTACATGTCTGTTTTTTGTTTGTTTGTCTTTTGGTTTTTTGGGGGTTCATGGGACTCTCACTGTTGTGGCCTCTCCCGTTGCGGAGCACAGGCTCAGGACGCGCAGTCTCAGTGGCCATGGCTCATGGGCCTAGCTGCTCCGCGGCATGTGGGATCTTCCCGGACCGGGGCACAAACCCGTGTCTCCTGCATCGGCAGGCGGACTCTCAACCACTGCGCCACCAGGGAAGCCCTACATGTCTGTTTTTATGTAAGTACCATCCTATTTTGATTACTATAACTTTGTAATATATTTTGAAATCAGAAAGTATGATGCCTCCATCTTTGATATTCATTCTCAGGATTGTTTTGGCTCTTCAGTTCTTTTATGATTCCTTAGAAATTCTAGGATTGTTTTCTGTACTTTTGTAAAAAATGTCCTTGGTATTTTGATAGGGATTGCATTGAATCTGTACATGGCTTTGGTTAGTATGGGCATTTTAACAATATTAATTCTTCTAATCCATGAACATAAGATATCTGTTAATTTACTTATTTTCATCAGTTTCTTTTGTTAATGTCTTAGTTTTCAGTATATAAATCTTTCACCTCCTTGGTTAAACTTATTCCTAAGTATTCAAGTGTTTTTAATGCTATTGTGAGTGAGATTTAAATATTTTTTTTTCAGATTCTTTTTTAGTTTACAGAAACAAAACTGATTTTTGTATTTTCTAGTAATTTATTGAGAATTTTTGCATCTATATTCATCAAGGGTCTTGGCTGGTAGTTTTCTTTTTCTTTTCTTATAGTGTCCTTACCTGGCTTTGGTATCAGGGTAATGTTGGTCTCACAAAATGAGTTTGGAGATGTTCCTTCCTCTTTTATTTTTTGGAAGAGTTTGAGAAGGATTGGTATTCATTCTTCTGTAAATGTTTGGTAGAATTTACCAGTGAAACTATTGGTTCCTGGACTTTTCTTGTTGGGAGACTTTATATTACTTATTCAATCTTCTTACTTGTAATTGGTCTGTTCCAATTTTCTATTTCTTCATGATTTGGTCTTGATAGATTGTATTTTTCTAGGAATGTATCAATTTGTTGGTGTATAATTGTTCATAGTAGTCTCTTATGATGCTTTTTCTTTCTGTGGTTCAGTTGTAATTTCTCCTCTTTCCTGTACAAGTTTATTTCTTTGGGTTGTCTCTCTCCTTTCTTTGTTAGTCTCACTAAAGTTTTGCCACTTTACCTTAAAAAATAAACTCAGCTTTGTTAATTTTTCCATTGTTTTCTTATTCTCTATTTCATGTATTTCAGTTCTAAGCTTTATTATTTCCCTCTTTCTGCTAGCTTTGGGATTAGTTTGTTCTTCTTTTCCAACTTCCTTCATATGTAAAGCTGGGTTGTCTACTTAAGAACTCTCTTTTTTCTTAAATATGAATTTATCACTACAAACTTTCCTCTTAGAACTGCTTTTGCTGCATCCCATAAATTTTGTTATATTGTGTTTCCATTTTTGTTTGCTTCAAGGTATTTTTTCCCATTGATTTCTTCTTTGATCCATCAGTTTTTCAGGAGTGTGACATTTAATTTTCATGTATTTGTGATGTGTCCAGCTTTCCTCCTGTTATTGATTTCTAGTTTTATAAATTTGTGTTCTGAAAAAAAAAATGACATAATTTGCATATTCTTGAATTTGTTGAGTCTTGTTTCATGGCCTAACGTATAATATATCCCAGAAAATTTTTCATGTGCGATTAGGAAGAATATGTACTGTGATGCTATTGGATGGAATATACTGTATACAGCTGTATGGTCTATTTGGTCTACAGTGTTGTTCAAATTCCTCATTTCATTATTTATTCTCCATTTGGATATATTTACTCTTGAGTTTGGGGTATTAAAGCCCTCAAGTATTATTGTCTTGTTGCCTATTACTCACTTCCAATATATGTTTAGATAGATGTTGGGTGTGTATATATTTAAGATGTTGGGTGTGTATATATTTAAGATTGTTATAAATTGTTGATGAATTAACCTCTTTATTAGTGTTTAATGACCTTATGTATCTTTTGTTACCATTTTGGCTTAAACTATATTTTTTTTCTGAATGAAGAATAGCTATTCTTGCTTTCTTTGGGTTACCATTCGCTTGAAATATATTCTTCCATCCTTTCACTCTCAGTCTATGTCTTTCCTTAGAGCTAAAGTGATTCTTTTATAAGCAACATATCTTGGCTATTATTTTTTTGTCTATTCAGATATGCCTCATCTTTTGATAGGATAATTCTATCAATTTGCACATAAAGTAATTATTGATAAGTAAGCACTTACTATTGACATTTTGCTAATTTTTTTTTTCTGACTGTATTGTAGATTCATTGATCTTGCTTTCTTTCCTGCTGACTTTTTGATTTGGTGACTCTTTGTGACCATATGCTTTGAATCCTTTATCATAATCTTTTGTGTATCTACTACAGGTTTTTCCTTTGTGTTTACAATGAGGTGTACATAAAATATCTAATAATTATTTAATCCTATTTTAAGCTGATAACAGCTTATTTTAGATAGCATACAAAAACTTTACATTTTTTTCTCTCCCCCACATCTTTTAGGTTATTGATATGACAATTTACGTCTTTTAAAAAAGTGTATCCAACAAAAATTAATGTAATTTTTTATATGTATATAAATAGAAAGACAGATGGAGGTATTGGGATAGACATATAATGTATTACTGTTTATTATGATCCCAAACGTTTGAAAGCCACTGACTTTCAACAAGGTTGACAAATATTTTCTATAAAGGACCACATAGTAAATACAATAGGCCCTGCAGGTTACATATAGTCTATAAGTATATTCTTCATTGCTTTTTTAATAACCTTTTAAAAATTTAGCAACTATTTTTTAGCTCATGGGCCATACTAAAATCAGCTATGGGCCAGATTTGGCTCATAAACCATATTTTACCAACCCTTGTGTTAGAAAGTAGATTTAAGTTGCTATATTACAGTAATACTAAGAACTAAGTGTATGGTTAACTTTTTAAGAAACTGTAAATCTGTTTCCCAAAGTGATTGTACCGTTTCACAGTTTCAAAAGCAATGTATGAGAGTTCAAGTTCCTCCTCATCACTGCTAACACTTGATATTGTCAGTCTTTTTTTAATACCAGCTATTACAAATGGTATGTTGTAGTATCTCATTGTAGTTTTAATTTGCATTAGCAATATCTTTTCATGTCAAGCATATTTTCCTGTGATTTTTGCTTTTCTGGAAGCATATATTCAAATCTCTTTTGTTTCCTTCTATTTTTTTTTTTGGATTGTCTTCTTATCATTGAGTTGTATGAGAGCTTTATAAATTCTAGTTACAAGATGGTCCACTTCATTCTGGCCTCCATGGTTTTTGATGAGAAATTCAGTCATTTGGATCATTATTCCTTTCTAAATAATCCATTGCTTTTTTTCTGAGAGTTTTCAACCTTTTTTTCTCTGTTTTTAGTTTTCAGCAGTTGTTTTATGAAGTTTGAGTTCATCCTGTTGGGGTTCACTGAGCTTCTTGAATCTGTAGGTTTATAACATTTGCTAAATTTGAGAAGTTTTCCACCATTATTTCTTCAGACATTTTTCTGCATTTACCTCTTTCTCCTCTCCTTCTGAGTCTTCAATGACACAAATAGTGCCCTTTATTATTGTCCCACAGGTCTCTGAGGCTCTGCTTATTTATTTTTTTGATCTTTTCTTCTTCTTGTTATTCAAATTGAATAATTTTTATTTATCTATCTTTAAGTTCACTAATTCTTTCCTTTGTCACCTCTATTCTGGTATTGAGCCTATCCAGGGTAAGTTTGTTTTTTGTAATTATATTTTTCAGTTTGAAAATTTCTCTTTGGTTCTTTATATCTTTAATTTCTTTGCTGAGTCATTCTGCCTTTCCATTCATTTCACAAGTGTTCATCCTTACTTGTTGAAAGATTTTTATACTATCTAATAAATAATTTAAGTAATTCCAACATCTATACCATACTGACATTGGCATCTGTCGATTGTCTTTTTCCTATAAGTTGAGATTTTTCTTTGATTATTTGTATGCCAAGTATTTTTTTTATTGTATTCTGGAAGTTTTGAATATTGTCTTAAATCTTATAGACAATGTAATATTTTTATTTTAGTAAGCAATTGGCCTAGTTGGCTTCATGCAGAAAGGTCAATCTAACTTTCCATTGGTGTGGTTTTAATGTCAGTTTTGTTTTCAGAGCGACTGCAGTGCTTTTCAGATCTGTCCTCCATGTGCTCCACCTAGCGGCAAATCTGGGCTGTGACCTATTTCTTAGCTCACTTCTCAAACTCTTTTTGCATAATGTTTCAGATCAAATCCATGCAAGGACAGCTTGGGAGTGAGAGAGGTTCATAAACAACTTTATAGGGTTGTTTTCCTGAGCTCCTCCCTCTCCATGATCTCCCCATTACTTTGGAGTTTTCTCAGGAGTGGCTTTCCTGGGCTTCCCTTGTGGCACAGTGGTTAAGAATCTGCCTGCCAATGGAGAGGACACAGGTTTGAGCCCTGGTCCAGGAAGATCCCACATGCTGTGGAGCAACTATGCCTGTGCACCACAACTACTGAGCCTGTGCTTTAGAGACCCCAAGCCACAACTACTAAAGTCTGCTCATTTAGAGCCCATGCTCCACAACAAGAGAAGCCACCACAATGAGAAACCTGTGCATTGCAATGAAGAGTAACCCCCGCTTGCCACAACCAGAGAAGAGCCTGCATGGAGTAACAAAGACCCAATGCAGCCAAAGATAAAATAAATTATTTTTTTTTAAAAAGTAGCTTCCCTTTTTAATCCTGTAGCTTGAAAAGTGGGGCTTTATTTTTCCTGCTCTGGCAGATAATTTCTGCAATGACAGTTGTGTTCAGAGCCAAACAATGGATATTTACATTACTCTCTTGGAACCACAGCTCTTCCAGTTAGAAAAATTTTATTCCCTCAGAATTTTTAGTGCTTGTGGTCGAGTTGATGCCACACCATCACTACCAAAAGATCCCAAGTTTTCTCCTCAAGACTAAACTACAGGACTTCTGGTGTTCTCTTTACCTGTAGCAATGACCATTACCAGGTTCTCCCTCCAGGCTGAGGAATTAAAGAGAAAAAAAAATTGGTAAAATCCCCACTGGTTAGACAGTACATAAAATTTTGTTCTTTCTCAATACTGTGCCTTCCAATTCATGAACACTATATATCTCTCTATTTATTTAGATCTTATTTAATTTTTCTCAGCAATAGTTTGTACTTTCCATACACATATATTGCACATACTTTGTTAAATTTGTCACTAAATAATTCTAAGTAATTTTTTTTTAAACTTTGATATTTCACCCATTTCTCCCACCTCTAAATTCCTCTGCCTCTGGCAACCATCAATCTGTCCTCTGTATCTATGAACTTGTTTTTGTTCTGTGTTTTATTATTTTTTTATATATCACATATAAGAGAGATCATATAGTATTGGTTCTCTGTCTGACTTATTTCACTTAGCATAACACCCTCAAGGTCCATCCATGTTATCACAAATGGTAAGATTTCTTTCTTTTTTTATGGCTGAATAATATTCCACACTTCTTTATCCATTCATCCATTGATGGACACTTATTTCACACCTTGGCTATTGTAAATAATGCTGCAATAAACATAGAGGTGCATATATCTTATTGAGCTAGTGTTTTTATTTTCTTCAGTTAAATAATCAGAAGTGGAATTGCTGGATCATATGGTAGTTCTATTTTTAATTTTTTGAGGAACATCCATATTGTTTTCCACAATGGATGCATCAATTTACATTCCCATCAACAGTCCACAAGTGTTCTCGTTTCTCCACTTCCTCACCAACACTTATTATTTTTAGACTTTTAGTAATAGCTATTCTAATGGGTGTAAGGTAATATCTCATTGTGGGTTTCATTTATATTACTCTGATGATTAACAATGTAGAGCATCTTTTCATGTATCTATTGGCCATCTGTAGATCTCTTTTGGAAAAATATCTATTCAGATCTGCCCATGTTTTACTCAGGTTGTATGGATTTCATTTGTTTGTTTTTTGCTATTGAGTTGTATTTACATCTTTTAAAAAATGTATATCAAATAAAAAGTTGTTGTAATTAGGATTATTTTTAATAAGTTTATTTTTAACTCTTAAGCTAAGGCTATAAGTGAATTACACACCAACATTACAGTTTTATTGAATATGATTTTGACTATATATGAGCCATTACAAGTGAGTTTTACATACTCATATGTTTATAAGAATGTGATTGCCATCCTTTTTTTTTTTTTTTTTTGCTGTACGTGGGTCTCTCACTGTTGTGGCCTCTCCCATTGTGGAGCACAGACTCCGGACACACAGGCTAAGTGGCCATGGCTCACAGGCCCAGCTGCTCCATGGCATGTGGGATCCTCCCAGACCGGGGCACGAACCCACGTCCCCTGCATCGGCAGGCAGACTCTCAACCACTGCACCACCAGGGAAGTCCTGTCATCCTTTTATTTCAGCTTGAAATGCCTGTTAACATTTCTTAGGAAGCAGTTCTAGTGGTAATGAACTCTCCAGCTTTTGTTTGTTTGGGAAAGTTTTCTCTCTCCTTCATTTCTGAAGGACAGGCTTGCTGGGTATAATATTATTGGTTGATAGTCTTTTTTCCCCACTATTTTGAATATTGTCATCCCATTCTCTCCTAGCCTGCAATGTCCTGTTGAGAAATCCCTTTATAGTTTAATGGGAGCTCCTTTGTATGTAATGAGTCATTTTCCTCTTGCTGCTTTCAAAAATCTCTCTTTGTCTTTTATATATGACAATTTAACTTTGTGTCTTGGTGTAGCCATTTTTGGGTTCAACCCCAAAACAGACCTCGTGAATCTGGATATATATTTCTTTCCTTAAGTTTGGGAAATTTCAGCCATTATTGCTTCAAAAGATTTTTTTTCCCATTTCTTTCTCTTCTCCTTCTTGGATTCCTATAATGCATATTTTGTTTCTTTGATGGTATTTCATCATTCCCATAGGCTTTCTTCACTCTTTCCATTCTTTTTTTTTCTTTTTGCTTCTCAGACTGAATAATTTCAAATGACTGATCTTCTAGTTCACAAATTCTGTCTTCTTCTTGGTCAAATCTGTTATTGATGTTCTCTATTGAATTCTCCAATTAAGTTATTATATACTTACACTCTAGGATTTATATTTGTTTGTTTGTGATTTTCTTGGATGATGTTTATTTCTTTGTTGAATTTCTCATTTTTAATACCTTGTTTTTCTAATTTTGTTTAGCTGTATGTGTGTTCTTATAGTTCACTAAACTACTTTAAGAGGATTATTTTGAATTCCTTGCCAAAAATTCATACATCTCAATTTCTTTAGGTTCAGTTATTGGAAATTTGTTAGTTTTCTCTGGTGGTTTCATATGTACCTAATTTTTCATGATCCTTCATTTTTTCCATTGGTATATGTACATTTGAGAAAGCAGTCTCCTCTTCCAAACTTGACAGGTTTACTTTGGCAGGGAAAGACCTTTACCTGTCATCACAGCTTGGGGTACTGGATGAATCTGCTAGTAGAGTCCAAAAACAGGCAAGTCTTTCTATTATGGCCTTTCATTGCATGATATCACTGCATGGACTCTAAGGTCAGGGGCAGTGTCATTGGCTGTGCTCCACATTGAGCGATCCTGCAGGTTGGGCTCCAGATTCAATTGGGGTCACTGACTGTGTTCCTTGATTGTGTGGGGTTGCTGGTTATGCTCATGGTCAGGTGGGGTCACTAGCTGGGCTCTGCAATCACCTCTGGTCAGGAGATATCACCGGATATTTTTCCTGTCAGGGTGGTGCCACTTGCACAGTCCAGGATTGGGCAGTGATATAGGTTGTGCTTCACAGTTGCTCATGGTTCTATGAAGTTCAAGCTATGAACCTTGAACAGATGGTTCCACTGGCTAGATTTTATATTCAGAAGGGGCCACAGGCAGAGATTCACATCAGATAGGGCTTTAGGCTGTGTTCTGCTATTGGGTGGTGCTACAGGCTGTACCCCAAAGTTTGGAAAGATTGCAGGCTGGGCTTCATGATCAGATTGGATGCTGGCTTTACTCCACTGATATGAAAATTCACTGGGCAGGCTGTCTGGTCAGGAGTGGCTTCCAGTTGTATCCTGCTATTGGGTGGGGCTACAGACTGTGCTCTGGAGTCAGGCTGGGCTGTAGGCTGGGCTCCATGGTTGGGTAGTACCATAGGTGGGCTCTGAGGCTACCCCATATCACTGTTTGAGTTTCCTCATTATGCATGCCCAAAGGCTGTACTTAATAGTTGGGTAGTATTACTGGTTTAGCACCCTGCCCAGGAAGGACTGTAGGATGGGTTCTATAGCTGCCCAGGTTCCCTGGTTTAGCTTCTTCTTTGAGCAGAAGTGGAGACTATATTCAGCAGTTGAGTGAGGCTGCAATTTTGCTTTCCTCCCTAGGCTGGGCCATAAAATGGACTCCATGCTTAGTATAGCTATTTGGCTTGGGACCCAAATCTCAGACCGAACTGTCAACCAGGTTACCTGGCCAGTTGGGACCACAGACTTGACTCTGCAGATGGCAGAACCACTTCCTGACATCTCTGTTGGGGTGCCATTGCAAGCAGAAATGTTGTCTGTCAAGATCTGTGCTCTGATTGCTGTAAGCTCCACCCCCATTCTCCATCTTGATTTGATTCCCAGTGGTTGAGTCCACAGATTCCTCCTATGATCCCTGTGTGGTGTGACTTGAGTGGGCTTCCTGGGAAATGTCCTTTAACTCTAATGGAGCTGGATTTCCACCTTGGGTTTCTTTCCCACTGGAGAAACCATAGGATGAGGGGTTCCCTCTTGGTGCAGTGCTGTGCCAGCCTAGGGAAGGGGTACTGTGGTAAGAGTATAGCCACTCCTCTTACCTTTATAATGTGGTTTTTCTCAGTCTTTGTGGTCCAGGGGGTGCTTCAGCCTCATTCCTGAGTTCTGGGATTTTCACAATGGTGTCTTGTCTATGGATGGTTGCTAATTGGTGTTCTTGTGAGAGGGATTGAAGTTAGGAACTACCTATGTCATCATCTTGATGACATCACACTCAAGAGAAAATTGTATACATGACAAAGAAATTAGGTGTTCTAATCAAATAATTTTGGGATGTTTCTCTCTCTCTCTCTTTCCCTCATATATGTGTATGTATACAGGTATGTATGTACATACAATTGTTCATTCATTCATTCTTCCATTATCAACTATTTATCAAGCCACTACTCTATTCCAGATATTCTTCTAATCAAGAGTTTGGATGCATTAGAAAACAAAACAGAGAACCTTGCCTTCATGAAGCTTCTATTTATGCAAAAAGAAGTGGAAAATAAACAATATTTGAGTGTAAAAGAGTATACAAAATAAGTCAGTACTGAATATGAATATAAAAATTTGGGCATTGTCAGTATACAGATGTTATATAAATGCATGATGCCAGATAACATTTCTGAGGATATTAATGCATATAAAGAAGGAAAGGAGTCCACAGACTGAGCACTATGGCACTGAAGAGTACAAAAATCAGCATGGAATTCTGAGGAGCAACAATTGGGTAAGAGGAAAATGAAGAGTGAGTTGTGTCTTGGAAACCAAATAAGTAAAGTATAACAATTGTGTTGAATGCTGCTAATAATTTGGTAGGATGAGGACTGAGCCATTGGAATTAGCAATGTTAAGATGATTGGCAGTCTTGACAAGAGCAGTTTCAGTGAAGTGGTTGTATTAAAAGGTGGATTGGAGTGGGTTTAAGAGATAAGTTTAGGACAAGAAATGAAGAAGTGAGTATATACAACCATTCTGAAATATTTAAAATAAAACTTACAAAAATATATACTAAGAATGTATATTTATATTTATTATTTGAGTTAGGAAGTTTTGGGGCTTTTATTCTTCTTCAGAATAATCATTAGAAATGCTGAGTAATAGAGTAAGAGATAGCAAAACACTTACTGTTTTAAGAATCTGGTTGAAATTTCATTTTAATAAAGATATTTATCATGGTACGTTGAAGCCATGCAACAAAACTTAGTTTTCTGTGAAACATAGATCCCACAAGGAATTCTGTAGAATAAAATAGAACTCAAAGAAATTATTCCTTTTGGGAAATACACTTTACTTCCTATTCAATAATTTGTCAATAGTTTTATGTAATTACTTTTTATACCATAAAACCGTATTGGAAATGCTGTCAAAGGGAATACATACTTACCCACTAAATTTAAATATTTTTTCTTGTGAAATGGTCTTTTTAAAAACTATGCAAAGAACTAAACTATTCAAATGATTTATTTAATTCAAACAGGAAGAAAAATGTGTCAGTATCATTGTTCAAGCTAAAGCTATAATTAGTATCAAACTAGTATAGCTCTTCAGCTTCAGATTCACATGACTGTGTCTAAGTTCTCCAAAATATTACTTTTTCAGAAATGACGTAGTAAACAAACAATAAACAACAAAGCAAAACTATTCAAAGTACCATTAAAAAGAATCACAATGGCCCTTAAAAATATTTAAAGTTAAGCATAATATCCTAGTAGGCAATGGTTCATGTTCTACCATACACTGCTTTAAATAGATGCAATGGCACAACCAGCCATCCCCAAACTGGTTCAGCTAATTTAAGAACAGAGATACATGTAATAGTAAGATAAAATTGGCTTGAAATTGTGGTCCACCATTGTTATATGAGATATTATTTAGCAGTGGTTAATAGCTCAGGCTCTGTTGCCAGACTATATAGACTGGCCCTGACATTTGAAGATTGAGTATGGAGAAATACAAGGATGTTTAATATACCTCCATCTTCAAGATATTTCAAGCTGGTTGAAGGGATAATAAATATGGAGAGGGATTAAGATTATTCACAGTATAGTTTGGGGCTATGATGAGTAATTGTGAGTTTTGCAGGAAAAGTTCACCATTTTACTAAATATATTTTTTTAAATATAAAATAACCAAATACTGTAAATAGATTGAATCAAATATTCTCATTATAGTTTGTAGGTGTTTTAGGTTGCACTGTTTACTGAACATAAAGGAGACCATTCTCTCTATATTCAGTACTTCACAATTACTTTTTCCATTCAGTATTTTTTCTGTTTTGCAGGAAATTAAAACTACAATTGCAATGATTGATATTCTCATGAACTCACCTATTTGCACCATTATAAAACTTTGCAGGTTTCAAGGTATATGTTTGGAGTAGAATAAAATTAAGGAGGAAAGATAATATGTGATGTTGCTAACATATTTTTGCTGAGTCTTTTCATTTAAGGTTGCCAGCTAAAATACAGGACACAGTTAAATTTGAATTCCATATAAACAATAAATAATTTTTAGCAAAAGTTTGTCCCAAATATACATGGGCACATTTTCTTGGTGATTCATAGTACTTTCAGTTTGTGTACAAAGTACAAATTCATAGTACTTTCACTATTATTATTTTTCACCACTGTAAATTCTGTAGGTCATAAAATTTTATTTGGTTAACCTAGAGCTAATTGTATGTCTTTCATTTTGATGGTGTTGGGAAAGCCAGGCACAACAGTCAATGGATACTGTAGAACTAACAATGTATCTTCCAATTTTATGACTGACATCTTCAAGAAAGAAATTATATTGGAAAGATTTTGCATTAATTTTTGCAACTCAAAAAACACAGAAGTACATTTCACACATGTACTAACATTCTTATGAACTAAATATATTAAAATTAAAATATTCACCTATGGTCAACTAATCTATGAGAAAGGAGGCAAGAATATACAATGGAGAAAAGACAGTCTCTTCAATAAGTGGTGCAAGGAAAAGTGGATGGCTATATACAGAAGTATGAAATTAGAACACTCCCTAACACCATAAATACACAAAAAAACTCAAAATGGATTAAAGACCTAAATATAAGACCAGACACTATAAAACTCTTAGAGGAAAACATAGGAAGAACACTCTTTGACATAAATCTCAACAAGATCTTTTTTGATCCACATCCTAGAGTAATGGAAATAAAAATAAAAATAAACAAATGGGACCTAATGAAACTTAAAAATTTTGCAAAGCAAAGGAAACTACAAACAAGATGAAAAGACAACCCTCAGAATGGGAGAAAATATTTGCAAATGAATCAACAGACAAAGGATTAATCTCCAAAATATATAAACAGCTCACGCAACTCAATATTAAAAAAAAAACAAAAAACCCAATCAAAAAATGGGTAGAAGACTTAAATAGACATTACTCCAAAGAAGACATACAGATGGCCAAGAAACACATGAAAAGCTGCTCAACATCACTAATTGTTAGAGAAATGCAAATCAAAACTACAATGAGGTATCACCTCATACCAGTTAGAAGGGGCATCATCAGAAAATCTACAAACAACAAATGCTGGAGAGGGTGTGGAGAAAAGAGAACCCTCTTGCACTCTTGGTGGGAATGTAAATTGATACAGCCACTATGGAGAACAATATGGAGGTTCCTTAGAAAACTAAAAATAGAATTAGCATACGACCCAAAAATCCCACTACTGGGCATATACCCAGAGAAAGCCATAATTCAAAAAGACACATGCACCCCAATGTTCATTGCAGCACTATTTACAATAGCCAGGTCATGGAAGCAACCTAAATACCCATCGACAGACAAATGGATAAAGAAGATGTGGTATATATATATATATATATATATATATATAAATAATATTACTCAGCCATAAAAAGGAATGAAATTGGGTCATTTGTAGAGACATGGATGGATCTAGAGACTGTCATACAGAGTGAAGTAAGTCAGAAAGAGAAAAACAAGTATCATATATTAACGCATATATGGGGAACCTAGAAAAATGGTACAGATGGAACAGTTTGCAGGGCAGAAATAGAGACACAGATGTAGAGAACAAATGTATGGACACCAAGGGGGTAAAGTGGTGGGGGGTTTGTGGTGGTGGGATGAATTGGGAGATTGGGCTTATATATATATATATATATATATATATATATATATATATATATATATAATATATATATATATAAAATATATATATATATTATATATATAATAGATAACTAATAAGAACCTGCTGTATAAAAATAAAATTAAATTAAATTTAAAAAATCAAAATATTTATACATAAATTTTATCATACTACTGATGATAGTTTTACAAAAACTATATATGTCTGTATTTTTACTTCCTTTTAAACAGATTTTTCACTAAAATAGATTATCAGTAACTCATTTTAAATATCATAGTACAGTGTGTAAAGCAATAAAGGAGTTAAGAAGCTAAAATTAGAGCAGAGATAGTATTTGGATGTGATATGTGCACAGTTTGGTTGTCAGACAAAAAGAGCTTTGAAAATTATTCACCACATTCTGGATATTAAAAAAAAAACACTTAGAATGTGTGCCAAACAGTGTTTCATTTTTGACAGTATATATTACTTGACAAATGAAGAAGTGATTACAATTAGCTACGCAACAAGTAAATCTTTTCTAATGGCAGTCATCCAGAACTAATGTAGATGGTTGTGGTAAGCAGAATTCCAAAATGACTTCCTAACAACCTCCACTCAAATCTCTTGGACTGTGAATGTGATAACATGCTCATGATTACATTATTTTACATGGCAAAAGAAATTTGCAGATGCAACTAAGTTTACTAATTATTGACTTTGAGTTAATCTAAAGACCTAATCTAATCACATGAGCCCTTTAAAAGGAAAAAAAGTTTTCTCTAGCTGGTAGCAGAAAGAAAAGCCAGAGAGATGGAAAGCATGAAGATTCAACACATCATTGCTGCCTTTGAAGGTGGAGGGACCACATACAAGAACCTGAGAGTAGTCTCTAGGAACTGAGAGTCTTCCTCTAGCCAACAGCCAGCAACAAAATGGGGACTTCGTTTCTACAGCCACAGGAAAAAATTCCACCAACAACCTGAATGATACTAGAGATAGATTTTCTCCAAAATTCAAGTAAGGATTACATCTCTGCCAACATCTTGATTTCAGCCTTGTGAGACCCTGAGCAAAGAACAAAGATATGTTGTGTCTGAAATTCTGACTTACTGAACTGTGTGCAAAACAGGTCTTGTTTTAAGCTATTGCATTTTTGATAGTTTGTTAAACTGTTATATTAAATTAATACAATGGCCAACTAAGAAAAACTAATGAGGTTATTGAAAAAGAAGTATTTTGTCTATTATTCCTGTTTTCTGAATCTGTCAGTTTACATAGGTTATGCCTTTCCTTTGAGGGAAGCAGAGACAAGGAAATTTTTCATTTTTCCTTCAGAGGAAAATTATCTGTACATTCTTGAAACCAGAGCTACCGTGAAACATGACATATGATTTTGTTAGACCAATTGGCACCTTTTTGCCATGATCCTCCCATGCTAAATTTATAGTTTGTCTAGAAAAAGCCAAAAGGAAAAGCCATTTTGGAGAGCACTTCTAGGTCTTGGGTCCGTGCTGAAGATTATAGAACTGCTGACAAATTTTTAAACTCTTCAGAGCTTCTTAAGATTAAAATATGGCAGATTGTAAGTAAGCACGTCTCAGCCTTCTGTCCTAATATAAAACTTACAAGCCAACTTCTGTCTGCATGTATAACCACTAAATCTAGATTTAGTCATCCCTCTGAATTTCTCTTAGGGCTTCCTTAGTCAAAGCACAGACGGGAAGTCTCTCTGACTCATGCCCTCTAGGTGGCCCAAGAGCCTAGGGCATAATAGGATTATAAAAAGAACACTTCTTCCAGCAAACACCATGATGTAACCATCTTTAATAAATTATGACAAAATAAACACTTCTAAAGTCTGTGCAGTATTGACTATAGGCAAGTGACAAGAAGGAGGGATTGAAGGGGAAATTTTTTTACTTCCATATGTGGAATTTCCTATGTAAAAAATTTGAGGAATTTCTTAGTCATACTTAATAGCTACATCAGCAAGTTTTGTCTAAAAGTACCTCAATTTAATGAAGAGTATCTGTTCTGAATAAAGAGACAACTGTTACATTTAGGGCACATCCACACTTTAAATTAATAAGGGTTAATTTAGGCAATTAAACTGCCAATCTGAAGTTATAACATAGACATTCTAGTTAAAAGAAGTTATGGGTATTCTGCCAAAGGACATATGATCATTTAAACTAATAATTAGGATGTAGGCTCTCATGTTAAATTGTCTGCCTTAGTAGGTAGAAGCTGGGGGAAGGGACAAGAATGAGAAGTAAAAAATATATATATCAACAACAACAAAAAAAAAAACAAAACTCTTATTCTTAAAGGTAGAGCAAATATAAGAACAAATAAGTCTTTCTTTGTTTAGCTCTGTGACTAAAACGCCAGAGATTGAATGATTTAATGAATATTTAGTAAGCTACTATTATGTATCTAGCACTCAGAGATAAAATTATAATTTTGACTCAATATGCAGAATTAGCTCTCTGCACCTTTGTATCCTTTCTAGTCTTTTGCTAGAAAGGTTACTGTTCTTTCTTTTACTCTTTTGCTATAATTATTGTTACCAGGTTGGCATGAATTGCGTTAAATAGCTTCAACTGAGGAGGTCAGTAGAAGACCCAGACAAGCAATCTCAGTCCTTGTGATAGCAAGCAAAGAATCGCAGACTACCACTTGGGGTTTAAGCACAAAGAAAAGTTTATTAAAGCATAGTTACACTCTCCCAGGGAGAGCGGGCTGTTTCTGTGAAGTGAAACCAGCACTCCTGTACAGGCTTAAGGGTGTTTATAAGGAGCATTCTGTGAGGAGGTGGGGTGACAGGGGATCATTATTTGATTGACAGTCCTGAGTTATGTAACAAATTCATTATTGCACATGCCCTTACCCTTGATTCACTAAGAAATGCCCATCCAGGCAGGTGTGCAAAACCATGTGCAGGTTTTATTATAATGATGGTATAATAAGTTTGGGTTTACTATAGGTTATACACCTGTCTGGTCTGGATGTGCACATCCTGGGGAAGTTCCCTTGTGTTACTGTGCTCCCTCTTTATCAGGAAAAGTTGTTCACCACCTAACTATAGTTTTGCCCATTCTAGGTGGGGTCAGGGGAGGGTCCCCAGATGGTTGGGGTATAACTTGACTACTCCCCACTTGTCTTTTCACCACTGTCAACTCCTTGCTGCTAATGTCAGGGGAGGGTCCCCTCATGGTTGGGGTGTGGCTTGATTATTCCTCTCTTGTCTTTTCGCCACTGGCACCTTGCTGCTAATGTCTGACTGACTACCTAACACACCTCCCTTAAAGATATGGCACCCAATTCTTTGGGACATGAGTGATGACTGCTCTGGCTGCTTCCTGCTGGTAAGGGGTGGAGTTTTGATTGGGTCCCTCCTCTTGCTCTCTTTCAGCTCGGAGGTGGGCAGGAGTGATGACCATCAAGGAGTCCCATGTAGATCTCAGTCTCAGGGCCAGGCTGAATGGGCTGGTAGCCACCTCGCAGAACCATTTGGAATCGAACAGCCTGTATGCATTCTGAAACGAGTCAAACAAGCAGGTTAATGATAAAAGGGTCTAACAACAAAACAAAGGCTATCAGGACTAATGGTCCCAACAAGAGCAACATCCATGTCCATTTCTAGGTCTCCATAGATGGGAGGATGATAGAAAGCCAGCTAGGGCCCTGTCCTGCTCTCTCTTTTAGATCTTCTATAAGTTTGATGTTTTTCTTTAAAACCAGAAGGTTTTCTTCAACCTGGCTAGAGGTATTAACATAGAAGCAGCACATTTCATTTAGCAGGGCACAGATACCCCGGCCTCAGCTGTTATAACATCAAGGGCCCTCCTATTTTGTAAAACCACCTCAGCCAGAAAATCTAGGGCTGAGTATTTTTCCTCAATGGCAGCTACCATAGCCTTCCAGGATTCCTGGACCATTATGGTAAGATTGAGAATGCACCTCTCTAAGAGGGGTATACCCACAAACCAGAAGATTCCTTTAAAGACACTGTGGATCACTTTAGGCCAATTAAGAATTGGGTTATCATGAGCATGTCCCTCCCAATCAGTTTTTGTCTCTTTTGGACAAGTATCAAGGCTTCTTTGAGGAATGGATCAAGGTTGGGAATGCCTCCTGAGGAAGCGAAATCCTTTGTAGTCATAATGGTTGCCTCCAGGACATCAGCAATGATCATGCAGGTGTCCCTCTAAAGTGTGGGAAGATCTAGATATACCGGGTACCACATAGAAATGAAAATCCAGTGCCCCTCAAAGATATCCCCATTGTGAGTCCCAAGAGCCAGACCTTGACTTGTTTGTAGTTTTCCTTCAGAAAAAAGCTAGGGTCCCATGGCTTAGGATTATATTCAGAAGGCCAAACACCGAGGAAGTAATCTTCTATACACAGAGGGGAGAATCCAGGTTCTGACTGATTATGAGTGTGATGGGGGTATTGACATAACAAATTTCTGAATATTAACTGTATTATATTATATTTTGGAGGAGGAGCTTGCAGGGAGGTTAGGTTAAGTAGGTTTCCAGTTGTCACACCAATCCCTACATATTCAGTTCCCAGGGCTGAACTATTTATGGGGATATGGTCCTCATTAATATATATTTTTAGTTACAGTCTTCCTTGAGTTTGCCCAATACAAAGTGAAATTACCTTCATGTACATTGCATTCATTCTCTTCTGACCAGGGATCCCACCCCAGGCTAGTCTGATTAAAGTTGAGGGTATAGTTACAAAAGGAATCATTTAACCAACCCAAGGTGGGTCCCTTCGTAAGGAAGGCCTACCATAGAGCATTTCATAAGGGCTAAGGTTAAGGCCTTTGAGGCTCTGTTCTGATCCTTAAAAGAGCAATAGGGAAGGCTTCCTTCCAGCTGAGGGAAGTCTCTTGGGTTATTTTTATGAAGGTATTCTTTAAGTGTCAGTTGGCTCTTTCTACCTTTCCTGAGGACTGGGATCTCCAGGAAGAACAAATATCTAGAACTCAATATCTAGAACCTTGGATATCTGCTGAGTAATGTGGGAAACAAAGGCAGGACCATTATTACTCTGAAGAGACAATGGGAGGCCAAATCTAGGGATGATTTCAGTTAAAAGCTTTTGGTCTACCTCCGAAGCTTTTTCTGTCCTAGTGGGGAAAGCTTCCACCCAGCCATTAAAGGTGTCCACAAACATCAAAATGTATTAATATCCTCGGTAGGGAGAAACCATTGTAAAGTCTATTTACCAGTCTTCCCCTGGATATGTTCCATGTCTCTGACCCAGAAGGGCCAACGGGGGTGGCTTAGTTCCCTGAGGATTGTTAGTCAGACAAGTAGGGCATGATGAGGTTACCTTATTAACTACATTGTAAAGTCCCTTCCCAGAGAAGATAGGAGAAACAATCTGGTATAAGGCATCTCTCCCTAGATGACAGGTCTCATGAAAAGATTTAATAATTTTCCATTGGATTGATTGGGGCAGGTGCGTTAAGCCCTCTCTCTGGTACCATCTGCCTGGGTAAAGGTGCTACCCATGATTTATTTGATCTCCTCAGGCAGGTAAGATGGGGAAGGGAGAGAACTAAGTGAAGGAACTAAGGTTCCCTCTATCACAAAGGGCTGAAGTGCTGCCTGTTGGGCAGCCTGATTGGCTAGCCGATTTCCTTTTGGTATTTCATTGTCACACTTCTGGTGACTTCTGCAATGAATCACTGTTACCTGGGAAGGCTTGATGACTGCCTCCAAGAGGGAGAGAATTTGAGGTCCATACTTAATTGGGCTGTTTCTGGCCAGCAGGTAGCCAAATTCCTTCCAGATAGCAGCATGAGCATGCAGAACCAAAAAAGCATATTTAGCGTCAGTATATACATTAAAGGCCTTATTTTCACTCAGGGATAAGGCTTGGGTTAAAGCAATTATTTCTGCCAATTGGGCTGAGGTCCTTGGGGGAAGAGTCCAGGCCTCAATAACCTGTGTCAAGGAGACCATCACATACCCTGCCCTTCTACATCTTTCAGAAATAAAACTACTTTCCATCAGTGAACCAAACCTCCTCAGGGTTTTGTAGTGGAATATCAGTTAGATACGGTTGGGGCAACAAGGAATGACATATTATATCTTCACATTGGTGAACTGGTAGACCTTCCTCAGGTAGGGGCAGCAGGGTAGCTGTATTTAAAGAGGAGCAGACCATGACACGTAGGTCTGGATTCTCCAACAGTAATGCCTGATATTTGAGGATCTTGTTATCTGTGAGCCAGAAATGGCCTTTCCCTTCCAAAAGAAAGGTAACCTGATGGGAGGTATATACAGTCAGGGGTTGCCCCAACATAAGCTTGGAGGCTTCTTCCTCCAATAAGGCCAAAGCAGCAGCTACCCTAAGACAACTGGGCCATCCAGTGACCACTGGGTCCAGTCTCTTTGACAGATATCTTACAAGTCTCCGGACAGGGAGAAGTTCCTAAGTTAAGACTCCTAAAACCACCCCTTGTTTTCCTTCCACAAATAGTTGGAAAGGTCTATCAGTTCTTGGGATTCCCAAGGCTGGGTCCTGAGATAGTAATGTCTTTAGCTGTTGGAAAGCTTGAGTTTCTAGGACCCCAGAGCAGAGGTTTAGAGTCAGATTTTCCTTTCAGGGCCTCATAAAGAGGTTGTGCTTTTAGTCTATAGTTAGGAATCCATAGTCTGCAATACACTGTGGGGCCTAAAAAGACTCTGTTTTAGGGTAGTTGGTTCTGGCAGATCTAAAAGCCCTTGTATTCTATCAGGGGAGATACTTCATTCCCCTGGGGAGAGGATTACTCTCAGATATTTGACTTCCTGCTGTGCCAATTGGACCTTGGACTTAGAGACTTTATAGCCTTGTTTGGCAAAAAAAACTGAGGGGTTGGATAGCATGAGTTAAGGCTCTCTTGTGGTCTGGGGAACAAATAAGAAGGTCATCCACATACTGGATGACAGTCCTTTCCTCCAGGTGTAGATATTGGAGGTCCTTGGCCAGGGCCTGGCCAAAAAGGTGGGGACTGTCTCAGAATCCTTGGGGTAGGATGGTCCAGGTGAGTTGTTGTCCTCTATTCCCTTCCTCATGACACTCAAAAGCAAAGAGGTAGTGGGACCGGGGGTCCAGAGGTATGGAAAAGAAGGTATCTTTTAGGTCTAATGCAGTAAACCAGGAGGCTGTGCCTGAGATAGTCTCCAACAAGTTGTACGGGTTGGGGACTACTGGATGGAGTGGGACAACTGCCTCATTGATAGCTCTTAAGTCTTGGACCAGTCTATATTCTCCGTTTGACTTCTTAACAGGTAAGATAGTGGTGTTGCAGGGAGAATTGTAAGGAATAAGTAGCCAATGTTATAAAAATTGGATATGAGAGGTTGCAGTCCCCTTCGGGCTTCTGGGTGAATTGGATATTGTTTCTGATTGGGAAAAGAGGTTGGATCCTTTAAGCACTTGGAGATGGTTATAGCTCTTCCCGGCTTTCCATCTGGCCAGACCTGGGGGTCTACTGTTAACTCAGCTAAGGCTGGTGTGACAGTACTCAGAAGGGGCTGTGTCTCTAAGACCAAAAACAGGAGGGGCGTTATCGGGGTGGTTCCCCCAAGTACCAGTCTGGTTACCAGCTTGTTCATGATGTCCCTACCTAATAGCAGGAAGGGGCATTCAGGTATGACCTGGAAGGAATGAGAGAAGGTATATCCTTCCCAGTAACAACACAAAGGGACAGTAAAAGGCCTAGTAGTAAGTTTACCTGAGACTCCTATAACCTGACAAGAGTTTTGGGAGAAGGGTTCAGAGAAGGAAACTAGGACAGAATAGCCGGCCCCGTATCCAATAAGAAAGACATGGTTCCACCTGCTACATCCAGGTTTTCCCTCGGCTCCAGTCCCTTAATACTGACATTAAACAAGGCGGCCATCTGGAGCAGAGGGTCCTATAAATTCAGGGCCATCCGAAGGGCTGACCCTGGCCCCTGGGCCCTTTGGCCCAGGGGGCAGTTGGCTCCACAATGGCCACATTTTTGGCATTTTGGACAGGGCATCTTAGGAGGCTTGTCCTTGTTTGGGCATCCCCTCACCAAGCGACCAGGCTTTCTGCAGACCCAGCATCAATCTTGGCTTCTGTTGGGATGGATCAGGGTTTCTCTGGATGGGGGTTGTCCCCAGAGGGCTGCCAATAATTGGGTCTGCCTATTTTCTGTCCTCTTTTCCCTCTTCTGAGTCTTGGCCTCCTCCTCCTGGTCCATGTTATAAAAGGCAGTGGTGGCTGTAGCTAGAAGTTCATCTAGATTAATATTGGACTCCTGTGTAAGTTTTTGGAGCTTCCTCATGATGTCCAGTATGGACTTGGTAAGGAACCTATCTTTTTAAAAATTTTTTTTATGGAACCTATCTTTTAAAATGTTTTTTCCTTCAAGGGAGTCCAGGTCTAGGTTGGTATATTTAATTATTGCCTCCTTGAGCCTTTCCAGGAAGGATGTAGGGTCTTCACTGTGTTTCTGTGTTTGGCTGATGGCCAAAACCTTTGAGCAATTAATGGGTTTCCTTCTGCTTGTTTTGAGTCCAGCTTTTATACAGATTATAACATGTTCCTTTTCCCATTGCTCATTGGCGTAATTGTAATCGCAATGAGGGTCCATATGGCAAATGGCGGTTTCACCCACAGGGTATTTTGATCTGGATAAGTGGAGTCTGTCCTCAAAGTTGTGGGCCTCTTTCAGGACTTTTTCCTTCTCAGTATCTAATAGAGTTTGCTCCAAGATTATCATGACATCATTCCAGACTAAGTCAAAAGCCAAGGTTAAGTGTGAAGTTGTCAATGTAGTGGTAGGATCATAAGAAAATTTACCTAGTTCCTCTTTGGTCTGTTTCAACTCTAGAAGAGTGAAAGGCTTCTGAATAAGTTTTGGTCTGAATTTGCCCATTGCCTCCACCAAAGGGCAAATTTTAAGGGGAGGCCTTGTGGGAGTCAGATCTCCCGGGTAAAGCAGTAAGGGGGCTGTCAGTAGCAAAAGGGTATAGATGGAGGATGGGGTGGTTTTAGTGCTATCCCCAGCTTTAAAGATTTTCTCCTTTTGGCTCTTATCTGTCTCAGGTTCCCTTTTGGCATTGCCCCACTCAGATGGATCCTCTCTAGGAGAGGATGGGGACTGTCCCATCAGGGCCAGCACAGCAGAGTCAATTTTACAAGTCTTTAAGAGGTCTTCCCTCTCTCTAAGAGATAAAAAGGCTTGAACATAGGGAATCTCTCTCCATTTTCCTTGTCGTTTGCAGAATAGATAGTTGAAGGACGGTATTATAGTTAATGCTACCATTTAAGAGCCACTTTTCTTGGTCCCCCAGCTTATACTAGGACCAAGTGATGTTGCAGAAAAAGATTATTCTTTTTCTTTAGGGTGTCAGGGTCAAAGGCCAACCAGGTATTGAGGATGCAGCCCAAGGGAGTGTCAGGCGGTGGGAGGCCAGAGGTTTAGTTACTGATCTGTAAAGAAAGAATACACAACACTGAAATCAGGGGAGTCTCAGCATCCTAATATCCCTGACCGCCTGTGGGAGAGGGTGTCCCCTCTTCCTGGTACCAGGGAGGGCCCTGGCCATAGACCTCCAGGACTATTGTCTGTTCCCTCTGGCCCCAAAGGCAGTGTCACCAATAGAGATCCCCCTGCCTTACTGGCAATGAGGACACACAACATTCAGGGAGAGTAACAGACCATGTGCCAATGGTTGTGTCACCTATAGAGATTCTCTCAGCTGGATGAGCAATTTGTCTGGTAGAAGGAATACACAGTGTTGAGGCTTTGTCACCAATAGAAATTCCCTCACCTTAATGAGAAGTTTGTTTGTACTCTCTGGCTCCTCAATCTCATAATAACGTGGTTATTCCTCCTTTGCCATTTCCAGTGGGCTAGGATTCCTATGTGGGTGATAAGGACCGTAAAGGCAAGTCCCTGGAGATTCCTGACAGGCTGGCAGTTAGCAAGGTCTGGGTAGTGATGGGAATTGTTCTGGGTGGCCAAGTGGAGGAAGAGTTGGTTCCCCTTAGGGACCATGCAAAACAGATGTTTGAGACCACAAGAGAAAAATGAGGGGATCTCAAATAAGACTGGTCTGACCAAAAAGGAGTCTCTCCTCAAGGTTGGGGCACATGGAACTGCTGACAGGCCTCACAAATACAACAGATTGGGTGTTTCGGGCAGCTGCCAGACTGATCTGTCAACAGAAGAAAACTCCTTTGTGTCTCAAAAGAGGAAAGAAGGGCCCAGAAAAGAAAGTGGAAAAACCTCCCAGAGTCCCACAATTGATCTCGGTTCTAGCCAGTGATAGAAAAAGTGATTAGGAGGTCCCAGTAAGTTGAGCTGGAGAGAGGTTTGAAGTCTTCTCAATAGCCATAATTCAAGGAAGCTTGTCAAGGAGGGTGGTTTGACAAGAGCGGTGTAAATATTTAACAGAGTCTGAAGGTGGCAGTTTGTCCAATGTCGCTGCCAGCAGTGGCGAAAGACACAAGTGAGAGACCAGAGAGGAGAGTTGTGGGTAGGAAAATAATGGGTATATATCTCCGGGGAAGAGCATTTGGGTGTCTCAGGTTAGCACTGGCACACACACAGCAGCCTTTTCTCAGGCCTATTAAGCAAGGAGCAGAGGCAAGTAAGACAGAGGCGATAAAGCCAGGTGGGCAATTGTCATGCAATAGTCGAAAGCAGGAGGAAGCTGCAAGGTGGGCGGCTCAAGCATACCTTTAGCTATCTGAGTCACAGCACCAAAGATATCACCGGGTTGGCTTTCGTTGTGTCATATAGCTTCAACCGAGGAGGGCAACGGATGACCCAGGCCAGCAATCTCAGTCCTTGTGATAGGAAGCAAAGAATCGCAGACTACTACTTCGGGCTCAAATGCAAAGCAAAGTTTCTTAAAGCATAGTTACACTCGCAGAGGGAGAGCGGGCTGTTTCTGAGAAGTGAAACTAGTGCTGCTGTACAGGTTTAAGGGTGTTTATAAGGAGCGTTCTGCGAGGTGGCAGGGTGAGTAACAGGGGATCGTTATTTGATTGACAGTACCAAGTTATGTAACAAGTTCTTTATTGTGCATGCTCTTACCCTTGATTCGCTAAGAAATGCCCATGGTTGGGGGGGGGGCGGTGTTTAGTAAAACTGCAGGCAGATTTTATTATAATGATGGTATAATGAGTTTGGGTTTACTATAGGTTATACATATGTCTAGTCTGGGTATGCACAGCCTGGGGAAGTTCCCTCCTGCTCCCTCTTTATCAGGAATAGTTGCATACCACTTGACCATAGTTTCTCCCATTCTGGGTGGGATAAGGGGAGGGTCCCCAGATGGTTGGGGTGTAACTTGACTACACTCCCTTGTCTTTTCACCACTGTCACCTCCTTTCTCCTAATGTCTGACTAACTACCTAATATTATGATCTGATGTATATTACAGAGGACTCGAAATGGAATTATTTCCAGATTTTACTGCGGTAATAATTTTTAAGGCATGCTTCCAGTGAATTGAGTTCAAAATTATAATATTTAAATCTCAGATCTTTTTCACAGACTTTGATCCTTCCATCCTTCTTTATCCAACTTTGGGTCAGTGATATCACAGGCATTTAAGGACTCTTAGGCTTCCTTTTTAGGAATTAATCAGGGTAACTCTCTCCCCACTGCTCAACATTCATCAATTTAGGCAAAAAGATAAGGAGGAGTGGGGAGAATAGAAAGGCTACAATTATGTTTTTGTTTTTGTTTTAATTTTCAGTCTCATAAATTCCTGGATCCATCTCAGGAGAGCTATGACTCTCATTCGATTCAGTGTTTGCACACAGCAACCCAGCTGTTATTTGGTTCCTCTGGCTTAACTTTCTTCAACAGCAGCAAAAACAAAAGCTTTTTCTTTTGGAGAAATTCTGTTGTGATGATTGAGTTATTTTTTTCTTTCAGTATCCAACTGCTGTTTTCCTTTTTCCTCAAGGATCTCTAGCTATTAAATGCCCTCAAATTCAGTTCCCAGAATTACTTCTATACTGCCTCCCACCTGGTTTTTAGTAACTCCAAATTTATCTCTCTGTATTATAGTACCCTTTTACTAATAGCCCCAAATTTATCAGAAATTCTTAGATGCCATACATACCTGGAAAACCTACATTGCTTCCACTCACATTTTTGAAACTTGTCTCTTCATTTCCTAATATTTTCATGCTTCCAATATTTCAATCATATTTTTTTCTCCTCAATTTATTTTTTGCCATAGTCCATGACAAGTCCTAAGAAATAGTACACTTTACAGATAAGCCTTTGCCCCGGAGATCCAATGCATGGCTAATATCTCACTGTCCTTATTTATTGATTGATGTAAGTTGTGCAGAATTAATCATAGCTTCTTGTTCATGCGACTCTCTCATCATTGATCTGTGGTATGATTTTCTTTTATTTCACATCTATGTATATATGTATGTATGCACATATGTATGTATGTATCATCTACCTCTGTACATATTTAGTTTTGATAAAATGAAAAACTGTGAATTCACTACAAACATGAGATGTAAAATAGTAACAATATCTTTCATCTAGCTAGATGCA
The DNA here is from genome assembly GCF_951394435.1 of Stenella coeruleoalba. Classification (NCBI taxonomy): domain Eukaryota; kingdom Metazoa; phylum Chordata; class Mammalia; order Artiodactyla; family Delphinidae; genus Stenella; species Stenella coeruleoalba. Next base: position 71,928,127 of record NC_137152.1, on the reverse strand, counting down.
TCCCTTAACATCTCTTTGATTCCTGCAAGAGATAAACACTTTCATAATTTCATATTTATCATTCCATCATTTCCTTGCTTTTATTAAAAATATATTTTCATATCTACATATTTAGATATCTATATCTATATATTTTCCTACAGAATACACTGTTTTTTTATTTTTTAAAACAATGATGCCCTCCATTAAATTCTTTGTTAAATATTTTTAAAATAAACCTATTTTAGCAAAGTTTAGATTTACAAGTAATTTGTGAAAGTAATGCAGAGAGGATCCATATTCTGCAAATTCATTTTCCCTCATTATTAACATCTTATTTATCACAATTAATGAATCTACATTGATACATTATTACTTTACTTAGATTTCTTCATCTTTTTCCTAATATCCTTTTTCTTTACTTCCAGGATCCCATCTAGGATACCAATTACATTTAATTATCATGTATCCTTAGGCTTCTTTTGGCTGTGATTATTTCCAGGTGTTTCTTGTTTTGATAACATTGACAATTTTAAGAGTACTGATCAGACATTTTATAGGCTTTCCCTCAATTGGAATCTGTCTGATGTTTTTCTTATGATTACACTGGAATAGTGTGTTTGGGGGGGAGATAACAGAGATAAAAATGTCATTGTTATCACATATTGTATCAAAGGTAGATACTATCAACATAGTTTATGACTGTTGATGCTGATCTTGATCATCTGGCTGAAGTAGTATTTGTTAGTTTCCTCCACTTTAGTCTCTACCTCCTTCCATACTGTATTCTTCAGAAAGAAGTCATTATGCATAGCCCACTTTTAGGGAGTAAGTAGATATATTCTCCTCATTTAGGGTGGATCATCAGAATACTTTATTTGGAATTTATCTGTGTTGAAGATTTGTCTCATCTCCTCCATTTATTAATTTATTTAATCATTTATTTATATTAGTTTGGAATCATGGAGACTTCTTTTATACCTTAAGTTACAATCTAATACTACTTTGTTGTGTTATTCAACTTGTTCCATCATTGGTGATTGAAAACTCTTTCAATTAGCTTGTTTGTCCCTTTGGTATGTTCCCATTAATGTGTTTTTTTTTTTTTTCTATTAAGCAAATCTTTACTTTTTGGCCCTGCAAGATGCTCCAGACTCATCTTGTATTTTTCCTTCTCCAGACATAGAATCAGCCAATTCTCCAAGGATCCTTCATCCTTTTATTGGAGAATAGTATTAGAAACCAAGATCTTGGCACTAAGCATGATCTTTGCTATTGGAGTATCACTTCTTCTAGGCCCCGTCAGCTGCAAAAGCAAAAGAATATATATGTGTGTAATCTAACCTGTTCATACACACACACACACACACACATATATATATATAAATATTTCTGTATATAATCATCTGTATCTATATTAAGTTACACATGAGTTCATACTGATGTTTCCAACTCTATTACCACATGGATCATTATAGCCTCCACCTCTTGGTTATCTATAAATCCACTCTAACAAGGAGAAATTTGGTTCCCACCAGTTGCTATCCATTTAATTAATTGTTATTTCCAGAATACATTTATAGCAATATCACAACTGTTAACCCATATCCCTGAGTGAAGCCATTTTGTCAACTACAGTACAGTGCTTATGTACACTTTTTTTCCTTAAACATTATAGGTTCCACTAATTTCCATGGTTATATAGGTCAGTGCATTTTCCTCCATTACCCTTAATGTGGTGGTACCATCTATGTATAATACAGTTAGGTTATTTTGCCATATTCTGTATTTCATCATGGGATATCCTGACCTCCTCTATAATTTTAAAATTTGCATTCCTTACTGATTACTCTTCATAAAAAGGTGTCAAATTCTATGGGCTTTGATAAATGCATATGTCATTTATTCACCATTACTGTATTGTTCTCTTTCATCCCCAGTGGCGTAGACTACATTTCAGTTCTGACACTAACTACGTGGAGTAAGTGTTGAACTCCACATATTTAAGGACTCAGTCATCCACAAAACTGCCCTTACTTCTGACAACAGGAACACTTCAGGGGGTCCCCAGGTCACATGCACTTCTGATTAACTGGTTACAAATGCACAGGTTCTCATAACTTCCTTGAAAATTCACTATAACTACTCACAGGACTCAGGAAAGTTCTATACTTAAGGATTACAGTTTTATTACAAAGGACACAGATCAGAAACACTCAAATGAAGACACACATGGAATAAAGTCTGGGAAGGAATTTAGAACTTCTTTGTACTCTCCTCAAAAATCTGAGTATATTAACCTCTTGGCATATTAATATATTTTCCAGCCAGGAAGCTCCATTGGGCCTAGATGTCCAGAGGTTTTATTGGGGTTTACTTTCATATGTGTGATTGATTAAATCATTGACCATGCAATTAAATTAAAAATGCTCCTCTTCTTCTGCCTTCCCTAGATGTCATGCTGGCCCAAGTTTCCAATCTTCTAATCAAGCAGTTGGTCTTTCTAATGACCAGATCCATCCTGAAGCTATCTAGGGGCCTACTCTAAATCACATCATTAACATAACAAGGATATTTTTACTAGGTAGAGAATTCCAGGAACTGGAACAAACACTGAATGCATATTTTATATACCACAAATATTATACAGAATAGTTTCACCGTCTTAAAAATTACCCAAAGTTCGACCTATTCAACCATCCGTCTTTTCTCCTGAAATGATCTTTTTACAATCTCTAGAAGTTGTTTTGGGACTGACTTCTTTCACTTAACAATGCACATTTAAGATTAAGCCACATTTTTCATGGCTTGATAGCTCATTTTTCTTTCTCATTGGATATTTCATTGTATGAATGTATGAGAGTTTGTTTACATATTCACCTGTTGAATAAATTATTAGTTGCTTCCATTTTTGTCATTATAAATAATGCTGTGATAAACATCTGCTTGCAGTTTTTTTTTTTTATATATGGGCATGCATTTTCAAATCAGGTGAGTAAATACATAAGAGAACAATTACTAGATTGGATTGTAAGACTATGTTTAGCTTTGTAAGAAACTGCCAAATTCTATACACCATACACTGACAATGAACAATCAGAAAGAGAAATTAAGGAAAGAACCCCATTTACCATCACATCAAAAAGAATAAAATACCTAGGAATAAACCTACCTAAAGAGATAAAAGACCGGTAATGAGAAAATAATAATACACTGATGAAAGAAATTGAGAACAACGCAGGTGAAAAGATATAATGCACTCATCAATTGGAAGAATTAATATTGTTAAAATGACCATACTATCCAAGGCAATCTAAAGATTCAATGCAATCCCCATCGAAATACTAAGGGCATTTTTCACAGAACTAGAACAAATAATTTTAAAATTTGTGTGGAAATACAAAAAACCCTGAGAGCCAAAACAATCTTGAGAAAGAAGAACAAAGGTGGAGGTATCACACTCTCTGACTTCAAACTATGCTACAAAGGTACAGTAATCAAAACAGTATGGTACTGGCACAAAAACAGATACATAGATCAATGGAACAGAATAGAGAGCCCAGAAATAAATCCATACTTATATGGGGATTTAATATACAACAAAAGAAGCAGGAATATATAATGGGGAAAAGACAGCTGTTTCAATAAATGGTGTTGGGAAAACTGTACAGTTTCATGCAAAAGAATCAAACTGAACTAATCTCTCACACTGTGCATGCACAAAAATAAATTCAAAATGGATTAGAGAATTAAATGTAAGACATGGAATCATAAAACTAGAAGAAAGCATAAGAAGTAAGGTCTTTGATATCAGTCTTAGTAATATATTTTTGGATCTGTTTCCTCAGGGAAGGGAAACAAAGGTAAAATTCTTTAAATGGGACTACAACAAACTTAAAAGCTATTTCACAGTGAAGGAAACTATCAACCAAGTGGAAATACCAAGTAATGAATGGGAGAAAATACTTGCAAATGATATATTCATTAGAGGGTTAGTATAGAAAATATACAAAGAGCTCATGCAACTCAACATCAAAAAAATAAACAACCCAATGAAAAAATGGGCAGAAGTCCTGAATAGATATTTTTCTGAAGAAGACATACAGATGGCCAACAAGCACATGAAAAGATGTTCAACATCACTAATCATCAGGGAAATGCAAATCAAAAACATAATGAGGTATCATATCACAACTGTCAGAATGACTACTATCAAAAAGACAACAAATAACAAGTGCTGGTGAGGATGTAGGGAAAAGGGAACATTTGTGCAGTTTTGGTGGAAGAGTAAATTGATGCAGCCAGCCACTATGGGAAATGGTATGGAGTTTCCTCAAAAAGTTAAACATAGGGCTTCCCTGGTGGCGCAGTTGTTGAGAGTCCGCCTGCTGATGCAGGGGACACAGGTTTGTGCCCCAGTCCAGGAAGATCCCACATGCCGTGGAGCGGCTACGCCCATGGGCCATGGTCGCTAAGCCTGAGCGTCTGGAGCCTGTGCTCTGCAACGGGAGAGGACTGAGAGGCCCGCGTACCACCAAAAAAAAAAAAATTAAACATAGAAGTATCATATGATCCAGCAATTTCACTCCCAAGTATTTATCCAAAAAAACCCAAAAATACTAATTAGAAAAAATATATGCATCCCTATGTTCATTGCAGCATTATTTATGATAGTCAATATATGGAAGCAACCTAAGTGCCCATCAATAAATGAATGGATAAAAAAGATGTGATACAATATTATTAATCAACTATACTCCAATATAAAATAAAAAGTTAAAAAAAAAGATGTGAGATACACATATATATATATATATATATATATATATATATATATATTCCAGTGTATATATATACACTGGAATATTACTCAGTCATTTACAAAAAAGAAATCTTGCCATTTACAACAATATGGACCTAGAAGGTATTATGCTAAGTGAAATAAGTCAGACAAAGAAAGACAAATACTGTATGATTTCACTTATATGTGGAATCTAAAAAACAAAGCAAATGTGAAAACACAACAAAACAGAAACAGAACTATAGATACAGAGAACAAAGGGATAACTGCCAGTGGGGAGGGCTGTGGGAGGAGGAAAAAATAGGTGAGGGAGGTTAAGAGGTACAAAATTCCATTGCAAAATAAATGAGTCATGAATATGAAGTGTGCAGTGTGGGGATTATAGTCACTAGGTAGTATCTTTGTATGTATCTCATCAATTATTCATTGATGAGATCTAGTCATTTTCTGGTAGCATCATTAGCATTTTCTAAGTATAGTATCATGTCATCTGCAAACAGTGACAGTTTAACTTCTTTTCCAATTTGGATTCCTTTTATTTCTTTTTTTTTTCTCTGATTGATGTGGCTAGGACTTCCAAAACTATGTTGAATAATAGTGGTGAGAGTGGACACCCTTGTCTTGTTAGTGATTCTAGAGGAAATGCTTTCAGGTTTTCACCATTGAGGATGATGTTTGCTGTGGGTTTGTCATATATGGTCTTTATTATGTTGAGGTAGGTTCCTTCTATGCCCACTTTCTCAAGAGTTTTTACCTTAAATGGGTGTTGAATTTTGTCAAAAGCTTTTGCTGCATCTACTGAGATGATCATATTGCTTTTATTTTTTAATTTGTTAATATGGTGTATCAGATTGATTGATTTGTGTATATTGAAGAATACTTGCATCCCTGGGATAAATCTCACTTGATCGTGGTGTATGATCCTTTTAATGTGTTGTTGTATTGGTTTGCTAGGATTTTGTTGGAGATTTTTACATCTATGTTCATCAATGATATTGGCCTATAGTTTTCTTTTTTTGTGATATGTTTTACTGGTTTTGGTGTCAGGGTGATGGTGGTCTCATAGAATGAGCTTCTGATTATTCCTTCCACTACAATATTTGGAAGAGTTTGAGAAGGATGTGTGTTGTTCAGTCTTCTCTAAATATTTGATAGAATTCACCTGTGCATCCATCTGGTCCTGGACTTTTGTTTGCTGGAAGAATTTTTTTTTATTTTTTTTATTTTTTGCAGTACGCAGGCCTCTCACTGTTGTGGCCTCTCCTGTTGCAGAGCCCAGGCTCTGGACGCACAGGCTCAGTGACCATGGCTCATGGGACTAGCCACTTTGCGGCATGTGGGATCTTCCCAGACTGGGACACAGACCTGTGTCCCCTACATCAGCAGGCAGACTCTCAACCACTGCGCCACCAGGGAAACCCTGCTGGAACATTTTTAATTTCAGTTTCAATTTCATTACTTGTGATAAGTCTGTTTATATTTTCTGTTTCTTCCTTGTTCTGTCTTGGAAGGTTGTACCTTTCCAAGAATTTGTCCATTTCTTCCCAGTTGTCCATTTTTTGGCATATAGTTGCTTGTAGTAGTCTTTATAATCCTTTGTATTTCTGCGAGGTCAGCTGTAATTTCTCCTTTTTCATTTCTAATTTTATTGATTTGAATAATGTCCCTTTTTTCCTGATGAGTCTGGTTAAAGCTTTATCAATCTTGTTTATCTTTTCAAAAAAACCCTTTTAGTTTCATTGATCTTTGCTCTAGTTTTCTTTGTGTCTATTTCATTTATTTCTGCTCTTATCTTTATGATTTCTTTCCTTCTACTAACTTTAGGTTTTGCGTGTTCTTCCTTGTCTATTTGCTTTAGGTGTAAGTTTAGGTTGTTTATTTGAGATTCTTCTTGTTTCTTATGGTAGGATTGAATTGCTGTAATATTCCCTCTTAGGACTGTTTTTGCTGCGTTCCATAGATTTTTGGGTCATTGTGTTTTTATGGTCATTTGTTTCTATATTTTGATTTCCTCTTTGATTTCTTCTATGATTTGTTGGTTATTTTTTAGCATATTGTTTGGCCTCCATGTGTTTGTGTTTTTACATTTTTTTTCCTGTAATTGATTTCTAATCTCATAGTGTTGTGTTCAGAAAAGATGCTTGATATAATTTCAATTTTCTTAAATTTACTGATGCTTGATTTGTGACCCAACATGTGATTTATCCTGGAGAATGTTATGTGTACACTTGAGAAGAAACTGGAATCTGCTGTTTTTGGATGGAATGTCCTATAAATATCAATTAAGTCTTTCTGGTCTATTGTGTCATTTAAAGCTTGTGTTTCCTTATTTATTTTCTGTCTGGATTACCTGGCCATTGGTGTAAGTGGGGTGTTATTGTCCCCCAATAATATTGTGTTACTGTCAATTTCCCCTTTTATGCCTGTTAGCATTTTCCTTGTACATTGAGGTGGTCCTATTTTGGGTGCATATATATTTACAATTGATATAACTTCTTCTTGTATAAACCCATTGATGGTTATATAGTGTCTTTATTTTAAAGTCTAGTTTATCTGATGTGAGTATTGCTACTCCAGCTTTCTTTTGATTTCCATTTGCATGGAATATCTTTTTCCATCCCCTTACTTTCAGTCTGTATGTGTCCCTAGGTCTGAAGTAGGTCTCCTGAAGACATCATGTATATGGTGTTGCTTTTGTATCCATTCAGCCAGTCTGTGTCTTTTGGTTGGAGCATTTTATCCATTTACATTTAAGGTAGTTATCAATATGTATTCCTTTTGCCATTTTCTTAATTGTTTTGGGTTTGATTTTGTAGGTCCTTTTCTTTTCTTGTGTTTCCCACTTAGAGAAGTTCCTTTAGCATTTGTTGTAGAGCTGGTTTGGTGGTGCTGAATTCTCTTAGCTTTTTCTTTTCTGTAAAGCTTTTGATTTCTCTGTTGAATCTGAATGAATTCCTTGCTGGATAAAGTAATCTTGGTTGTAGGATTTTCTCTTTCATTACTTTAAATATATCCTGCCACTCCCTTCTGGCCTGCAGAGCTTCTGCCGAGAAATCAGCTTATAACCTTATGGGGATTCCCATGTAGGTTATTTGTTTCTTTTCCCTTGCTGCTTTTAATATATTTTTTTTTCTTTGAGTTTAATTTTTGTTAGTTTGCTTAATGTGTGTCTCAGCATTTTTCTCCTTGTGTTTATCATGTGTGGGACTCTCTGTACTTCCTGGACTTGGGTGGCTATTTCTTTTCTCATGTTAGGGAAGTTTTTGACTATAATCTCTTCAAATATTTTCTCATACCCTTTTAATTTTCTTTTCTTCTTCTGGGACCCCTATAATTCGAATGTTGGTATGTTTAATATTGTTCCAGAGGTCTCTGAGACTGTCCTCAATCCTTTTCATTCTTTTGTCTTTATTCTGCTTTGTGGCAGTTATTTCCACCATCCTATTTTCCAGCTCACTTATTTGTTCCTCTGCCTCAGTTATTCTACTATTGTTTCCTTCTAGTTTATTTTTCATTTCAGTTATTGTGTTGTTCATCACTGTTTGCTTGTTCTTTAGTTCTTCTTGGTCCTTGTTAAGCATATCTTGTATTTTGTCAATCCGTGTCTCTATTCTATTTCCGAGAATTTGGATCATCTTTACTATCATTACTCTGAATTCTTTTTCAGGTCGGTTGCTTATTTTCTCTTCATTTATTTGCTCTTGTAGGTTTTTACATTGCTCCATTGTCTGTAACAGATTTTTTGTTGTCTCATTTTTTTGATGAGTGAGGCTGTGTTCTTTTCTTGCTGGCTGTTTGGCCTGAGGCGCCCAGCACTGGAGTATGCAGGCAGTTGAGTGGAACCATGTATTGGTGCTGAGATGAGGACCTCTGGGAGACCTCACACTGATTAATATTCCCTGGGACATGTAGTTCTCTGTTAGTCCAGTGGCCTGGACTCAGCACTCCCAACACAGGAGCTCAGGCCTGACCCCTGGCCTGGGAACCAAGACCACACAAGCTGTGTGGTGTGACAAAAAAAAAAAGCAACAAACAGAAAGAGCAGAACAATAACAAATAATGAAAAATAAAATAAAATTAGAAAAATAAAAATATATTAGAAAAAATAACAATAAAAATGAAACAGCAAAACAAAATAGAACCACAACAGCAAAAATATAAAATAAAATAAAGAAAATTAAAAATAAATAAAAAATTTAAAGTAAGAATAAAAATAAAAGATAAAAAAATAAATAAGTAAAAAATTAAAAAATTTCCTGGTACCTCCTCTATCAGTATCCTTGCCCCCACAGTGAGCTACAGCCTACCCCCACTTCCCCACTACGCCTCCAAGTCCTCTAGGTAGGTCTCTGGATCCTCTGTGTCATCCCTACCTCTTCCTGTGCTCCTCTCACCAGAGTCTGTTTCTGGAGCTGGCCCAGAGCATATGTGCCTGTGTAGGCCAGCTGGGGTGCAGGCCTCAACAGGCACACCCACAGGGGCCAATGCAGCAGGCAGAGGCCTTAGAAGGTGGCAGCACTCTGCCCAACTGGATCTACGTGGCCAGAGGTGGTCCTATCAGGGGTGGCTACTGCAGGGGCAGGCACAGTTGGAGGAGGTCTTGGAGGGGGTTGGTGCTTGGCCCACCTGGACCATGTGGCCAGAGGAGGCCCCTTCAGGTGGCACTTGGGCTGCCAGGACCCACTTGGTCAGCAGAGGCTTTGGTGTAGGTGGGGCTTAAGGCTGCAACCTACACAGCCCTCGGAGGCTTTGGTAGATATGGGGCTAGGCCCAGAACCCATGCATTTGGAGGGGGTCCATGCGCGGAGGCTCAGGCCTGGGACCAGAGTGGCCAGAAGAGGCGTTGGTGGAAGGAGCTCAGGCCCAAGACCCTCATGGCCGGAGGATGCCACAGGGTGTGGGGATTCAGGCCCGGGACCTCAACAGGCTTGCTGGGGCCTGAGAAACATGCGGAGATGCTGGCCACATTCCCCTCCAATTCCCCAATCCCCTGAAGGTTCCTCTCTGTCCCCACTGATCCACTTGCCATGAGTGGGCCCCTCTGAGCATGGGAAGCTCCACCCTCTCCCAGCCCCCCTTCAGGGGTGCCAGTCCTGTCCAGCCTCCACCTTTCTTCCCCCACTCCTTCCATCCCACATCCTACCTGGTCAAGTGGGGATTCCTCCCATCCCCTTAGGTGTCCAAGGTCACCCACCAGCACCTAGTACATGCCTTAGTTGTAAGGAGATGTGAACTCCATGTCCTCCTACTCCATCATCTTACTCCACCCCTGTAAGAATATTTTGGATACAAACACTTTATTGGATAAGTGTTTTGCAAATATTTTTTCTCAGTCTGTGGCTTGTCTTTTCATTCTCTTAAAAGTATCTTTTATAGAGAAGCTTTATATTTCACATAAATTATGCTTTTTGTTTTTGTATATAAAAATGTATCACTAAACTCAAGGTTTTTCTTTTTTTGGACATGCAATTTGTGGGATCTTAGTTGCCTGACCAGGGATTGAACCCATGCCCCTGGCAATGAATGTGTGGTGTCCTAACCCCTGGACCACCAGGGAATTCCCTAAACTCAAGGTTATATATATATTTTTTCCTATGTTTTCTTCTAGAGTTTTTATAGTTTTGTATTTTACTTTTCAGTCTATAATCCATTTTGAGTTGGCTTTGACTTACTGTCTAGCATCCTTTCATTTCCAAATAAAGGATTCCTTTCAACATTTCTTGTAAAGCAGATCTAGTGGTAAAGAACTCCCTCAGATTTCATTTATCTAGGAGTGCATTAGTTTTTCCCTCATTTTTGATGGACAGTTTTGTCAAATATAGAATTATTGGTTAATATTTTTCTGTTTCAGCACTTTAAATATATCATCCCACTGCCTTGTGTTCTCCACAATTTTGCTAGGTAATCCAATAGTAGTCTTATAAAGAACGCCTTGTTCATGATGACTCACTTTATTCTTGATGCTTTCAAGATTCTCTTTGTCTTTGCCTTTTGACTGTTTAATTATAATGTGCCTCAGTGTGGGTCACCTTGGGTTTATGCTGTTTAGAATTCATTAAATTTGTTGGATTTGTGGATTCATGTATTTTCTCAAATTTGGGAACACTTTGGTCATTATTTCTTCAAATAATTTCCATGTTTTTTTCCTTTTTTTCTTCTCTTTATTGGACTCCTATGATGCATATATTGTTCCACTTGATATATCACATAAGTCATTTAGGCTCTGTTCTCTCTTCTTCATTCTTTCTTATTTTTGCACCTCACACCCAATAATTTCAAATGACCCATATTTAGTTTGCTAATTCTTTCTTCTGCTTGATTGAACTTGATCTTGAACTCCTTTTGCAAATTTTTTGATTCAGTGATTGTATTTTTCAGCATCAACATTTCTGTTTGATTTCCATTTATAATTCATATGTCTGTTGATATTCATATTTATTCATATATTGCCTTCTTAATTTTCTTTAGTTCTTTGTGTTTTCCTTTAGCTGTTTGAGCACACTTAAGACAGTTCTTTAAAAGTTGAATCTAGTAAATTGATGCCTGTGTTTCTCCAAGGATAGTTTCTGCCACTTTACTTTCTACCCTTGAATGGGCCATATTTTCCTGTTTCATTGTATGTCTTGTGATTTTGTTGTTGAAAATTGAGCATTTGGAAAAACTGCCTCCCCTCCCTGTCTTTGCAGACTTGCTCTGGGCCAGGGAAGTCCTTCACTAATCAGCAGGACATTTTTTGAGCCTTGGAATCAGCCCAAGACAAAGGTTCGATGTCTTCTTAGGGCTTTTCTGAGCAAAAGTCTTGCCTTGGCCTATGTGGTTTTTGTTTGTTTGTTTTCTTTTGTTCTGTTTTTTATCCTCTCTTATACAGAGCTGCTTTTAAATGTTGTTATTTCCCAAAGAGTCTCATCCTAGCTTATCCTTGGGACTTTAAATTCTCTGTTGTTTGTTTCCATTCATGTTCTCTTACTCTAGGTACTCATAGTTATTTGTCTTTCTGCAGCATTTAAGAGCAGTGTCCACCTCTTTCAGCTGCATTTCTCCAGCTGAGCTTTAAGGTTGGCTAAAGAGAGAACATTCCTTCAGGCAGCTACCCAAACACATTAGAACATTGCAAATAATGTCTTCTCTCTGCTTCCTAGAGACTTAGGGAGGGAATTTGGAACTAGGCTGCCACCTCCTACAGACCATGATGTGCCAGGGAAGGGGTGGGCAATGGTAAACAAAAGCATTATAAAATTTCCTATTTTGAATAAACTTTTTTTCTTGATAGGGTGTTTGCTTGTTTGCTGTAAACATTTGACTGTTTTGAAAGTTGTCACAAGGTCATGTTAACCAGCTTTTGATTACATTTTGATGTTTACATAGAAGAACAAGGTATTGTTCTTCTGAGTCTACCATTTTTCTGATGTTACTATCAGACTTTGATCTATTTTTATAAATGTTACATGTCTATAAGACTGTGTTGAAATTTCCTACAAAGAAAATGGACATTTTATTTTTCCTTGTACAGTTCACCCTTAAACAATGGGGGGTTAATCCACATATAATTTGTTCTTGGCCCTCTATATCTAAGGTTCCTCTGCATTCACAGATTCAACCAACTATGGACTATGTAGTACTGTAGTATTTACTATTGAAAAATATCAGAGTGTAAGTGGACCCATGCAGTTCAAACTCATGTTGTTCAAGAGCCAATTGTACTATCAATTTTTCTATGCATCTTTTGATGTTTTTTTATACTGTAATAGGGTTCGCCAGAGAAACAGGGTCAATAGGACATATATAAATATGTATTAGAAGGGTGTCCCAGAGAGAGGCTATGGTGCTTCGACTGTCCATTTTTGCTAGGGACTGTATATCAGGCAGAACAATATGTAAAACAGGTCTGAATCTTTTCTTCCTCTGTTAACTGATTGTAAAAAACTTTCTTTGAGGCCATAAGTGCAGGCTGGAAGAGAGCAGGCTGTGTAGCTGGGGTGGGGATCGTGGGCTTTTGGGCCACTTCTTCATGTAACTAACTTGTGCCTTCAGGCACGATTGGGACTGATAATGAATATACAACCATCATTTTGATAATAGAGTGTTGCTACACATACCAAACTTCATGGCGTCGTTGATCAGACAAAACCCAATTCATGATGGGTAGCTCTGGTCACATGGTAATTTGGTGGTCCATGGTAAAGCATTCAGTCTCTACTAAGGCCCAGTAGCAGGCCAACAGTTGTTTCTCAAAGAAAGGTAGTTAACTGTGGATGATGTCAGGACCTTGCTCCAAAATCCTAAAAGCCTGAGCTGTGAATACTTATAGAGGCCTACCAAAGCATTTTTTATCTGCCACGGCCACTTCAAACACTAATGAATCTGGTGGATTATATGGCCCAAATAGCAGAGCAGCTTGAACAACATCCTGGACCTGCTACAGAACCACTTTTTTCTGGACCTGGTTCAAAACTAGCAAATTTTGGGGATGTCACCTGGTAAATGGGCCAGAGAAACACATCCGAATAAATACTGTGTTGCCTCCTAAAACCAAGGAAGCCCACAAGGCATTGTGCCTCTTTTTTGGTTGTAATAATGGCCAGATGTAGCAACTTATCCTTCACCTTAGAAGAGACATGTTGATATGCCCTACATCACTGGACCCCTAGAAATTTCACTGAGGTAGAAGGGTCCTGAATTTAAGTCCGTTTTATTTACCACCCTCTGATATGAAAATGTCTTACCAATAAGTCTAGAATAGTTGCTACTTTCACTCACTAGTTCCAATCAGCATAATGTCCTCAATATAAAGGACCAGTGTAATATATTGTGAGAGGAAAATGTGATCAAGATACCTGTGAATTAATTATGACATAGGGCTGCAGAGTTGATATACCCCTGAGGTAGGAGAGTGAAGGTATATTACTGGCCTTGCCAGCTTAAAAGCAAACTGATTCTGGTAGACCTTATGACAGAAATGGAAGAAAAGGCATTTGTTAGATCAATAGCTGCATACCAGGTACAATGGATGTGTTAATTTGCTCAAACAATGAAACCACATCTGGTATAGCAGTTGCAATTGTCATCACCTGGTTAAGATTATGAGAATCTACTGTCATTCTCCAAGATCCATCTGTTTTCTGCACAGGCCAAATAGAAGAGTTGAATCGGAGAAGTAGTAAGAATCAACACCCCTGCATTTTCCAAGTCCTAGATGGTGGCACTAATCTCTGCAGTCCTTCCAGAGATGGTGGGCTTTTTTCTTTAATTAATTAATTTTTTTTTTTAATATTTGGCTGTGTTGGGTCTTTGTTGCTGCACGTGGGCTTTCTCTGGTTGCAGAGAGCGCGGGCTACTCTTCGTTGCGGTGTGTGGGCTTCTCATTGCAGTGGCTTCTCTTGTTGCAGAGCACGGGCTCTAGGCATGCAGACTTCAGTAGTTGTGGCTCACAGGCTCAGTAGTTCTAGCGCACAGGCTTAGTTTCTCCACGGCATGTGGGATCTTCCCAGACCAGGGATCAAACCCATGTCCCCTGCATTAGAAGGAGGATTCTTAACCACTGTGCCACCAGGGAAGCCCGATGGTGGGCTTTTGATGTACTATTTTATTAGGTTCCAGCAGTTCTGATGGCTTCTACCTTGGCCTTTCCCACTATAATAGCCCTTATTCCACAGGTCAGGGAACCAGTATGGGATTCTGCCAGTTACTAAGCATATCTATTTCAATAGTGTATTCTGGAACTGGGAAAATAATGACAGGATGGACTCAGGGACCCACTGGAACCACTGTGAGACACATGAGAGCTAAATCTCTATTAATCACCTGATGTCCATAAGCCCAGACTCTGACTGGAGAGCTACAGTGACATTTTGAATCTCCTGCTATCAGTGCCAATTCAGAGTTAGTGTCAGTACTCCCTGAAAGGTCTGATTATTTCCTTTCTCCTATGTCCAGTTCAAATTCAAATTTGTTCTGGGTCTGTGAAATGACTCAAGTCTGGAAATTGATTGAGGGGCCATGACTCTCTGTTTTTATGATTTGAGTTACATTTTTGTTCCCTTTACCTAGATCCTTTCCACTTATACAGATCAAGTAAGACTTTACTAGGCTTTCCTATCTATTTCACTCCTAGGCACACAATGATTAGCCAGCCAATACCCTAGATCTGTGCAAGTCACTATTCTGATTGCTTCTTTGACTTTGTTGTCCATCACAGTAACCATATCCAACCCAATTTACCTTTGGTGGTTGAATACAGCCACTTAGCCCCTGCCATCTCAGGGTACAATTACTCCCATTGCATTTAGGTTTTCCATTGATTGGCTGTGGTTTGCTCTGTTAAGGTCTGACCTACAAAGAAAAGCAATCACTGAGATCTTCAAGGATATTGGAGCTCTCTTCACAAATTTATTTCTCAAAGTATTGGTGAAGTTAGTCATTTGGACCCTCTTAGTGTGGGTGAGTAGGTCTTAAATGACAACCCCACTCTAAGATCCCAAACGCCCTAAGCTGAAATCAAGCAGGACCCTGTGGGGCCCTCCTGGGTACAAATTCTTTCCATGTTCCCTGTTTTTTGTTTGTAGGAAATAGGCTTCATTCAACCTCCTTGAACTTCCCTGATTTCCAAAGGTCAGATTCAAACAGTTGCTAATCAAGGAAGGGGGGAAATGCAGAAACAAAGGAGGAGCAGTCAATAAACAATAGTGCAGCCATTAAAGCAGGGTCCTGGTTCCTCTTCAAGGAATATACATAACAATATCTTTCTGTTCTTCTGTAGGAACTAAGTCCTCCCCCAGGTGGAAGATGGTAACTTCAAGCTGAGAACAAGATTCCTGGAGCAGGGCCCTGTTATCTCACCACCAACCAAAAAGGAGAAAGTCTGCACACAGTGGAAGATAATGACTCTGAACCCCTCCCCAAATAATTCTCCCTTTAAAGTTTTTCATGGTTGAGAGAATCTTCTGAGTTGGTTTCTGGACATGAATCTGCCTCCTCCCCAGGTTTCTGGTCTCCATAATAAAGCAACTTTCCTTTTCCAAACAACACTTGTCTCTCAAGTATTGGCTTTCAAGCAGTGAGCAGACAAACCTGAGTTCAGTAACAAAACCATATAAGTAAATTTGGACTGTTGCAATTGTATGTTCCTCCCTCCATAATGCCAGTTTCTTAGTATCAATTTCCACACATGTTCCCAGGATTTATGCCTGTATAAATTAGAAAATTCAAGGAGTTTTTATTGTTTGGTGTGTAGCACAACTCATGGGTTACACTTCGTATCTCAGCTTCAGGAACTTGAATCTAGTTAAAAGTCTAGAAGCCAAGATGGGTAGTAGGGGTGTCTCTTAAGAAGAATCAGCATTGTCTTGCAGAACAACTGCCTCAGGGGAGGCAATTACATTTTCCTCAGGCAATTCAAGGTTAATCACCTCAGATGGAGGTGGAGAGGTCTCTCCCATTAGAGGTGGAAAGGCTGCTCCCAATGGGAGGTGGGACGGGGTGGGTTAGCCTCTTTTACGGCAAAGAAAACTCAACTGAATGTAGGGGATCAATATTCCAAACTTCATTAAGGTCTTCCCACACATTATCATCCACATTATTTTTCATTCAGCACCCTCATTTTAACAGTAGACACCCTGTGAATGTGGGAGTTCAACTTTTGTTGTAATTCAGTCAATCCCTAAATGAAGTTCTGCATTTGATTTTTAGCAATTTTAGCTCTACAACTACAGGAAATAAAGCTATTCTTCAGGGCACACCTAGAAGTTCTTAGGTCATTTATGCAGAGCTTGAGCTATCTGGACATCCCTTAGCCCAGCTAAGTTGGGATACATTTAATTAACCATCACAGTA
Organism: Stenella coeruleoalba; assembly: GCF_951394435.1. Taxonomy (NCBI): domain Eukaryota; kingdom Metazoa; phylum Chordata; class Mammalia; order Artiodactyla; family Delphinidae; genus Stenella; species Stenella coeruleoalba. The sequence continues at coordinate 71,911,518 of NC_137152.1, read as the reverse complement.
CTCACATAATTAAAATCGTAAGATTATCTTGGTGAACTGAATCTTTTATCATTATGTAATTAATCTCTCTTTTCCTAATGATGCTTTTTTTTTTAAATATCTCTGTCATGTATTATAAAGAGGATACACAAAATTTTGTATTTTTATGATGTGTTGATTACCATTATTTTGTTCTCAACCTTCTGTGTCTTTTTTTTTTGATGTGGTTTCCATGTATGAAATATAAAAATGGTTTTCATTATTTTTGTTATTATTATTACTAATGTTACTCAATCTGTAAATCATTATCTTTTAAATGGTCGATTTAGTCTATTTATTGTAAATATTTGCAATTGTTTATAGTATCTTAGTTTTTTATTTGAATTTGACTCAATGTGTTTTCATCTTTTTATTACTAATCACTCATACATACACTTTCACAAATAAACAAAAAAACACAGATATCCGTATCAGATATTCATGCCTTCTTCCTAACTGAAGATCAATGTTAGACATTCTCATACCCCTTGATCTCACAACAACCCATGCCCCTAATATCATGTCATTATTTTGTATTATTGACATTAGGTAATTAGGGATACAACCTTTTTTTCCCTTCTCTTTGTTATTAGCTATATTTTTTAGAAAACATTGTCAAGGTGTTTAAACCATGTTATTTTGCATATCTCTTTCTGTATCTCCTTTATGTATTTCTCCTATTATTTTATTAGCTCCTCCAAAACTGTTTTAAAATTGTGTCTTTTAATTGCAAACTGTCTGAGGCCTCTGTGCCTGTGTGTATTTTTTTTATTACACTCTCACATTTTCATGGTAATTTGGCTAGGTTTAAGCATTCTACTTACAAAACTATCTTCTTACATGGCTTTACAAAGTATTATTCCATTGTCTTCTTTTTATCTAGTGCTGATTTTGAAAAGTCTGTTAAGCTGATTCTTGTGCCTTTTGTAAGTAATCTCTATTTGGAAGTTTTTTGGTTTTTCTCTTTGTCTTTTATATTCTTAAATTTATCTAATTATCTAGGAGATATTACTGTTGTTGTTTCTCCTATTTGTCTTTTTTAATGGGCTATTTTTCAGTATATTTTATTTATGAGCTATTAAATTTTCTAAAACATTTTTTTCCAACATATATATATTTTTTCCATTTTAGTTTTTCTCTTTCTGGGACTCAGATTACAAAAAAAATACCAGTCAGAAAGCATGGTCTCTGAAGGTTAAACATCTGAGTTCACATCCTTGTTCTCCCATGTACTAGCAAACTACTTAATCGCTTTGTACCTCAGTTCCTTTACTTAAATGAAAATGATGACAGTAGATCTGACCTCATAAGATTTTTGTACTAACTTTTCCTGGCCCATATTTAGCAGTTATATGTGTGTTTGCTACTGTTCTCCTAGCTTTTGCCTTTTGTTTTTTATGCATTTTCTATTTCTTCTGCCATTTCTGTTTCCCTCTGGAAATTTTGTCAGTCTGCTTTCCCAACTCTCTAATTCATTTTACATCCATAACTATTTCAACAATTATATTTTTCATGACTACAATTTCTACTTATTTATGAATTTTTGTTCTTGTTTCCTATTACTACAATTTTTCCTTATAATTGTGAGTATGTTATTAGGCTTATTAAATTTAAATATTCATGTTAAATAAATAATATGGTCTAATACCTCTGCCTCCTAGAATATTTATAATCCAATTATTTTTCTAAAATTGTTGTAATTTGTCAAAACAAACAAACAAATATCCTATCAGAACTTCTCAGATTTCCATTTTGGCTTGTGACACTTGCATAAGTCTGAATGACAACACTTATCGTATATCAAAGGCTGGCCAAACTCTGGTCTGTGTCAGCCACATGCTTCCTCTAGTGTTAAACTCAAAGAGAAGGAAGGAGTGAGTCCTTGAGTAAAGAGTTCTGAGTAGATAAACCTCTCAGTATCATATCAGTTTTATATCCTCCTTCCAGGCAATTTTTAAAGACAGTACCTGGACTTTGGAACCTGAGGGAAAAATCAACATGTGGATTAGGTATGCCCTAGATCAGTAGTCTGAAAACAAATACACAAACAAACAAATAGAACAGTGAGACAAATTCACCGCAGACCTAACCTGATTTTGTATGTGCCCTTATCTAAGAATTGTTTATACATTAAAAAAAAGAAAAAGAAAATATATGTAGACATTTATGTGAATCCCAAAACCTAAATTATTTACTATCTGGCCCATTACGGAAAAAGTTTCCTAACTCCTGCTTTAGATTATAATAAAAATATCCTGAGAGTTTGGAGCAGGAACAAAGGAGTAAATGCTCAGGGCTAGTCAAACTCCTCCCTGGAACAGTTTTTGTACTGTCTTACCCACATGAACACCTGAGCTATGGGTTTGGAACTTTGCCACGGTGTGGCATAGTGAAGAAGCAGGTGTTGATTAACCTAAGGCAATGGCAAGAGATACTGAAGAGTGAAATTCAACTTTTTTTTCTAATATATTCATCTTTACACCCACCATACACATACACAAAAAAATACACTCCCATGAATTCAAAATGATTTCCATTTTCTTAGGAAGTTTTTCACAATTGATATTTCTCTTCCCAGAAAAATTCTTACAACTATTTTGGTTATTTCTTCTGAGTTTCTTTTGAGGGATTGAGACAGTAGCTCACACAAATTCACCATCTTGAAAGGAATATAATTGAGAATAGTGATTTTTTAAACTCCCTGAATCTTTCTGTTTTTCTTTTTTCTATAACATTAAATGTAATTCAAACAGGTGCTTTTATCTCAAACTAGATATATTTTCCAGCTTGCTCTCAGTTACCAAGAAAAGGAATATTAGAGGCATTCTTAGCACCCAGTTAAGGACTCCAACACCTGTATGCTTGGGTTCTGTCACTGTTCAGCTGTGTGATCTTGGGCAAGTTACTTAAACAGTTATCTGTAAAATGGGAGTAATGATAGTAACTACTTCATTGGGTTGTCATAAATATTAAATAAATGAATATTTGTAAGGCACTAAAAATAGCACATGACATATTGTAGGCACTATTAAAATGTTTATTAAATAAGAACAATAAGGAAAATCTAAAAAAATATATAGGAGCCAGTATAGTTATCAGTATTATAGTACTACAGCATTGCATGTGCTTGAAGTGTATTTGCATTTCAATATAATGTTTATACAATATAATCTGGTACTTCAAGAGTTTTGATAAGACTATTTACATTGTGATAATCCAAATATTTATGATCTTATTCCCTCTTTTATTCTGTCTTCTTTGGGAAGTCAAAATCTGACTTCTGGTCTGCAAATATGAATATTCATAAAACACTATGAATTTATGATCATGTCATATTTTTCATTGCACAAAACACATTATTTTGTGATTTCTAGTGTTCAAGAACATAATTCTTTACTAAAGTTTGGATTGTAATTTGTCAAAACAAACAAACAAATATCCTATCAGAACTTGGAAAGAGTGTTTAATATAATTGTTATCGATATTTCTTGAAATAAGAAGTCTCAGAACAAAAGAGCTATTTGCAGATGTCCATAACATGGTTCTGATAACTTGTACTGTAGGGAAGGGAACATTTTCCCTTCTTCCTTTCTTGGTTTGTTGGCTGGCTTAATAATTAAATTAACATAAGTCAGATAAATAAGAGAAAAACAAATTTAATCTCATATAGATGGAAGTCCCATAAAAATATGAGATTCAAAGAAATAACCAAAGCTCCAAATTTTTTTATATTTTTTAGACAAAGAAACAATAGATGTATGAAGAATTGATAAGACAAAGGGGTTTAGCTTTGAGTTAGTAATTAGTGAAGTAGCAAGATTTGTTTAATATAGGCTTCTTGGCCCTAAGTTCCTTATTTCTGGTTATAAAGAAGCCTTCTACCCTCCTGGTACAGGGAGGGTACCTTTCATATGGGAAATTTATCTCCTGCTTTCCTGGGGACAAAAGAGAGTTAGAGTGTCCTTGCACTGGCTGTTTCTCAAGTAACTTTAATTCAAAATGATCAGTATGTTAAAGTGGCATATTTTGGGAAGGCATATTCTACTCCCCTTTAGGACTGAAGTGGAAGTAATTTCTAAGCCTCTTTAAAAAATCTCTGCATAATCTCATTGTATGATTCTGTTTTCTGATAATAGTTTTTCTGTCTGTAATACTTATAAGTGTAGATATATTTGTATATCTAAAGGTGTTCAAGAAATCATATATTTAAAAATTTCCAAAAACTTATGATAATTTCCCAGTACTTATTACTTTGTACAGCAGGGACATATTTGGCTAATTCCTTTAAATAATAAGAATAATTAAATAACATACAGAATGTAAAGCCAAGAATTATGGTAAAAGAAATAAACATAAGAAGCAATGATCATTCAATAGGGAATATAAAATATTATATTTCCTAAAAGTCTCTGATTACTTCTTGGAAAAATATAATCTTGATTCCACAGGGACCATTGTGATTTAAAATCAAAAGAGAATATTTAATTTTGAAAAAGTAAAATCTGGAAATTTTGGATTTAGTAGCAAGACTCTATTTTATGACAAATGTTTCAATACATATCTTACAACAACAAAAAACAATAAAACTGGTGTTGATACTTTAGTATTTCATTAACCTTGAAAATGTGTCTTTTCAGTATTCAGTATTTACAAGGTAGGATATATCCCCAAAGCGCTTTTTGATCTTTAATTAGTTAATCCTTATGACATTCTTGTGACATAAGTCAGTACTTTGAAGGGGAGAGGATTTATCTTTACAAAAGAACACTCTGAGGGTGCTCAATAGGAAACTATACAAGTTCAGATGGTGGGTGGCTAAAGATTATTAAATCATTGAGATAACTTTGAAGCTAGCCATGCTCTTTTAGTGCTTTTTTTTTTCTTCTTAAATACTACATTTCTATCAAGACTATTAAAAGCAAAATAAAAGCCAATTACTGTGAAGCCATTTGTTTCAAATTTAGAAAATTAACAAAGACTAAGCAAAGCCTGTGAGTTAAAATAATCTGGTCTTGAATCCATACTCCATCCCTTCCTCAAATATACTAACAAGGACACAATATTTAACTTCTCTGACTGATAGTCATTTCTGATTTTTAAAGTTAGTTAATATTGTATATTTCTAGGAGTATAGAGAGACTGGATGAAATTATATCTGAAGTAAAAAATACTTAGCACTCGATAACTGTTAGCTATTATTTCTGTTGGATTGATGATATGATAAAATGATAAAGAAGAAGAGGAGAAGAGGAGGAGAATTGTGCCACAAATACAATTTATGTTTACTTGGTTTAAACTTTTAACTGTTAAAATTGAGCTTTCATAAACTTCAGATGTTTACAAAAGAATAATGTCTATAATAAGCATTGACGTCAACAACACGTAATCTGTGATACCCTGGAGTTGTATCTATACTGATAGAGAGAGAGGAACTATAAGTCAATGCCTGGTAACAGATGATATAGTGAGAAAATCCCACCTAATAAGCACAATCTTCTTAGGGCATAGTGGAGATCAGGAATGAGGCACTCTGTGCATTTTAAAAATTATATAGATGCAAGGAAAGAAGGATAACCAAGACATCTTCAAGAAGGACAAAATTGGGAATATGCTCTACCAGAAATAATATTTGTTTAAAATCAGATCATTAGGACAGCATGGAACTAGTCAGAAAGACAAACCAACACATCAAATAAGAAAACTCAGAAATAGACCAAGCATATACATAAACTTTACATATGACAGAGCCGACATGGCAGATGAGCACTAAATGCACTATTTGACAAATGCTGCTAGACAAATGGTCATATATTTTGAAAAATAAAATCAGTTATTTACCTAAAGCCAAATACAGATACCAATTCCAGATGGAATAATGACTTACATCTATGAAACTAAATTTTAAAGCTTGTAAAAGAAAAAATAAAGTACCTGTATGACCTTGTGATGAAGAAAGTTTCATAAACAAGGCACAAAAAGGACTAACCATAAGAGAAAATTTAAGTAAATTGTGTCTTAAAATTAAAACACCAAAATAAAAAATAAAGTGACAGCCAGAAAGTATATATTTCCAACAAATTATGAGCCACAAGATTATATTAGTATTAATAATTTGTGTATATTATTTTTCTAATTGGCTCAGAAATTTAGCACTAACTGGTCTTAAACCTCCTTTTGACTCTCTACATTCTGTTCTCTACATAGCAACCTGAACAGTATTTTAAATATATGTCAGGTCGTGTTACACTTCCAGTAAAACTGCAATTACTAATCATTTCAGTCAGAGTAAATGCCAAAGTCCTGTTAGTTCTCAAAACTCATCTACTACTACTCTCCCCCTTGCTCACTTTGACTCTGGCCATACTGGCATCCTTGCTCTTCCTTGAATATGTCAGGTACACACTGCCCTCTAGGATCCTTTCCTGACTTTTTACTGTGACTGAAACTTTTCCCTATCAGGTATTCTCATGAAATTTATTTTCTGTAGGTCATTGGTCAAATAATCCCTTCTTAATGCAATGTATCCTGACCACCCTATTTAAAATTGTACTCATTCCCTTTCTGGGCACATTCATCTTACCTTGCTCTTTTTTTTTTTTACAACTGTTTATTTGCTAGGATTGTCATAACAAAATACCTTAGATTGGATGGCTTAAACAACAGAAATTTATTTTCTCACAGTTCTGGATGCTGGAAGTCCAATATCAAAGTGTCAGCAAGTGTGGTTTCTCCTGAAGCCTCTCTCCTTGGCTTCCAAATGGCTACTTCTTGCTGGCCATTTGTCTTTGCACATGTACTCTTGGTGTCTCTAGGTATGTCCTAATCTCCTCTTTTTATATGGACACCAGTCAAATTGGATTAAGGTCATTTTAATTACTCCTTTAAAAGCCCTTTCTCCAAATACAGGCATATTCTGAGGTAATGGGAGTTAAGACTTCAACATATAAATTTGAGGAGGCACACAACCAGTCTATGACACACACTTATCATTTTACAACATAAAATGTATTCATTATTTAAACAGTTTTTGTATTTTACTCCTCAGAATAACAGCAATATTGTTATTTTTTCCTGTTTTGTTCCCTGAAGGATCCTAAATACCTATTTTAATGCCTGGCATGTAATTGGTACACAATAAATAGTTTTTGAATGAATAAAATAAATTTTTGTATAGTAAATAAAAGGTAATCAACCAAATATTCATAGATAGGATAATGGATAATGGATAAATATATTGTGTTATGATCAAGCAATAAAATTATTCCTAATTTTTAGCATATGACTCTCCTGGAGATCCTGTTAAATGCAAGTTCTAATTCAGGAATTCTGTAGTGCAGCCCAAGAGTCTGCATTTCTGACAAACTTCCAGGTGATTCCAATGTTATTGTTCAGGGAATGACAGGAAGACATTGTGTAGCTAGTTTATACACAAGGAAGGTGAATGAATCTCAACAATTTTAGAATGAAATGAAACTTTAAGTGAAATGATAAAGTTACAAAAGAATATATATAGTATGATTCTATTTATGAAACTAAAATTAAGCAAAATGAAACAATATATGGTATAAGGATGAATTTATATGTGGAAAAACTATAAAGAAAAGCAATGAATAATACAAAATTTACAGTAATGTTACAGCAGAGGGTTGTCAACTACAAATTGGCACTTGCCATGGTCACTTGCCATCTACCTCTACAAGGATTAAATCAGTTGCTGCTGCAGCTGCTGACCTTCAACACCCCCTTAAAGGAATTCAGGGTGGAGATCAGGAATGAGGCACTCTGTGCTCTGGAAAAACTGGCAGAGCAGGTCTTCAGATAGTTAGATATTTTCAGGAGCTGATTTTACGAACCCAATTCTTGTATCCCTTATATCTAGAAAAGCACTAAATTCCTTCATGGTGAAGTCTGCTCCTCGTGACTAGCAGTAACCCCCATCAGATCTTCTGCAAAAATATGTGCTTGATTGCATGTACTCCCTCTTCACCAAAATCATATATATTGACCTCCCCCCCAACTCATTGGAGCAGTTTTTCAGAGCTATCTGAAATGCTTTCTCTTATGCTATAGTCCTCATTTTGCCCCAAATAAAAATGAACGTTGGACTTTTTTTTTTAAGACAGTAAGGTGCAGAAGGGGGATCAGTTTGGGAGGGACATCCAGGGATTTTTAGATTTACTAGTTCATCTTATATTTTACTCATTGATAAGTAATTATTTATTTGTGTTTTTAAAATTCGTTGCATATATAATGAGCACTTCTGTGTGTCTAGGACATGCTTTACAAAGAAAAGAGGAAGCAGTAATAAGAGGTCAAAGAGAAGAAGAGAGAACTAAAAAGAGAATGAATGAACAGAAACAAAATATCTTGCCCTTGTGTTCCAAACATTAATCAGACTCTAATCAATGCTGTGTCACAGAGAGAAATTAGAATTAGTTTCTGTCCATAAGTAGCTCTTGGCCTAGTGGAGAAAAATTTTGAAAACATGTGAAAAAAGAAGCAATGTCTCTGTATTTTCTAACAAAGATTAAAATGGCACATAAATTTTTCATAGAAAAATAAACTCAGATTTTTCCTTTTAAAAATTTGCATCATAAATTATTTTTGACTGCTCACACACCGGCTTTAACTCCTTTCAGTCATGGTTACTGTAGGTGGTGTAAATATCTTGTGACTGGTATGCAGTGGAGATATCTTAAAGTACCTAGTTAAAAAATACACTTTTAACATTAAAATATTAAAAGTTGGCTTTAATATCTTTCTGTATGTTTTGTGATTTGGCTTCTCAGGTATCCTTGTGGCTTTTAAAAACATTTGCTGTTGGAAATGCCATTTACAGGACCCCTTAGCGAATCTTATGAACATGAGAAATTGGCAGAGAGAAATAACACTATACCCCTGAAGTTATTTCTTTAATTTAAACCATTTCAAAACACGAATTTTGTCATTAAACAAAACTCACTCTCTGTTCCCAAACGTTACATTAGTTAGACAGGAATAGTGTAATACAAGCTTTCATAGCATTTACAATTCAGGAAAACTTTTCTTGGAGTAATGTAGTGTGTTTAGATGGACATTGATTGGATGATTGTCTTCATAAAAGATGCAGCCATAAATGGGGCATTTTCAGTGCATAAAAGTGATTAATATAGGCCTTGAAAGAGCTTCTGTACTGTGTACTGATTCAGTAGCTTCACTCACAGGAAGAGTAGAATTTTGGGGTTTACAGATAACATGTTGGCTTCATTTCTCTAACTCTTTAAAAGGCACATATTTTGCATTGTCAAATAAAAAAATGCAGACTGAATAAGGAGAGACTTTTATTCAAAAAGATTATTGAAAGGTGGGGGAACTACTGTGATAGGGATGATGTTGTGACTGTAAGATCTGCAAACTCATGAGTCAGGCAGAAAGAAGATTTCTTTTTATAAAGAAGAGTAAACAAGGTTAAAATTAACTGGGTGTAGATCAAGTGGTAAGAAAGGGTGGCATGACTGGATAATAGATGAGAAAATATTGCACATGAGGACAGACTCTTTTCAAGAGGGACTTTAGGACTCCCTGGTGGGGCAGTGGTTAAGAATCTTCCTGCCATTGCAGAGGACATGGGTTCGATCCCTAGTCTGGGAAGAGCCCACATGCTGCGGAGCAACTAATCCCCGTGCGCCACGACTCCTGAGCCTGTGCACATAGAGCCCGTGCTCCACAACAAGAGAAGTCACCACAATGAGAGGCCCACACACTGCAATGAAGAGTAGCTCCGACTCGCCACAACTAAAGAAAGCCTGCACACAGCAACAAAGATCCAATGCAGCCAAAAAAAAACAAAAAGAGGGGCTTTATGCTGGCTAAGGCTGAATATCGGCCAACGTGCAAGGGCCTGAAAGAAAGTGAAGGAGAGAATATCAACCAAACATTAGGTAAAAAAATATTTTGTTTTGATTGATCTGTATAGATAATACAACTCAACTAATCATTATTTAAGAGGCAACGAAGAGGAGTTTGAGGGTCTGAGTCTACCCTTGCCATAGGATGAACAAGGAACATCCCTGAGTTTTATCTAAGTTATATGGGTAAGGGTGGTTCTTTGCAGTAAGCCATTTTCCAAAACAAAATTTGGTGGGGGGATTCCTTTAACCTTCATTGTTTTCCAGGAGCACTGAGGCTATGGTAAAGTTCTACAATGTCAGCATTAATAGAAGAATCCTTCAAAACAATGGCCTGACTTTTAAGCTATTGTAAAGAAGACCCAGTTAAGTTAAATAACTTGGGTAAGGTCAAAAAGCAAGTTAACCCAGGTCAGAATTCATATCTTCTTCTGGTATGCAGTTCTGCCAAGGAGGATCAAGATTTTGAGGGGCTTGAAATTAATACATTTTCATGGTCCAGTTTAAGAAAAAGAATACAAAATGACTTAAAAAAAATAGATATGAAAGTAACTACTTGTATAGGTTGAGAAAAAAAGATAAGAAATTACAAATTTTTAAAAAGCTGCAAATACCACAAACGTCACAAAATTCAGAAAAAAAACCCACAGTATTTGATTGGCTCTTCCTATAGAAATAATTTAATGATAATATTTTCTATACAGAGATTAGAAACACAAACCAGTCTTCTGCTAGTATGGTTGGTAAAAATTAATTGTACATTACTGAGACTTTATAACATTATTTCAGCTTCAAGACTTACTTTTGATAACACAAAGTAAACTTTTAGGATCATTGCCAATTTTGGTGAAACTTCTATTGAGGTCTTTTAATTTTCATTGTACTGTTACAAATTTATATTATTGTCAAATAATATATATATGGTGTCAAATATTATTTTATACAAAAGGAGCAAGAAATATATCTTTATCCATTAAGTTTATGTGATTTCCTCCTCCATTTTAATTAAGGAGACAAAAGACCTGTATGCAGAAAGCTATAAGACACTGATGAAATAAATTAAAGATGATGCAGACAGATGGAGAAATATACAATGCTCTTGGATTGGAAGAATCAATGTTGTGAAAATGACTATACTACCCAAAGCAATCTACAGATTCAATGCAATCTCTATCAAACAACCAATGGCATTTTTCACAGAAATAGAACAAAAAATTTCACAATTTGTATGGAAACACAAAAGACCCCGAATAGCTAAAGCAATCTTGAGAAAGAAAAACAAGGCTGGAGGAATCAGTCTCCCTGACTTCAGAATATAATACAAAGATACAGTAATCAAGAGAGTATGGTACTGGCACAAAAACAGAAATATAGATCAGTGGAACAGGATAGAAAGCCCAGAGATAAACTCACATACATATGGTCACCTTATTTTTCATAAAGGAGGCAAGAATATACAATGGAGAAAAGACACCCTTTTCAATGAGTGGTGCTGGGAAAACTGGACAGCTACATGTAAAAGAATGAAATTAGAACACTCCCTAACACCATACACAAAAATAAACTCAAAATGGCTTAAAGACCTAAATGTAAGACCAGACACTATCAAACTCTTAGAGGAAAGCATAGGCAGAACACTCTGACATATATCACAGCAAGATCCTTTATGACCCACTTCCTAGAGAAACGGAAATAAAAACAAAAATAAACAAATGGGACCTAATGAAACTTAAAAGCTTTTGCACAGCAAAGGAAACCATAAACAAGATGAAAAGACAATCCTCAAAATGGGAGAAAATATTTGCAAATGAAGCAACTGCCAAATTATCAATCTCCAAAATTTAAAATCAGCTCATGCAGATCAATATCAAAAAAACAAACAACCCAATTGAAAAATGGGCAGAAGACCTAAAGAGACATTTCTCCAAAAAGACTTACAGATTGCCAACAAACACATGAAAGAATGCTCAACAACACTATTCATTAGAGAAATGCAAATCAAAACTACAATGAGGTATCACCACACACCAGTCAGAATGGCCATCATCAAAAAATCTACAAACAATAAATGCTGGAGAGGGTGTGGAGAAAAGGAAACACTCTTGCACTGTTGCTGGGAACGTAAATTGATACAGCCGCTATGGAGAACAATATGCAGGTGCCTGAAAAAACTAATAATAGAACTACCATACGACCCAGCAATCCCAGTACTGGGCATATACCCTGAGAAAACCGTAATTCAAAAAGATTCATGTGCTGCAATGTTCATTGCAGCTCTGTATACAATAGCCAGGGCATGGAAACAACCTAATGGATATTGACAGATGAATGGATAAAGAAGATGTGGCACATATATACAATGGAATATTACTCAGCCATAATAAAAAACACAATTGAGTTATTTTTAATGAGGTGGATGGACCTAGAATCTGTCATACAGAGTGAAGTAAGTCAGAAAGAGAAAAACAAGTAGCATATGCTATATGGAAACTAAAAAAAAACACAAAAAACAAAAAAAAAAACCACAAAAAAACGGTTATGAAGAACATAGGGATAGAGCAGGAATAAAGATGCAGATGTAGAGAATGCACTTGAGGACACAGGGAGGGGAAAGGTTAAGCTGGGATGAAGTGAGAGAGTGACATTGACTTATATATACTACCAAATGTAAAATAGATAACTAGTGGGAAGCAGCCACATAGCACAGGGAGATCATCTCGGTGCTTTGTGACCCCCTAGAGGTGTGGGATATTGAGGCTGGGAGGAAGATGCAAGAGGGAGGTGATATGGGGATATATGTATATGTATAGCTGATTCAGTTTGTTATAAAGCAGAAACTAACACACCATCATAACACAATTATACTCCAATAAATATATTAAAAAATAAAACAACATCATGAACAACAAAAAATCCAAAAACTTTATTACTTACAGTCAAAATTTACCTTTTCCTGAGATTTTAGTATGCTCATCTTGCCATTTTATCTGGGACCAACAGAGTTCATGCAGGCAAGATACCTCAGATACAAAAAGGCTTGATTAAGTACATTGGAATTCATCAAACATGTGACATCACACATATTCTTGCATTTCACTAGTTTTCTTACTCTACTACTCCTACACTTTCAGTGCTGTAGGATATGTTCATATAACTGTAGAACACCTTGGTCTGCTATGACACCAGGTGCATTGGCTCACTGTACATAGATATATTCTGAAAGCCATTCTTGTATTAGGACAGTTGGTAACAATTTAACCATGCATGAAAATGACCTCGAATCTCAGAAATAAGTCCTATTAAATCTAAACTATACCAATTCAACTATCCTTAGAAGATTCCCAAGCTGTCCATTTTCACTCCCGTGCCAGCCACGTGGTGGTAAGTGTGATGGAAGGCAAGTGGAAGTGGAAAAATACAGAGATATTAACAAACTAAAGTTATAATGCTTGTTTGTTTGTTGCAAATTCCACAAAAATTTATGACCATATGAATACATTACTCCAGCCCCTGTCAAGTTTTTAGAATGGCCCTACACATGTGAGAGGCCCTGAAGGTTAAGCTTTGTTAGCCTCACAATTGATTTGTCTTTGCACTCTGCCTTCCTGCCATCCTGACATCTGGATTTTTTCCCGCATATAGATAACACTGTTCTTTTTTCCTTTGAACTTTAAAGATTGTCCTGAAGAATGGTTATAATGACTATAACATATTCATATTAGATTTTTCATATTGGAAGAGTAGGTAGCTATTTACCTGGAGTGATTTTAAGGATGCTGGAAGAAACTTTGATCCTTCCTATTTCTGTTCTTCTCATAGAATCTCCATAAGCTTTCAAAATGTTTACACTTTCACCTAAAATATTATCCTTTTGGGTAAAGAAAGTTCAAATTACAAGTATTCCTCGCAAAGAAACATAAAGACAAATTCTGAGTTTGAAATCATTTTATTAGATTGCTTTATTTCTAACATGTACTTTAAAGTCGTGAGAGTTTTGATTGAGGAGGATCAAGGAAGATGTAGGTATGGAAATGAAGCTCTGGTTCCAAAAAGCAAGCCTAAGTGCATTACTGCAATGGAGAATGCTTTTCCCAGGCCAAGTACAGATTGAGGTATTCACAATGAGAATAGTTTTTGTGACTCAGTCTCAAAGATTCGAACTTATAGGCAGCACAATATTTACAAAAAGGACAATGGATATGGCACCTTGTCAGATTACCTTAAGGAGTTACTGAGTAATTTACTCTGTGGCCAATGAAATAACTTGCATTTTCATATTTGATTAGTGTATAGATAATCATGCTCCCAGTAATTATCTGTAGCTTTTTAAAAATGCAATTTACTAGTAAAAGTTATCTGAACATTGGAGAATCAAATTAGAGGTCTTTCTTCTCAAATTCCCACTTCTCAAATTGTAATAGGAACATATACCCATAACAAAAATATGTATAAAATTCCTCACTCTGTGGTGATATTTTAAAGGCTTAGAAAGAGCCAATTGTTCTTGAAAATATCATGAAGTAGAAGTATTTACTCTTTTTAATTAGGGCCAGTTCTCCAGACCTGACCCAGTACAAACATGTGCAGATTTATATAATGTCTGCAACTTTAGCAAAGTGCCATCCAGATAAATTGAATGGACCTACAATTTTGTTCTAACTTCCATCTGCAGTTTCCTTTTTTACAGTTTTAACAGAAATCTAAAAATAACCAGCTCTACATTAGGGGAACTTACATACTGTAAGAGGGTGTTTTTAAAGTTCCCTTTGGTGCATCATTTTGTATCTTTGCTATAATTGTATGAAGAAGATTATATTAAGAATTGGCCAAAGAGAGGAAGATCATGGCAGAAGGACTGGCAGAATTCCCACTACTGCCTGACAGGGTGGTGATGGCCACTGACCAGAGACAAAGTCCTGCCTCACATCCTGTGCAGGCTCTAGCTCCTCTATTTCAAGCCACACTCCCTACCAAGGTGATAATGACCAGCACACCCTGAGGAAAGATGTGACTGACATCCACATCAAATCCAGCCCTCTCACCAAAAGCACTGGTCACACACATTCTACTTAGGGGTGTTCCCACCCAAGAACATTGCTTCAAGACCGCAATAGGTAACTGTTTTACCTAAATTCATAGAGACAGAGAAAATTAAGAAAAATGAAAGGGCAGAGGAACTACTCTCAATTGAAAGAACATAAGAAAACCCCTGAAAAATAAATAATAAAACAAAAACAGATACCAGATAAATCATTCAAAATATTGGTAACAAAAATGCTAACTGAGTTAGGGAAAAGAATTGATCTAAACAGATCTTTTTAACAAGGAACTAGAAAATATAGAGAAGACATGAACAAAAATAAATAATTTAATATCAAGACAAAAAGCACTCAAGAAGCAATGAATAGCAGACAAAATGACACAGAAGAACACATAAGTGATCTGGAAGACATAATACTGGAAATCACCCAAACAGAACAGCACACAGAAAGACAAATTTAAAAGAAAATCAAGTGCAACATACAAGATCTCTGGGATAACATCAAAATTGCCAACATTCACAATATAGGGGTCCCATATGGAGAAGAGAGAGAGAAGGGTATTGAAAATGTATTTGAAAAATTATGGATGAAAACTTTCCAAACCTAAAGAAGTAAATAGATATCCAGGTACAGGAAGCACAGAGGGTCCTAAATAAGATGAACCCAAATAGACCCACACCAAGACATATCATGATGAAAATGGCAAAATTTAAAGATAGAGAATTCTAAAGGCATCAAGAAAAAAACAAAGATTCATATACAAAGGAATCCCCATAAGGCTATCAGCTGATTTCTCTGCAAAATATTTGCAGGCTAGGTGAGAATGGCATAATTTATTCAAAGTGCTGAAACAGAAAAACCTGAAACCTAGGATATTCCACCCAGCAAGATTATTACTTAGAATAGAGAGATAAAGAACTTCTCAGGCAAACAAAAACTAAAGTAATTCAATAAATAAAGTAAACATATGATAAAAGAAATGTTGAAGGATCTTCATTAAATGGAAAAGAAGTAAGAATATATAGGAAAAGGAAAATCCTGACAGGAAAGACAAAAACATAGAATTAAAGATCACTTAACTAAGCCAGTATGTAAATTTAAAGACAAAGAAAATGTAAAAGCAAATAATGCTATAATAAACAGTAAAAGGATAAGCATGGAGATATAAAATATAACATCAAAAACACAAAGTGTGGAAGAGGGGAGTAAAAACTGTTGAGCTCTTAGAATGTGTTTGAACTTAAAGACAATCAGTTTAAAACGAATAGATATAATTATAGGTCAACATATATGAACCTTATGGTAACCATAGATCAAAAACTTACAATAGATATACAAAAAACAAAAAGAAAGGAACCCAAGCATGCTACAAAACAAAATAATCAAACCACAATGGGAGAAACAAAAAGAAGAAGTAAACAGAGAAGAACTACATAAACAACTGGAAAACAAGTAATAAAATGTCAATAAGTACATACTTATTAATAATTACTTCAAATGTTAATGGTTAAATGCTCTCATCAAAAGACACAGTGTGATTGATTGGATAAAGAAACAAGAGCCTTCAATATGCTTCCTACAAGAGATACACTTCAGGGCTAAAGACACACAGAATGAAAGTGTCAGGATGGAAAAAGATATGTCATGCAAATGGAAATAACAAGAAAGCAGGGGTAGCAATATTCATATCAGACAAAATAAACTTTGAAACAAAAGCTATGTCAAAAGACAAAAAGGGTATTATATAATAATAAAGGAATCAATCGAAGGAGAGGATATCTCACTCATTAGCATATACACACCCAATACAGGAGCAAATAAATAAAGAAAATACTAACAGACATAAAGGGCAAAATTGACAATAATACAATAATAGTACAGAATTTTAACACTCAACTAACATCAATGGATAGATGAGCTCAGACAGAACATCAATAAGGCAACAGTGGTCTTAAATGGCACATTAGACCAGCTGGACTTAATTGATAGCTATAGGACATTCCAACCAAAACAGCAGAATACACATTCTTTTCAAGTGCACATAGAATATTCTCCAGGATAGATCACATATAAGGTCACCAAAAAAGCCTCAACAAATGTAAGAGGGTATAAATTATATCAAACATTTTTTCCAACCACAAGGTATGAAACTAGAAATCAACTACACAAAGGAAAACAGGACAAGAACAAACACATGGAAAATAAACAATTAGCTTTAACCTTAAAATCTTTTGCCCAGGAAAGGAAACCATCAGAAGAGCAAAAAGGAACCCTACTGATTTGGAGAAAATATTTTCAAATATACAATCAATAAGGGGGTAATATCCAAAATATGTAAACAGCTCATACAACTCAATATCAAGAAAAAAACAAACAACCTAATCAAAAAATAGGCAGAAGACTTGAATAGACAGTTTTTCCAAAGAAGATATACGGATGGCAAACAGGCACATGAAAAGATGCTCAACATCACTAATTATTAGAGACATGTATATCAAAACAACAGTAAGTTACCACCTCACACCTGTCATAATGACTATCACTAAAAATGTTTACAAATAACAAATGCTGGAGAGGATGTGGAGAAATGGGAATGCTGTACACTGTTGGTGGAAATGTAAATTGATGTATCCACTGTGGAAAACAGTAAAGAAATTTCCTCAAAATCCTAAAAATAAAACTACCATATGATGCAGCAATTCCACTCCTGGATATATATGCAGAAAAAAACAAAAGCCCTAATTCATAAAGACACATGCACCCCAATGTTCATGGCAGCACTGTTACAATAGCCAAAATATGGAAGTGGCCCAAATGCCCATCAACAGATGATTGGATTAAGAAAATGTGGCATGTACACACACACACACACACACACACACACACACACACACACAAAGAAATATTACTCAGCCATAGAAAGAATAAAATTCTGCCATTTGCAGGAATGTGGATGGACCTAGAGAATATTATAGTTAGTGAAATAAGTCAGACAAAGACAAATACTGTATTATATCACTTATAGAAGGAGTCTAAAATATAATACAAATGAATGTATATGAAAAAGAGATATATACTCACAGGCATAGAAAACAAACTTATGGTTACCAAAAGGGAGATGGAAGGAGGGAGGGACAAATTATGGGTACAGGATTAACAGAAATAAACTCTTATATATATAAATAAATAAGCAACAATGATATACTTCATTGCACAGAGAATTATAGTCATTATCTTGCAATAACCTATAATGGAGTATAACCTGCAAAAACACTGAAATGATGTGCTATACACCTGAAACTAACATAATGTTATAAATCAATGAAACTTCAATAAAATGAAAAGAATTGGCCAAAGTTTTCTGATAGTACAATATAGACATGAATAATGAGCCCTTCAAATCATACTGAGTTTTATTCTTGTTTTGTTTGATTTTTGTGTTTCATTTTTCAATAACGATGATCAATAGTAATTGTATAATCAGTCTTCTGAGTTTATCAGTAGGAAGAGGAGCTTACAGTTGGATTTCCATCTCAGCTAATGTAATAATGTCTCAGTTTATTTTTTAATAGCATAACATGAAAGGACGGTTTAAGCAGGATAAGTGTGACTTACTACTTTGAGAGAAATAAAATCCTTATAACAAGTCACTGATTTGTGGAATTAGTATCTATAACCTGTTAAATTGGTCTTGAGTATGAATACTGAGAGGTGATAATCTACAATCCTTTTTTATGCTCTTACTTTCTATAGCAATGCATTGCCTTTTTAAGTGAAATATGGAATAACACTGTACTCTAATGAATAGGGTAGTTTATCAATTCAATCTATCATACAATAAGCATACCTTCAGCTGATCTCATTATTATTTCTGTGGTTTAGGTTTGGATTTGTTCACATTACTTCCTAAACCTATCCTCAATGATTCTGAATTAATATATTTGAGTTTGTTTTTATATACTTCACTTCTCAATGCCAAACACTTTATTAGATTTTGTCTTCTATATTCAAATGCCTTCACATTTAAGATTTTTTTTTATTTAAAGAATATTCAGAAGAGGCTAAATATTTATTTTACCTTGGTGAACACAGTTTACATGTGAATGCTTTAGTAATCTTTGATAAAAGATAACCTACTGTATAGACATATTTTTAAGGACAAGATAAAGATTGAAACAGATGGATTGAAGATGTTCTTGTTACAGAAAAGTAAATTTCCACTTCCTTATAGACCCAGTCAGGGTGGCCTGAGCAGTGGTGAAAGAAAATCCTATCAGTAAATTGAAACTCAAACAGTCCACTTGATAGTTTACTTTAAATGGAAGAAAAAATAGTCTGAGATATAGATAAACATGGATTCCGAGACAGTAATGAAAGTCTTAGTTGAGTATACACAGACCTGCAAGGAGAAAAATTGGAAGATTTGAGGAAGAAGCATATGAATGCACAAATATGAATGGCCATGAAGTGCAAGGATATTTGGGTCTTATTTTAATATTCATCAGGGCATCTACTGCCAAAGAGGCACATAGAAAATATATGGGGCCATGACTTTTCTAGTGCAGGTTCAGTCACTGTCTTTGGCCACCCCAGTGCTTGCATAGTAAATCCATGAACACACTGGACAAGTTGGAACTTGTAGAGAAGGGTAAAGTAATTTTCCATCTACCTGTCAGAGTTCTTGGCTGAAACCACTGCAATAAAAGAAAGATTAACAAAAGAAAAACAAACAGAAGTTTATGAACATGATATAAGTCATGTATACCTGGAAGATACCCATGGGGAAATGAAAAACTTAAAAAGGGGCTTGCAACTGTGGCTTATACAGCATCTTCAACACATAACAATAAATTTGTAGAGAAATGGCAGAAAAAAGAAACACAGTTTTAGGCTTCCAAGGAAAAAGACAAAGGCTAGTGAGTAAATTTGTTATGTAGATTCCTCTGGTGCCATCTCCAGACTGATAGGGTCTAAAGTTGTTTCTGATAGAGAGCAGAGAGCAGAAGCAAGAAGAACTACAATCCTGAAGCCTGTGGAACAAAAACAACATTCACAGAAACATAGACAAAATGAAAAGGCAGAGGGCTATGTATCCGATGAAGGAAAAAGATTAAAAAAACCCAGAAAAACAATGAAATGAAATGGAGACAGGCAACCTTCCACAAAAAAAAAAAAATTCAGAATAATGATAGTGAAGATGATCCAGGACCTTGGAAAAAGAATGGAGGCAACTATAGAGAAGATGCAAGAAATGTTTAACTAAGATGTAGAAGAATTAAAGAACAAACAGCTAGAAGAATTAATAACAAAAAAACAGAGATGAGAAATACAATAACTGAAATGAAATATACACTAGAAAGAATCAATAGCAGAATAACTGAGGCAGAAGAATGGATAAGTGACCTGGAAGACAGAATGGTGTGACTCACTGTCACAGAACAAAATAAAGAATAAAGGATGAAAAGAAATGAATACATCCTAAGAGACTTCTGGGACAACATTACATGCACCAACATTCACATTATAGGGCTCTGAGAAGAAGAGAGAGAGAAAGGACCTGAGAAAATATTTGAAGAGATTATAGTTGAAAACGTCCCTAACATGGGAAACAAAATAGCCACACAAGTCCAGGAAGTGCAGAGAGTCACAGTCAAGATAAACCCAAGGAGAAACATGCTGAGACACATAGTAATCAACTTGACAAAAATTAAAGACAAAGAAGAAATATTAAAAGCAATAAGACAAAAATGACAAATAACATACAAGGGAACTCCCAGAAGGTTAAGAGCTGATTTCTCAGCAGAAACTCTACATACCAGAAGGGAGTGGCCAGATATATTTAAAGTGATGAAAGGGAAGAACCTACAACCAAGATTACTCTACCCAGAAAGGATATCATTCAGATTCGATGGAGAAATCAACAGCTTTACAGACAAGCAACAGCTAAGATAATTCAGCACAACCAAACCAGCTTTACAACAAATGCTAAAGGAACTTCTCTAGGCAGGAAATGCAAGAGAAGGAAAAGACCTACAATAACAAACCCAAAACAATTAAGAAAATGGTAATAGGAATATACATATTGATAATTACCTTAAATGTGAATGGATTAAATGCTCCAATCAAAAGACACAGGCTTGCTGAATGGATACAGAAACAACACCCATATATATACTGGCTACAAGAGACCCACTTCAGACCTAGGGACACATACAGACTGAAAGTGAGGGGATGGAAAAACATATTCCATGCAAATGGAAATCAAAAGAAAGTTGGAGTAGCAATACTCCTATCAGATAAAATAGACTTTAAAATAAAGAATGTTACAAGACAAAAAGAAGGACACTACATAATGATCAAGGGATCAATCCAAGAAGAAGATATAACAATTATAAATATATATGCACTCAACATAAGAGCACCACAATACATAAGGCAAATGCTAACAGCTATAAAAGAGGAAATCAACAGTAACACAATAATAGTGTGGTACTTTAACACCTCACTTACACTAATGGACAGATCATCCAGACAGAAAAGAAATAAGGAAACACAGCCTTAAATGTCATAATGGACCTGATACATTTAATTGATATTTATAGGACATTCATCTGAAAACAGCAGATTACACTATCCTCTCAAGTGCACATGGAACATTCTCCAAGATAAATCACATTTGGGTCACAAATCAAGCCTCTGTAAATTTAAGAAAATTGAAATCATATCAAGCATATTTTCTTACCACAATGCTATGGGATTAGACATCAATTAAGGAAAAAGAAACATACAAAACACAAACACATGGAAGCTAAACAATACGTTACTGAAACTATTTTTATAAAGCAGAAACTAACACACCATTTTAAAGCAATTATAATCCAATAAAGATGTTTAAAGAAAAACAATATGTTACTAAATAACCAAGAGACCACTGAATAAATCGAAGAGGAAATCAAAAAATACGTAGAAACAAATGACAAAGAAAACACGAGAATCCAAAACTTAGGAAATGCAGCAAGAGCAGTTCTAAGAAGGAAGTTTACAGCAATGCAATCCTACTTCAAGAAACCAGAAAGATCTCAAATGAACAATCTAACCTTACACCTAAAGGAACTAGAGAAAGAAAAACAAACAAAACCCAAAGTTAGTAGAATGAAAGAAATCATAACGATCAGAGCAGAAATAAATGAAATAGAAACAAAGAAAACAATAGCAAAGATCAATAAAACCAGAAGCTAGTTCTTTGAGAAGATGAACAAAATTGATAAACCTTTAGCCAGAGTTATCAAGAAAAAGACAGAGAGGAATCAAAACAATAAAATTAGAAATGAAAAAGGAGAAGTTACAATGGACAACACAGAAATAAAAAGCATCATAAGAGACTACTACAAAGAACTCTATGCCAATAAAATGGACAACCTGGAAGAAATGGACAAGTTATTAGAAAAGTATAACCTTCCAAGACTGAACCAGGAAGAAATAGAAAACATGAAAAGACAAATCTCAAGTAATGAAATTGAAACTGTGATGAAAAATCTTCCAACAAAATCCAGGACCAGATGGCTTCACAGATGAATTCTATCAAATATTTGGAGAAGAGCTAACACCCATCCTTCTCAAACTCTTCCAAAAAATTGCAGAGGAAGGAACACTCCCAAATTTATTTTACAAAGCCACCATCTCCCTGGTACCAAAACCAGAAAAAGATATGCAAAAAGAAAATTACAGAGCAATATCACTAATGAATATTGATGCAAAATTCCTCAACAAAATAATAGGAAACAGAACCCAACAACACATTAAAAGGGTCATACACCATGATCAAGTGGGATTTATCTCAGGGATGCAAGGATCCTTCAATATATGAAAATCATTCAATGTGGTATACTATATTAACAAATTGAAGAATAAAACCATATGACCATTTTAATAGAAGCAGAAAAAGCTGTTGACAAATTTCAACACCAATTTATGGTAAAAACTCCCCAGAAAGTGGGCATAGATGGAAACTACTTCAACATAATAAAGGCCATATATGACAAATCTACAGTCAACATCATTCTTAATGGTGAAAAACAGAAAGCATTTCCTCTAAGATCAGGAAAAAGACAAGGATATTCACTCTCACCACTATTATTCAACATAGTTTTGGAAGTCCTAGCCACAACAATCAGAAGAAAAAGAAATAAACGGAATCCAAATTGGGAAAGAAGAAGTAAAACTGTCATCACCTGCAGATGACATGACAGAATATACGTAGGTAATCCTAAAAATGCCACCAGAACACTACTATAGCTAATCAATGAATTTGTTAAAGTAGCAGGATACAAAATTAATGCACAGAAATCCCTTGCATTCCTATACAATAAAAATGAATGATCAGAAAGAGAAATTAATGAAACAATCCCGTTCACCACTGTAACAAAAAGAATAAAATACCTAGGAATAAACCTACCTAAAGAGGTGAAAGAACTGTACTCAAAAAACTATAAGACACTGATGAAAGAAACTAAGGATGACACAGACAGATGGAGAGATATACCATGTTCTTGGACTGGAAGAATCAGAACTGTGAAAATGACCATACTACACAAAGCAAACAACAGATTCAATGCAATCCCTATCAAATCACCAATGGCATTTTTTTAAAACAGAACTAGACCCCAAAATCTTAAAATTTGCATGGAGACACAAAAGACTCCAAATAGCCAAAGAAATCTTGAGGGATAAAACCTTTGCTGGAGGAATCAGACTCCTTCACTTCAGACTATAAAACAAAGCTACAGTAATCAAGACAATATTGTACTGGAACAAAAACAGAAATATAGATCAATGGAACAGGATAGAAATCTCAGAGGTAAACCCACACACCTATGGTCAACTAATCTATGAAAAAGGAGGCAAGTATATACAATGGAGAAGAGACAGTCTCTTCAATAACTGGTGCTGGGAAAACTGGACAACCACATGTAAAAGAATGAAATTAGAACACTTCCTAGCACCATACACAAAAATAACTCAAGGGGGAAGATGGTGGAAGAGTAAGATGTGGAGATCACCTTCCTCCCCACAGATACACCAGAAATATATCTACACGTGGAACAACTCCTACAGAACACCTACTGAACACTGGCAGAAGACCTCAGACCTCCCAAAAGGCAAGAAACTCCCCATGTACCTGGGTAGGGCAAAAGAAAAAAGAATAAACAGAGACAAAAGGATAAGGAGGGGACCTGCACCAGTGGGAGGGAGATGTGAAGGAGGAAAGGTTTCCACACACTAGGAAGCCCCTTCATGGGCAGACTGCGGGAGGTGGAAGGGAGAGTTTCAGAGCCGCGGACGAGAGCACAGCAACAGGGGTGCGGAGGGCAAAGCAGGGAGATTCCCGCACAGAGAATCGGTGCTGACCGGCACTTACCAGCCCGAGAGGCTTGTCTGCTCACCCGCCTGGGTGGGCGGGGCTGGCAGCTGTGGCTCGGGCTTCGGTCGGAGCGCAGGGAAAGGACTAGGGTTGGCGGCGTGAACACAGCCTGCAGGGGGTTAGCGTGCCACAGATAGCTGGGAGGGAGTCCAGGGAAACGTCTGGACCTGCCAAAGAGGCAAGAGACTTTTTCTTCCCTCTTTGTTTCCTGGTGCACAAGGAGAGGGTATTAAGAGTGCTGCTTAAAGTAGCTCCAGAGACAGGTGTGAGCTGCGGCTAAAAGCACGGTCCCCAGAGACAAGCATGAGATGCTAAGGCTGCTGCTTCCACCACCAAGAAGCCTGTGTGGGAGCACATATCACTTTCCACAACCCCCTTCTGGGGAGCCTGTGCAGCTCACCACTGCCAGGGTCCTGGGATTCAGGGAAAACTACCCTGAGAGAACGCACTGCACTCCTCAGGTTGGTAAAACATTACACCAGCCTCTGCCACCACAGGCTCACCCCACCCCATATCCTTCCATCCTCTCGGCCTGAGTGAGCCAGAGTCCCCAAAGCAGCTGCTCCTTTAACCCTGTCCTGTCTGAGCAAAGAAAAGATGCCCTCCAGCGACTTACACGCAGAGGCAGGTCTAAATCCAAATCTGAGTCCTGGGAGCTGTGATAAAAAAGAAGAGAAAAGGAATTCTCTCCCAGCAGCCTCAGAAGCAGTGGATTAAAGCTCCACAATCAGCTTGATGTACCCTGCATCTATGGAATACATGAATAGACAACAAAGAATCTCAAATTGCGGAGGTGGAATTGAGAGCAAGATTTATGATTTTTTTTCACTTTTCCTCTTTTTGTGACTGTGTATGTGTATGCTTCTGTGTGAGATTTTGCCTATATAGCTTTGCTTCCACTATTTGTCCTAGGGTTCTATCCGCCGTTTTTTTTTTTTCTTTAAAAAAATATTTTTTTCTTAATAATTATTTTTTATTTCAATAACTTTATTTTATTTTATCTTACTTTATTTTTTTAATCTTCCTTCATTATTTCTTTCTTTCCTTCCTTCCCTCTACCTCCCACCCTCCCTCACTCCCTCTCTCCCTCCCTCCTCTCTACCTTTCTTTCTTTCTTTCTTTCTTTCTTTCTTTCTTTCTTTCTTTCTTTCTTTCTTTCTTTCTTTCTCTCTCTCTTTCTTTCTTTCTTTCTTTCTACTTTTTCTCCCTTTTATTATGAGCCGTGTGGATGAAAGGCTCTTGGTACCTTAGCCAGGAGTCAGTGCTGTGCCTTTGAGGTGGGAGAGCCAACTACAGGACACTGGTCCAAAAGAGACCTCCCAGCTCCACATAATATCAAATGGTGAAATTCTCCCAGAGATCTCCATCTCAACACCAACAGCCACTTCACTCAATGACCAGCAAGGTACAGTGCTGGACACCCTATGCCAAACAACAAGCAAGACAGAAGCACAACCACAACCATTAGCAGAGAGGCTGCCTAAGATCATAATAAGGCCACAGACACCCCAAAACACAGGACCAGACATGGAACTGCCCACCAGAAAGACAATATCCAGCTTAATCCACCAGAGCACAGGCACTAGTCCCCTCCACCGGGAAGTCTACACAACCTACTGAACAAACTTTAGCCATGGAAGACAGACACCAAAAACAACAGGAAAAACAAACCAGCAGCCTGCAAAAAGGAGACCCCAAAAACAGTAAGATAAGCAAAATGAGAAGACATAAAAACACACAGCAGATGAAGGAGAAAGATAAAAACTCACCAGACCTAACAAATGAAGAGGAAATAGGCAGTCGACCTGAAAAATAATACAGGATAATAATAGTAAAGATGATCCAAAATCTTTGAAATATAATAGACAAAAAGCAAGAAATATTTACAAGGACCTAGAAGAACTAAAGATGAAACAAGCAATGATGAACAACACAATAAATGAAATTAAAATACTCTAATGAGATCAATAGTAGAATAACTGAGGCAGAAGAAAGGATAAGTGACATGGAAGATAAAATAGTGGAAATAACTACTGCAAGCAGAATAAAGAAAAAAGAATGAAAAGAACTGAGGACAGTCTCAGAGACTTCAGAGACAATATTAAACGCACCAACATTCAAATGATAGGGGTTCCAGAAGAAGAAGAGAAAAAGAAAGGGACTGAGAAAATATTTGAAGAGATTATAGTTGAAAACTTCCATAATATGGGAAAGGAAATAGTTAATCAAGTCCAGGAAGCACAGAGAGTCCAATACAGGACAATTCCAAGGAGAAATATGCCAAGACACATATTAATGAAACTGTCAAAAATTAAATACAAGGAAAACATATTAAAAGCAGAAAGGGAATAACAACAAATAACACACAAGGGAATGCCCATAAGTTTAACAGCTGATCTTTCAGCAGAAACTGTGCAAGCCAGAAGGCACTGGCAGGACATATTTAAAGTGATGAAGGAGAAAAGCTTGCAACCAAGTTTACTCTACCCAGCAAGGATCTCATTCAGATTTGATGGAGAATTTAAAATCTTTACAGACAAGCAAAAGCTGAGAGAGTTCAGCACCACCAAACCAGCTTTACAGCAAATGCTAGAGGAACTTCTCTAGGCAAGAAACACAAGAGAAGGAAAAGACCTAAAATAGCAAGCCCAAAACAATTGAGAAAATGGGAATGGGGACATACATATCGATAATTACCTTAAATGTAAATGGACTAAATGCTCCCACCAAAAGACACAGATTGGCAGAATGAATACAAATACAAGACCCATATATATGCTGTGTACAAGAGACCCACTCCAGACCTAGAGACACATACAGACTGAAAGTAAGGGGATGGAAAAAGATATTCCATGCAAATGGAAACCAAAAGAAAGCTGGAGTAGCAATTCTCATATCAGACAAAATAGACTTTAAAATAAAGACTATTAGAAGAGACAAAGAAGGACACTACATAATGATCAAGGGATCGATCCAAGAAGAAGATATAACAATTGTAAATATTTATGCACCCAACATAGGAGCACATCAATACATAAGGCAAATACTAACAGCTAGAAAAGGGGAAATCAACAGTAACAAATTCATAGTAAAGTACTTTAACACCCCACTTTCATCAATGGACAGATCATACAAAATGAAAATAAATAAGGAAACACCAGCTTTAAATGATATATTAAACAAGATGGACTTCATTGATATTTATAGGACATTCCATCCAAAAACAACAGAATACACATTTTTCTCAAGTGCTCATGGAACATTTTCCAGGATAGGTCATATCTTGGGTCACAAATCAAGCCTTGGTAAATTTAAGAAAATTGCAATTGTATCAAGTATCTTTTCCGACCACAACGGTATGAGACTAGGTATCAATTACAGGAAAAGATCTGTAAAACATACAAACATATGGAGGCTAAACAATACACTACTTAATAATGAAGTGATCACTGAAGAAATCAAAGAGGAAATCAAAAAACACGTAGAAACAAATGACAGTGGAGACAGGATGAGCCAAAAACTATGGGATGCAGCAAAAGCAGTTCTAAGAGGCAATTTTATAGCAATACAATCCTACCTTAAGAAACAGGGAATATCTTGAATAAAAAGCCTAACCTTGCACCTAGGCAATTAGAGAAAGAAAAAAAAAAGTTAGCAGAAGGAAAGAAATCATAAAAATCAGATCAGAAATAAATTAAAAAGATATGAAGGAAATGATAGCAAATTTCAATAAAACTAAAACCTGGTTCTTGGAATAGATAAACAAAATTGATAAACAATTAGCCAGACTCATCAAGAAAATAAGGGAGAAGACTCAAATAAATAAAAATAGAAATGAAAAAGAAGTAGCAACTGTCACTGCAGAAATACAGAAGTTCATGAGAGATTACTACAAGCAACTCTATGCCAATAAAATGACAACCTGGAAGAAATGGACAAATTCTTAGAAATGCACAACCTGCCTAGACTGAATCAGGAAGAAATAGAAAATATGACCAGACCAAAGACAAGCACTAAAACTGAAACTATGACTAAAAATCTTCCAACAGACAAAAGCCCAGGACAAGATGGCTTCATAAGCGAATTCTATCAAACATTTAGAGAAGAGTTAACACCTATCCTTCTCAAACTCTTCCAAAATATAGCAGAGGGAGGAACACTCCCCTACTCATTCTACGAGGCCGTCATCACCCTGATACCAAAACCAGACAAAGATGTCACAAATAAAGAAAACTACAGGCCAATATCACTGATAAACATAGATGCAAAAATCCTCAACAAAATACTAGCAAACAGAATCCAACAGCACATTAAAAGGATCATACACCATGATCAAGTGGGGTTTATTCCAGGAATGCAAGGATTCTTCAATATACACAAATCAATCAATGTGATACATCATATTAACAAATTGAAGGAGAAAAAACATATGGTCACCTCAATAGATGCAGAGAAAGCTTTTGATAAAATTCAACACCCATTTATGATAAAAACCCTGCAGAAAGTAGGCATAGAGGGAACTTTCCCCAACAGAATAAAGGCCATATATGAAAAACCCACAGCCAATGTCATCCTCAATGGTGTAAAACTGAAAGCATTTCCACTAAGATCAGGAACAAGACAAGGTTGCCCACTCTCACCACTCTTATTCAACATAGTTTTGGAAGTTTTAGCCACAGCAACCAGAGAAGAAAAGGAAATAAAAGGAATCCAAATCGGAAAAGAAGAAGTAAAACAGTCACTGTTTGCAGATGACATGATACTATACATAGAGAATCCTCAAGATGCTACCAGAAAACTACTAGAGCTAATCAATGAATTTGGTAAAGTAGCAGGATACAAAATTAATGCACAGAAATCTCTGGCATTCCTATACACTAATGATGAAAAATCGGAAAGTGAAATCAAGAAAACACTCTCATTTACCATTGCAACATAAAGAATAAAATATCTAGGAATAAACCTACCTAAGCAGAGAAAAGACCTACTTGCAGAAAATTATAACAAACTGATGAAAGAAATTAAAGATGATACAAATAGATGGAGAAACATATCATGTTCTTGGATTCGAAGAATCAACAATGTGAAAAGGACTGTACTACTCAAAGCAATCTACAGATTCAATGCAATCCATATCAAACTACCACTGGCATTTTTCACAGAACTAGAACAAGAAATTTCACAATTTGCATGGAAACACAAAAGACCCTGAATAGCCAAAACAATCTTGAGAATGAAAAAACGAGCTTGAGGAATCAGGCTCCCTGACTTCAGACTATACTACAAAGCTACAGTAATCAAGACAGTATGGCACTGGCACAAAAGCAGAAAGATAGATCAATGGAACAGGATAAAAATCCCAGAGATAAACCCAGGCACATATGGTCACCTTATCTTTGATAAAGGAGGCAGAAACGTACAGTGGAGAAAGGACAGCTTCTTCAATAAGTGGTGCTGAGAAACTGGACAGGTACATGTAAAAGTATGAGATTAGATCACTCGCTAACACCATACACAAAAATAAGCTCAAAATAGATTAAGGACCTAAGTGTAAGACCCAAAACTGACAAACTCTTAGAGGAAAACATAGGCAGAACAATCTATGACATAAATCACAGCAAGAACCTTTTTGACCCACCTCCTAGAGAAATGGAAATAAAAATAAACAAATGGGACCTAATGAGACTTCAAAGCTTTTGCACAGGAAAGGAAACCATAAACAAGGCCAAAAGACAACCCTTAGAATGGGAGAAAATATTTGCAAATGAAGCAACTGACAAAGGATTAATGTCTAAAATTTATAAGCAACTCATGCAGCTCAGTAATAAAAAACAACCAAAAACCCAATCCAAAAACGGGCAGAAGACCTAAATAGACATTTCTCCAAAGAAGATATACAGACTGCCAACAAACACATGAAAGAATGCTCAACATCATTAATCATTAGAGAAATGCAAATCAAAACTAAAATGAAATATCATCTCACACCAGTCAGAAAGGTCATCATCAAAAAATCTAGAAACAATAAATGCTGGAGAGGGTGTAGAGACAAGGGAACACTCTTGCACTGCTGGTGGGAATGTGAATTGGTACAGCCACTATGGAGGACAGTATGGAGTTTCCTTAAATCACTACAAATCGAGCTCCCATATGACCCAGCAATCCCACTACTGGGCATATACCCTGAGAAAACCATAATTCAAAAAGAGTCATGTACCAAATATTCACTGCATCTCTATTTACAATAGCCAGAGGATGGAAATAGCCTATGTGTCCATCATCAGATGAATGGATAAAGAAGATGTGGCACATATATACAATGGAATATTAGTCAGCCATAAAAAGAAACGAAATTGAGCTATTTGTAATGGGGTGGATGGACCTAGAGTGTGTCATACAGAGTGAAGTAAGTCAGAAAGAGAAAGACAAATACTGTATGCTAACAAATATATATGGAATTTAAGAAAAACAATGTCATGAAGAACCTAGTGGTAAGGCAGTAATAGAGACACAGAACTACTAGAGAATGGACTTGAGGATATGGGGTGGGGGAAGAGTAAGCTGTGACAAAGTGAGAGAGAGGCATGGACATATATACACTACCAAACGTAAAATAGATAGCTAGTGGGAAGCAGCCGCAAAGCACAGGGAGATCATCTTGCTTCTTTGTGACCACCTAGAGGGGTGGGATAGGGAGGTTTGGAGAGAGGGAGATGCAAGAGGGAAGAGATATGGGAACATATGTATATGTATAATTGATTCACTTTGTTATAAATCAGGAACTAACACAGCATTGTAAAGCAATTATACTCCAATAAAAATGTAGAAATATAAATAAATAAAATAAAAAATGAAGTCACTTTTTGGCCAACCCAACAATACAATTAGTATGGTTTGAAAGAAGATTCAAATCCATGTCTAACTTATTCTAAATAAAGTTTTTTTTCTCATAATTCCTTCCTGGTTCATAAGACATAAGTGAATAGTATTTCATATTTGTTTGCTCATCTGTATACAATTGCATGGTTAGAACAAACCCATTTTTGTGGAGCAGTAAATCCTGGTGTGGTGCCTCAATCCCAGCTCATCTATACTGAGAATGAAGGAACAGTGAATGAAGGGAGGGGTGATATTTAGATTTCTGCTCTTTCTATCCAAAACATTCAAATAAAAGAATTCAATAAGAAAGGGCATTTAAGGAAAAGGAAGAAGGGCACAGTGAAGAAGGTTAAAATTTCTTTGCTGTCTTGGAAACAAGCTCCATAATGCAATTGGAAAAAAAACAAACCAAAAACAAACAAACAAAAAAATCCTTAGCTAAATACTCTGGAAATTAGGTTTCAGAAGATGGTGATATGGACTTCCCTGGTGGTCCAGTGGTTAAGAATCTGCCTTCCAATGCAGGGGATGGGGTTATATTCCTGGTCCGGGAACGAAGATCCCACGTGCGTGGGGTAACTAAGCCCATGTGTGGCAACTACTAGCCCACAAGCCACAACTAGAAAGAAACCCACGTACCATAATGAAGAGCCTGTGTGCTGCAATGAAAGATCCCTCATGCCTCAATGGAGATCCCACGTAATGCAACTAAGACCCGACACAGCCAAATTAATTAATTAATTAATTAAAATATAGTTTAATAAAAGATGATGGTGATATTAGAAGCATTCATATAGGTCACTAATGTTTTAAGAAATCCTAATGTATCAAAACTACTGATTTTTCTGTTTTCAGTTAGTTCTGCTTTCAGTCAGTTTTTCGTTCTAAAACTTTGGCCTTTAAGGAGGAAAAGAATAAAGTTTCTTCAGTTTCTATAAGATGTATTCCCAGTAAAGGAATGATTTTGGAAAGACACTACAATATGCTACATTCAGAAAGTCTGGCAGTACTTCTGGATTTTCATTTATGCTAGTTACAATAAGCAAATGACATCAAGGAAAGAAAGGTCCCAGAATAATTTAAACATCTTTACTTTTAATACATCATTATGGAGCACTGCTTTTTTTTTTTAACATCTTTATTGGGGTATAATTGCTTTACAATGGTGTGTTAGTTTCTGCTTTATAACAAAGTGAATCAGTTATACATATACATATGTTCCCATATCTCTTCCCTCTTGCGTCTCCTTCCCTCCCACCCTGCCTATCCCACCCCTCCAGGCTGTCACAAAGCACCAAGCCAATATCCCTGTGCCATGCGGCTGCTTCCAACTAGCTATCTACCTTACTACGTTTGTTAGTGTATATATGTCCATGACTCTCTCTCGCCCTGTCACAGCTCACCCTTCCCCCTCCCCATAACCTCAAGTCCGTTCTCTAGGAGGTCTGCGTCTTTATTCCTGCCTTACCCCTAGGTTCTTCATGACATTTTTTTTTCTTAAATTCCATATATATGTGTTAGCATACGGTATTTCTCTTTTTCTTTCTGACTTACTTCACTCTGTATGACAGACTCTAGGTCTATCCACCTCATTACAAATAGCTCAATTTCGTTTCTTTTTATGGCTGAGTAATATTCCATTGTATATATGTGCCACATCTTCTTTATCCATTCATCCGATGATGGGCACTTAGGTTGTTTCCATCTCCAGGCTATTGTAAATAGAGCTGCAATGAACATTTTGGTACATGACTCTTTTTGAATTTCGGTTTTCTCAGGGTATATGCCCAGTAGTGGGATTGCTGGGTCATATGGTAGTTGTATTTGTAGCTTTTTAAGGAACCTCCATACTGTTCTCCATAGTGGCTGAACCAATTCACATTCCCACCAGCAGTGCAAGAGTGTTCCCTTTTCTCCACACCCTCTCCAGCATTTATTGTTTCTAGATAAACAAGACCAAAAGACAACCCTCAGAATGGGAGAAAATATTTGCAAATGAAGTAATCGACAAAGGATTAATCTCCAAAATTTACAAGCAGCTCATGCAGCTCAATAACAAAAAAACAAACAACCCAATCCAAAAATGGGCAGAAGACCTAAGTAGACATTTCTCCAAAGAAGATATACAGACTGCCAACAAACACATGAAAGAATGCTCAACATCATTAATCATTAGAGAAATGCAAATCAAAACTACAATGAGGTATCATCTCACACCAGTCAGATGGCCATCATCAAAAAATCTGGAGCACTGCTTTTAAAAATTAAAGTAGTGATAACATAGAGATTTATTCTTCCCTTAATAATAATTATTAGTCTTTCTAAAATCACAGACTATATTTCAGAAATAACTGGTTAAAACCCAAGTTAATAGAGAAAATGTACCAAAATATTGAAAAGTACAGCATAAATTTCTCTCCTAATGTAGCTTAAGTTTTTTTGAAAAAGAGTTAGTCTTTCCTCCTATGTATTAAACAAGATGCTAAATAGACACCATATTGTAGCAGAAAAGTTTGGTTAGGAATGAATATGTTATATTTGCTAATTTATTGCCATGAATTATAGATATTGTATAAAACAGTGTTGGGCTGAAATTCATAGATGCTGTTTTAGCAAGTGAGTTAAAATGTTTAACTTTTTCAAAAAACAGTAGCACAGAGTTTCTCAGTAGTTTGCCAAAAGCCAGCATTATTAAAATTTTGATTTAATTAAGTTTAATATTAGTCTTATATTCAGAACAAATAACCACAGACTTATCAACTAAAATCAATGCACATTTATTGGTTCACAATTTCTGTGGGTCAGGAATCTGGGTGTGGTTAAGCAAGCTCTCTCGGAGTCTCACAAGGGTGCAATCAAGATATCAGCTGGTCTGAGTTTATATCTAGAGGCATAATTGGGGAAAAATATCCACTTCCAAGCTCACTCAGGTTGTTGTCAAAATTCATTTCCTTGCTTCTGTAGGACTGTGAGTTCCACATTCTTGCTGACCATTGACTGGAAGCTGCCCTCAGATGCCAGAAGCTGCTCATAGTTCCTTGCCAGTTGGTTTTTCCCAACATGGCCACTTTTTCAAGAAGCCAGAAAATCTGCTAACAAGATAGAGTATTTATACAACATAATGTAATCTGGAGAGTGACAGTTCATCACTTTTCTCAAATTAGTCTTTTCATTAGAAGCAAGTCACAGGTCCCACCCATAATCAAGGAGAGTGGATTACACTATGATTTGAACACCAGGAGACAGAGATCATGGGGGGCTACATTAGAGTATGTTTTCCATAAAGTTTATTTATTTCTTGACAAAATAAATGCATAGGTAATAGGAATTGGAATATAATTGAATATTATTTTTTTCTGAAAATATGCTGCTTTTCTAGGTTAATAGTTTTAGGAAAACTATCGGGTCAGTAATGGTTAATCCACTGGGCTTCTTCTTTGATTTTATTCCTTATTTCACTACAAAATAAATGTTTCTTTTAAGTTAACAAAATTAGTATAGCATTCCAGTGTTTAGTGCAAGGTTCTAGTCAAGTTCCTGATAGAGTAGTATCACTAAAACTTACATGCATAATTGTATTTTATAGAAAAATTGTGAATAAATGCAATACTTCCCTCATTCATCAACTCTGGTTTCTATATAAAATTTAGATTTTTTACAGGGCATTTAGTTGCAAGGAAAAAAAGAATAGTTTTTAGTTCAAACTCAATTTAAAATTTTACTGGAGAACTATATCAGTTTCTTGTACTGATGAGCACCAAATGGATATGTAGTGCTCTAATGTAATTTGATATAACCAATACTGTTTTATATGTTATTTTTGTTTTAAAGCTAGATGTCAAAAATATGAGGGGGACAATTATCAGATCAAAAGAAATGAAAAAAAATATTTTCCTAAATACAGTGTTCTCATGGTGTCATTTAGAGGGTCATCTAACCAAACCCAATTTGCACTACATTTTCTCCAAGAATATAAAACTTAAACTCCTCTAAATTATTTAAAGGGATCCTCTTAGTTCATCAGTTATTGATTAAATATCTACTATCTAAGAAAAGATGACTTTTCATTACAGTTATATATTTGGACAAATTTGCACATTCTTAAATAATGTAATTTAAAAAGGAAACTGATAGGAGTATTTTCTCAATGTCTCGACATTTCAAAAGGTCACAAGAGTATGAAGGAGTGAGTGAGACCAAAAAATATAAAATTTTGTGAGATCAAAATTTTATATTTCTCTTCCCAATTGATTTAATGTCCTTTAAGTTCTCCTCTCCTCATACTCATCACTGTATTTGATATTCATCATTTTTGCAATTATTATTTTGGATAAGCAGAGAAGAGAGAAATACAGTGCTCATCCATAATGAAATTACATTCTGAGTTTATCAAGTTAGTGGTTTATGTAGTAGTTTGATTTTCTCATACATTTTCTGATGTTTTTGGTTTAACTACATTTGAAATTATAATTGGATGATCTAAAAAAAGCTTTTAATCTGCCTAACTTATTTAAACTACCTCTTCATAATTATACTGTAAAAAATGTTGACCTTATTTGGAAAATCAGTATAGTATAAAATAATATTGATTAGTGCATGTTTCTTCCTTTCAGTTACATGGACAATCCAGGTGAGAATAAAATTTTTGAATTAATAAAATCTCAGTTACTTTTAAAGCAAAATTCTCTGGTTGATCACAGTTTTTGGCTAAGTGAGACTTAAGCCTGAATTCTTTTTTGACTTATCCTTTACTGCTAAAAATCACTATAAATAAGATGTTTTTTTCTTTGATAATTACAGGTCTTTTCCAAAGTCTGTAATTAAGAATATTATTTAAATATTAAGAGACATAAACATGTAGATGCTGTTAGAGATATGTGGATTTGTATGAATCATAGGACATATCCTGGGAGAGTCAATACATGCTGACTCCAGAAATTATTAGTGAAGATGCTGTCCTGTGGAATACTTTTAATTACAGCTCATCAATATCTCTGAGGATGCATTTCTCTATACTCAAAATAATTTGCATACTATGCCAAAATACCTACAGTAAATTACATTTTATCATCACATAATAGGCCTTTCGTATGTTTATAACTGATGTACATTGTGAATAATATTGTCCATCTGAAATGTAAGCTGCATAAATGTAATTATAAATATAAACCTGTATATAAATCCATAAATGTTGCTTTGAGAGGTGATGAAAAGGTTTACTAATTAGAAACTGCTCAAAACCCAGGAACTATAAACATCTGTATATCAAGGTAAAACAGCAACTATAATAATATATTAAATTATCTACATAAGTCCATTTGTTTTCAAGTTTTTATTTCAATTATTTGTACAAGTACCACATTACCAATAAAGCAGACTCCTCTCTGTATATTTTCTAGTGAATGTTTAAACAACTTTTGGTATTTCTGTAAAAAGATAATAAGCAATATACTTAATAACTTTTTTCTGGTTCTCTTTTATATGTATATTAATTGTTCTAATGTTGATGCACATCTTAGGATTATTTTAAGTTTAAAGAAAAAATGTCTACCTTATTTTGTATTGTTGACAGTTGACTTGTCACAGAATTTGCTTTCATTATTTTATATTTTATTTAATGCAATTCTAAGCTCCAAATAGGTATTTCACTGAAGCAGTAATTGTACAAAAGGAATTTTGTTTATGTGATTAGATTATTATACTCTTCTTGAATATTATACAAGTTAGTGTTAGTTAATTTAAAGAAATAAGTTGCCACATAATTTTAATTTGCTTTTGTGGTAGAATCAGAAGCAGAAGGTAATTTGCTGATTTTATTTAGATGGGAACAGGGCACAGCTTCTAGTTATTGACATGCTTCATATTTATATAAATGAGAGGAAGTAAAAGTTTGAAACTCAGTAAATATAAAAGCAGAATACTTTTACAGTATGTGTTAGAACAAATAAAATAATAGGTGGTGAATTCTATGTAATTAGTGTAAAGGTAGTAATTATATTATTTTTCATGCACTGAAAATCAGTCAGATATAAAAATAATATGCTTATGTAGATAATTTAGATAAAAATGGATCTTGTTATTCATGGTAGTAATATATAAAACAAGTATAAAAATACAGACCTATGACCAGTAATAAGGGCAAAAATATATGCACACACCTTCATATAAACACAATTGTGCTTGAAAAGTCAATTATGTCCAGAAAAATAATTGAAAGAAATAATTTTATTTTGAGAAAACATGAAAATGATATTCTTTATTAAAATAATGTGTCATCTTCTTGGAAGCTACATTTCATGATATAGAATTTCATACTGTTCAACAGTTTTAATCTCAAGCCCTATTAAGCTTGTTTAAAAAGATGAAGAAAATATCTTTGTCAATAGAAACTTGCATCAGTTTTGAAATAGAGCGAAGCAACTCCAGTAGTTAACTGCAATGCTAGAGGATGCCTCGTTATGGGGAATATGTGTCAGGGGAGGGAGGTGGTACTTGGCATGATTTTTTCCAAGTATTTTATATATTTAGAAAGAGTATGAAAAAGAAAACAAAATAGATTGATGAATCAGGTACTGTGCTTGGATTATACTTCCACAATTTCATTTAATCAGACTTCATTCTTCGCAGGAACACTATCATGAGGCCATAAAGCTAGATTATTTTGGTAAAGTTTATTGTTTGGGGGAGAGGCAACAGACAGGATTTCAATTTGAGAAACAACAGTATTGAAATATTTTCTTGGGAAGAAATGAGACCTTGACTATTTAAATTCTATAAGATACATATTATTTAACATGGATATTAATTATTAGGTTTAGTTTTCCAAATTTGGTTTATAATATTCCTTAAATAAAGATAATTATTTCCTTAAATAATGTGAATGATAGTTCATCATTCAACACAACAAAATAACACTTTGTACAAGAGATTTCACTTTCTTATTTTCATTTAATTCTTTCATCCAATTTTAACATGTTGCTATAATTATTTAACAAATATGAAAACTAAGAGATAGGCTAAATAACTTTCAAATGTCACACAATAAATCATGAAGCTGGAATTAAAGCCCACATCATACAGAAACTTAACATTTTTTAAAATTCAGTCTTCTATATTGCTTTCCCACTATTTGCTAAGTGCAGATTTTGTTTGTTTGTTTAAGATATTAAAGGTAAGCTAGTATCTTAATAAGGCTAGGGCAAGAAAAAGTATGGAAGTTGATACTCTGACATATGTTTAGTAATGTTTTTATAAAGGGCATTTTTTTCAGAAAAAAAAAACCCTCTAGATCATATGAAGTTGGGAAACTGGACTGCGCATTTCAGCAAAAGACTATGTAATTTATTTTAATTTACAGTGAATTCATTATTTTAAAATAATGAATACTACATCACAGGCAGTATTAGTATCTTTTGATTTAAGAAATAATCCTAATTCCTTCCTCTCATCCCTTGTATCATTGCCATCATTCATTTTACTTACATATAAGCATACCTAAACAAATATATATGATATATAAATGAGCAAATAAAATAAAATACATTGTTATTATTATCATTTTGAACAAACTGTTATCTGTTATATCAACTAAGAATATGAAAGTTTTGACTTTGCTTTATTTGTTCCTTGTTCAGTGCTCTTCCTTTCTTTATATAGATCTGAGTTTCTGACCTATATTATTTCCCTTCTCTCTAAAGAAGTTTTCTTAACATTTCTTTCAAGGAAGGTCCTCAGTTTTTGTTTGTTTGAGAAAGTCTTTATTTTAACTTCACTTTTGAAGGATAATTTTGCAGGGTCCAGAACTCTAGGTTGGTGTGGTTTTTTTTTATCTCAGCATTTTAAATATTGCATTCTATTCTCTTCTTGCTTGCATGGTTTCTGAGTAGAAGTCAGATGTGATTCTTATCTTTTTTCCTCTAAAGGCAAGGTTTTTGTTAGTTTTTTTGTTTTTAACTCTGGCTTCTTTCAGGATTATTATTATTATTTTTGATTTTTGATTTTCTGTAGTTTGAAGATTATATGCCTAGGTGTAGGCTTGTTTGTTTGTTTCATTTTTTCCTACTTGGTATTCTGTTAGCTTCCTAGATCTGTGGTATGGTGTCTGAAATTAGACAAATTCTCAATCATTATTGCTTCAAATATTTCTTCTGTTCCTTTCATTCATCTCCTTCTGGTTTTCTCATTACACATATATTACACTTTTTGTAATTGTCTCACAGTCCTTGGATATTCTGAGTTTTTTTTTTTTCAGTCTTTCTTCTTTTTCCTTTTTGTTTCTGAGGATTCTATTGATATATCCTCTGCTAAGAGACTCTTTCCTTGGACATGCTCAGTCTGCTAATAGACCCATCAAAATCATTCTTCATGTCTGTTACAGAGTTTTTGATCTCCAGCATTTACTTTTGCTTCTTTCTTAGGATTTCTGTCTCTGTGCTTACATTGCTCATCTGTTCTTGCATGCTATCTATTTTATGCATTAGATCCCTTAGCATATTAATCATAGTTGTTTTAAATTCATGACCTAATAATTTCAACATTCTTACCATGTCTGGTTTTGATGCTTGCTCTGTCTCTTCAAATTGTGTTTTTGTCTTTTGGTAGAGCTCATAATTATCTTCTTGATATCCAGACATGATATGCTGGCTAAAATAAACTTCTGTAAATAAGCCTTTAGTATATGGTGGTGAGGTATCAGGGGAGAGGAAGTGTTGTAGAGCTCTATGGTTAGGTCTTATTCTTTCAGGGAGCCTATGCCTCTGGACTCTGAACTTCACAAGTGTTTCTGTTTTTTATTCCCCCTCCCCTGCATTAAGTGGGATAAAATGGCTAACGTGGGCTGGACTTTCTTATTTCCCTTTTCCTACATTAAAAACTAGAGCTAAATTACTTCCCCCAGGTCAGTTATGCTCTGATAATACTCCAACAGGTTAGGCTCTGGTTAAATACTTTCTCCTGAATACAGGATTGGTTAAGAACTGGGTACTTTGACATATTTCAAAGTGGTTTCTTTTCACCACCCCTTCCTGGAAGTCTGAGGGGATCTTTCTCTGATATTCCCTGTGGGAGCCTGGTTGAGCTCTCAGACTTATCCTGGAACTGGATCCCACAGGGGTTTCTGCTTCTCAGTCTTTTCTCTAGTAATTTGTTATGCCATGCATTCACCTGTCAGTTTCTCCAATCTTGGGCACAGTGGTTTGCCCTATGTCCTCCCCTCTACTACAGATCCAAGAAGATGTTTTGAGTCTTTCAATCTGTCCAGTTGAACTTGTTAGGATGGAGTAGTGACTTTCAAGCTGCTTTCATGTATAATGAAAAACTGGAAGTCTTCTAAAAAATTTTAATGAAAAACAAGTGAGAATTAGAGAACTTGAATATATTTTCCAAGGTCAAAGTCAGTTCTAACTCCAAAGTTTGTACACTGCTCCTAGAAGATATTTCTCCTAATATAATGTTAAAAATGACTAATAATAATTTAAGATATGTATTTATCTTCAGACTAAGACTTACAAAAAAAATTGCAGGCTGAAGTTACATGGTCTCAAACATATAAGGAAGAAAATTTAATCACTGTTATTATTTTGCATTTTAATTGAAAAATAGTTATTTAGATATATGAATATAACACTTTTCTGTCCATTGTTTTTTAACTTTTATAAATGCCAGTTTTTACTCTTTTCAGTGAAAGTTTTGAGAAACCTATAATTGAAATCATACTAGAGAAATATTTAATGACAGTGAGTATTTTATATTTCATTTACTGGCACACAAATTTTCAATATTCCATGTGATAAATCAATTTTAGATTCTTTTTGATAGAGGAGATATGTTTATTTAACACAATACATCCCTTTCTACAAACAAACAGCAGAATAACTCAAAACAAACTCAAAACTTATTTCAATTTGACATCATATTAGATATTTTTTCATGTAAGTTCAACCATTTAAACCTTTAAATCTTGCACAAAATAATTTCTTGCCTACATAAAAACATTTGAGGTCAAAAGCATAGTCTGTAAAAGAAGCAGGCATGATGACCTTTGTCTGCATGTGTGTATTCATTAAATATGAGTGCTTTTGTGGAAATAAGAGTAAAGGGCACTTCATAGAAGAAAAACTTAGTTGAAGGAACATGAGTGAACTCTTTGTACATGTATTGCTCTATGCCAACTTTTAACCTCAGGAGCATAATAATCTCTACCCTGAAAAGATAAATACAAATATCAAAATATTGTGGAACATGGGAAATTCAGGAAGAAATATGATTTCTTACTGAATTACCAGTTATGTGTCTCTATCTAAGAACAAAATAAGTCATAACCATAACCCTGCACCTTTCCCTGCAACAGGATC
Organism: Stenella coeruleoalba; assembly: GCF_951394435.1. Taxonomy (NCBI): domain Eukaryota; kingdom Metazoa; phylum Chordata; class Mammalia; order Artiodactyla; family Delphinidae; genus Stenella; species Stenella coeruleoalba. The sequence continues at coordinate 71,869,919 of NC_137152.1, read as the reverse complement.
TTCTACTCCATATTTTGCTCCTACTCTGACATTAGGTTCAACATCTCCATACTGTATATTTTTATAGCCAAAACTTTACAAACAAAGAGTACTCTCATTCTTAGGATGATTCTTTCTAGTGGTTTTAATGAGTTTGTATGGTAACAACTGTCTTTTTTCTGTGTATTTGTCACCAACATTTTTGGGAAGACTGTCTTGAAACTTCTATTTTTCTCTGAAATCAAAACTATCATGATAATCAATATTCTTTCCAGATTATTGATATTAGACAGAATGATCTATTTGTTTACATTAAAGATTAACTTTTTTGAGGCATTTTTAATCATCACTATAACCTTAGAGAATGATGTTTTTTAAAAAAAACAGGACGGCAGGTGCAAAATGGATTCACTTATGCTAAGCCCCAGGTCACCAAACCAAGACTAAATTACAGTTTTGGCTCTCCCAGAAATGGAATCTTAAACCAGTAAATCAGAAATTGCCTGATCAGCACTAGTTAGGTAGTCTTCCTGATACCCCTGCTATCCCCTAAAGGAAGTTGGCTATAACCAATCTGCTTTTTTGTCTTTTATAATTCCCTTGTTCCCTCTTCTTTCTGCCTATATGTCTCATTTTTAACAGCTGCTGAAAGTTCCTTTCTATCTGCTACATTGGATACTGCCTAATTAGAATCGATTTTTGCTCAAACTCTTAAGATTGTTAATATGTCTCAGTTTATCTTTTAACAGTTCTGATGTCAGAAGAGTGAACTGAAAGAAAACACCAGAGGCCCCCAGGAGAAAGGAGAAGCTAGGCAAAGGTATACACTGAACCCTGTGAGCTCGCTGCTTTTTTTCTCTCTTTGGAGGTCATGCATGAGTCCCTCTCAGATCACAACTCCACAGCTTTTTTGTTATGAGCTTTCATACTTTAGTTCATCATTTATTTTTCTGCACTGAGTCCGAAAACTGGCCAGAATTGGATTGGGTCCAACAGAGAAGCCAGACTGGATCTGACTTAAGCTGGACTGGGTGCAGTGTGAGACCTCAGGTGAATAAAATTCTGCTTAAAGGCTGAACAAACAGGTTAACCTTACCAAAGATAATCTACAATTACAGTGGCCACAGTGGAGAACTTTTAACCTAGATAACCTAATCTGTTTTCTCTAGAAAAAAAGGGATCTCAGCCTAGCACTCACCCTAAAGGTGGAGGAAAAATTATTTTTTCCCCTCTACTGTTTCTGGTGATCAGAATGAGACTTGCTGGGATACCCCACTTACTCCAGAGCCTGCAGATTGGATCCTGGGAAAACTGGCAGAATCTGGCAAAGGGTGGAGAACTCTTACCAACGTCAGCTCTCCCAGATCTCTATCTGTAGTGCCTAGTTGATAGATGAAGGTAATTTCACATTGTCCTTTCCTTTCCAAATTCAGATTGTCAAGCAAAAAACATCTGTAAGAATGAGATTTTTGAATTGTGACTTATGAATTTGCTTTTGGATATTCATTGGTTGTTGGACTTTTCTCTCCCAGGGACAGCTATCGCCTTCTTGTTTGTTTCAGGTCGTGTTCTGAAAACTTGTCTTGGCACCTGTCAAATTGAGATTCTCTAAACTACGGCCAGACAGAAATGTGGATTCCACCCACTTTGAAGCTAGATATGGCTAGACAGAAGTTTGGGTTGCACTCCATTTGCAGCTAGGATCCTATTGACTATTGTCAGCTCTCAGCAGAATTGTCAGAATCATTTTTTGGTTATCTTTGGTAATGGCTCTGGTAATTGAGAGGGTAGTATATTTTACAACCTCTTTGTGGATGCCTTTTGTATCCATGTGGTTGTTCAATACTGCCAGAAATATTTACTCTTTGTCCTGGCTGAAACCTGACAAGATATTGAAAAATACTTTTATTAAGTAGCGCTATGGTCAGAAGTTGGCCATATTAGAAACTTATGTTCAGAGTCTGGGAGGAACTTCTTTAAGTCTTCTTCCTGAAGCCAAAATGAGACTAATACACAGAGGGGGAAAGAAAAAACATTCTGAAGACTTAGTGGAAGAATTTACTAAACCATTCCAAAGACACACAACTCTAAATCTGCAACATAGGAATCTTCTGATTTTCTTCTTAATTAAAGATGTTCTCCCTAATATTAAGAAGCAAATTGAAAATAATGTACTTATGTGAGCAGGTCAGGTTGCAAACCAATTCTTTGAGGAATTAAAAACAACTATACTTGTCTTACAAATCAAGTCTGTATAAGAACAGAATTGTGACTCTAGAAATAATTCAAAGCCCACCTATCATTTTCACCAATCCCAAAACTTCCCCTATTCATCTCAAGAAGTTTGCAGATATTATAAAAGATCTGGACTAAGGGAGAACAATTCCTTTTTGGTGGAACTTGCATTCTTTCTCTGTGCCTTTTTTTTTTTTTTTTTGATATAAGTATTCTACTTGGTCTTCTTATCAGAAGGCAAAAAAAAAAAAAAAGAAAAGAAAAACAGACTATTTAAAAACTAGTCGTATAAAATTTTTTAGTCTCTTCCACAAATATTATTAGTAAAAAGCTTTAGCCATCTAAGCAGGTAACCTTAACTTATTCTATTCCATCTTCCAGAAACACAGTTTGGATCCAATTGTTCTTTTTATAAACTAGTGAGTTTTGTGTGATTGCACCTGTCTCATACCTAAAATTTTAAAACAAAAGCTATAAGATCTCTGTTTACATCTGTCTCTATGTTTATGTATGACCATGTAGGTGTGTTATAAATGTGATTTTTCTACCTTCAGATGATAATTGCCAAAATTAATTTGTAAAGAGCTCTATTTAATTGGCTTAGAGACAAGTGTTTTATAAATCAAGTATACTCCCAGAAATATAGAAACTAACCAAATTTTTTTTTTCCAAATTCACATGATCGGGCTTCCCTGGTGACGCAGTGGTTGAGAGTCCACCTGCCAATGCAGGAGTCATGGGTTCGTGCCCCGGTCCGGGAAGATCCCACATGCCGCGGAGCAGCTAGGCCAGTGAGCCATGGCTGCTGAGCCTGCGCGTCCGGAGCCTGTGCTCTGCACTGGGAAAGGCCACAACAGTAAGAGGCCCGCATACCAAAAAAATAAATAAATAAAAATTCACATGATCTAGGATAATATTTAACAAGTAAAGCTAGTTTAAATTTGCTGGTTTAATTAAAACAAATGTGTTTAGAGTTATTAACATTTAATATAATACTTTTATTCTACTTAGGTTTACTAAAAGTCAAATAAGCTCAAGTTACCTGTTAAAGAATTTGTCAGCCAGAAAGATAACTTAAGATGGTTAGCTGTTTAATGTCTCTTAAAACTTTCATAACTAATCTAAACATAATTGTTAAGAACCAGTGAATTGAATAGCTGTAAGAAAAAGTTTATAAATGAACTGGTCAACAATAATTATACTTTATGGTATGTTTACCAAAATAGTTCCCAAACTCTTTTTGGTAACTTGAAACCTTAAAGTATACAGAAATAAATTAAATTAAGGCTATTTATTGAATATCTAGATCATTTCCAAATAAGATAAAGTACTGAAACAATTACTGATATAGGTTTATCCAATTTGCCTTCTTTTTACAAAGGAATTAAAGATATTTGGCTGTATTAGTAAACATGTTTGTGTCACATTAAAACATTTACTATGAAGAAGACTATGCTTCTAGAAATTATGAAATGTATTTATAAATTAGCCAATCCACAGAATTCTAGTGTAACAGATAGTCCACAATTGCTTACTTCTTAGTTTTCACTAAGAATTAAGGATTCTAAGGGTTAAGAATTATAATCAATATATGTAATTAATACTTAGAAATAATAAGGGTGAAACAACTGGGTGTAAAAACTAGGCAAGGCAAGTGAAATTATTGATTTTTCCAGAAGTAAAAAGAGGAAAAAATGTAGGACAAAATCTGAATGGATATTAAAAAGTTGTAGGAGTTTTGCAGAAAATAAAACTTGGAAAAGGAATTTCATGTATGGTCTAGCTGGCTAACATTGGAATAGATTTAATTAAGGTAAAAAAATGAATTTTAGTGTCAAAAGTACACTGGTGAAAAATTAGAATTTGGTTTTCCCTCTGTTAAAAGAACAAAGTGTTCCTGGACTATGTCTTCTCCAAATAAGAGATTGTGAAAGGTTTTTTACTTGTTTTGTTTTCACCTTTTGGTTAATCTACCTAGAAAGCAAAGATATTGCGTCTTACCAAAGTAATTTACTGTGCTTCACACTGCCTTTATCAGGACGTAATATTACTTAAGAAAACCCAGTCTTCTCAATATTAAAACATCTAAGTTTTATTCACAACTGTGTAACCCTCTTTATTTGTCTTTAAAATCTTTTATTGTCACTTTGGATAAATAGATAATTAAGTACAGCTTTATAATGATCTATGCTGCAATTTAGTCAAATATTCAAACCTTTTGACAACTACCCCAAATCAAATTCCACATGGAGTCTTTTTGACCTCAAAGGATTTACCTCTCACCTTGTAAAAGAGAGATGTTAAACTAATTAGGTTTAGTTGGTCTATTAATTTATATAAGAAACATTATCTAAAAAGTGATGATGAACCTTCTTAGATTATATGTGTATGGATGCAAGCTATTAATATGTGTTCTAGAAATTGTATGAAATTCCTAAAAACCTGATATGTCCTCATATAATATTATCAATCATAATTCCAGTTATCATCTTAAAATATGTCATAGAAATTACAAAATTCTCATGTCAATTCTATTATAATGAACTCTCATCAGAACTTTAACCATGAATTTTTTTTTGTGTGTGTGGTAGGCGGGCCTCTCACTGTTGTGGCCTCTCCCGTTGCGGAGCACAGGTTCCGAACGCGCAGGCTCAGCAGCCATGGCTCACGGGCCTAGCCGCTCCGCGGCATGTGGGATCTTCACAGACTGGGGCGCGAACGCATGTCCCCTGCATTAGCAGGCGACTCTCAACCACTGCGCCACCAGGGAAGCCCTGATTATAATTTTTATGACTTGTTTGAAACATTGCTTTTCCTTAAGTTTTTGTTTTTACAGATTTAAGGAGACATTTTTCTTTTAAACTATGACTTACAGCAATTTAGTAAAGTATACTTTTGTAAACAACGATGACACATTTATTTTTTTCTCCCTATCTGACCCCTCAAGAATTTGGAAACTCTTAACGAGTATTCTTTTTTTATGACAATATAGTTCTTTGAATAATTTCAATAAGATTCTGTTCTCCTTGTAACAGGACACAATTGGAAACGGTTATATTACCAAGGCTTTGACTGGAATGTCATATTTGAGAATGTGCATATAATCAGATATGAGGGGACAGTGTTAAGGAACTCATGTTGACTTTTGAAGCCAATAAAGCCGTTGGAAAAAAAGTCTGGTACCTTGCTTTTCAGGATTACTGGCAGTCTTAACAGGTAATTAAAGAAGGTCACTTTCTGGCTGGCCCAAGAACCTCAAGATATTTGAGGGGCCTTGAAAAGACAGGAATTCATTCAAATCTACAGGGATTGCATGTAAAGTCTATTCTCTAGGATAAAAGCCATTTTTGTTAAAATATTTCATAAGCAATTAAAAGAAGCCAGAAGAATATACTACAAATATTACTGTTGGTTACCCCTGAGAAATGGCATTTTAAGTGATTTTTAATTACTTTTTTTAGCTTGACCATATTTCTATTTTTTTAATGACTATATATATATATATATACATTTGTTTTTGCTGTTATAGGAAAATAGAACAAAACACAATTCTCTGACTTGTGTCTCCCCAAGAAGTTTAGAGTGAATGGAATTCACAGATCACTAACTATTCTTTGCATCTTAATAGGCTTCTTTGAGTTGTTAATTATTCCAGGACTATAACCATTCAACGTATCTTACTGTGGTTTGAAGTATAAGTAAATATTGTTTTATTTCAATTGATTGATCATAAATCAAAGAATGAGTAATGAGTGTGATCACAAGTTCAGTATTTTAGTAATTCAGTGGTAAGCCAAATTGTGTGCAAAGTACCATGCTACATGAATAATTTCTCTTCTATTCCATAAACCTGAGAAAACAACTACAATAAGAGTTAATATGTTTAACGGCAAAAATTCTTTAATACCATTATATTTTACTCCAATTTCATCCTCTGGCCTTGAGCCATATTTGGTGGTTATTGTGTTGAATCACAGATAATTTGTGAAGCATTAAATGTCATTTTTAAATTCATTTGATTAATCACTTATGTTATTAATAGAAACCCTTGCACCAGGTTTTCTTTCCTGCTCTTCACCCACTTTATATTAGATTAGTCCCTACATCATGAGCTGCATAACTGTTAGAATATTTTCCTCTAAAGAGTTACAATAAAGGTGATTCTTGTTCAAATTTTAGAATATATAGGTATATCAACTCTGAGGTAGCTGAGTAACCTTTGAAAGGTTTCATGATGGTAATAGCTCAAGGATAAGATAGCAAATTTATCAGAAATATAAATAGGGCAACAGGCGGTAAGAAATATATCCAGGACTGAGTTCAGAAACCTGTAAGAGAGAATATAGATTTCATAAAGAAATGCAAACTGGATTTTCAATTGGCTATTATTCGCACTGAGACCTAGGTTAATCATTTAATGTTTACCAAATACAGTGAAGGGTAAATGTATAAATAGCTTTGCTGTTCAAAGTTTTCCAGAGTACTAACTTTTATAACTATTTTATTAGATTTCTTACAAGTAGACTTTTCTCATTTCTATGTTTCATTTATCGTTGACTTTCTTCTTCTTTTTTTCTTACATCTTTATTGGAGTATAATTGCTTTACAATAGTGTGTTAGTTTCTGCTTTATAACAAAGTGAATCAGTTATACATATACATATGTTCCCATATCTCTTCCCTCTTGCGTCTCCTTCCCTCCCACCCTCCCTATCCCACCCCTCTAGGTGGTCACAAAGCACTGAGCTGATCTCCTTGTGCTATGCAGCTGCTTCCCACTAGCTATATATTTTACATTTGGTAGTGTATATAAGTCCATGCCACTCTCTCACTTTATCACAGTTAACCCTTCGCCCTCCCTATATCCTCAAGTCCATTCTCTAGTAGGTCTGTGTCTTTATTCACGTCTTACCCCTAGGTTCTTCATGACATTTTTTTTTCCTTAGATTCCATATATATGTGTTAGCATATGGTATTTGCCTTTCTCTTTCTGACTTACTTCACTCTGTATGACAGACTCTAGGTCCATCCATCTCACTACAAATAACTCAATTTCGTTTCTTTTTATGGCTGAGTAATATTCCATTGTATATATGTGCCACATCTTTATCCATTCAGCTGATGATGGACAGTTAGGTTGTTTCCATCTCCGGGCTATTGTAAATAGAGCTGCAATGAATATTTTGGTACATGACTCTTTTTGAATTATGGTTTTCTCAGGGTATATGCCCAGTAGTGGGATTGCTGGGTCATATGGTAGTTCTATTTGTAGTTTTATAAGGAATCTCCATACTGTTCTCCATAGTAGGTGTAGCAATTCACATTCCCACTAGCAGTGCAAGAGTGTTCCCTTTTCTCCACACCCTCTCCAGTATTTATTGTTTCTAGATTTTTTGATGATGACCATTCTGACTGGTGTGAGATGATACCTCATTTTAGTTTTGATTTGCATTTATCTAATGATTAATGATGTTGAGCATTCTTTCACGTGTTTGTTGGCAATCTGTATATCTTCTTTGGAGAAATGTCTATTTAGATCTTCTTCCCATTTTTGGATTGGGTTGTTTGTTTTTTTGTTATCGAGCTGCATGAGCTGCTTGTAAACTTTGGAGATTAATCCTTTGTCAGTTGCTTCATTTGCAAATATTTTCTCCCATTCTGAGCGTTGTCTTTTGGTCTTGTTTATCTCCTTCTCTTCTGTTACTCCTTCTGTTTTGATTTTTTGTTTGTTTTGTTCCTCCTGTGTATTGCCTACATTTTGTGTGTGTGTGTGTGTGTGTGTGGTACGCGGGCCTTTCACTGCTGTGGCCTCTCCCATTGCAGAGCACAGGCTCCGGATGCGCAGACTCAGTGACCATGGATCATGGGCCTAGCTGCTCCATGGCATGTGGGATCTTCCTGGACCAGGGCACGAACCTGTGTCCCCTGCATCACCATGCTCTCAACAACTGCACCACCAGGGAATCCCTATTGTCTACTCTTAATTCCCTTAACTAGGTTATCTCAGCTAAAATCAGCTCTCCTCTTTATGTTACCTCTCCTTTATCACCTAAGCTTTGTCTACTTTTTTGTCAGGACCACTACCTACATCCAGTTTCTGTGCTTGTAATAAATTGTTTCTTTCCTTCTCAATTTGACAAAATTAAATTTGGGACAATTCTTGAAAATTTTCTTTGTCTTTGCATACATATTTTGTTTGTTTTTCTTAATAGGTGCAATAATTTAGTCTAAATATTTGCAACTCCTTTACTTGGTACTCTTTCACTTCTCTCCTTCCTCTATAAACTACACTTCCTCTGACCATTTCAATGATGTCCTTTTCGCCTTGTTTCTTGGCTTTTTTCTTCTTAACTAAATTTTAACTTTAAGGATTCCTGTATGGTCATAGCATGGTCCATTACTAGAGCAGTGTAGGCTTTCACCTTCTTCCAATCAAAACAATCAAACAAAAAGATAAAACAGAACAAATTCAAAACAAAATTAAAATTACACTTAGAACATTGCTCTCAAAAAGTTCCCATGTTATAGGAACCCTTCTTACTAAGACTAACCATATTGCATAAACTACAACTTTGGGGGAAAAAAAACAGGCATAAGTTTCTGTGACCTTGGATTTTGCATTGGTTTCTTAGATATGGCATCAAATGCACAAGCAACAAAAAGAACAAAAATAAACTGGACATTATCAAATTTAAAAATTTGTGCTTCAATAAACACCTTTTAAGAAAGTGCAAAAACAACCTGCAGATGGGGAAAAAATCATATATCTGAAAATGGATTTGTAGAATATATAAAGGACTCTTACAAGTCAATAATAAAAACATTTAACCCAACTAAAACTGGGAAAATATTCTGAAAAGACAATTATTCAAAGAAGATATACCAATAAACACATGAAAAGATGATCAATATTATTAGCCATGAGGGAAATACAAATCAAACCACAATGAGATACCACTTAATACCCACCAGGATGGTTATAATAAAAAGAAAAGCAAAACAAAACAAGTTTTGGTTAAGGTGTGGAGAAATTGAGCCCACACACTCTGCTGGTACAAATATAAATGGTGCAGCCACTTTGGGAAACAGTCTGGCAGTTCCTTAAATGGTTAAACAGAATTACCATGTGATCCAACTACTAGGTATATATCCCCCAATGAAAACATATGTCCTCACGAAAACCTGTATGAGAATATTCCTAGCTGTTCATAATAGCCAACGAATGGAAAAAGCCCAAATGTTTCTCAATCGATAAATAAAATGTGGAATATCCACACAGTGGAATGTTATTCAACAATAAAATAGAATTAATTACTAATACATTTTATAGCTTGTATGATCCTTTAAAACATTATGCTAAGTGAAAGAGTAACACAAAGGATCATATATTATATGTTTCTATTTATATAAAATATCCAGAATAGGAAAATCTAAAGAGACAAAATATAGATTTATGTTTGCCTAGGACTGGAGGGAATGGGGATATTTCGAGTGACTGCTAAATTTGTGGGGTTTCCTTTTGGGGTAATGAAAATGTTCTGGAATTGTACAGTGGTGATGTTTGCACAACTTTGTGAATGTACTAAATGCCATTGAATTGTATGATATGTGAGGTATATCTCAGCAAAGCCATTATTTAAAAAAAAAATCAGTTACAACTTTGTTCTAAATTGGTCCAAGTCTACAATACCCACTACCCCTCACCTCCTTTCACAGCCAGCCTGGATCATCAACAAAGTCAATATACTGTAAACCACTAAAGATTGATAGAGACCAATAGAAAAGCTAGACCCAAAGGATCGATGGTTCATTTTAAGAAGAGATTATATTTGGCTAGCCCTCGCACAAAAAGCAAGTTCTTCCAGACATTTTAATTTAGTGTAAGTCACTCATCCAAAGTTCAGAAAATATCTTTTTGCCCACCATACCTGGGATCTTCAAGCTCCAAAATGACACTCTAATGATCAATTAGTCTCTTGATACCTCTATTCCACTTATGCTAGCATTCGAAACTACCCATAACTTAAAGTCCCTGAATTACATATCCAGCCTAGAACATAGATATATCATAATTATTATCTTGCCATTCTTATTGACTATATTTCCTCAATGTATTGTGCTTTAAGTCAGTAATTCTGAAATATACCAACTATAAATTTCTCTTCTCCAATGTTCTGGTTGCTAAGCACTGCTGGGACACTGTGAGGTCACGGTTTCTAATATTAATTAAATCTTTAATACTATCTTTTATACTTATATGTGCCTATTGTAAACTTCCTTTGTCATTATCCATAATGGGTTTTCAACTTTTTAATTGTTTTCCTCAATTCTACCACACTCAATTGCTTCTGATGATTTGTCCACAATGTTCAGGAAAACTAGAGGCCATATAGAAACATCTCCCTTAGATTTTGCCCATTACCCTACAAACTAATCTCATGTACAGGTACCAATTATTTGTTTTCAGATTATTTAATTATCTTCCTCCATACTATGCATGACATCCTTACCAACCTGTACTCCAACTCTTCACCTCCAACTTTTAAAATTTATCTCATTAATATGCTGATCCTTAACCTTCTCTTCTTTTATATTCTCTTTCTCCTCAGCATATAATGTACTTAATTCCCTCATTTTTAAAACAGGCAATGAACACTTAGGCCTTCTCTAGCTAGCATACAATGTTTCTTCCCCTTCAAACTAAATTTCTTGAAAGACTGGGCTTCTTTCACTCTCTACCTTTCATTATTGTTTGTTCATTCATCTATCCATTCATGTATTCAATATATCTTTTTAACACCTATTCTATGACAGGGGCTTGTTACATGTTCTGGAGATACATCAGTGCATAAAACTGACAAAGATGTTGTCCTTCATGAGCATGGGGTTTACATTCTAGAACAGATAATTGAAAAAAAATCAAATGTATCACCATCAGATGGTGATTACAGGCACTAGAGAAAATGAAGCAGTAAATGGATAGAGAGTGCTGAGGGTAGTAATGATGTTTTATATAATTTATGATGTTCAGGTAAGGCCTATCTAATATGGTATAGAGGCTGAAGGAATGGAGAAAGATAGTCACTTGAAACTTGAGGTAAAAGAATTCCAGGCAAATGGAACAATGAGGGCACAGGCACTCCAGAGTTGGTAGGTGTGCTTGATATACCTGGGAAAGAGCAGCTGAATCAGAGAGAACAAGAGAGGAGTAGTAGGAGTTGAGAGCAGAGAGGGAATGATAGGAGGTCCTGAGAACATGTAGACTCTTTCAATCCATTTTAAGATAACTTTGCTTTTCTTTCTTATTGCAATGGGAAGAAATTGGAGGTTTTTTTGAGTGACAGAATCTGACCTATATTAGCAGGTTTCTTTGAGTTCCATGTGGAGAAATATTTGTGGGGGACAAGCAAAGAAACACAAAAGTCAGTTAGGAAACTATTGAGAAAATCTAGAAGATATGCTGCCATCTGGACTCGTAGTGTCTCTGGAGAAATGTCTATTTAGGTCTTTTGTTCATTTTTAAATTTTTTTCTTTTGATATTAAGTTGTATGAGCTGTTTGCATAGTTTGGATATTAACTCCTTGTAAGTCACATCATTTGCAAATATTTTATCCCATTCTGTGTGTTGTTTTTTCATTTTGGTTATGGTTTCCTTTGCTGTGAACACAAAAGTTCAAGCTTTTGAGTTCAACTAGGTCCCATTTGTTTATTTTTGTTTTCATTTCCATTACTCTCAGAGAGTGATTGAAAAAGATACTGCTGCAATTTATGTCAGAATGTGTTCTGACTAGGTTTTTCTCAAAGAGTTTAACACCGTCCAGTCTCACATTTAGGTCTTTAATATATTGTGAGTTTATTTTTGTGTATAGTGTTAAAGAATGTTCCAATTTTATTTTATTTATTTTTACATGTAGCTGTCCAGTTTTCCCAGCACAATTTATTGAAGAGACTGTCTTTCCATCATTGTATAGTCTTGCCTCCTTTGTTGTAGATTAATTGACCATAGGTGTGTGAGTATATTTCTGGGCATTTGATACTGTTCCATTGATCTATATTTCTATTTTTTGCCAGTGCCATATTGTTTTTTTGTTTGTTTGTTTGCTTTTGTTTTGATTTTTTTTTTGTGGTACATGGGCCTCTCACTGCTGTGGCCTCTCCCGCCATGGAGCACAGGCTCCGGACGCACAGGCCCAGCAGCCATGGCTCACGGGCCCAGCCACTCCACGGCATGTGGGATCCTCCCAGACCAGGGCACAAACCCACGTCCCCTGCATCAGCAGGTGGACCCTCAACCACTGCGCCACCAGGGAAGCCCACCATATTGTTTTGATTACTATAGCTTTGTAGTATATTCTGAAGCCAGGGAGCTTGATTCCTCCAGACATGTTTCTCTTTCTCAAGATTGCTTTGTCTATTCTGGGTCTTTTGTGTCTCCATACAAATTTTAAGATTTTTTGTTCTGGTTCTGTGAAAAATGCCATTGGTAATTTGATAGAGATTGCATTGAATCTGTAGATTGCTTTGGGTAGTATAGTCATTTTGACACTATTGATTCTTCCAATCCAAAAACATGGTATATCTTTCCATCTGTTTGTGTCCTCTTCAATTTCTTTTATCAGTGTCTTATAGTTTTCAGAGTACAGGTCTTTTGTCTCCTTAGGTAGGTTTATCCCTAAGTATTTTATTCCTTTTGATGTAATGATAAATGGGATTGTTTCTTAAATTTCTCTTTCTGAACTTTTTTGTTAGTGTATAGAAATGAAAGCTACAAGTTTTTTATTAATTTTGTAACATGCAACTTTGCCAAATTCATTGATGAGCTCTAGTAGTTTTCTGGTAGTGTCTTTAGGATTTTCTATGTTTACTATCATGTCATCTGCAAGCAGCAATGGTTTTAATTCTTCTTTTCCAATTTGGATGCCCTTTATTTCTATTTTTCTCTGATTGCCATAGCTAGGACTTCCAAAACTGTGTTGAAGAAAAGTGGCAAGAGTGGATATCCTTGTTTTGCTCCAGACCTCAGAGGAAATGCTTTCAGCTTTTCACATTTGAGCATGATGTGAGTTGTAGTTTTGTCGTATATAGCCTTCATTATGTTGAGGTATGTTCACTCTATGCCCACTTTCTGGAGAGTTTTTATCATAAATTGGTGTTGAATTTTGTCAAAAGATTTTTCTGCATCTATTGAGATGATCATATGGTTTTTATTCTTCAATTTGTTGGTGTGGTGTATCACTGATTGATTTGCAGATATTGAAAAATCCTTGCATCACTGGCATAAATCCAACTTGATTGTGGTGTATGATCCTTTTAATGTATTGTTGGATTCAGATTGCTAGTATTTTGTTGAGGACTTTTTGGTCTATGTTCATCACTGATATTGGCCTGTAATTTTCTTTCATTGTGGTATCTTTGTCTGGTTTTGGTATCAGGATGATGGTGGCCTCATAGAATGAGTTTGGGAGTCCTCCATCCTCTGCAAGTTTCTGTACCAATTTCAAATGACAGGTGTTAGCTCTTCTCTAAATATTTGATAGAATTTGCCTGTGAAGCCATCAGGTCCTGGACTTTGTTTGTTGAGAATTTTTAAATCACAGTTTCAATTTCAGTGCTTGTGATTGGTCTGTTCATATTTTCTATTTCTTCCTGGTTCAGTCGTGGGAGATTGTACTTTTCTAAGAATTTGTCCATTTCTTCCAGGTTGTCCATTTTATTGGCATAGAGTTGCTTGTAGTAGTCTCTTATGATCTTTTGTATTTCTGTGGTGTCAGTTGGAATTTCTCCATTTTTATTTCTAATTTTATTGAGTTGAGTCCTCTCTATTTTTCCTTGATGAGTCTTGCTAAAAGTTTATCAATTTTGTTTATCTTTTTAAAGAACAAGCTTTAATTTCATTGATCTTTCATATTGATTTGTCTCTATTTCATTTATTACTGTTCTGATCTTTATGATTTCTTTCCTTCTACTAACTTTAAGTGTTGTTTGTTCTTCTTTCTCTGGCTGCTTTAGGTGTAAGGTCAGGTTATTTATTTGAGACTTTTCTTATTTCCTGAGGTAAGATTTTTATTGCTCTAAACTTCTCTCTTGGAACTGATTTTGCTGCATCACATAGGTTTTGGATAGTTGTGGTTTCATTTTTATTTTACTCTAGGTATTTTCTGATTTACTCTTTGATCTGTTCAGTGATCTATTGGTTATTTAGTAGCATATTATTTAGCCTCCACATGTTTGTGTTTTCCACCATTTTTTTCTTGTAGTTTATTTCTAATCTCACAGTGTCATGGTCATCAAAGATGCTTGATATGATTTCAACTTTCTTAAACTTAAGGTTCGCTTTGTTGCCCAGCATGCGGTCAATCCTGGAGAATGTTTCTTGTGCACCTGAGAAGAATGTATATTCTGCTGCTTTGGATGGAATGCTCTATAAATATCAATGAAGGCTATCTGGTCTAATGTGTCCTTTAAGGCCTATGTTTCTTTATTGATTTTTTTGTGTGGATGATCTGTCCATTAATGAAAGTGGGGTGTTCAGTCCCCCACTATTATTGTGTTACTGTTGATTTCCTCTTTTATGGCTGTTAGTATTTGCCTTATATATTGTGGTGCTCCTATGTTGGGTGCAAATATATTTACAGTTGTTATATTTTCTTCTTGGATTGAAACCTTGATCATTATGTGGTATCCTTCTTTGTCTCTTATAACAGTCTTTATTTTATTTTATTATTATTATTATTTTTTTTTGGTATGTGGGCCTCTCACTGTTGTGGCCTCTCCCATTGAGGAGCATGGGCTCCAGACACGCAGGCTCCAGAGGCGCAGGCTCAGTAGCCATGGCTCACGGGCCCAGCCACTCTGCAGCATGTGGGATCCTCTGGGACCGGGGCACAAATCCGTGTCCCCTGCATTGGCAGATGGACTCTCAACCACTGAACAGTCTTTATTTTAAAGTATATTTTGTCTGATATGAGTATTGTTACTCCAGCTTTCTTTTGATTTCCGTTTGTGTAGAATACCTTCTTCTATCCCCTCACTTTCAGCCTATGTGTGTCCCTAGGTGTTAAGTTGGTCTCTTGTAGACAGCATATGTATGGGTCTTGTTTTTGTATCCATTCAGCCAGTCCATGTCTTTTGGTTGGAGCATTTATTCCATTTGAATTTAAGATAATTATCGATATGTATGATCTTATTGACATTTTAATTGTTTTGGGTTTGTTTTTGTAGGTTTTTTTTCTTCCCTTCCTCTTTTGTTCTCTTCTCTTTTGGTTTGATTACCATCTTTAGTGTTGTGTTTGGATTGCTTTACGTTTTTTGTGTTTATCTATTTTAGTTTTTCAATTTGCTATTTCCATGAGGTTTTGATACAGTAATTTATATGTGTACAAGGTTATTTTAAGTTGCTTGTCTCTTTCCTGCCTAAATAAGTTCCTTTAGCATTTGTTGCAAAGCTGGTTTGGTGGTGCTGAATTCTCTTAGCTTTTGCTTGTCTGTAAAGCTTTTGATTTCTCTGTCATATCTGACTGAGAGCCTTGCTGGGAAGAGTATTCTTGGTTGTAGTTTTTCCCTTTTCATCACTTTAAATATGTGCTACTCACTTCTGGCCTGCAGGTTCTGCTGAGAGATCAGCTGATAACCTTAAAGAAGTTCCCTTGTACATTATTTGTCGTTTTCCCCTTGTTGCTTTTAATATTTTTTCTTTGTCTTTAATTTTTTTTAAATTTGATTACTATGTGTCTCATTGTGTTCCTCCTTGGGTTTATCCTGCCTGGGACTCTCTGTGCCTCCTGGACTTGGATGCCTGTTTCCTTTCCCATCTTAGGGAAGTTTTCAGTTATTATCTCCTCAAATATTTTTCTCAGGTCCTTTCTCTCTCTCTTTTCCTTCTGGAACCCCTCTAAGGTGAATGTTGGTGTGTTTATTGTTGTCACAGAGGTCTCTTAGGCTGTCTTCACTTCTTTTCATTCTTTTCTCTTTATTCTGTTTCACTGCAGTTATTTCCAGCATTCTGTCTTCCAGGTCACTTATCCGTTCTTCTGCCTCAGTTATTCTGCTGTTGATTCCTTCTAGTGTATTTTTCATTTCAGTTATTGTATTATTCATCTCTGTTTTTTGTTCTTTAGTTTTTCTAGGTCTTTGTTAAACATTTCTTGAATTTTCTCAATCCTTGCCTCCATTCTTTTTCCAAGATCCTTGTTGATCTTCACCATCATTACTCTGAATTCTTTTACCATTAGGCTGCCTATTTACTTCACTTAGTTGTTTTTCTGGGGTTTTATATTGTTCCTTCATCTGGAACATATTCAATCTCTGCCATTTCATTTTGTGTAACTTTCTGTGATTGTGGTTTCCATTCTGCAGGCTGCACTATTGTAATTCTCCTTGCTTCTGCTGTCTGCCCTCTGGTGAATGAGTCTATCTAAGAGGGTTGTGCAAGCTTCCTGATGGGAGAGACTGGTGGTGGGTAGAACTGGGTCTTCTCCCTCTGATGGGCTGGGCTGTACTCAGTAAAACTTTAATCCACTTCTCTGCTGATGCATGTGTTCCTGCCTGTTGGTTGTTTGGCCTGAGATAACCCAGCACTGGAGCCTAAAGTCTGTTTGGTGGGGCTGATGGTGGCATCCAGGAGGGCTCATCCCAATGAGTACTTGCCAGAACTGCTGCTGCCAGTGTCTTTGTCCCCACAGTGAGCCATAGCCACCCCCCCCAACTTGGCAGAAGATTCTCCAGGACTAGCAGGTAGGTCTGTCCCAGTCTCTTATGGGGTCACTGCTTTTTCCCCCTAGGTCCTGGTGCACAGAAAACTTTGTGTGTGCCCTCCAAGAGTGGAATCTGTTTCCGCCAGTCCTGTGGAAGTCCTGCAATCAAATCCTGCTGACCTTCAAAGCCAGATTCTCTGGGGACTCCTCCTCCTATTACCAGACCCCCAGGCTTGGATGTCTGATGTGGGGCTCAGAACATTTACTCCAGTGGGAGAACTTCTGTGGTATAATTATTTTCCAGTTTGTGGTTTGCCCACCCAGTGTGTATGGGATTTCATTTTATCATGATTGTGTCCCTCCTACTGTCTTGTTGTGGTCTCTTTGTCTTTGGATGTTGGATATCTTTTTTGGTAGGCTCCAGCATTTTTTTGTCGATGGTTGTTCAGCAGTTAGGTGTGATTCTGGTGTTCTCATAACAGGGGATGAGCATACGTCCTCTACTCCACCGCATTGGGCTTATCTCTCTAATTCTTAATATATTTTGTTATGATCAAATTGTACTTCAACATTATTTCTATAATCTTCATGAAATAATATACCTCTGAAGAGATAAACATTTTACTTTCATTGTAGCCACTGACCTGCAAAGATATTTATGTGATCATATGGGATACATATTATTGCTAAACTAGGAGAATTGAATAAAAATAATTTTATAAGTGGCCAAATTAATATTTTATTAGTATGTGTGTATATATATATAGTGTATGTGTATTATTTCTATCTGTCTCTCTATCTCTACTTATCTATCTATCTATCTAACTATCCATGAGAATTTAGTTACCTACATTTCCCTATAGACTTCAATTATGCATTGCCAGATAGTAGGACTCCCTTGTAGTTCCTTTCACTTCTATTTTTCTAGGAGTTTTTATTTATATAACTCATAATTGAGTTTTCATCTTAATCAAGTGCTTTATGATTTTCTGAGAGAATTATTCTCTCCTTTATTCTCTTTATTGTGAATTATATTGGTAATTTTTTCTAATGTTGGAACATCTTTTCATTCTTGGAATAAAATACATCATAATATACTATTTTTTAAAAATATTCTGATGGATTCTATTTGCTATTACTTAGAATTTCCCAACCTTTATTCTTAAGAAATGTTGGCCTTTAAATCATTTTTCTTTATCTTTTTTTCTGATGTGTATTTTTGTGTATGCTTATTTGGTATTTCCATTCTATTTTAGTATTATGCTATCTTAATTATTCTGTATGTTTTTATGGGAAATTAATCCACACCCATTATTTAATTTATGATATTATGAGTACTTTGAACTTATACCTTCAGTCCAGATAATTAAATTTTCTATTTGAACATCTAGCCTCCTCTTTAATATCTCATGTGTCTTACTGCAATGGTGTCCTGTTTTTCCTGATTTTACTTTCACTCTCTCAACTCATCTCCCAAACTATCATAGGCATTTTTTTTTCCTGAATTACAAACTTCATTATGTTACTTGCCTGCTTAAAATGCTTCAGTGGCTTCCCATCAACTTGAGGATAAAGATTAATCTCCACACTTGTGATGAACTCCTCTTTCTATTCTTACTGTTGTTTATCTTTCCAGCCTCAACTCTTATTATTACATTTTTTTCCAAATATAATAATAATTTTACTTCTTCTAAGGAACCATGCTTTCCTTGGTCTCATTATTTTAAAATATGCTTTCTTTGTTATCTGCCCCTTAAATATTAATTAGATCTTTGTAATTCAACTAGAGAATGATTTCCTTTCAGAAACATTTTCTAATTTACCTTCCCCCACAATACTAAGGGAAAAGTCCTCCCTTTATGTTCCTTCTTTGTGACCATCTTATATCCAGTGCACTTATCATTTTGTATTGAACTGGTTAATTATTTTTGCCTATATTCCTCAATACATTAAGATGCTTGAGGGCACTTGCTATACATCTCTGTATTTTCAAACTTAGTACATTTCCAGGCACAAATTAGATAATCAATAAGTATTATTGAATAAATAAAATTCATAAAGCTACTGTGAAAACTGAACAGCTGGGATAAGGAGGAGCTGATGCTACCCTGACCAAATTCTGAGTACAAAATGACAAACTGGAAAGAAAGTAGAATCTGGGACAGCACAAAGAATACAGATGACCCTTGAACCATGAGGAGATTAGGGGAATCTACCCTCTAGGAAGTTGAAAATCTTCAAAGAATTTTATAGTTGGTCCTTCATATCTGCAGTTCCACATCTGTGGATTCAACCAACCACAGTGTATAGTACTTTAGTACATATTTATTGAAAAAAATCTGTGTATAAGAAGACTCAAACACAGTTCAAATCCATGTTGTTCATGGGTCAGCTGTAATTAAAATTAATTAGATTATATTAGGTCAGTTCTGGAGTCCACTTAAGTTTTGCCAAATTTTCATTGAAATGATAATTATAAAAACAAATACCATAATAGTAAGTAAAATGTATTTAGCACTGACTATATTCCAGGCACTGTGTCAGATAATTTGTATTAATCATCTTATCCTCATATTAATATAAATAAAATTATGCTTAGAAGAAAACTTGAGTTTGGAAAGATTAGCTTAAATGGTAAGGATGGGCGTTGTCTCCAGGCTTATCTGGCCTCTGATTTTTTTACTCAACCCACAAGTCATCTCTTGTTTCTTTACAGTTCTATTCCAATCATAATTGCTATTATAACAGCAGAAAAAATTCTTGTCATCTGATATTATCTGTAGTAGTATATAATTATAAATCTCATTTTTCTTAGTGCAGAATGCCAATTCTTTTATGTTTAAACTAACATATATTATTCCATAAATATTTAAACTGAAGTTTTATTTACTACTTGGTATCATTCAATAATTGTCAAATTATGACTTGAAAATAGATGTTAATGATCTAAATAAGTTTAATGATTTATGTATTGTCCATGCTTGTGTCCTTTATACTATTGAGTTAGTCCTCAATCTATCTGAAGTGTTGGTTTAAAAGTAAATTAGACAGTTTTAATATTTTCCTTTAATACTTTTTAAGATAAAGTTGTTCAGAATGAGTCTAGTGTGTGAGATTTAAAACAAATGTATAGATTCCCCATGTCTTTACATGACACAGCTGTCATTCTAATGCCATTGGAAAGCAGGTTTTCTTCACAGGTGTGTAGTTTCCTTTTAGAATACATAAACAATGCAATCATTTATAAATTAAGTCAGCATTTGGGTGAAACATTACTGTCAGATACGATTTGAGAGTTTCTGAAGAGAATAAGCTTCAATTTAGGGTAACATCTGGATCTTGTTATTTCAATAACTTTCCTCTGTTGTAAAATGCTACCTAATATGTACCTTCTGTCATTCTAATTAGTTTAGCTGTTATTGTAAGCTCCTGTCTTTAGTATCTCTGCTTTGAATCCATGTGAGTATCAAAATTGCTTAGAAACTAGCAACTACACAATTTTAAAGTCTGGGAACAGATGGTTCCTTTGAGTTAAAACTCAAACTGATAATGTGATTTTTACATATGCAGTTAACTTATTCTATCCCAAACTATTTAATTTAGTTTATTTGGTAATAATGTTAGCAGTCTTTTCTCTCTGTTCATTTTAAAAATTAATTAATTAATTATGTTAGTTATTATTTTTAAAATTGTGGTAAAATACTCATAACATTAAACATCTTAATCATTTTAAGTGTTCAGTTCATTGACATTAAATGCATTCATACTCTTGTGCAACCATCACCACCATCCATCTCCAGAACTCTTTTTATCTTGCAGAACTACAACTCTATAACCATTAAATGATAACTCCCCATTCCCCCTCCTCCCAGCCCCTGGCAATTGCATTTCTACTTCCTGTCTATATGTATTTGACTCCTATAACTACTTCATATAATTGAAAGCGTACAGTATTTGTCATTTTGTGACTGGCTTGTTTCATTTAACATAATATCTTTAAGGTTCATCTATATCGTAGCATGTGTCAGATTTTTTTTCCTTTTTTCCATTGTATGTATATATCACATTTTTTTATTCATCCTTGATGGGCACTTGAGTTGATTCCACCTTTTGGCTACTGTAAATAATGCTGCTATAAACATGAATATATAGCTATCTTTTTGAGACCATTTTCAATTATTTTGGGTATATACACAAGAGTGGAACTACTGTAGCATAATTCTATTATGCATGGTAATTCTATTTCATTTTTTCAAGAACCACCATACTATTTTCCACGGGAGCTGCACCATTCCTGAAAACACTGAACTAAGGTTCTTATTTATTCACATCCTTGCAACCACTTGTTATTTCTATTTTTTGATAGTAGCCATTTTAATAGGTATTATGTATATCTCATTGTGGTTTTGATTTGCTTTCCCCTATTGATTTGAAGCTTCTTATTTGAAGCTGTTGAGGATCTTTTCAGCTGTTTACTGGCCACTTGTGTATCTTCTTTGAAGAAAACACAATTCAAGTTCTTTGTTCATTTTTTAATCAGGTTGTATTTTTTGTCATTATGTTGTAGGCATTCTTTTTATATTCATGATATTAACCCCTGTTATGGACTGAATTGTGTTCACCCTTCAAATTCATATGTTGAAGCCCTAATCCCCCAGTGTGATTGTATTTGGAGATAGGGCCTATAAGGAGGTAAAGATGAAGTGAGGTCATTATCGATTGAAGAAAATGCACAACATAAAAGTAGAGAACTATGTTTTATTTGGTGGACTTAAGCTGCATACAGCCTCTCAGAGAGCTCTGAGGGACTGTTCCAGAAAGGTAAGGGAGGAGCCAGGACATGTAGGAGTTTTTGCTGAAAAAAAATGTAGTTAAACATCAAAAGATTAATGCTAATCACAAAAAACAACTTCTCAAGTTAATGACTTTAGTGTTTTTCTATATATGGGAAAATGCAAGAGTCCAGACTTATTGAAATAATTTATTTGATACATATCTTAACTATCTAGGTCCAGGATCCTGTTTTTCTCTGCCCTGAATTCCCCTCAGTGTACACTGTTGGGGGTGGCTGCAGTGGCTGATGGCTTTATGACTCAACATCTTTTGTTTACTGAAATGGAAGGTGATATTGTTTGTCCACATCACAGAGGTGGGGCTCTGATCCCATAGGATTAGTGTCATTTTAAGAAGAGACACCAGAGAGTTCTGTCTTTCCACCATGTGAGAATACAGCAAGAAGATGGCCATCTATAAACCAGGAAGTGTGCCCTTACCAAAAACTGACCCTTCTAGACATTGATCTAGGACTTCCAGCTTCCAGGGCTGTGAGAAAATTAATTTCTGTTGTATAAGCCATCCAGTATATGGTATTTTGTAATGACAGCATGAACAGACTAATATAACCCTGTATCACATGTATTATTGCAAATATTTTTCCTATTATGTGAGTTGAATTTTCACTCTGTTGATTATGTTCTCTGATACACAGAAGAGTTTAATTTTCATGTAGTCCAATTTATCTATTTGTTCTTCTGTTGCCTTTGCTTTAGGTATTACATATACAAAATCATTGCCAAATCTGATGTTATGAAGTTTTTCCTGTTTTCTTATAAGAGTTTTTTATAATTTTAGCTCTCACATTTAGGGCTTTTATTCATTTTGGCTTAATTTGTGTATATGGTTTAAGGTAAGGGTCCAACATTGTTCTTTTGCATGTGGATTTCCAGCTTTCACAATACCATTTGCTGAAAAGACTACTATTTCCTCATTGAATCACCTTGGCAACTTTGTCAAAAATCATTTGACCATATGTGACAATTTACTTTTGTACTCTCTCTTCTATTCCAGTTGTCTACATGTCTGTCCTTATGTTACCACCACATTGTTTTGAATACTGTAGCTTTGTAGTAAGTTTAACATCAGGAAGCATGAGTCTTCCAACTTCAGCTTCTATTTTCAGAATTGTTTCAGCTTTTCTGGGTCCCATGAGATTCCATATGAATTTTAGAAAAAAAAAATCTATGTCTGAAAAAAATGTGGCATCTTTCTTAATAATATTAGGT
This sequence comes from Stenella coeruleoalba, assembly GCF_951394435.1. NCBI lineage: Eukaryota > Metazoa > Chordata > Mammalia > Artiodactyla > Delphinidae > Stenella > Stenella coeruleoalba. The sequence goes on along the minus strand of NC_137152.1, from coordinate 71,846,950 downwards.
CACTAAATCCATGAATATCAGATATCTTTTCATTTATGGATATCTTATTTAATTCCTTTCAGCAATATTTTGTGGTTTTCAGTGTACAAGTCTTTTGATTCCTTGGTTAAAGTTAAATTCTAGTATTTTATTGGTTTGGGTTTATTATAAATACAATCATTTTCTTAAATTCTTTTTCAGATTATTCACTCATAGTATATAGAAACACAGCTAAGTTTTGAGTGTTGATTTTGTATCCTGCAGTTTTGCTGTATTTGACTATTAGTTCTAACAGGCCTTTTGTGTGTGTGTGTGTGTTTGTGTGTGTGTCTCTGTGTAAATCTAGGTTTTCCTACATATAATATTATGTCATCTGTGAAAGAAATAATTTAACTTCCTTTTTTCACAATTTTAATGCCTTTATTTCCTTTTTCTTTCTTTCTTTCTTTCTTTTTTTTTTTTTTTTTTTTTTTTTTTGTCTAATTGCTCTGGCTAGGATTTCCAGTACTATGTTCAACAGAAGTGGCAAAAAACAGGCATCCTTGCCTTGTTCTTGATCTTAGAGGAAAAGCTTTCAATTTTTCACCAATGGGTATGATTTTACCTTTGGGCTTTTCATACATGATCTTTATTATGTTGAGGTCATTTCCTTCTATTCCTAGATTGTTGAATGCTTTCATCATAAAACGGTGTTAAATTTTGTCAATTTATTTTTCTGCATCAATTGAGATAATCAAGTAATTTTTGCCTTTGTTTTTATTAATGCAGTGTTTTACACTGGTTCTCTCAGGGTGAACTGTCTTTACATTCCAGGAATAAATCCATATTTCTCATCATATATAATCCTCTTAATGTCCTGTTGAATTCTGTTTGCTAGATTTTGTTGATCGATTTTCATCAATATCCATCAGGAGTATTGGTCTGTAGTTTTCTTTTCTTGTAACTTCCTTGTCTGGCTTTGGTCTCAGGGTAATGCTGGCCTCATAGGATGAATTTGTAAGTTTTCCCTCTTGAATTTTAACATTTCATATTTTTCCCCACATATATACCAACTATATACTATACCAATATATAATCACTTTGCATAGATGGCTACAAATTGTCACATTAATACAACAGGGATTACAGGGTCATTTCTAAAACATGCCTTTTTCTTATCTTATGTTCTGAAGTTGAAATTTCAAACGAGTTTCTTCATCACAGATAGCGGTCCTATCTGGTTCATCCTACCCTTTCCAGACACATTACAGCTGAATTGTCATTGAAAGATAGTGAGAAAGGTACTGGGTTATATACATGACTTTGACACTATGGTAGGCAGAATGATCGCTCCCACTCCCAATCATGCCCAGGTACTAACCACTGGAATGTGTAAATATTTTACATGACATTGGAAAAATTATCTTTATAAATATAATTAAGGTATAGAGGTTGCCCTGCATTATCCAGGCAGGCCCAATCTAGTCAATTAAGCCCTTAAAAGCAAAGAAAAAAATTTTTTTGGCTGTGTTGGGTCTTCATTGCTGTGCACAGGTTTTTCTCTAGTTGCTGCAAGTAGGGCTACTCTTCGTTGTGGTGCATGGGCTTCTTATTGTGGTGGCTTCTCTTGTTGCAGAGCATGGGCTCTAGGCCTGTGAGCTTCAGTAGTTGCAGCACGCAGGCTCAGTAGTTGCGGTGTGTGGGCTCTAGGGTGCACAGGCTTCAGTAGTTGTGGCTAGTGGGCTCTACAGAGCAGGCTCAGTAGTTGTGGTGCACAGGCTTTGTTGCTTCACGGCATGTGAGATCTCTCTGGACCAGGGCTCGAACCCGTGTCCCCTGCATTGGCTGGCAGATGACCACCAGGGAATTGGCCACCAGGGAAGTCCCAAGAACACTTTTGATCTGGAGTCTGAGATGCAGCAGGAGGAGAAATCAGAGATTAAATATATTTACCCAGTATTGCTGTAAGGAGCCACATGGAAAGCATAAGAAGGGAGATGAATAGTATCTAGTAAGAAAAACATCCTTGCCCACAATTGGTAAGGAAGTAGGATCTTAGTCATATAACCCTAAGGAACTCAATTTTCCAGCAAATTCAATTATCTTATAAGTATAGTTTTTACAGATCCTACAATAAGAAACACAGCTCTACCAACACCTTGATAAGAGTCTCATAAGATCCTGAGCACATGACCCAGTTGGGTCTACCCAGATTTCTGATCCTCAGAAGCTGTGACATAATAAATCTGTGCAATTTTAAGCAGCTAAGTTTGTGTTTATTTATTATGGAAGTAACAGAAAATTAATACTGACACTCACTAGTTGTGTGTCTTTGGAAAAACTAACTAAACTCATAGGACTTTGTGTCCTAACTAATTCATCAAATATGTGAATGTTTTCTTTTGTATATGTTATCAGTCATTCAAAGACATCTGTGGAAAGATATAAAGTTGATTAACACACAATCCTTATCCTTATCTGGAGGTAGTACTATAAATGATGGCTAAGGTATCTTCAGGTACTAAAATTTTATAACTGTATTTTAAACATATATCACATGAATGCTGATAATACTTCATGGAAGCTGAATGATGGTATTTAATCCCCTCTTTAAAATAATTCATGATTCATAGTACTGAGATTTGAGTCCTTGGTGATGGTCACTCTGAACTTTTAATTAAATCCTGTTTAAAAAAACAGTCCTTAAATATTAATAACATGATACAATAAATAAAAAATTGAAGTCAATTACATAGAAAAATACATGGAGAAATATGCACTATAAATCTAATAGTGAAAGAATCAGAAAGGAACACTATTAGAAAAGTTATAACATTTTTGTTTTGTTTGGAAGTTTATTCATAGAAGAGAACTTTTACTATAAGGTAAGAGACTTTGAATTACAAATATTTCATTTGATGTCCATAAATATAAGTGACATTTAAATGAAAATAATGGCAGAATTCCCAAACAAAAAGTGACTTTAGCAGTTTGAAGTAATTTCAGAAAGCTTTGCATTCATAATAAACTTTGTTTTCATTTTAATATCTAAATTGAAATTAAATGTGCTAAAGATTGTTTATAAATTTTACAGGATTTAAAAGCAATAGTAAGAGCCATCTTTAAAAATAATAGTTTCACCTTTTAATAGGTAGAATGCATTAAACATAGCAAAATGTATTGTTTTTACAAAAAAGAAGCACAGGGCTTTCCACCCACAGGGACTGGATAACTAAATACTAACAACTTCAAGATATATTTTTAGAATAACATCTATTGTAATTTCAGTTTGTCAGTCATACAATCAATTAAAAATCAATTTAAGACTATCTCTAGAGACAGAGTGTAGAATTAAAATCAATATGTGCATTCATCTTAACTAACTGTATATTAGAGGTAACATCTTATTAAAATTAGTGTTGATACAATACAAAGTTGAAATACAAAGTTGTTCATGGCAGATGACCCAGAAACTATTCTTTCTTTGTTTGATTAAAATGCATATCTACCAGTACTTCAATGATTTTTCCCTAGGACTTCTAAATGGAATAAGCATTCTGTGATAAAAAAAAGAATCATGAAATAATGTATGTGTTCATTGTGAGTGAGTTTGAGCTGAGCTTCAACTGAATGACTCATGCTTTATTTGCACTGCCATTATCTAGCAATCACCCTTTAACTCCCTTTAGGCTTTCCCATCTTAAACATTCTAAGTACCTAAAGTTACCTAAACTCCCATAGCAATTATCAAAAGAAAACAAGTGGGTAAATCCTGCAAGAAAAAGAAAGAACAACTAGAACACAAAATTATCTTATGTGTATTACACCTCCTTTTACCTCCCCCTCTTAAAACAGTGGCTATATGTTAGTAAATTATTGGTATAGAAGCTGTACTTATAGATCTTACACATTTGTATTTGAATGTTAACAATGTATTTTCTGTAAATAAAATTTCATTACTAGAAAGAATGGTTGGCATACACTCTGGGAAATCTGGTGACAACTAAATAAAAAAATAAGTTGGAGTGAGAGTGTCCATAAAAATATGGGAAATAGCTGTGTTACTAGTCTCTTAAGTGTCATAAGATCAGATAGCAAGGGAAAACACTTATGACTTACTTTTTTTTTAAAAAAATGTCATTTTAACAAATAGAAAGTATGACCTTAAAAAATAATAATGACTTTATTGTTTCATACAGAATTGTTGGATTTTTCCTGTTTTGAGTGACTAGTGTTTCCTACACTGTTAGTCATGCATTGAAGACCCTAGGTAACCAGGGCAATATTAACTCAAGTAACATGGGAGGAAATTTATTTAAGCATGACCACAACCCTTGGCCACCCTAGAAGTGCATTTGTCTAGGAATTAATCTTTTGTGGAACAATGTTACTTCAAATGTTCAAGTACAATTGACCTTAAAATTGACCAAACAATTCCCTATACTTAAAATTGTGAAATGATATAACTCAGTGATATTATGGTAAACTGATCTGTATTTAAGGTGTTGCCCAAAATATTGGATAAAATGACAAAAATGTTCACAATTGTATGGCATTGCTTCAATGGCTTGTATTATATTTTCTGGGAAACAGCACGATTTTGAATGGTGTTGTTTCTAGAGCAAGGACTAAGGCACAAGAAAGACCAGCTATGTGACCTTACACAAATGATTTACACTGTACGTTAATAGGTTTCCTGACATAAATTAGTAATTTTAAATACATAATGTTCAAAACTGTTGTGTACATTAAATAAGATAACGTATGTTAAACATATAGAGAATATAAGGTGCCTCAACTAAAGTTAATCTGCTTTGCCTTCTATACTTCTTTATTACAATGAGATTATTAAATGGTGTTTTAAATTTGTATATAACATATACCTTTTAAAGTACATTTACGTCTGTCACTTCAGTAAATCCCCTTAAACTAAAGCTATGGAATTTGTAGCATTATAATAACCATTGAGTTTCCCATAACGTTACATAAAAAAACACAGAAAAACTATATAGAAAAGTTAAATGACATTCCCATCATCATATGGTGACCGATATATGATTTAAACCTAATCAGGATTCTAACTCAAAGGCTGCTGCTCCTTGTATTGTATTACACTGCCTTTCAAGAACATTTAAACACTATTAGGAAAGAGCACATGACATCCAAACATAAGATCCGAAAACTGACAGAAACAGTCACAAATGTTGGGAAGAAATTTCAGAGGAAGGATAAGGTTGAGCCCTTGTTTTCCAGAGTTTGTGTCCAAAACTTTCAGGGAATGTATAACTTATGCTATCTGTTGATCAACATACTAGATGAATGACAATGGTATTCTATTTGCTCCATATGGAATGAAAATCTTATACTCTCTGTCCTTTTTTTTTCAATATTTAAATATCAGTGACACATTTGTCTAAAATGATTTAGGTATAAACTGCTTGAGTGTGGACCAGATGATATTTTAAAATTTAGCTTGCTATTATTTTTAGCTTCCTAACGTTGTTTATAAAGTTTATGAACTGTTTGTTTATTTTATGTATTTCACACTTTCTGTGAAAGCAAGAGTAATCTAGAAATAATTAATGACCCATTATTTTGTTATTGAGTTATTTTATGTTTCAGTTCTCTAATTCACTTCAGTGAATCTTTATATTTAACACTACCATGCTGGGGCTTATGGTTATCCAATGGTGAACGACAAAAGGCCAGTCATACTCACACAGGGCTTAGGATGAAGACTGAAGATAATGTGAAATGAGACAAAAGTGGTACACAGGGATGAGACCATACAGAGCTTTAAAAGCCAAATTAGATAGGCTCATCTTTATTTTAATAGCAACAGGAATGCTCTTAAAGTGTTTTAGGTAAGGGAATAAGGTTTGCAGGTGAGAAAGAGGAGAGACAAAAATCACATTGGTGTTGTGAAAAGGTCCTTCCTGAGGGGAAGGAAATATTATTTGCATCTCAAATATCTACTTCAGAGTAAATAAATAGAGGGAATATAACTAACATTCTTATTTTTGTAACACTTCATTAAAGCATAGCATACATGTAGAAAAGTATATAAAAATATATCAGGTCAATGAATTATCTTAAGATAAAAAACTCATGCAACCCCCACAAAGATAAAGAGGTAAGACATTACCAGCACCCTGAAATAACCCTTCAGGCTCCTTCTCAACCAAAATCTCTTTCTTCTAGAAAAGTAGCCAGTATTCTGACTTCTAAAATCATAGTACAGTTTTACCATTTTCTTTTGAGATTTACATAAGTGGAAGCATAAAAATGTATTATTTTGTGTCCAGCTCTTTTTGATCAACATCATCTGTGAAGTTCATTCTTACATGTAAAGGTATTTTTTTTTATATCCAGTAATCCATGAAATAAATATGTCACAATTCATGTGTACATTCTACTGTTGGATATTTGTGATGCTTGTAGTTTGGGCTACATGAATAATGTTACAATGAATATTCTGTTACATGTAATTAGGTTCACATAATCATAAATTTCTGATGGGTATATACATAGGAGTGAAACACAGTGGTCATACGTTCTGTATATATATAAATTTAGTAGATAATGCAGAGTTTTCCAAAGTGGTTATACAAATTTATATCTCTGTTGTCAGTATATGAGTTCCAACTATCCCATATCCTTGCCAATATTGTTATTATTTTAACATTTGTTATTCTATCCAGAGGGTCTATCACTGGAAAGATGTAACTTTAATTTGTATGCACCAAATTGCACAGGTTCAAAATATAAACACCATATTTCATAGAATGAAAGTGAAAATAGACAAATCCATCATAGTGGGAAAATTTAACACATCACATTGAGTAACTGATATAACAAGCAGAAAAAAAAAATGTCTTCAGAAGGTTTAATCAACAAAATTCACAAAACTGACCCTATTTACATATTTGACATTGCAAAAAACTGTTAAATCATTATTATTTTCAAATGCACGTGTAACTTTTACCCAAACTGAGCACATTATGAGTCAAAAAACAAATCTAAACAAAGTTAAAAACACTGACATCATTCAGAATGTATTCTCTGGCCACAGTGGAATTAAATCTGAAATCAGTAACATAATGTAAAAAGATCCAAATACTTAGAAATTAAATAATACACTTCAAAGCAATTCAAAGTCATCATAATGAAAAGTAGAAAAAAATGTTTTATTAGAAAAAAGAACATACAGCATATTAAAACTTGTGGAACTAAGCAAATCTGTGCAGAGAAAAAAATTTATATCAATAACTTTATATATTAGAAAAGGTAGATCACTAACCAATAGCTATTGAATTACAATTGAATTGAATTAAATTACAAAACAATTCATCTAAAGAATGAGTAAATGGACATATTATTACATACTAAAAAAAGTAGAAGGAAGAAAATAGTAAATATATTAATGTAAGTCACAACAAACACAGTTGAAATAATTAAGAAGGACAAATGTGGACTCTTTGAAAACTCATGTTTGATAGACATTTAGCAAAATTGAGCAAAATAAAAGTAAGTAAATAGATTGATAGATATATAAGTAAATAAATAAGTCACAAATTTTAAGTATAAGGGATCAAAAAGTGGTATCACTATATATTTTACAGATACTGCAAAGATTTTAAAAGAATATAATGAACAATTTAACAAAAGTAAATGTAAAATTTTACATAAAATTTATGAATTCTTAGAAAAACCTAAATTACCAAAACTAATGAAAAATAAAATAATGAACATTACTGTATTATTAAATAAATGAATTATTTTTAAAATTAAACTATTAAATTGGCAACTAAAACCCTTCCCACAAAATTCTATAGTGCCACATATACTCACTAGTGAATTCTCCAAACTTTTAATGAAAAAATGACACCAATTTTACAGAACTTCATCTAGAAAAACAAAGAAGGAAGGAGAGGGAGAGAGAAAGAGAGAGAGAAAATAAAAGGGAGATTGAAAGAAGGAAAGAGAGAGAGAGAGAGACAAGTCAATTTATGGGACCAGGATAACTCTGTAAAGAACAAATAACAGGACAGGAAACTTAGATACTAATCATTTTTATAAACATAAATACAAAAATTTTAAAGAAAATAAAATGAATCTAATGATTTTTTTTAAGTATAGTATATTATGAACAAGTTGGGTTTATTTCAGTATGCAAAGTAGATACAATATTTAAATAAAAACCAATATGTTTCATCACATTAATAGAATAAAGTACAAAATCATCTTCATAAATGCAATGCAGAATAAAGATTTGTACAGATTTTACAATCATTCATGGTAAAAACCCTTTGTAAAAGAGGAATGAATATAAGGAATTTCTTTAATCTAGCAGAGTACTTACAAAAAGTAGTTCAAATTAAAATATCAAATACTACTAAAAGGCTTATACATAAAAATAGCAGAATCCAACATCATTGGTATTTATTGCTGTTCCTGCTTCTCAGAGTCAACAACATTCATCAAATTTACTTATTTTCCTTAGTGTTTGCTTCAATATATCTAAATAACTTTAAATTTTATTTCACAGAGACCTCTTTCATTCAACTCTTCATCTTTCCAACTGTATTTTTTTGTGTGTGAGCCAGTTGCACAGCTTTTATTATGGGATTTTATTCCCTTTCTATCCCCAACTCTCTCTCTCTTTCTCTCAACACTTATTCCAGCAACTTCTTAAGAAAGAATCCATGGAAGGTAAATTTCATGCCTGAAAATCTTGTTTTTTCTATTGTATTTAATTGATGGTTTACTTGCTTATACAATTCTACATCAAAAACATTTCTCTCAGAATTTGTATAACCACTGTGGAAAACTGTCAGCATTATCTATTAAGTTATATATATATATATATATATATATATATATATATATATATATATATATATACAGAACCTATGACAAATGTATTTCACTCCTATGTATATACCCAACATAAATTTATGATTACGTAAACCAAAATAAATGTAACAGAATATTCATTGCAACATTATTCAATGGAACAGGATAGAAAGCCCAGAGATAAACCCACACACCTATAGTCAATTAATCTATGACAAAGGAGGCAAGACAATACAATGGAAGAAAGACAGCCCCTTCAATAAATGGTGCCGGGAAAACTGGACAGCTACATGTAAAAGAATGAAGTTAGAACACTCCTTAACACCATACACAAAAATAAGTACAAAAAGAATTAAAGACTTAAATGAAAGACTGGACACTATAAAACTCTTAGAGGAAAACATAGGCAGAATATGACTGTTTATTTTTTAAGTTTTCTTTAACATCTTTATTGGAGTATAACTGCTTTACAATGGTTTATTAGTTTCTGCTTTAAAACAAAGTGAATCAGCTATACATAACATATATCCCCATATCTCTTCACTCTTGAATCTCCCTCCCTCTCACCCTCCATATCCCACCCCTCTAGCTGGTCACAAAGCACCAAGCTGATCTCCCTGTGCTATGTGACTGCTTCCCACTAGCTATCTATTTTACATTTGGTAGTGTATATGTCCATGCCACTCTCTCACTTTGTCCCAGCTTACACTTCCCCCTCCCAATGTCCTCAAGTCCACTCTCTAGTAAGTCTGCATCTTTATCCCCATCCTGCCACTAGGTTCTTCATGATATATATATATATATTCAATATATATGTGTTAGCATACAGTATTTGTTTTTCTCTTTCTGATTTACTTCACTCGGTATGACAGACTTTAAGTCCATCCACCTCACTACAAATAGCTCAGTTTCATTTCTTTTTATGGCTGAGTAATATTGCATTGTATATATGTGCCACATCTTCTTTACCCATTCATCTCTTGATGGACACTTAGGATGCTTCCATGTCCTGACTATTGTAAATAGAGCTACAATGAACATTGTGGTACATGATTCTTTTTGAATTATGGTTTTCTCAGGATATATGCCCAGTAGTGGGATTGCTGGACCATATGGTAGTTCTATTTTTAGTTTTTTAAGGAACCTCCATACTGTTCTCCATAGTGGCTGTATCAATTTACATTCCCACCAACAGTGCAAGAGGGTTGCCACTGAGAAGCAAGAAGAACTACAATCTGGCAGCCTGTGGAACAAAAACAACATTCACAGAAAAATAGACAAGATGAAAAGGCAGAGGGCTATGTACCAGATGAATGAACAAGAGAAAACCCCAGAAAAACAACTAAATGAATTGGAGATAGGCAACCTTACAGAAAAAGAATTCAGAATAATGATAGTGAAGAAGATCCAGGACCTCGGAAAAAGAATGGAGGCAAAGATTAAGAAGATGCAAGAAATATTTTAAAAAGACCTAGAATAATAAAAGAACAAACAAACAGAGATGAACAATATAATACTTGAAATGAAAACTACACTAGAAGGAATCAATAGCAGAATAACTGAGGCAGAAAAACGGATAAGTGACCTCAAACACAGAACGGTGGAATTCACTGCTCTGGAACAGAATAAAGAAAAAAGAATGAAAAGAAATGAAGACAGACTAAGAGACCTCTGGGACAACAATAAATGCAACAACATTCACATTATAGGGGCCCAGAAGGAGAAGAGAGAGAGAAAGACCAGAGAAAATATTTGAAGAGACTTTAGTCAAAAACGTCCCTAACATGGGAAAGGAAATAGCCACCGAAGTCCAGGAAGCGCAATGAGTCCCATATGGGATAAACCCAAGGAGAAACATGCCGAGACACGTAAAATCAAATTGGCAAAAATTAAAGACAAAGAAAAATTATGGAAAGCAGCAAGGAAAAAAATGACAAATAACCTACAAGGGAACTCCCTTAAGGTTAACAGCTGATTTCTCAGCAGAAACTCTACAAGCCAGAAGGGAGTGGCATGATATACTTAAAGTGATGAAAGGGAAGAACCTACAACCAAGATTATTCTACACAGCAAGGATCCCATTCAGATACAATGGAGAAATCAAAAGCTTTACAGACAAGCAAAAGCTAAGAGAATTCAGCACCACCAAACCAGCTCTACAACAAATGCTAAAGGAACTTCTCTAAGTGGGAAACACAATAGAAGAAAAGTATCTACAAAAACAAACCCAAAACGATTAAGAAAATGGTCATAGAAACATACATATCAATAATTACCTTAAATGTGAATGGATTAAACGCTCCAAACAAAAAAAGAGAGACTTGCTGAATGGATACAAAAACAAGACCCATATATATGCTGTCTACAAGAGACCCACTTCAGACCTAGGGACACATACAGACTGAAAGTGAGGGGATGGAAAAAGGTATTCCATGCAAATGGAAATCAAAAGAAAGCTAGAGTAGCTATAAACATATCAGATAAAATAGACTTTAAAATAAGGAATGTTGCAAGAGACAAGGAAGGACAGTACATAATGATCAAGGGATCAATCCAAGAAGAAGATATAACAATTATAAATATATATGCACCCAACATAGGAGCACCTCAATACATAAGGCAACTGCTAATAGCTATAAAAGAGGAAATCAACAGTAACACAGTAATATTGGAGGACATTAACACCCCAATTAAACCAATGGACAGATGATCCAAAATGAAAATAAATAAGGAAACAGAACCTTTAAATGACACAATAGATCAGATAGATTTAATTGATATTTATATGACATGCCATCCAAAAACAGGAGATAAAACTTTCTTCTCAAGTATGGATGGAACATTTTCCAGGATAGATCACATCTTGGGTCACAAATCAAGCCTCAGTGAATTTAAGAAAATTGAAATCATATCAAGCATCTTTTCTGACCACAACACTATGAGATTAGAAATGAATTAGAAGGAAAAAAAAGTGAAAAAACACAAACACATGTAGGCTAAACAATACGTTACTAAACAACAAAGAGATCACTGAAGAAACCAAAGAGAAAATCAAAAAATACCTAGAGATAAATGACAATGAAACCACGATGATCAAAAACCTATGGGATGCAACAAAAGCAGGTCTAAGAGGGGAGATTATAGCTAAACAACTCTACCTCAAGAAACAAGAAAAACCTCAAATAAACAATCTAACCTTACACCTAAAGGAACTAGAGAGAGAAGAACAAACAAAACCCAAAATTAGCAGAAGGAAAGAAATCATAAAGAGCAGAGCAGAAATAAATGAAATAGAAACAAAGAAAACAATAAAAAAGATCAATAAAACTGAAAGCTGGTTCTTTGAAAAGATAAACAAAATTAATCAACCATTAGCCAGACTCATCAAGAAAAAGAGTGAGAGGATGCAAATGAATAAAATTAGAAATGAAAAAGGAGAAGTTACAACAGAAACCGCAGGAATACAAAGCAACCTAAGAGACTACTACAAGCAACTCTATGACAATAAAAAGGAAAACCTGGAAGAAATTGACATATTCTTAGAAAGGTATAATCTTCCAAGACTGAACCAGGAGTAAACAGAAAATATGAACAGACAAATCACAAGTAATGAAATTGAAACTGTGATTAAAAATCTTCCAACAAACAAAAGTCCAGGACCAGATGGCTTCACAGGTGAATTCTATCAAACATTGAGAGAAGAGCTAACACCCATCCTTCTCAAACTCTTCCAAAAACTTGCAGAGGAAGGAACACTCCGAAACTCATTCTATGAGGCCACCACCACCCTGATACCAAAACCAGACGAAGATAATACAAAAAAAAAAAACCAACTACAGACCAATATCATTGATGAATATAGATGCAAAAATCCTCAACAAAATACTAGCAAACAGAATCCAACAACACATTAAAAGGATCATACACCAAGATCAAGTGGGATTAATCCCAGTGATGCAAGGATTCTTCAATATATGCAAATCAATCAATGTGATACACCATATGAACAAATTGAAGGATAAAACCCATATGGTAATTTCAATAAATGCATAAAAAGCTTTTGACAAAATTCAGTACCAATTTATTATAAAAACTCTCCAGAAAGTGGGTATAGAGGGAACTTACCTCAACATAATAAAGGTCATATACAACAAACCTACAGCAAACATCATTCTCAATGGTGAAAACCTGAAAGGATTTCCTCTAAGATCAGGAATAAGACAAGGATGTCCACTCTCACCACTATTATTCAACACAGATTTGGAAGTCCTAGCCATGGCAATAAGAGAAGAAAAAGAAATAAAAGGAATACAAATTGGAAAAGAAGAAGTAAAACTGTCACTGTTCACAGATGACATGATACTATACATACAGAAACCTAAAAATGCCACCAGAAAACTACTAGAGCTAATCAATGAATTTTGTAAAGTTGCAGGATATAGAATTAATTCGCAGAAATCTCTTGCACTCCTATACAATAATGATGAAAAATCTGAAAGAGAAATTAAGGAAACACTCCCATTTACCATTGCAACAAAAGGAATAAAATACCTAGGATTAAACCTACCTAGCAAGACAAAAGACCTATATGCAGAAAACTATAAGACACTGATGAAAGAAATTAAAGATGATACCAACAGACGGAGAGATATACCATGTTCTTGGATTGGAAGAATCAATATTGTGAAAATGACTATACTACCCAAAGCAATCTACAGATTCAATGCAATCCCTAACAAGTTACCAATGGCATTTTTTATGGAACTAGAAGAAACCATCTTAAAATTTGAATGGAGACACAAAAGACCCCAGTAGCCAAAGCAGTCTTGAGGGAAAAAAACGGAGCTGGAGGAATGAGACTCCCTGACTTCAGACTATACTAAAAAGCTACAGTAATCAAGACTATATGGTACTGGCACAAAAACAGAAACATAGATCAATGGAACAAGATAGAAAGCCCAGAGATAAACCCATGCACCTATGGTCAACTAATCTATGACAAAGCAGGCGAAGATATACAATGGAGAAAATACAGTCTTTTCAATAAGTAGTGCTGGGAAAACTGCACAGCTACATGTAAAAGAATAACATTAGAACACTCCCTAACACCATACCCAAAAATAAACTCAAATTGGATTAGAGACCTAAATGTAAGACCAGACCCTATAAAACTCTTAGAGGAAAATATAGGAAGAACATTCTTTAACATAAATCACAACAAGAATTTTTTGGACCCACCTCCTAGAGTAATGGAAATAAAAACAAAAATAAACAAATGGGACCTAATGAAACTTCAAAGATTTTGCACAGCAAAGGAAACCATAAAGCCGAAAAGACAACCCTCAGAATGGGAGAAAATATTTGCAAATGATTCAACGGACAAAGGATTAATTTCCAAAATATATAAACAGTTCATGCAGCTCAATATTAAAGAAATAAAAAGCCGAATCCAAAAATGGCAGAAGATCTAAATAGACATTTCTCCAAAGAAGACATACAGATGACCAAGAACCACATGAAAAGCTACTCAACATCACTAATTATTAGAGAAATGCAAATCAAAACTACAATGAGCTATCACCTCACACCAACCAGTTAGAATGGACATCATCAGAAAGTCTACAAACAACAAATTCTGGAGAGATTGCAGAGAAAATGGAACCCTCTTGCACTGTTGGTGTGAATGTAAATTGATACAGCCAGTATGCAGAACAGTATGGCAGTTCTTTAAAAAACTAAAAATAGAATTACCTTATGATCCAGCAATCCCACTACTTGGCATATACCCAGAGAAAACCATCATTCAAAAAGACACATGCACCCCAATGTTCATTGCCACACTATCTACAATAGCAGGGTAATGGAAGCAACCTAAGTGCCCAGCAACAGATGAATGGATAAAGAAGTTGTGGTACATATATACAATGGAATAGTTCTCAGCCATAAAAAGGAACAAAATTGAGTCATTTCTTGAGACGTGGATGGACCTAGTAACTGTCATACAGAATGAAGTAAGTCAGAAAGAGAAAAACAAATATCGTATATTAAAGCATGTATGTGGAACCTAGAGAAATGGTATGGATGAACCAGTTTTCAGGGCAGAAGTTGAGACACAGAGGTAGAGAAGAGAACAAACGTATGGACACCAAGGGGGGAAAACCACGGTGGGGTGGGGATGGTGGTGTGCTGAATTGGGCTATTGGGATTGACATGTATACACTGATGTGTATAAAATTGATGACTAATAAGGACATGCAGTATAAAAAGCAAACAAACAAACAGATAAAAACAACTAATACTATACTTTCATTGGTTTATTAGTGTAGAAATGTGTTAATATAAATGTTTCAGACATTACATGATATTTCTAAAAATCTTATATGTTCTAGTATAATGTTATAAGTCATAATTCTAGTTATTACTTTAAAATGTATATCTCAGAAATAACTAAATTTCCTTGTCAATTGCATTATTATGAACTTTCATCAAATCTTTAACCGTGGTCATTGTTAAGTCTTTTGTCATTTACAGACAGTTCTGGGTGTACTCTAATGCTTTTGCAAAAATGTTCCTATAAAACGGTTTCATCTTCAAGGAATTCATGGAAAAGACTCTGACAAGTACAGGTTTCTGGTAACTGACTATACTGCTGAATTGAATGAATAAGCATTTTCAGAACTCTAATAAAAAACTGATGAATTCATAAAAGTGCTAACAAAAGATCAAGATGAAAAAAAATAATTACATGGAACTGTGTGAACTGATGAGGATGATTATAATTTTTATGATTTTCTGTTTGAATAAAAAAAAAATCCCACAAGGGCTCAGAGGCAAAAAATATGCAAATCAATTTTCCCTGCAAAGTAAAGGACCTGTTACAGTGGAGGACTACTGGACTGAATGTCAATATTATGACATAGTATGAGTGTGTTTCATGTTTGGTAATTGAAATCATTTTTGCTTTTGTTGTGGTCATCCATTTACAATGTTTGGTGTCAGTTTATCTGTTGTAAAAATAAAATAGAGTGTGTGTGAAAAAATTATATATTGAATATAGTTCTCTGTGCTATACAGAAAAAAAAAGGAGAGGGTTACCTTTTCTCCACACCCTCTCCAGCATTTATTGTTTCTAGATTTTTTGATGATGGCCATTATGACTGGTGTGACATGATATCTCATTGTAGTTTTGATTTGCATTTCTCTAATGATTAATGATGTTGAGCATTCTTTCATGTGTTTGCTGCCAATCTGTATATCTTCTTTGGAGAAATGTCTCTTTACATCTTCTGCCCATTTTTGGATTTTTTTTTTGTTTTTTTTGATATTTACCTGCATGTGCTGCTTGTAAATTTTGGAGATTAATCCTTTGTCAATTGTTTCATTTGCAAATATATTCTCCTATTCTGAGGGTTGTCTTTTCATCTTGTTTATGGTTTCTGTTGATGTGCAAAAGCGTTTAAGTATCATTAAATCCCATTTGTTTATTTTTGTTTTTATTTCCATTTCTCTAGGAGGTGGGTCAAGAAGGATCTTGCTGTGATTTATGTCATACACTGTTGTGCCTATGTTTTCCTCTAAGAGTTTGATGGTGTCTGGGCTTACATTAGGTCTTTAATCCATTTTGAGTTTATTTTTGTGTATGGTGTTAGGGAGTGTTCTAATTTCATTCTTTTACATGTAGCTGTCCAGTTTTCCCAGCACCACTTATTGAAGAGGCTGTCTTTTCTCCATTGTATATTCTTGCCTCCTTTATCAAAGATAAATTGACCTTATGTATGTGGGTTTAGCTCTGGGCTCTCTATCCTGTTCCACTGATGTATATTTCTGTTTTTGTACCAGTACCATACTTTCTTGTTTACTGTAGCTTTGTAGTATAATCTGAAGTCATGGAGCCTGATTCCTCCACCTCCGTTTTTCTTTCTCAAAATTGTTTTGGCTATTCAGTGTCTTCTGTGTGGAGAACATTTTGGAGTTTTCTTAAAAATAAATCAGTGCATTCTTCTAACATAGTTAACTACTGAGAAATATGACACCTATGAGTCCTAATCTTTTCTACTGACATTTAAAATTTTAATGTTTGGAGATTCTACGATCTCTTTATTCATGATTCAGAAATTTCATGATACTGTGCTTTGGTGCGTAGTTCCTGTTTCCTTTATCATGCTGCTTATTTTGTTATACACTTCCAATCAGGAGATTTAAACTATTTTCTTTTGTTTATGTTACTATTAGTCATATGTTTGAATTCTTGTAGTGACTTTCTAAATATTTAATCTTCCTTCTCATTTTCTTTTTTTCTGGCTGCACCGCACAGCTTGTGGAATCTTAGTTGCCTGACCGGGGTCAAACCCATGCCCCCTGGAGGGGAAGCACAGAGTCTTATCCACTGAACTGACAGGGAACTCTTTATCTTCCTTCTCATTTTTCTTCCATTTTATTATCTTTTTGTTCTACTTTCTGGGAATTTTTAAACTTTATTTCCAAAATATTTATTAAAGTTTTGTTTTGTGGTTACATATTTTAATATCCAATAGTTATTTCTTAATTTTCTGATTTTTACATATAATCTAGTAATTGACTTATATACAAAAGATCTTTTCATTTATCTGTGGATATCACTTTTTTTTTATGATTTCTTCTGTTCCTTGAATTGATTCTAATTTGTCCATTTTGTTTCCTATTTGTTTTGGTTCTTTCTTTCATCTTTGTTACCTCTCTCAAAAATCTGGTGTACCTGGCATGTCTATTTAAGAGTGAGGACTTAAAATCTTCAAACTCACTGTGATTAAATGATAGTGCTCATTCTAGTGTGAACATGTGAATAACTAACTGTTTCATTGATAAACCCAGAAATTAGTTTCTAGAGGTCTTTTCTCTGAAGCTAGTTAATTTTTCAGGAAAGGAATCCTATAAATCCCTGCTTGGGACTCTATGAATATCTTCCCTTGTTCTGGAAGTAGGGTGGGGTACTAAGCTTGATGTCTCACTAGACAATGTAAACTTTAATACTTTTTGTTTTCACCACTCTACCTCATCAAATGTAAGCTATAACTTGTATTATTTTTAAAACCAGTGCCTCTGTACCTTTCTCATTATTTTTATTCCCTAGATTTAAAAATATTGGACAAATTACCTTTGGCTGACAAATTTCCTAATGTGAAAATTTTTATTCTCAGAAAGTTTAAAACATAAGATTCAGCAATTCCACTCTTATCTGAAGAAAACAAAAACATTAATTAGAAAAAAATGCATCCCTATGTTCCTTGTTGTATTATTTATGATAGACAAAATGTGGAAACAACCTAGGTGCCCATCAATAGATGAATGGATAAAGAATATGTGAGATTATATATATATGTATATGCACAAAAAGTAGAATATTACTCAGCCATAAAGCAGAATAATATCTTGCCTTTTGTGATAACATGGATGGATCTAGAGAGTATTATGCTACATGGAATAATAATCCAATGAAGACAAATACTGTATAATTTCACTTATATGTTTAATCTGAAAAAAAACCCAATTACACAAACATAACACAACAAAAACAGAGTTATAGATACAGAGAACAAAGTGGTGGTTGCTGGGTGGGGGACAGGGGGTGAAAAAATAAGTTAAGAAGATAGTAAGGTACAAATTTCAATTGTAAAATAAATGACTCACAAGTATGAGATGCACAGTGTGGGGAATATAGTCAATAACTGTAATATATTTGTATGGTGACTTATTGTAACTAGACTTATTGTGGTAATCAGTTTGAAATGTATAGATATATCAAATCACTGTGTTGTGTAAAAAGAAATAACATAGCGTTGTAGGTCAATTATCTTTCAAAAACAAACTAATAGAAAAAGGGATGAGATTTGTGGTTACAGGAGGTGGGGAGTATGGAGAAGGGGAATTGAATGAAGACAGTCAAAGGTACAAACTTACAGTTATAAAATCAATTAGTACTAGGGATTTGATGTACAACTTGATAAATATAATTAATCCTGATATATGTTATATATAAATGTTGTTAAGAGAATAAATCCTAAAAGTTCTCATCATAAAAAAATTTTTTTTCTATTTTTTAATTTTGTATCTATCTGAGAAAATGGATGTTCATTAAACTTACGGTAATAATCATTTCATGATGCATGTAAATCAAATCATTATGCTCTACTCCTTAAACTTATACAGTACTGTATGTCAGTATTATCTTAATAAAGCTGGAAGAAAAAAACAAAAAAAATTGACAGGAAATCAAGGGAAACATTTGTTACAGAATAAGCAATATGCATTTTTTTTCTGTAACAAGTGGGTATATAAACCCTTTAAAATACTTCTTTTGATCATAAGTAATCAAGAGTGATTCTTATAGGAAAATGATTATAGTTTATATCTAAGGAATATGAAGTCAGAACCCAGATGCCCAAGTACCAGGAAGATCATGCATAATGTCACAGTTTGAACCAAATGAATAGGAAATGAGCATTTACAAATTTAGTATGAGTCTACTGGCACAATTGCATTCAAAGTTATAGTGTAATTAACTGGGTGAGTGCCAGGGCATTCATGACAGTTGTACCCAGAGCTGACCTTGAAATCTGATTATTCAATTGCCCCTTTTATGCAGGCACAGGAAGAGCATGCAAAGAAATTAAGAAAAAGTAAAGGAATTGAGATGTATAAGATTAAACAAGTATATTTTTCTTTGTTTTGTTTTGCTTTAAACACTTTAAGTAATATATTTGTATTGTCTTTAACAAGTATAACATAAATCTTTTACAAATACTCTGAATCAAATATTTTCAATATATTTCCAAAACCTAGAAGCAATGCTACATTTAATCTCCTTCTACAAGAGATATTTCCATTCACCATTATTTCTGAACTCACGTAATTGATCTTAGATATACTTTAATGTTATTTATCTATTATTTTGCTTCTAATCAGTCCTGAATAAAGCTAAAATAGCATTACCTTTTCAAAACTTGAGTTAGAAAATGGTCTATCCCAAACTGACATACTAAAACCATTCTGAGATACTAATCTGTTGGGAAGTAAAATTAAGTTTCTATGGAGCAAAATGTACTTGACTAGGTAGGTGTGCCATGGCATGATAACACATATGGATCATAGCATAACCATTAATGACCCTTGTCTCTTTTTAAAATGTTAGAGTTCTTGGAAGGTACACTCCGTAAAGGTCTATTAGAGAAATTTTGAGCTCCAGACATATAGTCTTATTCATTATTTTCAAAATCTGTCACGTACTATCCCATCTTCTTGCTTCTGCTCATGCAATTCTCAATATATTGTAAAATTATTAAAGTCTGAAGATGTTGTACCTCTTACAAACATCAGTACCAAGCATAACAGACTAATACAGTAAGTTTTTTGCTTGATGATTTATTGGAATAGCCTGGCAGATGCTCAAAATTTTGCTGAATGCATAATGACTAGACACAAATGAATTAGATTTCTTTTACTCAATAATATTTAGCCAGTTGTAAGATATGTCTTTTTTATTTGTATTTGAATTATTTCTATCAATATATCTTAATTACTGTGAAATATAATTATTTCTATATATATAGAAAAATTATATATATATATGTATATATATATTTGCAGATCTTCATGGATGATATTTTTGGCTAGTAGAAGAGACATCTGTAGTGAGGGAAGAGAAGCATATAAATGGGATTTCAATTAACACTCAACAGTCTAATTTCTGGAGCTCATATATTTATTAGAATTGTGATTAGAATCTAATGTCCCTGAGCAGGCTTACAAAGTTCATTGAGATTTCCTTCTTGGTTCTACTTCTTTTGTCTTCCAAACTATACTTGAAAAGTAGTGCTTTGGTGTTTTCTCTGTTGAAAGATTTAGACAATTTTACTATTTATACTCATTACCTGAATTTTGGAAGTAATAAACCAAAAAGAAAATTGAAGACTAATATAGTGTTGCTGATTTTTTTTTCCTGAGGAGAAGAAAATAAAACATATAAGAACACAGTAATGATAACAACTTCCAGTTATTATGCTAATTGCAGCATAAAACAATTGACATTTTAACACCATAGAAATAGAAGGAAATAAATTCAGAAAGCAGAGAAAGATATAATCACTCTAATATAAGTAACAACAAATACATATATGTATGAACTTTATATATATACATACATATGAACATATATATATATATGGATATGTATGAAATAAATTTGAAAAATTTTTACCAAATATTTTACCAATATAATATTTTGTGATATTACATTGCTTTCTTTTTTTTTTTTTTTTTAACGAGGGCCTCTCACTGTTGTGACCTCTCCTGTTGCAGAGCACAGGCTCCAGACGCGCAGGCTCAGCGGCCATGGCTCACAGGCCCAGCCACTCTGCGGCATGTGGGATCTTCCCGGACCGGGGCACGAACCCGTGTCCCCTGCATCGGCAAGCGGACTCTCAACAGCTGCGCCAGCATGGAAGCCCCTACATTGCTTTCTTGATACAAAAATATTAGTTTGAAGATTATAGTCAATAGTGAAATAACAGAAAGTAAAGTTTGATTATAATTTGCTCTCAAACTTTATTTTCATCAGTTATTATTGAAAACCCAGATTTACATAGGTGTATTGATGAAAATCATTAATTCCCATAATGCAAATGCAACTGCATATGTTAACAATATGCCCCTTCATTTGGAGAACAGAAGTGATTATTAATAATGAATGTAGTGTTTTTCAGATTTTTATAATCACCAAGTTCAGGATCAGAGGAATAAACCAAACAGTGCTATCTGCTGCATTTCACTTGAAACTCCAAGCAAGTTATAAACGTTGTTACAAAGAACAGAGGTCTTCACCTGGGGAACACAATAACTCTGTGGTCATGTGGACACTTTCCAAGTGGGACAAAAAGTGGAAAGCAAGCAAGATAATAGAAACACTGATAAATCTGTACACAAACTGATAGAAAATAAGAGACCATCCAACCAGATTCTTTGCCTTTCTGCCTCATGAAACATGACAAATATCAGCAAGTGAAGATGTAGTGTCTTGATAGGTGGTCCTGAGATAGGGCTCTGAGCCCCATAGCTTATATAGAATGTATAGGCGATTCAGAGATCTCTACAATATCCTGGTGGTGGAATGTAGAGATGTTTGGAACAGCAGACTTGAAAGTGAGGATACACATAGATTACCAGAGAATATACAATTTTAAGAGAATCAGTTTCCCTTTCCTCAACTTCTATGTGTTTTATTAAAACCGTTCTAAGATCAAGTCTTTTTTTCCTTTCCTAGATCTTCTTTCTTAACAGTATTTAGTCCTATTTTATAAAAAAAAAAAAAGGGAATATTTTCTACCCATCCTCACTATTAATGTGGCTTATTACTTATGGATTTGGAAGGGAGAACCCCTAAGGCAACAAAATAAGGAACAATTCTAAATATTGGTATCTGGGTTGCTTTAAAGATACGAAGGGGGACCTAATTGAGTTTCATAGATGATAGAACGCTGCTATTCTTATCATATGTCAGAAGAATATCAAATAATTGAGTGACATTTCTATAGCATAGCTCTTTCCATTCCCATCTACTATTTTATGTGAAGTTTCTTCATGGTTTATGTCTGTAAAAAATAAAATATAATGCTGACCTCTGTTTATAAGCACATGAAATAATTGTGCATATTCATCTTAATAAACACATTTCCAATACAATTATATTTTTTATATTTAGTAATCATATACAAAACTTTATATTACATTTATTTGTTTTGAATAATGTCCCATGAATAATTGTAACGGTAAATAAAACCAGAAGAAATGCTAGCACTTTGAGCCATATAGATTTAAAAAATAAAAACAACATTTAACAATGACAAAATACATATTTTTTTTCTCCTGAGAAGTATGATAGTAACCCTTATATGACTATCAGTATAAGAATCTATGAAGAAAATGGATTGGAAAGAAGACCTTAAGAATGGAAAAGATTTCTGACTTTTATAAAAGAACTTTTAAATTTTTTATTAATGGATGGTAGAGATTATCAAATTGCCATCTATTTGGATTCCAATAGTACTTTTAAAAGTGTGATATAATATTTTTATTTGCAAATGTGAATATTTATAATACACCAAAATTACATCCTCTTCAAGTATGTAAAATTATGATAAAATTTTCACATGTCAAACTAAAAGTACAGGTGATGCAGGCTTGTTTTTTTTTTTTCCACAATTCTTTTAGAGGTTATCCAAGCAAAATAATTTAAATACCATTGACCAAGAATGGTTCTTGTATAAAATTAATTATTTATACCCAGTAAAATTTGAATGTTTATTAGATGTCTAGCATCTATAATGCAGAAAAGGATTATGGACAAAAATAAGAATAAGTATATTGGATTAGAAACTAGAATCTGGTGCTGGTCCTACCCTATGATCTTCAGCTTATCTCCTATGCTGTTTAGTCATCTTTTTCTATCTCTAAATGAAAAAAGTGACCAATATTTTGTGAAATATAGTGAGATGTTCAGTGTTTAATAAACCTAGTTGACAGCAAGAAGCACAGACTTCTTGAGCCAGACTGTTGTTTTAAGTATAACCATAAGACTGCCTGCTATGGTCTGAACATGTCCACCCCAAATTCATGTTGAAATCCTAATTCCCAAAGATGAAAGTGGGGCCTTTGGGAGGTGCTTTGGTCATGAGGGTAGAGCCTTCATGAATGGGATTAGTGTCCTTATAAAAGAGATCCCTTCTAACTTTCACCATACTAGGATACGGTGAGAAGTCTGTGATTAGAAAGGGCTCTCACCCAGCCATGCTAGCACTCTGATATCAGAATTCCAGCCTCCAGAACAGTGAGAAATAAATTTCTGTTGTTTATAAGCTACTCAGTCTGTGGTATTTTGTTATAGCAGCCCGAATTGACTATGACATTGCCTTAAAACTTTATTTGATCTACTTTAAAATTTTATTGTTATTGCTTTTAACTCAGAAACACATTTTATTAACAGGAAGTATTGTCAGAGTGCTTACCTTTCATCAGCTCTCCTCAAAAATGTTCCTAATGTAATGTCTTAGAAAACAATTGGTGAAAATAAAATAATTTATATGAACTGTTTCCTCCCTGTAGGAATTGTTGAATACTATAAATTCAAAGAGGATTGCTGCAAGAGACCTTTATTTTTCATGAGACAATAATTAGATCTTCCTTTTCTGGGGACAAGGGATGAGGATTGAGATTTGCTGTTTTGAAGAATCTTCATTTTTTTTTCAAAATTTCCCCATAACTTTCTCAATATCAGTAAATATTCTTCCACAGCATTATATTATATATCACCTCAAACTAAACTAACATAGATACTGACTGACTGTAGAGTTAAATATGCCTATACCTTTTTCTAAACAAATATTCACTGTATTTTTCACCATCATTGCTTTGTTTTAATATTTGTTAATATTTATTGAGCACTTAGCGTTGATAGGCATTAGGATGTGTTGGTAAAATTTCCCCAATAGTAAAGAAAAAGAAAATAGCCCACATACCTTAGTGCTCTGCTGCTGAACAGCTGATCAGTTTGCCAAATACAGGTAATTTCCTCAGTGTCAATTGTGATCTTGTTTTCCAGTAGTGACTCATCTACTAATCTAATTATGATGTAGGAAAATTCAATTTCATTGTAGTTAGATGAGGCTTATGTTTGATATATTTCTGGTTTTCTTAAAGTCTGCCTGAGGAGAGTGACTACCTTTTCTTGATCTTATTCTTTCCAAAAAATGTCCATTATCTTTAATTTCTTTGACAGCTAAACCTTGAATAAATGGTCTCTGCCTGCACTCTATATTTCCTCACTCTTTGTGTCCTCATTAACTCTCTGCAAATCTGATTTTGCCATACCATTCCACATAAATTGCTTTCTTCAAGATCACCAATGCCCTCTTTCTAGTCAAACCCAATGACATTTACTCAGATCCTTTTCAAACTCTCTGTGTTACTTGACATAATTGATTATCCTATACCTGAAATTCTTCCTCACCCTTAGGTACAATAACACATTACCTTGTTTTCCTCCTGCTTCCTTGCCAAAAGTTGTTTTCTTTCTTGTTGCTCTGTTGCCTACAGTCATTCATTAAACAAATGTTTATTGAGCTCTAAACCCTATTCTATGTAAAGCTAGGTAAACATCTGGGGATACAGCTTGGAATATGAGTAGATCTCTAGTTTCATATGGGGGTAGTGACAAACAAAATAAAACAGGGTAATTTTTACTTATTACAAGTGTTATAAAGATAATAAATCTGAGTGATATAGATGAGAGTGACTGTAAGTATGGGAGAGATCACAGGCATTGGCAGGGAGGGTAGCTTCCTTTAGGTTTAGTTGTCAAGGAAGGACAATGTCAGGAGGTGATACTTTAGTAGAGACCTGAGTTGATTCAAAGAAGCCAGCAATTCCCATATATGATTGTGTGAGAATGTGCCAAGCACACATAATTACAATGCCAAGGTGAAAATAGCTTGGGTCACAGTAGGAATTGAAAGGCCAGTATAGCTGATTAAAATGGGTAAGGAAAAAAGAAGTAGAAAATTATATCAGAGAGGGAGGTAGCATACAGACCCTGGCTCTGTAGACTATAGTAAGGTGTGTGACTTTTCTTATAAATATAATAAAAGTCATCAAAGGTTTATAAGCAAGGGAATTATATGATCTTATATGATCTGATTTACATTATAAAAAGATCACTCTGCCAGCTGTATGGAATATAGGTTGTTAACAGCATTCAAGAGAAGAAATAGAACAGTTAGGATATTGCAGTAGTCTAGGGGAGAGATGATGATTTCTTAAATGCACTGGTGACAAAGGGAAAGTAATTAATTTGGGATATGTTTTGGAGATAATGTTTGACAGGTATTGCTGACAGATTATATGTAGTGAAGTGGTGAGGACAATAAAATAATCAAGGGTGACTCCTGAGCTTTTGGCTTGAGAAAATGGGAGAATAATAGAACCACTGACTGAGATATATTGATATGAAGAGACTAGAAGAGAAATTCTTATTGGGGAGAAGAAAATCCAATCTTATATTTCTGATGTCCACAGGATCAGTCTTTGGCTTTCTGTTCTTTTCACATTCACCTATTGGGATACTTCATTTTATCTCAAGGCTTTTATGCTAAATATTCAGAAATCTACCTCTCTTACCCTGAATTATGTAAATTCTCTTGCTTTATATCAAACTTTTACATGGAAGTGGCATTTAATTAAAATTTGAATGAGAGGGGAAAAAATAATGGAATGAGTTGTTAAGCTTCTTGCTGTTGGTGAAATGATTAGTAGTTACCTTAATGTGTTCACTGTGATCTTTAAATACTAATTCATACAAGAATATTTTAAAGAAAATAAAAGTGTTATACTTTATTTGACAAAGGAAACAAATAGTTTATAAAGCAGCCAAAAGAGTCTATAGGTTTTTCCTTCCAGAATTTCACCCAAGTATTGGCAGAATGTGTGATTTTAAGCTTTGTAAATACTCAGGGTCCCTGGACCCAATTCCAAAAATGTGTGTGGAGGCTTCCCCACACCAACAAGCAATTCTTGGATACCAGCAAGATGTCTGATAAT
Source organism: Stenella coeruleoalba (assembly GCF_951394435.1). Classification (NCBI taxonomy): domain Eukaryota; kingdom Metazoa; phylum Chordata; class Mammalia; order Artiodactyla; family Delphinidae; genus Stenella; species Stenella coeruleoalba. The sequence continues at coordinate 71,820,514 of NC_137152.1, read as the reverse complement.
TCAATTCAGTTCTGACACTATCTACCAGGAGAAAGGGACAGATTCCACAGGTAAAGGGCTCAGTCCCACAAGACCATCCTCTATTTCAGATGCCTTTTGCAAGCACAGACTGTTACCTGTACCTCTAACTAACCGGTTACAAATGGCGGTTTCTATGACCCCTTCAAACTCAGGATTCCAATTTGCAAGTCCAGGTTTTACCTGTACTTCTGATCAACTGGCTATAAACCAGAGGTTTGCATGCCCCCCAACTCAGGTTCAATTAATTTGCTAGAGTGCCTCACAGAACTCAGGAAAATCTGTTTGTTCATTAGATTACCAATTTATTATAAAATATTATTAAAGGCTACTAACCAGCTAGATGGAGATACATAGGGCAAGTTCCTGAACAAAGGAGCTTCTGTCCTCATGAGCTTGGGGCCTGGCATGATGACATGCAAAAGTATTCTGGTCTCCCCATGTGGAAGCTCTCCGAAAAAGGACCAAAAACTGTCCTTCTGGGTTTTTTATGGAAACTTCATTACATAGTCATAATTGACTAAACCACTGGCCAACGATGACTGATTTAACCTCAATCCCCTCTCCCCTCCATGGAAAACCAGAGGATGGGACTCAAAGTTCCAAACCTCTAAAAGTCACCTTCATTAACATAAGCCCAATTGTGAAGGAAAGGGCTTGTTATGAATAACACCATTCACCTTAATGTCCCTTAAGCACTTTTTCAGGAACCGAGGACAAGATACCAAATATTGTAACAAAATATGCTCCCAATGCCTTTATGAATCAGAAAATTCAAGAGTTTGGGGAGCTATGAGCCAGGAACTATGGATGGAGACCAAATAAATATGAGAAATATATTTTGGTCATCTGAATGACCAAATATATATATATATATATATATATATATATATATATATATATAATATATATCCGTATGTTTGATAAATTACAATATCACAATTTCTTATTCAACTAATATGCCACCAACAAACATACATAGTCAAAGTGCCATCTCTGTTGATTGTTCAATTCCTCTTTTTGTTTTCATTTACCTATTATAAAAACATTTGCTTTTGTATGCTGTATCTGTCTTAAGACTCCTTTATTTACATATGTCTCACTATAGTAGTGGTACTAGGATTTTTTATAAAGTATTTAGTAATATAAACAAAAATGTTTAAAAATGTAAGAATTGAAATGGAGACAAAATTGTCATTGTTTGTGAATATGCTCATCTACTTAAAAAAAAACAATAAAATCAACACACCCCATTGAAACCTATAAGAGTATTTAGAAAATTGATAGATATAAGATTAACTTACAGCATTTCACTTCCCAATCAATAACAAAATAGAAATATGCCATTTACATTGGCAAAAACAACTATGAAGAATCTAGAAATTATATATATATATATATATATATATATATATAAAATCTAGAGAATATATGTAATCTTTATGGAGAAAACTTTAAAAGCTAATGGTGGATATAAAAAATCATCTGAATAAATGGAAATACTTTCCATGAGCTTGGATGAGATAACAGTGTTGTAAAGAAGCCAGTTGTCCAAAACTTAGTCATTAATTTCAATGGAAAGGAGAGATCATATAATAGATGCTCCTGAGATAATTGATTCCCTATATAGACAAAAATAAATCCATGTCTCAATTTAACCCTACATGCAAAAAATATACTCCACATAGGATTAATCACCTAAATATGAAGGATAAAGCTGTAAAGTTACTTGAATTAGGATGCTATCTTTGAATAACAAGGGGTTTTTAAGCAAAACTTTAAAAAACAATCTGTGATAAAGAAAAAGACAAGGAAAATAAAGGAAAAAATTAATTATATAAAGTTTTCAGTTCTACAAAGTACATTATGGATAAAATTAACAAACAGATGAGACATTGGTAGAAGAATTTTGCAGTGTTTGAAACTGACAAGGGACTGATACAAACTAAAAATCAGAGGGAACACCTATACATCATTATGTTGCCTAAGACAAGTTGAACATATTTAATTCACCTTAAAGGTGACCAGCCTGGATTTTAATGACTTACAAAACCCAAAGAAATGTTCTATGCATGCTGATATTCTGTACTATCCTGAAGGACTCTTCTATATTTCATGGTTAGGTTATATTTACAATAAACTCACTGCATTTATGCCCCCACCCACCCCGGAGAGTGGAGCCTCCAGGATGATGTTAAAGAACAAATGGATTGTGGGAACATCTTTTAGCTTTGGGACCCCAGGAGACTTAGATAATATATCTTACATATTTAATGCTAGAACTATGATGACTTTTTGTTCCCATCAGAAACACTAAGCACTTGACTGGATCTTACAGACCCACAATATGGTAAATAATTATTATTCATCATAAACATATGCCAGTCTTTTCACGGGATGCCACAGAGTTTCTGGGCTCAGGGCTCTCAATATATTTCGGTTCTTTTCAAATCTTTCAAACTAATAAGTCTTTTTAGCTTGCTTTGTAGAACAGAATGATGTATTATTACTGTGGAGGTGTTTCTCTGAAGCCTTTTGGAACTGGCCACTCTGTGGGCTTATCTGCCCTTTTTGCAAAACAAACCCAATGATTTTGGTCACTACAATTTACAGGAACACCACACAAATAAATGAGTCTGGACTATGTTTCAAAGCTAGGTTACCAGGAATATTATCTCTCTAGTTTCAAGAGCCATCTATCATATTAAATTGATACTTAAGGAAAAGAGCCATATACTTTAAAACTTCACATTTATGTTTATGGACAAATGATTCCAATGAAAGGATCCAACTTTACTTAAGACACACTATTTTTCCTATAAGCATTTATACCTAAAACTTGAAGGTTTATATTTTTAATATTTTTTTAACAATAATTAAGCTTTCATTTGAAATTGAAAAAATTAATTACTTTCAATTTCTATGAAATTGAAAAAAATAAAAATTCCTCCACATTAAGTTTACTATACTGACCTAATTGCAGAGAATAACTTTTATTCACCTCTCAACCAAATAGTTGCATAAAAATTCCAACCAGGTAACAAAGATTTAACAATGTTACAGAAGGACAAATCTATAATGTGAATTTCTGTTATTCCAGAAGCATTTCAAATCCATGTTGCACATCTGCAGACATACTGGATTTTGTGATTTCTTTTTCTCCATAAGAAAATCTAGATTTTTGACTATCTTATGGAACATTTAGATACCACTTACCAAAAACAAGTTCTTAACATTTTACAGACTGTACAGTCTTTCCCAGAGCTTCTCTGAACTTTTCTAGACAAAGCTAGGGAAATAAGCATAGATGGTATGCAGAAAGTGTATCTCTTCAATCAAAATATAATAAGCTCTTCCTTAGAGTATTACATTTATAAGTGCTTTGAAATTAAGATAAAAGAGAATAAAAAATCTAAATATAATACATAGAATGCTCAATGAATTGTCTGGGGCACTTATTATAAGAGACTCTCACTTTAATTTTGATCCCTATAATTTAATATTTTATCACTGTAACTAAAAATAACCTACCTTGCACATGTATCAGGGGACAATGATTTTATCTTTATACTTCAAATACACATCGATTCCATTACATTTATGTTTTCAAAAAATCAAATATCCTTTCCCCTTCAAAGGGCTTCTTCCACATTTTTTGAAAACTTACTTCCGTAACAATTTCTTCTAACTTTTAAGATACACCACTCCTCAAAATTATGGCACACATTATAGAAATGGATTATTGGGGGACTTTCTGGTTGTTCAGTGGTTAAGACTTTGTCCTTCCACTGCAGGGGGTGCGGGTTCAATCCCTGGTCAGGGAGCTAAGCTTGCACAAGCTATGCGGTGCAGCCGAAAAAAAAAAATTATTTAATGTGTGCTTATATCCTGAATTGATACAAACTCACTCAGAATGGGACTGTTTTACCTTATATATTAAAAACTCCAATGTATGTATAAGAACTCATTCATCTCACAAAGTGTGAATCTTCTCCTTTCATACATGGTATGATTAATTGCATAAGTAAATTATCAGATGATAAAATATTACATTATTGGGATAATGACTACTTAGAAATGATTTACTTTTTTGTTAATACACTAAGTTCAGTGAACCATTTTTTTTCTTTTCCAATATAGTTTATTATAAGATATTGAAAATAGTTCCATGTGCTATAAAGTAGGACCTTGTTATTTATATTATATATAGTAGTTTATATCTGCTAATCCCAAACTCCTAATTTATCCCTAACTCTGCTTCCCTTTTGGTAATCATAAGTTTAGTTTCTATGTCTGTGACTTTCTATTTCTGTTTTGTAGATAAGTTCATTTCTACCATTTTTTTTTAGCTTCCACATGTAAGTGATTTGTCTTTCTCTGTCTCATTTACTTCACTTAGTATGATAAATTCTAATTCCACCTGTGTTGCTCAGTTAACCGTTTTTTTAATTTATAAATTTTAAATCTATAATTTTAGTGAAATTGACTTGTAATGTTTTGTACTATCATATAATTTTGATATCAAGTTCATGCTACTTTCATAAGATGAGTTGGGAAGCTTTTCAACATTTAACATGTTTTTCTGGAAAAATTTCCATAAGTAAGGATTATTATTTTTTTCCTTGAAAAGTTGTTATAACTCACTTTTAAAACCATTTGTGTGTAGAGGTATTTTTGAGGGGGCTGAGAGTGTTTCTTGAACATTTTGATTTCTTTAAAGACTTTAAAATTCTTTTTTTTCAGGAATATATCTATTTGCTTTATAATTCAAACAAATTTCCATATAGTTTTTCATGGTTTTTGTTAGATTTTTAAGATTCACTTATATCTCAAGTTATTAACTTTTTTCTACATTTTATTTATTTTCCTTATCTCATTTTTTGTAACAGCTTTATTGAGATATATTTCACATGCCTTGCAATTAACTCACTCCAAGTGTACAAGTCAATGTTTTTTTAGTATATTCAGAGTTGTACAACCACCAACACGATGAAATTTAGAACATGTTCTTCACTCCAAAAAAGAAACTTCATACCCTTTAGCTACTATGTTGCAACTCTTCTATCTTCTCCAAATATAGGTTATCACTAAACTAAATTCTGTCTCTATGGATTTGCCTATTATGGACTTTTATATAAATAGAATCATAAAACATGGGGCCTTTTGTGTCATTTATGTCACTTAGCATAGTGCTTCCAAGGTTTATCCATGTTGCAGTAGGTATCAGTATTTCATTCCTTTTTAAAGTTAAATAATATTCCATTGTATGGATATACCACATATATTTATACATTAATGATTTGGAGGAAATCTGAGCTGTTACCACTTCATGACTATTATGTATAATGATGCTATGAACATTTTATACCATTTGCTTCTACGAATATATATTGTCAATTCTCTTTGATATATATCTAGAAATAGAATTTCTGTATCATATCATAACTGTATGTTTAACTTTTGGAAGAACTGCCAAACTGTTTTAAAAAGTGACTGCATCATTTTATGTTCCCATAAACAATGTCAATTTCTTGAAGTTCTTGCCAATACTTGTTCTTATGTGCCTTTTTTTATTATTACCATCCTCATGGGTGGGAAGTTGTATCTTAGTGTGGCTTTTAATTTGCATTTCCATAGTAACTAGTAATGCTGAACATTTTTTTAATCATGTAATTTTAGCAATTTGTGTATCTTCTTTGGAAAAATGTCTTTTCAGATACTTTGTCAACTTTTAAAATTAGAATATTGTCTTTATTATTAAATTGAGTTCTTTTATATATTATAGATAATAGTCTCTTATCAGACATATGATTTGCAAATATCATCTCTAATTATGTTGGTTGCCTCTTCAGATTCTTGAAAGAGAGTCCCTTGAAGGCCCAAAGTTTTTAATTTTGAAGGCTAATTTGTCTATTATTTCCTTGGTTTCTTATGCTCTTGGTATTATATCTAGGCCATCATTGGCTGCTATGTTTTCCTTTTTTTTTTTACAACTTTATTGGAGTATAATTGCTTTACAATGGTGTGTGTGTTAGTTTCTGCTTTATAAAAAAGTGAATCAGTTATACATATACATATGTTCCCCTATCTCTTCCCTCTTGTGTCTCCCGCCCTCCCACCCTCGCTATCCCACCCCTCCAGGCAGTCACAAAGCACCAAGCTGATCTCCCTGTGCTATGTGGCAGTTCCCACTAGCTATCTACCTTACATTTGGTAGTGTATATATGTCCAAGACTCTCTCTCGCTTTGTCACAGCTTACCATTCCCAATCCCCATATCCTCAACTCCATTCTCTAGGAGGTCTGTGTCTTTACTCCTGTCTTAACCCTAGGTTCTTCATGACATTTTTTTCTTAAATTCCATATATATTTGTTAGCATACGGCATTTGTCTTTTTCTTTCTGACTTACTTCACTCTGTATGGCAGACTCTAGGTCCATCTACCTCATTACAGATAGCTCAATTTCGTTTCTTTTTATGGCTGAGTAATATTCCATAGTATATATGTGCCACATTTTCTTTATCCATTCATCCAATGATGGACACATAGGTTGTTTCCATCTTCTGGCTACTGTAAATAGAGCTGCAATGAACATTTTGGTACATGACTATTTTTGAATTATGGTTTTCTCAGGGTATAAGCCCAGTAGTGGGATTGCTAGGTCATATGGTAGTTCTATTTGTAGGTTTTTAAGAAACCTCCATACTGTTCTCCATAGTGGCTGTACCAATTCACATTCACACCAGCAGTGCAAGAGTGTTCCCTTTTCTCCACACCCTCTCCAGCATTTATTGTTTCTAGATTTTTTGATGATGGCCATTCTGACTGGTGTGAGATGATATCTCATTGTAGTTTTGATTTGCATTTCTCTAATGATTAATGATGTTGAGCATTCTTTCATGTGTTTGTTGGCAGTCTGTATATCTTCTTTGGAGAAATGTCTATTTCGGTCTTCTGCCCATTTTTGGATTGGGTTGTTTGTTTTTTGTTATTGAGCTGCTTATAAATTTTGGAGATTAATCCTTTGTCAGTTGCTTCATTTGAAAATATTTTCTCCCATTCTGAGGGTTGGCTTTTGGTTTTGTTTATGGTTTCCTTTGCTGTGCAAAGGCTTTGAAGTTTCATTAGGTCCCACTTGTTTATTTTTGTTTTTATTTCCATTTCTCTAGGAGGTGGGTCAAAAAGGATCTTGCTGTGATTTATGTCATAGAGTGTTCTGCCTCTGTTTTCCTCTAAGAGTTTGATAGTTTCTGGCCTTACATTTAGGTCTTTAATCCATTTTGAGCTTATTTTTGTGTATGGTGTTAGGGAGTGATCTAATCTCATACATTTACATGTACCTGTCCACTTTTCCCAGCACCACTTATTGAAGAGGCTGTCCTTTCTCCACTGTACATTCCTGCCTTCTTTGTGAAAGATAAGGTGACCATATGTGAGTGGGTTTATCTCTGGGATTTCTACCCTGTTCCATTGATCTATCATTCTGCTTTTGTGCCAGTACCATACTGTCTTGACTACTGTAGCTTTGTAATATAGTCTGAAGTCAGGGAGTCTGATTCCTCCAGCTCCATTTTTCATTCTCAAGATAGTTTTGGCTATTCGGGGTCGTTTGTGTTTCCATACAAATTGTGAAATTTTTTGTTCTAGTTCTGTGAAAAATGCCAGTGGTAGTTTGATAGGGATCACATTGAATCTGTAGATTGCTTTGGGTAGTAGACTCATTTTCACATTGTTGATTCTTTGAATCCAAGAACATGGTATATCTCTCCATCTATTTGTATCATCTTTAATTTCTTTCATCAGTGTCTTATAATTTTCTGCATACAGGCCTTTGGTCTCCTTAGGTAGGTTTATTCCTAGATATTTTATTCTTTTTGTTGCAGTGGTAAATGGGAGTTTCTCCTTTATTTCACTTTCATAATTTTCATCCTCAGTGTATAGGAATGCCAGAGATTTCTGTGCATTAATTTTGTACCATGCTACTTTACCAAATTCATTGGTAAACTCTACTAGCTTTCTGGTAGCATCTTTAGGATTCTCTATGTAGAATATCATGTCATCTGCAAACAGTGACAGCTTTACTTCTTCTTTTCCAATTTGGATTCATTTTATTTCCTTTTCTTCTCTGATTGTTGTGGCTAAAGAATCGAAAACTATGTTGAGTAAGAGTGCTGAGAGTGGGCAACCTTGTCTTGCTCCTGATCTTAGTGGAAATGCTTTCAATTTTTCACCCTTGAGGACTATGTTGGCTGTGGGTTTGTCATATATAGCCTTTATTCTGTTGAGGAAAGTTCCCTCCATGCCTACTTTCTGCAGGGCTTTTATCATAAATGGGTATTGAATTTTTCAAAAGCTTTCTCTGCATCTATTGAGATGATCATATGTTTTTTCTCCTTCAATTTGTTAATATGGTTTTTCACATTGACTGATTTCTGTATATTGAAGAAACCTTGCAATCCTGGAATAAACCCAACTTGATCATGGTGTATGATCCTTTTAATGTGCTGTTGGATTCTGTTTGCTAGTATTTTTTGAGGATTTTTGCATCTAAGTTCATCAGTGATATTGGACTGTAGTTTTCTTTCTTTGTGACATCCTTGTCTAGTTTTGGTGTCAAGGTGATGGTGGCCTCGTAGAATGAGTTTGGGAGTGTTCCTCCTTCTGTTATATTTTGGAAGAGTTTGAGAAGGATAGGTGTTAGCTCTTTTCTAAATGTTTGATAGAATTTGCCTGTGAAGCCATCTGGTCCTGGGCTTTTGCTTGTTGGAAGATTTTTAATCACAGTTTCAATTTCAGTGCTTGTGATTGGTATTTTCATATTTTCTATTTCTTCCTGGCTCAAATTTGGCAGGCTGTGTTCAGGCTGCCAACCCCAGTCCTCCCACTGCACTCTGACCGAAGCCCAAGCCTCAGGTCCCAGCCCTACCCACCCCGGCGGGTGAGCAGACAAGCCTCTCAGTCTGGTGAGTGCCAGTCGGCACCGATCCCCTGTGCAGGAATCTCTCCGCTTTGCCCTCTGCATCGCTGTTGCTGTGCCCTCCTCTGCAGCTCCGAAGCTTTCCCCCTCTGTCAACTGCAGTCTCCTGTGAAGGGACTTCCTGGTGTGTGGAAACCTTTCCTCATTCACAGCTCCCTCCCACTGGTGCAGATCCCATACCTATCATTTTGTCTCTTTTTATTCTTTTTTCTTTTGCCCTGTGCAGGTACGTGGGGAGTTTCTTGCCTTTTGGGAGGTCTGAGGTCTTCTGCCAGCGTTCAGTAGGTGTTCTGTAGGAGTTGTTCCATGTGTAGATGTATTTCTGGTGTATTTGTGGGGAGGAAGATGATCTCTATGTCTTACTCTTTCGCCATCTTCCCCTCGTCCCCTCTCTTCCCCTCGTCCCTCTATGTTTTCTTTTGAGAGTTTTATAGTTTTTACTCTTATAATTAGGTCTTTGTTTCATTTTGAGTTAATTTTTGTATATGGTATGAAATAGGGAGCCAAATTTTTTCTTCTGAATGTGGATATCTAGCTGCCTCAGCACCTTTTGTTTTTAACAGTATAATTTCTGCATAGAATTGTTTTGGCATCCTTGTCAGAAATCAAATAACCATAAGTGTGAGAGTATTTCTGAACTCTGAGTTCTATTTATTGTTCTATACATCTATTCTTATGATGTTACCGCACAGGGTTGTTTACTGTAGTTTTGCAGCATATTTTGATTTGGAGAAATGTGAGTCCTTCAAATTTATTTTCCTTTTTCAAGATAGTTTTGTTGATTTTGGGTCTCTTGTGTTTCCTTATGAATTTTAGGATCAGCTTACTGGTTTCAATAAAAAAGTTAGCTGAGATTCTGATAGGGATTATGTTGAATCTATAGATCAATTTGAGAAGTATTTTCATCTTAATAATTTTAAGTCTTCTTATCCATAAACATGATTGTCTCTCTAAATGTTTAGAATATTATAAAGTGTACTCTTTACTCTCAGTATTCCTTTGGCATCACTTTTTGATATTACAAATTAGTTGATTACTGTGAATATCTACTTTCACTGTATTGACCAATATCCCTACATAATTGTTTCTATAATTTTAAGAGAAATGACTTAATGAATGTGATCAGCACTAATTACTGACTATGAATAAGAGTATATTACTTTGATAACTGCATATTGATTTGTTGAATGAATAATAATAATATATCTTCTTCCTCCCACCATAAGCAAATATAAAACTAGACAAAATATATAAAGCAACCTGTCTTTAGGCAGTGTTCAATGGGCAATTCAAGGAGATGATCCTTGAGAGAAGGAAATGATATATGGAAAACTCCACATTTATTTTGAATTTCCCCTCAGGATACTTTCCTAATTGTAGCATAGGGACATGGAACCCAAAGAACCACCAGTGGTTTCACAGAACAGAAGAAAAAAAGGTAGAATTTAAAATTGTTGCATTAAAGAGAAGAAGGAGCTACACAAAAAAGGAGTTAAAAATATTCATAGGTGTCCCTTGGTGTCTACAGCTGAATACAAAATCATGTATGAGTCGAATGACATTAAATGAGCCCCAGAATAGAACATAATGTAAATCTGTGAGATGAAAAGAAATTTTGGAGGTCATGTAGCACTACAAAACGTTGTTATTCCAAGTGTCCAGAGCATCAGGTCCATATTGAACACTGCTGTCACTCAGTGTAACCAGAGAAAGGACAAAAATTCAGTATAACTACACTTGGTCTTAATGAAACAAGAAAAGGATGAACAACTGTGTCCAAAATTAGAAGGAAGAAAATAATAAACATTAGGCCATAAATAAATAAAGACTAGAAATAAAATATCAATGAAAATAAAAGCTAGTTTTTTTAAAAGATAAATTAAATTGAGCAAGCTTTAGCTGGATCACAAAAACTAAGTAACAAATTAATAAAATTATAATGAAAGAGAAGACATCAAAACTGATACTACTGAAATACAAAGGCTCATAACAGACATCGATGAAAAATTATATGCCAAAAAAATAGGTAACTTAAGAAAAAAAACTCCTAGAAACAACTTACAGAGATTGAATCATGAAGTAATAGAAAATCTAAACAAACCAATAATGAGCAAGGAGATTGAATCAGTAATTAAAAATCTCCCAACAAATAAAAAAAACAGACCCCAGATGGCTTCACAGGTGAATTCTACAAAACTTTTAAAGGAAAATTAATTTCAATTCTTTTCAAACTCTTTAAAAAAATTTGAAGAGGAAGGAACCTTTCCACATTTACAAGATCAGCATTACCATGATAAAAAAGCCAGACAAGGAAACTACAAGAAAAAATTTATATGCCAAAGTTGTTGAATGTAGAAGTAAAAATCCTCAACAACTGTTAACAAACTAATTCAAGAGCACATTAAAAATGCAACATACCACAGTCTAGTGGGATTGAACACTGGGATGAAAGAATGGTTCAATATGAGCAAATCACTCACTGTGATACACTACTAAAACAGAATTTAAAATTCTATGATCATTTCAATAGATGCAGAAAAAGCATTTGACAAAATTCAGTATTTTTTCATGATAAAACCTCTCAACAAATTAGGTATAGAAGGAATGCGTCTCAACATAATAAAGACTGTATATGAAAAGACCACAGCTAACATCATACACAACTATTAAAAGTTAAAAGCCTTTTCTCTAAGATTAAGAACAAGTCAAGGATACCTAATCTCACTATTTATTTTCAACATAATTCTGGAAGGCCTAGTCATAGCACTTAGGTAAGATAGATAAATAAATAAATAAATAAGTGGAATCCAAATCAGTAAATAAGTTATCTGCTTGTAAATTACATGATATTATATATATATTTTTTTTTCCACAAAAAAACTATGAGAACTAAGAACTGAGTTCAATAAATTTGCAGGACACAAAATAAGCATACAAAATTCAATTGTGTTTCTATACACTAAGAAGAAACTATCTGAAAGAGAAATCAAGAAAGCAATCCTATTTTTAATAGTATCAAAAACAGTAAAATACTTAGTAATAAATTTACCCAAGTAGGTGAAAACCTGTACACTGAAAACAGCAAGACAATGAAAGAAACTGAAGAAGACATGAATAGTTGGAAAGATATTCTCTGTTCTTGGAAATAATATTATGAAAATGTTCATACTACACAAATTGTTCTACAGATTCACCAAAATCCTTTCCAAATTCCAATGGCATTTTTCTCAAAAATAGAAAAAAATGACTATCCTAAAATGTATATGGAACCACAAATGACCCTGAAAAGCCAAAGCAATTTTGAGAAAGAAGAGCAAAGCTGGAGGCATTACATTTCCTGAATCCAAGCTATATTACAAATCTATAGTAAACAAAGCAGTATAGTTCTGGCATACAAACAGGCATATAGACCAGTGAAACAGAATAGAGAGCTCAGACAAAAACCCAGGCATGTAGAGTCAACTAATATTTCACAAGGGGACCAAGAACACATCATGGGGAAAGTGCCATTCTCTTCAATAAGCATTGCTGGGAACACTGGATTACCACATGTTTAAGTATGAAATTTGTTCCCTATATTACACCACTCACAAAAATTAATTCAAAATAGATCAAACACTCGAGTATAAGACCTAAAACTGTAAAACTCCTAGAAGAAAACATAGGAAAAAAGATCCTTGACATTTACTGAGGCAATGATTTCTTAGGTAAGACAGAAAAAGCAAAGGTAACAAAAGCTAAAATAAAAAAGTGGGACTACATGAAACCAAAGAGTTTCTGCACAGCAAAGGAAACATTCAATAATTTGAAAAGATAATCTACAGAATAGGAGAAAATATTTGCAAACCATATATCTGATAATGGGTTAATATTCAAATATGTAAAGAACTCAAACCACTCAACAGCAAAAAACCAAACACTCCAATTTTTTAAATGGGCAAAAGATCTGAATAGACATTTCTCCAAAGAAGACTTTCAAATGGGCAATAGATATATGAAAGTGTTTTAAACATTACTACTAATCATCAGAGGAATGAAAATCTAAATCAAGCACAATGAGATATCAACTCACACCTTTTAGGATGGCTATTATCAAAAAGAAAAGAGATAACAAGTGTTGGTGAAGCTGTCGTGAAAACTAGTTGTGGGGATGTAAATTGGTGCAGTTACTATGTAAAACAGAATATAGGTTCTAAAATAGTTAAAAATATAACTACCTCACTATCCAGTAATCCCACTTCTGGATATTTATCTAAAAGAAATGGAAAGAGGATATCAAAGAGATACTTGTACTCTGATGTCCATTGCAGCATTACTCACAATACCCAAGATATGGAAACAACTTATATGTCTTTTGATGGATAAATCGATAAAAAATTATTTGTGACAACATGGATGAACCTGGAAGGGTATTATGCTAAGTGAAATAAGACAGACAGAGAAAGAAAAATATTGTAATATATCACTTACATGTGGAATCTAAACAAATGAAAAAGCTAATACATAGAAACAGAGAATAGAATGGTGATTGACAGGTGCTGGTGGGATGGGGAAATGGGAAGATGTACATCAAAGGGTACAAATATTTAATTGTAAGAATAAGGTCTGAGGATCTAATGTGACTACACTTAATGGTGACTATGGTTAATAATTCAGTATCATATACTTGAAAGTTGCTAAGAGTAGATCTTAAGCCTTCTCACCTCACCACACACACACACACACACACACACACACACAAAACACAATGAAAAAGAGTTAAGTGAAATGATTAATGTGTTAATCATATTTATCTTGGTAATGATTCTTCAATGTGTATATATATATAGGTATATATATATTTACATCAAATGATCACATTATATACTTTAAATATACACAATTTTATGTGTTAATTATTCCTCAATAAATTTGGGGAAAAAGAGAAAGCAATACCCAACATTTTAAAAATGTGTAAATAGAAATTCATCAAACAAAATCTTCTGCTCATTTAAAAAAAGAATAGGAATGCCTAACCCCACAATGAACAATCTTCATTATATATTTGGTAAGGTTTTGTGTCAAGAATATACGAAAGTCCTCTTTAATTAAATAATAAATAGGAAAACAAGCTCACTAAAATGTCCAAAAGATTTGAATACACAATTGGAAAAGGAGGACACCAAATAGCCAATATGTAGATGACAAGGTGCTCAACATTATTAGTCATCAGAGAATGCCAAAATAAAACAAATGTATGCTCTCTCACTTACTTGATTGGATAAATGAACGGATTGACAAATCTAAATGTTAATGATGGTGTGGAGGAATCAAAGATCTTATATGTTGCTGACAGGAATATAAAACGTTACAACTACTTTAAAAAACTACAAGTTTGGAAATTTCTAATAAATTTAAACTTACATTTGTCCTGTGACAGAAATTAACCCTTCTAGGAATGTACCTAAGTAACATGCAAACAGATATCTACACAAAGACTTGTATAAATGTTTATAGCAGTTTTAATCCTAATAGCTAAGTCTAGAAACAAGCCAAATATACATCAGCATATAATGTATAAACAAATTGTCATGTATTCTTACAGTGGACTAATAGTGAATACTAATAGAGAATGAACTACATGTAAAAACATGAGTGAACTTGAAAAATATTATACCGAATGAAAAATGCCAGGTACAAAATCGTACATATTATATGATTCTATTTATATGAAAATCTCAAATAGACAATATCAAATATTTTAATAAAAATCAAAACAATGGTTTTCTGGAGGAGGTGTTTCAGAGAGGGATTTGGAAACAGTATGTACAATAAAACTTTCTGGGGTGATGGAAAAACTCTATCTTAGTATATTAGAATTATGAATTAAGGGAGTATATGACTTTGTTAATTAAACTCATGGAACTATACATTTATCATCTGTGACTTTTATTATATTCAAATTTTAAGGAATAATATATAAAGTTAATGTATGTAAGTATAAAAATAAATTCAAATATAAAGTATATAGAAAATAATAAAATATATTTTCTTGTTTATTATACAGTATCAAAAAGAAACTTTTAATTCCATTCATAAGTCATCTTTCATATTCTAGACATATATTACTCAGGATAAACTCTCTTAAATTTAAACACAACCCATTTATGCAAATTGAACTCTGCAAAACTGGAGATTTATAAGTGTTCTGAGGAATTTTTCATCATTTCAGTTAATTCAATTTTCAAATTCCAATCCTTAGCACATTATTGAAACCAAACATTTAACCAGGACTCTTAACCTGGTGTGCTACAAATTCTGTCAAAATATGTCTGCTATTTACACAGGCCTCAAGAGTCCAATGAATAAAATCAATTCAATTTACAGTCTCATAAACCCATAAAAGACCCTCAAGTTTGTTATAGACAACAAATTCTCAGCAGGGTTACTCATTTTATACAACCACAAGCCATATAAATGTGGCTCTACCATGATACATGAATTAATTTTTAATATTTCATTGGGAACTTAATTGTATGTAGATGTATTTCAAAACCATGTAGCATTTCCTGACACATATTTTTCATACATAGATATTGGGGATTTGTTTATACCTATTAGTTAATCAAAATCTTGCAAGTGGATTTTTGTGCCTCATACTCCTGGAGATACTATGAAAAGTTTCCTTCACAATATAAACTAGGTAGGCTTTTGAAGGCAAACTTTGACCCTGTGTCCCATAAAAGCATTTCTGTTACCTTCTTATATAAATACCCAATAACATAATGAATCATAATATTAAATCTTATCAGTCTTTTAGCATCTCTTTGTGAGAATATGCGAGAAACCATTATTTTGGATATGAATTTGATATTACTTCATTGATTAGAGTCCACTCAGGGTATTTGCCATTGAAATTACAGGCCAAAGACCTTAACAAAGATGATTGTCCTATTTCTACACTTTTCTAGCTCATTGATGGTGATCACTAATCATCAAATCATATATCTCATTGTCAATAATGTAATTATTACATTAGGGAAGAAACATTTGCCTCCTTCTGTAGGAGGTTTTCGAGTTTTTTTGTTTGTTTGTTTTTTTGCGGTACGCGGGCTTCTCACTGTTGTGGCCTCTCCCGTTGCAGAGCACAGGCTCTGGACACGCAGGCTCAGCGGCCATGGCTCATGGGCCCAGCTGCTCCGTGGTATGTGGGATCTTGCCAGACCGGGGCACGAACCCGTGTCTCCTTCATCGGCAGGCGGACTCTCAACCACTGCACCACCAGAGAAGTCCCACATTTTTTTTTAATAATTAGTAAAAGTTTATTTTGCATACACCAAAAATACAGCTTGCAAACTGGGAGCACTCAAACCAAAACATGGAATGAGGCTCAGGGTTATATTTTTATAAAGCTGGTTATATAGTGAAAAAATAGTACCATTTATTCTTCACAGTTGTTGGTTATAATGTTAGACTTTTCAGTGGTTACATCATATCAACCTTGGGAAACAGTTCAATTGCAAATCTACATTTTATAAGAAAGGAGGAACAAGTCATATCTTGAGGGTGTGTGTATGAAGAGGACAAAAGTTCATATAAATAAAAAAAGAAATCATGCCTTAACATATTTGCCTTGTGAGTTTGGGTGCATTTGACATTGGTCTGCCACTATAAAGGGAGAGAAAATTTATACTAAAAATTCAGAGAGGAACAAAGGCAGCACATTTTTAGGTGGGTGGGGCCACTGTTCCCAACCTGACTTGGCATCAAAGTAATCTAGAATGCTTTGCTAATTTGCAATTTCTTGACTCCAATATCAGGAGATATTGGTTCAATATGTGACTCTATGCAGCTCACCAACTCAAATTTAGGAACACCACCTTAGAATATAGGAAGCCATGATATTTTAGAGCCTAGAAAGAATGAAATTAAAAGGCATGTGCTTTAAATTTTGTAGCAGAGCCTTCTATTTGAAACATCAGGTAGAAGTTTTTAAACAGAAACTTACAGAATAGGGTCAGTGAGTTAGATATTTTTTCTTCCTTTTTTACAGTATCTTTATATACTTTTGATGTGAAAAATGACATAATTTACATGTCAATTGTAACATTTAGTAATATAGTGATTGTCTATAAACCCACCAAAGATAAACACAATCCTAAATCTTGTGTTTTCACTCAAAAAGAAAATGCTATTTATACAAGTTCTGTAAATATTTTGTAACATTGTAAATGGACTAGATCTTTTTAAATTCACTATTATGTTTCCAAGATTTTTTTCAGTGAAATATGCAGTAATATATCATATTCTGATGTAGAATATTCCACTGTGTGAGCAAACCTTAATTTAGTTAAGCTTTCTCTGATAGTGGGACATTTGCGCTGTTTTCAGCCTTTAGTTATTATGAACATCACTGTAATAGACATTATATCCACATCTCCTGGTACTCATGAACTAATGTTTCTTTTGGACATACACCAAGGAGTGGAAATATGACCATGTTCAAATGAAGAAGATACTAACAAGTGTTTTTTTTTAAAACTTACATTTAATTCCCATTATCTCCAATAATCATCATTATCAGACTTCTTAGTAGTTTGCAAATCATACGTACTTTAAATGACATTTCACTGTGGTCTTAAATTAAATTTCCTTGGTAACTGAGAATGATTGAAAGTAAGTTGCTTTTCATATACTGTGTTGTTTTTTCTTGTTGATTTGTGGCAGTTCTTTTTATTTTTTTATTTATTGTTTTAAAAAATTATTTAATTTTGGCTGCATTGGGTCTTCATTGCTCAGGCAAGGGTTACTCTTCATTATGGTGCACAGGCTTCTCATTGCAGTGGCTTCTGTTGTTGCAGAGCATGGGCTCTAGGCTCATGGGCTTCAGTAGTTGTGGCACATAGGCTCAGTAGTTGTGGCACACGGGCTTAGTTTCTCCATGGCACGTGGGATGTTCCTGGACCAGGGCTCGAACCCGTGTTGCCTGCATTGCAAGGCAGATTCTTAACCACTGCACCACCAAGGAAGTCCCGTAGCAATTCTTTATATATTCTGCATACCAGTCTTGTGTTAGCTACATGTATTGCAAAAACCTCCCTGAGGCTTTTTTCACTTTATGGTGTTTTTGTTTTGTTTTCTATTTTTTAACTTTTATTAAGAAAAATTTAAATGCATAAAAAGTAAACTGAAGAACATAATGAACCTCTATGTGCCGTCATCCAGCTTCAATGATTATCAATATGCTAACACTCTTATTTCATCTCTACTTCACCCACTCTCCACAAATGGCAAAAATGAAAGAAATACTTCAACAATGTTTATCCCTTAGATTAAGCATGATGTCCCAGCAAAATCAAAGGTATGAAAATACCATACTTCCCCATATGCACTTGGCTGGGTTTATTTGTTTGCCTTGGTTTGCTTTACTTTAAGGCAACCTGGCATGGTAACATTTCAGTATCACTACTTATTTCAAGATGTCATATGGATATTAAGAGAATTTTTGAATTTTTTATTTTTGGCTTTGCCACACAGCTTGCCAAAGGATCTTTCTCTGACCAAGGATTAAACCTGGGCCATAGCTGTGAAAGTGCTGAGTCCTAACCACTGGACTGCCAGGAATTCCTGATAATTTTTTTTTTTTTGTGGTACGCAGGCCTCTCACTATTGTGGCCTCTCCCGTTGCGAAACACAGGCTCTGGAAGTACAGGCTCAGTGGCCATGGCTCACAGGCCTAGCTGATCCGCGGCATGTGAGATCTTCCCGGACTGGGGCAGGAACCCGTGTCCCCTGCATCGGCAGGCGGACTCTCAACCACTGTGCCACCAAGGAAGCTCTCCTGATGATTTTTTTAAAGAAATAAAATTCATTCTGTATATTTGCTACAGAGACAGAAAAAGGGATATTTTAGAAGAAAATATTTTGTAATCCAATTTTTCCATATTATAATACAAGCAATAATTAAATAGCAGCTTGTAATATCTCTTACTAGTGTCTGTTTTGTGCAAAATTATGTCATTATGGCAAAACTATGGACTTTGTGAGATGTGAACATGAACCAAAGGTAGGCTTTTTTGGAGGCTGTACGTACCAAGCTTTTACATGGTGAAAATTAAAGAATATGCACTGTAGATTTAGTTTTTAAAATTTTGTGAACAAGCTCTGCTTTCTGTTTATAATTAACATATATATGTAATTACTTTCTTCTCTTCCTGAGAAATACAGGTATCACCTCTGAAGTATTAATATTGAAATCCAGTAGAGAATTTACATTTTTAATTATTTTAACTTCCATTATATTGCCAATTAAAGAGTTAACTCAATCACAAAGTATAATGTATGTGTTCCTTAAACCACTCAATGATTTTCTTAAGAAAAGTAATGTAGAGATACAGCACTAAGATGAAAAAGAAGAAGAAGAAGAAGAAGAAGAGGAGGAGGAGGAGGAGGAGGAGGAGGAGGAGGAGGAGGAGGAGGAAGGAGAACCTTAATCTAACTTTATAAAAATATTATTTCTCTGGATTACCAAGGACACAGAGCTCAACTACTAATGTTAATAAAGGTAATAAAAGGAATAAGATCCTAATAGTTGAAAATAATAATATATTGATTGTTATTTAAAAGGCCTTGATATCAAAACGTTAGTTTTGAGTAATAATTGATTCACAGGACCAAGGACTATGGAGGATGGAGATACGTGGAAGCATTTGATATGCTTGGCTTCCAATTTCACACTCAATGGGCAAAGAGCCAACATCATTTGGAAGCTCACTTTGAGAGTTCTGTATCACTAAAGTAGAAGCAATACATAGCTGGTCTACCTATCTGCTTATATTATATTTGGAAAGGACCATATTAATATTTTAAATTAATGCCATTACAGGACTACCCATCATATTACTAGACATTATATATTTATCTTTACTTTTTTTCCCTAAAATTCAACATGATTTTTTTTTAATGGATAGGAATCGTTTTGATTCACTTCACTATAAATAAGTGTTCTTTAACTACTTATGAGGTGAGATAATCTGCTGAAAACAGGCTCTCAGACAATGGAGAACAATACATCTGGATTTTTGCTTTCTGGGAATACATCAACAAACAAAAACAAAACAATCAAGCAAACAAAAAAATATATTATTTAACATTGTTTTTCTCAGAAGATATCAGCTAGTTTGAAAAATCTTTTGGTGTGTTTTTTCAACTAAATTTTCCTTTAGTACTCTAAACTGATTTTTGATTTTCATTTCTATATCACTGAGAGAGCCCTCAGACTGGAAGTCAGAAAATCCATGATGAAGTTTGTTTCTTTGTAATATGTATACACCTCTTATAATCATTTTTTTCTTTCTCTTTTGTTTCACAGGTTTTTAAAATTGTTTATTGGAGTATAGTTGATTTACAATATTGCATTAATTTCTACTGTACAGCAAAGTGTACACATATATCCACTCATTTTTAGATTATTTTCCCATATAGATCATTACAGAGTATTGAGTATAGTTCTGTGTGCTATACAGTAGGTCCTTATTAGTTATCTATTTTATGTGTAGTAGTGTGTATATGTCAATCTTAATCTCTCAATTTATCCCACTCCCCTGCTTTCCTCCCTGGTAACTATAAGTTTGTCTTCTACATCTCTGACTCTATTTCTGTTTTGTAAATAAGTTCATTTGTACAATTATTTTAGATTCCACATATAAGCAGTATCATATGATATTCTCTTCTCTGTCTGACTTACTTCACTCAGTATGACAATCTCTAGGTCCATCCATGTTGCTGTAAATGGCGTTATTTCATTCTTTTGATGGCTGACTAACATTCCATTGTATATATGTACCAAATCTTCTTTATCCATTCATCTGTCGATGGACATTTAAGTTGTTTCCATGTCTCAGTTACTGTAAATAGTGCTGCAATGAACATTGGGGTGCCTGTATCTTTTTGAATTATGTGTTTCCCCAGTACATGCCCAGGAGTGCTTTTTTCTGGATGATATGGTAGCTCTATTTTTAGTTATTTAGGGAATATTTATACTGTTCTCCATAGTGGCTGCACCAATTTACATTCCCACCAACTGTGTAGGTGTGTTCTCTTTTCTCCACACCCTCTAGAGCATTTACTTTTTGTAGACATTTTGATAATAGCCATTGTGACCAGTATGAGGTGATACCTCATTGTAGTTTTGATTTGCATTTCTCTAATAATTAGTGAGATTGAGCATCTTTTCATGTGAGTTTTGATCATCTGTATGTCTCCTTTAGAGAAATGTCTATTTAGATCTTCCACCCAGCTTTTGATTTGGGTTCTTTCTTTTGTTTTGTTTTGTTTTTGATATTGAGCTTCATAAGCTGTTTTTATATTTTGGAGATTAAGACCTTGTCGGTTGCATCAGTTGAAAATATTTTCTCCCATTCTGTGGGTTGTCTTTTCATCTTGTGTATGGTTTCCTTTGCTGTGAAAAAGCTTTTAAGTTTAATTAGGCCGCATTTGTTTATTTTTGTTTTTATTTTCATTACTCTAGGAGGTGTGTCAAAAAATACCTTGCTGCCATTTATGTCAGAGAGTGTTCTGCCTACATTTTCCTCTAAGAGTTTTATACTAGCTGGTCTTATACTTAGGTCTTTAATCCATTTTGAGTTTACTTTTGTGTATGGTGTTAGAGAATGTTCTAATTACATTCCTTTACATCTATCTGTCCAGTTTTCCAAGCACCACTTGTTGAAGAGACTGTCTTTTCTCCATCATATATTCCTTTGTCATCAAGTAGGTGATCATAGGTGCTTGGCTTTACCTCTGGACTTGCCATACTGTTCCATTGATTTATATTTCTGTTTTTGTAACAGTACCATACACTTTTGATGACTGTAGCTTTGCAGTATAGTCTGAAGTCAGAGAGCCTGATTCCTCCAGCTCTGTTTGTCTTTCTCATGATTGCTTTGGCTATTTGGGATCTTTTTTCCATACAAATTGTAAATTTTTTGTTATAATTCTGTGAAAAATGGTATTTGTAAATTGATAGGCATTGCACTGAATCTGTAGATTAATTTGGGTAGTATAGTCATTTTGACAATACTGATTCTTCCAACACAAGAACAAGGTATAACTCTCCATCTGTTTGTGTCATCTTTGATTTCTTTCATCCTTATCTTAATAGTTTTCTGAGTATAGGTCTTTTGCCTCCTTTGGTAGGTTTATTCCTAGGTATTTTATTCGTTTTGATGTGATGGTAAATTTGATTGTTTCCTTAATTTCTATTTCTGGTGTTTCATTGTTAGTGTATAGAAACACAAGAGATTTCTGTGTATTAATATTGTATCCTGTAATATTACCAAATTCATTGATGAGTTCTAGTAATTTTCTGGTAGCATCTTTAGGATTTTCTGTGTGTAGTATCATGTCATCTGTAAACACTGACAATTTTACTTCTTTTCCAATTTGGACTCTTTTATTTCTTTTTCTTCTCTGATTCACATGGCTAGAACTTCCAAAACTATGTTAAATAAAAGTGGGGAGAGTGGACATCTTTGTTTTGTTCTTGAATTTAGAGGAAATGCTTTCAGTTTTTCACCATTGAGAATGATGTTTGCTGTGGGTTTTTCATATACAACCTTTATTATGTCATTGTAGGTTCCCTCTACACTCACTTTCTGGAGAGTTTTTATTATAAATGGGTGTTGAATTTTGTCAAAAGCTTTTTCTGCATCTATTAAGATGATAATTTGGTTTTTATATTTCAGTTTGTTAATGTGAGGTATTACATTGATTGATTTGCATATATTGAAGGATATTTGCATTATGGGATAAATCTCACTTGATCACGGTGTATGATCCTTTTAATGTGTTGATGGGTTCCATTTGCTAGTATTTTGCTGAGGATTTTTGAATCTATGTTTATCAGTGATATTGGCCTGTAATTTTCTTTTTTGTGATAATTTTTTTTTTTTTTTATCAGGATGATGGTGGCCTCATAGAAAGAGTGTGGGAGTGTTCCTTGTTCTTCAAATTTTTGGAAGAGTTTCAGTAAGATAGGTGTTAACTCTTCCCTAAATGTTTGATAGAATCTGCCTGTGAAGCCTTCTGGTCCTGGACTTTTGTTTGTTAGAAGATTTTTTTTAACATCTTTATTGGAGTATAATTGCTTTATAATGTTGTGTTAGTTGCTGTCACAGTTTCAATTTCATTACTTGTGATTGGTCTGTTTATGTTTTCTATTTCTTCCTGTTTCAGTCTTGGAAGGTTATACTTATCTAAGAATTTGTTCATTTATTCCAGGTTGTCCATTTTATTGGCATAGAGTTGCTTGTAGTAATCTCTTATGATTCTTTATTTCTGTAGTGTCTGTTGTAACTCCTCCTTTTTGATTTCTAATTTTATTAGAGTACTCTCCTTCTTTTTCTTGATGAGTCTGGCTAAAGTTTTATCAATTTTGTTTATCTTCTCAAAGAACAAGTTTTAGTTTACTGATCTTTGATATTTTTTCTTTGTCTCTATTTCATTTATTTCTGCTCTGATCTTTATGATTTGTTTCTTTCTACTAACTTTGGGTTTTGTTTGTTCGTCTTTCTCTAGTTGCTTTAGGTGTAAGGTTAGGTTGTTTATCTGAGATTTTTCTTGTTGCCTGAGGTAAGGTTGTATTGCTATAAATTTCCCACTTAGAACTGCTTTTCTGCATCCCATAGGTTTTGCATAATTGTATTTTCATTGTCATTTGTCTCTAAGTATTTTTTGATTTCCTCAGTGATCCATTAGTTGTTTAGTAACATTGTTTGTGTCTTTTCCAGTCTTTTTTTCCCTGTAGTTGATTTCTAATCTCATAGTATCATGGTCAGAAAAGATGCTTGAAATGATTTCACTTTTCTCAAATTCACCAAAGCTTGATTTGTGGCCCAAGATGTGATCTATTCTGGAGAATGTTCTATGTGCACTTGAGAAGACAGGGTATTCTCCTGACTTCAGATGGAATGTCCTACAAATACCAATTAAGTCCATTTGGTCTAATGTGTCACTTAAGGCTTCTGTTTATGAATTTTCTGTTTGGATGATTTGTCCATTGGTGTTAGTGGGGTGGTAAATTGCTCCACTATTATTTTGTTATTGTCAAAGTCCACTTTTATGTCTGTTAGCATTTGCCTTATATACTGGGGGACTCCTATCTTGGGTGCATACATATTTACAATTGTTAAATCTTCTTCTTGGTTTGATCCCTTGATCATTATGTAGTGTCCTTCCTTGTTTCTTGTTAACAGTCTTTATTTTAAAATATATTTTGTCTGATATATGTATTGCTACTCCAGCTTTCTTTTGATTTCCATGTGCATGAAATATCTTTTTCCATCCCCTCACTTTCAGTCTGTATGTGTCCCTTGGTCCAAAGTGGGTCTCTTTTAGATAGCATATATATGGGCCTTGCTTTTGTAGCCAGTTGGCCAGTCTTTGTCTTTTTGTTGGCACATTTAATCCATTTACATTTAAGGTAATTATCAATATGTATGTTCCTATTGCCATTTTCTTAATTACTTTGGGTTTGTTTTTGTAGGTCTTTTTTCTTCCCTTCCTCTTTTCTCTCTTCCCTTGTGGTATAATGACCATTTTTAGTGTTGTGTTTGGGTTGCTTTTTCTTTTTTGTGTGTGTATCTATTGTATTTTTTTTGTTTTGCATTTCCCATGAAGTTTTGATATAGCACTCTATATATATACACGATTGTTTTAAGTTGCTGGTCTCTTAATTTCAAATGTAATTCCTATTTCCTGAAGTTGTACTCTCCTCTTCTCATGGTGCTTGTTTTTATATCATATTTGCATGTGGATGATTTCTTAGTTTTACTCTATGTTTGCCTTTGCTAGTGAGCTTTCTTCTTTGTGATTTTCTTGTTTCTAGTTGTGGCCTTTTTTTTCCCCCCCCACCTATAGAAGTTCCTTTAGCCTTTTTTGTAAAGCTGGTTTGGTGCTGCTGAATTCTCTTAGCTTTTCTTGTCTATAAACCTTTTGATTTGTCTGTCAAATCTGAATAAGAACCTTGCTGGGTAGAGTATTCTTGTTTGTAGGTTTTCCTCTTTCATCACCTTAAACATACCATGCCACTCCCTTCTTGCCTGCAGAGTTTCTGCTGAGATATCATCTGATAGCCTTATGGGACTTCCCTTGTATATTATTTGTTGCTTTTCCCTTGTTGCTTTTAATATTTTTTTGTCTTTAATTTTTGTTAGTTTGATTACTATGTATCTCAGTGTGTTTCTCCTTGGGTTTATCCTGTTTGGGACTCTCTGAGCTTGCTGGACTTGGGTGACTATTTCTTTCCCACGTTAGGGAAGTTTTTGGCTATAATCTCTTCACATATTTTCTTAGGTCCTTTCTCTCTCTCTGCTCCTTCTGGGATACTTATAATGTGAATTTTGGAGAATTTAATGATGTCCCAGAGGTCTCTGTGACTGTCCTCATTTATTTTCATTCTTTTTTCTTTATTCTGTTCTGTGGCAGTGATTTCCACCACTCTGTCTTCCAGCTCACTTATTCATTCTTCTGCCTTAATTATTCTATTTATTCCTTCTAGTGTATTTTTTATTTCTGTTATTGTGTTGTTCATCTCTGTTTTTTCCTTTACATCTTCTATCTCTTTGTTAAACATTTCTTGTATCTTCTCAGTGTGTGCCTTCATTCTTTTTCTGAGATTTTGTATCTCCTTTACTATCATTACTCTGAATTATTTTTTAGGCAATTGCCTATCTCCATTTCATTTAGCTGTTCTTCTGGGGTTCTATCTTGCTCCTTCATCTGCAATATACTTCTCTGTAGTCTCATTTTGTCTAACTTAACTGTGTTTGTGGTCTCCTTTCTGCAGGCTGCAGGATCATAGTTCCTCTTATTCCTTTTGTTTGCTCCCTGGTGGGTGAGGTTGGTCCAGTGGCTTGTGCAGGCTTCCTGGTCCAAGGGACTGGTGTCTGCCCTCTGGTGGTTTGGAACTGGGTCTTATCTCTCTGGTGGGTAGGGCCATGCCAAGTGTGTTTTGAGGTGGCTGTGAGCTTAGTAGGACTTTAAGCAGCCTGCCTGCTAATGGGTGGAGCTGTTTTCCTTTCTTGCTCATTGTTTGGCCAGAAGTGTTCCAGCACTGGAGACTTCAGGTCATTGGATGGGGCCAGACTTGGTGCCAAAACGGGGACCTCTGTGGAGTTCATACTGATTAATATTCCCTGGGGTCTCTGCTACCAGTGTCCTTGCCCCCACAGTGAGCTACAGCCACCCCCCACCTCCCCAGCAGACACTCCAAGACCCCTAGTTAGGTCTAGCCCATGTTCCTAATGAGGTACTGCTTTGTGCTTAGTCCCAGTGCATGTGAGACCTTGTTCGCATCCTCCAGAGTGGATTCTCTGTTTCCCTCAGTCCTGTGGAGCTCCTGCACTCAAGCCCTTCTGGTCTTCAAGGCTAAAATGCTCTGGGGGTTCCTCCTCTTGATGCCAGACCCTCAGACTGCCTTGGAGGGCTATTTTTATGTGGGGATATCTTTGTGTAACCTGCAGAAGTTTAATGTTTTTTAGTATGGATATCTGCCACCTCTTTCTTCAGGGTATGCTGTTATCGTTTTGATAGGGGTTTTTACTGGTGTTGTGTTGACCAGAGCCTGCCCTCGATATTGAGCAGGCCCTCCCCTTTACTCTGTGGTTGTCACTGCCTTGTCAGGTGTGGGGTCTGCTCCTTAGTTGTTGGAGTAGAGGTCCCCAGATCTGTTTCTTAGCTGTGTTTTTGATTTGCTGTGCTAGGTAGGCAGGTTGGGAGCACTCCCACCCAGAGAAAAATCTCTGAGTGTTTTCCTCTGGAGCTGTTTGCCTGTGAGAAAGCTCTATTGTGTCACCTTTTTCCTGTTTTGTGAGTTCACAAGTTACTCTGTTGTTGACACTGCTCTCAGCCTCACCTTAACCTGGGTATGCTGGCAATTGGCCCTGTTGTCTGTCCAGCATTGTTTTCACCAGGCCACTAGCATAGATCCACTGAAGTCAGGTCCCAGGATTGAAGTAACTGTGGATCTGGACCCACTGTCGGTACTATGGGGACAGCTCAGACTCTGACCTGGCCCAACCCCTGCTTGTACTTGCCCACAAAGTCCACAGCTGCTAAAGCTAGATCTGTGTCAGCTGTGGGAGCACTCCTTGTCTGTTCTGAATTTCTTCAGGCACTGATTTCTACCAAGCCAGTTGCAGGGGTTTAATTTGTGGTTCACACAGCTGCAAGAAGAGATTTCAGCTCTTCTTCTTTAGTCACACAGCCCCTGGGGCTCAGCTTTGCTTTCAGCCCCACCTCTACATATGGGCCATCTGCAGGCATCTGCTCCCCACCCAGGTGAGAGGGAGTGGAGGTGGCTAATGGGGGTGCAGGAGCCCACACTGGGAGTAGGGGGCAGAGGTGACAACTGACTGGGTCATGCTTACCCACCCAAGTGGGAGGAGGTGGAGGTGGCGGCTGTGGGTGCATGGGCCCACATAGGTGGGAGCCCCTTCTAGTGCCTGCAGTGACAGGGAACTTCAAGTGGGGAGAGGTTGTAATGGCAACCCTGTCTTTCACGTGTCACTCAACAATAGTGCTTTGCTTCTATAGTGGTCCGGGTTTCCTCCATGAGTGTTCCCTGTTTCTGAGCTCCCCATTCCCATTCCCTCAGGGTATCTCCATGCAGCCAACAGCAGTCGTCTCCCTGGGTCTGCTTTCCAAACTCCATGTTCCAGCACCCATGCCCTATCCACACCAGCAGACACCTATCTCAGGCTGAGGCACACAGGGTTGTGGCACAGACAATCTGTGTAGGTCTTGCTCTGTCCCACACACCACAGACCAGGTGCTGTACTCTCTTCTGGGCCCCCAAAGCTCCCCTTCTGTCTCAACTTATCTCCTCTCCAGTGAGGGAGCTTCCTTGGGTGAAAAAAACTCTCCTCTCCTTCAGCTCCCCCCACCAGGGTTGCAGGTCCCATCCCACTTCCTTTTTTCATTTTTTCCTTTTCTCTTTTGTCCTACCCAGTTACACGGGGATCTTGCTTGTCCTTTTGGGTGTCCAATGTCCTCTGCTAGTCTTCAGCAGGTGCTCTGTAAGGACTGTCCCATTTGTAGATGTTTTGATGCATTTGTGTTGAGAGGTGAATGCCATGTCCTCCTACTCCACCATCTTGACCCCTCCCCCATATTTTTTTCTTATATGTAGCAAAAACATTTTTAGTGAGATCAAATCTAAGAATATTTTCTAAGATTTTGCTATTATATATACTTTCTCATGCTCTCATTAAGGATCTCTAACATAGTTGATCTTTAAGCCATTGGATACCAAGAGAAAAGTACAATAATTGCTCCAAAAGAATCTGGGGAATTTCAAATCAAATAGGAAAATTTGTCTTTTCTAATATTTTGAGCCAATATTCTTATCTTGTTTCTATAGTTTGATTTAAATCAGAGAAATTCTAAGGATACAACTACATACGTATAGAGAAGTAAAGAATGAAGTCAGTTTTGGAGACTTCAAGGCAAAAGGGCTTTTTAAAATTATCTTGATGACAATAACAATGGAAATAATGAAAGGAATGTTTTAAACAGGCATTTAGCTGTTACTACAAAGCTACAGTAATCAAGGCAGTATGGTACTGGCACAAAAACAGAAAGATAGGTCAATGGAACAGGATAGAAAGCCCAGAGATAAACCCACACACATATGGACACCTTATCTTTGATAAAGGTGACAGGAATGTACAGTGGAGAAAGGACAGCCTCTTCAATAAGTGGTGCTGGGAAAACTGGACAGGTACATGTAAAAGTATGAGATTAGATCACTCACTAACACCATACACAAAAATAAGCTCAAAATGGATTAAAGACCTAAATGTAAGGCCAGAAACTATCAAACTCTTAGAGGAAAACATAGGCAGAACACTCTATGACATAAATCACAGCAAGTTCCTTTCTGACCCACCTCCTAGAGTAATGGAAATAAAAACAAAAATAAACAAATGGGATCTACTGAAACTTCAAAGCTTTTGCACAGCAAAGGAAACCATAAATATGACCAAAAGACAACCCTCAGAATGGGAGAAAATATTTGCAAATGAAGCAACCGACAAAGGATTAATCTCCAAAATTTACAAGCAGCTCATGCAGCTCAATAACAAAAAAACAAATAACCCAATCCAAAAATGGGCAGAAGACCTAAATAGACATTTCTCCAAAGAAGATATACAGACTGACAACAAACACATGAAAGAATGCTCAACGTCATTAATCATTAGAGAAATGCAAATCAAAACTACAATGAGATATCATCTCACACCAGTCAGAATGGCCATCATCAAAATATCTAGAAACAATAAATGCTGGAGAGGGTGTAGAGAAAAGGGAACACTCTTGTACTGCTGGTGGGAATGTGAATTGGTTCAGCCACTATGGAGAACAGCATGGAGGTTCCTTAAAAAACTACAAATAAAACTACCATATGACCCAGCAATCCCACTACTGGGCATATACCCTGAGAAAACCATAATTCAAAAATAGTCATGTACCAAAATGTTCATTGCAGCTCTATTTACAATAGCCCGGTGATGGAAACAACCTAAGTGCCCATCATTGGATGAATGGATAAAGAAAATGTGGCACATATATACAATGGAATATTATGCAGCCTTAAAAAGAAATGAAACTGAGCTATTTGTAATGAGGTGGATAGACCTAGAGTCTGTCATACAGAGTGAAGTAAGTCAGAAAGAAAAAGACAAATACCGTATGCTAACATATATATATGGAATTTAAGAAAAAAAAATGTCATGAAGAACCTAGGGGTAAGACAGGAATAAAGACACAGACCTACTGGAGAACGGACTTGAGGATATGGGGAGGGGGAAGGGTGAGCTGTGACAGGGCGAGAGAGAGTCATGGACATATACACACTAACAAACGTAGTAAGGTAGATAGCTAGTTGGAAGCAGCCTCATAGCACAGGGATATTGGCTCAGTGTTTTGTTACTGCCTGGAGGGGTGGGATAGGGAGGGTAGGAGGGAGGAAGATGCAAGAGGGAAGACATATGGGAACATATGTATATGTATAACTGATTCACTTTGTTATAAAGCAGAAACTAACACACCATTGTAAAGCAATTATACCCCAATAAAGATGTTAAAAAAAAATAGTGTGTGTGTAGGGAGAGGGAGTGTGTATTCATTATACCTGTAAAGAATATGCACTGAACAAAACTGTTCTTATTTATTTATTATTCATTCATCATTCATTGACATAAGATGTTGAGAGAGAAAAATGTTTTTTTCTCAATTTAAAAGTATTACTTAATAGTTATGATACAATGATTATATCCATAAAAGCTAATATATTTTAGCTAGCATGTCCTAAAGTAAGTTCCAATGAACTTGGAAGTTTAATAAATATTATCTGATAAATGGATTTGTTTCATATGTATTTGGGAAATGCTTGGTTAAATAGGCATAAACACGTTTCTTTAATGGAATACTTAATAAGATCTTTTATATTCTAATCTGCATTGTAAAAGTGCAAGAGTAGCATAAATAAGATGAACGAGGAAACATTTTATTCAGAGAACTTCACTGGATAACTAATTCCTGAATATACTTTGGTGGACTTTATGTAAACTGTCTGCACCAACTGAAAATTTAGTATCAATTATCTCATTAGAATAGATAAATTTTTAGAGGCAAAACCCTAGAAAACATGATAAATACGTATAAGAATGTTAGTTTGGTGGACAAATACTCTGCCTCTCCCCACCTTCTCCCCAGCCCCACAACAAACCTAATATGTGTTGTTTAAAAGATAGGTTTTGATGTACTTATGGGCACCAAAAAAATAAAGATCTCCAATGTATAAAATAAACATAGGGGGAACAAAAAGTACAAGCTGAAACCTCAGTATGAAGAGTGAGTATACACAAAAAGAAGTTTATCATCCATACTCTTTTGAGGAGACAAGACCTCTGGCCTCATGAAGGTGGACAAGCTGAGCTTGAGATTTTCAGTTTAGGGCTGGCAACTTGGAAGGGTGGCAGGATAGTCCATGGTCTGGACCCGACAGAAGCTAAACCCTATTCTCTCTAGAGAAAAGCACCAGCTTTCCCTTTGATTAAGTATTATTAATCAAAAATTTAAAACCAAGCAAGTCATTATTAGGGAGAGTCAAACAACAAACAAGAGATTTAGAGATATCTAAGATTACAGACATTGGGGCAAATATAAAATATAAATAAATATTAATGAAACTTTAAAATAAATTCTGTAACAAATAAGTGAACAATAAGACATTATGTAAATGGAAAAGGCATGTTTGAAAAAAGAAACATGGGTAAACTTACAAAAATATAAAATTAAATTTAAAAAAATCACAGGCTGAATTAAGCTAGTTATTAGTCATATTAAAAAAATAAAACACCTAAAGACCTGTAATAACATGGATGGACCTTGAGGGCATAATGCTAGAGAAAGACAAATACTGTAGGATTTCACTTATATTTGGAATCTAAAAACAAAACAAAAGAAAAAAACTCATAGAAGAAGAGATCAGATTTGTGGTTACCAGAGGTAGAGATTAGGGGATGGGGGGATTGAAGGAAAGTCATCAAAAGGCACAAACTTCTAGTTACAAGATAAATAAGTACTAGAAATATAACATACAAAATGATGACTATAGTTAACACTGCTATATGATATTTATGAAAGTTGTTAAGAGATTAAATCCTGAGTGCACTCATCACAAGGATTTTTTTTTTGCTTTTTTGTTATTGTATCTATATAAGATGATAGATGCTAATTAATTATTACAGTAATCATTTCACAATATATGTAAGTCAAACCATTATACTGTACCACTTAAACTTATACAGTGATGCAAGTCAATTATATCTCAAAAAAATGAGAAAAGTATAAAGAAAATTAAGGACCTGAATGATATCTGAAGAAATTAACCCAAATGTAACATTGAGAGACAAGTAGATGGGAAATATAAAAATTTAAGAAATGTGAATGATAGGATGGTAAGGAATACTGTTGGTATAATTAAAGTCGCAGAAGGAAAGAGATAGATTGATGACATGCAAAATTCAACTAGAAATTGCCTAAGACTTTTGTTGAAGTGATTAAAACATATATTCACAGATAGGAAAACACAATGTATACTAAGATAGTAAAGGATATTAATTACATAACTAGACATATTGTCATGAAACTGCAAAATATTAAGGAAAAAAGATTATAAAAGTTGTCAAAGACTGAGGATTGAAGCTTAGAAAGCAATAATAATTACACTGACAACAAACATCTCCACCAGAATAATGTCAATCAGAAGACACTGTTCAAAAGTGCAGAGAGTTTTATAGTTTCTGGCTTTACATTTAGGTCTTTAATCCATTTTGAGCTTATTTCTGTGAATGGTGTTAGGGAGTGATCTAATCTCATACTTTTACATGTACCTGTCCAGTTTTCCCAGCACCACTTATTGAAGAGGCTGTCCTTTCTCCACTGTACATTCCTGCCTCCTTTGTCAAAGATAAGGTGACCATATGTGTGTGGGTTTATCTCTGAGCTTTCTATCCTGTTCCATTGATCTATCTTTCTGATTTTGTGCCAGTACCATACTGCCTTGATTACTGTAGCTTTGTAGTATAGTCTGAAGTCAGGGAGCCTGATTCCTCCAGCTCCATTTTTCGATCTCAAGATTCCTTTGGCTATTAGGGGTCTTTTGTGTTTCCATACAAATTGTGAAATTTTTTGTTCTAGTTCTGTGAAAAATGCCAGTGGTAGTTTGATAGGGATTGCATTACATCTGTAGATCGCTTTGGGTAGTAGAGTCATTTTCACAATGCTGATTCTTCCAATCCAAGAATATGGTATATCTCTCCATCTATTTGTATCATCGTTAATTTCTTTCATCAGTGTCTTATAATTTTCTGCATACAGGTCTTTTGTCTCGAGGAAAACGTAGGCAGAACACTCTATGACATAAATCACAGCAAGATCCTTTTTGACCCACCTCCTAGAGAAATGGAAATAAAACCAAAAATAAACAAGTGAGACCTAATGAAACTTCAAAGCTTTTGCACAGCAAAAGAACCCATAAACAACACCAAAAGACAACCCTCAGAATGGGAGAAAATATTTGCAAATGAAGCAACTGACAAAGGACTAATCTCCAAAATTTACAAGCAGCTCATGCAGCTCAATAACAAAGAAACAAATAACCCAATCCAAAAATGGGCAGAAAACCTAAATAGACATTTCTCCAAAGAAGATACACAGACTGCCAACAAACACATGAAAGAATGCTCAACATCATTAATCATTAGAGAAATGCAAATCAAAACTACAATGAGATACCATCTCACACCAGTCAGCACAGCCATCATCAAAAAATCTAGAAACAATAAATGCTGGAGAGGTTGTGGAGAAAAGGGAACACTCTTGCACTGCTGGTGGGAATGTGAATTGGTTCAGCCACTATGGAAAACAGTATGGAGGTTCCTTAAGAACTACAAATAGAACTACCATATGACCTAGCAATCCCACTACTGGGCATATACCCTGAGAAAACCATAATTCAAAAGAGTCATGTACCAAAATATTCATTGCAGCTCTGTTTACAATAGCCTGGAGATGGAAACAACCTAAGTGTCCATCATCAGATGAATGGATAAGGAAGATGTGTCACATATATATAATGGAATATCACTCAGCCATAAAAAGAAATGAAATTTTGCTATTTGTAATGAGGTGGATGGACCTAGAGTCTGTCATACAGAGTGAAGTGAGTCAGAAAGAGAAAGACAAATACCATATGTTAACACATATATATGGAATTTAAGAAAAAATAATGTCATGAAGAACCTAGGGGTAAGAAAAGAATAAAGACACAGACCTACTAGAGAATGGACTTGAGGATATGGGGAGGGGGAAGTGTAAGCTGTGACAAAGTGATAGAGTGGCATGGACATATATACACTAACAAACATAAAACATATAACTAGTGGGAAGCAGCCACATAGCACAGGAAGATCAGCTCAGTGCTTTGTGACCACCTAGAGGGGTGGGATAGGTAGGGTGGGAGGGAGGGAGATGCAAGAGGGAAGAGATATGGGAACATATGTATATGTATAACTGATTCACTTTGTTATAAAGCAGAAACTGATACACCATTGTAAAGCAATTATACTCCAATAAAGATGTAAAAAAACAAAAAAGTGTAGAGAAAATAAATATAAGATTAAAATTGTGTCCTCAAGAAAAATATCATTCAGGAAGAAGAACTAAATAAATACATTTTCAAACAAACTTAAAACTGATTTTAGGACTTCCCTTTCTGTCCAGTGGTTAAGACTCCACGCTTCCAGTGCAGGGGACACAGGTTCGACCCCTGGTCAGGGAACAAAGATCCCACATGTCGTGTGGCATGCCCAAGAAAATTTAAAAAAAAATGATTTTATCTCCAACTGACCTATTGTGAAATATTTTCAAATGGTTGCATTGTAAGAAGAAGGAAAATTCACCTAAAGAAAAATCTGTGAAAAAGAAAGGATAGTGATCAAAAAAAAAAAAAAAAGGATTTTCAGAGAATTTTAAGACAATTTTTCAGTATAAAAGAATAAAAATAAGGTTTTATTTTTATTAGAAAAAAATAGAAAAATTTTCCTAAGGAAGTTTTTAAAAAATAAAAATTAATCTTATACACTAGAGAAAGTAATATGTAAGTCATGAGTTTAAATTTGAGTTAAAGAAGTTTGAAGACCTATTTTATGACAGAGATATTAAGGTATTATCATCAGATTTGTTATATATATATATATATATATATATATATATAGTGAAATGTCATGGATAAAGAGACAGAAATAAGGTATATAACTCCCAATTCAATAGAAGCATTCACAAAAAAGAACTGAAAAATACCAAAAAGCAAGTAAAATTCAATACAAAAAACAGAAATGAAGAAAAGAAACAGATATAGAAAATTAATTTAAAAAAGCAAAAAGTAATATGTTAGAGCAATTCCAAATGCTTTATTTCCCATAAAAGTAAATGGTCAGAAATAATCATACTTAAATATACCTATGAGGCTGAAATAATTAGATTTAAATATACCTATAAGCTATATGAAATAGGAATATACATCCAAAATTATGGATGAAATATAGAGATTGAAAAGGAATTGGTTAAGTTTTTTATATAAGTAAAATTTATATATTTATAAAACATATCCAATATTATATAACCAAAAGAAAGTGAAGGTAATTACTTTAATATCAGACATATTAGAATTTCTGAGAAAACACTGTTAGTGAGAGGGAATGTCACTTTATGTAGCAGGCAGAATAATGGACCCCAAAGATGTTCACATCCTAATCCCTAGAGCACATGAACATGTTAAACGACATTGTAAAGGGGACTTTACACATGTAATTAAGGTAGGGAGATTATTCTGGATTATCCAGGTTGACTCAGTATAGTCACATGAGTTCTTAAAAGTGGAGAAACTTCTTGGGTTGGAACTAGAAGAGGTGTGTGACAGAAAAGAAGGCATAAAAGGAGTTCAGAGAAATTTGAAGCATAGGAAGATCTCAAACTACCATTGCTGATTTTGAAGATGAAGAGGCAGTGTCAGGGAATGTGGATGGCCTCTAGATGCTGAGAATAAACACTGATAGATAGCAAAGGAACAGGAATGTCAGTCCTATCACTGCAATAATAGCACAGAAAAGAAGAACAAATAAAGCTATATGAGTAATGGGGCTATGTCTCACTAGAATTAAATTATTATAAATCAGAAGCAGATTCTGATAAATTAGAGACATATGTTAAGCCTTAGGGCAAACCTTAAGAAAATAACGTAAAAGTATCCTGAAATCATTAAATGATTTAAAATGTTACAATATTAAATACTATTTAATACAAAAGAAAGCAGTAATGGAGTAAAAGAGAAAAAAAAAAAAACTCGAGACATACTGAAAAACCAAAAACTGATAGATGTAAATCCAACTATATCAATAATAACATTAAGTGTGAATGAATATAAAATACAAGGGCAAAGATTGTCAGACCTGATTTAAAAAACAAACAAGATTTAATTGTATGTTTTCTAAAGGAGACTCACTTTAGATTCAAAGATACAAATAACTTGAGAGTAAAATGATAGAAAATATACATAATATAAGAAGACACCAAAAAGAGCTGAACTGAATATATTTATATCAGGCAAAATAGACTCTAAATTAAAAAAAATACTACAACAGATAAAGAGGGACAATTATTAATAATGAAATGTTCAATTCATTAGGAAGGTCTCTTTATCTTCCTCAGTTTTAAATATCATTGTCTTGGTTATCAGAGGGTGTTAGATTTTTGATTTTATTATCGTATATGATTTGGAAAACTGATTAGAAAATAAGATCTATTTTAATTTCTCATATTTCTGCCTTTTTCTTTCTTGCCCCAACATTCCTTCATTTAGCATTTCTTGCCTGTCTGAAGAACTTTCTTTAGTCATCTTTAAGAGTATGTCTGCCAGCAACACATTTTTTAGTTTCCCTTCATCTGAGAATATTTTACTTCCCCATTATTTCCCATAGGATAATTTCATTGAATATAGAATTCACAGTTGACAATTATTTCAGCATCGGAAAAATATTGTGTTTTTCACCCTCCCTGCACTAGAATATTTGCAGCAGAGGGGAGTGCTGAAGCAAGAGTGACCCGTGCACATACAGCAGTTCAATGTGCTGCCTTGTAGGCGTCTGCATCTCTGCTCAGATGCAGCCCATGTTCGAATGTTTTCCCAACCATGGATGCCCCAGATCCAGTGCCATGCTGTGGTGAGGAATGAATGGGGCCAGAGTGTTTCCTCAGCTTGGGCTGTGGTGCAGAGCGAGGTGGTCACAGTAAACCCAGCAGCCCCTAGTGTGGACCTCTCTCTACTCTGCCTTGGGGACAAGACTGCTTTGTTTCTCACAGCTGATAACTGTCCCAAGCCTCCACAGCTCCTAATCTATTTTGGAACTGCTTAGCAAAGGAGGCAGGACCTGTGTGTATTTTCTGTATGTGTGGCAGAGTGTGAGCTGTGGTGGAGTGGCTGTGGTCAGAAAATGGGCTGCTTCTAGGGTGTTGCTGGAATATGTACCAACAACTGTTGCCACTGCCCCACCTGGGCTCTGCCCCAGGACTAGTTGCTTCTATGTCTCATGGCCAAGTCTTTTCCTAGTCCTGGTATCCTCAAATCGTGTGCTGAGCTGTGATGTGTTGTAAGTGGGGCTGGAGTGTTCACTCAGCTAGGACTGGGGCCTGAGGTGTAGCAGGTACAGGAAATCCAGCAGCTGCAAGGGCAGACCTCTCTTTGCCTGGCCTCTTGGTTAAGCCAATGTGTGCACAGAGTTCATTAGCAGAGTCCAAGCTTCTCCAGCCTTTCTATCTGATTCAGTGGTCCTCCAACCAGCCAGGACCCCAGGACTGGGCCACCCCATCTGTGTCTCAATCTGCTCACTCCACAGGATGGGTGCCCACTCATGCAATTTTCATTTTCCTCTGAGTCCCCTCCCAGGGGCCCAGATCTCAATCTGATAGCTTTTCTCCCCTTCCTACCATATTATGTGTGTATCTTTCTTACTGCCTTGGTGGTACAGGAATCCTTCTGTCATTTCCAGTTAGTTTTCAGTAAGAATTGTTCCACATGTAGATGTATTTTTGATGTGTTCACCAGTGAAGGTGAGTTCCATGTCTTCTTACTCTGCCATCTTGATCTCCCTCATTAGCATAATGTTTTTGTTAGCATCTATAAATTCCATGAGGGGAAGTTGAAACCACAAATTTGATAAGCCTTCCTGAATCATTTTTTATTAATACTATTATGGGATTTTTTAAGGCTAGCCAGTACATTTCTTTGTATGCAATTTTTAATTTGGTCTTTCCATAGATGCCAATAAAACAGCTATTTACGGTGAGAGCTGTCAAAAACTTACCAATTTAGAAGCTTTTCCAATTTAAAGAATCCATTGTCTGGCCATTGACTAGTAGGAGCATAATAGCAATTCTAACCATAAACTTCTTTATTGATTAACTATGGATGCAAGAGGCATCTCCAAGAAAGTACAGCCCTCATAAGCTTAAGAGAGGTAACTTCCAGAGTTAGAATATGAAGGGCTCTGTTTTTTTGTTTTCTTTTACGGTTTTTGTTTGTTATTAAAATTTAGTTCATGTACATAATTATTTTATATTCAGGTGTACTAAATAGTGATTTGACTTTTGCATACATTATGGACTAATCACCACACGAAGTCTAGTAACCATCTGTCTCCATGAAAAGTTACTACAATATTATTGACCGTATTCCTTATGCTATATATCACATACTCATGGCTTATTTATTTTCTAATTGGAGGTTTGTGCCTTTTAATCCCCTTCTCCTTTTTAATCCCACATCTCCTCTTCCTTTTTTAGCCATTCATTTTTACTATTTGTCTATGAATCCATTTTTGGTGTTTTTTGTTTGTTTGTTTGTTTTGTTTGTTAGATTCCACATATAAGTGAGATCATATGATATTTTTACTTCTGTGTCTGACATTTCACTTAGCATAATACCCTCCATTCATGTTTTCAAAAATGACAAATTTCCATATTTTTGTAGCTGAAAAATATTCCATTATATTATCCATCTACATTATCCATTCATCTATTCTAGTGATGGACACTTAGGTTGCTTCCATATCTTGGCTACTGTAAATAATGCTGCAATGAGCATTGGGGTGCCTGTATCATTTTGAATTAGTGTTTATGTTTTCTTCAAGTATATCCTAAATACTGAAATTGCTAGATCATATGGCAGTTCTACTTTTAATTTTTGTGAAGAAAACCTGTTCTGTTTCCATAGTAGCTGCATCAATATACAACCTCACCAATAGTGCAGGAGCATTCCCCTTTCCTCCTCATCCTCACTAGCACTAGTTATTTGTTGTCTTTTTGATTACACCCATTCTAACATGTGTAGGAGATATTTCACTGTGGTTTTAAATTGTATCCCTCCCCACAATGATTAGTGATGTTGAGCGTACATTTCACCTATCTTTTTGGCCATCTGTATATCTTCTTTGGAAAAATGTTTATTCAGTTCTTCCCATTTTTTATTTGGGTTGTTTGTCTTTTTGATGTTGAGTTGTATGAGTCCTTTGTACATTTTAGATATTAATCATTAATCAGCTATATTGTTTGCTAATATATTCTTCCATTCAACATCCTGTCTTTTCATTTTGTTAATAGTTTCTTTTCCTATGGCAAGGTTTGATGTAGTTAAATTTGTTTATTTTTGCCTTTGTTTTCCTTGCATGAAGACACATATCCAAAAAACAATATTGCTAAGAAAAATGTCAAAGAGTGTACTCCCTGTTTTCTTCCAGAAGTTTTATAATTTCAAGTCTTACATTTTGTCTTTAATCAATATTGATTTTACTTTTGTATATGATGTGAGGAAAGTTGTCCAGTTAGATTTTTTTGCATGTAGCTGTCCAGTATTCCCAACACCATTAATTGAAACGGCTATCATTTTTCCATTGTAGAGTCTTCCTCCTTTACCATAGATTAATTGACCATGTAAGTGTAGGTCAATTTCTGGGCTCTCTATTCTGTTCCATTGACATATGTGTCTGTTTATCAATTTTGTTTATTTTTTCAAAAAAGACAAGTCTAGCTTCACTGATCTTTTCCATTATCTTTTTGTCTCCATTTCATTCATTTATGCTCTGATTTTTATAATTTCTTTGTATTAACTTTGAATTTTGTTTGTTCTTCCTTTTCTAGCTCTTTTAGGTGTAAGGTTAGATTCCTCTTTGGAGATTTTTCTTGTTTCCTAAAGTAGGCTTGCATTGCTATAAAATTCCCTCTTAGAACAGTTTTGCTGTATCCCATAGATTTTGGATTGCTGTGTTTCTGTTTTCATTTGTCTCCAGGTGTCTTTAATTTCCTTTTTTAAAAAATATTTTTCAATGATATATAAGTTTAGTAGCGTGTTGTTAGACTCTCTGAGTTTATGGGTTTTTTGCAGTTTTCTTTCTTGTAGTTTATTTCTAGTCATACACTTGTGGTTGGAAAAGATGTTTAGTTGATTTCAGTCATCTTAAATTTACTGAAACGTTTTCGTGATATGACATGTGATCTATCCTGGAGAACATTCCATGTGCACTTGAAAAGAATGAGTATTCTTTTCTTTTTTTTTTTTTTTGCATAAAATGTTCTATATATATATAGATAGATAAATAAATTCCTTCTGCTGTAATGTGTCATTTAAGCCACTGTTTCTTCGTTGATTTCTGCCTGGATGATCTCTCCCATTGATGTAAGTGAGGTGGTAAAGTTCCCTACCATTATTGTATTGCTGTCAATTTTTGCTTTTGCATTTGCTAATAATTGTTATATGTATTTCCATGTTCCAATTTTGCTTGTTTGTATATTTACAATTGTTGTATACTTTGGATGGGTCAATGCCTTTATCATTATGTAATGCCCTTATTTATCACTTGTTTCAGTCTTTTCTTGAAAGTCTATTTTCACTGATATAAATAATGTTACACCAAATTTCTTTTTGTTTTGATTTTTATAGTATACCATTTTCACCCTTGCTCTTTCAGTCTGTTGTGTATCTTTAGATCTGAAGTGACTCTCTTTTAGGATATATATATATCTATATATATAGATATATAGATATATAGATATATATAATCTTTCATTTTTATCCACTTAGCTACTATGACTTTTTTTACACCTTTATTGGAGTATAATTGCTTTACAATGCTGTTACTTTCGGCTGTATAACAAAGTGAATCAGCTAGATGTATACATATATCCCCATATACCCTCCCTCTTGAGCCCCCCTCCCACACTCCCTATCCCACCCATCTAGGTGGTCACAAAGCACCGAGCTGATCACTCTGTGCTGTGCAGCTGCTTCTCACTAGCTATCCATTTTACATTTGGTAGTGTATATATGTCAATGCTACTCTCTCACTTCATCCCAGCTACCCTTCACCCTCCCCGTGTCCTCAAGGCCATTCTCTATGTCTGCATCTTTATTCCTGTCCTGCACCTAGGTTCATCAGAACATTTCTTTTTTTCTTTTTTGATTCCATATATATGTTTTGGCATACAGTATTTGTTTTTCTCTTTTGACTTACTTCACTCTGTATGACAGACTCTAGGTCCATCCACCTCACTACAAATAACTCAATTTTCTTCCTTTTTATAGTTGAGTAATATTCCATTGTATATATGTGACACATCTTCTTTATCCATTCATCTGTCAATGGACACTTAGGTTGCTTCCATGTCCTGGCTATTGTAAATAGTGCTGCAATTAAAATTTTGATACATGTCTATTTTTGAATTATGGTTTTCTCAGGGTATATGCCCAGTAGTGGAATTGCTGGGTCATATGGTAGTTCTATTGTTAGCTTTTTTTTTTTTTGTGTGGTACGTGGGCCTCTCACTGCTGTGGCCTCTCCCGTTGTGAAGCACAGGCTCCAGACGTGCAGGCTCAGCGGCCATGGCTCAAGGGCCCAGTCGCTCCATGGCATGTGGGACCTTCCCGGACCGGGGCACAAACCCATGTCCTCTGCATCGGCAGGCGGACTCTCAACCACTGCGCCACCAGGGAAGCCCTATTGTTAGCTTTTCAAGGAACCTCCATACTGTTCTCCATAGTGGCTGTATCAATTTACATTCCGACCAACAGTTCACGATGGTTCTCCTTTTCTCCACACCCTTTCCATCATTTATTGTTTGTAGATATTTTGATGATCAACATTCTGATACCGCATTGTGGTTCTGATTTGCATTTCTCTAATGATAAGTGATGTTGACCATCCTTTCATGTGTTTGTTGGCAATCTGTAGGTCTTCTTTGGAGAAATGTCTATTTATGTCTTCTGCCTATTTTTGGATTGGGTTGTTACATTTTTTTGATATTGACCTGCATGAGCTGCTTGTATATTTTGGACATTACTCCTTTGTCAGTTGCTCTGTTTGCAAATATTTTCCCCCATTCTGAGGGTTGCTGTTTCATTCTGTTTATGGTTTCCTTTGCTGTGCAAAAGCTTTTAGGGTTCATTAGGTCCAATTTGTTTATATTTGTTTTTATTTGCATTTCTCTAGGAGGTGGGTCAAAAAGGATCTTGCTGTGATTTTTATCGTAGAGGTTTCTGCCTAGGTTTTCCTCCAAGAGTTTTATAGTGTCTGGCCTTACATTTAGGTCTTTAATCCATTTTGAGTTTATTTCTCTGTATGGTGTTAGGAAGCATTCTAATTTCATTATTTTACATGTAGCTATACAGTATTCCCAGCACCACTTATTGAAGAGTCTTTTATCCATCATATGTTCTTGTCTCCTCTGTCAAAGATAAGTTGACCATATGTGTGTGGGAATATCTCTGGGCATTCTGTCCTTTCCATTGATCTATATTTCTGTTTTTGTGCCAGTACCATACTGTCTTGGTTACTCTAGCTTTGTAGTATAGTCTGAAGTCAGGAAGCCTGATCCTTCCAGTTCTGTTTTTCTTTCTCAAGATTGCTTTGGCTATTAGGGGTCTTTTGTGTTTCCATACAAATTGCAAAATTTTTTTGTTCTAGTTCTGTGAAAAATGCCATTGGTAGTTTGATACTGATCTCATTGAATCTGTAGATTGCTCTGGGTCATATAGTTATATTTCACAATGTTGATTTTTCCAATCCAAGAACATGGTATATCTCTCCATCTGTTTGTATCATCTTTAATTTCTTTCAGCAGTGTCTTATAGTTTTCTGCATACAGGTATTTTGTCCCCTTAGGTAGGTTTATGCCTAGGTATTTTATTATTTTTGTTGCAATAGTAATTGGGTGTGTTTCATTAATTTCTCTTTCAGATTATTCATCATTAGTGTATAGGAATATAAGAGATTTCTGTGCATTAAATTTATATCCTACTACTTTAACAAATTCATTGAATAGTTCTAGCAGTTTTTTAGTAGCATCCTTAGGATGCTCTCTGTATAGTATCATGTCATCTGCAAACTGTGACAGTTTTATTTCTTTTCAGATTTGGACACCTTTTATTTCTTTTTCTTCCCTGATTGCCATGACTAAAACTTCCAAAACTATGCTGAATTATAGTGTTGAGAGTAGGCATCCTTGTCTTGCACCTGATCTTAGAGGAAATTGTTTCCGTATTTACCATTGTGACCAATGTTGTTGGTGGGTTTGTCATATATGGCCTTCATTATGTTGCTATAGGTTCCCTCTATGGTCACATTCTGGAGACTTTTTATCATCAGTGGGTGTTGAATTTTGTTGAAAGCTTTATCTGCATCTATTGAGATTATCATATGGTTTTTATACTTCATTGTGAATATGGTGTATCACATTGATTTTTTTTTTTGTATATTGAAGAACCCTTGCATTCCTGGGATAAACCACACCTGATCATGGTGTATTATCCTTTTAATGTGCTGTTGGATTCTGTTTGCTAGCATTTTTTTAAGGATTTTTGCATCTATATTCGTCAGTGATATTGGTCTCTAGTTTTCTATTTTTGTGAACCTCTTTGTCTGGTTTTGGTATCAGGGTGATGGTGGCCTCAAAGAATGAGTTTGGGGGTGTTCCTCCCTCTGCTATATTTTGGAAGAGTTTGAGAAGGATAGGTGTTAGCTCTTCTCTAAATGTTTGATAAAATTCAACTGTGAAGCC
Source organism: Stenella coeruleoalba (assembly GCF_951394435.1). Taxonomy (NCBI): domain Eukaryota; kingdom Metazoa; phylum Chordata; class Mammalia; order Artiodactyla; family Delphinidae; genus Stenella; species Stenella coeruleoalba. Next base: position 71,776,809 of record NC_137152.1, on the reverse strand, counting down.
ATCGGGTCCTAGGCTTATTTTGGTTGGAAGGTTTTTAATCACTGTTTCAATTTCAGTGCTTATGATTGCTCTGTTCATATTTTCTATTTCTTCCTGGTTCAGCCTTGGAAGTTTGTACTTTTCTAAGAATCTGTCCATTTCTTCCATGTTCTCCATTTTATTGGCATATTGTTGCTGGTAGTAGTCTCTTATGATCCTTTGTATTTCTTCAGTGTCTGTTGTTACTTCTTTTTCATTTATAATTCTGTTGATTTGAGTCTTCTCCCTTTTTTTGTTGTTGAATCTGGCTAATGGCTTATCAATTTTCTTTATCTGCTCAAAGAAGCAACTTTTCGTTTTTTTCATCCTTGCTATTTTTTCCTTCATTTTTTCCCATGTATTTCTGATCTGATCTTTATGATTTCTTTCCTTCTGATAACTTTGTTTTTTTTGGTTGTTGTTGTTATTTTTCTCTAGTTGCTTTAGGTGTAAGGTTAGGTTGTTTATTTGAGATTTCTCCTGTTTCTTGAGGTAAGGTTGTATTGCTATAAGCTTCCCTCTTTGAACTGCTTTTGCTGAATTTTATAGGTTTGGGTTGTCGTGTTTTCATTGTTATTCGTTTCTACGTATTTTTTTGATTTCTTTTTTGATTTCTCCGGTGATCTCTTGGTTATCTAGTATTGTTTAGCCTCGATATGTTTGTATTTTTTACAGTTTTTTCCTGTAATTGATATCTAGTCTCATAGTGTTGTGGTCAGAAAAGATACTTGATACGATTTCAATTTTCTTAAATTTACTGGGGCTTGATTTGTGACCCAAGATATGATCTATCCTGGAGAATGTTCCATGAGCACTTGAGAAGAAAGTGTATTCTGTTGTTTTTGGATGGAATGTCCTATAAAAATCAATTAAGTCTATATGATCTGATGTGTCATTTAAAGTTGGTGTTTCCTTATTGATTTTGTTTTTGGATGATCTTTCCATTTGTGAAAGTGGGGTGTTAATGTCCCCTACTATTATTGTGTTACTGTTGATTTCCCCTTTTATGGCTGTTAGCATTTGCCTTATGTATTGAGGTGATTCTATGTAGGATGCATAAATATTTACAATTGTTATATCTTCTTGGATTAATACCATGATCATTATGTAGTATCCTTCTTTATCTCTAGTAATATTCTTTATTTTAAAGTCTATTTTGTGTGATATGAGTATTGCTACTCCAGCTTTCTTTTGATTTCCATTTGCATGGAATATCTTTTTCCATCCCCTCATTTTCACTCTCTATGTGTCCCTAGGTCTGAAGTGGATCTCTTGTAGACAGCATATATATGGGTCTTGTTTTTGTATACATTCTGCCAGTCTGTATCTTTTGGTTGAAGCATTTAAACCATTTACACTTAAGGTAATTATCGATATGTATGTTCCTATTACCATTTTCTTAATTGTTTTGGGTTTGCTATTGTAGGTCTTTTCCTTCTCCATGTTTCCCACCTAGAAATGTTCCCTTAGCGTTTGTTGTAAAGCTGGTTTGGTGGTGTTGAATTCTCTTAACTTTTGCTTGTCTGCCTAGGTTTTAATTTCTCTGTTGAATCTGACTGAGATCCTTGCTGGGTAGAGTAATCTTGGTTGTAGGGTTTTCCCTTCCATCACTTTAAGTATGTCCTGCCATTCCCCTCTGGCTTACAGAATTTCTGCTGAAAGATCAGCTGTTAACCTTATGGGAAACCCTTGTGTGTTATTTGTTGCTTTTCCCTTATTTCTTTTAATATTTTTTTCTTTGTATTTAATTTTTGATAGATTGATTAATATGGATTTTGTTGTGTTTCTCCTTGGATTTATCTTCTTTGGGACTCTCTGTTCTTCCTGAACTTGACTATTTCCTTTCCCATGTTAGGGAAGATTTCGACTATAATCTCTTCAAATATTTTTCTCAGGCCGTTTATTTTTCTCTTCTTCTTCTTGGACCCTTATAATTCATATGTTGGTGTGCTTAATGTTGTCCCTGAAGTTTCTGAGGCTGTCTTCAATTCTTGTGTTTTCTTTCTTTTTTTTTTTTTTCTGCTCTATGCCTTTTATTTCCAATCTTCCAGTTTACTTATCCATTCTTCTGCCAGCCACTATGTCTTGTTTGGAGCATGTAGTCCATTTACATTTAAATTAATTATTGATAGGTAGGTATTTATTGCCATTTTGTTAATTGTTTTCTCATTGTTTTGCAGTACTTTTTTTGTTTCTTCTTATTTTGCAGCCTTCCCTTGTGATTTGATGTCTATCATTAGTGCTGTTTGATTCTTTTCTTTGTGTGTGTGTATATTTATTATAGGTATTTTGTTTGTGCTTTCCATGAGGTTCATATATAACAACATGTGTATATATATATATATATATATATGTGTGTGTGTGTGTGTGTGTGTGTGTGTGTGTGTGTTTGTGTATATATATGTGTGTGTGTGTGATTATTTTAATTTGATGATCTCTTAAGTTCAAACACATTTTACTCACCCTACATATTCACTCCAACCCCCACATTCAATATTTTTACTGTCATATTTTACATCATTTTTCTTATGTATTTCTTAACTACTTATTATGGATATAGATGATTTCACTTCTGTCTTTTAACATTCCTACTTGTTTGTCAGAGATTGATCTACTACCTTTATTATATGTTTGCCTTTACCAGTGAAGTATTTTTTGAAATTTTAAAATTTCTAATTGTGGTCTTTTCTTTTCCACTTGGAGAAGTCCCTTTAACAGTTATTTTAAAGCCTGCTTAGTAGTGCTGAACCCATTTAACTCTTAAAACTTGTTCTGTCTCCTTCAGATTTGAATGATACTTTGTCATATAGATTATGTTGGTTTAGGTTTTTTTCTTTCTTTCTTTCATAATTTTGAATATATAGTGCCACTATCTTTTAGCCTGCAATGTTTCTCATGAAAAGTCAACTGATAATATTATGAGAGTTCCCTAGTACATAACTAGTTGTGTTTCTCTTGCTGTTTTTAAAGATTCTCTATTTATCTTCAATTTTTCCTTTTAACTATAATGTGTCTTAGTGTGGACCGCCTTGGGTTCATCATGATCAGGACTCTCTGTGCCTCCTGGACTTGGATGATTATTTCCTTTCCCAGGTTATGTAAGTGCTCATCTATTATTTCTTAAAATAAGTTAGCTGTCCCTTTCTCTCTTCCTCTTCTGTAACCCCTGTAATAGAAATGTTAATACACTTTTTTATCTTAGAGGTCTATTAAACTATCCTAATTTTTTAAAATTATTATTTTTTCTTTTTTTATGGTCAGCTTGGGTAATTTCAACTACTATCTTCCAGTTCACTGATTCATTCTTCTGTATCATCTAATCTGATCTTGATTTCTCCTAGTGTATTTTTTATTTCAGTTGTATTCTTCATTCATGTTTGATTCTTCTTTATATTTTCTAACTCTTTGTTTAAATTCTCACTGTGCTCATCCATTATTCTTCCACATTTTTTAAGCAGCTTTATGATCATTACTTTGAACTCTTTATTAGTAGGTTACTTATTTCTGATTTGCTTTGTTCTTTTTCAGCCATTATTTTTTATTCCTTTATATAGAACATACTCCTCTATCTCCTCATTTTGCCTAGTTTTCTGTGTTTTTGTGTATATGTTACATAGGTTATTTATATTTTCTAATCTTTCAAATGTGGCCTTGGTTAAGAGATGTTCTATAAGGCCCAGCAGCATGCTCCCCACCCATCACCAGAGCTATATTCTTTAAAGGTGACTCCTATATGTGTGGCATGTGCCCTTCTCTTGTGACAATTCTACTCCATAGGAGTATCTTTATTCTCTTGGGGTAAAGATGGATTTCTTGAAGCAAAAATATTAAAATGTTCATACATCTGACTGTATTTAATTAAAGAAATCATTTAACCAAAGACAAAAGATAAAGAGAGAGAGAGATAAAGAAAGAGAGAGAAGGAGGGAGATGTGACAGTACACAAAGTGTACTTGCAGTATATATCACTTGAAAAAGATTAGTCTTCATAAATTATATAGACTGAAAATCAAAATGAAAGTAACAATATACATAATTTGGGGGAGCAAAACCAAAACTGGAAAAAAGAATTTCATAAAAGTGCTATAAAAGATGGCAAATTGTATCTGAAATATTGATCAAACTCATTACTTATTTGAGAAATGTAAATTAAAATCACAGTGAAGTATACTAGCATGTCCACTATATAGGCCAAAAAAAAAAGTTTCAAAGTGCCATGTACATGTATTCACATGTGTGGATCAAAAAAGAATTGTTATACATTAGTTATGGAACAGAAACTTGTGCAATTTAGAAAACAATTTGGTATTATCTGGTAAATTTTAACATTCACATACCCTAGGACTAAGCAAATTAACTCCAAGTATATATCTTGAAACATTTGTGTATGTATACAAGAGACATATACATGGATGATCAGAAAAGCATTTTTTCATAATAACCTAACCTTGAAAACAACCCAAATGATGATTAATAGGAGACTAGCATAAATACACACAATGGATTATTTTACAGTGATAAAAATAATAAATTATACCTTCTTGCATCAACCTGGATAAATATCAGCAACACATCCCATGAAAAGAAGCAAGTCGTGAGATATTACACAGTTCTTTCAAATGATAAGAACAAGTAAAATTTTCAAATAAATTGTCTACAGATTTATCTATAGGGTAAGGATAAATACAAAATTTAAGATAATGGTTATCTCTAGAACAAGAGGTACTCTCATGAAAAAAGAGAGTAGAATGCTAGTACATGGGGCTGGGACTTGGGAGAATTAGGGTTATATTGTTAAACGATACAAACTTGTAGCAAGTAGCTAAGTTCTGAAGAGCTAATTCACAGCAGTTATTCTATTCAAAAATAAACTTCAAAGTTGCTAAGAGACTAGACCTTAATTCTTCTCAGTACAAAAAGAAATGGTAATGTGATGTGACAGAGGTGTTAGTTAATGCTACAATGGTAATCAAATTGTAGTCTAAAAAGGTATCAGATTAACACTTTTAACATTTTAAACTTACAAAATGTTATATGTCAATTTAAATAAAGAACTAAAGGAGAAGAGTAAAAAATAGATTTGGGAAATAAAGCATAAGATTATTTTCAAGTTTCTTTATAATTAAGTATGTTAACTAGACTTACTGTAGTGATCATTTCAATGTATATACATGTATTGAATTATTATGTTGGACATCTGAAACTAATATAGTTTTTATGTCAATTATATCTCAATAGAAAAAATAATGTATTTTGCAAGTACAATCAAAAATAAATTGTATTTTACACCTGATTCTTTTATTTTGGCAAGTGAAGCTATGGATCTTTGCCAGATCCATAAGAAAACATGAAGTTAGATGCTCAAACTTCCTGTAAATATTGATATGACAATAGATTGATGATAAACATAGATGTCATTGAATAAATTATTCATTCCATTAGTAATTATTTGGAATCCTGATTATTTGATGGAATATTTAGAAATAAAATGTGAAAGATGTAGAACTGGTCTAGTTGATATTTGTTTGTACTTTCTAATCTCAGAGCAAAAATATGTAAATCTATCATTTCTGCTAAGCACATCACTAGGTATTTCCGGTTATAGAAATTGTCTGCATGTAGCATTCAGTGGATATTGGCTTAACAAGGCACATATTGGCTGCAAATTGCTTCTGTCACAAATCATTTTTTTTAAATTTCATTGTGGGTTAAAACAAAGAGGCAGGGAGAATAGGTAGGAAAGTAGAATACAGGTAAATGAAGCAGTGTTGGTAATATTCTCATTCTTAAAATGACTAAGGGGTTAAATAATACTCATTTTGTTGTTTTTTTCATTTTTTTCACATCTATTGCATTAATTTTGGGGAGTAACTTTCAAATAATATTTAATAAAATATGTGGAACTTTGTGAAAATTTGAAAGAATACCTTGAGAAGTGAGGAATCATTGATAGTAAAAAATCTAGGAAGACCAACATTATTTGGATTAGTAGAAAGCAAGCTTTGTCATAGTAACACTAACCTCTTTTTAGGGTTAGCAAAAACTTAAGAAATAAGGTACCAAAGACACATTCAACCCTTTGAATTTGAAATAAATGGATTTGTTTAAATTGTTAGCCTGAGGTATATGTGTTTTTCTTTAAACCTGGCAAAATTTGTCTACAGGAAAATTGATCTGGTTCCTAAGTGCTTTCTCCCAGTGTCATCTGTTTCCATTATGTCATGGTGTCTGCCAGCTGTGCTTCCATAAAGCACTGAATGAAAATTGCATTTAGTTTTTTTTAATGTAAAAAGGAATGTAAAACCTGATGTGATGTTGGAGCTACATTTGAGTAGCTCTAATACATTTGAGTAGCACATATCTACACAGTCCAAGTTGCAATGCAATAAAATTCAACAGCCTAGAATGTAGTAAAAATAAATATAACAGTTTTAACTGAATTATCCAGTTATATGGATACTTTATCTAGATATTTATCTATCTTCTTATAATTATTTTCAAATGTTATTAAGGAATAAAAAGTACTATTGTACTTTTTAGCTAACACATAAAAAATAGAAAAGACTGGTATTAGAATAAAAGGAAATTTTGCATCTCACTTTTAATGATCTAGGAGAACAATCCAATCCATTTATCACAATTAAGGGCATTCTGGGCAAATTTTGATAATGACTAATGAGAGAATCTAGCATCCCTACTTTTCTTCAGAGAGAAAATATAATTAAACAAATTTTAAGAGATTAACTCCAATCTTAATATTACAGAGTTTATGAAATGATAATGTGACCAAGATTTCATAGTGTAATGTGTGTGAAAAACTTCACTTTATTCTCAAGGGTCATTTGAAGTACATGGTAAAAAAGGATGGTTGGTTTTCTTCCACTGGAGCACTTAATTATACTCAAATTTGAAATATGCATTTTTAAAATGCATGACTCTTTGGAAGAAGTTATTCATTCACTTCTTTGTATTCTTATCCTAATATAATTATACCCAGTTATAATTATAACTTTTTCACATCTTGGATTATTCGATGAAAAATCTTAATATATGTATATTTTCCCAGTGATAAGGCCATGGAGGATAATGGACAAGAAAAAACTGTGCAGAAGATAGAGCTGGTATTGTAGTGAACAAGGCACAAGGTATTTTTCTCAAAGAGAAGAATTGGAGTCTAAGCAAAGAAATTGCCCACCGCCAAGGTAGAGAACTTTGACAATGCCTTCCTTGTAGCATTATATATTTGGTATAGACCATTGAATACTGTGGGTATTCCATCTCCTTTATTGTGAATGGAAGATTTTTTTAATTATTATTCTGTCATACCCTCACCATTTTATATTGTGAAGAGGGAGAGTAGATTATTCTTTCATTTCATATATACCCGGTTTGTAAACAGCCATACCGAAATCTGTTAGAAATAATTGTACATCATCTGTACATTCAACGTTTTATGCTGAGATTTAGTGAATGGCTGGAACTTTGTTTTTTTTTTTTTCCCTTCAAAGTAGTGTGCTCCATGTGAGAGAAAAGTATGCAAAGAATATTTTGTGATCAAAGTTTGGGGTTTGACTGAGACCATTCTTTCTTAGCACTCAGATAAACTGTATTTTCTAGGCTCTCCTGCAATTATGCATTACTGTGTAAGTAATTTCTAATGAACGTGTACTAATGAGAGTGAGAGGAATGTATTTCACTATCAGGCCTGGCCCATGGAAACCTCTCATGTGTGAACCTTGCAGCTCTTTCCCTTTCTGAGGTTTCCTGCAAAAAAGCACAGCCCTATTGAAAGTCCCCTGTTGAAGATGCTGGAGACACAGGATGGAAGGAATCTAACCTCTGAATCATAGTGTGAAGAGGAGTCACCTGCAGAGTAGGAAATTTCATTTGAACTGTATGTGAGTAAGAAATAAATTCAGTGGGTTAAGCCACTGAGATTTTAGAGTTCCTACTACAACTGGTAATATAATTTCTAAATTTACATGTGTGTGTTGGATATGTTCCTGGAGATAAATGGACAGAAAGAATAGAGAAATAATTCAAAAATCTCCTGAATGAATTAATAAACTTATAATTCATCATTTTATTCCCATTACTAACCACAGTCTGTCACATAATGTAAATTCAAAAACTTTAATGAAACAAAGTGAATGATGTTATAACTAGCTCTATTGTAAACGTGCTTTGAGAAACTAAATCATATAACTTGCCCAAATCTTGTTTCTCCTCGTGTAGGGAGATATAAAAATTTCACTTGCCAGACACTATTTTTGAAACCAAATTGTGGTAATGTATGTAAACTATGAAGTACTATAAAATGTAGAGAATAAAATATTATAAGAATAAAATTGTACATTTATAAAGTCATTTTCAAACATTCAAAATTATTAATATATTTCTGGACAAAGAAAAAGAAGTAGTAATTTTCAATTTCACATTCTTCTGTTGATTGTAAAAGGTAATTTCAGTTGTATATTTCCTACCATATAAGACATAACAAAGTTATTTTCATTTTGAATAAAACAGATATAAATTTTCTCTAAAAATATGTTGACCCTCCACTGGTATGTGCTCTGACATGGTTTTAGTTTGTGGTTTTTTTCTGTGGTACACGGGCCTCTCACTGCTGTGGCCTCTCCCATTGTGGAGCACAGGCTCTGGACGTGCAGGTTCAGTGGCCATGGCTCACGAGCCCAGCCACTTTGCGGCATGTGGGATCCTCCTGGACCGGGGCACGAACTCACATCCCCTGCATCGGTAGGCAGACTCTAAACCACTGCGCCACCAGGGAAGCCCTGACATGGTCTATTTTATAGAATTGTATAGTACATAGTAATCTCTTAACCTAACACATCTGAGATATTAAGAAGCTATTAAAATATACAAACAGCTCATGCAACTCAATATCAAAAAACAAACCACCCAATAAAAAAATAGGCAGAAGATTGAATAGGAATTTTTCCAAAGAAGACATACAGATGGCTAACAGGCACATGGAAAGGTGCTTGACATTGCTAATTTTTAGAGAAATACAAGTCAAAACAACAGTGAGATATCACCTAACACTTGACATAATGGCTTTTATCAGAAATTCTACAAATAACAAATGTTGGAGAGAATGTGGAAAAAAGGGGACAATTGTACACTGCTGCTGAGAATATAAATTGGTGCAGCAACTATGAAAAACAATATGGAGATTTCACAAAAAACTAAAAATGGAACTACCATATGACCCAGCAATTCCACTCTTGAGTATATATACAGAAAAAATGAAAACACCAATTAAAAAAGATACATGTACCAATATTCATAGAAGCACTATTTATAATAAACAAGACATAGAAGCAACACAAGTACCCATCAACAGACAATTGAATTAAGAAGGTGTGGTGGATATATATACAATGGAATATTATTCAGCCATAAAAAATGAAATACTGACATTTGCACCCATGTGAATAGACCTAGAGAATATTATGCTTAGTGAAATAAGTCAGAGAAAGAAAAATACTATATGATATAACTTATATGTAGAATCTAAAAAATAATACATATGAATGTATATGCAAAACAGAAACAGACTCACAGATATAGAAAACAAACTAAAGAGGAGAGGCAGGGAGGGACAAATTAGGAGTATGGTATTAACAGACACAAACGACTATGTATAAAATAGATAAGCAACAAGGATTTACTTAATAACACAGGGAATTATACCCATTATCTTTTAATAACCTATAATGGTGTATAATCTGCAAAAATAGTGAACCACTCTGCTGTATACCTGAAAACAACATAATAAATCATAAATAAACTATACCTCAATTTAAAAAGAAGTCATTTAACAGTCTTCTACCATCTCATTTAACTTTGATGGTTTTGATAGTGTAGAGATAAGAATTCACGGGAAATAATCAGGGGATTTTTGTTCTGGTTCTTAGTCTGCCACTAACCAGATATGTAATCTTGGATATGACAAATAAAATCTACCATATTCAGGTCTAGGTTAAACAGGAGGATAAACCTTGTTGTATATTTAGGAAGGCATAAGAAAAAAATATTTTAAATTCTATGAGAATGAAAGTAATTTTTTTTTTCACTTTATACATTTAGACTTTTTTGATCTGTGAAAGTAATTGGCTTGACTACCACAAAACTGTATATATTTTTAAAGTGGTTATTTTTAGCCCCTCTAAACCTGAAGAAAATTATTTTACTTCCCTACCTGCCCCTCCAAAAGAGAACTGAAAAGCCAAATATAAGCATCAGGTGACTCCATCAGCTAAGTGAGAATGTTTTGGAGCTAGACTAGACTAGAATGAACAATTACTATTCAAAGTCTATGGGTTTGTACTGTACTATTTGGATTTACTGTGAACCCTGTCTAAAACAACAATACCAAATAATTTAGGAGTATGTGGTAGTTAACTTGACTAGTCCACGGTGTCCAGTTGTTTGGCAAAATATCAGTATAAATGTTGTTGTGAAAGTATTTTTTAGATATGATTAACATTTAAATCTATAAAATTTGAGTAAAGTATATTACCCTCCACAATGTAAGCAGCCCTCATTCAATTAGTTGAAGGCCTTAAGAGTGAAGACAGGTTTTCTGAAGGAGAAGAATTCTTCCTCAGTACTAACAGAAATTCTGATTGTATTTTCAGCCTATATATTGAGATATATAAGCCAATTTCTTAAAATCTCTTTCTTTCTAATATGAATAAGGAAAGATCTGAGACATAGATTGATAGATAGATATCTTATTATATATTTGAGAAATGTAACATATATGGAATTTTGGGGAGGGGTAAAAGTGTGAGGCCTGGTTTCTGTCATTGAGAAACATAATAAATTGACCAGGCAAAATACTACATATTTTAAAAAATAGAGAAACTATTTTCAATGCTGCTTGACCTATTGGAGTCATCTGATTGAGCTCCATGTTCTTGAATACCCTCTGAATTGGTCTCAGATTCTGAACAACCCAAATAATTTTCCCTGGCAGGGAGTACATTTTTAGCATAGGTCCAAAAGTCAGAGAAAAGTCAAGTAGATATAAAGAAGACCTAAACCTGACTAGCAGTATAAACTCAACTACTGACTCCATGAGAACACTGACCTGTTTCTATCATTATAGTTTGGCTCTTTTAAAAATTTCATATGAGGGTTGATGTCAGCAAGATGTTGGAAGAGGAATTCCCTCTGTCTCCTTCCTTAATGAGATACTGAATTAACAACAATACATGGCCTAACTCCCTTTCTGAGAAGTTCAATAACCAGTTAAGAAGCTCTTGCACCCCAGGTAAGAAAGAAACCAGCCATATCAAAGCTGATAGAAAAATGTGAGGCACCTACTCTCCAGAGCCCTCCTCAGCACAGCATAGTGTGTTTGGAGCCAAACTTTTAACTCTCAACTTCTTCCTTGAGTGGGAAAATAAATACTGAACCATACATCCAACATTCTAGAACCTCAAGGGACTGTACAAGGTATTGTTTTTGTTTTAGCTGTCTGAGAAAGATGTTGGAACTGGCATACTCTAGATGTCTAAGGACTACTGAGAACAAAATAAGGAGACAGGCTTGCTTTCAGCTTGCTGCTGGTCTAGAGGACCCAGGGTACAACAGAGGTTGATGTAACTTGGATGTTTCTCTCTTGAGTGGGGAAGAAAAAGAGTAGGAGCATGCATCTAACATTCTAGGTTTGAGGTATCTGCTTAGGGACTGGTTTTAGTCTGGTCCAAATCTGAGACATAACAGGAAAAAAGTTCCAAGCTGGGGGCTGCTGAGAACAAAGGCAACAGTTTGGATGAGGAAGCATGCAACTTCCAGAATCCCTCAACTCTATCACAATGCAGAATAATCAGGAGAAACCCTCAGCTCCTGGCTTATCCTGAGGGAGTAAAAGAACTAGAATATATGTTTAACTTTCCAGATTTTCTAAAGGTTTCCCAAAGGATTAGTCTCTGTCTTGCTTGTCTGAGAGTGCTGATGGTACCCAGCACACTTTACTGGCTACAGACCTCTAAGAACAAAAAAGAGGTGGATGGTTTCTCGTGGCCTGCAACTGCACCATACAAACTGCAGTACTACAAATAACACCAAAGGAAACAAGAGATCATGATCTCCTAAAAAAAATGGCAAGAAAAACATCTCTATAGCTAAAAATATACACACACAAGTCCAGAGAAGACACATCCACAGAAAAAGTGTGTGTGGCTTCTAGAATTTCTAACCAGGCTGATCATTGAAGGTATTTCTCAGTATAAAGCCAGGTAATAACGACTGGGAGGAGTGGGTGTATCTTCAAATGCACAATTACCAATGCAAAGCTACAAGAAACTTAAATAAACAGGAAAACAGCCCAATCAAATGAACAAAATAAATCTCCAGAACTATCCTTAAAGAAATTTTAGTGTACAAACTAATTGACAAATAATTCAAAATAAATATCATGAATATGCTCAACATTCTGATGAAAAATGCATTAAAAAAACAAGAATTTCAACAAAGAAGTATAATATGTATCAAATACCCAAACTGAAATTCTAGAGCTGAAGAATACAAATAGTGAATAGAAAATTTTTCTAGAGGAATTTGGCAGCAGACTTGACTAAGCAGAAGAATCAGCAAAACATCTTATTTCAAATCATATAGTCATAGGATCAAAAAGAAAAAAGAATGAAGAGTGAAGAAAGCTTAAGGGACTTGTAGGTCAACATCAAGTGGATGTATTATGGAATTCCCAGAAGGAGAAGAGAGAGAATGAGGCAGAATGTTTATCTGAAGAAATAAGGTCAAAACCATCCTAAATCAGGGGAGGGAAACAAATATTTGGGTTGAAGAAATCCAGCAGCTTCCAAATAGAATAAACATAAATGTACCTACACTGGAAAATATTATATTGTAACTCTCAAATATAAAAAAGCAATGAGAGAATTTTGGTAAAGAGCAAAATTCTTCATCATATACTAGGGAACTTCCATTAGAGTATCTGTAAATTTCTCAGCAGAAACATTGTGGGCCAAAGAGGAGTGGTAAGATATATCAAAATGCTGAAAAAAAAAAATAAGCGTCAAGAATATTGCATCCTGTAAAACTGCCCTTCAAAAAAAAAAGAGTAATAAAAACTTTCCAAGAAACGTGAACACTGAGAAAGTTCATCACCATTATACTGGCCTTACAAGACATGCTAAAGTCCTTCAAGTCAAAAAGAATGCTAGATAATGATACAAATGCATATGAAAGTATAAAAGTCGGTAGTAAAGATAAATATATACACAAATAGAGAATATGGTAATGGTGTAATGGTGGTGGATATCTAACTTTAAATTCTAGTATACAGTTTAAAAGACAAAAAGATAAAAATGAAAATAATTATAAAATATGTTAATGGATTAACAATATAAAATATATAATTTTTATATCAGTAACATAAAGAGGGAGCAGAGAAGTAAAGAGTAGAGTTTATGTATGTGATTATAATTAGTTTGTTATAAGCTGATACCATATCACTATACTATAAAATGCTTAATATAAGTCCCATGGTAACCACAAATAAAACACCTAATAAAAGTATACAAAATAAAATAAGAAATTAGTCATAGCATGGTATCATAAATAACCAATGAAACATAAATTCATACAGTAAGAGAGAAAAATAGGGACAAAAATGCTACAAGACAAGCAGAAAACAATTGGGAAAATGGCATTTCCTATCAGTAACTACTTGAAATGTAAATGCACTAAAATCTCCAGTCAAAATATATGGAGTGACTGAATGGATAAACAAAATAAAGAAACAAAGAAAAACAAGAACCAATTAAATGCTGTCCACAAGAAATTCACTTTAGACTTAAGGACACACATAGGCTGAAAGTAAAATGATGAAAAAAGATATTCTATGAATATGGTACCCAGAAGAGAACAGGGATGGCATATTTATACCAAGCAAAATGTATGTCAAAGCTGTCACAAGAGAGAAAGACATATAATAATGAATAGTCAATTTTCCAGGAAAACATAATAATTATAAATTTAAATGTAACTAATATCAGAGCTCCATGTATGAGAGCACCCAATACATGAATCAAACATAACTGAAGGGAGAAACAGAAAGCAATGCAATAATTGTAGGAGATTTCACTTTAAATTATGAATAAAACAGCCAGACAGAAGATCAATCAGTGTATAAAGGAACTGAACAACACCATATAACACATGGGCCTAACAGGCATATAGAACATTCTATCCAATAGAAGCAAAATAAGCATTTTTCTTGAGCACAAAGGGAAAATTTCCTAAGATATATACCATGTTAGACCACAAAACAAGTTTTAACAAATTTAAGAAAGTTGAAATCACACCAAATGTCTTTTCCAATGACAGTGGAATGCAACTAAAAATCAATAACAGAAGAAACGTTGAAAAAATCACAAATATGGGCAAATTAAATAACACAATCTTGAAAAGCAATATATCAATACAGAAATCAAGAAAGTAATTAGAAAATATATTGGGACAAACAAAAACAGCATACCAAAAGTTATACAATGCAGCAAAAACAGTACTAAGAGGCGATTTGATAGTGATAAATGCCAAGGTTAAAAAAGAAACAAGATCTCAAATTTACAACCTCACTTACTCTCAAATAGCTAGAAAAAGAACAAACTAAGGCCAAAGTAGGTAGAAGGAAGGAAATAAATGAGATAGAAATAGAAATACAAAAAACAAAACAAAACTGAATTTTAAAAATAATCAATGAAATTGACAAATCCTTAGTTAGACTAAGAAAAAGAGATAAAATGCAAATAAATAAAATCAGAAATGGAAGAGAAAATATAAGAAATAATGCTACATGGCACAGGGATATCGGCTCGATGCTTTGTGACTGCCTAGAGGGGTGGGATAAGGAGGGTGGAAGGGAGGGAGACGCAAGAGGGAAGAGATATGGGAACATATGTATATGTATAACTGATTCACTTTGTTATAAAGCAGAAACTAACATACCATTGTAAAGCAATTATACCCCAATAAAGATGTTAAAAAAAGAAAGAAATAATGCTACGGAAATACATAGGATCATAAGAGAGTACTATGAAAACTTATATGCCAACAAATTAGATAACCTAGAAAAAAATGGATACATTCCTAGAATCATACAACCTAGTAACACTGAATCATGAAGAAACAGAAAATCTGAACAGACCTATGACTAATAAGGTGATTAAATCAGTAATCAAAATCATTCCAACAAATAAAATCTCAAGATCAGAGGGATCCAATTGTAAATGCAATCAAACATTTAAGGAAGAATTAATGCCAATCCTTCTCAAACTCTTCCAAAACGTTGAAGAGAAGAGAACACTTCTAAACTCATTTTATCTGTCCAGCATTACCCTGATACCAAAGCCAGGCCAAAACACTACAAAAAAAAAAAAGAAGAAAAGAAAAGAAAACTAGGCCAGTATCCCTGATGAATATAGAAGCAAAGATATTAAACTAAATACTAGCAATCCAAATCAAACAGTACATTGAAAGACACCATGATCAGATGGAATTTATGTATGTGATGAAAGGTTGGTTCAATATATGAAGATAAATCAATGTGCTACGCCATACCAAGAAAATAAAGAATAAAATCACATGATCACCCCAATCTATGTAGAAAAATAAGGTGACAAAATTCATGACAAAAACACAGAGAAAGCTAGGAATAGAAGAAAATTATCTCAATGTAATAAAGGCCATATATAACAAGCCCACAGCTAACATCATACCCATCAGTGAAAAAACTCTAAGATCAAGATCAAGGTTAGGATGCCGACTCTCACTACCTCTACTCAAAATATTACTGGAAATCTTAGAGAGATTAGGAAAGAAAAAGAAATTAAAGGCATCAGAATTAGAAAGGAAAAGTTAAAATTATTCCTATTAAGGGAAGACATGGACTTCTAATATAACAACCTAGAAACAACATAAAGTGTCAATCAAATTTATCAAAAGTAAAAAGAATAAATAATAGTATAGTAATTCATTGTAATTTATGTGTGTGTGTGCATGTGTGTGTATTTAAAGGCAGACCAAAAAACTGGAGCTACTTGCAATGATACAGTGACATGGATGAATCCCCCAAAAAACTGAGCAAGCAACTAAGAAACAGAATAATTATATTGTATTATTCTATTTATATAAAATTCAGAAAGAGGTAAAACTAAACTATATCATTTTAAGGTACTTACAAGTGATAAAATTCTAAAGAAAAGCAAGGAAATAATTATCACTTCACTTTGAGGTGTATGTGTGTGTTTTGTGTGTGTGTGTGTGTAAATTTTGCCAGAAATATGGTGGGTAAATTACCATAGCAGTGAGGGTTTCAATACACAGCTTTCACTAATTGCTTAAAGAAATAAGCAAAAAATAATGATACAGAATATTTGAGTAACATATATAGCAAGAATGATCAAATACATACATAGAACACTGTACCAAACAATTAAAGATTATGCATTCTTTACAAGTAAACAGACATTTATGAAAATCAACAATATAATATAAAATAGAGCAGGTCTCAACAGTTTTAAAGTATTCTTTTTATACAGATAATAATCTCTGAGTGTAATGTCATTCATTTTAAAATAACTAAAAGGCTACTAACAAAAATCATCAATTGAAAATTTAAAAAAACACATTTCTACATGATTCATGGAATCAAAAATGAAATCCCAATAGAGAATAGAAACTATTTAGAATTGAGGGAAAAAAATTACATATCAATACTATGTGATACATTTAAAGCATAAAAAGTGAGATGTTTATAGCATTAAAATTTAAATTTCAAAAATTCCTACAGACATTTTTAAAAAATGAAGTCTCTTCTAAAATTATAAATTGAAGGCCAAAGAGCCAAGTATGGACAAATACCCCTAAAGAAGTAAAAGCGGAAAATTTTCCCTACTAGAAATTATGATTTATTGCAAAATAATTGGAATTAAGACTGTGTGGTATGGTTATAAGGATAGAACACTAATGAAACATTAAGGAGTTAATAAACAAATCTCTACAAATATGAATGCAAGATATTTTACAGCAGTGTCATTAGAAATCAGTTAATTGTCATGGAACAATTTTTTACTCAGAAGCCAAAAACAAGCAAAATACACCATATGCACCATATACAAAAATTAACTTCCAATATAGTGAAGATTTAAATATGAAAGGCAATTTAAAAAAAAAATTCAGAAGACGTAAATGGAGATGTCATTCTGATCTTTATTTAAGATACACATTCAAAAAAAATGATACACTTATGGGGCAAAACAAACTAGTAATTCATCCTTGCTGAATTTGTGGACTTTTGATCATCAAAAGACATTATAGAGTTTTCACTCTGGAAGTGGATATTTCTAACACAAAATAAACAATAAAAGATTAGTGTTCATAATATATTAAGAAGTCCATACATATAAACAAGAAAATGTCAAATAACCTGACTGAAAAGTAGGCAAAGGATACAAACATGTGTGAAAAGGAATTTCATAGACAAGAAAATCTGAGTAACAATAGCATGTAAAGAACATCTGATTAGTAATCAAGAAGTTAAAACCATGGTGTAATGATACATTTACAACCAAATTTAAAGAAGAAATATTCGAACTGAAGTATGTCATAATGCACCTTAGGGAAAAACTAAGGCAGATTTTCAATCTCCATATATATTTTTTCCAAGTATTGACCTGACTGAGAAGTTGCTATTTCTCTTTCCCCAGCTCCCTAGTCACAATCACCAATCTCCAGTTTAGCAAACAGGCAGCTTTCTCTGCTATCCAGAATGTTATTATACTACAGCAGACTCTAAAAATGTGAGGCATCAAACAAGGGAATAATTTGAATATGCAAAGTTTCTGAGAAAGATTGTTGTGACAGCAAACTAAAAGGATCTGTAAGGAATCTTGATCTTATTTCAATGGAGAAAAAAAAAGTCAAAGATCTTTGTCTCAATAAATAAACCAATCAATCACTCTATCAGTCGTCTATTTATCTACACAACTACCTACCAATCTTTAAATGTGAAATGACTAATGATGAATCTTAAGGTTTATTCGAATTAAAAAAATGAAATCACACTTTTACTGACAATAGAGTCTGATTTGGCGGATTGCTTACAGTGAGGATTGCTTTTGCCAATTAGGCTATATAGAAGATATTTTTTTGCAATTTGTATGATCTAAAAGCTATAATTAGATCCAAGGTTTGATGAAAATATATTTAAAGTACTTTTATAATATGCTGGAATAAGGCACTTTTATAATATGCTGGAAATTACATACTTTTGCAACCCTTTATATTGAGTAAAAATATTTGAACGCATAAAAAGTTTTCTACTCCAAATTCCAATGGATATGTGTGAGGGCGTCCCTCATCAACATGGAGCTCTCTGACACCAGTTGGGTGTCTTAAAATTCAACTCAATTCTGACAATATCTATCCTGAGATATTATTAGATTCCATTGTTTAAAACCTCAGTCCTATATAACTGCCTCTGCCCCCTGCCTCACTACAGACCCAGTCATAAGCCTCGGTTATCATGTGTGCTTCTGATAAATGACTATAAATCAGTTTCCCACAACGCCCTCCTTGAGTTTGATTAATTTACTAGAGCAGCTCAAAGAACTCAGGAAACCCATTTACTTACTAGATTACTAGTTTATTACAAAGGATATTAAAGGATACAAATCAACAACCAGATGAAGAGATACGTATGGCGAGGTCCTGAGCAAAGGAGCTTCTGTCCCTTTGGAGTTTGGGTTCCCACATTTTGGCACATGGAAGCATTCTGGTTAACCAACCTGGAAGCTCTCCAAACCCCGCCTTTCATGGCTGGTGATTGATTAAACCTCTAGCTCCTTTTCCCTCCCCAGAAACCAGTGAGTGGGATTGAAAGTTCCCACTTTTATAGATGGTTTTCCTGGCAACCAGCTCTCATTCTTATGCACTTTTCAAAAATCACTTCATTAACAAAAACCTAGTTAGGGTGGAAAGGGGTTTGTTATAAATAACAAGAAATCTATTTAGCCTATATGCCTCTGAAGCAATTTTAGAAACTGAGGATAAGAGACCAAATATTATTTAAAAATATGTTCCCATTGCTCTTATCACTCAGGGAATGCCAAGGGTTTGTGATGCCAAGCTGTGATCCAGGAACCCTGGATGGAGACCAAAATATATATGAGAAATATACTTTGATTATCTGAAGGACAAAATATATATTTCTTATAAATCACAATATTGCAATGCTAATTGAAACATATATTAAGAAGGCAGAGATTCCACAATTATTTTAGGAGTATTCAAGAAAAAAAATGTTTAAAGATTGCTGCTCTAGAAAGAAGCACATGTCCAATAAAATTGTGCACGCAATGTTCATAGCATCATTGCTTGTATTAGAAATAAATATGGAAACAAGCTGAGTAAGTTAGGCAATTAATAGATTCATGGTGGAATTTTCATATAGTAGAAAACCATAGAGAAGTGAAAATAAATTAAATATAATTATACCAAGAACTTGGATGAATGCATTTTATAGACATTGTTGAACAAAAGAGCAAGTTATACAAAAATAAATATAGCATTTTTCCCGTTATATTGAATATTGAAAACATGGAAAATTAAAGTATGGTTGATGGATATATAATACCAATAAGGAAAATAAAGGTTTTATACATGCTTATTTCAGGATAGTTGTTCTATTCAGGAATACTGAGAAAAATGAAATGCATGAGGGCAAGCATAGGTCTTCAAAGCTATTAATAATCATCAAATTTTTAAAATTAGTATAATAGTTTAATGATCATTGGCTTTATAATAATTTTTAAACTGTATGGAAATCACATAGGATTTTATGTGTCACACACACACACACACACATAAAAAGAAAACCTTCTAGAAAAAATTACCCCTTGAAAATTTTACCCAAAGATACCTAAAGTATATGTACATATATACTATGGTTATTTTGGGAAGAAATTTTATTATTTAATCTTTTTTTGAAATTCTGTTATTTTAAATCTGAAGGCACAGTCTAAATCATGTTTTTAAGTACATTTATTTGGAAGAATCATGGGTTGCTCAAATTCCTATATTTGGTTTGATGCTGAAAAACAAGTGGGAGCAGATGCAATTTGTATCTGTGGGGAAATTGGCCAGAAATAGTAAGCAAAACATGTTTAAGTTCAACATTCTGTGGGGAAAGGAAGTGCCAAAATAATTCTGTCACATGGCTCCCAATTTTAAAACATGATGCAATATGAGTATTCACTAGGAAGGATAGGACCTATCAACCTGAACATTATTTACCTTGTGAGCCAGATATTTTTTTTATTTTGGGAGGATGTCCTGTGCAGTGTAGGATCTTCAGGATTTTTAGCAGCATCCATGGCCTGTACCCACTACATGCACGTAACATCACCATACCCAGTTAACACTTGTCCTCTGGGGAAAGAAGGTTAAAGTCACTACAGTTGAAAACCACTGATGTAGGGTGAGGTAAATAGCAGAATATATATATGTTAAAAAGTGCTATGTCTCTTAGTAACTCCACAGATAAATTATTGCTATTATATGTGTATATATATATATATATATATATATATATATATATACATAAAATCAAATTACTGAGGGACAGAGATACCACTTTGACTTTGTCAACCTAAATAAAGAGGTAAACTGAGGAAAGCTTGAATTATCAGAAAATGAGTTTATTCAGGAATAGAAGAGAAATTGCAATTCAGGAAACACCAAATGTAGCAAGCTACACGCAAGTCTGTTGAAGGTTTGGGGTGGGCTGTGTTTATGGGCAAGTAGTGCAAAAGGGGGGAAGTACAACCAGACTCCGGTCAGGTTATTGGTTTGAGGATAGGGAGAGATTCTTGGTGGATGTTCATTGGTCAGGAGATAAGTTTCAGTCTTCTGTAAATCAGTCATTTAGTGGAAATCATTCTCTCAGTTCTTCTTCAGTTTTGTTCTCCTGATGGTGATTACTCAAGATTCTTCATTTCACATCCTCCAGTTTCATTTTAAATTGAAATCCTTTCACAGCTTCTTAAAGAAACATATGAGTCATGATTCTTCCAGATGAAAAGACAAAGTATAAAATAACTGTTGTATGAAATAAAATCAATATGGATTGACCGAAATGTAAAGCCTAGTACTATGAAACATCTGAAAGGAAACATACAAAAGTTTTGTGAACTTGAGTTAGGATAACAGAGCTTAGTCAGACACCTATGATATTGTGATATAATTAGAAATATATATTTGCTCTTCATTCCTGATTCCTGGCACAAAAGCTTCTAAAACTCACAATTTCCTGAGTGACAGGAGTGATAGGAATATATTTTAATATGATATGTTGTTTTAGTTCCTGGATTCTGACAGAAGAGCTTCTAGACCCTTGGAAAATCTGGAGTGGTAAGTGTCTTTTTGTATGATAATTAGGTAACTCTAGGTGGACTCCTAGATAGATTCAGGATGGGACCTGATTGCCAAAGGAGCCAACTTTGTTGATTCTAGGGTTGGAACTTTCAGAGCCACCTCCCAAGTTCCAGAGAGAGGAAAGGGGTTAGAGATGGAGTTTATTGCCAGTGGCCAACGATTTAATCAATCATGTTAACATAACGTAAACTTCATAAAAACCCTAAACAATAGGGTTTGGAAAGCCCTATTTATAGGTTTATAGGTGAGGTATGGAGGTATATAAGAAAATGAATAACAACTAGTTTTATCCACTTTTTCCCTCAGATAAAGTATAAATTTTCTTAAATTGTATTCCTTCTTTATTACAATTATTCAGCAAGAATATAAAACAGTTTTGCTTTTAATATTAATTGATAAGTCTAATAAAAAAATCTCCATTATCTCCCTTGAACATGTATTTAAGACCATATTATCTCATGCAAATATTATGTTTCTGACACTAAGAAAAATATGGTACTTATATTACATATGCATTAAATATTCTCCACAAGGTCAGTCTGGGGGTTCATAGCAATGATAAATCATTCCTGGGACTAGTTATCCCATTAGCATGAATTTTAAATGTCATAGACTACTAAAGGAGACACATTTAATAAACAGATCTCCACCAAATGATTTTTGATTTGTGGATTAGTATGTTAAAATAACCAAATTGGGCTTAAACTTTCCTGAAATTCTATACCACTTTGAGTCATCGTGTTTTCTAATTGTAAAAGTGGTATGCATCAGGTTAAGTTAATCATTACTTTCTGCCTTACAACTAAAAATGTAAAACTAAAAGTTATAATAAGTAGCCTCCTATGATATTGAATATCAGAAATTGATAGATATGTTTTTAGCCATAAATGGCATATGATTTTTAGCCACTGAACTAGATTTTAACTTTTACTTTAAAGTACCATGTTACTATGAATATAATTTGGACCAAAGTCTTTATATCATTCTGAAACAAGAGGGGAGGGTGTAGGGCACAACCTTTAAAAGAATGACATAGCCATAGTACATGACAAAAACTAGTGAGAACCAACCAAGTCCAAGATGGCAGAAGATTCAACTTCCAGTAGACCTTGAGCTTCATCACTCGCTCATTGTAATACATTAGCATAAGCTAAATGACACAGCCACCAGCACCATGACAGTTTTGAGGTCAATCATATAAGGTCCAAAAGTGGGCAGTGACCCAATCCCTGGAAATACCTCCCTTTCCCAAAATAGTTGGAATAATCCTCCTACTTATTAGCCTATGAAATTATCCAGCCCCTAAAAACTAACCACGCCATATTTTGAGGCCTCTTGCTTCTTGCCTTCCAAGATGACCCACACTCTGTCTGTGGAGTGTGTTTCTCTCAAGGCCTCTTGCCCTCCGAGATGGCCCACACTCTGTCCGTGGAGTGTGTTGTCTCTAAATAAATCCACTTCTTACCTATCACTTCGTCTCTGAATTCTTTTGCAACAAAGAAAGAACCTTAAATTCACTGGCAATAATTCTAGTTAAGAGATGATCTTGTTATAATAAAACATTAATAATATTAAAAGTTAGTATATGAACTGAGCTTCCAAATTAGATTGAATAAGAACAAATACTGATTTCTTAATATTGTATTGATCCATAAGAAGAGCACCTCATAATTATATAGCAAGTTATGGTTTTCAAAGTACATAGAGGACCTCCATAGTAATTATGTTCTTTGCACTATAGAGGAGCAAAATTTGCCACCCCAATATATTTCTTTGGAATGTGGATTATTTCGAGCTGAAAACAATCAAGGCTGTAAAGATTCAGGAAGAAATTTTGACCGTCCCCCTAACTGCCTAAAATAATATAGATAGAGGATGTGTTCCAGGATGGGAACTATCACTATAGATAACTGTAGTTAGTATGCGCTAATTGTGTAAACATGAAGGAAACCAGCAAAGTCTGTTTGTTAAAATTCCTGTGGCCCATTGTCTCTTCACGAGCCAAGAAACCTTTGTTTACTAAATATTTTCATTTCCATCTTCTTGTGAATTGCCTTCTTTAACTTTGAAGTCCCAAACTACTTCCCCAGCATCCTCTTTTGTCCTCAGCTAAAGATGGCATTTATTGTGAAGTTTCAGCCATTTTGGTGAGTTCTTTAGTTTTCCTGGGTCTCTCTAATGTATACATGTTATTAAACTTTAGTTTGATTTTCTTCTGTTAATCTGTCTCATGTCAATTTAATTGTTAGACCAGCCACAAGAACCTAGAAGGGTAGAGCAAAATTTCTTCCTCTCTGACAGCTTTTACTAGTTGTTTAAATTAATTTATTAAAACAACGAGCTTTATTTTTATCTGGTAGCTGTAGCTTGAATCCTTCCATACAGAAGATAATTGTGAGTATAGAGTAAATGAAATACTTGGTAGAAATATACTGTTTTGAAACATAATTTTCCCATATAATATTCAGTTTCAATTTTCAAAAGCATTCACTAAAATACCATAAAATAGTTAATCCTCAGAGAACACAAGAAATTGTAAAAATTATATTTCAAGTATATTGGTTGTTTTCTTTTCCAATAATTTTTTGAGGTATTGTATTAAATCTCTTGAAATAATTCTCATGTCAATTTAGGGTTTTTCTGTCTTATAAGCTCACTAATTAAACTTCATTAAGTTTTCAAGGAAATTAAGTTATATTTTAAATTTACCTATGTGTCAAGTAAGACAACAAAACTCAAATATCTGAATCAAATTAAATCAAGTAGATGTTATCAAGGACAGATATGAGAAGTCAGAAGTCAGCATTTATAACTTGGTATCACACCCTGTTCTAATTTGTATGAAAATTGAAAATTGTTCCAATTAATATTTGTACTCAGTACAACATTTATATCTATAGCTTCACCTAAAGTTTTAAAATAAGTAAGAAAAAGAAAACTTGAATTATTATTTTTGAACACAAGTTTCCAATGACAACTGTAAAACATGAGTACAATTTATTTTAAAATTAATATTTTAATCCCTCCTGAAATTATTAGAAATAATATTTCCAATTGCCCTTTTGTGGTTATATTGCTTATTTGTAAGATATTAGAAATAATTGTTATAAAGGATATTAATAGTTGACAACAGGCAGGTTAGGTTACGTTAATTTTCAATTGTAAATTCAGAATAAGAACTAAAGAAAATGATTAAATCACCTTTTTTCCTCATTGAATGAGACCATATATAATCAACAAATTTGCTTAGTAGTACCAATTTCAAGGTATCAAATTGATATAATATCCCTTTTGTGCCTTTCTAAAAACCCAAAAGAAATCTTAATATAACTTTAAAAAAGGACTTGTGCATACTTCCAAAGAATAACTAAAATTAAACCAATTTCCAAATTCATCCTACATGCTCTAATATATAGCAAAAAGCAGCAGTGGTAACACATCAAGTTGCTGTTTACAATGTCAGTTGTAAAATATTGCAACTCAAAACGACAGAAATATTTTGTATGGATTAATGACCAAAAATACATGGGAGATAAAAAGAAAAAAATACTAAAATTGAGATTAATATATGCCTTATAATAATATTACTTTAAATCTGAAGGCAAGATATAATATGTAAAATATCCTTATTTAAAAAAAGGTTTTGGGCTTCCCTGGTGGCACAGTGGTTGAGAGTCCGCCTGCCGATGCAGGGGACACGGGTTCGTGCCCTGGGAAGATCCCACATTGCTGTGGAGCGGCTGGGCCCGTGAGCCATGGCCGCTGAGCCTGCGCGTCCGGAGCCTGTGCTCCGCAACGGGAGGGGCCCCAGCAGTGAGAGGCCCGCGTACCGGAAAAAAAAAAAGTTTTTATTTTATTTGCCTATAGATCTCTTAATTTTTTAAAGTCAGCTGCATTTTGAAAAGTAATAGTCACTATGGAAATTATTATTAGCTGCTTTTATTCTAAGGGAAACCAATATAAATTGAATTTGTACAGAGGAGACAGTTTTTGTATTGGCACATAATTAACACTAGTCCATCTCTGAGACAATATATTTTCTTCTGAAATCATTTTCGATGTTATGTAACTTGCCTTTGTTTATTTTTTATATCATCAAAGCTATTTCTAGTTCTCATTAAAAGTTTGCCAAGGTTTTGATTGTCAATATTTTAATTCTGAAAGGTCACACTCATGACTGGTGGTCAATCTTTCCTTCAGTTTTTCCCTAGTATTCTAAAAGTTGGATATGAGCCAAGTCAGCAGCATCTCTCTGTGCTTTTGCAGTGGTAAGACATAGTGTGAGGTTTAAATATCTTTTCTTTTCTGTATAGAAAGTCATTCTGAAGCGAGAGGGAAAAGTGATAAAGAGTACTAATACAAATATTGATAGAGTTCTAGTCATTCTTTGTTCTTTTTCATCTTAAATTTTGATTGCCTTGTAAGGTTCCTTTGATATTTCCAATAAATTTCCCTTTGTGCCTAATTTTGTTTTCTGTCACTTGCAATCATAGTTCTTGGAAATAGAACAGAAAACCTTAGATGGCACCATAATTAAAATATCTTCTGATGTGTTCATTCAAAAAATGATTGTTAAAACAGGATAACTATTCCTCTGACTAGGCCTACCCTATAACTTTATATTAGCATATTAAACACGCTGTCAGCACCATTATTAAAAACCTCTTAATTGGATGGAAATCCCTCAATCTTTCCTAGGTAAGTCAAAAACAAAAATGTGCTAATTGAAGGAAAAACTGACCCAGTTAGGCAAGTTGCTCACACCAAATAGAACAACAGTCATCTAGTAAATAAGGTTGCAGCTCAACAAAAAACTATAAAGATTGATGTGGGAAGATGGACAGTTACCAGAAAAAAGGTTTGCTCCCCTTAAAGAAAGGTTGGGGGTAGGAGGCTAGGTGATAAAATAATATCTGTCTACTTGAGTCCTGTAATATCATTTGAAGATGAAATATGAGATTCATATGGTAGAGATGTCTCAAAGCAAAACCAGAGCTGGAAAGTAGTTAAAATGGTAAAAACAGATATTTTTCATGACTATTGCAATAGGGGAAAAGGGACCTCAGAATAGAACCAGTCTCAGTTCCAAATACAACATCAACAAATGGGAATTTATAGTTAATGAACAGGGTGGGAGTTGGTGAATCATAAATAACTAATAGTAAACATTAGGGGTAAGGGTGGATTCTGGCTAAACCAATCTAACAAGCTTCTTACTGAAGGCAGGCCAGGGTGATTAGACATCACCTGGAGGATGATAGAGGAAAAGGAAACTGATTAGATATTGAAGCTGATCAAATATGGAGGATGGGGGATTCTGGCTAAAAAACTTTAACAGAATTTTTACTAAAATTGGATAATGCATGGATGAACATGGAAGTCCAAAAGTCCAAAAGTTGAGGCCTACTTGAAAAAGAGTTCAGAGAAGCCTGAGTACAGTCTGGTTGAGGAGAGAAAATACATTTTGTCAGATATATTTGTTCCAAAAGCCTAAGAGTAGTCAATCAAGGAGTCTTCAACATAAACACCTATATTGCTTTCATAATTGTGTTCCCAACTACTATCTTAGACAACCTATAAAATAAAAAGCTATAAGTAAATTAAAAAAAAAACAAACTACTATTTCTCCACCAAACCAAAATAAAGCAAACAAATGAGCAAATAAAAACTCCACTTAACTCTACCAAAGAAAGCTGTTTTTAAAATTTGCTAAAAAGTATTATTTCTTTAAATCTTCTCTTGAGTAACAAGAAGCAAGTAGGACAGATGAGTAGGATCGCTCCTACAAAATGCTTTCCAACTTTTATTCTAAAGCAAAGACTCAAAAACAAATCCAATGATGCAATTAGTCAGATTCTGAGTGAGAGAACATAACTATAGACTGACCCAATTTTGTTTTTTTCTTTTCCCTCTGTAGTTATGATTTTGTAATGACAACTTATCACAGGTAGAATAAAATGGTTTGAATTTTTCTGCCATGCACACACTCTTAATGCTTTAATTCTTTTAGTGAGTTCTAAAGGTTTCTCATAACAGACAAGAGAACAAAAGTTTTGTACATCTTTACATCTGAGAACAATGAGAAAGCTAACGAAGCATTTCTATAAAAAAAAACAACAGCACTTTAAAGCATAATATCCTGGATTCCCATGAATGTAAAAAGCATATGTCACAGATTTCCAGTATCTTGAAAGTGTTTCATAATTACTGGAAAAGTGTAACATTAACTTTTAGGCCTAATGGCAAATTTTCATATGCCTAATGCTGTTCATGACATTAGATACAGAGTAAACAGACACACTTGCAGATTAATTAATGCATCACTTAAAATTATCTTTGCAAAGACAAAGTGAGACATAATAAACCTTAATGCACCTATCAGATTATATATATCTGATTACAAGTTGCTCTTTAGATGTAAGGCTAAAGACTACAAGATGGCAGTGTCAAAGTATGGCACACTTAGACCATGAAATATTAATGAGAACTCATTGCACTTACCTCTTGACAACATCTAAATGGGAATCAGATTTCAGACCTTGAGTACTTGCAGCACATTCCTACTACAGAAAAAAAAAATTGTCCAGTGAACTTTAAAAAATGTCAGCCAGAAGAGCTTTCAAATACATAATTTACTATTTTGTTGGCTGCTTATAAATGGATAATAATAAACTCCTGGCTGAATGCAAGCTCATAAATGCAGAATCAAAAATTGGAAGAACACCATAAGATGATAAATGTGCAACTTTATGGTACTAATTTTCCTCTAGGTAATTACAGTGAGAGCAAAGAAACATGTAGCTATAGTGTTAAAATGTGAATGGAAATTTTGACATTCTGCTTGTGCAGAGCAAGATTTTTATAGAGAAAATCTTTGGAAATATAAGCACCCATACCTCTGTAACAGTGCTAGATCAGCAATACTAAGATTGCTGCTTAAGTCGAATGGTCTTCAGTGGGTAATATAACTTCAAAGCTAATTTCATTACTACTTTCCTTCTTGATATATTCCTAAACTTCAGGTAGATCTATTGGCTGGTTATATTAATCAACAGCCATAAATGTGGGGATATTTTCTTTATGTGCTTTGATAGAACCATTAACATTTTTGTCCACCATATTTATACATATATATTTTTTAATGCAAAAACATATATGTATATATGATTCTTTGCTACAAAAGAACAGAATCACAAATAAATTTTAATTAAGTAATTTATTATACTACAAATAGTTTTTGTCCAAGATGATTTAAATAAATAGACACCTAGAACATTACAAAAATATTAAGATGTTAACTCAAAGTTTTATTAAAGTTAATTTCCATTGTGATGCCACTATGATAAAAGAAACAAGGACAGAAAGAATATTCATCCATTTTTATAAATTATTTATGAACTAATATTTACCTAATTGTACATAAAAGGAAATAAAGATAACGATATAAAGTAAATTTTATTTTAAATAAATCAATAACATTTAGAAATTATGGCGTTTGTCCTGACCTTAGACACAGCCCACAAATATCTGTGCACTTGCCATAATTGATCTCTAAGCGTTATCCATGATATTCAGACTCACCTGTCAAGTTACCTAGTGAAAATGTTCACTTGGATATCTAATGGACATCTCAAACTTAATACATGCAAAACTGAGCTCCTGGCTATCCTTCTAAATCTGCTCCTCTCTCTGGTTAATCCTTTCTCAGTAAATGGCAATGCCATTATTTTAGCTGCTCAGGAAAAATCCTTAAATTCATGTGCATTAGTTAGAAATTGAGCTAAGATACAAGAAACAGAGACCTAATTACATGGGTAGACATATAAGGGTTATTTTTCCAATGTAACAAATGTTTTTTAGATATGGGAAATTGCTATTATCTGTTTAAGGGTTTAAGATACGTTTTTTTACAATCACCTTGCCACATTCCAGGTGGAAAAGAGAAGAAAATGACAAGGGCAACAAGGTAAACATCTTAACTGAGCCAATTCCTTTTAAGGTGTTTTTTTTTAAAAGTTGAAGTATAATTGAGTTATAATACTATATTAGTTTCAGGTATACAACATTGTGATTCAGTATTTTTTACAGATTATACTCCACTAAAATTTATTAGAAGATAATGGCTATAATTCCCTGTGCTATACAGTATATATTTTGCTTACTTATACATAGTATAAAGTGCTTTACCTGAAGATCCACCCCAAAATTTTAATCTTGCATTTCCGTGGCCACCTCGATTCAAAAGAGAAGCTGGGAAATGTAATTCCTACTCTTCCTCCACTTCCCCCTCCTCATTCTACTTTTAACTTGAGAAGACTGACACATTCAATAAGGAAATTTTATTATTAAGGAAGAAGGGAGAAATGATAAGAAACTCATAGTCTCTTCTTTTTTATCATTGATGCTTTACTCTTATGCTGTATTTCCAGTCCATGAGAAAACCTTGTCATCCTTTCCATAAAAAAAGGAAGCATCCAAAACTGGACCATTTTTCACCACTTCAACTGCTACTGCTTCCTTCTAAGCATTATATCACATCTATGTTATGCAAATAGCCTCTAATTTAGTCTTTATCTTGGCCACCACCCCTGCTATATTCTATTCTCTGCACTGAAGCCATATTGGTCGTTCCAAAAGAGTCTTGTCATACCTCTCTTCTGCTTAACATTTTCCAGTGAGTTTCTATCTCGCTCAAGGTAAAATTAAAAGTTCTTGCAGTCGTTTAAAAGGCAAATCAAAACTACAATGAGATATCATCTCACACCAGTCAGAATGGCCATCATCAAAAAATCTAGAAACAATAAATGCTGGAGAGGGTGTGGAGAAAGGGAACCCTCTTACACTGTTGGTGGGAATGTAAATTGATACAGCCACTGTGGAGAACAGTATGGAGGTTCCTTAAAAAACTACAAATAGAACTACCATATGACCCAGCAATTCCACTACTGGGCATATACCCTGAGAAAACCATAATTCAAAAAGAGTCATGTACCAAAATGTTCATTGCAGCTCTATTTACAATAGCCCAGAGACGGAAACAACCTAAGTGTCCATCATCGGATGAATGGATAAAGAAGATGTGGCACATATATACAATGGAATATTACTCAGCCATAAAAAGAAACGAAATTGAGCTATTTGTAATGAGGTGGATAGACCTAGAGTCTGTCATACAGAGTGAAGTAAGTCAGAAAGAGAGAGACAAATACCATATGCTAACACATATATATGGAATTTAAGAAAAAAAAATGTCATGAAAAACCTAGGGGTGAAACAGGAATAAAGACACAGACTTACTACTAGAGAATGGACTTGAGGCTATGGGGAGGGGGAAGTGTAAACGGTGACAAAGCGAGAGAGAGGCATGGACATATATACACTACCAAACGTAAGGTAGATAGCTAGTGGGAAGCAGCCGCATAGCACAGGGAGATCAGCTCAGTGCTTTGTGACCACCTGGAGGGGTGGGATAAGGAGGGTGGGAGGGAGGGAGACGCAAGCGGGAAGAGATATGGGAACATATGTATATATATAACTGATTCATTTTGTTGTGAAGCTGAAACTAACATACCATTGTAAAGCAATTATACTCCAATAAAGATGTTAAAATGAAAAAAAAAATAAATAAAGAGCCTCACCTAGGCCTAGATCCTAAAAAAAAAAAAAAAAAAAAAAAAAGGCAATGTTGTCAGACCCCCTATCTTCAGCTCCTACTATTCTCTCACTTAAAAACTATGTTCTACCTTGACCTACCTTCTCATTATTTCTCGAACAAGACAGGAACATTCCTGTCTTTGCACTGGCTTTTCCCCTATACTTACCTTGTACCACCTCTATCTTCCCTCTATTTATACCTAACTTTTACCTCTCCTCATAAATTCTTTGTGCTAGTTCTCTGGCTATCTCTCTCTTCCTTTTTCTACTTTTCTATCTTTTCCCCATATAGCCTTTTCAAAAGCTTTTGTTGTTATTATTACCCCTACCCTCTACCCACTCTCTAGCTCTTCACCCAAATTTCCACAAGGCTAACTCCTTCACCTCTTTCAAGCCACTGAACACACTATTGAAAATTGAACATTGTAAGCCCCCACATTTCTGATGCCTCTTGCCCTATTATGCCCTGTCATTTTCCCCATACCACCTACCATCTTCTAATATTCTATATTGTTTACTTATAACTTAAGTTTATTGGCCCCTACCCATTTAGAATATGAGAACCATAGGTTTTTAAATATAATTTTATATAATTTTTAATATAATTCAGACCTAAACCCCCTTATATTTTTAGAAAAAATACATTTTCTCAATTTCTAGATTGACATGCCACATAATTGAATTCTCATAATAATTATTTATTCAAACAACATTACATCAACAACTCTAAGTTTCTGAACTTTCAATCAAATAACATAATTAGAAAGAGTAAGGGGTTTTACAGCATGTTTTAATATAATTTACATTTTTTAACATATTTATTGGAGTATAATTGCTTTACAACATAGTGTTAGTTTCTGCAGTATAAAAAACTGAATCTGTTATATGTATACATATATCCCCATAACCCCTGCCTCATGCGTCTCCCTCCCCCTTTCTGTAACCCACCCCTCTAGGTAGTCACAAAGCACAGAGCTGATCTCCCTGTGCCCTGCAGCTTCTTCCCACTAGCTATCCATTTTACATTTGGTAGTGGATATATGTCAATGCTACTCTCTCACTTCATCCCAGCTTACCCTTCACCCTCCCTGTATCCTCAAGTCCATTCTCTAGTAGGTCTGCATCTTTATTCCCACCTTGCCCCTAGGTTCCTCATGACCTTTTTTTTTTTTTTAGATTCCATATATATGTGTTAGCATATGGTATTTGTTTTTCTCTTTCTGACTTACTTCACTCTGTATGAGAGTCTCTGTGTCCATCCACCTCACTACAAATAACTCAGTTTCATTCCTTTTTATGGCTGAGTAATGTTCCATTGTATATATGTGCCGCATCTTCTTTATTCATTCGTCTGTCGATGGACACTTCGGTTGCTTCCATGTCCTGCCTATTGTAAATAGAGCTGCAATGAATATTTGGTACATGACTCTTTTTGAATTATGGTTTTCTCAGGGTATATGACCAGTAGTGGGATTGCTGGGTCGTATGGTAATTCTATTTTTAGTTTTTTAAGGAACATCCATACTGTTCTGCATAGTGGATGTATCAACTTACATTCCCACCAACAGTGCAAGAGGGTTCCCTTTTCTCCACATCCCCTCCAGCATTTATTGTTTGTAGATTTTTTGATGATGGCCATTCTGACCAGTGTGAGGTGATACATCATTGTGGTTTGGATTTGTATTTCTCTAATGATTGATATGTTGAGCATTGTTTCATGTGTTTGTTGGCAATCTGTATATCTTCTTTGCAGAAATTGCTATTTAGGTCTTCTGCCCATTTTTGGATTGGGTTCTTTGTTTTTTTGATATTGCACTGCATAAGCTGCCTGCATTTTTTGGAAATTAATCCTTTGTCAGTTGCTTCATTTTCAAAAATTTTCTCCCATTCTGAGGGTTGTCTTTCCATCTTGTTTAATGCTTTGCAAAAGCTTTTAAGTTTCATTAGGTCTCATTTGTTTATTTTTGTTGTTGTTTCCATTTCTCTAGGAGGTGGGTCAAAAAGGATATTTCTGTGATTTATGTCATAGAGTGTTCTGCCTATGTTTTCCTCTAAGAGTTTTATAGTCTCTGGCTTTACATTTAGGTCTTTAATCCATTTTGGATTTATTTTTGGGTATGGTGTTAGGAAGTGTTCTAATTTCATTGTTTTACATCTAGCTTTCCAGTTTTCCCAACACAACTTATTGAAGAGGCTGTCTTTTCTCCATTGTATATGCTTGCCTCCTTTGCCAAAGATAAGGTAACCATAAGTGTATGGGTTTATCTCTGGGCTTTCTATCCTGTTCCACTGATCTATATTTTTGTTTTTGTGCCAGTACCATACTGTCTTGATTACTGTAGCTTTGTTGTATGTTCTGAAGTCAGAGATCCAGATTCTTCTAGCTCCGTTTATCTTTCTCAAGATTGCTTTGGCTATTAGAGGCCTTTTGTGTTTCCATACAAACAGTACAATTTTTTGTTCTACTTCTGTGAAAAATGCCATTGGTACCTTGATAGGGATTGCACTGAATCTGTCGATTGCTTTGGGTAGTACAGTCATTTTCACAATGTTATTCTTCCAATCCAAGAGCATGGTATATGTCTCCATCTGTTTGTATCATCTTTAATTTCTTTCAGCCATGTCTTATAGTTTTCTGCATATAGGTCTCTTGTCTCCTTAGGAAGGTTTATTCCTAGATATTTTATTCTTTTTGTTGCAGTGGTAAATGGGAGTGTTTCTTTAACTTCTTTTTTAGAAATTATTGCTGTTTGTGTATAGGAATGCAAGAGATTTCTGTGCATTAGTTTTGTATCCTGCTACTTTACTAAATTCATTGATTAGCTCTAGTAGTTTTTGATACCATCTTTAGGATTCTCTATGTATAGTATCATGTCATCTGCTAACAGTGACAGTTTTACTTCTTCTTCTCCAATTGGATTCCGTTTATCTATTTAGTTTTTCTAATTGCTATGGCTAAAACTTCCAAAACTATGGTGAATAATGGTGGTGAGAGTGGGCAACCTTGTCTTTTTCCTGATCTTACTGGAAATGGTTTCAATTTTTCACCATTGAGAACAATGTTGACTTTGGGTTTGTCATATATGGCCTTTAGTATTTTGCAGTAGGTTCATTGTACACACAGTTTCTGGAGATTTTTTTTCATACATGGGTGTTGAATTTTGTTGAAATCTTTTTCTGCAGCCATTGAATTTATCGTATGATTTTTAATATTGTGTATCACATTGATTCTTTTGTGTATATTGAAGAATCCTTGAATTCCTGGGATAAACCCCACTTGATCATGGTGTATGATCCTTTTAATGTGCTGTTGGATTATGTTTGCTAGTATTTTGTTAAGGGCTTTTGCATCTATGTTCATCAGTGATATTGATGTGTGTTTTTCTTTTTTTGTGACATTTTTGTCTAGTTTTGGTATCAGGGTGTTGGTGGCCTCTTAGAATGAGTTTGGGAGTGTTCCTCTCTCTGCTATATTTTGGAAGAGTTAGAGAATGATAGGTGTTATCTCTTCTGTATATGTTTGATAGAGCTCACCTGTCGCACCATCTGGTCCTAGGCTTTCATTTGTTGGAAGATTTTTAATCACAGTTTCAATTTCAGTGCTTGTGATTGGTCTGTTCATATTTTCTATTTCTTCCTGGTTCAGCCTTGGAAGTTTGTACTTTTTTAAGAATTTGTCCATTTCTTCCACATTGTCTATTTTATTGGCATATAGTTTCTTGTAGTAGTCTCTCATGATCCTTTGTATTTCTGCAGTGTCAGTTGTTACTTCTCCTTTTTCATTTCTAATTCTGTTGATTTGAGCCTTCTCCCTTGTTTTTCTTGATGTGCCTGGCTAATGTTTTTTTTTTTTTTAATTTTGCTTATCTTCTCAAAGAACCAGCTTTTAGTTTTATTGATCCTTGATATTGTTTCCTTCATTTCTTTTTCATTTATTTCTGATCTGATATTTATGATTTCTTTCTTTCTGCTAATTTCAGGTTTTTTGTTGTTATTCTTCTTCTGTCTCTAATTGCATTAGGTGTAAGTTTAGATTGTTTATTTGAGATTTTTCTTGTTTTCAGGTAGGACTGTATTGCTATAAACTTCCTTCTTAGAACTGCTTTTGCTGCATTCCATAGGTTTTCGGTTTTCGTGTTTTCATTGTGATGTGTTTCTAGGTATTTTTTGATTTCCTCTTTGATTTCTTCAGTGATCTCTTGGTTATTTAGTAATGTATTGTTTAACCTCCATGTGTTTGTATTTTACACAGATTTGTTTTCCTGTAATTCATATCTACTCTCATAGCATTGTGATCAGAAAAGATATTTGATATGATTTGAATTTTCCTAAATTTACTGAGGCTTGATTCTTGAGCCAAGATATGATCTATCCTGGAGAATGTTCCATGAGCACTTGAGAAGAAAATATATTCTGTTGCTTTTAGATGGAATGTCCTATAAATATCAGTTAATTTTATCTGGTCTAATGTGTCTTTTAAAGCTTATGTTTCCTTATTTAGTCTCATTTTGGATAAACTGTCCATTGGTGAAAGTGGGGTGTTAAAGTCCCATACTATTATTGTGTTACTGTCAATTTTCCCTTTTATGGCTGTTAGCATTTGCCTTATGTATTGACATGTTACTATGTTGGGTGCATAAATATTTACAATTGTTATATCATCTTCTTGGAATGATCCCTTGATTATAATGTACTGTCCTTCTTTTTCTTTGGTTATAGTCTTTATTTTAAAGTCTATTTTTTCTGATATGAATATTGCTACTCCAACTTACTTTTGATTTCCATTTGTATGGCATATCATTTTTCATACCCTCACTTTCAGTCTGTATGTGTCCCTAGGTGTGAAGTGGGTCTCTTGTTGACAGCATATATATGGGTCTCATTTTTTTATCCATTCAGCCAGTCTGTGTCTTTTGGTTGGAGCTTTTAATCCATTTACCTTTAAGGTAATTATTGATATATATTTTCCTATTACCATTTTCTTAATTGTTTTGGGTTTGTTATTGTAGGTATTTTCCTTCTTTTGTGTTTCCTGCCTAGAGAACTTCCTTTAGTATTTGTTGCAAGGCTAGTTTAGTGATGTGGAATTCTCTTATGTTTTGCTTGTCTGTAAGGGTTTTAATTTCTCTGTTGAGTCTGAATGAGATCCTTGCTGTGTAGAATCATCTTCATTGAAGGTTTTTTCCCTTTCATCACTTTAAATATGTCCTGTCATTCCCTTCAGGCTTGCAGAGTTTCTGCTGAAATATCAGCTGTAAACCTTATGGTGTTTCCGTTGTATTTTATTTGTTGCTTTTCCCTTGCTGCTTTTAGTATTTTTTTAATTTAATTTTTGATAGTTTGACTAATATATGTTTTGGCATGTTCCTCCTTGGATTTATCCTGTATGGGACTCTCTGCACTTCCTGGACTTGATTGCTATTTCCTTTCCCATGTTAGGGAATTTTCAACTGTAATCTCTTCAAATATTTTCCTACACCCTTTCTTTTCCTCTTCTTCTTCTTGGACCCCTTAATTCAAATGTTGGTGCTTTTAATGTTGTCCCAGAAGTTTCTGAGAGTTTCCTCAATTCTTTTCACTCTTTTTTCTTTATTCCGTTCTGCAGCAGTTATTTCTACTATTTTATATTCCAGGTTACTATCTGTTCTTCTGTCTCAGTTATCCTGTTACTGATTCTTTCTAGAGTGTTCTTAATTTCATTATTGTGTTGTTCATCATTGTTTGTTTGCTCTTTAGTTCTTCTAGGTCCTTGTTAAATGTTTCTTCTGTTTTCTCCATTCTATTTTCGAGATTTTGGATCACTTTACTCTCATTACTCTGAATTCTTTTTCAGGTAGACTGCCTATTTCTCCTTCATTTGTTTGGTCTGGTGGGTTTTTACATTGCTCCTTCATCTGCTGCATATTTCTTTGTCTTCTCATTTTGTTTAACTTACTCTGTTTGGGATCTCCTTTTCGCAGGCTACAGGTTCATAGTTCACATTGTTTTTGGTGTCTTTCCCCAGTGGGTGATGTTGGTTCAGTGGCTTGTGTAGGCTTCTTGGTGGTGGGGACTGGTGCCTGTGTTCTGGTGGATGAGGCTGAAACTTGTCCTTTTGGCGTGCAGGGCCACATCCTGTTATGTGTTTTGGAGTGTCTGTGAGTTTAGTATGACTTTAGGCAAGTTCTCTGATGATGGGTGGGTTTGTGTTCCTGTCTTGCTTGTTGTTTGGCATGGGGCATCCAGCACTGGACTTACTGGCCGTTGGGTTGAGCTGGGTCTTTGGGTTGAGCTGGGTCTTATTGTTGAGACAAAGACCTCTTCGTGATCTCTCGTTGATTGATATTACATGGGTCCGGGAGGTTTCTGGTGGTCCAATATCCTTGATTCAGCCCTCCCATCTTGAAGTCCCAGGTCCAACACCCTGCTGGAGCACCAAGACCCTGCCAGCCACACAGCTCAGAAGCAAAGGAAGAGAGAAACCAAAACACAAACTAGAAAACAAAACCACAATAAATGAACAGAGAGAACCATAGGACAAATTTTAAAAGCAAACCTATAAAGAGAGAATCACACAAAGAAGCATATACATACACACTCACAAAAAGAGAAAAAGGGAAAATATATATATATATATGTATATATTTATAAAAAGGAAGAGACCAGCCAAACCAATAAACAAATCCACCAGTGATAATAAGCACTAAATACCACACTAAGATAAACATAAAACCAGAAACAAATTATAATCAGAAGGCAAACCCTAAGCCTACTGCCTTAATTTTGGGAACATTCCATTGTCCATTAAGGTATTCTTCAGGCGTATGGTTTGTCAAGTTAATTGTGTGTATTTATTCTGCTACTCCTGATGCTGCACAGAGAAATTTCCTTTTCTCTTCTTTGTTCGCTCAGCTCCTGGAGTTCAGCTTTGGTTTTGGCCCTGCCTCTGCATGTAGGTCGCACTCAGACATCAGTTCCCTGCCCAGACAGGAGGGGGTTAAATGGAGCAGCTGATTAGGGCTGTGTTGCTCACTCAGGCTGAGGGGAGGGAGGGGTATGGTAGTCAAAATTGGATTGTGGGGTGAGCCTGAGGCAGCAAAGGCTGATGTGACATTGCAACAGCCTGAGGCAAACTGTTCTCCCAGGGAAGTTGTCCCTGGATCTTGGGACCCTGGCAGTAGCGTGCTGCACAGCCTCCCAGGGCCTGTGGATAGTGACCTGTGCTTGCACACAGGATTCTTGGTGGCAGCTGTAGCAGTCTTAGCATTTCATGCCCGTCTCTGTGGTCTGAGCTGATAACCATGCCTCACAGCCATCTCTGGAGCTCACTGAGGCAGTGCTCTGCCTTCTGTGGGAACACTGGGAAGGAATCCCCTCTCCTTGTGCACCCCAAAACAAAGGTTTCTTGTCTCTCCAGCAGGTCCAGACATTTTCCCAGAATCCCTCACTGCTAGTTCTGGTGCACTAGCCCCCTTTGGGCTATCTTCATGCAGCCAAACCCTGTCCTCTCCCTGGGATCTGAACTCCAAAGTCCAAGCCTCATCTCCCAACCCCCACCCATCCCAGCAGGTGAGCAGACAAGCCTCTCAGTCTGGAGTGCTGGTCGGCTCTGAATCTCTGTGCAGGAATCTCTCTACTTTGTACTCTGCATCCCTGTTCCTGTGCTCTCCTCCATGGCT
Source organism: Stenella coeruleoalba (assembly GCF_951394435.1). Taxonomy (NCBI): domain Eukaryota; kingdom Metazoa; phylum Chordata; class Mammalia; order Artiodactyla; family Delphinidae; genus Stenella; species Stenella coeruleoalba. Next base: position 71,737,987 of record NC_137152.1, on the reverse strand, counting down.
CCAAAGCTTCCTCTCTGCCCATACCCCATCCCCACTAGTGAAGGGGATCCCTAGTGTGTGGAAACTTTCCCTCCTTCACAGATACCTCCTAGAGGTGTGGGTCCCATCACTATTCTTTTATCTCTGTGTTTGTTTTTTATTTTCTTTTGCCCTACCCAGGTACGTGGGGATTTTCTTGCCTTTCAGGAAGTCTGAGGCCTTCTGCCAGTGTTCAGTAGGTGTTCTGTAGAAGTTGGTCCACATGTAGATATATTTTTGATGTATATGGAGAGGAATGTGATCTCCACTTCTTAGTCCTCTGCCATCTTGAAGGTCTCTCTATATTACATTTTATCTGTAATTGAGTGAGACAAGGAGACTCACATGCATGGAACATGTAGCAAAGTAACTTATGTGAAATATATTAGAATTCTTAAAATTTTTTCTCATATATAATTCTCCCCTTTCTCCCATTAGGCCAGAGGCACCCACTGCCTCTAGAAATATGAAAATTGTTTTAGAAAGGATATAAAGATACATTTTTTAATTACTCATTTTGGATTCCAAAATAGATTATTTTTAATCAAAAAATGAAGACATTTGTATGAAAATCCTGGCTTTTAATTTCAAAAGCTGGGCAATTCAAAGAGAAAATTATTTTCTCAGAATTGTTCAAATATTATGGTTCAAAATCTCAATGATTAAGTTTGAAAACTTAGATTATAGAATTTATGAAAGTTCACCATAAATTAGAGAGAGACACTATATCTGATAAAAAGGTAATGTCTACCATGGAGGAAGCAAGAAAATAACTACATGGGCATAGGAAGAAGATATAAATATTCAAAGCAGACAAGACTAAGCCCCCTGGTCATTTGTCATATGGAAAGATACAATTATGAAATTATGAGTTCAAGTAAAAAGCAGAATGGGTTTTTGCATCATTTTTTATTTAGAACTCTGGGAGAAAACATTACAGTGTGTAACATGTCAAAATGAAATGGCTAGAGACCATGGTTTTCACATTCTACTGGAGGGTTTGCATATTGTTTAGGTTAAAAGGCTATCTGAGATGATTCTTTTCTCTATTTCAGTGTTCTGGTAGGCTGTGGAAGAGAACCAGAAGTTTCTGCATGGCTTAAAAATGTAAAAGTATTTCTGCATGCTCTAAAATTGTAAAAGTATTGAGAGAGTACATGACCCAAATATGTCTGGTGTTAAGGCAATGAGGGCTCTGTGATCCTTAAGAATAGAGTCCACAGCAGTGTCCAGAGTATCAACAGTCAATGTTAGCACCTAACCAAAACTCAGGCAGGATCAGTTGCAACAAAATAGATAAGGCAGGGGTAAAGGGTGGCACCACAAACTAAGTGTGGTGAGACACTAGCAGAGATCAATAATATTCCAGAGGACAGTGCACACACTCTTCCCAAGTCTTGATATTATTCATGCATCCAAGCCCAAGTAGAAACCAGAATAGAGGGATACAATTTAATATATGCTTGTAATTATACTGTGTAAAGTTTGTAATTTGTTCACTAAAACTCAAAGGTGAAGAAATACAACTTCCTATATTTCCTTGATAAATGATGGCATAGATGGCCCATGACAAAATAGAAAAGTGGAGAGAAGAGGAAATTTACCTTTTGGAATTACATCTCCTTTTTGTAATATTTGAACATATTTCAGTACTAGGATTTCAGTGGTAAAAAAAGCAATGCATCTGGATAATAAAAAAAATCACACTGATCTTTAAGGAACTGTGTATGTTAGACATTCATGGAACACTTGAATTTTAAAGTGAAGAACATTTGAAAAGTGTGCTAGTTTATACAAAAGGCATTACTATGTAATCTTAGTATTTCATAATACAAGTAAAATATATTTAGCCAAAGAGCTCTGTATTGATGCAACTTATATCAAACCATATAAGGCTACCTCCCCTGCCTATTATGCCTCAGAAGAAATCTTGACCCTAAATGGCAGAATAATATATTTGCTACTACCCTTCACAGGAAACAGAAGACCCATTTAGCTGGGAATTTGAAGAGAAGTTAATGAAGGGCTATTCACAGTTTTGTGGCAGAACTGAGAGAATCAACAAGGCAGAGTGAGGAACCTGGCAACTAGCAACAAAAGGAAGGAATTACCATCACGAGTTCTGAAGGGGCAAAAAAGAAATGGTAATACTGAAACATAGAGCTGGAGCCATGGAAAAGAGGCTGCCAAACAGAAGTCTCCTTTTTTGTACCATAAAACCCTTTGTCAGTAAAAATATATGAATCCTTCCTCAGAATACTACTTTTCAAAATATTTATTTTATTGTAGTTAGAACATAATATGAAATTTACACTCAACACATTTTTAAGTGTACAATGCTCTATTGTGACTATAGGTAAAATGTTGTTCATCAGATACATAGAACTTACATTAGGGCCAAAAATATAAAAATACTTAGGAATAAGTTTAAGAAGGTGAAAGACTTGTATACTGAAAACTACAAAACACTAATGAAAGAAATTTTTAAAAAAATCAAACTCAAACAAATGGAAAGATATCCCACATTAATGGATTGGAGCATTTAAAATTGTTAAAATGTCTATACTACCTCAAATGATCTACAGATTCAGTATAATCTGTATCAAAATCCCAGTCACATTTTTTGTAGAAATAGAAACAAACAATTCTAAATTTTATATGGATCCACAAAATGTCATGAATAGCCAAGTCAATTTTCAGAAAGAAAAACAAAGCTAGAGTCATCATACTTCCTGATTTCAAAATTCACTACAAACACACAGTAATCAAAACAGTATGGAACTAGCATAATGATAGACATATAAACCAGTGAAATAGAATAGAAGGCCCATAAATAAATTCACATACATATGGTCAATTATTTTTTCCAAGCATGCCAATAGGGAAAGCATAGTCTCAATCTTAAATGAAGATTTAATTTTCATTCTAGTTATATACCTGTTTAGGCTTAATATTTCTTAATGTTTCTATCATGGTAATTTGTATATTTCTAGGAATTTATTAATTTCTTCTAGGATGTCCAGTTTGTTGGCATATAATTATTCATACTGGTCTCATATGATCCTTTTTACTTTTGTGTCATCACTTGTAAAATCTCCTCTTTCAATTTTGATTTTACTTGAGTCTTTGTTCCTTTTTTCTTAGTATAGCTAAGGGTTTGTCAATTTTGTTCATCATTTTTAAAAAATCACTTAGTTTAATTGTTTGTATTGTTTTTCTACTTTATTTATTTACACCGTAATATTTGTTATTTCCTTCCTTCTTCTAATGCTAAGCCTAGTTTTTATTTCTGCATTTTTTAGCTCCATGAAAAAATTAAAAATGTGAAAGTAGGCTTTTTGTGTAAAAACTTTCTTCTTTTTTTTAAATTTAAGTGTAGTTGATTTACAATATTATATTAGTTTCAGGTGTACAGCATGGTGATTCAGTATTTTTACAGATTATACTCCATTAGAAGTTATTATAAGGTAATGGAATATAATTCTCTGTGCTATACAACATATCCTTGTTGCTTATCTATTTTACACATAATAGTTTGTATCTCTTAATTCTATGCTCCTAATTTGCCCCTCTTCCTTTCCTTCTCCCCTTTGGCAACTGCTGGTTTGTTTTCTATATCTATGAGTCTGTTTCTGGTTTTCATATACATTCATTTGTAGTATTTTTCAGATTCCTCACATAAGTGATATCATACAGTATTTGTCTTTCTCTTTCAGACTTATCTCACTAAGTGTAACATTCTCTAGGTTCATCCACATTGTTGTAAATGGCAGAATTTCATTATTTTTTATAGCTAAGTGGTATTTCATTGTATATATATATCACATTAGCAATGTTGAGCATTTTTTATTTGTCTGTAATCCATCTGTAAACCTTCTTTGGAAAAATGTCAATTCAGGTCTTCTGCCCATTTTTTTATTGGGTTGTTTGTTTTTGTGATATTGAATTGTGAAAACTTTTTTTTTTATGTAGGAATTTATTACACTAAACTTCCCTCTTCAGTACTATCTTTGCAGCATATCAAAAGTTCTGGTATGTTGTGTTTTTTACTTCTTCTTTGATATAGTAATTGTCCAAGAGTGTGTCATCTAAGTTCCACATATTTGTGAATTTTCCCCTTTTCCTTCTCCTATTGACTTCTAGTTTCATGCCATTGTGTTCAGAAAAGATACTTGGTATACTTCCAATCTTCCTTAAATTTGTTGATTTGTTTCCTGATATATCCCAGAGAAAGCTCCATGTGCACTTAAAAATCTACATTCTGCCCCTGTTGAGTGGGATGTCCTATATATGTCTGTTAGGTCTGTAAATTTTTTCAACTTCTGTTTCCTTATTGTTGTTCTATCCATTAATGAAAGTTGGGTATTGAAGCTTCCAACTACTATTGTATTGTTCTCCATTTCTGCCTTCAATTATGTCAATGTTTGCCTTATGGATTTAGGTATTTTGATGTTTGGTACATATAACATATGTAGTTAAAATTGTTTCATCTTCCTGGTGGATTGATTCTTTTATGATTATATATTGTCCTTCTTTGTGTCTTATGACGTTTTTGACTAAAAGTCTATTTTGTCTGATATAAGTATAGCCACACCTCCTCTCTTTTGTTTACCACTTGTATGAAATATCTTTTTCCATGCCTTCATTTTTAGCCTATGTGTGTATTTAAATCTAAAATGAATTCCATAAAGACAGCTCATTTTTTTATATCATTAAGCCATTCTTCATCTTTTAATTGGGGAGTTTATTTACATTCAAAGTAATTATTGATAGAGAAGTATGTACTATTTTCATTTTGTTAATTATTTTTTATTTATCTTGTAGTTATCTGTCTTTTTTCTCTTCCTATTTCTTTGTGCTTGGATGATTTTTGTATTGATATAAAAATCACTTTGATACCTTTCTTTTGTGCAGCTTCTCTTTGTGGTAACCTTGGGACTTGCATAAAATATCATATAATTACAGTAGTCTACTTTAAGCTGATAATACATTCAGTTAATTGCATTCAAAAATACTAAACTTTAACTTCCTCCACCACTTTTATGTTACTGTTGTTACAATTTACATCTATTTATATTGTATATATTGTGTATATTTATGTTACACTTAGCTTTAATACTTTTGCTTTTTAACTTTTATTCTGGTGTTAAAATTGATATATCCACCACCATTACAGTTATACAGTATTCTGTAATTGTCTATATATTTACCTTTACCAATAGGTTTAATAATTTCTTAAGCTGATATGTTTCTGTTTAGCATACTATCATTTCAACGTGTACTCACTTAACATTTCTTGTAAGACAAATCTATTGATGTTAAAGTCCCTCAGCTTCCGTCTGTGAAAGTTTTTAGCTCTCTTTCCTTTCTGAAGGACAGCTTTGTTGGGTAAAGAATGATTGTTTACGGGGGGGGTTGTTGTTAATTTCAGCATTTTAAATGCATTATCCCATTTCTTTCTGGCCTGCAAGATTTCTGCTGAAAAGTCTGCTAAAAAATTATGGGCTTTCCCTTGTGTGCAACAAGTCACTTTTCTCTAGATGCCTTCAAAATTTTCTGACTTTGACTTTTGACAATTTTTTAAAAATTATTTATTTATTTATTTAATTTATTTCTTTAGGCTGTGCCAGGTCTTAGTTGCAGCACAAAGCACTCCACCCACAGACCCTAATAAAAGTGTGTTCCCATGTTCTATCACTCTTTCTGCACCCTGCCTTGACCTCTCTGTGTGGCCCCTCAAGGTATGCCTTGCATTTCCTCTAAGACCTATGAGTAATAAACTTCTGTTTCAGTTTCTCTTGTGATCTGTTAAACCTTGGCTCATCATCTGGCAAACTGTGCTCCACTTAATAAATGTTAAATTAAAAGTCATAACAAGTACTCTTAAACATTTATTGTGCACCAGCAATGTGTTAAGCTCATTACACATATTTCAATTAATCTTGATTTTTTGAAATTAATTGTGCATTTACCTTTTATGTCTGTAGTTAGAAATAGTTCAAATAGCTCCAGAATTACCTATAGTTAGAAATAGTTTTAATACCTCCAGAATTATCCTTTTATGTCTATAGTTAGAAATAGTTTAAATAGCTCTGGAATTAAATAGCTTCTTCAATATTTTTCAAAACAGGCCTGCAAAATTCTCTGAGCCAGATATTGTTTATGGTATAGCACTTTGAATATTTCCTACTTAATAGTCATGGGATTAGATTTTCTATGGTTTCTTGAGTCTTTTTTTGGTAATTATTAATTTAATTATTTTATTTAAATTTATATTAATGTCACAGAATAATTTACTTTTATTTCTTCTGTTTTTGGAGTATTTTCTTATTACCTTTTTTTTCATTGTTATTGTGTGTTTTTCTCTTCTTTGTTCTGGAATATATTAGCTGATGATTCGTAAATTTTATTACTTTATCAAAGATACATCTTAGAATAAGTTACTAAGTTTACTAGTTTACTTTTTCAAGTGCAGTATTATATTTTATAATATTTTATTTTGGTGTTCAATGGAGGTACAGGACCTTGCAATTTGTTTCTGGATTTCTCACAAAGGGAATTTGTCCATTAATTTTTGCTGTTTTACACATATATTTTTTCAATTCTATTTAGGTGTATTTTGTTATTTTCTTTAACCTGAGCAGAATTAAAATTTTTATCTTGCATTGTTTTGTAAGGAATCTGTTTGAAAGATGTAACTTACCTACTTTGTTTATCCAACATATGTTAATGGATTTCTGCATACCATTAAGTACTGATTTCAATTTACCCTTTAACTGAGAAGTTATTCAAAGGGGAGTTTTCCCACACCATGTGTGGTTGGATATTCTTTTTTTGCTTACTAAGAACTCAAATAATCATTCTCATCAGTTATATAAGAAGGAAAAAAGAAGCAAAAACAAAGAAACAAAAATCACTCTCATGGAGATCGGAGTGGAAGATGGCAGAAGTGTAAGATGTGGAAATCACCTTCCTCCCCAAGGATACACCAGAAATACATCTACACGTGGAACAACTCCTACAGAACACCTACTGAATGCTGGCAGAAGACCTCAGACCCAAAAGGCAAGAAACTCCCCACCTACCTGGGTAGGGCAAAAGAAAAAAGAAAAAACAGAGACAAAAGAATAGGGACGGGACCTGCACCAGTGGGAGGGCACTGTGAAGGAGGAAAGGTTTCCACACACTAGGAAGCCCCTTTGTGGGCGGAGACTGCAGATGGTGGAGGGAGAAAGCTTTGGAGCCACAGAGGAGAGCGCAGCAACAGGGGTGCAGAGGGAAAAGTGGGGAGATTCCCACACAGAGGATCGGTGCCGACCATCTCTCACCAGCCCAAGAGGCTTGTCTGCTCACCCTCTGGGGTGGACGGGGCTGTGAGCTGAGGCTCGGGCTTCCGTCAGAGTGCAAGGAGAGGACTGGTGTTGGTGGCGTGAACACAGCCTGAAAGGGTTAGTACATGATGGCTAGCCGGGAGGGAGTCCAGGAAAAGGTCTAGAGCTGCTGAAGAGGTAAGAGACATTTTCTTCCCTCTTTGTTTCCTGGTGTGCAAGGAGAGGGGATTAAGATCGCTGCTTAAAGGAGCTCCAGATACGGGCACAAGCCGCAGCTAAAAGTGCAGACCCCAGAGATGAGCAGGAGATGCTAAGGCTGCTGCTGCCAACAGCAAGAAGCCTTTGTGCGAGCACAGGTCACTATCCACACCTCCCTTCTGGGGAGCCTGTGCAGCCCACCACTGCCAGGGTCCCGGGATCCAGGGACAACTTCTTCAGGAGAACGCATGGCGTGCCTCAGGCTGGTGCAACAGCACACCAGCCTCCGCTGCCACAGGCTCACCCTGCACTCCGTGCCCCTCACTCCCCCCGGCCTGAGTGAGCAAGAGCCCCGGAATCAGCGGCTCCTTTAACCTTGTCCTGTCTGAGTGAAAAACAGACGCCCTCCAGCGACCTACACGCAGAGGTGGGGCCAAATCCAAAGGTGAGCCCCTGGGACCTGTGAGAACAAAGAAGAGAAAGGGAAATCTCTCCCAGCAGCCTGAGACGCAGGGGATTAAAGCTACACAATCAACTTGGTTGACCCTGCATCTGTGGAATACATGAATAGACAAGGAATCATCCCAAATTGAGGAAGTGGACTTTGAGAGCAAGATTTATGACTTTTTTACATTTTCCTCTTTTTGTGAGTGTGTACATGTATGGCTCTGGGTGAGATTTTATTTGTATAGCTTTGCTTCCACCATTTGTCCTAGGGTTCTATCCATCCGTTTTTTAAATTTTTTTCGTAATAATTATTTTTTATTTTAATAACTTTATTCTATTTCACTTTATCTTCTTTCTTTCTTTCCTTCCTTCCCTCCTTTAGACAATGAATCATCCCAAATTGAGGAGGTGGAATTTGAGAGCAAGATTTATGACTTTTTCCCCTTTTCCTCATTTTGTGAGTGTGTATGTGTATGCTTCTGTATGAGATTTTGTCTGTATAGCTTTGTTTCCACCATTTGTCCGAGGCTTCTATCTGTCCATTTTTTTGTTGTTGTTTTTTTAATTTTTCCCCTCTTTTCTTAATAATTATACTTTTATTTTAATAACTTTATTATATTTTAATTTATTTTATTTTACTTTATCTTCTTTCTTTCTTTATTCCTTCCTTCCCATCTTCCTTCCTTCCTTCCTTCCTCCCTCTGTCCCTCCCTCCCTCCCTTCTTTCTTTCCTTCTTTCCTTCTTTTCCTCTTTCTTTCTTTCTTTCTTTCTTTCTTTCTTTCTTTCTTTCTTTCTTTCTTTCTTTCTTCCTTCCTTCCTTCCTTCCTTCTTTCCTTCCTTCCTTTCTTTCTTTCTACTTCTACTAATTCATTCTTTCTACATTTTCTCCCTTTTTTCTGAGCTGTGTGGATCAAAGGCTTTTGGTGCTGCAGCCAGGAGTCAGTGCTGTCCCTCTGAGGTGGGAGAGCCAACTTCAGGACACTGGTCAACAAGAGACCTGCAAGCTCCATATAATATCAAATGGCACAAATCCCCCAGAGATCTTCATCTCAAAGCCAGCACCCAGCTTCACTCAACGACCAGCAAGCTACAGTGCTGGACACCCTATGCCAAACAACTAGCAAAACAGGAACACAGCCCCACCCATTAGCAGAGAGGCTGCCTAAAATCATAATAAGTCCACAGACACCCCAAAACACACCACCAGACGTGTACCTGCCCAACAGAGAGACAAGATCAAGCCTCACCCAACAGAAGACAGGAACTAGTCCCCTCGACCAGGAAGCCTACACAACCCACTGTACCAACCTTAGCCACTGGGGACAGACACCAAAAAAAATGGGAACTATGAACCTGCAGGCTGCAAAAAGCACACAACAAACACAGTAAGATAAGCAAAATGACATGAAATAAAAAAAAATCACAGTTGAAGGAGCAAGATAAAAACTCACCAGAGATAAAAAATGAAGAGGAAATCGGCAGTCTATCTGGAAAAGAATTCAGAATAATTATAGTAAAGGTGATCCAAAATCTGAGAAATAGAATAGACAAAATGCAAGAAACATTTAACAAGGACCTAGAAGAACTAAAGATGAAACAAACAATGATGAACAACACAATAAATGAAATGAAAAATACTCTAGATGGGATCAATAGCAGAATAACTGAGGCAGAAAAATGGATAAGTGACCTGGAAGATAAAATAGTGGAAATAATTACTGCATAGGAGAATAAAGAAAAAAAGAGTGAAAAGCAATGAGGACAGTCTCAGAGACCTCTAGGACAACATTAAACATACCAACATTCGAATTACAGGTGTTCAAGAAGAAGAAAAGAAAAAGAAAGTGACTGAGAAAATATTTGAAGAGATTATACACTACACTAATATGGGAAAGGAAATAGTTATTCAAGTCCAGGAAGCACAGAGAGTACCACACAGGATAAATCCAAGGAGAAACAAGCAAAGACACATATTGATCAAACTGTCAAAAATTAAATAAAAAGAAAACATATTAAAAGCAGAAAGAGGGGCTTCCCTGGTGGTGCAGTGGTTGAGAGTCCGCCTGCCGATGCAGGCGACACGGGTTCGTGCCCCGGTCCGGGAAGATCCCACATGCCACAGAGCAGCTGGGCCCGTGACCCATGGCTGCTGAGCCTGCGCGTCCAGAGCCTGTTGCTCCGTAACGGGAGAGGCCACAGCAGTGAGAGGTCTGCGTATCACAAAAAAAAAAAAAAAAAAAAGCAGCAAGGGAAAAACAACAATTAACACATAAGGGAATCCCCATAAGGTTAAGAGCTGATCTTTCAGCAGAAACTCTGCAAGCCAGAAGGGACTGGCAGGACATATTTAAAGTGATGAAGGAGAAAAAGCTACAACCAAGATTCCTCTACCCAGCAAGGATCTCATTCAGATTTGATGGAGAAATTAAAACTTTACAGACAAGCAAAAGCTGAGAGAGTTCAGCACAACCAAACCAGCTTTACGACAAATGCTAAAGGAACTTCTCCAGGCAAGAAACACAAGAGAAGGAAAAGACTTACAATAACAACACAAAACAATTTAAAAAATGGGAATAGGAACATACATATTGATAATTACTTTAAATGTAAATGGAATAAATGCTCCCACCAAAGGACACAGATTGGCTGAATGGATATAAAAACAAGACCCATATATATGCTGTCTACAAGAGACCCACTTCAGACCTACAGACACATACAGACTGAAAGTAACAGGATGGAAAAAGATATTCCATGCAAATGGAAACCTAAAGAAAGCTGGAGTAACAATTCTCATATCAGACAAAGTAGACTTTAAAATAAAGACTATTAGAAGAGACAAAGAAGGACACTACATAATGGTCAAGGGATCGATCCAAGAAGAAGATATAACAATTGTAAATATTTATGCACCCAACATAGGATCATCTCAATATATAAGGCAAATACTAACAGCCATAAAAGGGGAAATCGGCAGTAACACATTCATAGTAGGGGACGTTAACACTCCACTTTCACCAATGGAGAGATCATCCAAAATGAAAATAAATAAGGAAACACAAGCTTTAAATGATACATTAAACAAGATGGACTTAAAGGATATATATAGGACACTCCATCCAAAAAAACAGAATACACATTTTTCTCAAGTGCTCATGGAATATTCTTCAGCATAGATCATATCTTGGGTAACAAGTGAAGCCTTGGTAAATTTAAGAAAATTGAAATTGTATCAAGTATCTTTTCTGACCACAAAGCTATGAGACTAGATATCAATTACAGGAAAAGATCTGTAAAACATACAAACACCTGAAGGCTAAATGATACACGGCTTAATAATGAAGTGATTAACTAAGAAATCAAAGAGGAAATTAAAAAAATACCTATAAACAAAAGACAGTGGAGACACGATGACCAAAAACTTATGGGATGCAGCAAAAGCAGTTCTAAGAGGGAAGTTTATAGCAATACAAGCCCACCTTAAGAACCAGGAAACATCTCGAATAAACAACCTAACCTTGCACCTAAAGCAATTAGAGAAAGAAGAACAAAAAAACCCCAAAGCTACCAGAAGGAAAGAAATCATAAAAATCAGATCAGAAATAAATGAAAAAGAAGGAAACGATAGCAAAGATCAATAAAACTAAAAGCTGGTTCTTTGAGAAGATAAACAAAATAGATAAAGCATTAGCCAGACTCATCAAGAAATAAATGGAGAAGACTCAAGTCAATAGAATTAGAAATGAAAAAGGAGAAGTAACAACTGACATTGCAGAAATACAAAAGATCTTTAGAGATTACTACAAGCGACTCTATGCCAATAAAATGCACAACCTGGAAGAAATGGACGAATTCTTAGAAATGCACAGCCTTCCATGACTGAATCAGGAAGAAATAGAAAATATGAGCAGACCAATCATAAGCACTGAAATTGATTCTGTGATTAAATATCTTCCAACAAACAAAAGCCCAGGACCAGATGGTTTTGCAGACGAATTCTATCAAACATTTAGAGAAGAGCTAACACCTATCCTTCTCAAATTCTTCCAAAATATAGCAGAGGGAGGAACACTCCCAAACTCATTCTACGAGGCCATCATCACCTTGATACCCAAACCAGACAAGGATGTCACAAAGAAAGAAAACTACAGGCCAATATCACTGATGAACATAGATGCAAAAATCCTCAACAAAATACTAGCAAACAGAATCCAATCTAACAGCACATTAAAAGGATCATACACCATGATCAAGTGGGGTTTATTCCAGGAATGCAAGGATTCTTCAATATACACAAATCAATCAATGTGATAAACCATATTAACAAATTGAAGGAGAAAAAGCCTATGATCATCTCAGTAGGTGCAGAGAAAACTTTCGACAAAATTCAACACCAATTTATGATAAAAAACCTGCAGAAAGTAAGCATAGAGGGAACTTTCCTCAACATAATAAAGGCCATATATGACAAACCCACGGTCAACATCATCCTCAGTGGTGAAAAACTGAAAGCATTTCCACTAAGATCAGGAACAAGACAAGGTTGCCCACTCTAACCACTCTTATTCAACATAGTTTTGGAAGTTTTAGCCACAGCAATCAGAGAAGAAAAGGGAATAAAAGGAATCCAAATCGGAAAAGAAGAAGTAAAGCTGTCACTGTTTGCAGATGACATGATCCTATACATAGAGAATCCTAAAAATGCTACCAGAAAACTACTAGAGCTAATTAATGAATTTGGTAAAGTAGCAGGATACAGAATTAATGCACAGAAATCTCTGCCATTCCTATGCACTCATAATGAAATATCTCAAAGTGAAATCAAGAAAACACTCCCTTTTACCATTGCAATAAGAAGCATAAAATATCTAGGGATAAACCTACCTAAGGAGACAAAAGACCTGTATGCAGAAAATTATAAGACATTGATGAAATAAGTTAAGGATGATACAAATAGATTGATAGATATACCATGTTCTTGGATTGGAAGAATCTACATTGTGAAAATGACTCTCCTACCCTAAGCAATCTACAGATTCAATGCAATCCCTATGAAACTACCACTGGCATTTTTCACAGAACTAGAACCAAAAATTTCACAATTTGTATGGAAACACAAAAGACCCCGTATAGCCAACGCAATCGTGAGAACGAAAAATGGAGTTGGAGGAATTAGGCTCTCTTACTTCAGACTATACTACAAACTACAGTAATCAAGACAGTATGATACTGGCATGAAAACAGAAATATAGATCAATGAAAGAGGATAGAAAGCCCAGAGATAAACCCATGCACATATGGTCACCTTATCTTTGATAAAGGAGGCAAGAATATACAGTGGAGAAAAGACAGCCACTTCAATAAGTGATCACTGAAGAAATCAAAGAGGAAATCAGACAATATGAAAACAATAGGGATGAGACCTGCACCAGTGGGAGGGAGCTGTGAAGGAGGAAAGCTTTCCACACACTAGGAAGTCCCTTCGTGGGCAGAGACTGCGGGTGGCAGAGGGGGAAAGCTTTGGAGCTGCAGAGGAGAGGACAGCAACAGGGGTGTGGCGAGCAAAGCAGGGAGATTCCCGCCCAGAGGATCGGTGCCGACTGGCACTCACCAGCCCAAGAGTCTTGTCTGCTCACCCGCCAGGGCGGGTGGGGCTGGGAGCTGAGGCTCGGGTTTCCTTCGGATCGCAGGGAGAGGACTGGTGGTGTGAACACAGACTGAAGGTGTTAGTGCACCATGGTTCACTGGGAGGGTGTCCGGGAGAAAGTCTGGGCCTTCTGAAGAGGCAAGAGACTTTTTCTTCTATGCCCACAAATTTGACAACTAGATAAAACAAATGAACTCCTTGAAACACACAATCTACCAAAACTCACACAAGGAGAACTAGATAATATGAATATGCCTATATTTATTAAATAAATGAATCCATAATTAATAACTTTACAAAACAGAGGAAACCAGGGCCAGATGGCTTCATTGATGAATTATACCAAGTACCTAGGGAATGAATTAAACAAATTCTCTACAATTTCTTGAACCATAAAAAAAGCAGAGGGCATACTTCCAATCTCATTCTACGAGGCAAGCATTACACTAATGTCAAAACCAGGCAAATATTACAAGAAAGGAAAACTACATACTGATATCTGTCATGAACAAGTATCCAGAAATCCTCAACAAAATACTAGCAATTTGAATTCAAAAACATATAAAAATAATCATTCTGCATAACCAGGAAGGATTTGTTGCAGGTATACACACTGGTTTAATATTCAAAAAAGAGTTTATGTAATCCATCTCATCAATAGGCTAGTGAAGGAAAATTTTATGATCATATAAATAGATGAAGAAAAAGTAATTGACAAAGTCCAAATCACTTATGATAAAAACTTTTAGCAAACTAATTGTAAAGGGAAGCTTTCTCAACTTCAAAAAAAATCTATTAAAAAACCCACAGAGGGCTTCCCTGGTGGCACAGTGGTTAAGAGTCTACCTGCTGATGCAGGGGACGTGGGTTCATGCCCTGGTCCATCCGGGAAGGTCCCACATGCTGCAGTTCAGCTGGGCCCATAAGCCATGGCCACTGAGCCTGCGCTCCACAGTGGGAGAGGCCGTGGCAGTGAGAGGCCCACGTACCACAAAAAAAACCAAAAACAAACAAACAAAAAAACACAGAGAACAGTGTCAGCAAGATGGCAGACAAGGAAACTCCAAGACCACATTTCCTCGTGAAAACACAAAATAAACAACATGCAGAGCAAAGTGGGCTATGGGAACTCTAGAAACTAGTTAAGAATATGCAACAACCAAGTTAACACCTATCCAAAAAAAGCCACACTCAAAATTATCACTGTGCTTTTACTTACCCTTGCCCTACTGCCTCCCTGGAAGAGTGCATCACAATAAAGAAGAAGTCAACCAATTCCTGTTTCCTCCCTTGGGATGGAAGGGAAAGAGAATTTGCTTGCAACCTTCTAATTTCTCTTGGGGCTTCCCAAGGGATGTGTTTCTGTCTCACCTGATGAGGAATGCAGGTGGAAATGATTTCATAGTTTGGTTATTGGATCGAGGCCACTGAACACAGTAGTGGGTATCATAATGTAAAAGAGTTGCAAGAGAACTGAAGACTTGAAAATACGAGGAAATAAGAATTTATGAACAGAGAATACAATAGAATGTCTAAGTTTTCAAGAATGAGCAGGAGTGAAACACTTAGCGGAAATTAAGACACTTAAAATCAGTCATGTTTATGGAGGAATTAAGGAGATAAAAGCACATGCACAGCCCCAGGGATGATGTATGTCATGGAAAGGTCAAAGAGAACCTTGAACCTTTACACCAATCTGATTATTGAATGTATTCTACACGAAGCCAATCCATAGAATTTGAAAGGTGGGTGTCTTTTTAAATGCCCAATTTTCAGCAAAAGATCAGAAGCTATAAAAAAAAGGAAAACATGCTCCATTCAAAGAAAGAAGGTAAATCTTCAGTAACTACCTATAAAGAAACACAGATTTTGGACTTACTTGAAAAATATATTAAAACAACCATCTTAAATATGCTTATTGAGCTAAATGATAACAGAGATGGACAGCTAAACAAAATCAGGAAAATAATATATAAACAAAATGAGAATATCAATGAGATAGAAATTAAAAAGAAACATACAGAAATTCTGGAGATTAAAAACACAACTGAGTTGAAGAATTTACTATAGGTGTTCAAAAACAAGCACAAAGGGGCAGAAAAATAAATCATCAAACTTGAAGACAGGTCATTTAAAGTATTGGGTGTGAGGGGCAAAAAGAAAAACAATAAAGACTAGTAAACAGATCCTGAATGACTTATAAAACACCATTAAACCAATAAACATACATATGCATTCTGGGGGCCCCAGAAGAGAGATATGGACAGAGAGTTTATTTGAAGAAATAATGACCAAAAACAACTCAAATCTGAGAAAACGCTTGAATGTACAAATTGCAAGAAGCTCAATTAATTCAAAGTAGAAAAAACCCAGAAGTCACACATGGAAGACACACTATATATAACAAAGATATTAAAAGACAAAGAGAGAGGAGTTGAGGAAGACGGTGGGAAAGTAAGACGTGGAGATCAACTTCCTCCCCACAGATACATCAGAAATACATCTAAACATGGAACTGCTCCTATAGAACACCCACTTAACGCTGGAAGAAGACCTCAGACCTCCAAAAAGGGAAGAAACTACCCACGTACCTGGGTAAGGCAAAAGAAAAAATAAAAACAAGAGACAAAAGAATATGGATGAGACCTGCACCAGTGGGAGGGAGCTGTAAGGAGGAAAGGTTTCCACACACCAGGAAGCCCCTTCATGGGCGGAGACTGCGGGTGGCAGAGGGGGGAAGATTTGGAGCCGCGGAGGAGAGCACAGCAACAGGTGTGCAGAGGGCAAAGCAGAGAGATTCCCACACAGAGGAAGGATGCCAACCAGCACTCACCAGCCCAAGAGGCTTGTCTGCTCACCTGCCGGTGCGGGAGGGGGCAGAAAGCTGAGGCTTGGGCTTCGGTCGGATCGCAGGGAGAGGACCGTGGTTGGCGGCGTGAACACAGCCTGAAGGGTTTAGTGCACGATGGCTAGCCGAGAGGGAGTCCGGGAAAAGGTCTGGAGCTGCCAAAGAGGCAAGAGACTTTTTCTTCCCTCTTTGTTTCCTGGTGCGTGAGGAGAGGGGATTAAGAGCACTGTTTAAAGGAGCTACAGAGAGAGGCGTGAGCCGCGTCTATGAGCGCAGACATCAGAGATGGGCATGAGATGCTAAGGCTGCTGCTGCCACCACCAAGAAGCCTGAGTGTGAGCACAGGTCACTGTCCACACCTCCCCTCCCAGGAGCCTATGCAGCCCACCACTGCCAGGGTCCCATGATACAGGAACAACATCCCCTGGAGAATGCATGGGGTGTCTCAGGCTGGTGCAATGTCATACTGTCCTCTGCCACCGCAGGCTCTCCCCGCACTCCAAGTACCTCCCTCTCCACTGGCCTGAGGGAGCCAGAGCCCCGGAATCAGCTGCTCCTTTAACCCTGTCCTGTCTGAGTAAAGAACAGATGCCCTCAGGTGACCTACACACAGAGGCAGGGCCAAATCCAAAGCTAAGACCTAGGAGCTGTGCAAACAAAGAAGAGAAAGGGCAATCTCTCCCAGCAGCCTGAGGAGCAGTGGATTAAATCTCCACAATCAACTTGATGTACCCTGCATCTGTGGAATACCTGAATAGACAACGAATTATCCCAAATTGTGGAGGTGGACTTTGAGAGCAAGATATATTATTTCTTCCTCTTTTCCTCTTTTTGTTAGTGTGTAGGTGTATGCTTCTCTGTGAGATTTTGTCTGCAAAGCTTTGCTTTCATCATTTGTCCTAGGGTTCTGTCCGTCTGTTTTTTTTTAAATGTTTTCTTAATAATTATTATTTATTTTTTGTTATACTAACATGTTTTTACTTTCTTACTTTATTTTAATTTATTTTATCCTCTTTCTTTCTTGCTTTCTTTCCTACTACTTTTTCTCCCTTTTATTCTGAGCCATGTGGATGAAAGGCTCTTGGTGCTCCAGCCAGGAGTCAGTGCTGTGCCTCTGAGGTGGGAGAGTCAACTTCAGGACACTAGTCCACAAGAGACCTTCCAGCTCCATGCAATATAAAATGGCGAAAATCTCCCAGAGGTCTCCATTTCAAGACCCAGTTTCACTCAAAGACCAGCAAGCTACATTACTGGACACACTATGCCAAACAACTAGCAAGACAGGAACACAACCCCACCCATTAGCAGAGAGGTTGCCTAAAATCATAATAAGACCACAGACACCCCAAAACATACAACCAGATGTGGACCTGCCCACCACAAAGACAAGATCCAGCTTCATCCACTAGAAAACAGGCACTAGTCCCCTCCACCAGGAAGCCAACACAACCCACTGACCACCTTTAGACACTAGGAACAGACACCAAAAACAATGGAAACTACGAACCTGCAGGCTGCAAAAAGGAAACTCTAAATACAGTAAGAAAAGCAAAAAGAGAAGACAGAAAAACACACAGCAGATGAAGGAGCAAGGTAAAAACCCACCAGACCTAACAAATGAAGAGGAAATAGGCAGTCTACCTGAAAAAGAATTCAGAATAATGATAGTAAAGATGATCCAAAATCTTGTAAATAGAGTAGAGAAAATGCAAGAAACATTTAACAAGGACTTAGAAGAACTAAAGATGAAACAAGCAATGATGAACAACACAATAAAGAAAATTAAAAATACTCTAGAAGAGATCAATAGCAGAATAACTGAGGCAGAAGAACAGATAAGTGACCTAGAAGATAAAATACTGGAAATAACTACTGCAGAGCAGAATAAAGAAAAAAGAATGAAAAGAACGAGAACAGTCACAGAGACTTCTGGGAGAACAGAAAACGGACCAAAATTATAATTATAGGGGTCCCAGAAGAAGACGACAAAAAGCAAGAGACTGAGAAAATATTTGAAGAGATTATAGTTGAAAACTTCCCTAATATGCAAAAGGAAATAGTTAATGAAGTCCAGGAAGCACAGAGAGTCCCATACAGGATAAAACCAAAGTGAAACATGCCAAGATACATACTAACCAAACTATAAAAAATAAAATACAAGTAAAACATATTAAAAGCAGCAAGGGAAAAACAACAAATAACACGCAAGGGAATCCCCATAAGGTTAACAGCTCATCTTTCAGAAGAAACTCTGCAAACCAGAAGGGAGTGGCAGGACATATTTAAAGTGATGAAGGAGAAAAACCTAAAACGATGATTACTCTGACCAGCAAGGATCTCATTAAGATTTGATGGAGAAACTAAAACCTTTAAAGACAAGCAGAAACTGAGAGAGTTTGGCACCACCAAACCAGCTTTACAAAAAATGCTAAACGAAGTTCTCTAGGCAAGAAACACAAGAGAAGGAAAAGACCTACAATAACAAACCCAAAACAATTAAGAAAACGGGAATAGGAACATGCATATTGATAATTACCTTAAATGTAAATGGATTAAATGCTCCCTACAAAGGACAGACTGGCTGAATGGATACAAGAATAAGACATGTATATATGCTGTCTACAAGAGACCCACTTCAGACCTAGGGAAACATACAGACTGAAAGTGAGGGGATGGAAAAAGATATTCCATGCAAATGTAAATCAAAAGAAAGTTGGAGTAGCAATACTCATAACAGACAAAATAGACTTAAAAAAAGACTATTACAAGAGAGAAAGAAGGACACTACATAATGATCAAGGAATCGAACCAAGAAGAAGATATAAAAGTTGTAAATATTTATGTAACCAACATAGGAGCTCCTCAATACATAAGGCAAATACTAGCAGCCATAAACGGGGATATCAACAGTTACACAATGATACTAGGGGACTGTAACACCCCGCTTTCACCAATGGACAGATCATCCAAAATGAAAATAAAAAAGGAAACTCAAGCTTTAAATGATACATTAAACAAGATGGACTTAATGGATATTTATAGGACATTCCATCCAAAAACAACAGAATACACATTTTTCTCAAGTGCTCATGGAACATTCTCCAGGATAGATCATATCTTGGGTCACAAATCAAGCCTTGGTTATTTTAAGAAAATTGAAATTATATCAAGTATTTTTTCCAAACACAATGCTATGAGACTAGATATCAATTACCGGAAAAGTTCTTTAAAAAATAAAAACACATGGAAGCTAAACAATACACTATTAATAACGAAGTGATCACTGAAGAAATCAAAGAGAAAATCAACAAATACCTAGAAACAAATGACAATGGAGACACGATGACCCAAAACCTATGGGATCCTGCAAAAGGAGTCCTAAGAGGGAAGTTTATAACAATACTATCTGACCTTAAGAAACAGGAAACATCTCAAATAAAGAACCTATCCTTACAACAAAAGCAATCAGAGAAAGAACAAAAAAACCCCAATGTTAGCAGATGGAAAGAAATCATAAAGATCAGATCAGAAATAAATGAAAAAGAAATGAAGGAAACAATAGAAAAGATCAATAAAACTAAAAGCTGGTTCTTTGAGAAGATAAAATTGATAAACCAATAGACAGACTCATCAAAAAAAACAAGGGAGAAGACTTAATAGAATTAGAAATGAAAAAGGAGATGTAACAATTGACACTGCAGAAATACAAAGGATCACGAGAGATTACTACAAGCAATTCTATGCCAATAAAATGGACAACCTGGAAAAAAGGTACAAATTCATAGAAATGCATAACCTGCTGAGACTGAACCAAGAAGAAATAGAAAATATGAACAGACCAATCACAAGCACTGAAATTGAAACTGTGATGAAAATCTTCCAAAAAGCAGAAGCGAAGGACCAGATGTCTTCACAGGTGAATTGTATCAAATATTTGTAGAAGAGCTAATACCTATCCATCTCAAACTCTTCCAAAATATAGCAGAGGGCGGAATACTCCCAGATTCATTCTACGAAGTCACCATCACCCTGATAGCAAAACCAGACAATGATGTCACAAAGAAAGAAAACTATCGGCCGATATCACTGATGAACAAAGATGCAAAAATCCTCAACAAAATACTAGCAAGCAGAGTCCAACAGTACATTAAAAGGATCATACACCATGATCAAGTGGAGTTCATTCCACGAATGCAAGGATTCTTCAATATACGCAAAGCAATCAACATCATACACCACATCAAAAATTGAAGGAGAAAAACCGTATGATCATCTCAATAGATGCAGAGAAAGCTTTCAACAAAATTCAACACCTGTTTATGATAAAAACCTTGCAGAAACTAGGCACTTAGGGGACTTTCCTCAGCATAATAAGGGCCATGTATGACAACCACACAGCCATCATCCCTGTCAATGGTGAAAAACTGAAACCATTTCATCTAAGTTCAGGAACAAGACAAGGTTGCCCAATCTCACCACTCTTATTCAATATAGTTTTGGAAGTTTTAACCACAGCAATCAGAGAAGAAAAAGAAACAAAATGAATCTAAATCAGAAAAGAAGAGGTAAAGCTGTCACTGTTTGCAGATGATATGATACTATACAGAAAGAATCCTAAAAATGCTACCAGAAAACTACTAGAGCTAATCAATGAATCTGGTAAAGTAGGAGGATACAAATTTAATGCTCAGAAATCTCTACCATTCTTATATATTAATGATGAAAAATCTGAAAGTGAAATTAAGAAAACACACCCATTTACCATTGCAACAAGAAGCATAAAATATCTAGGAATAAATCTACCTAAGGAGACAAAAGACCTGTATGCAGAAAATTATAAGACACTGATGAAAGAAATTAAAGATGATACAAATAGATGGAGAGATATACCATGTTCTTGGATTGGAAGTATCAACATTGTGAAACTGTACTACCAAAGCAATCTACAGATTCAATGCAATCCCTATCAAACTACCACTGGCATTTTTCACAGAACTAGAACAAAAACTTTCACAATTTGTATGGAAATGCAAAAGACCCCAAAGAGCCAAAGCAATCTTAGGAACAAAAAATGGAGCAGGAAAAATCAGGCTCCCTGACTTCAGACTATACTACAAAGCTACAGTAATCAAGACATTATGGTACTGGCACAAAAAACAGAAATATAGATCAATGGAACAGGATAGAAAGTCCAGAGATAAACCCACGTACCTATGGTTACCTTATCTTTTATTAAGGAGGCAAGAATATACAGCGGAGAAAAGACACACTTTTCAATAACTGGTACAAGGAAAACTGGACTGATACATGTAAAAGTATGAAATTAGAACACTCCCTAACACCATACACAAAAATAAACTCAAAATGTATTAAAGAACTAAATGTAAGGCCAGACACTATCAAACCCTTAGAGGAAAACATAGGCAGAACACTCTGTGACATAAATCACAGCAAGATCTTTTTGACCCACCTCCTAGAGAAATGGAAATAAAACCAAAAATAAACAAATGGGACCTAATGAAACTTCAAAGCTTTTGCACAGCAAAGGAGACCATAAACAAGACCAAAAGACAATCCTCAGAATGGGGGAAAATATTTGCAAATGAAGCAACTGACAAAGGATTAATCCCTAAAATTTACAGGCAGCTCATGCAGCTCAATAACAAAAAACAAACAACACAATCCAAAACTGGACAGAAGACCTAAATAGACATTTCTCCAAAGAAGATATACAGACTGCCAACAAACACATGAAGTAATACTCAACATCATTAATCATTAGAGAAATGCAAATCAAAACTACAATGAGATATCATCTCACACCAGTCAGAATGACCATCATCAAAAAATCTAGAAACAATAAATGCTGGAGAAGGTGAGGAGAAAAGAAAATACTCTTGCACTGTTAGTGGGAATGTAATTTGATACAGCCACTTTGGAGAACAGTATGGATGTTCCTTAAGAAAACTACAAATAGAACTACCATACAACCCAGCAACCCCGCTACTGGGCATATACCCTGAGAAAACCATAATTCAAAAAGAGTCATGTACCAAAATGTTCATTGCAGCTTTATTTACAATAGCCAGCAGATAGAAGCAACCTAAGTGTCCATCATAGGATGAATAGATAAAGAAGAAGTGGCACATATATACAATGGAATATTACTAAGCCATAAAAAGAAACAAAATTGAGTTATTTGTCTTGAGGTGGATGGACCTAGAGTCTGCATACAGAGTGAAGCAAGTCAGAAAGAGAAAAACATATACTATATGCCAACACATATATATGGAGTATAAGAGCAAAAAAAAGTTTATGAAGAACCTAGGGGTAAGATGGGAATAAAGACACAGACCTAATAGAGCATTGACTTGAGGATATGGGGAGGGGGAAGGGTAATCTGTGAAAAAGTGAGAGATTGGCACGGACATATATACACTACCAAACATAAAATAGCTAGTGGGAAGCAGCCACATAGCTCAGGGAGATCAGCTAAGTGGTTTGCGACCACATAGAGGGGTGGGATAAGGAGGGTGGGAGGGAGGGAGATGCAAGAGGGAAGAGATATGGGAACATATGTATATGTATAACTGATTCACTTTGTTATAAAGCAGAAACTAATACACCATTGTAAAGCAATTATACTCCAATAAAGGTGTTAAAATAAAAAGAAGAAAGAATCTTGAAAGTAGAAAGACAAAAGTGACTTGCCACATACAACAGACACTTAATAAGATTATCATTCTATTTCTTATTAGAAACATGACAGGGCAGAAAGCAGTGAAATTATATCTTTAAAGTGCTGATTAAACAAGCAAACAACAAAATAAAACTGGACCTCTCATACAAAAAAGTGGTATACAAAATCTTTCAAGTTGAAATAACTAGATACAAGACAGTAATTCAAAAGTTTTCAAAAATAAAAAATTTTCTGGTAAAGATCGATATATGGACAAGTGTAAAATCTTTTATTATTATAATTTTGGTTCATAACTCCACCCTTTTCTTTTTCCAATGTGCAGAAAAAAAATAGTAGTCTCTTACAATCCCTTGTATTTCTATGATATCAGCTCCAATATCCTTGTATTTCTATGATATCAGCTCCAATATCTTCTCTTTCAATTCTGATTTCATGTATTTCAGTCTTGTCTCTTTCTTATATATTTAGTCTTGTAAAAGTTTTGCCAATTTTGTTTATATTTTCAAAGAAAAAGTGTTCTATGCTTCATTGACCTTTTCTAATATTTTTTCTGGTCTCTATTTTATTTGTTTCTAGTTTGATCTTTGTCATTTTCTTCTTTCTCCTAACTTTGTAATTATTATTTTCCTAGGTTCTTTTTTTAAACATCTTCATTGGAGTATAATTGCTTTACAATGGTGTGTTAGTTTCTGCTTTATAACAAAGTGAATCAGTTATACATATACATATGTTCCCATAACTCTTCCCTCTCACGTCTCCCTCCCTCCCACCCTCCCTATCCCACCCCTCTAGGTGTTCACAAAGCACTGAGCTAATCTCCCTCTCCTATGTGGCTGCTTCCCACTAGCTATCTATTTTACGTTTGGTAGTGTATATATGCCCATCATCTCAATAGATGCAGAGAAAGCTTTCGACAAAATTCAACACCCATTTATGATAAAAAACCTGCAGAAAGTAGGCATAGAGGGAACTTTCCTCAACATAATATAGGCCATATATGACAAAACCACAGCCAACATCATCCTCAATGGTGAAAAACTTAAACCATTTCCACTAAGATCAGGAACAAGACAAGGTTGCCCACTCTCACCACTCTTATTCAACATAGTTTTGGAAGTTTTAGCCACAGCAATCAAAGAAGAAAGGGAAATAAAAGGAATCCAAATCGGAAAAGAAGAAGTAAAGCTGTCACTCTTTGCAGATGACATGATACTTTACATAGAGATCCTAAAGATGCTACCAGAAAACTACTAGAGCTAATCAATGAATTTTTCTATGTTGTTGAGGTGTAAATGTAGGTTAGTTATGTGAGATCTTACTTTTAAAATGTAGGCATTATTTCTATAATCTTTATTCTTAGAACTGCTTTTGCAGCATCCTTTAAGTTCTGATTTATTGTGTTTCCACTTTTTATTGTTCTGATATATTTTTGATTTCCCTTTTCAGTTATTTTATTCTTTGTTATTGAGCTGTAACTGTCTTACAAAATTATATTAGTTTCAAAGGTACAACATATTAATTCAGTATTTTTACACATTACAAAATGATCACTGCAATAAGTCTGTTACCATCTGTCAGCGGAGTTATTACAATAATATTGACTATATTCACCAAACTGCATGAAAACATTACCAACTCCTGCCTTATTTATTTTATAACTTGAAGTGTGTATTTCTTAACCTCCCTCACCTATTTCACTAATTCCTTCAAACCCCTCCCCTCTGTCAATCACCAGTTTGTCTTCTGTATTTATGAGTCTGTTTCTGTTTTGTTCTTTGTTCATTTGATTTTGGTGTTTTTTTTTGTTTTTTGGTTTCTTTAGATTCCACGTATGTGAGATAATATGGTATTTGTCTTTCTCTGAGTTATTTCACTTAGCATAATACACTTTAGGCCCATTCATGTTGTTGCAAATGGCAAGATTTTACACATTTTATCACTGAGTTATATTCCATTGTGTGTGTGTGTGTGTGTGTGTGTGTGTGTGTATATATATATATATATCATATGATAATCCATTAATGTATCATTGGGCACTTAAGTTGCATCCATACTTTAACTATTATAAATAACGCTGCACTGAACATAGGAATGCATATATAATTTTGTAATAGTGTTTTCATTATCATTGGAAAAATTCCAGAAAGAGGAATTGATGAATCATATAGTAGGTCTATTTTTAATTATTAGAGAAACTTCCATAATGTTTTCCATGGTGTCCAAACAAATTTACAGTCCTACCAGCAGTGCAAGAGGATTCCCATTTCTCCACATTCTCAACATTTGTTATTTGTTGTTTTTTAAGTACTATCCACTCTGACAGGTGTGAGGTAATATTTCATTGTGGTTTTGATTTGCATTTCCCTGATGATTAGTAATGTGAGCATCTTTTTAGGTGTCTGTTGACTGTATGTCTTCTTTGGGAAAATATCCATTCAGGTCCTCTGTACATTTAATAATAGAGCTATTTGGGGTGTTTTTTGATGTTGAATTATACGAATTCATTGTGTCTTTAAGATACTAAACACTTATTGGAACTATCTTAAAAAAATCTTCTCTAGAAGTAAAACTGCAACTGTTTGCAGATGACATGATACTATACATTGAGAATCCTAAAGATGCTACCAGAAAACTACTAGAACTAGTCAATGAATTTAGTAAAGTAGCAGGATACAAAATTAATGCAGAGAAATCTCTGGCATTCCTATACACTAATGATGAAAAATCTGAAAGAGAAATTAAGGAAACACTCCCATTTACCATTGTAACATAAATAATAAAATAATTAAGAATAAACCTACCTAAGGAGACAAAAGTCCTGTATGCAGAAAACTATAAGACACTGATGAAAGAAATTAAAGATGATGCAAACAGGTAGAGAGTTACACCATGTTCTTGGATTGGAAGAATCAACATTGTGAAAATGACTACACTACCCAAAGCAATCTAAAGATTCAATGAAATCCCTATCAAATTACCAAAAGTATTTATCACAGAGCTAGAACAAAAAATTTCACAATTTGTATGGAAACACAAAAGACCCCGAAGAGCCAAGGCAATCTTGAGAAAGAAACAAGGAGCTGGAGGAATCAGGCTCCAAGACTTCAGACTATACTAGAAAGCTACAGTAATCAATACAATATGGTACTGGCACAAAAACAGAAATATAGATCTGTGGAACAGGATAGAAACACCAGAGATAAACCCACACACATATGGTCACATTATCTTTGATAAAGGAGGCAAGAGTATAGAATGGAGAAAAGACAGCCTCTTCAATAAGTGGTGCTGGGAAAACTGGACAGCGACATGTACAAATATTAAATTAGAACACTCACTAACACCATACACAAAAATAAACTCAAAATGGATTAGAGACCTAAATGTAAGACCAGACACTATAAAACTCTTAGAGGAAAACATAGGCAGAACATTCTATGACATAAATCACAGCAAGATCCTTTTTGACCCACCTCCTAGAGAAATGGAAATTAAAAAAATATAATAAACCAATAGGACCTAATGAAACTTGAAAGCTTTTTCACAGCAAAGGAAACTATAAACAAGACAAAAAGACAGCCATCAGATTGGGAGAAAATAGTTGCAAACTAAGCAAATGACAAAGGATTAATCTTCAAAATATACAAGTTGTTCATGCAGCTCAATATCAAAAAAAATACCCCAACCTAATCCAAAAATGGGCAGAAGACCTAAATAGACATTTCTCCAAAGAGGATATACTGATTGCTAACAAACACATGAAAGGATGCTCAACATCATTAATCATTAGAGAAATGCAAATCAAAACTACAATGAGGTATCACCTCACACCAGTCAGAATGGCCATCATCAAAAAATCTACAAACAATGAATGCTGGAGAGGGTGTGGAGAAAAGTGGATCCTCTTGCACTATTGGTGGGGATGCAAATTGATACAGCCACTATGGAGAACTGTATGGCAGTTCCTCAAAAAACTAAAAATAGAACTACCATACAACCCAGTAATCCCACTACTGGGCATATACCCTGAGAAAACCATAATTCAAACAGAGTCATGTACCACAATATTCATTGCAATATTCATTTACAATAGCCAGGACATGGAAGAAACCTAAGTGTCCATCATTAGATGAATGGATAAAGAAGATGTGCATATATATACAATGGAATATTACTCAGCCATAAAAATAAATGAAATTGAGTTATTTGTAGTGAGGTGGATGGGCCTAGAGACTGTCATACAGAGTGAAGTAAGTCAGAAAGAGAAAAACAAATATCGTATTTTAACACATATATATGGAATCTAACCCCCCCAAAAATTTCTGAAGAACCTAGAGGCAGGACAGGAATAAAGTTGCAGACATACAGAATGGACTTGAGGACACAGGGAAGGGGAAAGGTAAGCTGAAATGAAGTGTGAGGATTGCATGGACATATATCCATTACCAAATATAAAATAGCTAGTGGGAAGCAACTGCATAGCACCGGGAGATCAGCTCGGTGCTTTTTGTCCACCTAGATGGGTGGGATAGGGAAGGTGGGAGGGAAATGCAAGAGGGAGGAGTTATGGGGATGTATGTGTACATATAGCTGTTCACTTTGTTATACAGCAGAAACTAACACACCAGTGTAAAGAAATTATACTCCAATAAGGATGTTAAAATGTATATATATCTTCTCTAATTCAGTAGGCAGCCTTTTTATTTTGCTGATAGTTTCCTTTGCTGTGCAAAAGCTTTTTAGTTTGATGAAAACCCATTGGTTCATTTTTGCTTTCGTTGCCCTGGCCTGAGGAGAAATATTTTTAAAATATTTCTAAGACCAGGGTCAAAGAGTTTGCTACTTTTTTTCTTCTAGGAGTTTTATGTTTTCAGGTCTTAAATTTAAATACTTAATCCATTTTGGGTTTATTTTTGTATATAGTGTGAGAAAGTAGTCTACCTTGAGTTTTCTGCATGTAGCTGTCCAGTTTTTCCAGCACCATTTATTGAAGAGACTGTCTTTCCCCCGTTTTATATCCTTGTCTCTTTTGTCATATATTAATTGACCATATGAATGTGGGTTCATTTCTGGACTCTCTATTCTGTTTCATTGATCTATGTGTCTGTTCTTGTGTCAGTACCAAACTCTTTTGATCAATTTAGCTTTATAGTATATATACTGAAACTAGGAAGTGAGATACCCACAGCTTTGTTTTGCTTTCTCATTTTCTTTTGGCTGTTAGGAGTCATTGTTGTTTCCATACAAATTTTAGATTTATTTGTTCCAGTTCTGTGAAAAATGCCATTGGTAATTTGGTAGGGATTCCATTGAGTTTGTAAATTGCCTTGGGTAGTATGGTCATTTTAACAATGTTGATTCTTCCAATCCTTTAACACATTATATCTTTCCATTTTTGTGTCATCTTCCGTTTTTTTCACAAATGTCTTATAGGTTTTTTTGTTTGTTTGTTTGTTTGTTTTGCAGAATGTGGGCCTCTCACTGCTGTGGCCTCTCCTGCTGTGGAGCACAGGCTCTGGACACGCAGGCTCAGTGGCCATGGCTCACGGGCCCAGTCGCTCCACGACATGTGGGATTCCCCCAGACCGGGGCATGAACCCATATCCCCTGCATCGGCAGGCAGACCCCCAACCACTGCGCCACCAGGGAAGTCCTGTCTTATAGGTTTTTGAGTACATGTCTTTTACCTCCGTGGTTAGAATTACTCCTAGGCATTTTATTCTTTTGATTCACTTTTAAAATGGATTGTTTTTCTAAATTTCTTTTTCTAATAGTTCATTTTTATTGTACAGAAACTCAACAGACTTCTGTATACTAATTTTTTTATCCTGAAACTGTACTGAATTTATTCAATAGTTTTAATAAAGTTTGGTGACATCTTTAGGATTTTCTATATATAGTATTATGTCATCTGTAAACAGTGACAGTTTTCCTTCTTCCTAAAAATTTGGATTACTTTTATTTGTTTTTCTCTTTTTTGATTGCTGTGGGTAGGACTATCAATACTATGCTATAAAAAGTGGTGAGAGTAGGCATCTTTGTCTTCTTGATCTTAGAGAAAATGCTTACAACTTTTCACCATTGAATATGATGTTTAGTGTGGGCTTGTCATATATGGCATTTATTATGGTGAGTTTTGTTCCCTCTATACCCACTATACTCACTTTTGTTAGCATTTTTATTTTTAATGGATGTTGAATTTTCTAAAAGCTTTTTATTCATCTATTGATTGAGATTATTATATGACTTTTATTATTAAATTTGTTAATGTGGTGTTTCACATTGACTGATTTGAGGATATTTAATTCTTGCATCCCTGTGATAAATTCCATTGATCATGGTGTATCATCCTTTTAATATACTATTTAATTTTATTTGCTAATATTTTGTTAAGGATTTTTGTATTTATATCCATCAGGAATATTGGCTTATAACTTTTCTTTTATTGTGTGTGTGGTGTCTTTGTCTGGCTTTAGTATCAGGGTGATGCTGGTCTCAGAGAATGATTTCTGAAGTGTTCCTTCTTATGCGAATTTTTGAATAGTTTGAGAAAGATGGGTGTTAGCTCTCCTTTATATGTTTTGTGGAATTCACTTATGAAGCTATCTGGTCCTGGAGTTTTGTTTGTTGGGAGGTTTTTGATTACTGATGCAATTTTGTTAGTGGTAATCAGTCTTTTCATATTTTCTATTTCTTCCTTATTCAGACTTGGAGGATTGTACATTTCTAGGAATTTATTCCTTAGATTCTAAGTGTTCCATTTAATTGTGGTATAGCCATTCATAGAAATCTCTTATGATTTGTTGTAGCTCTGTGGTGGTTATTGTAACTACCCTTTTGTTTCTCATTTCATTTATTTGGGCCCTCTCTCTGTTTTCTTGATGAGTCTGGCTAAAGCTTTACCAATTTTGTTTTCCTTTTTGTAGAACCAGCTCTCAGTTTCATTGATCTTTTCTATTTTTAAGTCTATATTTCATTTATTTTTCTTTGATCTTTTAAACTTCTTTCCTTCTACTAACATTGGGTTTTGTTTTTCTTATTCTTCTTATTATTTTAGGTTTAGGATTAGGTTATTTGTTTGATATTTTTTCTCCTGAGGTAGGCTTCTATTACTATAAAATTCCATCTTAGACCTGCTCTTGCTGCTTCCCAGATATTTTGGAGAGTTGTTTTCATTTTTGTTTGTGTCAATGTGTTTTCAGATTTCCCATTTTATTTCTTCATTGCCCCATTGCCTTTTTAGTAGCATATTGTTCAGTTGACATGTGTTTATGTTTCTTCAAGTTTTTTTTTTTCTTTTTCTGCTAACTGATTTCTAGTCTCATACCATTGGGGTCAGAAATGATGCTTGATATGATTTTGGTCTTCTTAAATTTATTGAGACTTGTTTTGTGGCCTAGCGTGTGCTGTACCTTGGAGAATTTTCCATGTGCACTTGAAAAGAATGTGTATTTTGCTGCTTTTGGATGGAATGTTCTATATATATATATATATCTGTTAAGTTCATCTACTCTAATGTGTTCTTTAAAGCCAGTGTTTCTTTATTGATTTTCCATTTGCATGATCTGTCCTTTGATGTAAGTGAGGTGTTAAAGTCCCTTATTATTATCATGTTACTGTCACTTTCTCCCTTTATGTTTGTTAATATTCACTTTATGTATTTATGTTCTCCTATGTGGGGTGCACTTATATTTACAATGTTATATCTTCTTGTTGGGCCAATCCCTTTATTGTGATGTAATGTCCTTTGTCTCTTGTTAACAGTCTTTGTTTTAAAGTCTATTTTGTCTGACAAAAGTATTGCTACGCCAGGTTTCTTTTTGTTTCCATTTGCATGGAATATCTTTTGCCATCCCCTCACTTTCAATCTGTGTGTGTCTTTAGATCTGAAGTCAGCCTCTTGAAGTAAGCATGTATATGAGTCTTATTTTATCCATTCAACTACACTGTCATTTGATTGGAGCATTTAGTAAATTTACATTTAAAGTAATTATTAATATGTATGTATTTATTGTTATTTTGTTAATTGTTTTCTGGTTATTTTTGTAGTTCTTTGTTTTCCTTTCTGCTGCTTTTGCTCTCTTCCCTTGTGATGTGATGACTATCTTTAGTGTTATGTTTGGATTCTTTTCTCTTTTTTGTGTATATATATATATATATATATATATATATATATTTTTTTTTTTTTGATTTGTGGTTACCATGAAGTTTATATATAACAAACTATTTAATTCATGATGAATTTAAGTTGCTGATTTTTACATTTGAATGCCTTTTAACAACCTTGCCTTTTTATTCCCCCACAAGTTTAATGTGTTTGATATCATATTTTATATCTTTTTCTTTTGTGTATTCCTTAACTAGTTATCGTGGATATAGTTGATTTTACTACTTCTGTCTTTTAAACTTCTGACTAGCTTTATAAGTGGTTGTAACATTACCTTTACAATATATATACCTTTATCAGTGAGATATTTTTTCTTTCATAATTGTTATATTTCCAGTTGTGGTATTTTCTGCTTAGAGAAGTCACATTAACCTTTCTTTTAAAGTCAGTTTAGTGGTACTAAGCTCTTTTAGCTTTTGTTTCCTTTTAAAACTCTTTATCACTGCTTTACATGTGAGTGATAGCCTGGCCAGGTAATCTTGGTTATAGATTGTTTTCCTTTTATCACTTCGAATAACTTGTGCCACTCCTGTCTGACCTGCAAATTTTCTGCTGAAAAGTCCAGTGAGAGTCTTTTGGGAGTTCCCTTGTACATAACTAGTTACTTTTGTCTTGCTGCTTTTAAGACCCTCTCTTTATCTTTAAATGTTGCCATTTTAATTATAACATGTCTTCACGTGGACATCTTTGGGTTTGGGATTCTCTGTGCTTCCTGGACCTGGATATCTATTTCATTCCCAGATTAGGAAAGTTTTCATCTATTATTTCTTAAAATAGTTATCTGATCTTTGTCTTTCTTTTCTTCTTCTGGGACCCTTATAATGTGAATGTCCATAACTTTGGTTTTGTCCCAGAGATCTCTTAAAACATCCTAATTTTTAATTTAAGATTTTTGGTTTGGTTCTTTATATTACCTAACTCTTTTTTAATCTTCTCACTGTGCTCATCCATTCTTTTTTCAACCTTGTTGAGCACCTTTATGATCATTACCTTGAACTCTTTATCAGGTAGATTGCTGTAGAGAAAGCTTTTATCATCTTAGAGAATGCATATATCATCATGAACAGAGTGTTGTAGGCAGAAATATAAACAATAAACATGCCTCCGGTGATGTCACAGAATTGAGAACCATGTTATAGGAAACTAAAATAAAGGGGATATCTTTGTTATAATGGAAAACAGCTTGGCCAAATTGTGTGTAAGATAGAACTTGTAAGTGATGAACTTGGATGTTTAGCTGGGGAGATTTCTTAACAATGTATTGAAGGTGTGGTCTGGTTTCTCCTTGCTGCTTATAGTAAAATGCAAGAGAAAGGAGATTAATTAAAGAAACAATTGTTAAGCAGAAATGAATCAGAACTCAATTTTGAAAAATGTCAGCTTATCAGTATCACAAAAAAGTGACAAAGCATATTCTGGAGAGAACAAGAAGGGTATGATCATATTTGCTACAAAGATTATGGGTGTGAGTCATGGATCCAATCAACCATCTCAGCAGAATCCAGGAATAGAGTTGCAGTTATCCAGGAAAGATCTGTGGCATTCCACTTTGATTCATCTATAATGTTTTTGAGTGTATCTTTTGGTATAGCTTTTAGTGGGTGATCTGGTATTACATTGTATATACTAACATCACAGTCTGCTGTTATTGCCATTTTACCAGTATAGACTTTGCATTTTTATGTCTCTTTATTCTTTCATTTATAATAGCATGTCATATATTTTATGTACATACATTTAGAACCACATTAGACCTTATAATTTTTGCTTCAACAAACATAATTTTAAAAACTCAAGAGGAGAAAAACAGTTTACTGTATCTACCCATAGTTTTGCTTGCTGTGTTCCTTGTTCTTTCTAGGTATACCAATATTCATTTTTAATTTTTCATTTCCTTTCTGCATAGAGAAATTTCTTTAGATATTCTTTTAGAGTAGGTCTGTTGGCTACAAATTCTCTAAGTTTCCTTTCATCTGAGATGGTCTTGATTTCCCTTTAAATTCCTGAAATGTTTTCTCTGGGTATAGTTTCAAAGTTGATGCTGCTTTTTATTTCTGCACTTGAAAAATCTGTATCACTTATTTTTGCCATCCAGGATTTCTGATAGGAAATCTGCTGTCCTTAGAATTTTCTCCCTATAGGTGAGGTGTCTTTCACTCTTGCTCCTTTCAAAACTTTTTCCTTTACTTTATTTTTCATTATGTTTGCTTCCTTTTTATATCTTCTATTTTTCTGTTGAGAATATATTTATTTGCTGAATATTTGTATTTTTGTGTGTTTAAAGCACTTAAGTAATTGCTTATTGAAGCATTTTTATCATAGCTGCTTTAAAATCTCTGTCAGATAATGTTAACGTAGCCAGCATCTTGGTATTGTTTATTTTCTTTTTATACATTTTGAGAAGTTTCTGTTTCTTTCTATTATAAGTGGTTCTTGAGTGAAACCCTGGCATTTTGGGAATTATGAAAGACTGGATCTTCTTTAAATCTTCCATTTTACCTACTTCATCTGACACCAATCTAGTCATGAAAGGAGGAATTTTTTCCTTATAATTCTAGTTGGGGATTGAATTCCAGTTTCTCTGCTTGGTCTCCATTGACACCCAAAGTGGGAGACTCATTGCTCTGGCTCTTGCTAAACCTCTACTTATACCTCCCTGGCTGGGAAGAGTAGGAGTACAACATTATTTTTCACCCTTTGGCCTCCAGTGATAACACAGGGGTTGAGGAGTAGCCTTCTTACCATTAGACAGTGATGGAAAGTTATAATTTTCCATTAGGCCTCTTCTGGCACCACCCCAGTGAGAAGGGAAAAACAACTCATTATTGCTGGATGAGAGTGGAAGTCCAGGTTCACGGTGTGGTCTCCCCAAGTGGATACTTTTGTTGGGGGACACTCATTAACACCCAGCAGGAATAAAATCCCCAGATTCTCTAAAACCACCCCAGGAGGGTCTTGGAGTGTGATAGTGGAAATCTTAACTTCCCATTCAATCTTTGCTGGTTGTGGGTGGTGATGGGGCCACAGAATGTGTGTGTCTGTGGCATTTGGGTGGGGTAAAGCAGTTATTGTCTGAAGATTTTCTGTTTTGCTAGGCTGCTTTTTTTCTGGTCTTTTGGTTATAAAAAGCAGGTTTTGTTGGGATTTATTTGTGTTCTCATTGGCATTTCTGGATTGCTGGTTTATTCAGCTACATGTATGAGGTATATGAAGTAAAATAAAATCCCAGGAACTTACTACCTTGTCATTTCTTAAGACCCAAGGTCCTTAACTAGCCAGTCAGTCTTTTCTCTTCACCTTTCAGAGTCTTCTTATCTATATATTCCCCCTCTCACCCCAGGATTTTCAGCTGTACTTAGCTGAAGAAATAGGCTAAAGTAAATCTACTCCATTTTCTCAGAAGTGGAAACTTATTTCACTAAGTTATTATTATTTTTTTTAGGAAGTACCCGGTTTCTCCTGTTCCCCTCCTACCTCCCCTTCTTTCTCTCATTTTCTGTATCCCTTTCTCTCTCCTTCACCCTGACTTTCTTATTTCAATACATAATTTTTTTTTTAGCTCAGTATTTTAAATACACATCAAAAGAGATGGATTAAAAAATAGAATAAAATCTATGGAACAATAGTAACTTACATCATTTTTAAATGCCCACTATGAGGCAGGCATAGATCTCAGGGTTTGCTGGAATTGCTACATTTAATCTTCAAAGCAATCTTATGAGGTAATTATTGCCATTCTTTTTTCACAGATTAAAAATAAAGGAAAATTAAGAAAAAATTAATATATTGCCCATGGTTACTCAGCAGTAAGTGGTAGAGACAAGTTTATCTCTCTGGGAAGTCTTTTGCCAGCACTTTTTTGCTTAATTGCTTCATGACTGATATTTGTTTGTGACTATTTGTTCTTTGTATATAAATATAGAGATACTTGCATGTATGTGATAAGAGAGGGAGAGAAAAAAATATAAGAAAAAGCAATAGTTTACAATTAATTGCCATATTATAATATGCAATAAATAATTAATAAATACCAAAGTTTTAATTTAAAATTGTTAATTCCTCCTCACTATAAATTGGTGGAATGCATACTCTAATCTAGCTAAGGGAATTATCTCATCAGGTAAGGTACAAATTACATTTTAATCATCTAGATTTTTAAGATTTTTAAGTTGCACTTATGCTACAAAATTCTGCACTTATGCTCTTACACACAGTTTTAGAAAATATGGTATCCATTAGCAATTCCTCAAAGTTGAAACAGGTCTCAGCAACTGTATATAAAGAGTCCTGTTTTCCTTCAGTATATTGGGCCAAATGCCTATTCCCTGTTCCTTATTACACAAGAATGTATTCTTTCTATATTTGATGCATGCTTCCATTTCTTCTCCAACTGTTACTTCTGTGGTATGGATAGCTACATAAATAGAAGCTGCTTACTCACCTCTACTGTTTTATAAGGAGAAGCAACTTTTCTAAAATAGAGTAAAAATGACTTCAAAAGAAAAGGCTGCTATGGCACTTCCAGACTTACAATACTAAAATTTCCTCTAGCTATCACAGCCCAAGCTGGCTGTAGTTGAATCCCAATAAAATACAAATTGTGCTGATTATTTTTCTTTCTTTCATTTTTTTTTGTTTTTATCCCTTCTTTGTTCACTTAAGCCATCATAACATATGAAATTTAAATAATTTATTACATTTATTTAGTAGTGTTTTATGGTTCCACTTCTAAACTTTTAGAAGTTGAAAATAATGTTTTCCACTTCTGTTAAGGCAAAAGCTTCTAATTTCCCTTGTGTGTGTATGTATATGTATATATAAACATTATTTGCATATTTATATATATGAACAACTGTCAAATAACCCTTGCCAAATATGAAATATTTTTAGAGGTGAGCATGTGTATTTGAGTCAACAGAATATATTAGCCCTGATATTAGGACACATTCCTGCTCATAATTTTTTTCTGTATTTCACCAAAAACACTAAAGTTCATAATTGTAGAAAATATTTTGTAGAGAGAAAATCTGGTTCTTCAGCACAAAGGAAGATTTCTTCTTGATTTTTTTTATTTTTAAAAATATGAATTATATAGATTCATCCATGCTCAGAGCCAGGTACAAGGTGAAGAAAATTAAATACAAAATGGACCTCTCAGGAAAGAGTCAAGAAGAAGTATCAATTAGAATATATTTTTTATAACTTTTTATTGAGATATAGTTAATTTACAATGTTGTGTGAACTTCAGGTGTACAGCAAAGAGATTCAGATATATATATATATATATTTCTTTTTCAGATTATTTTCCATTATAAATTATTACAAGATTTTGAATATAGTTCCCTGTGTTGTACAGTAGGTCCTTGTTGTTTATCTATTTTATGTATAGCAGTGTGTATATGTTAATCACAAACTCCTAATTTATCTCTTCCCATCCATCCCCTTTGGTAACCATAAGTTTGTTTTCTATATGTGTGAGTCTATTTCTGTTTTATAAATAAGTTCATTTGTATTTTTTTTAGATTACACATATGTATGTTATCATATCATATTTGTCTTTCTCTGTCTGACTTAGTTTACTTAATACGATAATCTCTAAGTCCATCCATGTTGCTGCACATGACGTTATTTCATTCTTTTCAATACCTGAGTAATATTCCATTGTGTGTGTGTGTGTGTGTATATATATATATATATATATATATATATATATATCTCACATCTTCTTTATCCATTCATCTGTCAATGGACATTTGGGTTGCTTTCATGTCTTGGTTATTGTAAATATTTCTGCTGTGAACATTGGGTTGCATGTATCTTTTCAAATTAGAGTTTTCACCTTTTTTATATATATGCCTAGGAGTGGGATTGCAGGATCATATGGGATTTCTGAGTGCTCTATACATATCAATTAAGTCCATCTGCTCTAATGTGTCATCTAAAGCCTTTGTTTCCTTATTGATTTTTTTTGTGGATGACCAGTCATTGATATAAGTGAGTAATTAAAGTCCCCCACTATTGTGTTACTGTCAATTTCTCCTTAAATTTGCCTTATAAATTGAGGTGCTATTATGTTTGGTGCATATATATTTACCTTTGTTATATCTTCTTCTTGGATTGATCCTTTGATCATTATGTAGTGTACTTCTTTGTCTCTTGTAACAGTCTTTATTTTAAAGTTTATTTTGTCTGATATAAGTATTGCTGCTCCAGCTTTCTTTTGATTTCCATTTGCATGGAATACCATTTTCTGTCCCATCACTTTCAATCTGTAGATCTGAAGTGAGTCTCTTGTAGGCCACATATATTTTGGTTCTGTTTCTGATTTTGTATCTGTTCAACCAGTCTATGTCTTTTGGTTGGAGCATTTAGTCCAATTACATTTAAGGCAATTATTGATATGTATGTTCCTATTACCATTTTGTTAATTGTTTTGAATTTGTTTCTGTAGCTCCATTTTCCCCTTTCTTCTTTGCTCTCTTCTCTTGTGATTTGATGACTATCTTTAGTGTTATGTTTGGATTCCTTTTTCTTTTCTTGTGTGTATATCTATTATAGATTTTTTTTTGCCATTACCATGAGGTTTTTTGTATTGCAGTCTATATATATAGTGCTTATTTTAAGTTGCTGATCTCTTAATTTCAAGTGCCATTTAGACACCATACATTTGTACTCTCCTCTCCTCACAATTACTGTTTTTGATATTATATTTTACATCTAATTGTTTTAGGTATTCCTTAACTGTTTATTGTGGATACAAATGATTTTACTACTTTTGTATTTTAACCTCCCTACTAGCTTTGCATGTGGATGAACTTCCTACCTTTATTGTATGTTTGCCTTTACCAGTGAGCTTTTGCATTTTGTAACTTTCTTGTTTCTAGTTGTGGCCTTTTCTTTTCTCCCTAGAGAAATACCTTTGGCATTTGCTGTAAAGCTGGATTGGTGGTGCTTTTAGTTTTTACTTGTCTGTAAGTCTTTTGATTTCTCCATCAAATCTGAGTGACAGCCTTGCTGGGTAGAGTGTTCTTTGTTGTAAGTGTTTCTCTTTCATCACTTTAAGTATATTGTGTCACTCCCTTCTGCCATGCAGACTTTCTGCTGAAAAATTAGCTTATAGCTTTATGGGAGTCCCCTTGTATGTTATTTGTTGTTTTTCCCTCGTTGCTTTTTAATATTCTCTCTCTATCTGTAATTTTTGCCATTTTGATTACAATGTGTCTTGGTGTATTTCTCTGTGGGTTCATCCTGTATGAGATTCTCTGTGCTTCCTGGACTTGGGTGACTGTTTCCTTTTCCAAGTTAGGGAAGTTTTCAACTATTATCTCTTCAAGTATTTTGTCAAGCATGTGCTCTCTTTCTTCTCCTTCTGGGACCTCTATAATGCAAATATTAGT
The DNA here is from genome assembly GCF_951394435.1 of Stenella coeruleoalba. NCBI lineage: Eukaryota > Metazoa > Chordata > Mammalia > Artiodactyla > Delphinidae > Stenella > Stenella coeruleoalba. The sequence continues at coordinate 71,699,233 of NC_137152.1, read as the reverse complement.
GTGCTTGATGTTGCCCCAGAGGTCTCTTACACTGTCCTCATTTCTTTTCTTTCTTTTTTTTCTGTTCTGTGGTAGTGATTTCCACTACTCTGTCTTTCAGATCACTGATCCATTCTTCTGCCTCATTTAGTCTACTAGTGATTCCTTCTAGTGTATTTTTCATTTCAGTTATTGTATTCTACAATTATGTTTGGTTTTTCCTTGTATTTTCTAGTTTTTGTTAAAAACTTCTAATTTCTTACTCTGTGCATCCATTCTCCTCCAGAGTTCTTTGATCATCTTTACAATCATTACTCGGAATTTTTTCTTGGGTAGATCACCTATCTCCATGCCACTTAATTCTTCTTCTGGGATTTTATCTTGTTCTTTTATCAGAAACATATTCCTCTCTTGCCTCATTTTGGCTACATTGCTATTTGTATTTTTACATATGTGTTAGGTTAGTTACATTTCTCAACCTTGGAGAAGTGGCCCTTTGTAGGAGATATCATATACATCCCAGCAGTGCACTCCCCTCTTGTCACCCAAGGACCAGGGGCTACCTGATCCAAGGGTAATGTCTGGCCTGTGTTTGTGGACCCAGCCTGCAGGCTGAGGGACTCTAATTTTCTTATTTCTGGTGTCTGCCCCTTGGTGGGTGAGGCTGGTCTAGAGGCTTATGCAGGCTTCCTGGTGGGAGGGGCCAGTGCCTGCCCAGCTCCAGTGAGTGGAACTGTGTCTCAGCTCTCTGATGAGCAGGGCCATGTCTAGTGGCATGTCTAGAGATGGCTGTAGGCTCAGGAAGTCTTTAGGCCACCTGTCTACTGACGGGTGGGGCTATGTCCCAGCCCAGTTTGTTATTTGGTTTGAGGAGTCCCAACAAGGGAGTCTACAGTCTGTTGAGTGGGGCCCAGTCTTGTTGTCAAGTTATCAGCAGGTAGATCTGGCCCAAGCTCTTATAAAATTACTGTTTTTGCCCTTGGTCCTGGGGCATGTGAGCTTTGGTGTGTGCCCTTTAAGAGTGAAGGCTCTATTTCTTCCAATCCTGCAAAGCTCCTTCAATCAAGCCCCACTGGCCCTCAAAGCCAAATGCTTTTGGGGCTCCACTTTCCAGTACAGGACCCCGTGGCAGGGGAGCCCATTGTGAGTCTCAGATCCCTGGGACTTGGGGGCCTTACATGCAGCTCAGACCTCTCACTCCTGTGGGAGAAACTCTGTAATATATTTATTCTCCAGCTTGTGGGCCAGGTAGTATAGGAATTGATTATATCACAATTTCACCCCTCCTACCCATCTCATTGTGGTTGCTCCTTTATGTCTTTAGTTGTAGAAGATCATTTCTGGTAGGTTCCAGACTTTTTCATCAATGGTTGTTCTTCAGTTAGTTGTGATTTTGGTGTGTACATGAGGGGAGGTGAGCTTAGGGTCCTTCTACTTTGCCACCTTAGCCACTCTCCTGGGAAGATTTTGAGACTAAAGTTTTGAGCTCTGCAAGTTTCTTGTACATTTCAGCTACACAGGACAATGGGGCATCAAGGATACCTCAGTTGGTGCTTGAAGTCTCACAAGTTCAAAAAAAGCTCTGCAGCCAGGCAGCCAATTGCAGGATATACTGTGAAAATTCTTTGTAATTTCTTCAATTAGGATACATTTACAATTAAGAACTACAAATAGAGGATATGGCAGATTAGAGACAGGAAAACAGAGAGCTTCCATTAAAAATAAATTGATTATAATAAATATATAAATGAAAAGAATGTGAAAATTTACAAAGATTTATTAACTATGTCATTTCTTCTTATATAATGATAATTAGGTCTGGGAATAATTTCAGTTTAAGAGACAGATGAGGAGTAGGTACTCAAGTTAGTTCATAGCCTAGGACCATCTGCTAGATACTTTTAAGAAATGATCATGAAAATGCATTGGGTGGAGAAAAATATATTAAGGTTTAGTTAGATGTCTAGATGTAATAGTATAGCAAGATTCCTCTTGCCAAGAGGAAAAAATAGTGTCTCAACTTATAAAATTCAGTTATAATTAGCTAGTAATATCATTATTTAAATATGAATCTTATGATAGTAAAGCAAGTCCATATAATCACTCTTCATTGAAAGTGTTCTTAGATATTTATTCATATCATCATATGATGATATGAAGCATGTGAAAATTTTAAAGATTTATGTAAACTTTATTCAGAAGTCAATGAACTTACTTTTACAGGAACCATAAATTTTATATTTGGTATTTTGATGCTTCTCTGTCTAAGCAATACCTGCTAGTGGTATACTTTATGCAATATTATTTGGTATTGATTTTAAATTTTGAAAAGCCATGTTTCCTAGGACTAAATCTTTAATATTATTATGGCTAGAAAACATTTTAACCACCACTTTAAAGAACATTTTCCCCAAAATGACGTTTATTTATACACCAAGAGAACAGCTATATGTTCCTCGTTCCACTCTTTTATCTTTCTGTCAGATAGCTGCAAGTTGTTAAGAGGCTAGGTGATTCTTGCCCATTATTATCTACTTGCACAATGAACAGTAGGATATTCCAACTTCCTGAGAGTAGAATTAAAATTGACTTTTAATGTCAAAATACTCAAGTGGCCAATACAGCTGGTTGAAATATGCCAACCTGTATAGCATTTTATTTCATATTATTTGTTTTCTTAAAGACAGATACTCAGTCCCAAATATAGAATGTCCTAAAATCACCTTAACCTAGAATTTTTCCACTGAAGTTTCATTGAGTCCAACATTCAGGAGGTAATATAGTATAAGCATATGACACTAAAAAGTCCAATAAAACTACAGCAAAATACCTCTTCATTTAGCCTTATGCATTTTAATGTGATAAACTAATCTTAGCATGACTTTAGAGTGGTAGTATTAGCTGTTTAAAAATTAGAAGGCCTAATATTTTGAATTGTGTGTGTTTTTACACATAGACACATACACACAACAGAATTGTAGAGAATATGAAATGGAGAAAAAAATAGATTTTAGAAGGTTGATATAAAACAGAAGTGCAGGTGGTAATGACTGAAGTTTCCTTTAATTATTAATACTAAAAACAGATACCTTTTACTAGGCACTTGATATTAGATTGTTTAATTCTCATCACAAACTTATAATTTAGAAAATTTTCCCCTTTCAAATAAAGAAAATAAACTTTAGAGAAGTTTATACCTTAGCCCAAGATTACTCACTTAATAAACTCTGGAGAAAAATATGAATCCTGTCCTCTCAGATTTTGAAACTTGTGCTCTACTACTCTCTAACAGAATATTTGAAATGATGCTCTTATCTGTGTACTTGAAAGCACTAATGCAGATAAGAATTCAAACTTTATTCAGGATTCCCAGCACTCTCAAACATCTGCTCAAGTAGATTACTGCTGAAGATGTTGGTAAAACCAAACTGCAGGAAACTCTGGTACCTTATAATCAAAACTGTCATGAGTGATTTTTTGTTCACTTCTGTTTGAGTTTATCTTTCTTTACATGTTTATTAAGTAATGACTGTCATTGACCTATAGGCCTGCATATGGATGATGGTAAGAACAGGGCTATTAAACCTTACTGAGTAGAACATGTGTATATCACACAAAATAAGGTAGATTAATGAGAAGAATTAAACCATGAGTTGTTACCTTATGGACCATTTCTTTTATTCTCATAATAGTTATGATTACTGCCAAATATATAACATCTCAAAGACTTAAAAAAGTGAAACTGTAATTATATAAACTAAACATATAAGCCCAATGTGGTACAATAAAAAGAGTTTTACTATTAATATCTAAACACCATAATTTTTTTTAACATCTTTATTGGAGTATAATTGCTTTACAATGGTATGTTAGTTTCAGCTTCACAACAAAATGAATCAGTTATATATATATACATATGTTCCCATATCTCTTCCCGCTTGTGTCTCCCTCCCTCCCACCCTCCCTATCCCACCCCTCCAGGCGGTCACAAAGCACCGAGCTGATCTCCCTGTGCTATGCGGCTGCTTCCCACTAGCTATCTACCTTACGTTTGGTAGTGTATATATGTCCATGCCTCTTTATCGCTTTGTCACCGTTTACACTTCTCCCTCCCCATAGCCTCAAGTCCATTCTCTAGTAAGTCTGTGTCTTTATTCCTGTTTCACCCCTAGGTTTTTCATGACATTTTTTTTTCTTAAATTCCATATATATGTGTTAGCATACGGTATTTGTCTCTCTCTTTCTGACTTACTTCACTCTGTATGACAGACTCTAGGTCTATCCACCTCATTACAAATAGCTCATTTCGTCTCTTTTTATGGCTGAGTAATATTCCATTGTATATATGTGCCACATCTTCTTTATCCATTCATCCGATGATGGACACTTAGGTTGTGTCCATCTCTGGGCTATTGTAAATAGAGCTGCAATGAACACCATAATTTTAAAGGGAATACACTAATGGAAAGAATATGATAGGATAATACATGCTTGTGTATCTATTTGCTTAGATATTTTCAATTTCCTTTTCTTGAAACAATTATTTTACAGACATTTTAACATAACTGTAAAGTATATGAAGAAAATTAATGCTGGTGGTAAGATGTAATCAAATTTTTTTAAAAACATTAAAATTACCTGATATTAATATAACTAAATTAATTACAAAGGATTTTAGATAGATCCTGATATTTTGATTTTTATCAATCAAACTCTGAAATTCAACAGTGGATAATGTTATTCAAGATTTCCAAATTAAAAGAGTTTATCTCTATTTTAAATTAACCACATACTATTTGAAGAAAACAAGAGATTTAAAATTGTTTTTAATTTCTAGCATAGTAATTTCACTTCTAAAAATCCATTCTTTGAAAATTGTTTGAAAAGGTCATACACACACACATACACATAAAAATGCACACATACACATTTTTATCATAAAATTGTTTATGATAATCAAAATTGGCAATATATGTGTCAAAAATAGATAAAATACATATTTAATAAGGCATGGATTAGATAAAATACCAGGTGGCCAATTACAGTCATAGTTATAAAAATTCTGAAACATAAAAATTTATCAGGAATAATATTATATAAGTAAAAGGGGAGGATAAATTTTATCCATAGCATGTTTCCATTTATAAGTTATAAATAGATATATAAACACGCTAAGAAAATACATTAATTGGCATTTATTATTCAACAAACAATAATTGTATGTATTGTGTTTTAATGTAAATAGACACAAAATTGTTACTGACATTTTGTCATGCTTAATGTGGTTCTAGCTTAAAATATAAGTATTTAAAAGTGAAAATATAAGTATATTGCCTGAAAAAAGCAACTAAAACTCAAAAAATCTGTGTAGAATAATTTTCTCCTATATAAAATCTAATAAATTAAAAGTAAAATATAAAAAATTTTAGAAGACCGTTGTGGCATTTTTACTTCATATTGCTACAGAGAAACATGAAAAACTGGTGCTCTCCTACTGTTAATGGGTTATTTTGAAATACTAATTAATGTAAAACTGTATCCTTTAATCAAATTGTTTACAAAGAGTTAATTAAAAATCTTTAAATAAAATATTGAGCTTTACTTTTTATAATGTTTAAAAAGACATAAAAAGTGGCAATTAAAGGAGAAACCCATGTAAGCTGTTATCACTCTGCTTGAATTAGAGGAAAATTTAAATAGATTGTAATAGTCAATATAAAAGTATAATATTTTTGTGAATGAAATCAATGCAAACATAGAAAAACATTTTTATATTGAATCTTCTAGTTTCTATTAAATGATAATATTTAGTTGTATCTGTTTTCATGGCTTTTTAAGTTTATTTAGTTTAACTTTATTATGGAAAACATCATAATTATTGACACGTTTTGTTAATTCATCTAATTAGATTATCATTAACTATACATCAAGAAGTAACCTTGTTGATTACTTGATCACACACACATGAATTCATAACCCAACTTATAAAGATAAAATAATACTAAAACATTTCTAAGTTAAAATTTGAAGCTCATAAAATTATTTATTTTCCCTAGAAACAAAGTTATAAGGGGTCCCCAGCCTATCCTAATAAATTTTTTTTGTAATGGATATTAAAGCTAGATCTTTTGAGTCAGACTTATCTGTGTTCAAATCCAAACTCTGCCATTTACTGCTGGTGGGATCATGGAAATATGAAAATAGATAATAAAGCCAAACTCAAGTTTGCATTTTAGAATTAAGTGAAATATTGCCTTTGAATTGCCTATAACACTATCAATAACTAAATAAGCATGCAATAGATGAGGTACATCATTCTTATCAATATCAAGTTCAGATTTTTTTTTTAACTGAAATATTAACACCTTTGACTTAGAAAATAAGAGAAGACACAAATTAACAATATCTGGAAAGGGGATATCACTATACATTTTACACATGTTTAAAGGATAGTAAAATAATACTATTAACAATTCTATATACATAAATTTGACAACATAGACTAAATGGACCAAATATCAGAAATAAAACTACAATTCATTCAGTGTGAAATAAATAATTTAAATAGCTCCATCAATATTAAATAAATTGAATTTGTAATTAAAAACAAATTTTCATAATAGAAATCACCAGACCCAGATGATTTCACTGGAGAATTCTAAGAATTCACACAAATTCTCCACAGTCTATTATAGAAAATGGAAGAAGACAGAACATTTTCCAATTCATTTTATGAAGCAAGTTTTACCCTTATATGAAAACCAAACAAAGAACAGAAAAAGAAAAATACGGACAGATATTTCTCATAAATATAGATTAAAAATTCTTAAAAAATCATTAGCAAATATAGTGCAGCAATGCATAAGAAGAATTATACATGATGATTAAATGAGTTCATCCAACGATGCAAGGCAGTTTCAAAATTTGAAAAGTAATCAATATAACACACCATGTTAACAAACTGAAGAAGAAACATCATATGATCATATCAGTTGATGCAGAAAAGCATTTGATGAAATTCAAAACCCATTCATATCAAAAAGAAAAGAAAACGGGGAATAATAGGAATAGAGGAGAATTTCCTCAACTTGATAAAATGAGCATGTACAAGAAGTCTACAGCTAACATTGTGCTGAATGGTGAAATACTGAATGATTTTCTTCTAATATTCAAGAATGAGGTAAGTATGTTTGCACTCACCATTCATTAAAAATAGTACTGGGTTCTAGTCAGTGCAGTCAGGCAAAAAAAATATATATAGATAGATAGATATAGATATAGATACATATATGGCATATACAATGGAAAGGAAAAATAAAACTGTCTCTTTCACAGATGAATAATTTCCACATTAAAATAAAAATCCCAAGGCACCTTCAAAAAGGCTTCTAGAACTAATAAGTGAGTTCAGCAAGTCTCCAGATCCAGAAAAAACAAATAAAAATAAAAATCAATTGTATATACTAGCAACCAACAGCTGGACACCAAAATTTAAAATACAATACCATTCAGATTCTATGAAAAATAATATGAAATATTTACATGTAAATCTAACAAACCATGTACAGGTCTTGTATACTAAAAATTATATATCACTTATGAAATAAATTTTGAAAAATTTATATGAAAGAAATTTTGAGAAGTATATATAAAAATTTTGAGAAATATATATATATATATATATATATAGTGGGTTGGAAGACTCTGTATTGTTAACATGTCAATTCTAGCTAAATAGACATATAGATTCAACACAATTCCAATCAATATTTTAGCATATTTTTTGGAAACTTGTCAAGCTTTTTCTAAAATTTATATGGAAAAGCTAATGGAGTAGAGTACCTCAAACAATTATGATAAAGAGTGAGAATGGCTATTATCAAAAACACAAAAAATAACCATTGTTGCTAAGGATGTGGAAAAAAGGGAAGGTAAAATATTACATCCACTATGGAAAACAGTATAAAAGGTCCTCAAAAAATTAAAAATAGAACTACTGTACAATACAGCATTTACACTTTTGGGAATTTATCCAAAGGAAATAAAAACACTAAATCAAAAAGATATATACACTCCAATGTTCATTGCAGCATTATACACAAGAATCAAGATATGGAGGTAACACGAAAGTCCACTGATAGGAATGGGTAAAAAAGATGTGGTACATATTTACAATGCACTATGATTTAGCCATAAAAAAGAATAAAATTCTGACATTTGTAACAACATAGATGGATCTAGATGGCATTAAATTAAGTGAAATAAGTCAAAGACAAATACTGTATGTCTTTATTTACATGTGGACTCTAAGAAAACAAAACAAATATAACAAAACAGAAACAGACTTATAGGTACATAGAACAAAGTAGTGGTTGCCAGAGGGGAGGGCACATGGGGATGGCCAAAATAAGTAAAGGGGATTAAGAGGTACAAACTGCCAGCTATAGAATTAATAAGAAAAAGAGATGTAATGTATAATATAGGGAAAATAGTCAATAATATTGTAATAACTTTGTATGGTGTAAAATGAGTAAAAATATCAAATCACTATGTTGTACACATGAAAAAATACAAAAGTGTAAGCCAACTAAAATTCTCCTGGCAGTTGTCTCAGGATGGTGGGATTTCGGAAGAGCTTTGCTCAATATTTTTTGGTACTGTTTGAATGTGTTTATAATGAGTGTATCATTTATGTAATCAGAAAAATCAATAAAACATTTTCATTGTGAAAAAAATTGTAAGTCAAATATAATTCAATACAAAATAAGTAAAATAAAATCTTTTACATATTGATTGTGAGATTAAAATCTTTTCAACAGATAGTGTTATAACAATTGGACTTCTGTATGCAAGAATATGACCCTAGACTCCCATATCACACCTTATATAAAAACTGACTCTGCGGATGACATGTTACTATACATAGAAAATCCTAAAGATGCCACCAGAAAACTACTAGAGCTAATCAACGAATTTAGTAAAGTCACAGGATACAAAATTAATACACAGAAATCTCTTCACTCCTATACACTAACAATGAAAAATCTGAAAGAGAAGTTGAGGAAACACTCCCATTTACCACTGAAGCAAAAAGAATAAAATACCTAAGAATAAACCTACTTCAGAGACAAAAGACCTGCATACAGAAAAATATAAGACACTGATGAAAGAAATCAAAGATGCTATAAACAGATGGAGAGATATACCATGTTCATGGATTGGAAGAATCAATATTATGAAAATATACTACCCAAAGCAATCTACAGATACAACACAATCCCTATCAAATTACAAATTGCAGTTTTCACAGAACTAGAACAAGAAATTTTACAATTTGTATGGAAACACTAAAGACCCAGAATAGCCAAAACAATCTTGAGAAGAAAAACAGAGCTGGAGGAATCAGGCTACCTGACTTCAGACTGTAGTACAAACCTACAGTAATCAAGAGAGTGTGGTACTGGCACAAAAAACAGAAATATAAAACAGTGGAAGAGGATAGAAAGCCCAGAGATAAACCCACGCTTCTATGGTCAACTTATATTTGAAAAAAGAGGCAAGAATTTAGAAAGGAGAAAAGACTGCTTCTTCAATAAGTGGTGTTGGGAAAACTGGACAGCTACAGGTAAAAGAATCAAATTAGAACACTCCCTAACACCATACACAAAAATAAATTCAAAATGGATTGAAGACCTACATGTAAGGTCAGACACTATAAAAATCTTAGACGAAAACATAGGCAGAACACTCCATGACATAAATCACAGAAAGATCCTTTTTGACCCACCTCCTAGAGTAATGAAGATAAAAGCAAAAATAAACAAATGGGACCTAATGAAACTTAAAAGCTTTTGCCCAGCAAAGGAAACCATAAACAAGATGGAAAGACAGTGCTCAGAATGGGAGAAAATATTTGCAAATGAAGCAACTGACAAAAGATTAGTCTCCAAAATTTACAAGCAGCCTATGCAGCTCAATATCAAAAAAAAAAACCAATCCAAAAATGGGCAGAAGACCTAAATAGACATTTCTCCAAAGAAGAAGTACAGATTGCCAACAAACACATGAAAAGGTGCTCAACCTCACTAACCATCACTAATCATCATTTGATTTGAAATGTAAATCAAAACCACAATGAGGTATCACCTCACACTGGTCAGAATGGCCATCATCAAAAAATGTACAAACAATAAATGCTGGAGAGGGTGTGGAGAAAAGGGAATCCTCCTGTAAAGTTTGTGGGAATGTAAATTGATACAGCCACTATGGAGAACAGTATGTAGTTTCCTTAAGAAACTAAAAATAAAACTACCGTATGACCCAGCAATCCCACTACTGGGCATATACCCTGATAAAACCATAATTCAAAGTACATGTACCCCAGTATTCATTGCATCACTATTTACTATAGCCAGGACATGGAAGCCACATAAATGTCCATAAACAGATGAATGGATAAAGAAGATGTGGCACATATATACAATGGAATATTACTCAGTCATAAAAAGGAACAAAATTAAGTCATTTGTAATGATGTGGATGGAACTAGAGTCTGTCATACAGAGTGAAATAAGTCAGAAAGAGGAAAACAAATACCATATATTAACACATATATATGGAATCTAGAGAAATGGCACCCATGAACCTAGTGGCAGGGTAGCAATAGAGGTGCAGATGTAGAGAATGGATTTGTGGACAATGGTTGGGGGGAAGGGGAGAGTGGGACAAATTGAAAGAGTAGCACTGACATATATACACTACCATGTGTAAAATAGATAGCTAGTGGGAAGCTTCTGTATAGCACACGGAGATCAGCTCAGTGTTTTATGATGACCTAGAGGGATAGGATGCGGAGGGAGGGAGGGAGGCTCATGAGTGAGAGTATATAGGTATACATATAGCTGATTCACTTATTTGTGCAGCAGAAACTAGCACAACATTGTACAGCAATTATAATCCAATAAAGATGTTAAAAGTATTGACTCTAAATACAACATGAAAGGCACAGTCCATGAAGGATAGAATTGATAAATTCGACTTCATTATAATAAAAAACTTCTGTTCTGTGAAAATCACTATCAAGGAAATAAGAAGACAAGCCACAAACTGGGGTATAATATTTTAAAAAGATTTATCTGATAAAGGACTATTATCCAAAATACACAAAGTACTCTTAAAATTCAACAATAAGGAAATAACCTAATTATAAAGGAGAACATACTTTATAGCACAGGGAACTCTACTTAATGCACTGTGGTGACAAATGGGAAGGAAATCAAAAAATCAGGAGATATATGTATATGTATAGCTGATTAATTTTGCTGTATAGTAGAAACTAACACAACATTGTAAAGCAACTGTACTCCAATAAAAATTAATTTTAAAAAATGGGCCAAACATCTCACCAACAAAGATATAGAGATGGAAAATAAATATATAAAAAGTGCTCAACATCATATGTCATCAAGGAATGGCAAATTAGAAAAACAATAAGATAGTACCACATACCTATTGGAGTGGCAAAACGCAAAACACTGATAATACCAAATTTTGGCCAGGATATGCAGCAACAGGAAATACCATTCATTGCTGGTGGAAATGAAAAATATATAGGCACTTTGAAAGACAGTTTGCTGGTTTCTTACAAAATTAATCATTCTCTTTTTGAATTAGTGTTTTCACTTTTTCTGGATATATACCCTGGAAGGGAATTACTTAACCATAAGGTAGTTCTATTTTTAATTTTATGAGGAATCTACATACTGTTTTCCACAGTAGCTGCACCAATTTACACTCCCACCAACAGTGGACTAGGGTTTCCTTTTCTCTATATCCTCTCCAAAATATGTTATTTGTAGACTTTTTGATGATAGCCATTCTGATAGGTATGTGGTTCTACCTCATTGTTGTTTTGACTTGCATTTCTCTAACAATTAGCAATGTTGAGCTTCTTTCACGTGCCTGTTAGCCATCTGTATGCTTTCTTTGGAAAAATGTTTATTCAGGTGTTCTGACCATTTTTTGATTGTTTTTTGATATTGTATTGTAAGAGCTGTTTATATATTTTGTATATTTACCCTTTGTCTGTCATATTATTTGCAAATATTAACTAAGTCCCATTTGTTTATTTTTGCTTTATTTCTTTTGCTTTAGGAGACAAATCTAAACATATATTGCTGTAACTTATGTAGTGTTCCATCCATGTTCTCTTCTAGGAGTTTTATGGTTTTAGATCTTACACGTAGGTCTTTAATCAATTTTGAGTTTATATTTGTATATGGTGTGAGGACATGTTCTAATATCATTGTTTTACATGTGGCTGCCCAGTTTTCCCAGCATCACATATTGAAAAGATTGTCTTTTCTCCATTGTATACTCTTGTGTCCTTTATCATAAATTAATTTATCATAGGTGTGTGGATTTATTCCTGGGCTCTCTCTTCTGTTACAGAGATCTATGTGTCTGTTTTTGTGCCAGTATCTTGAATATCCTTTAGGCAGGGAGCAAAAATTAACATATGGATTAATATTTACTTTTAGGTTTGTTCTTCTATTATTGACTCAAAATACCTGATTACTTAAACATTGATCTCCTTTATGATCCTGTCCTGTTATTACCACTTTTCAATAACAGGTAGCAGGCTTGGGTTTTAAAAGATTATGAACTTCCATTTGTACATATCCTAGTACACCATTCTACCTTAGAGGAAAACAATACATAAAATGAAGCTTTATAAATGACAGTTTGTGGCTTCACCAAATAAATATATATTTTCACATTCAATCTATTATGATACTATTCTGCATTTACAAAAATAATTTTCTAATTTTCAAAGCATATTGAAATGCATAATCCCAGATAACACCAAATGGTAGGTTTTTAGTGATCCAGATAGAGTCTTCACATGAGTACATCCATGGCTAATTTTTTTTTAAATAGCCTTTCAAGTGAGAGCTATGCTATATAGATTAAAACCAGCTGACTCCACCCAAAATCTGTCATAAGGATATGAGCTTTAAGTTGGTTTTTAGTAGTGGATATTTATTTACACTGATCCAGTCATACTTGCTTCATTTCTGCAATCTCTCTGCAAAATAGAAACGTTTTCATAAAAATTTCAATAATTCTCACAATAGTTTACCACCAATACCATGCCCTCATAAACTGAAATAACCAATCATAGGTGCAAGAAAAAGTAACACATTAAATTTAAATCCAGAAATATTCTGCTTCAAGTATATTTTTGAAATAATGCTTAGTTTTAAAATATGCATGGTAAACAATGAAGAACATATAAACAGCTTGGAATGCCCATGTTTGATTCCAATTTTCTCTGACTGAAAACATTCTCATTGTATATATGGTCTCTTGCTGAATGTAGAGGAATTTTTTCCTCTGATGTTCAAACTTGTATTTAGAAAAGCAAATTATCTCAGTGACTTTGATAACTTATTTTATCTTCAAGTAAATCATAAGTCACAAATCCTTGACTCTGAACAGTTTTGTCTGCCAGTGTTTTGAAGTGCTTATTCTGCAAATGTCTGGTTATCTATAAAATATTAATAGAAGAAAAAGTAGTGGCTCTCTGCTTGCTGTAAATTGAGGGACAAAATGAACCAGCTCAACTTTAAGCCGCAAAAGATTTCTTTGTGATGTTTATAGTAATTCACCATGGACCCTACCTGCTTAACTCATTCAGGGTACCCCCAGGAGTGTATGATATGACTTTGCTTTTGTTTCCAGGTTAGAAACAAGGTTAGCCTGCTTACTTTTCAACATCGAAGTAAAATGTCATTGGTTTTCTGACAAACAATGTATGCCAGAGACATGGGTCTTTTTCTCACTAAACTTCAATTTTTTAGTATAGTTCCAAGTTTCTGGAAATAAATCTTTTAATAGAGAGGGGTATGTCTGCTGTTGATTTTTATAGACTAAAATGTCAGATCTACAGTTATTCAGACAAAAGATTGGAATTAAAAAAGAACAAAACAAGAAAACAGCTTCTTTGGGAAATAAAAGATGGTTAATGAAGTATCCTGTTTGTCATCATATAATAATCACCAAAATGCTTGTCTTAGACATTCCTGCTTAAAAATCTGTTTTAATTACTCTTCTATCTTAGAATAGTCCCTTGCATTTGAAGCTTTTGTTGATCTTATATGATTACTATGAACCAAGTAATAGCAGTAATAAAATCAATCTTCAAAACTGATCTCTACTTAATATTATTATTTTAATATTGTGTATCTAGAAAGACTTAAATATGAAATATCTACTATACTAACAAATGGCATAGTTAGATTTTATTAACAATGATAACCAGCTATACCTATAATTTAAAAATACATATACTTGTTTTGCTAGTTGGTTTATCTGTCTTTTAATGAATGAAATATTTTGTCAACCAAAAAATTGTAAAGTTTATTGCACTAGTAAAGTAACGAAAATTGTTAGCTCCTGTGATAAAGGGCAACATGTCCACAATCCCTCATTCCCATCTGTATTCATACCTCCTGCAATCTTATTTTGTAGTTTCTCCCATTAAGAGATAGAAGCTATTCTTCCTTCTTTTGAATCTGACTCTGCAGTGTAACTTGCTTTGGCCAATAGAATGCAGTTTAAGGGACTATTTTCCAGTTAGGAGCTTAAGCTGTAAGTTTATTATGCTTTCATTTGTTCATTGGAACCTTGCCCAATTGCCATGTGAATAAGCCTGGGGATTAAGTTGCTGGAGGATGAGGGACCACATAGAATAGAGACACTCTCTACTCAGGGTTTCCTAGACCAGCTAGTCCTGGGAAATCCAAGAGCAGGACACAAGACAAGGGTGAGCCCATAGGGAACCACCCAACTGAGAGCTGCTCAAATTGCTCACCTGAACAAAAGTGAATTAAAATAGTTGTTTCAAGCCACAGAGCATTGGGGTACATTGTTACATGGAAAAAAAAACTAATACATTATAAAAAATTAAGCATTCCTTTGTTCAACTACACATGCATAAATATCTCAACAGCATTTCAGGACAAAGACCTCTGTCATACGAAAACTGGTTCCATTTATTTTATAAGCTACTGACTTTCTGGGGGATCCCATGTTGCTGGTACTATGATCCCATGTTATTGCATGCTTGCCCTAAGAAACAGTCAGGCTAATGATAGACTGATAGAAATAGAGATTAATCTAAAACATCTAGTAGTGAAGACATCATTTTTTACCTTGAAGGAGATTTAGTAGGGCTTAAACAACTTTAAAAAGTAAATATTGGCTTTGCATAAACATTACCAAAATAACTGGAGAGGAGTAAACACATCAGTTAAACTTATCACTTAGCATTAAATAGATACAAACAAGATTTTTGATAGAATTCAACTGCTTTTGCTACTAAGTTCAAGTGGATTTTTTTCCACAAATAAAGTATTGTTTAAATATATTGCTTAAAAATTCACCATGGCGAAGAGATTGATTATGGGGACCTATTCTCATGGAAAGAAGTGGTGACTTTACACTTTAATGTCAGATAATGACTATAAGAAAAAAAAGTAAGTTAAAGAAATCTTGCCATCTAATTATCATATTTAGTTTCCACTTAGCTATTATATTTCCTTTGTAAAAAAATTCTTCTATGGAAAAAATAAATTGGTCTTTTATAACAGAATTAAGTATCAAAAGAAAATCATTTGTATCTTAGTCTTCACATAAAACTATGCCTGAAAAAATAGTGGTAATTCAATAAAACACAAAATAATGTGAAGATTTCTGGTGCCTTGATAAACCTTTGAGAGAGTTATACTCTGTCTGCTTCTGATATTAGGCTATAGCATTTTTCAGAAGACTCACTTATTGTAAAAAATATGTAAAGCTAATGACACAACTATAATGAGACAATTTGATTTAAAAGAGTAACATGTCCTCAGATTATAAAGGCAATGTGATTCCATTAGAGGTTAGAAAACAATACAGTATTCATCATGCTGTGTTGTAACCTGTCCTTGCTTCAATATATAAGAGAAGTTTGTTGAATATAACAGTATTTCATAGTGCCGGATCCTCTGTATTAGGTATTCCAGAGATTCTGCTTTCTTTAAATAGCAAAATTTTGTTAGTAACATCTAAATATATTACTTTCATATCCATGCTTTCTGAAGTACAGATACATGAGAACAAGTCCAGACCCAACAGTTCTCCAGCTTTTATCCATGGATCACCTATCCATTGGAACCATCTGAGGTATTATTTAAAATAAAGATTCCATGTATATTCAAAAAGAAAATCAAATAAAAGATAATAGTTAAGAAACTAGGAAAAGTAATTTATAATGTTATGACCAATAAAAATTTAATATCTAGATTAAGCAAAAACTCCTACAAATCAGCAATAAAAAGACAAGAAATCCAATAGAAAAACAAAATAACATAAAAATAAGCAAATGATATGAAAAAGCCATTCACTGTTTGATCACTGGATGCCTAGTGCAGTGTCTGGCACAAAATATTAACTCAATAAATATTGAGTGAATAAAGAGAAAAGGCAAAAAGCAAAAGACCAACTGTTATACAAAAGGATGCTAAACCTTGTTGACCTAAAACAAATAGACTTCTAGATATTTCTCTGGAAAAGATGGGTTTATTCAGGATTAGCAGAATTTACAATTTGGGAGTCTGCAACCATGGCCAGCCACATGAAAGTCCCCACACAGAAGAGAATGAGAACACTTTTATGGAGGGAAAAATGAAGTTGGGAGGGCTATAGTAAACAAAGAGTTCCTGGTTTTTACTTGGCTGAGCTCTTTCCAAGAAAGAGATTAAATCTTTCTTCTTTCTCTTGGGCTTTGCTATTGTCACAGTGTGTGAAAGCTTCCCTTTCTGGTCTCCTGACTCTATTTAAATTGAGATTTCTATTTATTTATTTATTTACTTATTTATTTATTTACATTCCTCCTTTTCATCAAGATTTCTCTGAAATCGTCACTGATCAAGAGTCAGCTTTGTAGTTTCAGTGGCTTTTTCTTTTTTGTTCCTCAATGTCAGAAAGCAACTTTCCTGTGTGTAGTGTCTCAAATTAGAGGGAAAGTATGCAGAATGGAAACTTATTAAGGTCACATTTGGGTAACAAGGAAGAATAGGAGGGAGAACTCTCAGGCACTTTTCATTTAAAACCTATACATTATCAAAATTACAGATAATCTGAAGGGTTATGCCACCATCAAAGTTTGGCTACAAACTTCCAACATGCCTGATGCAGATATTTTAAGAAAGCTATCTCATGAGATATCATCTGCTTCAGTTCTGGGAAATCTTTACTTTCAGGTCACCAGATGATGTGAAGTTGTGTCATGTGAATCCAAGAGTCTATTCCTTGAAGTTTGGTGGCACAAGGGTAGGTTAGCAATACCTGAGAGGGGCCTTTCCAGAGAGGTTGAAGAGTTCTTCTGGTGTTTTTTTCTTTTCCAACAGACAAGATCTCCTGGATGCAAGATGAGATGTTTAAGTTCTTTATCTCCCAAAAATGGACTGTTAAAAGATTGCTCTAACAAAACATGGTTATTTTTAATAAAAGAAATTAAGGCTTCAAAATATTGGAGTATCTCTCCTTTAATCAGTTGTGTGGCAAAATCAGCAGGAGCCAAGTGCATTGGGCTTCCTGTGACTATCTAAAAGGGTGAGAGTTTATGAGTTTCAGAAGGGGTGAATCTAAGATTTAGTAAACCAATAGAAATATTTTCAGCTAATGTATTTGGAGGATAAAAATTTTGCCACTAGAGTCTTAATATGCCACTAGCGCATTTCACTAAACCAGAGGATTGAAGGTGGTAAGTGCAGTGAAATGTTGTAAAACTGGGTAAAGGGAAAAGACTTATCAAAGTACCTGGACAGTAAAATGGGTTATTTGATCACTATAAAGTTTGAGAGGAGTTTCTCAGGTAGTGACAATCTTTCCCAAGAGAACTTAAGCCACAAAAAAAGGCAGTAGCTTATCTGTATGGGAAGGCTTCGGTCCAGTGTGAAAACATACAAACAAATGACTAAAACTTATTTATAACCATGAGATGAAGGAAGTTGTATGAAATCTAGTTGCCACACCTTGAATTGTCCGTTAGACGGTTTAAAATGTCCAGGAGCAGTACAAACCGGCCTTCCTGGTTTAAATCTTGGATAAGTGGGACAAGTAAAGTAGGCAATTTTTGTGGCCTTGTTAATGTTTCTCCAATATTCTTTAAGGTTATTATTTTGTTAGTAGACCAATCGTTTATTACATGTACAGTGGTGAGAAGCGGGGATTTCAGAGTCTCCAGCAAGACTGGGCTCTTATTTGATCCAGAGCTTCCTCTTTTTATTAAACCAACAATTGTTGAATTTTGAATCTTGTTTTTACTTTCCTGAGGCCAATTGTTGGGGTTTTCTACCGAGTTTTCTGTTATCATTTGGGGAAATATCCCTTTGAACTAAGACAGAGATTTGGCTGCTTTTGGTCCCTTAAATGCTAGCATTCCTTGCATAAATGTCAGCAAGGTGATTTTCTTTAGCTTCCAGACAGTCAAGTTTAGCATGACCTGGGATCTTAATAATAACAAAGCAGCAGGTTAAAATGTTACATTCAAATATTCCCGAACATAGGGGGCATTTCAAATTTTATTTCCACTGTGAATAAGGAGGTCATTTTGCATTCACAGCACACCCACATATTGAGCTACTCCAAAAACATATCTACTATCAGTATAAATATTTGCCGTTTTGTTTTTGGCTATAGTACAAGACTGAGTAAAAGCCTATAATTCAGCCTGTTGGTCTGAAGTAGCCATAGGTAAAGATGCTGCCTGAACAATATCAAAGGGGCTACAATAGCACACCCAGCACAATATTTGCCTTTGTCACCTTTAAAATAAGAATCATCAGTGAACCAAAAGAAGTCAATGTTACCCAAACAAATTTCCTGTAGATCATTACAAGAATCCAAGAGGTCATCCATCAACATGAAGCAGTTGTGAGAATCTCCATTGGCAACAGAGGGGAGAAGAATAACAGGATTAAGGTTATTACAACATAAAAGAGTTATGTGAGGAACAGTTAACAAAAGGACTTCATAGGAGGTGAGGCTGCTGACTGAGATATGTTGAGTGTGATGAAAATTCAGGAGAAATTCTACTATATGAGATACAAAAATGGTTAAAGGGGATCCCAAAACAATGATCTCAGTGGCTTTTATGGCTCTAAGGTAAGGGGTTTTCCCCATGCTACAGGGTCCAGTTGATGGCTATAATATCCTACAGGTCCCCGTGTTTGGGGGTAAGTAGCTCAAAGGGCATTCTCTTTCTTTTCACATACAAAAGGGAAAAAGGAAATCTGATCATTGGAATGCCCAAGAGCATGTGGGTTTATAAAACTCTCCTTTAAGGCCTTGAAGACTATGTAATCCAGTTCTACCCATACAATTGAGTGGGGGTTGTTACTGTTGAATAAAATATATAGAAGTTTGACCATAAGAGAAAATTTGGAATCCAACTTTGGCAAAAAAACAACTAGCTTAAGGAAACTTTGCAGTTAGTTCTTAATTTTGGGTTTTGAGACCCTTGGGATACCATGAAGTCTATCTGGATCTAAATGTAGCCCTTGTTCTGATATTAGATACCTAGGTATCAAAACTGGGTTTAAGCAAGCTTCAATTTTTCTTTGGCGACCTTATGTCCCTCTAAGGCTAAATGCTTTATTTAGCAAGTAGATGGTGTCCTGTGGATGTCTCCTTTGGGGAAGCTTAAGAAGGTGAGCAAAGAATCAAAAGAGCAAATAATCTACATATTGTAACAATGTAGAAAATCTAACGAACTTTATTTTATTATATCAGCATTCAGTATTGGGGAAAAATAAGGTTTCTCAGTAAAACTCTGAAGCATTACTATCCAGGTGAATTGTTTTTTGTTTGCTTGTTTGTTTGTTTTCCTGAGTGAAGGCAAAAAGGCATTGTCTAGCTTCATTTTTCTGGAATACTAAAGAATGTTCTGCATAAATTAATTACAGTAATAAATTTAATTTTGCTGAGAATGGATGTTAGTAATGTATGTTAGGAGCAACAGGATGTCAAGGATAACAATGTGGTTTATTGTCTGGAGGTCCTGGACAAACCTCTACCATCAGCACTTAGGTTTTCTCACCAGTAAAATGGGAGTGTTAAAGGGAGCAGTATAAGGGATAATGAGACCTTGAGACTTGTAATCTTCTATTATAAGCTTTATGACTGTGAATACTTATAGGGTATTGATTAATTCTGGGAAGAGGATTTGAGGGGTCTTTTTGAATATTGATGAGAGGTGCACTGTGAATTTTCCCCATATCAGTTGAAGATTTTGCCCATTAGGACAGTGGTAGCTTATTCAATAGGGACAAATATTCAGTGTTTCCAGAATCAGCTTTAGTACCATCAGAGATGGAGCAAATAAAAGATGTCAAAGAGTTATTTAATTCACCAAGTTGGTTATTTTGATGACTATTGTCAAGTTCTAGCATTATTTCCCTCTTTCAGGAGAAAGAAATCCTGGCATAATACTTTAAGAAGTCTTGGCCTAAGAAATGGATAGGGGTGGGGGAACTAAGGGAAAAATGTGTGTATCTCTCAGAAGGCCTAAACAAAAAGGAATGGGTTCAGAAACTTTTTGAGGTTCACCAGAGATTCCCACTATTTAAACTATTTTAGTACTCACAGACAGGGGCTATATTCTAGTAGGGGATTGTAGCACCAAGAGTATGGCTCTGGTGTCAGTTAGGACTGGAAGTGATTAATCCCCAATCTGGAGTAACGTTTTTCCAAGCCAATTAACAGGGAGGATTTGGAAGTGTTCCTGTAGTTCCTTGAAGCCACACCACTGAAAATTGGGAGAACATTGGAAAGGCTGGTTAGAGGGTTGAAGGTGCCTAAAGCACTTAAATTTGTAACAATCTTGGTCCCAATATCCTGGCTGTTTGCAATAATAGCTGAAACTGGGAGGTTTTGGGTTTTGTTTATGAGTCTTCATTTGCTGGAGTTGAAGATTAATCATTTTGGTGGTCTTCTTTATAGGTAATTCATCTAGGGTGCAAGAGAGCTGGTTTGTCAGATTAACTAAATCAGGAGTGGACATAGTTTCCCATTCTATCCCAGGTCTTTTTACTGGAAAGGAAAGGTCCTAATTCAGCCCTTTAATAAACATAGAGCTAAAAACCACCTGGGTGGAATCAGCATCTGAAGGATGACCAGAATTTTTTTAAAAAAAACAATGTGAATTTGATTGTAATATTCATAAACAGGTTCATCAGATTTTTGTGTGCAAGCCCAAATTTTGTTCCAATCAGCAGGCTTTGGAAAAGCCCCAGAAATTACTTGATGAAGTCAACTAGCAATTGCTCTAGCCTGGTCATATAATAAGATAGTGGGCTTGTTTCCCGATTGTAATTCTAGAGAGCTTTCAAAATTTTTCCAATTAGTGGTTTTCATACAATTCTTCCCCTGACCTTTGTATTATGCATATAATACAAAGCATATAAACTAGCTGATATTAAGTCAGAGAAACCAGGTTGATAAGTTTGAATGACTATATTAAATTCCTCAGCAAATCTGTGAGGATTTTGATTACTTTGGGAAGATCTTTGACTATGGTTCACAGTTCAGCTTTAGACCAGGGATATAGGAAATTAAGGGTTTAGTGTCTGAATCATCAGAAGGCTTAATTTTTAAGGAAGACGTTCTGATAAAGTCAGAGGAAAAGGAATTGGGGAGAGTTTCAGAGAAAAGAAATTTAGTGAGAGAATTAGTATCGGGGAAACTAAGGGTATAGAGTAGTAAGGGAAGGAGGAAGATGATGCTGGGTGTAGAGTTAGGCCACAAAATGCTGAAAAAGAAAGTCAAGATGGTACCAGAGTCAGAGCCTTGGACAAAAAAAAGCCATGGAATAAGAGCCTGAGGTTTTCAGAGCCATTCTATCTTTCTTCATTTATATGTTTGCTTCAGTTAATTTTATTTTATTTTATTCTTTTTAATAAGTGATTATTCATTTTTTTATAAATTTAATTATTTTTGGCTGCATTGGGTCTTTTCTGCTGCACACGGGCTTTCTCTAGTTGCAGCGAGTGGAGTCTACTCTTCGTCATGGTGCGTGGGCTTCTCTTTGTGGTGGCTTATCTTGTTGCGGAGCACAGGCTCTAGGCATGCAGGCTTTAGTAGTTGTGGCATGTGGGCTCAGTAGTTGTGGCTTGAAGGCTGTAGAACACAGGCTTAGTAGTTGTGGCACACAGCCTTAGTTGTTGCATGACATGTGGGGTCTTCCTGTACCAGGGCTAGAACCCATGTCCCCTGCATTGGTGGGGGGATTCTTAAAACTGCACCACCAGTGAAGGCCTGCCTCGGTTAATTTTAAATTCGTATTTTGCAGAAAGGGAATTATAGACTTTTGCTAATATTGGAAAACCTCAAAATAACAATAGAAATAAGCAGTCACTCAGTTTTGGAAACTTTTGAGCTGTTGTAGTCCAATTTGCTTTTAAGGAACTTAAGTTTGGGGATTTTGAAAGTTCTCCATGATGGCCATTGGTATTATAAATTGCCTTAGGTCAGGTAGGTTCATTTAGTTAGAAAGCACATGAGGAAGGGCCATGGTTTTTAAACATAAAATTGTCTGGAAGCCCTATAGGGGGTGCATCCTCAAAATATTTAGATGACTGGAATCTCGTTTCCTTTAGAATAAAAGAATAATTTTCACACAGCTTAAACAGCTCAATACAAACAGCTTGTACCTCAAACAGCCTGTAAACATAATACCTACCAGTTATAAGAAAACAGCTTGGTCTCAGAGGAGCCAGGCCAAAGGCTTTCCAACCCATTTCCATAGGACAGCCCCTAATCCAAAAGAATAGGCTTAATGCTGAGAAACTGGTACAGTTTTGTGTAACAACCCCTTTTCCTAAAAGAAAGGTTTGAAGGCTAGCCAGTTTTAGAAGAAACAGCCTGTTTCCAAAGGGAATGGGCCAGAGGCTGGCCAGTTTCAGTTAAAACAGTCTGATCTCTAGATCAGACCAACGTGCCATATGAGTACTTCAATACAGAACAAAGCCTTAACCAGAAAAAAAAAGAGAAACCTTTAAATAGATCCTGAATAAATCCTGGAAAGCTTCAAATGCATAGAAGGCATGAGCTCAGATACAGTAGAAAGACATACCTTCAAACTCCGAGGTTGGCAAGAAAAGCACTGAGCTATTGGAGTTCAATTTTTGTTTTTATTTTTTGTTTGTTTTTTTTTTTTAAGCTGAGTTCTCTGAATATTTATTACAATGGGTCATCAGCAGTAACAGGGCTGGGGGAAAGACACACGAGGCTCATTTGCCCTTCAGGTAGATCTTGGGTGTCTGCCAACCTGGGGGCTTCCTTCAGGCCCGCCTCCCGCCAGATGCACCTCAGGTGTCTCTCCAACTTCATCTGCTTCCGATTCAGGTGTCCTTCCCTGACTTTTTGCCACAGGTACCAGGTCCTTTTGACCAGCTTGTGTTACTTGTGATGATTCCACTTCTGCCGGTGGATCTTGAGCACATTTTTGCACTGTATCTGGGGTGCATCCCAGACCTCCTTACCACTCTGCTCGACCCCTTCCCCCACCTGGCTGGTGGACACTCATAGAGTTGGGCTAGAGACACAGTCCCTGGGGTCCCAGCGTCCAGTCTGGGCAGGGGGTAGTGAACAGTCAGCCAGCCCTCCAGGGGGCTGATGGACATCTTCCTGGGGACCCGCATCTCCTCAAGCTACATGTGGACCCACCTGCCAGGGAAGGAGGCAACCCCACTTGGGCCTGTTGGTTGTGTGCTGTAGCGAGGCCTGCAGTCATGCCTGCCCAGCACCCCAAAGACAGGCCAGGGCGCACTGCAGCCTGCCCAGGGAACAGCCTTGAGCAGCTGGGAAGTCAGACACACCACGAACATGGTCTGTGTGTAGTGGCACCCCAGACGCTCAGAAGAGCCTCCCTGAGCCTAACTTCACCCCGAGGCACCCACCGGTTGGGTGGTGTCGACACTCCGGTCTTAGGACCCAAGCCCCAACCGGCTGCGTCCACCTCGGCTGTCCCTGGAGCCCACGCGCCGCAGCCTCACATCGACTCTTCCCAGACGCAGCCGGGAGACTCAACTGACCATTCCGCTGCCGCCAATTTGGGGTTTTGCACCTGTTTGCTCACCAGCCATGGAGCCTTTAAGGGTCTTCTCTGGTCCCCTTATAGGTCACCGAAATATTGACATAAAACAAATAGACTGCAAGATTTTTCTCCAGGAAAAATGGGTTTATTCTGCATCAACAGAGAACTGCTATTTAGGAGTCTGCAACCATATAGAGTCAGTGCAAGTCCTCGCAGAGCAAGGAGGGAGAACACCTTTATAGAGAGAAATAAGAAGTTGGGGGAGTTATAGTTTACAAGGCGTCCATGGCTTTTTATTGGCTGAGTCCTTGCCAGGAAAGAAGAGGAGTCTTTCTTCTTTTTGTTGGGCTCTGCAATCATCACATGGTGTGAGAGCTCTCCCTTCTGGTCACCTGACTCTAATTAAGGTTTTTGTTTATTAAGTTTTCACAACCTCAACAGTAATTAGAGAGATTAGAAATAAAGTGTCACTAACATGTCACCTTAGAATTATTAGAGGGCAAAAGTAGAGGATCAAATAATTTGAAATGTTGGTAGGAATCTGGGGAACCATAAACCCTCATATATAGTCAGTGGGAATTTAAACTGCTGTGGATGTTTTGAGGCACTATAGCAATATTCAGTAAAATTGAGGATGCTTATGTTTGAGCAATTCCATGACTGGGAAATATATTAAAAAATAAATAAAATAGACTTTTGCCAGGTGCACAAGGAGCTATGTTTTAGTTTGTTCATTAGTTTAATTTGTGGTAACAGAGAGTTGGAGACAACCTAGGTGTCCATCTATAGTGGAATGAATGCATGAAATGTATATACAATGGATTGTAATGCGCTTTAAACTAAAATTACACAATAAATCATGCATAAGTTTTAGAATTATATTCAGTAAAGAAGACAAAATAAAGCAGAATACCATATTTAAAAAACACATAAAAAACAAAACTTTATATTTCCACAGATCAATCTGTTTATTTACTACCTATCTAGATATAAATATAGAGATGGTATGCAAGATGGATTGGAAAGACATATATCAAATTCATAAAAGTGTATGTCTATGGTAGAGGAAAAATAAGTTGGGGAAGGATGAAGAATAAAACTTGCTAAAATTATCTTTTAACAAACATAGGGCTGTGATGACAATATTCCATGAAGTGAACATAAAACACAATTCTATACACTGGAGTTAAGAGAGAGAAAAACATATCCCTGACTCAGCATATAGCTTACACAAACTAAATTTCTGAAATAGTACATTGCAATTTGCATTTCTAATATTCTCCTCAAGTGATTTTGATGCCTATTAAAATTTTTGAATTACTGCCATACTCTATTATCTTAATCACACGTTAACTATCGGTGCCATATTACTTCCTGAATTCCAGAGTTGCCCATAACATGTACAAGAGTACACATGGAACAAAAGCCAAAAAAGTATGCCTGCATAACATATGCTCAAACATTAAATGTTATTGTATTAAAGAAACATGTCATATCATCCTGCTGTTACAAGTATATCTGTTTAACAACTTAATGAAAAGTAGTGTTTTTATTTGTCAAGTCTTTTAGTGTCTTTAGTGTGTGTATGTGTGTGCACATATGTGCAGATCCAAGGAGGAGGGTTGGGGCAGATTGATTCAATCTTATCCAGAGTTGAGCTCAGTTTGGGTTTTATTGTTGCAATGCCTACCTTCATTGAACCACAGGCTTCAAGTTCTTCCAGCAGTGGGTCTGCTGATACTTTTGCTTAATGTGAAATCTGGAGTGCTGGAGGGATTTTGTTGGTGTTTTTGCTGTACATTCAAATTTCAGTGGCTCCTGGACACCTGTGTCAATTGTGTGGGAGGCACTTTATGTTCTTAGTGTCCTCTAGCAATAGTCTGCTGTGGCTGGTTACTCAGAGTTAAGCTCATGTTGTGAGTGGAGAGGCCATGGTTCTTCTCACCCAACATTAGTTTTATATTTCTTTGAAACAGACGGTTCAATTACATTCCATTTCTAAGCCAAATAGCCAATTTTTGAAACCCTGAACTTTTAGTTCAGCTACTGAGAGTTTTGTTTGTTTTTATTATTTCTGAGAATTAGTCTTATTAAAGTAAAACTATATTGTATACTTGTAATGCTAAATTCAAGGTTACTCACTCATACTCCTATTCTTATTGACTGTTCATATAATTTAAGTATGATGTATTATAGAATTAAATACATTTCTCTCTAATAAATTAACACTTTTGATCCTTTAAAAACACTAATAAACTAGCAACTTTAAATGTCTAAGCGTTGAGATAGTTTTAGGATACCAAGTTACATCTCTGTGTTTGAATATTTGCAAGTGAAGAAGACTGAGCAGTTGGAAAACAATGTTTGTGCATCACTTGGTCACACAAGTTTTGCTGGAATGCATATAAAGCATATATTTGAAGCTCTCCCCCAATCCAAAACAAAAAACAAACCCTGAAAACACTAAAAAGTGAAGTGGGAGACATTTGTATCATTAACATTGACATGAACTGATGTTCTTTTGACCATGCATTTGACCCTTAAGGGTTAAACTAGAGTATAGAAATATTTTCTGATTTTACAGAATGTCACAACAAGTACAGAATTATGTCTTTAAAGCCTTCTTTTAATAGAATGCACATGACTAAAAATCTGACCTCTCCTCTATCCATCAAAAACATTAAAAAATCATACCTTGAATTATGTTATTTTTTTTCATTTCTTAATTATATCAACTCAGTGAAAGACTTATTCATAAGCATGTAGTCAAATTGCAGAAAATGCATAAAGTTAGCCGATGTGCAAAATTAGTAGATTCAAAATTGGAGATTTAGCCTTAACAGAAATGTCATGACACACTTGAATTTGCTTCTACAAAATAAAATAGTTTATAACTATTTCAAATTGCTTCATCCTCCATACAAATCAGCATTCCCTTATGATTGTTCTAACATCTGTTAGGTTCCATAAACCACAAGTCCTCTATTTTTAAAGTACAAGATGAGAAGATGAGATTCCAATATAGAACTCTTTCCAAGTCCTTCAAAAGATAGTGCTGACAATTATCCATTCATTCTAATGTAGAACAACATGAGTCAGCAGTTGTTGCTATCATTTAATCTAATGTATTAATTGTTTAAAAATTACAAAGCCATACAGAGATATAATGCATTATATTAAAGCCTACACACTTTCAAGCTTCCCTTCTAAACAGGAATCAATGTGTGCTTAATGGAGAAAATAATAAAAATAATTTGGGAAATAAAATTTATGTAGTTACAAAATCCATTATGTAACATTGAGAATATTTATACTATACATTCTTAGCATCAGATACAGATGTGGAAATTATTTTTATATTTAAAGTTACAATTCCACTACGTTGTAGCTCTGGATTTAAGAAGTATGTTTAGTTTTTTATTTTGTTTTCATTCATTTGAAACAGAGGTTAGCCTGACTAAAAGTAAGACAATATTGGATATTAGCTTAAAAAATGCAGAAAACAAGGGCCATTGTTTTCTTCCTGCCATTTCTTAACAAATATTTAACCTTTGTCAACATGAATGCAATCTACATGTTTTTTTAAATTTTTATTTTATATTAGAATATAGTTGATTAACAATGTTATGTTAGTTTCAGGTTTACAGCAAAGTGATTTAGTTATATATATACATGTGCCTATTCTTTTTCAAATTATTTTCCCATTTAGGTTATTATAGAATATTGATGAGAGTTCCCTGTGCTATACGCTAGGTCCTTCTTGTTTATATATTTTAAATATAGCAGTGTGTACATGTTTTTTTATCAACTGAATTTATATGATACAAAAAGAGCTAGTTTTTTGGTGATAAAAGATTTAAAGTTTAAAATTCTGTACAAGCACACAAGCAGCTAGTTGTATTTGATTGATATATATTTGGTCATCCATATCAGATGTAATTGATAATGCTCTAATTAATCATATCATCTTTATTCAAAATTCAAATGACAAACAAGAAACAAACAACAAAATAATACTAATAGCACTGCCAAGAGCTTCAATGAAAGAAAAAATTAAAAAAAACCCAGAAGATTTGCAAAATTAAAATTATCTACCAATAAATACTACCCAAAAGGTAAGAAATAGGTATTACAATAAAATACATCCATGTATTTTATATTTGCCCAAATATTTTCATTAAATTTAATATGGGATCTAATTATAGGTGTGGAAGAACTCCAGAACTAATCTTCTATAGCGTAAAATAAGGTAGAATCAGAGAACAATGTCTGAATAAGATCACTTCTAATTAAAAATAAATTCTGGGACTTCCCTGGTGGCACAGTGGTTGAGAGTCCACCTGCTGATGCAGGGGACATGGGTTCATGCCCCGGTCCGGGAAGATCCCACATGCCGCAGAGTGGCTAGGCCCGAGAGCCATGGCCGCTGAGCCTGTGCGTCCAGAGCCTGTGCCCCACGATGGGAGAGGCCACAACAGTGAGAGGCCCGCATACCACAAAAAATAAATAAATAAATAAATTCTATATTGATATAATTTCTTTTTGCCAAATGAGCTAATCTAAAACTGGTATATTGATTCTGTCCCTCTGAAATAGGAGTTGTATTTTTATAGCAGCATTTTAAAACATACACATAAATACTGAAGTATACATTCTTCTCTAAGTAGCTTTATGGTAATTGATCATCTCTCACTTATAATTTAGCAATACTTGTAGAGCAGAGGAGCAATCTAGACACAATCATCCAAATGTTCTTAAGAATGAAATTTTCTTTACTTTCCCTGACTGATCTCCTTTTCATCTATCACTCACCTTCCTGCTAATGAGAGAGGGGGGAATAAAGAACATAAAGTAAGGAAACAAGCAAGCATAGACATCCCAGTTAAAATATTCCCAGCCAGTTATTTTGTGGATATTGACGAAATGATTCTGAAGATCATATGAAAATGCATAAGATCTGGAATAGCCAACAGCTTACTGAAGGAGAAGAGAAAGTCAGAGGACTGACATTACCCAATTTCAAGTCTTACTTCAATACTGTAGTCATCAAGAGAGTGTAGTACTGGTGAAAGAATAGACAGAGATCCCTGAAGTAAATTCACATAAATATAGTCAACTGATCTTTGACACAAACAAACAAACAAAAAAAGTAACTCAATGGGAAAATAATAGTCTTCTCAACAAATTGTTCTAGAACAACTAAATATCCACAAGCAAACAAACAAAAAAACTAGACACAAACCTTACACCATTTACAAAAAAAAAACTCAAAGTGAAGCATAGACCTAAAAGTAAAATTTTACATTACATTTACTATAAAATTCTTTGAAAATAATGTAGAATATAATCTGGTTGATCTTGGATTTGGCCAAGACTTTTTATTTTTTTATTTTTTTGTATTTTTTTACATCTTTATGGGAGTATAACTTCTTTACAATGTTGTGTTAGCTTCTGTTGTACAACAAAGGGAATCAGCTATATGTATACATATATACCCATATCCTCTCTCTCTTGAGCCTTGCTTCACCCTCCATATTCCACCCTTCAAGGTCATCAAAAAACATTGAGCTGATCTTCTTCTGCTATGCAGCAGCTTCCCTCTGGCCATCCATTTTATATTTGGTAGTGTATATATGTCAATGCTACTCTCTCACTTCATCCTAGCTTCCCATTCCCCCTCTGTGTCCTCAAGTCTATCTCTACTCCTGCATCTTTACTCCTGCCCTGCCACATCAGTACCATTTTTTTTAGATTACATATATATGTGTTAGCATACGGTATTTGTTTTTCTTTTTCTGACTTACCTTACTCTGCAGGACAGACCACAAGTCAATCCACCTCATTACAAATAACTCAATTTCATTCTTGTTTATGGCTGAGTAATATTCCATTGTATATATGTGCCACATATTCTTAATCTATTCATCTGTTGATAGACATTTAGGTTGCTTCTGTGTCTGGCTATTGTAAATAGTGCTGCAATGAACACTGTGGTACATGCTTCTTTTTGAATTATGGATTTCTAAGGGTATATGCCCAGTAGTGGGACTGCGGGGTCATATGGTTGTTCTATATTTAGTTCTTTAAGGAACCTCCATACTGTTCTCCATAGTGGCTGTATCAATATACATTCCCACCAACAATGCAAGAGGGATCCCTTTTCTCCACATCCTCTCCAGCATTTACTGTTTGAAGAATTTTTGATGATAGCCATTCTGACCAGTGTGAGATGATACCTCATTGTAGTTTTGATTAGCATTTCTCTAATGTATAGTTACGTTGAGCATCTTTTCATGTACTTGTTGCCGATCTGTATATCTTATTTGGAGAATGTCTATTTAGGTCTTTTGGCCATTTTTGAATTAGGTTGTTTGTTTTTTGATGTTGAACTGCATGAGCTGCTTGTAATTTTGGAGATTAATCCTTTGTCAGTTGCTTCATTTGCAAAAATGTCCTCCCATTGTGAGGGTTGTCCTTCTGTCTTGTTTATAGTTTCCTTTGCTGTGCAAAAACTTTGAAGTTTCATTAGGTCCCATTTGTTTATTTTTCTTTTTATTTCCATTTCTCTAGGAGGTGGTTCAAAAAGGATCTTGCTGTGATTTATGTCATAGTGTTCTGCCTATGTTTTCCAAGAGTTTGATAGTTTCTGGCCTTATATTTAGGATGTTAATCCATTTTGAGTTTATTTTTGTGTATGGTGTTAGGGAGTGTTCTAATTTCATTCCTTTACATGTAGCTGTCCAGCTTTCCCAGCACCACTTATTGAAGAGGTTGTATTTTCTCCATTGTATATTCTTGCCTCCTTTATCAAAAATAAGGTGACCATATGTGCAAGGGTTTATATCTGGGCTTTCTACCCTGTTCCATTGATTTATATTTCTGTTTTTGTGCAAATAGCATGTGGTCTTGATTACTGAATGCTTGTACTATAGTCTGAAGTCAGGGAGCCTGATTCCTCCAGCTCCTTTTTTCTTTCTCTAGATTGCTTTGGCTACTAGGGGTCTATTTTTTTGTGTGTGTGTGGTATGCGGGCCTCTCACTGTTGTGGCCTCTCCGGCTGCAGAGCACAGCTCCGGATTCACAGGATCAGTGGCCATGGCTCATGGCCCTAGCTGCTCCGCGGCATGAGGGATCCTCCTGGACCAGGGCACAAACCCGCGTCCCCCGCATCGGCAGGTGGACTCTCAACCCTTGCGCCAACAGGGAAGCCCTACTAGGGGTCTTTTGTGTTTCCATACAAATTATAAAATTTCTTGTTCTAGTTCTGTGAAAAATGCCATTGGTAATTTTATAGTGATTGCATTAAATCTATAGATTGCTTTGGGTAGTGTAGACATTTTCACAATGTTGATTCTTCCAATCCAATAACATGGTTTATCTCTCCATCTGTTTGTGTCATCTGTGATTTCTTTCAGCAGGGTTTTATAGTTTTCTGCATACAAGTCTTTTGTCTCCTTAGGTAGGTCTATTCCTAGGTATTTTATTCTTTATGTTGCAAAGGTAAATGGGAGTGATTCCTTAACGTCTCTTTCTGATATTTGGTTGTTATTGTATAGGAATGAAAGAAATTTCTGTGCATTAATTTTGCATCCTGATACTTTATCAAATTCATTGATTAGCTCTAGTAGTTTTCTGATGGCATCTTTAGGATTTTCTATGTATAATATCATGTCATCTGCAAACAATCACAGTTATACTTCTTCTTGTCCAATTTAGATTCCTTTTATTTTTCTTTATTCTCTGATTGCCATTGTTAAACATCCCAAAAGTATGTTGAATAATAGTGGCAAGAGTGGGCACCCTTGTCTGGTTGCTGATCTTAGTGGAAATGCTTTCGTTTTTTCAACATTGAGAATGATGTTGGCGGTGAGTTTCAGATACGGCTATTATTATGTTGAGGTGGGTTGCCTTTATGCCCACTTTCTGGAGAATTTTTATCATAAATGGGTGTTGAACTTTGTCAAAAGTTTTTACTGCATCTATTGAGATTATTATATGGTTTTATCCTTCAATTTGTTAATATGGTGTATCACACTGATTGATTTGCATATATTGAAGAATCCTTGCATTCCTGGGATAAACCTCACTTGATCATGGTGTATGATCCTTTTATTGTGCTGTTGGATTCTGTTTCCTAGTATTCTGTTGAGGATCTTTGCATCTATCTCATCAGTGATATTGGTCTCTAGTTTTCTTTTTTTGTGAGCATCTTTTTCTGGTTTTGATATCAGGGTGATGGTGGTCTCATAGAATGAGTTTGGTATTGTTCTTCCATCTGCTATATTTTGGAAGAGTTTCAGAAGGATAGGTATTTGCTCTTCTGGAAATGTTTGATAGAATCCACCTGTGAAGCCATCTGGTCCTGAGCTTTTGTTTGTTGGAAAATTTTTAATCACAGTTTCAATTTCAGTGCTTGTGATTGGTCTGTTCATATTTTCTATTTCTTCCTGGTTCAGTCTTAGAAGTTTGTACTTTTCTAGGAATTTGTCCATTTCTTCCAGGTTGTCCATTTTATTGGCTTATAGTTTCTTGTAGTAGTCTCTCATGATCCTTTGTATTTCTGCAGTGTCAGTTGTTACTTCTTTTTCATTTTGAATTCTATTGATTAGAGTCTTCTCCCTTTTTTTCTTGATGAGTCTGGCTAATGGTTTTTCAATTTTGCTTATCTTCTCAAAGAAATACCTTTTAGTTTTATTGATCTTTTCAATTGTTTCATTCATTTCTTTTTCATTTATTTCTCATCTGATCTTTATGATTTATTTCCTTCTGCTAAGTTTGGGGTTGTTTTAATTCTTCTTTCTCTAATTGATTTAGCTGTAAATTTTGTTGCTTATTTGAGATTTTTCTTGTTTCTTACAGTAGGATTATATTGCTCTAAACTTCCCTCTTAGAACTGCTTTTGCTGCATCCCAGAGGTTTTGGGTTCTCATGTTTTCATTGTCCTTTGTTTTGGGGTATTTTTTCATTTCCTCTTTGATTTTTTCAGTGATTTCTTGGTTATTTTGTAGTGTATTGTTTAGCCTCCATGTGTTTGTATTTATTACAGTTTTTTTTTTTCCTGTAATTGATATCTAATTACATAATGTTGTGGTGAGAAAAGATAACTCATATGATTTCAATTTTCTTAA
This sequence comes from Stenella coeruleoalba, assembly GCF_951394435.1. Classification (NCBI taxonomy): domain Eukaryota; kingdom Metazoa; phylum Chordata; class Mammalia; order Artiodactyla; family Delphinidae; genus Stenella; species Stenella coeruleoalba. Next base: position 71,665,984 of record NC_137152.1, on the reverse strand, counting down.
ATTTACCAAGGCCTGATTTGTGATCCAAGATGTGATCTATCCTGGAAAATATTCTGTGTGCACTTGAGAAGTGTATTTTGTTGTTTTTGGATGGAATGTCCTATAAATATCAATTAAGTCCATCTGGTTGAATGTGTCATTTAAAGCTTGTGCTTTCTTATTTATTTTCTTTTTGGATGATCTGTCCATTGGTGTAAGTGAGGTGTTACAATCCCCTACTATTTTTGTATTACTGTCAATAGCCCCTTTTATGGCTCTTAGCATTTGCTTTATGGATTGAACTCCTCCTATTTTGGGTACATAAATATTTACAATTGTTATATCTTCTTCTTGGATTGATCCCTTGATCATCATGTAGTGTCCTTCCTTGTCTCTTGTAACAGTCATTATTTTCAAGTTTATTTTTTTCTGATATGAGTATTGCTACTCCAGCTTTCTTTTGATTTCCTTTTGCATGGAATATCTTTTTCCATCCCTTCACTTTCAGTCTGTGTGTCCCTAGGTCTGAAGTGAGTCTCTTGTAGGCAGCATATATATGGGACTTGTTTTTTGTATCCATTTAGCCAGTCTGTGTCTTTTGGTTGGAGCATTTAATTCATTTACATTTAACATAATTATTGGTATGTATGTTCCTATTTCAGTTTCTTAATTGTTTTAGATTTGTTTTTGTAGGTATTTTCCTTCTCTTGTGTTTCTTGACTAGATAAGTTCCTTTAGAATTTGTTGTAAAGCTTGTTTGGTGGTGCTGAATTCTCTTAACTTTTGCTTGTCTGTAAAGCTTTTGATTTCTCCATCAGATCTGAATGAGATCCTTGTTGGGTAGAGTAATCTTGGTTGTAGGTATTTCCTTTTCATCACTTTAAATATATCTTGCCTCTTCCTTCTGGGCTGTAGAGTTTCTGCTGAACGATCAGCTGTTAACCTTGTGGGGATTCCCTTGTATGCTATTTGTTGCTTTTCCCTTTCTGCTTTTAATATTTGTTCTTTGTGTTTATTTTTTTTAGTTTGAATAATATGTGTCTTGGCATGTTTATCCTTGGGTTTTTCTTTTATGGTACTCTCTGCATTTCCTGGACTTGACTATTTCCTTTCCCATGTTGGGTAAATTTTTGACTATAATCTTTTCAAATATTTTCTCAGACCATTTCTTTTTTTCTTCTTCTTCTGGGATGCCTATAATTCAAATGTTGGTGTGCTTAGTGTTCTCCCAGAGGTCTCTGAGACTGTCCTCCTTTTTCTTGCTTTCTTTTTTCTTTATTCTGCTCTGTGGCCGTTATTTCCACTATTCTGTCTTCCAGCTTACTTATCCATTCTTCTGCTTCAGTTATTCTGCTATTGATTCCTTCTAGAGTACTTTTAATTTCATCTATTGTGGTGTTCATTGCAGTTTGTTTGCACTTTAGTTCTTCTAGGTTCTTTTTAAGAGTTTCTTGTATTTTCTCTATTCTATTTCTGAGATTTTGGATCATCTTTACTATCATTATGCTGAATTCTTTTTCATGTAGTTTGCCTAATTCCTCTTCATTTATTTGTCCTTATATGTTTTTACCTTGTTCCTTTGCCTGCAAGATATTTCTCTGTGTTCTCATTTTGTCTAATTCATAGTATTTGAAGTATCCTTTCCTTAGGCTGCAGGGTTGTAGTTCCTCTTGCTTATGTTCTCTGCCCCTGGTGGTGAGGTCGGTCCAGTCTTCCTGATGTGAGGGACTGGTGCCTGCATTCTGGTAGATGAAGCTGAGTCTTTTCCCTCTGATAAGCAGGGTCATGACAGGTGGTGTGTTTTGGGGTGTCTGTGAGCTTACTATGACTTTATGCTGTCTGTGTGCTAATGTGTTCATTTGCGTTCCTGTCTTGTTTGTTGTTTGGTGTGAGGTGTCCAGCGCTGGGAGCTACAGGCACTTGGGTGGAGCTGCGTCTTGGATTCAGATAGAGGTCTCTGTGACAGCACTCAAAAATTAATCTTCCCTGGGGCTGGGAATTCTCTATTTGTCCAGCGGCTTGGACTCAGTGCTCTCACCCCAGAGCCTCAGGGCCAACTTCTGGTCGAGGAACCAAGATGCTGTCATTCACTCATCTCAGCAATAAAGAGGATTATATATAAAAAAAAAAAAGACTAACAAAACCCCAGACAAATGGTAAAAATTAACATCAAACAAACAAAACAGAAACAAAGAAACACACACACACACAGAAGAATAAAAAACAGAACCAAGTAACACAAAAAGCAAGAGAGCAACCAGACAAATGAAAGAACCTAATTATGAAATCAAACAATTAAAAAGAAAACTGATAAAAAAAACAAACCAAACCAGAGTGCCAACTGAAGAATGAAGCAAAGAAACAAAACAAACCAACAAAACTGATATTAAAAATAAAAGAAAGAGGGGGACCTTGAAGATGGCGGAAGAGTAAGACGTGGAGATCACCTTTCTCCCCACAGATACACCAGAAATACATCTACACGTGGAACAACTACTACAGAACACCTACTGAAGGCTGGCAGAAGAACTCAGACTTCCCAAAAGGCAAGAAACTCCCCACGTACCTGGGTAGGGCAAAAGAAAAAAAGAATAAACAGAGACAAAAGAATAGGGATGAGACCTGCACCAGTGGGAGGGAGCTGTGAAGGAGGAAAAGTTTCCACACACTAGAAAGCCCCTTCATGAGCGGAGACTGCGGGAGGCGGAGGGGGGAGCTTCGAAGCCACAGAGGAGTGCACAGCAACAGGGGTGCGGAGGGCAAAGCGGGGAGATTCCCGCACAGAGGATCGGTGCCCACCGGCACTCACCAGCCCAAGAAGCTTGTCTGCTAACCCGCCGGGGCAGGCAGGGCTGCAAGCTGAGGCTCGGGTTTTGGTCGGAGCGCAGGGAGAGTACTGGGGTTGGTGGCTTGAACATAGCCTGAAGGGGTTAGTGCACCCACGGCTAGCCGGGAGGGAGTCCTGGGAAAAGTCTGCACCTGCCGAAGAGGCAAGAGACATTTTCTTCCCTCTTTGTTTCCTGGTGCGTGAGGAGAGGGGTTTCAGAGCACTGCTTAAAGGAACTCCAGAGATGGGCGCGAGCCGCGGCTAAAAGCATGAACCCCAGAGATGGGTGCGAGCCGCGGCGAAAAGCATGGACCCCAGAGATGGGCGCGAGCCGCGGCGAAAAGCACAGACCCCAGAGACAGGCATGAGCCGTGGCTAAAAGCACAGACCCCAGGGGTGGGTGGGAGATGCTAAGACTGCTGCTGCCACCAACAAGGGGCCTGTGTGCGAGCACAGGTCACTACCACACCCCTCTTCCACGGAGCCTGTGCATCCCGCCACTGCCAGGTTCCTGGGATCCAGGGACAACTTCCCCGGGAGAACGCATGGCGGGCCCCAAGCTGGTGCAACGTCAAGCCAGCCTCTGCCGCCGCAGGCCCGCCCCGCACGCAGTGCCCCTCCCTCCTCCCCGGCCTGAGTGCGCCAGAGCCCCCAAATCAGCGGTTCCTTTAACCCCGTCCTGTCTGAGAGAGGAACAGATGCCAAATCTTTGGCCAAATCCAAAGCTGAGCCCCTGAGAGCTGTGAGAACAAAGAAGAGAAAGGGAAATCTCTCCCAGCAGCCTCAGAAACAGCGGATTAAAACTCCACAATCAACTTGATGTACCCTGCATCTTTGGAATACATGAATAGACAAAGAGTCATCCCAAATTGAGGAGGTGGGCTTCGAGGGCAAGATCTATGATTTTTTTCCCCTTTTCCTCTTTTTGTGAATGTGTATGTGTATGCTTTTGAGTGAGATTTTGTCTGCATAGATTTGCTTCCACCATTTGTCCTAGGGTTCTATCCGTCCATGGTTTTTTTTATTTTTTATTTTTTTTCTTAGTAATTAATTTTAATTTTAATAACTTTATTATACTTTACCTTCTTTCTTTCTTTCTTTCTTTCTTTCTTTCTTTCTTTCTTTCTTTCTTTCTTTCTTTCTTTCTTTCTTTCTTTCTTTCCTTCCTTCATTCCTTCCTTCCTTCCCTCCTTTAGACAACGAATCATCCCAAATTGAGGAGGTGGTCTCTGAGAGCAAGATTTATGATTTTTTCCCCTTTACCTCTTTTTGTGAGGGTGTATGTATATGCTTCTGTGTAAGATTTTCTCTGTATAGCTTTGCTTCCAACATTTCTCCTAAGGTTCTATCCGTTCCTTTTTTTTTCTAAATAATTATATTTTAATTCAATAACTTTATTATACTTTATATTATTTTACTGTATCTTCTTTCTTTCTGTCTTTTTTCCTTCCTTCCCTCCTTCCTTCCATCCACCCTCCCTCCTTTCTTTCCTTCTTTCCTCCTTGCCTCTTTCTTTCTTTCTTTCTTTCTTTCTTTCTTTCTTTCTTTCTTTCTTTCTTTCTTTCTTTCCTTCTTCCTTCCTTCCTTCCTTCCTTCCTTCCTTCCCTCCCTTCTTTCTTTCATTCTTCATACTTCTACAAATTCTCTCTACTTTTTCTCCCTTTTATTCTGAGCCGTGTGGATGAAAGGTTCTTGGTGCTCCAGCCAGGAGTCAGGGCTCTGCCTCTGAGGTAGGAGAACCAACTTCAGGACACTGGTAAACAAGAGACCTCCTAGCTACACATAATATCAAATGGCGAAAATCTCCAAGAGACCTCCATCTTAACACCAGAACGCAGCTGGTGTTCTGGGTTCAGAACCTCAGAAAAGAACTGAGGACCGTCTCAGAGACCTCTGGGACAACATTAAATGCACCAGCATTCGAATTATAGGGGTTCTAGAAGAAGAAGAGAAAAAGAAAGGGACTGAGAAAATATTTGAAGAGATTATAGTTGAAAACTTCCCTAATACGGGAAAGGATATAGTTAATCAAGTCCAAGAAGCACAGAGTGTCCCATACAGGATAAATCCAAGGAGAAATATGCCAAGACACATATTAATCAAACTGTCAAAAAGTAAATACAAAGAAAGCATATTAAAAGCAGCAAGGGAAAAACAACAAATAACACACAAGGGAATGCCCATAAGGTTAACAGCTGATCTCTCAGCAGAAACCCTACAAGCCAGAAGGGAGTGGCAGGACATACTGAAAGTGATGAAGGAGAAAAACCTGCAACCAAGACTACTCTACCCAGCAAGGATCTCATTCAGATTTGATGGAGAAATTAAAACCTTTACAGACAAGCAAAATCTGAGAGAGTTCAGCACCACCAAACCAGCTTTACAACAAATGCTAAAGGAATTTCTCTAGGCAAGAAACATAAGAGAAGGAAAAGACCTACAATAATGAACCAAAAACAATTAAGAAAATGGGAATAGGAACATACATATCGATAATTACCTTAAATATAAATGGACTAAATGCTCCCACCAAAACACACAGATTGGCTGAATGGATACAAAAACAAGACCTTATATATGCTGTCTACAAGAGAGCCACTTCAGACCTAGAGACACATACAGACTGAAAGCAAGGGGATGGAAAAAGATATTCCATTCAAATGGAAACCAAAAGAAAGCTGGAGTAGCAATTCTCAAATCAGACAAAATAGACTTTAAAATAAGGACTATAAGAAGAGACAAAGAAGGACACTACATAATGATCAAGGGATCGATCCAAGAAGAAGATATAACAATTGTAAATATTTATGCACCCAACATAGGAGCACCTCAATACATAAGGCAAATATTAACAGCCATAAAAGGGGAAATCGACAGTAACACATTCATAGTAGGGGACTTTAACACCACACTTTCACCCATGGACAGATCATCCAAAATGAAAATAAATAAGGAAACACAAGCTTTAAATGATACATTAAACAAGATGGACTTAATTGATATTTATAGGACACTCCATCCAAAAACAACAGAATACACATTTTTCTAAAGTGCTCATGGAACATTCTCCAGGATAGATCATATCTTGTGTCACAAATCAAGCCTTGGTAAATTTAAGAAAATTGAAATTGTATCAAGTATCTTTTCTGACCACAACGCCATGAAACTAGATATCAATTACAGGAAAAGATCTGTAAAAAATACAAACACATGGAGGTTAAACAATACACTACTTAATAATGAAGTGATCACTGAAAAAATCAAAGAGGAAATAAAAAAAGTACCTAGAAACAAATGACAATGGAGACACAACGACCCAAAACTTATGGGATGCAGCAAAAGCAGTTCTAAGGGGGAAATTTATAGCAATACAAGCCCACCTTAAGAAGAAGAAAATACCTCGAATAAACAACCTAACCTTGCACCTCAAGCAATTAGAGAAAGAAGAACAAAAAAACCCCAAAGCTAGCAGAAGGAAAAAAATCATAAAAATCAGATCAGAAATAAATGAAAAAGAAATGAAGGAAACAATAACAAAGATCAATAAAACTAAAAGCTGGTTCTTTGAGAAGACAAACAAAATAGAGAAACCACTAGCCAGACTCATCAGGAAAAAAAGGGAGAAGACTCAAATCAATAGAATTAGAAACTAAAAAGGAGAAGTAACAACTGACACTGCAGAAATAAAAAAGATCATGAGAGATTACTACAAGCAACTCTATGCCAATAAAATGGACAATCTGGAAGAAATAGACAAATTCTTAGAAATGCACAACGTGCCAAGACTGAAACAGGAAGAAATAGAAAATATGAACAGACCAATCACAAGCACTGAAATTGAAACTGTGGTTTAAAATTTCCAACAAACAAGAGCCCAGGACCAGATGGCTTCAGAAGCGAATTCTATCAAATATTTAGAGAAGAGCTAACACCTATCCTTCTGAAACTCTTCCAAAATATAGCAGAGGGAGGAACACTCCCAAACTCATTCTATGAGGCCACCATCACCTTGATACCAAAACCAGACAAGGATGTCTCAAAGAAAGAAAACTACAGGCCAATATCACTGATGAACATAGATGCAAAAATCCTCAGCAAAATACTAGCAAACAGAATCCAACAGCACATTAAAAGGATTATACACCATGATCAAGTGGGGTTTATTCCAGGAATGCAAGGATTCTTCAATATATGCAAATCTATCAATGTGATAAACCATATTGAAAAACTGAAGGAGAAAAACCATGTGATCATCTCAATAGATGCAGAGAAAGCTTTTGACAAAATTCAACACCAATTTATAATAAAAACCCTGCAGAAACTAGGCATAGAGGGAACTTTCCTTAACATAATGAAGGCCATATATGGGAAGCCCACAGTCAACATCATCCTCAATGGTAAAAAACTGAAAGCATTTCCACTAAGATCAGGAAGAAGACAAGGTTACCCACTCGCACCACTGTTATTCAACATAGTTTGGAAGATTTAGCCACAGCAGTGAGAGAAGAAAAGGAAATAAAAGGAATCCCAAGCGGAAAAGAAGAAGTAAAGCTGTCACTGTTTGCAGATGACATGATACTATACATAGAGAATCCGAAAGATGCTACCAGAAAATTACTGGAGCTAATCAATGAATTTGGTAAAGTAGCAAGATACAAAATTAATGCACAGAAATCTCTGCAATTCCTACATACTAATGATGAAAAATCTGAAAGTGAAATCAAGAAAACACTCCCATTTACCACTGCAACAAAAAGAATAAAATATCTAGGAATAAACCTACCTAAGGAGACAAAAGACCTGTATGCAGAAAATTATAAGACACTGATGAAAGAAATTAAAGATGATACAAATAGATGGAGAGATATACTATGTTCTTGGATTGGAACAATCAACATTGTGAAAATGACTCTACTACCCAAAGCAATCTATAGATTCAATTGAGTCCCTATCAAACCACCACTGGCATTTTTCACAGAACTAGAACAAAAAATGTCACAATTTGTTTGGAAACACAAAAGACCCTGAATAGCTAAAGCAATCTTGAGAACGAGAAAAGGAGCTGGAGGAATCAGGCTCCCTGACTTCAGACTATACTACAAAGGTACAGTAATCAAGACAGTATGGTACTGGCACACAAACAGAAAGATAGATCAATGGAACAGGATAGAACGCCCAGAGATAAACCCATGCACATATGGACACCTTATCTTTGATAAAGGTGGCAGGAATGTACAGTGGAGAAAGGACAGCCTCTTCAATAAGTGGTGCTGGGAAAACTGGACAGGTACATGTAAAAGTATGAGATTAAATCACTCCCTAACACCATACACAAAAATAAGCTCAAAATGGATTAAAGACCTAAATGTAAGGCCAGAAACTATCAAACTCTTAGAACAAAACATAGGCAGGACACTCTACACATAAATCACAGCAAGATCCTTTCTGACCTACCTCCTAGAGTAACGGAAATAAAAACAAAAATAAACAAATGGGACCTAATGAAACTTCAAAGCTTTTGCACAGCAAAGGAAACCATAAACAAGATCAAAAGACAACCCTCAGAATGGGAGAAAATATTTGCAAATGAAGCAACTGACAAAGGATTAATCTCCAAAATTTACAAGCAGCTCAGGCAGCTCAATAACAAAAAAACAAACAACCCAATCCAAAAATGGGCAGAAGACCTAAATAGACATTTCTCCAAAGAAGATATACAGGCTGCCAACAAACACATGAAAGAATGCTCAACATCATTAATCATTAGAGAAATGCAAATCAAAACTACAATGAGATATCATCTCACACCTGTCAGAATGGCATCATCAGAAAATCTAGAAACAATAAATGCTGGAGAGGGTGTAGAGAAAAGGGAACAGTCTTGCACTGCTGGTGGGAATGTGAATTGGTTCAGCCACTATGGAGAACAGTATGGAGGTTCCTTAAAAAACTACAAATAGAACTACCATATGACCCAGCAATCTCACTACTGGGCATATACCCTGAGAAAACCAAAATTCAAAAAGATTCATGTACCAAAATGTTCATTGCAGCTCTATTTACAATAGCCCGGAGATGGAAACAACCTAAGTGCCCATCATTTGCTGAATGGATAAAGATGTGGCACATATATACAATGGAATATTACTCAGCCATAAAAAGAAACGAAATTGAGCTATTTGTAATGAGGTGGATAGATCTAGAGTCTGTCATACAGAGTGAAGTAAGTCAGAAAGAAAAAAGACAAATACCGTATGCTAACACATATATATGGAATTTAAGAAAATAATATGTCATGAAGAACCTAGGGGTAAGACAGGAATAAAGACGCAGACCTACTGGAGAACGCACTTGAGGATATGGGGAGGGGGAAGTGTGAGCTGTGACAGGGTGAGAGAGAGTCATGGACATATACACACTAACAAACGTAAGGTAGATAGCTAGTGGGAGCAGCCGCATGGCACAGGGATATTGGCTCTGTGCTTTGTGACAGCCTGGAGGGGTGGGATTGGGAGGGTGGGAGGGAGGGAGACGCAAGAGGGAAGACATATGGGAACATATGTATATGTATAACTGATTCACTTTGTTATAAAGGAGGAACTAACACACCATTGTAAAGCAATTATACCCCAATAAAGATGTTAAAAAATAATAATAATAAAATAAAAAAATTGAAAAAAATAAAAATAAAAGAAAGAAAAAGAGAAAGGTGAAAGAAGACAGAATAACAGAAAAACAACATAGAAGTAGAAATATAAAAAATAAAATAGAAATTATGTTAAAAAAAAGACAAAACCCCAGAGAAATGGTAAAAACAAAACAAACAAACAAAAACTGAAACAAAGAAACATGCATGCAAAAGCAACAGACCGAAATAAAACAAAACACGAGTGGCCATGACTTTTTAAATACAACACCAAAAGCATAATTTATAAATAAAAAAATGTGATAAGTTGGACTTTATTTAACTTAAAAACTTCTGTTTTGCCAAAGGCATTGTTAAAAGAAAAAAAAAAGCCACAGAGATGGGGAAAACATTTGCAAAACACATATCAGGTAAATAACTGGTATCCAAAGTATACAACAAACTCTTAAAATTCAACAACAGCAGTGTAACAATCCAATTAGAAAATGAGCAAAAGATCTGAAGCAATATTGGTTCGTCAGTTGTAAACAATATGTTACACTAACACAAGATATTAATAATAGGGTAAATTGGTGGCAGAATTCTGTACTTTTCATTCAGTTTTCCTGTAAAACTAATACTGCTCAAAAATATTTTATTAATTTAAAATTTTGCAATCAATTATGTCAATGACTGCTGATCAATTGGCAAGTTGTGGACTTACTTCTCTACAATTATTATATGATACATATAACATCAATTTCATTATTAACAATTATAAAAAGTCATCTGTATCTGAGATTACTAATTGCTTATTAATAAGTACAGAAAATAAAGCCCATATATTGTAGGGGTCTGTTAACTTATATACATTTTGTCCTCAGTGTTTGAGGAACTATATGATACTTGAAAATTATTAGATATTTTCATTTTTCCCCCTTTTTTAGATTAATATATGTTTACCAATTATTTGTCTCTGTTAGGTACTCTGAGGATATATTTAGATATTTTTATATTCTAGACAGTGTTTCTCAAAATAGTCCATTCCTCACAGGTGGACCATGAAGACCAATTAAATAATCCAGAACTTAATATCAAAATTATTTTCCCATATTTACAATAAAATGATGCAGTTTCATAGATTGTAAACTTTTCATATGACTGAAATGTCATATTCGATACTAAATTTAGCATTTCAACAAAAATTATCTACCCTTCAATTTCTATATTTATATATTTAGTAAGAAGGATTTGCCATGAAGGACTTGCCATGAATGACTTGACAATATTTTAAATCGACTACTGAATATGTTGTCAGTAGGTAGTTGAAGTCTCCACTAGTTTGGGAAGTTCCCACTATAGTTGTCATTAGTGTCTTCTTGAATTGGTCATGTTTGTCAATTTCTAATTTTTTTATGTTAACATTCTTATTGAATTATGAAGGCTTTACTTTTCTTCTTATGTCATTGTGCTTATACTACTTTGATTAACATTTTTAAAAACCTTCTCCACTTCTTTGTTACCTAACTTGTTTCCCGTATAAAGTGGCAACAGCATGGCTGGACCTTGAGATTCACTCTTGTAGACCTCCTTTGACTATTCTCAATTTATTAGCCACAACTCAAATTTAATTTAATCTTTGGAACTTCTCATTTAAAAACATCTTAATCATGTTTTTTTCTGCATAATAGTGCAATAAGACATAATATAATCTTAATTTTCTTCAGTAGGCTAACTTCTGTGTTTTAATCAAAGGTATCATAAACCCCTTAGGAAATTTTATTTTTATTACATATTCAATGATCCTACTCTTCTTTAAAATTGTTTATTTTGCTAATGTCTTTCCACATTGCTTATAAATACAATTCTGGCACTGACTTTCTCCTTTATTCACTCTGCCCCACCCCAGGTAATTTGGGGTGATTAAACTAACTGGTAAGATTGAAAAGAATAATTATCTTCAAATTATTTTCTGCTTGGAATTTTACTACTCTTATGCTCTTCCTTAACACATATCAGGAAAGTCTTAGTCCATTACTGCCTGTCACTGCCTGGGTAAATCTCTTATTCTGAGGTTCAGTTGTTTGCCTATCTGGATTTTATTCTAAAATGCATCCACCATTTTGGGATTTCTCAGCTATAAAAGGTGATGTTTTGTTTCTTAAGTAACAATGTCTATATTTCTCAATTTGTTCAAAAATGGGCAGGTCAATATACATGTAATTTATTGGGCTTTACACAGAGTCCTCAGAAAGGTCTCCCTGATGAAGCAAAATTATTTTTCCTAAGAAAAATATTCCTCCATTTTGAAGTTAATGTAACAATCCCCCATCTTTCATCAGAATTTAATATTAGAATAACAGTTTTGACATCCAAGGAATTCAGTGTTTTTCCAGGGTAAAACTGGTAAATGATCTGATACTGTATATCTAGTGGTAAGCAGTGTTCACAGATGGGAGCTGGTTAAGATTCATTTATCCCTAGCTGAAGAGCGTCTTATAAATTGGATCATGGCACTTGACTATTTTAGATTTTATTTGAGCATGCTAATTTTATTCATAATCTTGTTGAAAATACTACCCCTAGCTATAAAAGTGTTTTCTTAGCACTTTTTATTTAATTTTTCCAAATACTCTAATACAGCATTTTCTTTTCCACTACAAGGGGAAACAGAAAATTTTTACTTGTATTTGACAATTATCAGAATGTTTTCAAATAATGATCTACTTTAAAGAGTAATAACAAGAACTAATGGATGTCAGCACATTCTCTATTCTAGGATCCAGAAGAAACTATCAAGTTTATGCCAAAAGAAAAATAAATACTGGTACTGGTATTTCAGAATAGAAGAGGACTTAAATATTTAACAATATAACATGTGTCTCTTTTATTGTAACTCTTGATGAGAGTAATTTACCTCTGATGTACATTGACAGTCATCTAATTTTCTTTTGTTTGCTTTTTGTTTATCTGTACAGATGAGAATCAACTTGTAGGATCAAGTGAACATCTTTGATGAAAGAATATGCCTAATTAGATTAAAGGTATAGCAAACTGCTGTTCAGACAACATTTCCATTAACTTCTTATCATATTCAGTAATGGGAAAATTTCCAGCAATGGTCTCTATCCATGAAACATTAAAAATAGGAGCTTACAAAACCAATTCTTGAACACTATCAATTATTATCAAATTATCTCTTTTAACTATGAGATGACAGGTCCCAGGTATGTGCCTTTAAAACTAGTGAAGGAAGGCATTGCCTGTGTGGGTAACGCTGTTGATCCCTCAAGAAAGTCTTAGAGCACAGATAACTCCTTCTACAACTGTGTTCACTTACTTTATTTCTTTGCTCTTCTTCATCAATCTCTTCATCTCCTCCAGATATACCAGCTTTGCCAACCTGCTTGCATTTTCCCTGGAATGTTTCACCTTCATTGCTCCCATGTAAGTGCTATTAACTCAATAGGAGGTCATCTGATAGATATCATATAATATGGCAATTATATTTTTTACCCTTTTGGGTCAACTCTCCTCATAGAAAAATTGCCTGACTAAAAGTTGAATCTGGAATTTTCTGATATCAGTTTATGGTGGTTCTTTAGTTCGTGTATATATTACTACAGATAGGCCTCTTTTGTAGAATATATATGCACCTTGAAAATAGTGTGTAGTTTGTGTAATGTTACATATCTTCCAGCTGCACACAAAGATCTTAAGACTCCCATTAGTGAATGCTTTTGCACAGTTAATACCCTTCTATTATGGGAAAAAATCTCCAATTTTCCTCTTATAATCTCTAAATTTAGATACTTGAATATGAGAATTCCTGAGAAGTACTATGTTGTGTTTCAATGTTCACAAGAGAAAATACTAGAATTCTGAGCAATTTAGGGTAAATTCTGAATATAGATCTCTATTTCATAGTTGATTGAAGCACTGATATAGCCACTATAGTTCTGAATAGCTCTTAGGATGGATTTTAAAACTATTTGCCATAAAATAAATTCACAAATAATAGTAGAGTCTAGCAATACCCTCAAAGAGCTTTTCTTTCAATAGCACTTAAAACTTGCAGGTGAGCATACTGTTAGTCTCTGTTCTATGCCCAATTCCATCTAGCGAAACAAATATTCATTTTTCTAAAGCTCTGGGCTCTGAGATGGCAAATCCAGCAGAGAAACTGACTCTCAGTAGGGATACCTGTAACTACAAAGAGCAAGACAATATTTTCCATGAATCAGATCTGACAAAATTACATTTGGAGATCCTGCAAAGTCAGTGTGTAAGATAAGTCAAATTAAATCTTTAGAGCTTTGTTGCTATTTTCCAGCTCACATCATTTTTTTTAATTTGTTACCTAGTGTCTAGTTATACTTTTCTCTTGGTACACGTAGTATGAACTCTATAAATACTGTTGATTAAAGTCAGTCCCTACTCCTTGTCTTGAACCATGACAAATTCAGTTCTAATCTATAATTTCTCTCCCTCTTTACTCTGATAAATTATTCCTGTCATAAGCTTTTTATTTTCTGGAAGCTTAATAATCTCCAACCCAGCCTTCACTATTTTGTTAGTGACACTCCTCATCAGCCCTAATTACTCTCCCCCACACTTGGCTGACTGATCTTCTCATTTCATTATTCTTTTAGTCTCATTCATTTCACCTAGGCCTTAAATAGAAACATTTTTTCATATCCTGGGAAGGATTTATAGGTTATTTTAGATGTCCCTACATATTTCTCAGTTTAATAATAATTATGCCCTACAAGGAAATTAGACTATGCACTGCAAGAGCACCACAGTGAGCCTAGTGTCTACCATAGTGTCGTCATAAGACTTCATTAAATTACCCATTCATTCACTCACTCATTTACTCCTCCTGCTTTCAGACATTTACTGAGCAACTACTACTTGTGAGTCATGCTGATGAGTGCTCCAGGGAATGTATAAATGACTAGAATACCATTTTTTTTCTCTCTAGTAGCTCAATCTTAAAGAGACAGACATGTCCACAAATAACTACAGTATATCAAATTCTATAATAGAGGTTTGAAAGAGCTCCGTGGCAAGATAAACGTTCACCCTTTGAAGAATTGAGAGAAGACATCTCAAAGGAAATGATATTTAGTTTGGCTGACAGATCAGAATTAGATTCAATACATAAAAATTGGGAAAGGGCTTCCCAGGAAAAAAAATATCATGTGCAAAGAGTAGGGTATTAAAGAATATGACTTTTTCAGGGAACAGGAAAAAATTATTGGTAGCTGGAGCATGAAGTGCAAAAGAGGTAATAATTGGAGATAGGGCAAATAAGTCAGATTTTGGCATTATTGCAGAAGGTATTATATGTCACAGAATAAAGTTAAACTTTTTGCTATACATTATAGATAGGCAATACAAGTCAGTTTGTTGTTCATTTTCTGAAAAAAAAAAGACTCTGAAGTCTGTTACAAAGGATAATTTAAATGAAGAAAATATATTTTTCTAGAAAAAAATGACAAAATAATTCTGATCTTTCTTGAGCAGAATGATTATTGGCAAATGCTAAATTCCAAATACTGTCCTCATAATAAATTTATAATGTAAAGAAAAATAATCGTTCTTAGGCAGCAACAGGGAATTTTGGTTATAAACCATCACCATGAAGAAAATGTGAGCAGAAGTAGAAAAGAGGGAAAGTGGCATCCAGGGATTGAAAGCAACTCTTTTGCTCCATTCCTGTTTGCCTATTTCTGTTCCACTCTAACCTTAAAAGAACCTAATTATGGGAATGAGATCACTAAACAATTGAAACTAACTCCTGACTTATGCTCTCCTGAATGCACACCATGCCTTGTCTAATCTGTTGATTCTTTTCCTAGATAAGTAGAAGTAAGAATGAAGATTTAAGCAGTTAAAACATGACTCTCTGTCTACCCCAAAAATCCCCTTTAGCAATCCTGCAGGCAGATCACACAGGCAAGGTAACATCTGAAGAAGGAGTCAGCCAGTCTGCACTTAATGGAGAATGATGCAGAAACCAAGGCCCTGCCTCGATGATTCACTGAGATTCTTGCCCCTCTTTTTTCTCCTTAAAAACTGTCAGAAAAAAAAAGAAAGAAAAAAAACTGTCAGGGCTGAGCAGAAACTCTGGAGTTGGTCTCTGGACACAAGTTCACCTTCTCGTCAGATTGCTGACTTTTCTGATTAAAGCACCTTTCTTTTCTACTGACACTTGACTCTTGAATTATTAGCTTATAAGCAGTGAACAACCAAGCCTAGGTTTTGTTTCAGGATAATGGATGCAATGATAGAAGAAAAGAGAGAAAGACCAAATGATCAAAGGAGATGCAACTATTGCTCATGTCTTGATCCTCACTTTTATTCTATCCTTGACTGTTGAATGTTTCTCAGGAAGACTCAGGTATTTCATATTGCTAGGGCAACAGCCAAAAGATGTTTAAGAATATCCTTTCTTCTCCCTTTTTTACCTAATGTGATCCTACCAACAACATGCGTATTTTTTATATATATTTTAATAAGTGCTTCTAATAATTATTATTACTATTATTACCAATATTTACTGAAGTACCACTACATGCCATGCGATCTGCTAAGTACTTACATTATTTCAGTTAATTCTAATAATCACACAACAAATTAGTTTTCATTCACGTTTTATTCTTATCTAATTTGTTACCAAGTGCTCTGGGTAAAATCTTAGACAAGCCTATTGACTTTCACTCTTCTTTCCACTCATACTGTCATTTTCATTGTATGAGCGCTCATATTTTTTCTTATAAACTACTACAACAACTTTATAAATGGTCTTTCTTCTACCAGTTATTTTTTGTTCCAGTATATTTTTCATACAATATTTTTCATATTCTTGTAACAAAAACTGACCACTCTTTTAATAGACCTATATTAACAAGCATATAACTAAGCACTTCCAGCCCGTGTCAATAACAATGAAGATACTGACCTTCACAAACATAATTTCTCTGTTTCTGTAACTCTAAAAAGTTGATGTAAGATACTGCAATGTTTTCTTTTTTTCTGTTTCAGTGATCTCTTTATTCACAGATCGTTATATTATATAGACAACATGCATAATGTTACATAAATCTGAACATACTTTTTTCTAATATCTTTATTGGAGTATAATTACTTTACAATGGTGTGTAAGTTTCTGATATATAACAAAGTGAATCAACTATACATATACATATATCTCGATGTCTCTTCCCTCTTGCATATCCCTCCCTCCCACACTCCATATCCCAGACCTCTAGGTGGTCACAAAGCACCGAGCTGATCTCCCCGTGCTATGTGGCTGCCTCCTACCAGCTACCCACTTCACGTTTGGTAGTGGATATATGTCCATACCACTCCCCAACCTCGCCCCAACCTACCCTTCCCCCTCCCCATATACTCAAGTCCCCTCTCTAGTAGGTCTGTGTCTTTATTCCTGACCTGGCCCTATGTTCTTCATGACAGTTTTTTTTCCCTTAGATTCCATATATATGTATTAGCATATGGTATTTCTTTTCTCCTTCTGACTTACTTCACTCTGTATGACAGACTCTACGTCCATCCACCTCACTACAAATAACTCAATTTCATTTCTTTTTATGGCTGAGTAATATTCTATTGTATATATGTGCCACATCTTCTTTATCCATTCATCAGTTGATGGACACTTATGTTGCTTCCATGTCCTGGCTATTTCAAATAGAACTGCAATGAATATTTTGGTACATGACTCTTTTTGAATTATGGTTTTCTCAGGGTATATGCCCAGTAATGGGATTGTTGTGTCGAATGGTAGTTCTATTGTTACATTTTTAATGAACATCCATACTGTCCTCCATAGAGGCTGCATCAATTTACATTCGCACCAACAGTGCAAGAGGGTTCCCTTTTCTCCACACCCTCTCCAGCATTTACAGTTTCTAGATTGTTTGATCATGGTCATTCTGAGAGGTGTGAGACAATATCTCACTGTAGATTTGATTTGCATTTCTCTAATGATTAATGATGTTGCGCATTCTTTCATGCGTTTGTTGGCAATCTATATATCTTCTTTGGAGAAATGTCTATTTAGTTTTTCTACCCATTTTTGGATTGGGTTGTTACTTTTTTGTTATTGAGCTGCATGAGCTGCTTGTAAAGTTTGGAGATTAATCCTTTGTCAGTTGCTTAATTTGCAAATATTTTCTCCCATTTTGAGGGTTGTCTTTTCCTTTGTTTATGGTTTCCTTTGCTGTACAAAAGCTTTTAAGTTTCATTAGGTCCCATTTGTTTATTTTTATTTCCATTTCTCGAGGAGGTGGGTCAAAAAGGATCTTGTGATTTATGTCATAGAGTGTTCTGACTATATTTTCCTCTAAGAGTTTGATAGTGTCTTGCCTTACATTTAGATCTTTAATCCATTTTGAGTTTATTTATGTGTATGGTGTTAGGGAGTGTTCTAATTTCATTCTTTTACATGTAGCTGACCAGTTTTCCCAGAACCACTTATTGAAGAGGCTGTCTTTTCTTCACAGTATAATCTTGCCACCTTTATCAAAGATAAGTTGACCATATGTGCGTGGGTTTACTCTGGGATTTCTATCCTGTTCCATTGATCTATATTTCTGTTTTTGTACCAATACCATAATGTCTTGATCACTGGATCTTTGTAGTATAGTCTGAAGTCAGGGAGCTGGATTTTACCAGCTCAGTTTTTCTTTCTCAAGATAGCTTTGGCTATTAGAGGTCTTCTGCATTTCCACACAAATTCTGAGATTTTTTGATCTAGTTCTGTGAAAAATGCCATTGGTAGTTTGATAGGGATTGAATTCAATCTGTAGATTGCTTTGGGTAGTATAGTCATTTTCACAATGTTGATTCTTTCAAACCAAGGACATGGTACATCTCTCCATTTATTTGTATCATCTTTAATTTATTTCATCAGTGTCTTATAATTTTCTGCATATAGGTCTTTTGTCTCCTTAGATAGGTTTATTCCTATATATATTTTTTTCTTTTTGTTGCAATGGTAAATGGGAGTGTTTCCTTAATTTCACTTTCAGATTTTTCTTTCTTAGTGTATAGGAATGCCAGATATTTCTGTGCATTAATTTTCTATCCTGCTACTTTACCAAATTCATTGATTAGCTCCAGTAGTTTTCTGTTCATATCTTTAGGATTCGTTATGTAGAATATCATGTCATCTGCAAACAGTGACAGCTTTACTTCTTCTTTTCCGATTTGGATTCCTTTTATTTCTTTTTCTTCTCTGATTGCTGTGGCTAAAACTTCCAAAACTATCTTGAATAATAGTGATGAGAATGGGCAACCTTTATTTGTTCCTGATCTTATTGGAACTGGTTTCAGTTTTTCACCATTGAGGACGATGTTGTCTGTAGGTTAGTCATATATGGCCTTTATTATGTTAACGAAAGTTCCCTTTATGCCTACTTTCTGGAGGAGTTTTATCATAAATGGGTGTTGAATTTTGTTGAAAGCTATCTCTGCATCTATTGAGATAATCATATGGTTTTTCACCATCAATTTGTTAATATGGTGTATCACATTGATTCATTTGCATATATTGAAGAATCCTTGCATTCCTGGGATAAACCCCACTTGATCATGGTGTATGATCCTTTTAATGTGCTGTTGGATTATGTTTGCTAGTATTTTGTTGAGGATTTCTACATCTATGTTCATCAGTGATATTGGCCTGTAGTTTTCTTGCTTTCTGACATCTTTTTCTTGTTTTGGTATCAGGATGATGGTGACTTCGTAGAATGAGTTTGGGAGTATTCCTCCCTCTGCTATATTTTGTAAGAATTTGAGATGGGTAGGTGTTAGCTGTTCTCTAAATGTCTGATAGAATTCGCCTGTGAAGCCATCTGGTCCTGGGCTTTTGTTTGTTGGAAGATTTTTAATCACAGTTTCAATTTCAGTACTTGTGATTGCTCTGTTCATATTTTCTATTTCTTCCTCTTTCAGTCTCTGAAGGTGGTGCATTTCTAAGAATTTGTCCATTTCTTCCAGGTTGTCCATTTTATTGGCATATGGTTCTTGTAGTAATCTCTCATAATCCTTTGTATTTCTGCAGTGTCAGTTGTTACTTCTCCTTTTTCATTTCTAATTCTATTGATTTGAGTCTTCTCCCTTTTTTCCCTAATGAGTCTGGCTAATGTTGTATCAATTTTTTTTATCTTCTCAAAGAATAAGCTTTTGGTTTATTGATCTTTGCTATTGTTTCCTTCGTTTCTTTTCATTTGTTCCTGATCTGATCTTTATGATCTATTTCCTTCTCCTAACTTTGGTGTCTTTTGGTTCTTCTTTCCCTAATTGCTTTAGGTGTAAGGTTAGGTTGTTTATTTGAGATGTTTCTTGTTTCTTAAGGTAAGATTGTATTTCTATAAGCTTCCCTCTTAGAACAGCTTTTGCTGTATCCTATAGGTTTTGGGTCGTCATGTTTTCATTGTCATTTTTTTCGAGGTATTTTTTTTATTTCCTCTTTTATTTCTTCAGTGATCTATTGGTTATTCAGTAGTGTATTGTTTATCCTCTATGTGTTTGTATTTTTTCCAGAATTTTTTTCCTATAATTAATATCTAGTCTCATAGTGTTCTGATTGGAAAATATACTTGATAAAATTTCAATTTTCTTAAATTTACCAAGGCTTGATTTGTGACTCAAGATATGATCTATCCTGGAGAATGTTCCATGAATACTTGAGAAGAATGTGTATTCTGTTGTTTTTGGAGGGAATGACCTATAAATATCAAGTAAGTCCATCTTGTTTAATGTATCATTTAAAGCTTGTGTTTCCTTATTGATTTTCAGTTTGGATGATTTGTCCATTGGTGAAAGTGGGGTGTTAAAGTCCCCTACTATGAATGTGTTGCTCTTGATTTCCCCTTTTATGGTTGCTAGTATTTGCCTTATGTATAGAGGTGCTCCTTTGTTGGGTTCATAAATATTTATACTTTTTATATCTTCTTCTTGGATTGATCCCTTGATCACTATGTAGTGTCCTACTTTGTCTCTTGTAATAGTCTGTTTTTTCTTGTTTTTTTTGTGTTTTTTTTGTGGTACGTGGGCGCCTCACTCTTGTGGCTTCTCCCATTGTGGAGCACAGGTTCTGGACACACAGGCTCAGCATCCATGGCTCGTGGGATCTTCCTGGACCAGGGCAAAAACCGGTGTCCCCTGCATTAGCAAGCAGACTCTCGACTTCACCACCAGGGAAGCCCAGTCTGTGTTTTAAAGTCTATTTTGTCTGATAGGAGAATTGCTACTCCAGCTTTCTTTTGATTTTCATTTGCATGGAATATATTTTTCCATCCTCTCACTTTCAGTCTGTATGTGTCCCTAGGTCTGAAGTGGGTCTCTTGTACACAGAATATATATGGGTCTTGCTTTTATATCCATTCAGCCAGTCTATGTCTTTTGTTTGGAGCATTTAATCCATTTGCATTTAAGGTAATTATCAATATGTATGTTCGTATTATCATATTCTTAATTGTTTTGGGTTTGTTATTGTATGTCTTTTCCTACTCTTGTGTTTCCTGCCTAGTGAAGTTCCTTTAGCATTTGTTGTAAAGCTGGTTTGGTGGTGCTGAATTCTCCTAGCTTTTGCTTGTCTCTAAAGATTTTAATTTCTCTGTCAAATCTGAATGAGATCCTTGCTGTGTACAGTAATCTTGGTTGTAGATTTTTCTCCCTCATCACTTTAAACATGTCCTGCCACTCCCTTCTGGCTTGAAGAGTTTCTGCTGAAAGATCAGCTGTTAACCTTATGGGGATCCCCTTGTGTGTTATGTTTTGTTTTTCCCTTGCATCTTTTAATATATTTTCTTTGTATTTAATTTTTCATAGTTTGACTAAATTTTTGACTAATTTTTCATAGTTTGTCATGTTTCCTCTTCGATTTAGCTTATATTGTACTCTCTGTTTCCTGGACTTGATTAACTCTTCTTTTCCCATATTTGGGACCTTTTCAACTATAATCACTTCAAATATTTTCTCAGTCACTTTCTTTTTCTCTTTTTCTTCTGGCACCCCTGTAATTCGAATGTTGGTGCATTTAATGTTGACCCAGAGGTCTCTGAGACTGTCCTCTATTCTTTTCATTCTTTTTTCTTTATTCTGCTCTACAGTAGTTATTTCCACTCTTTTATCTTCCAGGTCACTTATCGGTTCTTTTGCCTCAGTTATTCTGCTATTGATCCCTTCTAGAGAATTTTTAATTTCATTTATTGCGTGTTCATCACTATCTGTTTGCTCTTTAGTTCTTCTAGGTCCTTGTTAAACATTTCTTATATTTTCTCCTTTCTATTCCCAAGATTTTGGATCATCTTTACTATCATTATTCTGAATTGTTTTTCAGGTAGACTGCCTATTTCCTCTTCATTTGTTAGGTCTGGTGGATTTTTGCCTTGCTCCATCATCTCCTGTGTGTTTCTCTGTCTTCTAATTTTGCTTAACTTACTGTGTTGGGGTGCCCTTTTCACAGGCTGCAGGTTCGTAGTTCTTGTTGTTTTTGGTGTCTGTTCCCACTGGTTAAGGTTGGTTCAGTGGGTTGCATAGGCTTCCTGGTAGAGGGGACTAGTGCCCGTGTTCTGTTGAATGAGGCTGGATCTTGTCTTTCTGGTGGGTAGGTCCACGCCTGGTGGTGTGTTTTGAGGTTTCTGTGTCCTTATTATGATTTTAGGCCACCTCTCTGCTAATGACTGGAGTCGGGTTCCTGTCTTGCTCGTTGTTTGGCATAGTATGTCCAGCTCTGTAGCTTGCTGGTCATTCAGTGGAGCTGGGTCTTGGCATTGAGATGGAGATCTCTGGGAGATTTTCACCATTTGATATTACTTGGAGCTGGGATGTCTCTTGTGCACCAGTGTCCTGAACTTGGCAATCCCACCTCAGAGGCACAGCCTTGACACCTGGCTGGAGCACCAGGAGCCTGTCATCCTCATGAAAAAACAGAAAAATGGAAAAAAAATATATATATATATATATATATATCGTTGCTCACAAAGTTCACTTCCTCAATTTTAGATGATTTGTTGTCTATTTAGGTATTCCACAGATAAAGGGTACATCAAATTGACTGTGGAGGTTTAATCTGCTGCTCCTGAGGCTGCTGGGAAAAATTTCCCTTTCTCTTCTTTGTTCACACAGCTCCTGGTGTTCAGCTTTGGATTTCACCCTGCGTCTGCCTATAGGTAGCCTGAGGGCATCTGTTCTTTTCTCAGACAGGACGGGGTTAAAGGAGTAGTTGATTCAGAGGCTCTGGCTCCCTCAGGCCAAGGGGAGGGAATGGTCCGGAGTGCAGGGTGAGGTTGTGGTGGCAGAGGCAGGCGTGACCTTTTACCAGCCTGAGGCATGCTGTTTGTTCTCCCAAGGAAGTTGTCCCTGGATCACGGGACCCTGGCAGTGGTGGGCTGCTCAGGCTCTCAGGAGGGGAAGTGTGGATAGTGACCTTTGCTTGCACACAGGCTTCTCCATGGCTGCAGCAGCAACCTTAGGGTCTCATGCTTGTGTCTGGCGTCCGCGTTGAGAGCCGTGGCTCACACCCATCTCTGGAGGTCCTTTAAGCATCCCTCTTAAAGCAGGTCCTTTAATCCCCTCTCCTCTCTCACCAGTAAACAGAGAGGCAAGAAAAGTTCTCTTGCTTCTTAGGCAATTCCAGACCTTTTCCTTGACTCCCTCCTGGCTATCCTTGGTGCATTAGCCCCCTTCAGGCTGTGTTCATGAAGCCAACCACAGTCCTCTCACTGGGGCCTGACCTCCGAAGCCTGAGCCTCAGCTCCCAGCCCCCACCCCTTCCAACGGGTGGTCCGACAAGCCTCTTGGACTGGTGAGTGCTGGTTTGCACCGGTCCTCTGTGCGGGAATCTCTCCACTTTGCCTTCTGCACCCCTGTTGCTGCGCTCTCCTCTGTGGCTCTGAAGCTTCCCCCTCCGCCTCCCACAGTCTCCACACACGAAAGGGCTTCCTAGTTTGTGGAAACCTTTCTGCCTTCACAGCTCCGTTCCACTGGTACAGGTCCTGTCCCTATTCTTTTGTCTCTGTTTTTCCTTTTTTCTTTTGCCCTACCCATGTATGTGGGGAGTTTCTTGCCTTTTGGGAGTTCTGAGGTCTTTTGTCAGCGTTCAGTAAGTGTTCTGTAGGAATTGTTCCACATATAGATATATTTCTGATGTATTTGTAGGTAGGAAGTTGATCTCCACATCTTACTCTTCTGCCATCTTGAAGCTCCTCCAGATATTGCAATCTTGAAGAATACCTATTACCCAGTATTTTTAGGAATACTCTGAGGAAAACTTACATTACAACTCACAAATATTTTATTCTCATGCAGTATTTACTGTTTTGCCAGGTTATGCTGTTGTAGCAAACAGTCTCTTAATTTTTCTTGTAGGCTTAGTTTCCTTGCAGAAGTCTCCTCCACACTGCCTGACTACTCTGTTAGTTTCTGAGATATGCCCAAAAACAAATGAACCCCCGAACAAGAAACCCCAACACATGAGTTGTTTTTCCATCATGTTATAATTGCAATGATAGAAGAAAAGAAAGAAAGACCAAATGATCAAAGGAGATGCAACTATTGCTCATGTCTTGATCTTCACTTTTATTCTATCCTTGACTGTTGAATGTTTCTCAGGAAGACTTGGGTATTTCATATTGCTAGGGCAACAGCCCAAAGATATTTAGGAATATCCTTACATCTCCCTTTTTTACCTAATGTGATCCTACCAACAAAATGTATAATTTTAATGTATAATTTAATTATAAGTATATCTAATAATAATTATTACTATTATTACCAATATTTGTTGAAGTACCACTACATGCCAGGTAATCTGCTAAGTACTTACATTATTTCAGTTAATTTTTAAAGGCATCTGCTACTTCAAATGTCAAAGCAACAACACAAAATTACAAGGAACATGAAAAGTCACAATAACATGTCATCACAAAAAGATAATGTCTCCAAAACCCAAGCTCAGAGTCACAAAATTTTGTGATCTGATAAAGAATTTAAAATAGCTGTTTTCAAGAAACTCAATGAGCTAAAGAAAACTCAGAAAGACAATTTAACAAAATTATGAAAACAAAATAAGCGTTCAAATGAGATATTTACCAAAGAAATAGAAATCATAACAAAGAACCAAGCAGGCACCCTGAAGCTGTAGAACAAATGAGTGAAATTAAAAAAAAAGAAAAATGTAGTAGAGACCATATGTGGTAGAGTAGAGCAAGTGAAAATAGAATAAGTGAGTTAGAGGATAGGAATTTTGAAATAAACCAATTACAGTAGAATGAAGAAAAATAAATGAAAAGAGTAAAGAAAACTTACATGACATATGGGAATACACCAAAAGAGGAAATATTAGATCAATTAATAATCCAGAATTACAAGAGTAAAAGAAGGGTGCAAAGAGTTTATTTAAAGAAATAATAGCTGAGAATTTCCCAAACCAGGGGAGAGACTTGGACATCCAAGTTTATAAAGCTAATATATTGCCTTATTATCTTAATGTTAAAAGACTTTCTCCAAGACATATTATAATGAAACACTCAAAAATCAAATATAAAGAAAGAATTTTAAAAGAGACAGAGAGAGAGAGAGAGAAACACATTATAACCTACAAGGGAACTCTCATTAGGCTATCAGCAGATTTCTCAGCAGAAAACTTACAGGGCAGAAAAGAGTGAATGACATATTTAAAGTGTTAAAAGAAAAAAAAATCTCCTCAGTAATACTTTATCCTTCAAAATTATCTTTCAGATTGAAGGAGAGTATGATCAGGTCTCATAAGATGGCTGCTCTCTTGCACTCTTGCCCCACCCGGCCTGCCTCACCCTTACATTATGTACATGTTTGACTACCATACCTAAGCTGAAAATTTAATCAGTAACTACCTGTGTGATAAGCCTGACCCCCAGCTTGTTCTAGCACTTGGACCAGAATGGATCCATCAACAGGTCATCAACAGGAAACAGTGACCCTCGCAACTGTTGCTAACCCAAAGAGCTGAAGGGGTTGTGTTCAGCAGTCACTCTGGCAACCAAAGAACATGATGACATGCCGCCTATAACTGGTAGCTTACTCCCCACCATGTAGCAAAGATTGCTGCTGTGTCTTGCATGACATCAGCCTTACACAGTGGAATGTTGCTCCAGGACCTTTACCTCTGACTTTTAAGATTCCCTTTCCAATAAATCACTGATGTCTCTAACATTGACTCCAGATTCCTTCTCGGGTCTAGTGGCCGGACAATTTCAAGCATTCCAAGACAGTGGGGCACAGCCTAACAAGGGGAAATAATGACTTTTCTAGACAAACAAAAGCTAAGAGAATTTATCACCACTAGAGTGCCCTTGCAAGAAATGTTAAAAGGAATTCTCCAGGTTGAAATGAAAATATGTTAACAGTGACATGAAAACATATGAAAGTATATACAACATACTGGTAAAGGTAAATACACAGTCAGAATTAGAAAGCTCTAAGTCTGTAATAGGATGGTGTGTTACCCACTTTACTATTGTATAAACATCAAAGGACAAGAATATTAAATACAATTATAGCTACTATAATTTGTTAATAATTACACAATAAAAAGAGGTAAAAATACAAAAGGAGGGAAGCTTTTGTAAATAATCAAAGTAAGTTTCTATCAGTTTTGTCTATTCTCACCACTATTATTCAACAAAGATTTTGAAGTCCTAGCCACAGCAATCAGAGAAGAAAAATAAATAAAATGACTACAAATTGGAAAAGAGGTAAAACTGTCACTGTTAGCAGATGACATGGTACTATACATAGATAATACTAAAGATGCCAACAGAAAATTTCTAGAGCTATTCAATAAATTTGGTAAAGTTGCAGGATACAAACTTAATGCACAGAAATGACTTGCATTCCTACACACTAACAATGAATGATCAGAAAGAGAAATTAAGGAAACAACCTCATTCACCACTGCAACAAAAAGAATAAAATACCTAGGAATAAGCCTACCTAAGGAGGTAAAAGATCTGTATACAGAAAACTATAAGACACTGATGAAATAAATCAAAAATGACACAAACAGATGGAGAGATACACCATGTTCTTCAATTGGAAGAATCAATAAGGTGAAAATGACTACACCACCCAAAGCAATCTACAGATTCAATGCAATCCCCATCAAATTACCACAGAATTTTGTGCAGAACTAGAACAAAAAATCTTAAAATTTATATGGAGACAAAAAAGACCCCAAATAACCAAAGAAATCTTGAGGGAAAAAAAATGGAGCTGGAGGAATCAGACTCCCTGATATTAGACTATACTACAAAGCTACAAAAATCAAGACAATATGATACTGGCACAGAAACAGAAATATAAATCAATGGAACAGGATAGAAATCTCAGAGATAAACCCATGCACCTCTGGTCAACTAATCTATGACAAAGGAGACAAAGATATACAATGGAGAAAAGACAGTCTCTTCAATAAGTCGTGCTGGGAAAACTGGACAGCTACATGTAAAAGAATAAAATTAGAAGACTCCCTAACACCATACACAAAAATAAACTCAAAATGGATTAAAGACCTAAATGTATGACTGGACACTATAAAAGTCTCAGAGGAAAACATAGGAAGAACACTCTTTGACAGAAATCACAGCAAGATCTTTTTTGACCTGCCTCCTAGAGTAATGGAAATAAAAGCAAAAATAAGCAAATGGGACCTAATGAAACTTAAAAGCTTTTGTACAGCAAAGGAAACCATGAACAAGACCAAAAGACAACCCTCAGAATGGGAGAAAATATTTACAGAAAAATCAATGGACAAAAGATTAATCTCCAAAATATATATACAGCTCATGCAGCTCAATATTTAAAAAAACAAACATCACAATCAAAAAATAGGAAGAAGACCTAAATATATATTTCTTTAAAGAAGAATTATAGATAGCCAGCAAACACATGAAAAGCTGCTGGACATCACTAATTATTAGAGAAATGCAAATCAAAACTACTATAAGGTATCACCTCACACCAGTTAGAATGGGCATCTACAAACAACAAAAGCTGGAGGGGATGTGGAGAAAAGGGAATCTTCTTGTACTTTTGGTGGGAATGTAAATTGATACAGCCACTATGGAGAACAGTATGGAGGTTCCTTAAAAATACTAAAAATAGAATTACCATATGACTCAACAATCCCACTACTGGGTATATACCCAGAGTAAACCATAATTCAAAAAGACACATGCACCCCAATGTTCATTGCAGCACTATTTACAATAACCAGGGCATGGAAGCAACCTAAATGCCCATCAACAGACAAATGGATAAAGATGTGGTACATATATACAATGGAATATTACTCAGCCATAAAACGGACTGAAATTGGGTCATTCGTAGAAACTTGGATGGACCTAGAGAGTGTCATACAGAGTGAAGTATGTCAGAAAGAGAAAAACAAATATCATATATTAATGCATATATGTGGAATCTGGAAAAATGGTACAGATGAACCAGTTTGCAAGGCAGAAATAGAGACACAGATGTAGAGAACAAACATACGGACACCAAGGGGGGAAAGTTGGGTGGGGCTGGCTGGTCTGATGAATTGGGAGATTAGGATTGACATATATACACTAATATGTATACAATAGATAACTAATAAGAACATGCTGTATAAAAAATAAATAAAATTTAAAAAAAGTTTCTACCAGCTTAAAATGAACTATATTGTCTATAGTATGTCCTTATGTAAGCGTCATGGTAACTACAAAGCAAAGCCTAGAATATGTGCACAAAGGATAAGAAAAGAGTATACTACTATGGAAAATCACCAATTTACAAAGGTAGGTAGAAACAGAGGGAAAAAGAAACAATGGGAATACAAAACAACCAGACACAATTAATAAGATTGCATTAGTAAATCCTTATATATCAATGATAACTCTAAATAAAGGTGTATTGAATTCACCAATCAAATAGTACAGAGTGGCCGGCTGGATTAAAAAAACACACTATCCAACTATATGCTGCCTGTTAGAGACTCACATCAGGTTTAAGGGCACTCATAGGCTTAAAGTTAAGGTGTTGAAAAACATATCCCATGCAAGTGAAAACCTTTTAGAACGCAGAGATAGCTATACTTATTTCAGAAAAAAAGTAGACTTTAAGACAAAAACAGTAACCAGAGACAAAGAAGGTCAGTATATAATGACAAACGTGTCAATTCATCAAGAAGATATAACAATCATAATTATAAACACATCCAACATAGGCGCATCTAAATATATTAAGCAAACACTAACCAGTCTGAAGGGAGCAACAGACAATAATACATTAACAGTAGGGAACTTCATTACCCCATGTTCAGTAATGGATAGATCATCCAGGTGGAAAATCAAAATGGAAACATTGGACTTGGAGCATACATTAGACCAAATGGACCTAACAGACATTTGTAGAACATTCCATCTTACAGAAGCAGAATACACATTCTTCTCAAGTGATTACAGAACATTATTCAGAACAGAACATATACTGGGGTAAAAAAAAGTCTTAGAAAATTGAAAAATATTGAAATTATATCAAGTACTCTTCCAACCACAATGGTATGAAACCAGAAATCAACAAGAGGAAAGCTGGAAAATATACAAATATTTGGAAATTAAACAATACCCTCCTGAAAAACCAATGAGTCAAGGTAGAAATCAAAAGGTAAATTTAAGAAATCTTGGAACAAATGAAAATGGAAAAACATACTAAAACTTATAAGATGCTGCAAAGTCAGTTCTGAGAAGGAAGTTTATAATCATAAATGCATATATTAAAAAAAACTCAAATAAACAATTTAACTTTACATTTCAGAAGAACAAATTAAGTCCAAGTTAGCAGAAGGAAGGGATAACAAAGATTACAACAGAAATAAATAAAATAGAGATCAGAAATAAAATAGAAAAAAATGAAAAACTAAGATCTGTTTTTTCAAAAAGATAAATAAAATTCACATTGGCTAGAGTAATTGAGAAAAAGAGAGAGAAGATGCAAATAAATAAAATCAGAAATGAAAAAGGAGACATTACAACTACAGAAATAAAAAGGATCATAAGAGATTACTATTAACAATGAATATATGTCAAAAATTTAATAACCAAAGAAATGGACAAATTCCTAGAAACATACAACTTACCAAGACTGAATCAGAAAGAAACAGAAAATCTAAAGAGACCAATAATGAGTAAGGAGATTGAGCCCTTAATCAAAAAACTCAAACACAGAAAAGCCCAAGACCAACTGGCTTCAAAGGTAAATCCTATTACATATTTAAAGAAAAATCAATGCCAACGTTTCTCCAACTCTTCCAAACAATTGAAAAAGAGCAACCACTTCCAAGCTCATTTTACAAGGCTAGCATTACTCTGATACCAAAGTCAGATAAAGACACTACAAGAAATGAAAACTATAGACCAATATCCCTGATGAATATAAATACAAAATTCTCAACGAAATATTAGCAAATTGAATTCAAGAACACATTAAAAGGATTATACCCCATGACCAAGTAGGGTTTTATCCCTGGGATGCATAAATTGTTCAACATATGTGAATCAATAAAGTTGATACACCACATTAATAGTATAAACAATACAAATTAAATGATCAGCTCAATAAACACACAAAAAAATGCATTTGACAAAATACAACAACGTTTCATGACAAAATCCCTCAACAAATTGGGTATAGAAGGAACATATTTCAACATAATAAGTCCACATATGGAAAACCCACAGTTAACATTATACTCAATGGTGAAAAGCTGAAAGCTTCTCCTTTAAGATCAAAAACAAGACAAGGGTGTCCACTCTCACCAATCCTATTCAACATATTACTGTAAGTTCTAGATAAAACTATTAGGCAATACAAAGAAATAAAAAGCATCCAAATCAGAAAAGAAGTAAAATTGTAATTGTTTGCAGATGATATGACAGTATATATAGAAAACCCTAAAGACTCCACCAAAAACCTGTTGGAACTGATCAACAAATTCAGTAAAGTTGCAGGAAATAAAATCAACCCATAGAAATCAACTGCATTGGTATACAACTGCATTTGTATACAATACATTTGTATTGTAACAATGGAACATCTGAAAAAACATTAAAGAAAACTATCCCATTCACAATAGCATCAAAAAAATAAAATAAGAAATAAAGTTAACCAAGGAAGTGAAAGTTCTACACAATAAAAACTACATGACTTTGGTGAAAGAATTCCAAAAAAATGGAACAATATTCCATGTCATGAATCAGAAAAACTAATATGGTTAAAATATTTATACTACCCAAAGCCATGTATAGATTCAATTCAATCCCTATCAAAATTCCAATTTTTCACAGAAATAGAAAAAAAATCCTAAAATTTGTCTGGAAGCACAAAAGACCCTGAATAGCAAAAACAATCATGGGAAAGTCAGAGACATCACAGTTTCTGATTTCAAACTATACTACAATGCTATAATAATTAAAACAGTATGGTATTGGCATGAAAATATACATACAGACCAAAGGAACAGAATAGAGAGCTCAGAAATAAATACATGCATTTACAGTCAACTAATATTTGACAAGGGAGCTAGAACACTCAATGGGGAACAGAAAATCTCTTCAACAAATACTGTTAGGAATACTGCATAACCACATAAATTGGACAGCTATCTTACACCACTCACAAAAATGAACTCAAAATGGATTAAAGACTTAAACATAAGACTTAATACCATAAAACTCCTGGAAGAAAACATAGGTGTTAAGCTCCTTGATATTGGCCTTGGCAATTATATTTATAGATAGGACACCAAAAGCACAAGCAACAAAAGCAAAAATAAAAAAGTGGACTACATCAAACTGAAAAGCTTTTGTACAACAAAAGAAACAATCTAAAAAATGAAAAACAATGTACAGAATGGGAGAAAAAATTTGTAACCATATACCAGATAAGAGGTTAATATCCAAAAAAATAAACTTATACAGTTCAATTACAAAAAACAATCTAATTTAAAAATGGACAGAGGAATTAAATAGACATTTTTCCAAAGAAGATATTCAAATGGCCAATAGTTACATAAAAACATGCACAACATCATCAGGGAAATGCAAGTCAAAAATCACAATGAGATATTACCTCACACATGTTAGAATGGCTGTCATGGTGAAGGCAAGAGATAACAAGCATTGGTAAGGATGTGGAAGAAAGGGAATCCTTGTACACTGTAGGTGAAAATGAAAATTGGTTCAGCCACTATGGAAAAGAGTATTGAGGTTCCTCAATACATTAAAAGTAGAGCTACCATATCATCCAGCAGTTCTACTTCTGGATATATATCCAAAAGCAATGAAAATAGGAAATCAAAGAGATATATGCACTCACATGTTTATTGTAGCATTATTCACAAGAGTCAAAATATGGAAACTACTATGTGTACATCAATAGATGAATGGATAAAGAAGATGTGATATATATATATATATATATATATATATATATATATACACACACACACACACACACACACAAAGGATATCCAAAGGATATACACACAAAGGATATCTCAGCTTTGAGAAAGAAGGAAATCCTTCCATTTATAACAACATGGATGGACCTTGAGAGCATTATGCTAAACTAGATATTTCAGACAGAGAAAGACAAGTACTGTATGATATCACTTAAACGTGGAATCTAAAAAAAGTCAAAATCATGAAAACGGAGAGTAGAGTAAGGATTACCAGTGCTGGGTGTTGGGGAAATAATTTTAAGGGTGTAAACTTGCAACCAGTAGATAAATAAGTGCTGAAGGTTTCATACACAGCATAGGGATTATAAACAACAAACTATACTATAAATTTCAAAGGTGCAAAGAGAGTAGAACTTAATTGTTTCCACCATAATGAAGAAATGATAATTATGTGATGTGACAGAGGTGTTAGCTAATGCTAAGTGGTAATTCTTATTGCAATATATAAATGTATCAAATCAACACATTGTACACCTTAACGTACACAAAGTTATAAGTCAATTATATATCAATAATTTAAAAAAAACCCTAGATACCTCATTTCCCAATACTTTTGTAAAAACAAACAAAAAATATATATGTATTATGCATGTAGTATTTTGAGGTCACCAAGAGATGAAGGCTGAAAGTGAGAGAATATAGATTCTCCTGATTGTTCTAAGGGAAAGTGATACCCATCCTCTCATTAAGGTGTTTAGTAGATTAAAATTTGAATTTCAGAATGACAAAAGTAAATTGGCATCTTTATGGTGAGAGTTTTCCTAGGAAAAAGTTTAAAAAAAAGCGCATGGGAGAAAATTTCAAGCTGGATGGGATAAATACATATAGGTAGAATTTTTTAATGAAGAAAACAGGTTGCACTGTGGGAAAATTTAATCCAGGGTGTCTTGTCCTTAAATTGTGATTGCTTTTCAATTATAATTTTGGAGAAGCACACTTTTTAATGTCTAATAGATTTGTTTTAAGATAATTAATGATGGAATAAACTGCTACACTAATTTCATTCATTATTCACTACAGTCAGCAAACTTTTGAATATAAAATTTCAGTAGAATTTTTGCTGACTTGCTGTGGTTGATCAGGTATTTCTTAATATATTATACATATGTACCTATATGTTTTGTATTATATATACTTATTCAGAATAAAGACAATACAAAACATTTACATGAAAGATGAGACTATTATACATATTTACACAGACAAATAATAAAAGTGTCATCAACTTAATTCCAAATTGATTTGATGATAATATATAACTCAGTCAGAATTAGACGTGTAAATTAGATCACTTAAACTTCAGGAGTGCTCAAGCAATTTAGTTAAGAGTTTCACACTGTGTCAATTGAATTTTAACAAAAATTGTTTAAAACACTAGAAGCAAGTTTTCCATCAATTCAAACTGAAATTACCAACACTAATGTATTTTGAGGAGTCATTAAAACAGAAGAAAATAATCTTCTTCCAATGAAACTCTTCTGATTGTACAAAAGAGACATGTCTCAAACATTTATTTGCATTTGTATTTTCTGAGTAAATATCTCTTGAGATTGTTTATAAGGCATAATTTATTTGCAAATGTTTTACTCCATTCCAGTTACTATAACAAAATACCATAAACTGGTGGCTTATAAACTAAAGAAATTTATTTCTCACAGTTTTAGGGGCTGGGAAGTCCAAGATCAAGGTGTTGGCAGATTCAATATCTACTGAGAACCTGGTTCCTGGTTTATAGCTGACCATTTTCTCACTGCCTCCTCACATGGTGGAAGGGGCAAAGGAGATCTTTGGGGTCTCTTTTATAATGGCACCAAATCTCGTTCATGAGAACTTTGCCCTCAGTACATAATCACTGCTCAGAGACCCCACCTCTTTATACCATCACATTGGGGATTAGGGTTTCAACATATAAATTTTTGTATGACACAAGCATTCAATCTATTGCAGCAAGATAACAGGATCTTACTTTGTAATATCAAGTGATCTGTCTTATTCTCATAACACTAGTGGTTCAGTTTAAAAACAAAAAGATTGGCCAGTGAGAAGGAGAAATGCAATATTTATTAAAGGCAATTTATATCAATTGATATATGTTAGGCAGTTTATATCAATGACTATATGTTGTCCAAGGACAAAACAGGTATGCCCAGAAATATCTTCCAAGTTTATAAAGAACTAAATTCCTCTCTGTTTTGCAAGAAAGAAAAATAATTAACTCAGAAGCAATTGTAAATGGTTAACAGAAACAAAACCAAACAAATCAATAGCTAACATTTAAAAAGCAGAAGTATCACCAAAGTGACAAGAGCTCATTTCAAATGAAAAGCATTTAAATAATCATTCTAACTACATCACTAATACATTCTTATCAGATACCACACACAGCCACTACTAATGCTACTCCCTGTCTGAACAAACCTAAACAGAAATAAAGTGGCTGTGTTAAGTAAATTTGAAGTCTTTGCTTGAGATCACATAGTATACAGTGCTTGCTCAACAAATATCATTTTGCAAGTCTTCTAGAATATATACTGATTTTAGTGCAAAGTACCATATTTTGAGAAATATATTAGTTTTCTATTGCTGTGTAACAAATTACCACAAACTTAACAGCTTAAAACAACACTCATTTATTAGCCCACAGTTCTCTAGGTCATAAGTCTAGTACAGTATGGTTGGCTTTGGCTTAAGTTATTACAGAGTTAAAATCAATCTCTTGGTCAGGCTGGCTTCTTATATGGGGGCCCTGGAGGGAAATCCACTTCCAAGCTCATTCTGATTTGGCAGAATTCAGTTCCTTGAAGTTATAGGAAAGATATACCTCTATCTTGCTCATTGCCAGCCAGGGACCTCACTCAGGTCTTTAATGCTGTTCACATTTCTTCTTACAGAGCCCCCTCCATCTTTACACCAGAAATGGGTTGTTGAATCTCACTAATAGTTTAAATGTTTCTGGTTTCTTTTCCTTCACCGCCAGCCTGATAAAGCTTTCTACTTTTAAGAGCTCATGTGATTATATTGGGCCTACCCAGGTTATCCAGGATAACCTCCTTAATTTAAAGGCAACTAAGTCATATGATATAATTATGGGAGTGATATCGTATTCACAGGTTCTGAGGCTTAAGCTAGGACATCCTAGGCAGGTCATTTTGGAAATTCTGCTAAGCATATGAAGGCACATGGAAATTTTATAGAAACCATTTGCAAAAGTACTCTTTATGAACTAGGAAAACTTAGACCTATATCTCAAGAAAGAATGCATTTGCAAAAAGATGGAAAGAAACATAATATCCCTCTGAAGTCCAAATTCAAATGATGTAATATGGAGATCCACTGTTTGGACACCGCATTGCAACAGAATTCTATTTCCTGAGCCAAAGCTCACATGCTGCTTTTACTAAGCCCCCACCACAGTAGGGAAGTTTGGGTTTCTGCCAAAAGAGATAGTCAGTGAGAAAACTGGCAAAACCACAAACAGAAACTGAATTATGTTCAAGAACAATTCTGTATACGAAGTCAAAGTTCGTGATACACGAACTTTGTATGAAAAGGAAAGTTTGACCAGGATAAGCAGTATTCTTGTCAAGCAAGAGTACGAATGCACACTCACACACACACACACACACACACACACACACACACACACACACTACCTCATCACATATATTTATTGGATCACCCTTCTGTGGAAGGAGGGCAGTGGACTAGATTATCTCTAAGGTACGAAAAGCCTCTTTCATCTTCCATAATACGTGATCATAGGAGAAATAGAAAACATTTCAATGGAAATGCAATATGTAAATACAATTTGTTTTCGATCTCCTGTTAGCCATGAAATGGAAGTTATAACAAATTGAGTATGCAAACAAGATTGCAGAGAAAATTTTTTAAACTCCTAAGGGAATAAAATATTTAAAATATTTAAAAATATTTTAAATATTTTAAATATTTATTTTAAATAAATACTCATATCCATATAAACCATGGTATACAAAACAGATTAACATGACTTATACATGCTGATCCTGTGGCAGCTTGATTTACTGTTTATTTTCTATATCACTCCTTCACTTTATTCAGGTCTCTGTACAAATATTATCTCCCCATAGCGGCTTTTCATTGTTTTCTTATCTACAATATGACCAATTTAATTCTTTATTTACTCAGTTTATATTTATTTTATACCACTTACTACTACCAGACACGATATTACATATGCATTTGGTTATTATCTTACTCTGCCACTAAAATGTAAGATCCAAGAGTCTGGGGAATTTGTCTTCTGATCCCAATATATCCTCTGCATCAGAAAAGAGCCAGGTATATACTAGGTACTTATTAATACCCCCAATTTCTTGTTGAAATAAATTTTACTTATTTACAAATAAAATAAATATATGTATATAAAATATTTTATATACCCACATATACATATATAGGTATCTTGTTTTATAGAAATTCAGAGTAGCCTTGAATTCCTCATAATAAGTTCAAATTTGTGAAAATTTAAAAT
The DNA here is from genome assembly GCF_951394435.1 of Stenella coeruleoalba. Classification (NCBI taxonomy): domain Eukaryota; kingdom Metazoa; phylum Chordata; class Mammalia; order Artiodactyla; family Delphinidae; genus Stenella; species Stenella coeruleoalba. The sequence goes on along the minus strand of NC_137152.1, from coordinate 71,629,467 downwards.
TTATATTTGCTGTAGAAGATTATCAGATGATAATTTCATGTCAGCTTATAGGAGTTTCAATAAAGTCAAAAACAAGCACTAATCTAGAATGTTATCTGTAAGCTTTCTTCCTCTTGACAAGATCTACATACTTAATATCGATGTAAATATTTTTGTCAGAGTTATGTAACTCGTAGTCTAATTATTTGTTATTTAATTATGTTATATTTTAAATGTTTTTTAAACTACAGATGAAATAGCTTTCTTTGTAAAATTAGGGCACACCAATCTCTTCAAGAAATGATAGGAGGATACTCTATGTAAAACACAATTATTATTTTTTTAAAGTGTACCTTTTATAGCATTGTCTAAACATAAAACCAAGAAAAGATAACCTACAAAACAATATGCCATCCTTGACAGCTTGATTTTGATGAAAATGTTGGTTTACCATTTTATGTGCCTTTCAAAAAATAGCCAAATATTCAGAATTGCTATTGAAATATCTTTGCTCTACTTTTAATTTGGTTGACATGATCTGATACTACACTTGAATTCTCCAAACACCTGAGCTATGACATTAATGACTGTGTTAGCTGTCCATTATTGTTAATATGTATATTAATGAATCTTTTTTTCAGTCAGCAAACTCCAAGAGGGAATACAAGATAGGTGCAGTATAAGATGAGGAGAACTTGTTAAAGATCTAAGTTTGCACATAGCAAGTTTAACACATTTCTTATAACAGCCGTATGCTCCATTGTAATTAGCAATAATGCCCTAACATTGCTAGGTTATATTCTTGATACTTAGACTTTTCTCTTTCCTGTGAATCTGTTTTTATTCCAACCTTGATTTATAATATGAAGAGAAAAATTTACAAATTAGTAATTTACAGTGAAATATAAATTATGAAACCTTGATGTCTCATGAAATACAGCACTTCTACACAATCTGACAAAGCTTTCTCTTTTTTCTCAATTTCTACTCAGGCTGTCATTTAGGATTAAGTGTGAACATGCAATACTGTAGCAGCAAAAAGAAATCTAAACTCATCTTGACAGCCAGTATTATTCCACTGAGATGCTAGGGACAGAAAAGCCACAATTACATTTTTAGGCTCTGCATGTAAACCAAATTCATCAGTTTAATCTAAACAACAGAGATATACACATTAAGAAGTAAAGATTAATTTTGTTGCAAACACAGTATAATACTCTCTAAACCATGAAGGCTCAGCTGCATATTTCCAGCCTACAAGCATTTTCCAGACTGTAGAATCCATTAAAATAACTCTTCTGTCACTGATGACCATAACTGTGATATCATTCAACATTAATCAGCAGCAGAATAAAACATTTAAACCTATGCTCTGAGAGGTAATTCTAAGTGGTTCTCAAGGTGTTCAATTACAAGAATCTTCAGTTTTCAGTTTATGTAACTTTTAAAAACATAAAAAAAATTTGAAATATTTATCTGTTAATAACATGAACATTGTCATTTTGTTTCTGCTTTCTAATATGAAACTCAGTTAAATCTCATGTAATACAATATATTTGTGAGGCTCAGGCTTTTGAAACATCTCCATTTGCAATATTCTTTAGTGCTTCATAGAGCAATATTTACAGCAAATAATAAAGTGTTTGTAGACTATTAAGAAAGAAATTGCAGAAAAACTGTTTTAAATAAAGATAATTTCATGGAGAAATATAGTTTAAAAATCAATTTAGCACAGGAGAAGGCAAATTAGATCTTCTGCCTATAAAACTAATGGGAAAATATGGTTTTAAACATCTTTTTCTATGCTGGTTATTACATGCCTTCATTAATTTACATATCTTGCAACACATTGCTCCCATGATGGTAGCAGATGTGTCTGAAAATATGATAACCTTTTAGCAATAACCTTTTAACAAAATTAAATGAATTTTTTAAGCATAAAAAGTATCTGAGTTATTAATGAGTTTATTAATATAAAGTAATACACAGCAGGGGCTTCCCTGGTGGCGCAGTGGTTGAGAGTCTGCCTGCCAATGCAGGGGACACGGGTTCATGCAGGAAGATCCCACATGCCGCAGAGCGGCTAGGCCCACGAGCCATGGCCGCTGAGCCTGCGCGTCTGGAGCCTGTGCTCTGCAACGCGGGAGGCCACAACAGTGAGAGGCGCACGAACCGCAAAAAAAAAAAAGGAATACAGAGCAAACAAAGTAGGTAAGTTTTCTTAAATCTTATTTTAAGTGAGAAATACATGCACATATCTGTTTAATACTCTCTGGAATATCTATCAATAAAATGGTGTATTTCTCTGATATGATTCTGCCACAGAACATTTTTACAGTTATATTTTGGAACAAAATGAGTAGTCACAGTAGTTGTTTTACTATACATTAAACTAGCTGTCATGTATGAAAGCTGGAAATTTATTTTCCAGAACCAATGTCATCCTCTCTTCACAAGCCTGAATACAGAAAAGGATTTGGCATCATTGGGAATTCTTTTTTTTTAGGAATGAAATAAACTTTGTTCAAATCTAAATTAAAAAGATCTTTTGAAATCAGGTTAGTATGAATCCTTTAAACTGAAGTTGGGAGAAAGTTCACATCTTAATTGTGGAGGACAGAAGCAAGATGCTATAAGCTACAATGATATTGTCAAACAAATAAAGAAACAAATATGTTTTGTTCATAACATTGATTAAATACAATCAGTTAACAAGGGCAAATGATGTTAAATAACCATTTCTTCCCTTATGACACTAAATAGATAGCTTAAAAAGCTTTCATTTACAATAGGTATTTATTCAACAAAAGTCAATTTGGACACTCTGAACAGTTAATATACCTGAATTAATAGGACACATGCTTTAAACTGGAGAGGGTTTATGAGATAAACATAAATTAATAAAAAAACTTGGATCAGAATTCTACCAGTATAATCATGTTATTATTTCTAATTTTTGGCTTAAAAAGATCAAGTCTCATGGAAGAGTCACTCATTTTACACATATCTATTTAATTTCTGATTTTTATATCTTATTCCCCAAACCTATTGAACATCTTTAAGGTTTGCCTATCAAGATAATAAGTTTTCAATGGTTCTAAGGATTAAAGGACAATATTTTTCAATAAAATATAAAATGCATCCTTTAAGATTCAAAGATCTGATTTTTAATCCATAACTTATAGCTATTTTATTAATGCTATTTTAATGTTTCTATTTGAGTACAAGTTATTTTTATTTAGATTATTCTGCCTTATACAAAAAATTAACAAGGTTAAGCTAGTCACATAAATTCTATGATCTAAAAATGACATGATGGAGACTTCCCTGTTGGAGCAATGATTAAGAATCTGCCTAGAGTGGAAAATATTCCCTAGAAGAAAGAGCTGGATGACCTCAGCCCTGAGGAACACTGCAAAGAAATGACTGGGCTTGTCTGGGATTCTTTTCATTCTTGAGTCTTATCTGATCTGACAGATGGGAGAGGTTCGCGAAAAAGTCTGGACCTGCCAAAGAGGCAAGAGACTTTTTCTTCCCTCTTTGATTCCTGGTGGGTGAGGAGAGGGTATTAAGGGCACTGCTTAAAAGAGGTCCAGAGACGGGCGTGAGCCGCAGCTAACAGCGCGGACTGCAAAGACAGGGGTGAGACGCTAAGGCTGCTGCTGCCACCACCAAGAAGCCTGCGTGCAAGCACAGGTCACTATCCACACCTCCCCTCCGGGGAGCCTGTGCATCCCGCCACTGCCAGGGTCCTGGGATCCAGGGGCAACTTCCCCGGGAGAAAGCACGGCACGCCTCAGGCTGGTGCAACGTCCCGCCGGCCTCTGCCGCTGCAGGCTCTCCCCGCATACACACCCCTCCCTCGCCCCGCCCTGAGTGAGCCATAGTCCCCGAAGCAACTGCTCCTTTAACCCCCTCCTGGCTGAGCAAAGAACAGACGCCCTCCAGCGACCTACATTCAGAGGCAGGGCCAAATCCAAAGCTGAGCCCTGGGAGCTGTGCAAAAAAACAAGAGAAAGGGAAATCTCTCCCAGCAGCCTCAGGAGCAGCAGATTAAATCTCCACAATCAACTTGATGTACCCTGCAATTGTGAAGTACCTGAACAGACAACAAATTATCCCAAATGAGGAGGTGGACTTTGAGAGCAAGATGTATTATTTTTTCCCCTTTTCCTCTTTTTGTGAGTGTGTATGTGTATGCTTCTGTGTGAGATTTTGTCTGCATAGCTTTGCTTTCACCATTTGTTCTAGAGTTCTATCCATCCATTTTTTGTTTTTTCTTTTTAAAAAATCGTTTTTCTTAATAATTATTTTTTTATTTTCATAATTTTATTTTATTTTATCTTTATTTTATTTTATCCTCTTTCCTCTTTCTTTCTTTTCTTCCTTCCTTCCTTCCTTCCTTTCTTTCTTTATTTCTTTCTTTCTCTCTCTCTCTCTCTCTTTCCTCTCTATCCTTTCATTCTTTCTTTCTTCCTACCTTTCTTTCCCTTTCTTTCTTTCTTTCCTTCTTTCTTTCTTTCTTCCTTTCTTTCTTGCTTTCTTTCACTTTTTCTCTCTTTTATTCTGAGCCATGTGGATGAAAGGCTCTTGGTGCTGAAGCCAGCAGTCAGTGGTGTGCCTCTGAGATGGGACAGCCAACTTCAGGGCACTGGTCCACAAGAGACTGCCCAGCTCCACATAATATCAAATGGCAAAAATCTCCCAGAGATCTCCATCTCAACACCAACACCCAGTTTCACTCAACGACCAGAAAGCTACAGTGCTAGAAACTCTATGCCAAACATCTAGCAAGACAGGAACACAATCCCACCCATTAGCAAAGAGGTTGCCTAAAATCATAATAAGTCCACAGACACCCCAAAACACACGACCAGACATGGACATGCACACCAGAAAGAGACGATCCAGCCTTATCCACCAGAACACAGGCACTAGTCCCCTCCACCAGGAAGCCTACACAACCCACTGAACCAACATTAGCCACTGGGCACAGACACTGAAAACAATGGGAACTACGAGCCTGCAGCCCACAAAAGGAGACCCCAAACACAGTAAGATAAGGAAAATGAGAAGACAGAAAAACACACAGCAGATGAAGGAGCAAGATAAAAACCCACCAGACTTAACAAATGAAGAGGAAATAGGCAGTCTACCTGAAAAAGAATTCAGAATAATGATAGTACAGATGATCCAAAATCTGGGAAATAGAATAGACAAAATGCAAGAAACTTTTAACAAGGACCTCAAATAACTAAAATGAAATAAGCAATGATGAACAACACAATAAATGAAATTAAAAATACTCTAGATGGGATCAATAGCAGAATAACTGAGGCAGAAGAATGGATAAGTGACCTGGAAGATAAAATAGTGGAAATAGCTACTGCAGAGCACAATAAAGAAAAAAGAATGAAAAGAACCTATGACAGTCTTTGAGACATCTGGGACAACATTAAATGCACCAACATTCAATTATAGGGGTTCCAGAAGAAGAGGAGAAAAAGAAAGAGACTGAGAAAATATTTGAAGAGATTATAGTTGACAACATCCTTAATATGGGAAAGGAAATAGTTAATCAAGTCCAGGAAGAACAGAGAGTCCCATACAGGATAAATCCAAGGAGAAACACACCAAGACACATATTAATCAAACTGTCAAAAATTAAATACAAAGAAAACACATTAAAAGCAGCAAGGGAAAAACAACAAATAACACACAAGGGAATCCCCATAAGTTTAACAGGTGATCTTTCAGCAGAAACTCTGCAAGCCAGAAGGTACTGGCAGGACATGTATAAAGTGATGAAGGAGAGAAACCTACAACCAAGATTACTCTACCTAGCAAGGACCTCATTCAGATTTGTGAGAGAAATTAAAACATTTACAGACAAGCAAAAGCTGAGAGAGTTGAGCTCCACAAAAACAGCATTACAACAAATTCTAAAGGACCTTCTCTGCTCAAGCAACACAAGAAAAGGAAAAGACCTACAATAACAAACACAAAACCATTAATAAAATGGGAAAAGGAACATACATATCGATAATTACCTTAAATGTTAATGGATTAAATGCTCCCACCAAAAGACACAGACTGGCTTAATGGATACAAAAACAATACCCATATATATGCTGTCTACAAGAGACCAACTTCAGACACATACAGACTGAAAGTGAGGGGGAAAAAAAGATATTCCATGCAAATGGAAACCATAAGAAAGCTGGAGTAGCAATTCTTGTATCACAAAAAATAGACTTTAAAATAAAGACTATTACGAGACAAAGAAGGACACTACATAATGATCAAGGGATTGATCCAAGAAGAAGATATAACAATTGTATATATTTATGCACCCAACATACGAACACCTCAATACATAAGGCAAATACGAACAGCCATAAAAGGTGAAATAAACGGTAACACATTCATAGGAGGGGACTTAAACACCCCACTTTCACCAATGGACACATCATCCAAAATTAAAATAAATAAGGAAACCCAAGCCTTAAATGGTACATTAAACAAGATGGACTTAATTGATATTTATAGGATATTCCATCTAAAAACAACATAATACACATTTTTCTCTAGTGCTCATGGAACATTTTCCAGGATAGATCATATCTTGGGTCACAAAATAAGCCTTGGTAAATTTAAGAAAATTGAAATTGTATCATATATCCTTCCTGACCACAACGCTATGAGACTAGATATCAATTACAGGAAAAGATCTGTAAAAAATACAAACACATGGAGATACACAAAGCATTACTTAATAATGAAGTGATCACTGAAGAAATCAAAGAGGAAATCAAAAAAAACCTAGAAACAAATGACAATGGATGCACGACGACCAAAACCTATGTGATGCAGCAAAAGCAGTTCTAAGAGGGAAGCTTACAGCAATAAAATCCTACCTTAACAAACGGGAAACATCTCAAATAAACAAGCTAACATTGCACATAAAGCAATTAGAGAAAGAAGAACAAAAAAACCCTAAAGTTAGCACAAGGAAAGAAATCATGAAGATCAGATCAGAAATAAATGAAAAAGAAATGAAGAAAACAATAGCAAAGATCAATAAAACTAAAAGCTGGTTCTTTGAGAAGATAAACAAAATTGATAAACACTTAGACACCTCAAGAAAAAAATGGAGAATACACAAATCAATAGTATTCGAACTGAAAAAGGAGAAGTAACAATTGACACTGCAGAAATACAAAAGATCATGAGAGAATACTACAAGAAACTCTATGCCAATAAAATAGACCACCTGGAAAAAACAAACAAATTCTTAGAAATGCACAACCTGCCAAGACTGAATCAGGAAGAAATAGAAAATATGAACAGACCAATCACAAGCACTGAAATTGAAACTGTGATTTAAAATCTTCCCAAAAACTGAAGCAAAGGACCAGATGGCTTCACGGGCGAATACTATCAAATATTTAGAGAAGAGCTAACACCTATCCTTCTCAAACTCTTCCAAAATATAGCAGAGGGCAGAATACTCCCAGACTCATACTACGAAGCCACCATCACCCTGATACCAAAACAGACAATGATGTCACAAATAAAGAAAACTACAGGCCAATATCACTGATGAACATAGATGCAAAAATCCTCAACAAAATACAAGCAAACAGCATCCAACAGCACAATAAGAGGATCATACACCATGATCAAGTGGGGTTTATTCCAGGAATTCCAGGATTCTTCAATATATGCAAATCAATCAACGTGATACACCATATTTACAAATTGCAGGGGAAAAAATATAGGATCATCTCAATAGTTGCAGAGAAAGCTTTCAACAAAATTCAACACCCATTTATGATAAAAACCCTTCAGAAATTAGGCATAGAGGGAAATTTCCTCAACATAATGAAGGCCATATATGACAAACCCACAGCCAACATCATCCTCAATCGTGGAAAACTGAAAGCATTTCCACTAAAATCAGGAAAAAGGCAAGATTGCCCACTCTCTGCACTCTTGTTCAACAGTTTTGGAAGTTTTAGCCACAGCAATCAGAGAAGAAAAGGAAACAAAAGGAATCCAAATCGGAAAAGAAGAAATAAAGCTGTCACTGTTTGCAGATGACATGATACTATACATAGAGAATCCGAAAGATGCTACCAGAAAATTACTGGAGCTAAACAATGAATTTGGTAAAGTAGCAGGACACAAAATTAATGCACAGAAATCTCTGGCATTCCTATACACAGATGATGAAAAATCAGAAAGTGAAATCAAGAAAACACTCCCATTTACCATTGAAACAGAAAGAATAAAATATCTAGGAATAAACCTACCTAAGGAGACAAAAGACCTGTATGCAGAAAATTATAAGACACTGATGAAAGAAATTAAAAATGATAAAAATAGATGGAGAGATATACCATGTTCTTGGATTGGAAGAATCAACATTGTGAAAATGACTCTACTCCCCAAAGCAATCTACAGATTCAATGAAATCCCTATCAAAATACCACTGACATTTTTCTCAGGACTAGAACAAAAAATTTGACAATTTGAATGGAAACACAAAAGACCCCGACTAGCCAAAGAATCTTGAGAACAAAAAACGGAGCTGGAGGAAGCTGGCTCCCTGACTTCAGACTATTCTACAAATCTACAGTAATCAAGACAGTATGGTACTGGCACAAAAACTGAAATATAGATCAATGGAACAGGATGGAAGGCCCAGAGATAAACCCATGCATATATGGTCACCTTATCTTTGATAAAGGAGGTAGGAATGTACAGTGGAGAAAGGACAGCCTCTTCAATAAGTGGTGCTGGGAAAACTGGACAGGTACATGTAAAAGTATGAGATTAGATAACTCCCTAACACCATACACAAAAATAAGCTCAAAATGGATTAAATACCTAAATGTAAGGCCAGAAACTATGAAACTCTTAGAGGAAAACATAGGCAGAACACTCTATGACATAAATCACAGCAAGACCCTTTTTGACCCACCTCCCAGAGAAATGGAAATAAAAACAAAAATAAACAAATGGGGGCTTCTCTGGTGGTGCAGTGGTTGAGAGTCCGCCTGCCGACTCTCAGGGGACACAGGTTCGTGCCCCAGTCTGGGGGGATCATACATGTTGCGGAGCGGCTGGGCCCATGAGCCATGGCCACTGTACCTGCGTGTCCAGAGCTTGTGCTTCATGACGGGAGAGGCCACAGAGGTGGGAGGCCCGCATAATGCAAAGAAAAAAAAAAAAGCAAATGGGACCTAATGAAACTTCAAAGCTTTTGCACAGCAAAGAAACCATCAAAAAGACCAAAAGTCTTCCCTCAGAATTGGCGAAAATATTTGCAAATGAAGCAACTGACAAAGGATTAATCTTCAAAATTTACAAGCAGCTCATGCAGTTCAATAACAAAAAAATAAACAATCCAAACCAAAAATGGGCAGAAGACCTAAATAGACATTTCTCTAAAGAAGATATACAGACTGCCAACAAACACTTGAAAGAATGCTCAACATCATTAATCATTAGAGAAATGCAAATCAAAACTACAATGAGATATCATCTCACACCAGTCAGAATGGCCATCATCAAAAAATCTAGAAACAATAAATGCTGGAGAGGGTGTGGAGAAAAGGGAACACTCTTGCACTGCTGGTGGGAATGTGAATTGGTTCAGCCACTATGGAGAACAGTATGGAGGTTCCTTAAAAAGCTACAAATACAACTACCATATGACCCAGCAATCCCACTACTGGGCATATACCCTGAGAAAACCGAAATTCAAAAAGAGTCATGTACCAAAATGTTCATTGCAGCTCTATTTACAATAGCCTGGAGATGGAAACAACCTAAGTGCCCATCATCGGATGAATGGATAAAGAAGATGTGGCACATATATACAATGGAATATTACTCAGCCATAAAAAGAAACGAAATTGAGCTATTTGTAATGAGGTGGATAGACCTAGAGTCTGTCATACAGAGTGAAGTAAGTCAGAAAGAAAAAGACAAATACCGTATGCTAACACATATATATGGAATTTAAGAAAAAAAGAAAATTTCATGAAGAACCTAGGGGTAAGGCAGGAATAAAGACGCAGACCTCCTAGAGAACGGACTTGAGGTTATGGGGAGGGGGAAGGGTGAGCTGTGACGGGGTGAGAGAGAGTCATGGACATATACACACTAACAAATGTAGTAAGGTAGATAACTAGAGGGAAGCAGCCGCATGGCACAGGGATATTGGCTCGGTGCTTTGTGACAGCCTGGAGGGGTAGGATAGGGAGGGTGGGAGGGAGGGAGACGCAAGAGGGAAGAGATATGGGAACATATGTATATGTATAGCTGATTCACTTTGTTGTAGAGCAGAAACTAACACACCATTGTAAAGCAATTATACCCCAATAAAGATGTTAAAAAAATAATAAAATAAAATAAAAGAAAAAAGAAAAACAAATTCTCTCTTGGGGGACAGGAATTCACCATGAGAACATTATTTTATGCACTTTTGTAATAGTACATGTAAATATCTAAGATTTTATGTTCATTAACTTGGTGTGACAGCTAATTTCTTTCTAATAAAATGTCATAGAGAAATTCTGGAAGACAGCACATAAAACTCAGTATGGCGACCCTGGGAAGTAGAACGAGGGGATTGGTAGGCAGGGAAGGTCAGTAGACTTCTATTTTTTATTTTATATTATTTTATTATGTTTGAAATTTTATCATGTGTTACTTTTGTAATTGAAACAACCAGTTAATAAAAATTTAAAAATAGAAAAAAAAAATAAAATAAAATAAAAAGGTATATGAGAACTAAATAAAGAATATGACAAAACCCTACTAAGGGTAATAAAATTAAATTTGCCTAAATGGAGATACATATCATTTTGAAGAATAGGAAAATTCAATATTGTAAATATCACCATTATTCTTGTTGTAAATTCAAATAAACCCTTATTTTTAAATTTGAAAAAAGTTTCTAAAATTTACCCTGTCAGAAAAACTACAATATTCTCTCTCTCTCTCTCTCTCTCTCTCTCTCACAGAAACACACACACACACACACACACACACACACACACACAAATAACCTGGTAAATCTGGAGAGTGGTAAAACTATATTAATTTAAAATATTTTTAGTCTAAGAGTAGATGGATTGAGTAATGAAACAGAATAGAGTATTGAGAAAATTGACATGAGAAAATTCAATGATTTGGTAGCAACTAGATAGTCCTATTGAAAAATAAAATAAAATCATACTCTTACTCTATTCCTAACATCAAAAAAAGCCACATATATACAATATTGAACTATTAAAAATAAATTAGAGAAATACTAGCTCTTACAATACTAGGATGGGCATTTTTCTAAGTATGACATTAAAGTCAGAACACATTAACAAAAATATTGTGGATTTGAATATATTAAAATATTATAAACTTTGGTAATGTAAGAAACAACACAAGTAGATTGAAAAGAAAATTCAGACTGGAGAAAAGTATTTACAGTATTTTGACAAGAAGTTAGTATCTCAAACTACAAATAATACTTATAAATCCATAAAAATGAGATAAGCTTTCCAATAGAAAAAATGGCAAAAATACAAATAAATGATAGATAAAAGAAGAAATATAAATAATAACATGTGTGGCAAAGAACACCATGTATTGGTTACCAATCCCAGGGAAAGCCTACAGCTATGGAAGACAGCAAAAATCATCACTATGCCATTTACCAGGAATAGAAGTCTAAACCCTTCTGTGCATTGCATCTTGGTGTTGGAGTCACCAAGGAAAACACAGTGCAGTCAACCACTGGATGGAAAACTTTACTTACATAGAAAAGAAGCAGAGCAAGATCAGCTTAATAGTGGGCATTGGTTGCCCATAGCCAGTGGATTTCTCTTGGCAACCAATGAAGAGAAATTAGCCTGCTGGCACTCCTCCCATGTTACAGCAGAAGAACCCTGTTATTCACTGTTGCAGGCCCAGCATCCATTCTTATGTGATTGAATGGGTTTGAAAGACAGCATGCACTGGACTGCCTTTTCCAAAAGTAGGCATGTAAAAGGATGAACCTCATTAATAAAAAAGCAAATGCCAATAAAAAGTGAGATGCCACTTTTCACTATTCTTATTAGCAAGCAATTAAAATATTTGTAACACTGAGCATTGAATAGGGAATCAGGGATCCTTTTGCAGTCTTCTTACACACAGAAGGGGGAGAAGCAGCCTGCAATAAATTTTAAAATGTTAAATGTTTATATCCTTTATTTCAGCAATTCCACTTTGAAGAAACCAGTAAGGCATATCGTTAAATGAGAGAAACATTTCAGTAATGGAAATTCCTTTTATTTTTAAGTAAACTGAAACGAAAAATTAGAGCAAATGTGAAAATATTTCTCTCATAGACAACAGTCTTTCATAATTCATACATACTTAAAAAAATCTAAATCAAGTCTTATTCTAACATAGGCCTGAAAAATATTTCATTTTCATAGTACTTTACATATTTTAGGGAGGGAAATAGAAATGTTATGTTCCACCTCTGGGAATGTTGGGCTAGATGATATTCACCACCTCATCCATAAGTACATCTATGAAAGACCTTCTAAAAATACAATAAATATTTGACAAGTAAGGCAAGAACACTCAATGGGGATTCAATAGTCTGTTCAACAAATGGTGTTAGGAAAACTGGAAAATTCAGAAAAATGAAATTTGACCCCTATCTTATACCACTCACAATGGATTAAAGACTTAAAAATAAGACATGATGCCATAAAATTTCTAGAAAAAATAGGAAAGAAGCTCCTTGACATTGGTCTTGGTAATTATTTTTCAGATATGACACCAAAAGCACAATGAACAAAAACAAAAATCAACAAGTAGGGCTATATCAAACTAAAATGATTATGCACAGAAAAAAATGAAAAGGCAACAACAAAGTGAGAACAATTTTATAAACCTTATATTGGATAAGAGGTTAATATCTAAAGTATATAAAGAACACATACAATTCAAAAACAAAGACAATCTAATTAAAAATAGACAGAGGAATTAAATAAACATTTTTTAAAAAATCAAATGGACAAGTTCATGAAAAGAGGCACAACATCACTATTCTACTGGAAAGTGCAAACCGAAAGCACAATGAGATATCACCTCACACGTGTTAGAATGGCTATCATCAAGAAGGCAATAGATAACAAGTGTTGGTAACGATGTGGAGGAAATGGGACTCTTGTACACTGTTGGTGGAAATACAAATTTGTTCAACCACTATGGAAAAAATTATAGAGTTTTCACAAAAAATTAAAAGCAGAACTACTGTATGATCCAGCAATCCTATTCCTGAGTACATAGCCAAAGGAAATGAATGCAGAACATTGAAGAAATATATGCATTCCCATGTTTATTGCAACATTATTCACAATAATCAAGATATGGAAACAACTAAGTGTCGATCAACAGATGAATGGATATAGAATATGTCAATATGTGATATATATGTATGTTTGTGTGTATATATATATATATATATATATATACCTATATTTATTTATATTCAGCCATGAGAAAGAAGGAAATCTTGCCATTTATGACAACAACATGGATGGATCTTGAGAGGATTATGTTAAGTGAGATATTTCAGACAGAGAAATACAAATACTGTATTATGTCACTTAAATTTGTAATCTGAAAAAGTCAAAGTTGTTAAAACAGAGAGTAGAATGGCAGTTACCAGGGGATAAGTGGCAGGGGAAACAAGGATATGTTGCTTAAGGGTAAAAACTAGCAACCAATAGATAAATAAGTGCTGGGGATCTAATGCATAGCATAGTGATTATAGACACAATACCATATTATAAACTTCGAAGTCACTTAGAGACTAGATCTTAATTATTCTCACAACACACTCACACACAAAATGATAATTATGTGATGTGAGAGAGGTGTTAGTTAAAGTATATAAATGTATCAAATCAACATGTTGTACACCTTAAACTTATACAATGTTATATATCAATTATATCTCAATAAAATTTTAAAATAATTTTTATTTTTAAATAATTTTATTTTTGGCTGCACCCCACAGCATGTGGGATATTAGTTCCCCAACCAGGGATTGAACCCATGCCCCCTGCAGTGAGAGCATGGAGTCTTAACCACTGGACAGCCAGGGAAGTCCCAATAATTTTTAATTTAAAAATAAAAATGCAGTAAATATTCCTAAAACCATGACTGTACTACTAAAATAGTGAGGGATTTCCTAGCCAGGAGCTAGGATAAAAGTGAAGATTTTATAAACTATCCTCCACCACACACTAGGACTCACTGTAAGAACACAGAAGGAGAATAAACTGAAAATAACATAAACTTCCATTGACTTTCAGCCTAGATTCACATTATTGGTTCCAGGGAACCTTAGGTATCAAATTTGGATATGGTAGACCCAGACTGGTAACATGTCTATGTGTTAGGCAGACACAAATGTTTATCTCTTCTGAAAGTGAAAACATGGGTAATTATTAGTGAAATCCATTTCACCTGCCTTCAATAATCTAGGTTGTTTTAAAACTTTCATGTCCTCCAGGTAGCATGTAGCCTAAACAATAAGATGTTTGCCTGAGTTGTTTTCCAGGATATTGGAGTCATCTGTATCTATTTCAAACTAAGTTGGTTAAGACTAGATAGGACCACCAACTCTCCAACTGGGTACACGCAAGTGTCTGCTTGGTAACTTTTTGATGTCAAAGGACCAAAAACTCCACCCTCAGACTGTGCTAAGTGCTTCCATTTTTGAATGTGCAGAGGACTCTAGCTTAATTATGCCTACACAGAACAACAATTAATGCACCTTTTCCCAATCACTTTTCCCCATGCTCTCCATGGCTCAGACTGCCTTGCTTCTTTATTCATTATTCTTTATTCCATAAATAACCCAAGCCCCTTGCCTTCAGGGAGGTGGATTTAAGACTCATTCTCCTGTCTCCTCACCTGGCTGTCTTGTGAATAAGGCCTCTCTTTGCTGCAAGCCTCAGTATCTCAGCATTTTGACTTGCTGTGCATAGGGCAAAACAAACTGGGTTCAGTACCAAAAGAAAACACCAACTTTAATAGTTCCAAATTATTTCTATAAATAATTTTTCAAATATTTCACACTCAAGTCAAAGATAGCCAGGAAAAGAAAATCACATGAGTAAGAACAAATAGAAACACAAAACAACAAAAGTATACACACAAAGACTGCAGATGTTGAAAATCTCAATCATAGACTATTTTTGAAATAACCTATACATACAAGATTCAAATACATGTAATTCATTCTTGAGAAATTCAGCACAAATCTGAAAAATACAAGAAGTGACATGACAGGCTTGAAAAGGAAACAAAATAGAAATTTGAAATATTGAAAATATAGTAATTCAATTAATACTAATGTACACTAGACCTAGGAGATGAGACAATTAGTGTACTGAAGGTTAGGGCATCCAGATATAATATATAAACAATAAGATATAAAATAGAGATAAGAAGGTAAGAGATGTAGAAGATATAGCAAAAAATATTATATTTAATTATATTCTTTTTAAAACAAGAAAGAAAATAAGAGAGGGATAATATCCAAAATATATAATGACTGCATGATTCAGAATTGCTGAAGAACAGTAATTTATAAATTCACTAAGCCCAATGCATTCCTAGCAAGATAAATAAGAAAAACACCTCTCCTAGACATGTTAAAATAAAACTTCAAAAAAACAAAAAGGCAAAGTAAATCTCAGAACAAAATATGTAAAACCTTTACCTACCACTTAGATTGAAAGATGACTTCTTAACAATAAAAATGAATCCAGGGGAGAGTGGAGACATCTGCTTCTGACCAGAGATTGTAGCAGGGTCCAGAATTACTCTTCCACTGTAAACAGTTAGAAAACAAGAAAACATATAAGAAACAACTATTTTTAGGCATTTGATGATAGGCAATACAGAACTGTGATTCCTGAGTGGAGTGAAAAAAATTATGGTAGGTGGGCCCTAACATCACCCATGACTTTTGCCTTCAGGAAATTTCTGGACTGCAACACAGTAGGAATTATACAACCAGATCCCAGAATTCTTCCTGTGTTGAGGATACAAAAAACAGAGAACAAAGATGCTAAAGCAGCACAATTTTGTGGCAAGAGTTCCAGAAAGTAGGGTTTAGGCAGACAAAGTTCTGGAAATCTCCATAGAGCCCCCGGGAGTATTTGCCTGAATACTAATCTGTACATGCATTGGGTGAAATCTTATGGGGATGACAAAGAACAAATTCTAAGTTCAGAACAATTTCCAGGGATCTAGAAAATTCATAAAGTTTACATAGGAGAAAGAATCATTTGTGTTCCCTCTAGGGAGACTGGGGCACCTTAATGAATACTTAGGGCTTTCGGTAGAGTTAGAGGAATGGCCAAGTCTTTGAAGTGGTGTTAAATTATCCCTAGAATACAGATTTCTCTAAACCTACCACAAAAGGACTTAAAAGTGAGTCTCAAAATAACTTCCTGCAGAAAACACCAATACTCCTTAAAAATTAAAAAGATAACTCAGCATTCAATGCAAAATTCACAATATCTTGCGTGCCACTCTCAATAAAAGTCCTAAATGTGTAAAGAAGCAACATTATGTGATGTAAAACCATGAGACAATTATTCAATAGAGAAAAACATGGCAGAGATGACAGAGATGATGTCATTAGTATACGATATATTAAAACAGCTATTATAAAAATGTGCCATAAGCTTAAGGACATAAAGAAAAACATGCACATAAAGAGCAAAGAAACAAAAGATATTAAAGAACTAAATAGAACTCTTATGAATCTATAATAATAAAATAATGTAAAAAAGGAATGACCACATAAAAATATGCTCTACACAACACACGCTCACACATCTGATATCATCAGCCTCAACATCCAAACCAAATTTTGGCTGAGGGTTCATTCTGCTCTTTAGAATGTCCAAACATATATACATATCATTTTTTGTTTCTGTAGTTGTATATTGCTTGGGGTTTCTTATCTTGAGTTTATGCTTTTTAAACATTAGCTATAGCTGATGTAATAATGGCTAAATAAATAATTTTTCTATTTTTTCCATGTAGGTGCAAGTGTATCTATAAAACTCTGAAAGGTGGAATTAGTTGAAAATGATTAAGAATATATTTGTTGTCTTCATATACTAATAAAAACCTCCCTTGGTATAAAATGGAGTAGAATTTATTTTTCTCCCTGGAGAACTCTGTAAATAGTATTCCACTATATGGCATGAATGTTGCTGACTTCTCTTGCTTATAAGCTCTCTCTCTCTCTCTCTCTCTCTCTCTGTATATATATATATATATATATATATATATATATATATATATATATATATATATATATATATTTAATTTAGATACTCATGAGTCATTTTTTTTCTCTTTAAATCACAGTAAATTCACCAGGAAATATCTTGGTGTTTATCATTCTATATTGATTATTCCTGCAACTTGGTATACTCTTGCATAGTAAATTCATTTTCTCTATCATTTCAGAAAAAATTGTTTTAGCCTGGGATCCTTAGAAAACAGATCCTCAGACAAAGCTGAAGTCCTAACACGTTATTAGTAGAGGAACTGTACAATCCTATGGAGGTGACATTGAGGGGGAATAAAAGTGATAGAGAAGGAAAGAGGGAAAAGACAAAGTAATTTATTACTAAGCTGGCCATAGCTTTACAAGACAACACAGGTGGTTGTTCAGACATACAGGTCATATCAGGTGAAGCTCAATCTGACTCCAAAACAAGTGGGGTGAACCAAGCTCAAAAGCTTGGTTTTGGGCACAAAAGCTCTTACAATCCTCACTATGGAAGGTGTTATGATTGTGCTGAAACCGAACTATCACCCAAGGGGAAGTTGAGACAGCCGAAGGTGTTAGAAGATGAATAATGGCCATAGTGGATGGGCTCAGGAGGCAAGTGGGACTGGGTGAATTTGGGGAAGTTCATAAATTGTGTCTGATACAAGTGTTTTCTTTACCTTATAAATCTTTTAATATATTTTTGCTTTCCTGTTCTTAACAAATTAAATATATTTAAAAATTTCCATAAACATCAATGTCTATTTAGAAACATTTCCTCTATACCACTGATTACATTTTATAATACTTCTCTGTTTAACCACTAGTGATTCTAAATTTGAATAATTTATAGTACTGTTTCACCTCAAACTTTTTCTCATAATTATGCAATTTAGCTTTTTATTTCCTTCTGTCATCTTATTATCTCATTTTGATCTACTGTTTCATAGAGTTAAAAATACAATTTATTTCTCCTGTTATCACAAATATATATCCTGATAAATCATGTTCATTTGTTTTTAGATGCATTCTCTTACACAAAATATTATTAAAATTTCTTAAGAGTTTCCCTCTCTCCATTCTCTCTCTCCCCCTTCCCCTCTATTTCAATTTTTATTTATCTATCCATAGTTATTTCTCATTTTTATTGAGAAATGTATAATACAAGTATATCTCAGAAATATTGTGGATTCAGATACACATCATGGAAATAAAGCGTATATCACAATAAAGCTAGTCACACAATTCTTTTTTGTTTCCCAGTGCATGTAAAACTTATGTTTATACTATAGTGTAGTCTGTCAGTTGTGCAATAGCATTATGTCTAAAAAAGGTACATATATTTAATTAAAAAGTACTTTATTGCTAAAAATTGCTAACCATCATCTGAATCTTCAGTGAGTTGTAATCTTTCTGCAATAGTAATGTCAAAAATCACTGATCAATGTAACAAATATAATGATAATGAAAAAGTTTGAAATGTTGCAAGAATTACCAAAATGTGACACAAAGTGAGCAAGTGCTGTTGGAAAAATGGCAGCAATAGAGTTACTTGACTAAGGTTTGCCACAAACCTTCAATTTGTAAAAAAATCTTAATATCTGTGAAGCAAATAAAATGGTCTATAAGATGTATATGTGTATTTTATTTTATTTTTTGAGAGGACACATTGTGCTTTATTCAATGTTGAAGGAGGTAATAAATTCCATGACTCTCCTAATTCTTTTTTGGTAACCACAAACAATTTGATACTTTACTACAAAAACCAGAGCTTTTTTTGCCATTTAAGTGTCCTCATTTTTTTTTTGAAGTATAGTTAACTTACAATATTATATTAGTTTCAAATGTACAACATGATACAATATTTTTAAATATTACAAAATGGTCACCATTATGAATCTACTTACCATCTGTCACCATACAAAATTATTACAATATTATTGATTATATTCCCTATGCTGTTCATTACATTCTCATAATATTTATTTTATAATTGAAATTTTGTATCTCCTAATCCTCTTCCCTATTTTACCCATTCCTTTAACCGCTTCCCCTGTGGCAATCATTAGTTTGTTCTCTGTATCTATGAGTCTGCTTCTTTTTTATATTTGTTCTATTATTTTCTTTTTATATTCCACAAGTAAGTAAAATCATATGGTGTTTGTCTTACTCTGACTTAGTTTACTTAGCATAGTACCCTCTAGGCCCATCTATGTTGTCACAAATGGCAAGATTTTATTCTCTTTTATGTCTAAGTAATATTCCATTGTCTGTGTGTGTGTATGTGTATAATATATATATATATATATGTGTGTGTGTGTGTGTGTGTGTGTGTGTGTATCAGTTTTTCTTCAGTCATTCATCTGTCAATGGACACTTAGGTTGCTTCCATATCTTGTCTATTATAAATACTGCTGCAATGAACATTGGAGTGCATATATCTTTTCAAATTAATGTTTTCATTTTCTGTGAACAAATACCCAGAAGTGGAATTTCTGAATTGTATGGTAGGAATATCTAAGACCTAAATGAGGAAAACTCAAACTAATTTATAGTTTGAAGATATGAAAACATTTTAGACATTTACACAATGTTAAATATATAAAAGTATACTATATTAAATAAATGAGGATTCATTGAAACACTGTAACAAGTGATAAAAATACAGTATCCACAAACTTAAGCAAAAAACGGGAAACATACTAGTTTGTATCCAATAGATGTATCCAAACTACATGACAGAGAATAATGAAATGATAAGAAATAGGAGCTCAAAGGCAGTCAGGACTTTCTGTTTCTCTGTCCTTTTTCTCTTCCTGTTAGTAGGAATAAGGCTGCCACAGGCACCAGATTCATAGCCCTACTATTCCAGAAACAGAGAGGAAAGAGATTTTCTCCATCAATTTCTGTTTGTAAAATGAGTGGGAATGTGTTTGATAGAACCACCTTGATAGCTACTTCCTTAACTACCACTACAGACAGGGAATTTGAGTCAACTAGGTTGTGGAAGGAGAGAGAAAAAGTCACCAAAGAAAGAGGCAAAACATACATGGCTACCAGGAGAATTGTTGTAAGATGGATAACTACCTCCATTTCTGATTGGGTTGCATATTGTGAATGTGTTAATACTTTAAAATCTATGGGCAAGTCCAGTGCATTTTTTTTCTTGCGGTACACGGGCCTCTCACTGTTGTGGCCTCTCCCGTTGCGGAGCACAGGCGCTCCAGACGCGCAGGCTCAGCGGCCATGGCTCACGGGCCCAGCCACTCCACAACACGTGGGATCCTCCCGGACCGGGGCACAAACCCGCGTCCCCTGCATCAGCAGGCGGACTCCCTCCCAACCACTGCGCCACCAGGGAAGCCTCCATTGCAATTTTAAATAGAATTTTGTGGTATGTGTATTAGTAAGGAGGGAATTTAAAAAAATGATTCTATAGAGTATTTGGCAGAATAGCTATGCACTATAACCTTTTGTATCATAAGATCAAATCATTATTTTATAGAGTCTAGGACATTTAAGAAACTAATATACGACAATGGCATTGGCTAGATTTAGTAATAAAATATAGACTATTTTATACATTATGGTGGCATACATGATTTTCCTTGTAGAAATGAATAAAAATGAAACCCCCATCTTACAGAGGAAATAAAAATAAATTCCAGCTGTATTAAATATTATAGTTTAATTTTTTTATTCTTACAAGAAAATCTAAAGACCTACATGTAAAATTCAAATGTTGTGAATACTTTGTTAACCAATGTAAGAATCTATGAGATATAAAATTAAAGCAATACATGCTTGAATATACATTTGTTAAAAACAGTATAGTATTTTCTTCTGAGGTAGCTTTACTCCTTAGGCCTCTTTTCATTTTGGTCTGTGAGGTCTTATTCACCTGGGGGTACTGGCTTCTCAGGTTATGTGAATTTTTCAGAGCCGAAAGACAAACTTGGAGAGGAGTGCTGAACAAGTTCAGTGTGAAGAGCTCAGGCTCCATAAAACCATAGTTAATCACTGCACCAAGCAACACTTCTGGTCTGGTTTTCAACTTTAGATCCTCAGGAGAAGACTATAATCCACCATTCCTGAAGGATGGGAAAGGGAGGGATGGAGGCTGATAAGTATATACAATAGTTTCCCCTTATCTTTGGTATCCTGTTTCATGGTTTCAGTTACCCATGGCCAACCAGAATTTGAAAATATTAAATGTAAAATTCCAGAAATAAGCAATTCATAAATTTTAAATTGCACACCATTCTGAGTAGCTCAATGAGATCTCACACCATCCTTCTCCATCCATCCCTGGGGCACAAGTCATTCCTTTGTCCAGTGTATCCCACCTGTTAATCACTTAGCTATCTCAGTTAGATTGACTGTTGGGGTATTGCAGTGCTTGTGTTCAAGTAACTCAATTATTTTACTTACTAATAGCCCCAAAGCACAAAAGTAGTGATGACGGCAATTCAGATATGTCAAAGAGAAGTCATAAAGTGCTTCCTTAAAGTGAGAAGGTGAAAGTTCTTGACATAGTAAGGAAACAAAGGAAAATTATATGTCAAGGTTGCTAATATCTATGATAACAATGAATCTTCTTTTTTTAATATTAATTTTTATTGGAGTATGGTTGCTTTACAATATTGTGTTAAGGAATGAAACTTTTATTTGTAAAATTCTGAATAACGAAGAAGAAATTTGTGCTAGATTTGCTGTCACACCTCAAAGTGCAAAAGTTATGAACATAGTGTTCTATAAGTGCTTAGTTAAGAGAGAAAGGCATTGGGCTTCCCTGGTGGCGCAGTGGTTGAGAGTTCTGCCTGCCAATGCAGGGGACACGGGTTCAAGCCCTGGTCTGGGAGGATCCCACATGCCGCGGAGCAGCTGGGCCCGTGGGCCACGACTACTGAGCCTGCGCGTCTGGAGCCTGTGCTCCGCAACAAGAGAGGCCGCGATAGTGAGAGGCCCACGCACTGCGATGAAGAGTGGCCCCCACCTGCCACAACTAGAGAAAGCCCTCACACAGAAACGAAGACCCAACACAGTTATAAATAAATAAATAAAATTTAAAAAAAAAAGAGAGAAAGGCATTAAATTTGTACAATAAGATATTTTGAGAGAGAGAGCACATTCACCTAACTCATTACAGCATATTGTTATATCTTCTATTTTATATTAGTTATAGTGATTAATATATTACTGTGCCTAATTTATAAATTAAAATATGTATCATAATTATGTCCTAGGAATAAACTTAAGAAGGTAGAAGACCTGTACTCTGAAAACTATAAAACACTGATGATAGAAATTAAAGATGATATAAAGAAATGGAAAGAAATCACATGCTCTTGGATTGGAAGAATTAATACCTTTAAAATGGACATATGGGCAAAAGCAATCTATAGATGTAATGCAATCCTTATCAAAACACTCATGGAATTTTTCACAGACTAGGAAAAATAACCCTAAAATTCATAAGGAACCACACAAAAATCCCAAATTGCCAAAGCAATCTTGAAAAAAAAAAAGAAAACTAGAGGTATCACCCTCCCAGACCTCAAACTATACCACAAAGCTGCATAATCAATTAATCTGTGACAAAGAAGGCAAGAATATACATTTGGAGAAAAGACTGTCTCTTCAATAAGTAGTTCTGGAAAAACCGGACAGCTACATGTAAAACAATGAGATTAGAACAGGTTTTCACACCATATACAGAAATAAATTCAAAATGGATTATAGACCTAAATGTAAAACATGAAACCCTAAAACTTCTAGAAAAGAACATAGGTGGAACACTCTTTCACATAAGTTGCAGCAATAGTGTTTGGATCTGTCTCTTAAGGCAAAATAAATAAAAGCAAAAATAAACAAATGGGACCTAATTAAACTTAAAAGCTTTTGCACAGCAAAGGAAACCATCAATAAAATGAAACAACCTAGAGAATGAAAGAAAATATTTGCAAATGATATGACCCATAAGGGGTTAATAACCAAAATACATAAACAACTCATACAACTTAATATCAAAAAGCTAACAACCTGATTTAAAAATGAGCAGAAGACCTGAATAGACATTTTTCCAAAGAAGACATACAGATGGCCAACAGGCATATGATGCTCAACATTGCTAATTATTAGAGAAATGCAAATCAAAACGACAATAAATTATCACCTCACACTGGTCAGAATGGCTATCATCAAAAAGTCCACCTGGGCTTCCCTGGTGGCGCAGTGGTTGAGAGTCCACCTGCCAATGCAGGGGACATGGGTTCGTGCCCCAGTCTGGAAATATCCCACATGCCATGGAGCAGCTAGGCCCGTGAGCCATGGCCACTGAGCCTGTGCGTCCGGAGCCTGTGCTCCACAATGGGAGAGGGCACAACAGTGAGAGACCCGTGTACAGCAAAAAAAAAAAAAAAAAAAGTCTACCAATAACAAACTATGGAAAGGATATGGAGAAAAGGAAACACTCCTACACATTATTGGGAATGTAAATTGGTGCAACCACTATGGAAAACAGTATGGCGTGTCCTTAATAAACTAAAAATAGAACTACATATGATCCAGCAATTCAATTCTGGGTATATATTTAGAAAAAAAACAAAATCACTAATTTGAAAAGATATATGCACCCCAATGTTCATTGCAGCATTATTTACAAGAGCCAAGTTATGAAAGCAATTCAAGTGTCCGTCAAAAGAAGAATGAATAAAGATGTGATATGTGTATATGTATATATATAATGGAATATTACTCAGCCATAAAAAGTATAATACTGTTATTTGTAGCAAGTGGGTGGACATAGAGAATATTATGCTTAGTGAAATAAGTGAGACAGAGAAAGACAAATACTGTATGGTCACTTATATGTGGAATCTAAAAATTAAATAGATGAATATATATAGCAAAACAGAAACACACTCACAGATATGGAAAACAGTAATTCTTTTAAAGTGGTAAGAAAACTTTTAAAGACTCAATGAAATAGCAAGGGAAATGTATAAATAGACCCTTCATAGATGATCAAATTAAAATGATAAACCACCATATGAAAATATGCTAAAATTTACTAAAAGTTAATGAACTATAAATTAAACTGACAGTGAGATATCATATTACCCCCTTCCAATATAAAATAGTAGCAGAATTTATCTTTGGCAGAGCTGTAGGATGTTTTGTATTTTAATATCTCACTGAGAAACTGACCAGTTAAGTATCAATTTATAAGTGTATATATATACAAAAATATTTATTGCAGCTTTATTTTTAAGGACCAAAAACTGAAAATAAAGTGACTATTATTCCAAGATAACAGTGTGTAAAATGAAATTAATATAAGTTCAGATAAATAGTAACAAATTTTTCTGATTATGTTTTATGTTTTTCATTAACTATAATATATTTAATTCTTAAATCTGTCTGGAATCTGCTATGTTTGTTATTAGTTGATATTTTTTCTCCAGTACTGATTCATGAAATCAACTTGATTGCATATACTAAATTCTTAGCTCTAACATCTGATAGGAAATGCCTCCAGATCTTTTACTAATGTGGACTTTCTAAACATAAAAAAGTGGAAGAAATAATAAAGAACATTTTGAATTTTAATAATTAAAAATATATAAGTTCTACAAGTCAGAAATCACTATGAACTAAAAGCCAAAGGAAAAAAAATAATAAATTGAACATCAACATATTTTAATATTATATATCTTTATTGGTCATATATATAATAAATTTGCTGTTCACTTACAAATTTGTTTACTCAAACTATTTATTAAACAATCCCTATGTGTCAGTCATTGTTCTAAAATTTGAGAATACAGTAGTGAACAAAGATAAAAGACTCCTTTCTCAAAATATAGTGATGGGGCCCAGTAAATAAATGAATATATATAATATATACATCAGAACTTGATAAATATTATAAAAAATAAAACATAGAAATGTAATAAGGAGTGATGTGAGATAATTATGGTGGGGAGAAGAAGAGATTGCCATGTTAAGTATAATGGTCAGAGAAGGCCATACTGTATAGGTGACATTTTGAGCAAATTTCTGAAGGAAGAGAACTTTTTATGTCCTATGCCTATTTTCCTATTGGTATAACCCTAATTTATCAAGACTCAGTATATTAAAGGTCTATTAGGAATATTTACTATTATTATGCATGCAATTATAATTATAATTTTATATCATTATTTACAGTGAAATGTCAATTGGTTATTAAAATACTTTATTGAATATTTCATCATATGGAAGATGTTCAAAGTATAAGTTGTTAAGAAAAATTATTCCCAAATTGGAAATAAGTAAATAAAAGTGAGAAGCATGTCCTTTCAATTTCAATCAGGGAAACAGTCCCACCCAAAGATTTACAGAATGAATTCTGTTCACCTGTTTACTATTTATTAAAGGTACCACACTTATTGAAGTTGCAGACTTGTACAGATGCAAATAAATTCTCTCTGGGAGGAAAAGATAACTCCAAATGGTAGGGTTTATTTTCCTGTAGAACTTCAAACAGTATTATATCATATCCTGACATTCTTAATGCCATAACATTTCTCTATAAAACTGCCTAAAAATACCTGGTTCCTCAAATACTCTTTGAACCAGTTTTAACATCTTACAAGTTCCCTCATTAATTAATGAATTGAAATTTTTTTTTGACATATTTTCAGTTTATATTTTCATGAGAGCCATGATTTTACATTTTGAAAAACTATAAGACAATATAAAAATTTTTAAGTCACTTTCACTTCTCAGTCACATAACAGATTACTAAGTGATTTTTTTGAGACTTTATGGATTTCAATCTCACACAGTATACAGTGCTTTGTCCACTACAATTTTTCCAGGAGTTCATGCTAAGGTAAATTGCCAGCTTGACATATGAGTCTTTCTTTCAGATATTTATATTTTATTATATTTAAAATAATTGTACTTCTATTTAATTTTATGAACAGTATCTCAGTATATGCACAGATGAATTCCATTAATTGGTAAGAAGTTACTATTTATATAAAGCACATTCCTGTATTTAGACTTATCTGATTATCACAAAAATGCCATGAAATAGGTTGTGTGTATAATATTGTCTTTATTTTATAAATTTTATAAATTTATAACTTGAAAAATGAGGTGATTAATGATTTGGCTAATGTAACACACCTAGAAAGTCATAGGACTTGACATTTCATGCCCAGAAATAGGAATTACTGACCCTAAATTGAATGTTATTTCCAATAATGCTAGAAAACATGATTGTATTATTCGTCCAAATGCCAATGAAAGAATTGTACAACTAGCATAACTAGTTAAATAGTTTATTAAATTTCTATTGAGACCATTAAATAAACTTGCCAGGGTGCTTATCCAGATAATGTTTTTTTTTTTTCCCTTTGCATTGTCTGACAAAAATGAAGAGATTTCCTTCCTCTATTCCCTGCAGACTTTCAATTGAGAAACGACTTTTGCCTGGAAGACAAGTTGCCTGGGAAGGTAATCTTCTGAAGCCAAAAACTTTGCTGAAGGCACTGAAGGAGTGAGGCTTCAGCCTTATTTTTTATTAAATAACTTTTTATTATAAATGCAGTGCTACTAGTCCTCTGTACCTAAAAACTCCCTAAGCTGATATTGGATATCTGAATTTGCCAATGGTCTGTGTTCTTCAGACAAGAACATCATGTATTTGTAATGACATTATTATAGATAAAGTCATTTAAGGTAGGTAATTATTATAAGTATTATTGCTTCACATTTAACTTCTTATGTAAAGATACAATCATTTCAACTAAAAAATAACAATTCTTCACACAGAAAAAAAAAGCTTCACTTATTTTATATCCATTAAAAGGTCAGAAATCTCACAGGTAAAACTTCTGAAATTATAGAATATTTTACAAAAATTCATTGGCATTGTCTTAATTAATGATTCTTAAAGCTTATGAGTCATCTTATGACACAATCTCAGTAGAATTAATAATTCATTTTTAAAAAAGGAAAAAATGCAACTCAAATTTATTTTATCTGATTGGTTAAGCAGATTAAATTATAATTTTTATTCCCATTTTCATAATACATGATTTACATTATCATAAATCAATGCATTAAATTACAGAAAATAATGCTGCTAATTATTATTTTATTGCTTCAAGTGTTTGGCAAGTTTGACCATCACCTAATGATATCAAGCTCATTAAATCTGTCATGCTTTTGATAGACAAGAAGAGCAACTCCAATTTTAAACTTAGATACAGAAAGTTCATTAGCCCTTCATTCAGATGATCTAGGAGGAGCAAAACTCTGAAAAAAAATGCAAATTCAAGACTTAAAAGTGATTGTTATGCCTCATATCAAACTTTCTTCTCAGCAAGTGAATTGGTGACTGGTCATAATGACCTTTTTAATATGACAACTTGAAAGAGTTCATACCTTATCAATCAACTTCATAGTTGGTTCCCAAGTGTCTGACCAACAGAGATTTTGAGAAAACTGAGGCATCTTCTTCAGGTGCAAAGAATATTAGCCTGGCTTGTGAATTAATGACTTGCAATCAATTCTAAAAAATACATCTTACATTTAATTAACCATTTCAGGAAGAATAGAATGTTACATGTCTTTGCATACAGAGCCTTCCACTTACTCACAGACTTTGGTCTAAAGCAAGTATGTGTTGAAGGAAAGGGAAATGTTTTTATCTAAATTCCATCCCTCAGTTTCATCATTTGTGTAATGAAGATAATAACACTAATTAACATGTGTAAAATATGTAAAACTGTGCCTAGTACAGAATAAGCATTCAGTAAATGCAAGTCTATTATTATACATTGCAATCCAGAATAACAAAGCAGTTGTAGGGTATCCCAAAACTTGTATGACTAAACCAGAAAAACATATCCTATTGTTATATTCAACTAATTGAGTACCAAAATATTCAATACTGGCTACAATTTAAATCAGTTATGGGAAATATATAGCATGTTTGCCACGATTTGTCACCTTCCCAACTACCCACCCCAAATACCTGGATGCTCATAGATTCTTTTCTATTCAGCAAAGATAGGATTTCCAGTTATTCTCTGAACCTAGTGTACCACTGCTATCTATTTAGATGTGGCACACAAAGTGAAATCTATTTGCCATCTCTGGCTTACCCGATTGCATGGTAAGTATGGAAAATGAAACACAAAAGGGAAGGTAAATGGCTAGCTAGCAAATACTAATGATCCATTAATAATGGATATTATTAATTCATTAATAATAAATACACTATGACTCCCATACATACACTAATATAAATATTTTAAAGCTTATGGGGAGAAGAAAGCTTAAGATTGAACAAGAGGAGAAAAAAGAGAAGATAAAAGAGAAAAAAAATAACAAATAAGTTACTGAGGGGTGTCAAACAGTAGCCACGAAAAATCTCCTGGAACAGAATATGTCATTCCCTTGTGATGTTCTAAGGATTGTTCTAATTGGATTGAGATGAAGTGTCTAGAAGTAAATATGTCAAAGGAATTCACATTTTATTACCTAGCAAAAATATTCTATTTTCTTATGATATTTTTGTCTTATCATTGGAATGAGTATATGTCTCTTTTATGTTGGTTTATTTTTGTTTTATAATTCATGTCAGTATTCTGAGTTCTAGTTCATCACTGCAGGCTAAAACATGAATCAAAATGATCTTTGACATAATTGGCTTAACATTCAATGTAATGTGCAGGAATATTGTATTCAATGACCTTTTTATTATCTTAAAATTTATACATTATAAAATATAAAATATTTAAATTTTGTCCCTACCAAATTATGCAAATATTTTAGTGTATTAATTCACCTATTAGCAAATTTTTAGCTTTCTCTTGTCTCCTGCATGTTTCACAGACATTATTCTAAAGTTTTATAAATTAGAGAATGAAAAGTATAGAAAATATTAGAGGATTAATCATGGCATATTGAGGAAAACATCTATTTCATATTTTTGAGTCAGAGAATTATAGTGATTTTGAGTAGTAGAGGCTTTAACCTTTATTATGTGGTTTATATTTCCAGTGGCAACATGATTTTTTTAAGAGAACCATAGTGTTTTGTTTTTTTTTTCTTTTAGAAAAGACTGATTATACTTTGTTTTAAATATAAACTAAATAATGTTAGAACTAAAAGTCAGCTCAGAAATCATCTGATGCAACTCCCTCATTTTATAGAAAGTTATAGACATTTTCTAATATAATAAAGACAAGTCCCTGTGGAAAATACAAAGTGATGTGTTGGAAAGAGCATGGGCATTAAAGTTAAACAGACCTGGGTAATAATCTAAGCTCTGGCACTTAAAAACTCAATGATTTGGTCAAGTTATTAACTTCTTTTAACAATGTAACTATGAACTAGGCATAAAAAATGTCCATTTAAAGAGTGGTTGTGAGATTTATATGACATTTTGTGAAAAGCACCTTATAAATAAATGGAAAAATAAATCTTCCTTCCTGTTCTTTTGAAATTAGATTTTGGAAGGAAATAGAATCTAGGACATACCACTCATGACAATGAGAAAATTTTAATTTATTTTCACCATGGTTGTGAGGAATACAGTTCTTTCATGTTTGTTTGGCATTAAAATGAAATGGCCATCCCTGCCTAAGTACAATTTTCATGAAATTAAACAAATTTTTATTAAATATATACTGTGAACCTAACACTCTGTGGGGCAACTGTGGAAAGGAAGAAATAAATAATAGCATTCAAGAAACCTATAAACTGCATAAGATTATGAATATAAAAATCTTGACTCCCAAGCTAGAGTTTATGCAATATATATTTTTAATTTAGTTCAATATGCAATAAAATTAAAAACTTGTTTCTAATGTCTATGTCATATATATACATGTGTATATGTATACTTAAATAAAACTTGTGTGCATATTATATATTTGCATATATACATCCATATTATATAATTTCTTCTTTGCATATGTATCCAAACCTATTTAAATGTATACATTTTTAGTATCATTTTATTAAGCTTCCTAAATCTTTTTTCATAGTGATTTTAGTGTATGACTAGTTCAATGTGCTTTTAAATAATAAAGTTTAGATTATCAGTCCCTTGGCATACTATTGTCTGTCCGTGGCTCTCTTTTCACAGTTCAGACAACCTTTTCAAAAGCATTTGCATGTTAGAAAGTGTGCAAGTATATTGTCGTTGGAACATTTTTGATTGTGTGCTCAATAATTTGTAGGCCTACAGTAAGTCCCCTATGTGCGAACCCTCAAGTTACAAACTTTCAAAGATGCAAACATGCCCTTGTATGCCAGCTGACTGTACTGTAAGATTAAAAATGTTTTCTTGGGCTTCCCTGGTGGTGCAGTGGTTGAGAGTCTGCCTGCCGATGCAGGGGACATGGGTTCG